>NC_136059.1:819099325-820349325 GCF_964261635.1 Lissotriton helveticus
CACGTATCACCCGAAGGCATCAAGGCACTTGCCTTGGGAACCCGTCCTGGTATTCCCCTGTGAGATAACCCCAGCAGGGTATCCACAAGGTGAAAGCCAGGCATCCCGCCGCGAGGGGCCATAGTGGAGATTAAGCAAGCTATTGCCCAGAGTCGCAGAGTGTGAACCCGTGAGTCGAGTAGGCACCGGAACGAGAATTATCGAGTCTGTGGAATTTTTGAGCCCAAGACCCGCCGAGGCGGGGAATTGAACCCTGGTCCAGGACCGATCTCAGCTTCCGGGTCTGCCGCCTCTAACCCCTGAGCCACACTTCTCCATATAATTAATTGTATAAATACTCTCTGTGTCAACAACCATACTAAGAAATATGATTCAGTTAAGACTAAGACAATATATATGATATGCAGATGATGTACCAATTGGTAAAAATTTATAAAACGAAGGTGCATTGATTAAAGTTATATTTCTGATCATAGATAAACATCACTGTGTAGATAGAACTCACATGTATATATTGAGAGGGATAACAATGGACCTACTCAAGGGAGAACAGTATGTTTGCCTGTCTTTCAAGAACTATAGAGAAAAAATGTAAAATAGGAAATATATTGGGTTAATAAATATTATATGAAATGCCATGATACGTAGAGGAACAGCTGTTTATGTACACCATAGTAGATTATGTGACTGTATATCTCTGTTTGGTATCTGGTTAAATTACTATTTGTTTATCTGAAGATCACTTTAACTATTGATATATTTTCACTGTGTTATAAAGGGCTTTGAAATGTACATTAGGTTCTTAAAAACATGAGAATCATTTTAATAATAAATACCACGAATATTATAGATGATTACGGAATGAGTACATCAAGGGGTTCTATTCATGTAATACATAATATTTTGTCTAATCAAATGTAACTATATAGTAACTCTCGATGTCAATTAATTAAATGACCCAAAAAGCTTTTAATTTTAAAACTCCACGATTGTGTGGTATTTGAACCATCATAGAGGTTGCACCAAGAGGGATGTTTCAGTCCGTTTTTCATTAAGAGTTATGAGTTCCGTTATCGAAAAAGAGGACTGTAGTCCTAACGAAAACTACAAAAATGGCGGCGGTTCGTTGATTAAGAAACAATGAATGATACACTTAAATCAGTCTAATATGCAAGAACAGCAAACGTTAGGTGTAAATTCCCAGTTTATTAGGTTGGACATTATATAATTTGAATATAAATGGGGATAAGATTATTTTATAATTTGGAAAGTTACATCGCGTTTTACTGAAATCAGATGCCCTAGTCCGTCTTTGATTGATGAAACATGACTGGAACTACGGCTATAAACTACTAAGATGGCTGAATGAAAGGGGAAATACGTTAATGACGAGTGGCACCTATTGCCAATTAACATTAAGAACTTAAGGTCTATTGGGTATATAAACACGGTGGCTCAGTAGTATTTTAACGTGCTCCGGGAACCAGTGAGACCGGGACGGGGAACCGCTGCCGTTTGAACTAAAGGTAAGGAAAACACGACAGGCAACTTGCGCCGATAACGAGGAGTGGGGTTTACTCGCGAGTATAACATGTATTTGGTATCACCCGTTTTAACATCGCTCTAAATGCCTAAAATGGAATGAGTTGAAATTAGATACTTATGGGCTTGTCCTAGATTTTATTAAAACAGTGCAGATAGGTTATGTTCGTACTAATAAGGTACCGATTCGGTAAATACCGATTCCAGCAAGGGTGCAGGGGGTGTCACTTTGACACCCTCTAGCACCCCAAATACAGGCATGTGCACCATGTGGCACACAGACATGCCCTGTCACATGGCATAGGTGTGCATGCACAGATGTGCATGCACACCTGAATTCGGTATTTTACCACACAATAGGATTGTGTGGTAAAATACCGAATTCTGAAGGCCTGTAGCACTGTAAATAGTGCTACCTACATCTTGGATTTACCGAATCGGTAAAATTACCGATTCGGTATTTTACAGATTCGGTAAAGTTACCGATTCGATAAATTTACCGAATCTGTAAAATGATGCCCCTACATCACAAATACCCATTTACTGGTCAGTAACGGCCGAAATCGGCCGTTACCGGTCGGTAAATGGCCTCCTACATCTGGCCCTAGGCTGTTTAGAAGTAAAAATCTCCCGTTTTTTTACGAGTGCCCTTACCATTGAGAGTCTGCAAAAATTGATGCCAACACACTCCCCATCTATGTTTTTAGGTGAGTCGCCAACTCAACAAAACTCCGTACCATAATTATCTCCTTCTTATTCAGGACATAAAAACTGCTTGTTCTTGTACAACCAGTCCATACATTCATTATGTAGTTGATTCCAGGATTCACTCTGCTCTTTTTTAAGGGTGGATAACCCCGCCAACAAGAGAACATAGGGACAAGCTGCAGGAGGTAATCCCAACACATCCTTCTTTGGTCTACAGTAGGGCTTGTGTGAAGAATGAGATGTTACACTGGTAATTGGTCCGGAAATCAATGGACGACCTTTAGATGGGAACTGCGGGGTGATATTGTCCTTAGTGAAAAAAGACTGCCTATCAATTGATTGTGAACATGTCTTACAAAAAGGTATGAATGAGGGGGTGTCTATTGGGCCCATAATGCTATGAGATGTACTATCTACATGTAAGCGGAACAAAAGGGGGTGGTGATGGACGGAGCATCTGAACCAATCAAACACTCACACTCAGTCATCAGATCTGGGTTTAATCCATCACCGTTCTTTAGCCCACTCTGCCACCCCAGTTCAGACATGGCCATATGCAAATCTGTCTAACCCTGTGCCTCATGGGAACAGTCCAGCCCGAACTGCCAAGCCATGCCTTCCCTGGACCGGAAATTAGCTTCCAAGGACCAGTTTCTGGCATTTCAGCCATCTTGCCTGAACTGGGGTGGCAGAGTGGGCTAAAGAACGGTGATAGATTAAACCCAGATCTGTTGACTGGGTGTGAGTGTTTGATTGGTTCAGATGCTCCGTCCATCACCAGCCACTTCACAAAACAGAATCAGAGGGTTGTGATCCGAAATTGATTTCGGAAGCTTCTTAATGCGAACCTTATTTATCTCCGAAGAGGAAATCGAAAAATAATATAACTTGGAATATCTTTGAAAAGGGTTTGAGAAATAAGTAAAGCTAGGATCTAACGGTTCCTTAACCCCCCAGACAGCCTTAAGCCCATGTGACTTCATGAGAGCCTACAGAGCGCGATACACTCTAGGTTTCCGACCTGAATAACCATCTGTTCTATTCCTGTCAACCGAGATATTTAAATCCCCACAAACTATGATGGGGGTTGGCCAGCTGGCTAACTCTCCTTCTAGGAAATCATAGACTTCTGGGTCATCCTGGTTCGATCCATATACTATACACATAGTATATCCTAAACTAAGCTCGGCTATTACCCACCTCCCTGAGCTATCGACCTTGAGTCGCTTAGTCCCCCTAACGAGGGTCTTGCCAAAATGGCAACCCCCCCTAACTGTCGATGTTTGGGAAGAACAGGCCAGCAGCTCAAAACCCCTCATATTCATCAGGTTCTTGTTTGTCCAGGGAAGATGGGTCTCTGTAAAACAGAGAATATCAATATTGTTAAATTTGGCAAAATGTCCCAACTTTGGCGCTTACTCCAATCATTCAGCCCGCCCACATTGACTGTGCATGTTTTAATTTCTGGCATATCCTTCAGCTAGATTTTCATGACAAAAGTACCACCGGGCCTTAAATACAGCTTTCCAAGAGACCAATAAGCCAAAACAACAAATAAACTCAAAGCACCAAATCATCTCATTTTTTGATTTTCTTCCCTTGCCCCCAACTCCCCCCAACTCCCTCCTCCCTGTCCCCCATTCCCCCCCTTCCCACCCTCCCCATCCTGCGATGACCTCAACCCCCCTTCCCTCCCTCGCACCCTCTCTCGTGAGGCGCTCAGACCTGGTCTGTGCACGTGATGATCACAGTTGGAGCAGTGAAGAAAAAGAAAAAAAAACATGCCGGTATCAAACCAGTATCATACACCGCCTATCCCCTTCCCACCCTCTAACTGACAATACTGATAATACTCCGCAGTCATCCAACCCATCGACCCTTTTGTGTGGTATTTGATTAATATAAGCAAAGGGAGAAAAAAAAGCGTTATATATAGTTATTTTCCCAGAGAGTCTAAATAATCTTTTGCTTTGATTTCAGAGGCAAAATATAGAGTTTTTCCTTCATTGATTATTTTTAGTTGGGCTGGATTAATCAGATAGGCCTGCATCTTCTTCTCCTGAAATGATTTAATCAGTAATCTGAGTCTCCAGCGTCTCTCAACAGTTGCGTCGCAAAAATCCGGGCGAACGAAGAATGCCACCTCTTCGACAATCCTCTTTGCGTCCGGTCTTGCCTTTTCTGCAATTGGCTGCCTCAACATGAAGTTACCCAGGAAAATTAATATTGCCCTAGGTTTATCTCCTTCTTTTGCGCTTCTGTTTATTCTGAACGGAGTACGATGTGCCCGCTGGATTTCTTCGGGCCAATTCCAGTTTGAGAGTTCCGGAAACGCCTTCTCAAAGAGCTTAATGATATAGGCTCTCATATCGGATCCTTCTGCTCCCTCAGGCACCCCAAGGACCCGAAGATTGTTCCGCCTGAGCCGGTTCTCCATGTCTTCCAGTTTCCACTGGATGTCCACTACTTGGGAGCTTTGTGCATCGACCTTACTAGTGGCAGCTGCTGCCTCCAACTCTGTAGAGACTACTCTTTCCTCAAGATTTGAAACCCGGTCTCCCAAGTTAATACAGGCTTTGGATCATTTTCTAACAATGCCTGCATCTTCCTTACTGCTGCTTGGGATTTACGACTGTCCTGACGGGTTTCTTCTCTATGTGCGATAATCTCCTGGTGAATAACCTCAAGTAGCGACACCTGAGCTACTTCCCCACACGGGCTCCCTTGCAGAGGCATTGGAGAAGAATGATCCCAACTTAGCTCACGTTGGGGGGGCTCTTGACCTTTCAACCCTGCTGGAGGTTTGCCTGCCGTTCCAGAAGGCTGATTCTCGGGGTCGCTCTCCGAGTCTAGGTTACTACCCTCCAGGCAGGAGCTATGGTCCTCTTCATCGTCTTCCGACCATTCGCCTCCCTCTGACATCGAAAAAAAGCATTTGCTCAGGTCTTTTTCCTTTTCTTTTTCCTTTGCTTTATCTGCTTCCAGGGTGTCCACATTGCTAGCCGAGTCCTCCTCCTCCTGACCACCTGTGTTGATCACTGTTGGGTCCACCCCGGTTGTATTGACTGATTTAGTTAAGATAGATCCAGCATTCCCGGAATCTGCGCCTCCTTGCTCCATCTGTTTGTGATCGCTAGCAGCCTTTCCCGCATTTGTGGAGGCATTAAGTGCTAGATCCTCTGAGTTTGCTACATCAGTCTCTTTCGCTGCCCTCTGGCTGGTACTACACGCTAGGAGAGCGGCTGCTGTAACTTCCTCTTTTGCGCTCGGGGTGGAGGTTTGCCTCTTTTAAACTAACTGTGGGAGTTACCACAAGCCCCACTGCCATTTCCATCTGGCCTCCCTCTCCCAATAGTGTAGTCACCTTGGCTCCCCTCTCTTTTCCCCCTTTAGTAAATATGTCCGCTATTGGGGCATTGGCGGCAGCCAGTCTTGTCCTGGCAGCTATCTGTTGTTGTGGCGCTTACCCTGGGCGGAAGGTTCAGGAAGGGTCGAATAGCGGAGGACAGACGATGTGGATCCCGCAAGTCGCCACTGGAGGGAGCCAGGCAACTGCGGGACTACATTTCCCAGAAAACCGGCCGACACGGAAACGGAAGGTTCGAGTTGACAAAAGCCTTCCGAGGTAACGGCTCGGGGCTTGTCAATCAGGACCTTTCGTTTGTTCAGGACGGAGCCTTGCCTGTGTAGCCAGAACGGAGATCTCAGGTACTGTTTCAGTATTAGCAGAACGGATTTCTGCTTCTCAGCATACCTCGAACCTTTGGTGATACTCTTTGCTTTCAGCGAGTTCCCGCAGCTATAAGACGGGTGGTCTCGCTCTTTCTTAGTGGCGTTTTTGAGACCCGCGCAGGAGCGCGTTGTCGTCTCCGCCACTGTGTTTTGTTTGTGGAGTGTGCTTTGGTACAACCTGGCGTGCCGGTACCGGTGCGCGCCACACAAGGAAGACCCTTGCTGATTTTGTTTTTTCTTTTGTTTATAACTACCTTGCTGATTTTGTCGACCCTTGGAACCTTGCCGCTTGTGAGCAGGCTATTCTTGAAAGACTTGGCTCCTTTTCGTCACTGCATTGTTTCCTGCATTACATACCTGGGGGCTTTTTCAAGCGCTCCGGTCCACTCCAACAGTCAGTACCTATAAACTTGTGTATGTGTGTCCCCTTGCTTCTTTGCTGTGCTGGGTGTCTAATTGTTGGTTCTTGTTCCCTATTATCTGCAGCAAACACCAGGGGACATAGAAGCTGGCGAGAGAGTGGGTGGACGGCCTCCGTACAGTTCTCAGAAGCCCTTTGGGACATCCTTTATTGTTTTCTCCCCTTCCCCTTTTTCCCTGGGAGGCATTCATACATAGTTGTGTTACCCTTACACTGTGTAGTGTGCGTTCCGGAGAGGAGGGGGACTAGTCATCCATCCATCGTTCCTGCTGACATCTTTCAGAGGTTAGTGGTACGCCATTGACGTCGTGACAGATTGACAAGCCCACGAAATTCGTCAGCCTGAGCGATGGATACTAATACCGTGTTGGCATCCCTATTGGAGAGTATAACTTCTCTCCAACAGGAGGTACATGCCACAAGACAGGAGAACGTTGACCTCCGAACAGAAGTGAGTTCGCTAAGGCGGGAGGTGGCAGGCATATCACGAAAGGGAAGGAGTTATATAAGAGAGGGAACGCTTCCCCCCCCTACTCAAAACCCGGATGGGGCGTCTATGGGGGGTGGGTTCTTTGCTTCACAACCCTCTACTCCCTCTCCTTTAGGTCCCGGGCCCACAGTCCATGTTATTCAAAATCCAGGTATACCTTTAGCACCTCCCGAGCGATTCTATGGTGACACCAAGAAATTTGAGACCTTTTTAAACCAGTGTAGACTCCATTTCCTCTGCAAACCAACCGTTTTCGTGGATGATGCATCAAAAACGTCATTCATGATGTCCTACATGGGGGGAAATGCCGCCAGCTGGACTATTCCACTGATGGAAAGGAACGACCCAGTGCTACACAATTTCCAGGATTTCTGCAGCGAAATGAGAAAACTGTTCGATCGGAAAACACACATGCTGTCTCTGGATCGAGAACTGATGACCCTCCGTCAAGGATCACAAGATCTGTTGACCTATATCACCACCTTTAATCGACTAATTGTGGAAACGGAATGGCCCCCTGAGAAACGCACCTCTTTGTTTTACCAAGGATTACGGGGGGAGTTGAAAGACGTGCTCTCCCAAGTTGTGCAACTACCCAAAACATGTGATGAAATGATCGACCTTGCAGTTCAGCTTGATCACAGAGTGCAAGATAGAAAAGGGGACAAGAACAGAGGAGAAGTACGATCGTATTTTCCAAAACCTCGCCCTCCTCCAGAGGATTACAACAAGACCGGGACGGGAGTGGAGCCCATGCAGATTGGAGGGGTGAGGGGTCCTTTAACTCCTGAAGAAAGAGAGAAAAGACGCCTGCAAAAGCTGTGTCACTATTGTGGGAAGAGCGGCCATTTCATCAGAGAATGCCGAGCGAGAGGAAAAACGTCCAATCCTAGTCCGGGTCCCCGGAAACAAGTAGCAGTAACCCAGGAGTCGGAAAACTAAAGAGCCCAAGTACGGACGGGGTCTCCGTCTTGGGTTTGGAAGAAGAAGAAAGGATCCCGTTATACCTTGCAAACACCATGCAGTCTGCAGTGGCTCATATGAATATCACGGTTACTTTGATGCTCGCCGAGGACATATCGCTTACAGTGTCTGCCCTTTTGGATTCAGGGGCTACAGGGAATTTTATCGATCAACAGTATGCCCGGAGAATGGGCATTCCCTATGAGAAGAAAAAGATCCCTGAAATGGTGAAAGCCGTGGACGGAAAGGCTCTGACCTCTGGCCCTGTTCGTTATCACACGGTACCCCTTAACATGCACATAGGAGAGAACCACCAGGAGATCATACATTTTGACATCATAGACGCTCCCCAGTTCCGCCTCATTCTTGGAATGCCCTGGTTGACATTACATGATCCAGTAGTGAAATGGGCTGCACGCTCGGTGTCTCTGACTTCCCAGTACTGTCGTGAACATTGTTGCCTACCAGAGGTCCCCGAAGAAACGCAGGCTACTCTACTCGCCCAAGGATGCGTGGACGAAAAATATTGCTGTGCCACCCTGCTCCCCAGTGAATATTCGTCTTACCTGGACGTCTTTGACAAAAGGAAGGCAACAAGGCTACCACCACACAGACCTTACGATTGTCGTATCGACCTCGTTCCTGGAGCGGACATTCCCTGCAGTCGAGTCTATGCCCTCACCGAGCCTGAGACACGTTATTTGAAGACATACTTGGAGGAACACCTTGCTTCGGGGTTTATTCGCCATTCAACCTCCCCTGCTTCCTCTCCTCTTTTTTTTATATCGAAAAAAGACTGCGATGAACTTCGAACGTGCATAGACTACAGGGCTATCAACAAAGTGACTATAAAAAATAGATACCCGTTGCCCCTCATACCCGTCCTTTTGGACCAGCTTCGAGGGGCTCAGGTATTCACCAAATTGGATCTACGTGGTGCCTATCACCTGGTACGCGTGAAGCCCGGTGATGAATGGAAAACCGCCTTCCGCACGAAGTTCGGTTTATTCGAATATCAAGTGATGCCCTTCGGACTATGCAACGCCCCTGCCGCTTTTCAGTACTTCATGGATGAGGTATTGAGAGGGCTGTTGGAAACCATCTGCATAGTGTATATTGATGATATACTGGTCTATTCACGGAACATCTCAGAACACATCGGCCACGTGAAGACAGTACTTGATCGTCTTCGTGTCCATTCCCTGTTCGCCAAACTGGACAAATGCCTTTTTCATGTATGCGAGGTGGCCTTTTTGGGGTATGTCATCAACGCCCAGGGGTTCCAAATGGACATGAGCAAAGCGGAAGCAATCACCCAGTGGACAGCTCCCTCTCATGTTAAGGCCGTACAAAGTTTCCTTGGGTTTGCTAATTACTATAGGAGGTTTATCAAGGATTTCTCTCGCATCATCACTCCCATATCCAGACTACTGAGAAAGAACGTACCCTTTGAATGGACTCCAGAAGCGAATCAAGCCTTTGAAGCATTGAAAAGACAATTCACTCAAGCTCCTATTCTGCGGCATCCGGATCCCAAACTGCCGTTTGTAGTTGAAACGGACGCCTCACAGTATGCAGTGGGAGGGGTGTTGTCCCAGCGACATCCTGATACAGGTCAATTACATCCAGTGGCCTTTTATTCCAGCAAACTCACACCCTGTGAGGTGAACTATTCTATCACGGACAAAGAACTGCTGGCCATTAAAAGGGCATGTGAAGAATGGAGGCATTATCTGCTAGGGGCTCTTCATACAGTCGAGATGTATACAGATCACAGGAATCTGCTGTTTCTGAAAACGGCACGAGCACTGACTCCCAGGCAGCTACGGTGGTCACTCTTTTTCTCGGACTATGATTTTATCATAAAGTACAGACCTGGACCTCAAAATGGCAAGGCCGACGCTCTATCCCGTAGGGAGGACCTCATAGGACCCCTTCAGAAGACCGATATAGAGCCACCGACCATCCTTTCTCCCTCGGCTTTTCCGGAACCGACACTGGCCTTTGTGATATCACAGGATTTCTTGGAAGACGTCAAGGTAGCTGTGTCAGGAATGGATGGCGCGGCATGGATACAGGAAGAACCGGAGCACAGAAGCTCCAAGGATGATCTACTGTACCATTATCATGCTTTGTTTGTACCCTTGAGCAACCTACAGGAACAGATCATGCTTTGGTGTCACGACTCTACTTTGGGAGGACATCTGGGTGAATACAAGACCATCGCTAATATTGAACGTTCCTTTTGGTGGCCCTCACTGCGAAAAGATACCAAAGACTACGTACAGAAATGTGCTGTTTGTGCTCAGAGTAAATCCAGCCATTCCAAGCCGGTGGGATTACTACGCCCCATTCCTATTCCTCCTTCACCCTGGCATACAGTGTCAATGGACTTTATTGTTGAACTGCCCCCTTGTGAGAACTATACCACGATTCTGGTCTTAGTAGACCATCTGACTAAAATGGGTCATTTTATTCCTCTGAAAAAACTGCCTACCTCTTCCGAGTTAGCCTTGGTGTTTCTCCAGCATGTCGTGAGAGCTCATGGTATACCTAGAGTCCTAATCACCGACAGGGGATCTCAGTTCACCTCTCGGTTTTGGAAAGCTCTCTGTCAAGCATTAAATATGGAAGCTCGGTTATCAACCAGTTTCCATCCCCAGACAGATGGCAAAACCGAGAGGCTTAACCAGTCCCTGGAACAATACTTGCGGTGCTTCACCCTGCAGAACGCGGGTGACTGGTTTCCTCTGGTATGGATGGCGGAATTCGCCTACAATAACGCTGAACACTCAACATTAGGGTGCTCGCCCTTCTTTTGTTCCTATGGGTTCCATCCTGATATGCTCCCTTTCGAGTGGCCTGTCACCTCCTCGCATCCTTCCATTCAGGAGCATCATGCTCACCTCAGGGCAGTATTGATAGACGCTAGGAACCAATTGACCCTATCCCAGGCTGCCCAAAAACGATGTGCTGATCGGAAGCGGGTCCCTGAACCCGATTACAAGGTAGGGGATAAGGTCTGGTTATCCACCAAGAACCTGCGTCTGAAAGGGAGGGGTAAGCTGGCTCCCAAGTACATAGGACCCTATGGGATTGAGGGGATCATAAACCCTGTGGCTGTCCGTTTGTCCCTCCCTCCTTCTTGGCGGCTTCACCCCGTGTTCCATGTGTCCCTGCTTCGTCCCTGTCGGGTGGGTATGCGTCTCCCTTCTCGCCCTGGCCCCGTTGATCTGGATGGGGAGGAGGAGTACGAGGTGGAGGAGATTCTGGATTCCCGTTTGTCCCGTGGGAGGGTGCAGTACCTGGTGTCATGGAAGGGGTATGGTGTTGAGGACAGGACTTGGGAACCTGTGGCCAATTTGCATTGCCCTCTCTTGGTGGACCGGTTTCACGCAGCTCATCCTGGCAAGCCTGGTGGACCGCCGGGGCGTCGGTCCTTGAGAGGGGGCTCTGTGGCGCTTACCCTGGGCGGAAGGTTCAGGAAGGGTCGAATAGCGGAGGACAGACGATGTGGATCCCGCAAGTCGCCACTGGAGGGAGCCAGGCAACTGCGGGACTACATTTCCCAGAAAACCGGCCGACACGGAAACGGAAGGTTCGAGTTGACAAAAGCCTTCCGAGGTAACGGCTCGGGGCTTGTCAATCAGGACCTTTCGTTTGTTCAGGACGGAGCCTTGCCTGTGTAGCCAGAACGGAGATCTCAGGTACTGTTTCAGTATTAGCAGAACGGATTTCTGCTTCTCAGCATACCTCGAACCTTTGGTGATACTCTTTGCTTTCAGCGAGTTCCCGCAGCTATAAGACGGGTGGTCTCGCTCTTTCTTAGTGGCGTTTTTGAGACCCGCGCAGGAGCGCGTTGTCGTCTCCGCCACTGTGTTTTGTTTGTGGAGTGTGCTTTGGTACAACCTGGCGTGCCGGTACCGGTGCGCGCCACACAAGGAAGACCCTTGCTGATTTAGTTTTTTCTTTTGTTTATAACTACCTTGCTGATTTTGTCGACCCTTGGAACCTTGCCGCTTGTGAGCAGGCTATTCTTGAAAGACTTGGCTCCTTTTCGTCACTGCATTGTTTCCTGCATTACATACCTGGGGGCTTTTTCAAGCGCTCCGGTCCACTCCAACAGTCAGTACCTATAAACTTGTGTATGTGTGTCCCCTTGCTTCTTTGCTGTGCTGGGTGTCTAATTGTTGGTTCTTGTTCCCTATTATCTGCAGCAAACACCAGGGGACATAGAAGCTGGCGAGAGAGTGGGTGGACGGCCTCCGTACAGTTCTCAGAAGCCCTTTGGGACATCCTTTATTGTTTTCTCCCCTTCCCCTTTTTCCCTGGGAGGCATTCATACATAGTTGTGTTACCCTTACACTGTGTAGTGTGCGTTCCGGAGAGGAGGGGGACTAGTCATCCATCCATCGTTCCTGCTGACATCTTTCAGAGGTTAGTGGTACGCCATTGACGTCGTGACAGTTGTTTCCTTACCGGAGGTGTTTGCGTTTTTTGGCAGCTGTCAGCCTCTTCCGCCGCCATTTCTGTTCCAGCTTTCTTTTTATATCCTGCTGCTTTGCCTCCAGTGTTTACTTTGGGGGCCATTGCACCTCTTCTCCTCTCTCTCCCACTATGCCACCAGCTCTGAGAGCCACGACTCCCGCACCTCGTCCAGGCTCCGCGAAGAACTCCGCTCTGCTCCGTGGACTCAGCGACGCTGCACCGCTGCTCCGCCCCTCAGTTCTCGGGCGGACTCGACTGCAACCAGATGTCAGCGCAGCCATGGCCAGCGTCAGCTCCCGCAACAGCCGTCCAGCGGATCCACGGCAGGTAAACGGTAAAATCATTCGCTCTCAATTCTTTGCTTGCCGCTACCATCTTTCTGGTAGTTGACTGGGTATCGGTCGGTTCCTGCGAAGTTTCAAGCCATATATAGAGGCTCAATCCTAGTCCTCACTGCTCTGCTGTGCTCAGCCACACTTAGGCAGCCGCCATCTTGCCTCCCCTCCTGCAATTAGCCGTTTCCAAAGAGGTATCAATATTGAGATTAGTTGTCTTATCCCAGTAACTGATACTTTTAATCAACTTCTCCTTATGATCCAGGTGATTCATTTAGGGATTAGGTTTCACATCTATCAAATCGCCTAACACAGAGCATAGATTGTTAATAAAAGGTTGCCCTATGTCTGATAGATCAAATGGAGCTTCAGTCTGGGTAGAGGAACAATGTCTGGCCTTGCCATTTGAGGACTGGACTGGAGGACAGGCACTGGAGAATTCTGCACCCAGGAGTTCAAATCACTTCAGAGCACACCAGAACGTGGGGGCTCTTTTCTTTCAGTGCAGACAGATTTCTCTGTCATTCTTTTACGCTTTGAAGCCACATCTGGTGCTGCAGGGGGGGACTGTTGTGGGCAACTTTGTTGCGGGCAAATTATGTTCAGGGCTATCATTAGCAGTCCCACCAAAGGTAAACTCCTTATTGGCATCAACCACCGGAAGTGAAAAATCACGGCTTGCAGGAATAAGGTATGGTGCAGGGTCAGATGGAGATGAAGCCCCACAAGGTGCCAATACAATCTGTGCCACCTCACTTCTCAGTGAGAGTCTGCATTCAGTGAGTTCAATTTCGCTAGTTACAATATTAACACCCTTTCCAATATTCTATCAAGGGTAACAGAGGGGCGGACGGGTAGAGGCCCTGTTAGTTTCCCCATGGCTACTTGATTAGCTTGATTAGTAGAGATGCTGTCTCACCTGATCGCTTATACTGCTGTGCCAAAAGAAAGAGTGGGGCCCAGCCTCTTCCAGCCGCTGACGAGCGCAGACAGGCATGCTCTTGGCCCGATCTTGGCCTGATCTGCACAGAAAGCCAGGCAATTTCTGTGCAGCGGGAGACCGAATCCAATTATGTAGGTGTCTCCAGGTGCAGAATGACTGATGCGGCGTATTTAGCCACGAGTGCTGCTGGGGCGAGAAGTCCGGTCCCCACTTTCACTCAATACGGGCATCCCACGCAGCAGGATCCCGGGTCCAATTATGTAGGCGTCTCTGGGTACAGAATTGCTGATGTGGAGGTGGTGTCTCTAGCTGCAAGTGCTTCTGGGGCAAGAAGTCCTGCCAAAGGGCGCTACACAATACAGGCGTCCCATAATCATATCAATTCAGGGCTAGGTTAACAATAACAAGGGATGCATATATCAACTTGGTCCGAGTATCCATATATTCTTTTGAAAAAGTGGGAAGCAATTTAAAATAGTATGATGCCTGGTCCGAAAATTCATAACCGGTGAAATAGGTGTACTTCAACTTTTGTGTATTGGAACTACCCTGAGATGGAGTTGGGCAATGCTACCATTGAGTATAATTAAATTGGGGACACTGTCCATTTTCTCTATGTAAAAAATGGTGCCCATAATTCTGATAACAGAACAAATCGGCATAGTTAGCAGAATTTAAATATAAATCCTTAGTGTCAAAGACAGTATACTATTGCAATTCGGAAAACATAGAATTCACAGTATTGATGTCCTAATCATCCAATTGCAACCCAGGCACTATGACATCACCCATGGAATACATATGGTATCTGCAGGGTCTTCGAAGGACCAAATACATTGAACAGGACTTTATCCCATTCAATTCCATCAGTGACTGGGATCGCTGAAATGTTAACAAGGGACTGGTCTCTTTCAATTTTATGGGAGGAGGAACGTGGGGCCAACACCCCATCAACAAGTTCTGCAGTAGAAAGTTCTGGGAGCTAGTGGCCAATAATCAAAAGGAAAAAAACTGGCACAAATCCAGTCCACATGAACAAACATACCATGTAAAACACGATCCAGACATATGTCCAAGGTGGAACCAGATAAGTGCATTGGAACCAGGAGATGAAAACACAAATCCGTGCTAGTGGTGGGTATAAAACTGAAGATACTGAAGAACTGTCCGCAGAAAAGTTATCTTGATTGATATAGTAACCAGAAGAACTCAGCTGGAATAACAAAGGCTGGGATGCTGGATGTAGATCTGAAGGTGGCACTCCTGAAGGAGCCTCGTGGGGTGGATCAGAATAAATGATTTCCATTGTGGAGTGTGAAGAAGGTAAAACAGGTACCCAGTCAACTGAAGACTCAACATCCCTCTCCAGCAGCTGGGGAAATTCAGAAGCAATGGAGCTTACAGGCTGTACACCAACATGCTGAGTTGGGAAACTCCTAGGCATACTAATGAGGCTTGGCCAAATGGTGTAACTTGACATGTTTAATTGAAACAAAGCTGTTGTCTTTGTATCCCGGACGTGGAGGTAAAATCACAGTTTGGGTACCCTTAAGACCAAGCACTGGAACAGGAGCATGGTAGGAGGGACCGAATTCTTTATTGATTGCCACATTTTCATGAACCAAATCACCAACTTTAGGAACCCAGCCAGAAACAAGAATCAGAACAGCTGCATCCAATGGCAGAGTTGAAGGCATATGGGTTTTAGCCAAAGCTTCACAACCCTCTTGTAGATACTGTAAGACAGCACAGTGGTTATCTACATCAAAGGTTGCACAGCTGCCACAATGTCTAGACCAACATGGTCCGAAACATACATCTTAATGCCAAAGAGCATTTCGTACGAGGTCCTCCCATGCAGAGAACTTCTTGGGAGGTTATTAAGAGCACATTGAATCCCATAAAGATGAGTTAACCAGCCACAGCCCAAAGAAGTGACGGTTCATCCACTCAACCACAGAATTGTCCTTGGGCCTTTATGGTGACGAGAAATGCATCTGCACTCCCAATGATGTCATCGATTCGTGGCACGCCTCAGAGGCGAAAGCTGGACCCTGGTCTGAATGGAAAGCACCACAGGCATAAGTTCTGACAAAGACATGCAAATCTTTTATAACAGTGCAAGCATCAGCCGAGAGGAACCTAGTGCAAAAATCTATTGCAACCAAAATATACTGGACAAAGTTATTGGATATAAGATGAAATCCAGAAATCAAGAAAACTGCAGCCAAACGGATGATTAGAAATAAAAAGGTGTGTCTCAAGTGGTCATAACACTGTAGATCTTTTAATTGGTTGGCAAACGTCACAACAGAGGATAAATAGTTGAGTCTGCTGGTATAAACTATGCCACCAATAGCTTGCTATAAAAGAGAAAGAGTGGCAGCCACTCCTGCAGCAGCAATACCATCCTGAGGGGCCACTATCAAAGATTGTCTGCAGTCAAGGCTGTGAATAAGATGATCACCAACCCCAGGAATGGACACAAAAGGAACTTTGTCAGTAGTTAAATGATAATTATATTGAGAAGGGAACTCTTGAGGAAAGGGAGTACCATCCCGACTTGTGGCAATAGCCACTAAAATGTCATCATCAGTTTTAGTCATGGAACGTGGAACTGCTGCTACTTTAACTGTGGCTACTATAGATTTCGCTGCTTCATCAGCCATTGAATTTCCAACAGCGTGCGCTCCTGCACAATGATGTCCCAATGTATGTACAACATGTTTAAGTGGCATGTGTTCTTCAAGAGCCGCCACTCGAAACCAAAGCATGTTATGCTTTATCATGCTACATTTAGAATTTCCAAAACAACAAATTGTCATTGAAAGATTACACAATAAAAAGAATCACACACAGCAAGGGTGGGTAACTCACAATCAGAACCAAAAGTAGAGCCCTCAATTTGGCCAGCTGGGCAGTGCAGTCCCCAAGGGACTCGGTATAGACTAAAGTAGAGTGAAAAACTCCACCTCTCATTTTACCTACAACAATAGTGCAAGCTGCAGAATAAGTCTGCTGAGAACCAAGGGCGGTTGAGCTGAACCATCAGTGTAAATGATACATCTATACTGATCAAGGGGAGGAGCCGACAAAGGCGGAGGGTGAACATGTTCACACTGAAGAAACTCTTCCATTTGCAAGGATGGGTCAAAAACAAAGCTGAAATGAGGGGACGTTAAAAATGTACCTTACTGAAACCAACAAGGATTCAGAGCTTTGGAATTAGGAACACCAGCTTTCGTGACGCCTCTAAGGCAGGCACAGGGGAAATGACAAAATGTGTTTACCTTGAGCAAGAAGCCTTTCTTTGAGAATAGCCATCTGCATAACAGTCAGAATTGTTTCAGAAGCAGAGAAATATAATTCCGCAGGAGTATACAGATGCAATTTATAAGCAAGTGGGACAATGTCACCCTCATTAAATGTCATACATGAAGATGATTGGACCAGGCAAAATCTGGATGACCAAATTGGTAGTATTCAACATAGTCTGTAAGTATTGCGTAGCAAGCAAATCAGACTGTAAAGCGCTCAACACTGCTGTGTGTTGCGGAAGCCAGGAGGAAGCAGAAAAGGATGGGTGTATCAAAGCATAAAGAGGTTTGATACTCTGAAAATAGTCAGGAATGTAAATCCTGCTAAAATTCAGCAAACTACAAAGAGATTGTAATTTTTTAAGGGTAGATGGAGGTTGCGATTGCGCACCCTTCTCCAAAAAAAGGGGTGGTAAACCCCTACCCTCAGTCATATCATAACCAAGAAAAAGAACAGCCAGAAAAGCAAAATGTGACTTCACAAAACTGAACTTGTAGCCAAGAGCAGCGTATCCCATGATGATGCAAACCACTCTTGAGAGATGGAGATTTAATTCATCATCCATCAGGTATATGTCATCGACATAGAAGAAAGCGTCAGGGTCAATATCATGCAAAAGAGACAAAATCCATGCCTCATAAACCCTGGGGCTATTCTTATACCTCATGGGTAGTCTTGTGTATCGCCTCTGGGAACTGAGGGAGCCAAACGCGGACAAGTCCCGACTCTCAGGAGCCAAGTTATGACTGAAAAATCCATTTGAAATGGCTAGTGTTGATTTGAATTTTTTACACACAATACTATTTATTAAAGCTGTACTATGTGTGTTTGGCACCGCAAATGTACTTGTAAGACTACTCAAATGTCGATAATCGAAAACTATGCGATAAGAACCATCAGGTTTTAAAATCGGAAAGAGAGGATTATTTATTGCAGAGACAAAGGGTTTAATTGTACCCTGATATTCTAATTGAGTAAGAATCTCCATGGTGGATGCTTTAGCTTGGCATTTGATCAGATACTGAGGTTGTGACTGAGGATTAGAACATACAGGAACAACATGTAAAGGAGAATCCTTATCCCAACTGGCAGGGCCAAAGCCAGAGCCCATTATAAAGCATAAGCATGCTTAGTCTCATCAGGGACGTATTGCGAACAGGATGGTATAATCACAACCTCACCTCGAGGACACGCAAGAACAAACTGGGGAGGCCAATTGAACTCCACCAGAAAAATATCAAAAGAAGATGTCAAGTTATCCCAAAGATTGACGTTTATGGTGTGTTTAATGTCAGCTTAAATCTGAATGTCTGCATGGTAATGTCTATCAGGTGTAGCTATGTGGGTGTCCGGGGTGTCAACAGTTACAAAGGTGTCAGTTGCTTTCGCCTCCAGAAACTGGTGGAGAGTCTGGCGCACCACAGTAAATTCTGCAGCACTGTCAAGCAGAATCACCGCCCAACTCGTGTCCAGGAGTAGTATTTTCAACGTCTGGGGCATATTTCACTGTTAAAGTGGCAACTTTCTTCTTCTGGGATGGGGCTCTATATGGAAGTGATTCCTCTTTCTTAAGCTTTACATCAAAAGAGTGCTGTGGGTCTCGCTTGAGTTGCGCGGACACGCCTTGTCTATGATCCTGCAACCCTCCCCTGTTGTACTGTTGATTAGAAGAATCCTGAAAGGAACAAGGATCAGGAACCTGAAACCTTGCTGGAGTTTTAATTTTAGAGCAGTCACGTAAATCATAAAAGGAGGTGTCAATATAAAAGTGGGAGTAGCCTAACCTCCTGCCTTTCTACAGAAGCAAAATGATTGTATGTCTGAAGATCTCTAGGTGTTGGCAGCAGACCCCGTACCTTAGCATACACAGATGAAAGCTCTACATCTCAGGTGCTGTTATGATGACTTCCCTGGAAACATCCCTCTCCAAGTGTGTCTTGTTACCTATATGTGCATACTTATATGCCAAAGAACGTGTTCCCAAACAACAGCTGTATATGCAAGATTTGTCTAGGTGTTTGACCTAGTCTAGGGTGTTCAGCCTAAATCCCAGGCAAGAACAGAATGTGAAAACAACATCAGGTTCTGTGTAAAAGAACACAGTGGCACAAAGTAAAATAAGTTTGAATAGTAACGTGCACAAAGCAGAGGGCAGTCTAGAACATGCTCATGCTAATATAGGGAAAACAACAATGGGCCTGCATGGGACATATGACAAGTCAGTTACCAACACAAGAACATACAAATACCTTGGGGCTTGTCTCTGCGACAGAGGGAATGCAACCTCACACCAACCTAAAATGAAGTCCAAAACTGTGCAGTCCAACAACGGTGCCAATAAGGAGCGTTTTACAATTCAAAATACCGGTGATAGCAGGTTATGCTCAACAGGAGTTCCCTGGTCAAACGGATGGGTTGCTTGAAAAATCCCAGGGTCAGGCGTATAAATTTATTTTCAATTTACTTAAATATACTCGTAACAGTCTGATCCATCTGGAGTTTGGCCTGGTCTAGCAAAATTATGAATGTTTGGGAACACACATGAAATATTATTACCTAGTCCTCAAAGCACCAGCAGAATGCCTAAAATATGTGCTCACACCAATATATGAAGGAACGACCAATCCGTGGAATAGCTATATGCAAAAAGATGTGGTGGCACTTGGCTTGGCCACAGAGATTTGGTTCATGGAAGGGATGAGCTAAGCTGCCACTAAGAATGCTATAAATAAACAAACCTATCAATTATCATGGGAAGCAGATAGATCTAACTATCTACAAAAGGAGGGCAGCCTGCCTTATTCTTATCTTATGAGGCAAATAGAACACATAGTCAAGTATAGACATTGCAAGCATGGAGAGAAGTCCCTGCTCCTTCTGGTTTATTGGTGCCCAGCCCTGCTTCAATCATGTCATAACTTGTTAAAGTCCATGCTTTTGGTAAAAGGAGCACGAACATGCGCAGAAGCAGTACTATCATTCTTCTCCAGCACTTTAACGTCTGAGTTGGCTAAATTTACAAAATACATGTCAGAGGCAGGTGCCCGGCTAACCGAACAACAAGGACATGAGGTGTTGACTGTGGCCTGTACAACTAAGTGAAAAGCAACAAAACATAAGGCTTCAGTGGCCTGGGAGGTTATGATGTCCTCAGGTGGCTATAATATGAACTTTTACATGCTGAAGCACATTAGCACTTCAATGGCCATAGTGTATAGCTAGGACACACATTGCACATTGAATAACTAGGGACTTGTGTCCTGATGGTGGTCTGAAAGTCCAAATGACAAGTAACCACACATGAGGCTGTACTGGCCTCGGAGGTGTGGAAGCTCTAAGGTGGCAAACACACGCACTTTAACGAGCCGGGGCACTCTAAACAGGGGCACCACTCTAGGCACATCAGCACTTTTGAGGCCAGTTGCCATTCAGTTTTTACTGGTTGCCATAAGATTAGGAACTGTCTATAATTGCTAATTGAAGGTTTGACAAGTGGTGTTTTTAAGCGGGATATAGATGAATGTGTTTTCTTTTATTGTTTATCTTAAATACTAGAAACTGTGTATAATTGCTAAGTGCAGGTCTGAAAAATAGTGTTTTTGTATGAGGAATATATACAAACATTATTTTGGAATATTGCAATTGATTTTCAGTAATCACGCAATAACAACTTTTCATTCATTCACTAAATTACAACCTGAAGAAGTTACCACGTTGACATGATGGTTGCTGTGTTTTTTTGCAGTTTTTTGAGTGATGCTCTGAGGAGGAACCACATAGAGGATCCAGAGCTCCACTCAGCCTAGATCACTCCTAATTTCACTATCTCAAGTAGTACATTTTATCTGGGTCTTTCACAAGCCAGGAATGCACTGGACTTCTCCTCCTTGATAGTTTCTCCTACTGCAGGGCAGAAGGATGTCTACCCTGTCTCATCAGGCAGGCAGCCTTCTAGGCATTGGGCAAACACTCAGCTCCTGGAGCCGAAAGTGAAGACTTCATGTGATGCCATCTCACCTCTGGAGACTGGTTAAAGCAGCCCTCATTACAACATCTCTTTGAGTACTCTGTGAAGCACTCCCTTGGTCAAGCGAAATGTGGGATTGCAAAAATGTGGCTTTCTTTGGATCCTACTTTTAGACACAATTTCAATAGCAGGGATGTGGATCCACTGTCTCTGGTTTCAGAACCAGTTTAAGTGGGGTTTATTAAACAAAAACGTCACTTTTATTGGCAGGGATGTCCTCTGTTGCTGCTACTTTTAATCCTAATATTATTTCCTTTGTCAAAAACTATTGGAACATCCACCAGGATAAATGTGATAAACACAGGAGCAGCTCAAACTCATGATCTATGCGCATGCTCTATAACAGCCCTGATGGACCTTATAACTGAATTCTACCCCTTTCTTGGGTTCAAAATAAACTGAATTAGACTATCACCTGACTCCCAATAAGGAAACACTGGACTGGGTCCTGATGGACTAATACCACCAGAATCTACATACACAACTCAAGTCCATGAAAGATCAAGACAATCCAATGTTAGTGGAGGTTTTCCACGTATGATCCTCAGCTCTCAAACATCTGGCAAAAGAAGGCTTCCTTCACTCTGATGCCCCTTCTGGAATAATGCAGAACTAACAATAGTGAACAGGCCAGTGCTGGAGATTTTTACAATTGAGGCAATTGAAAGTGTTTGATGACCAGATCAGGGGCTTTACTCTACGATATGAAACTTCTCAACCTACATGTTTATTTGGTGAAATGGGGAAACTACAAAAATTGGTTTCTAGTCTGTATAAAGGTCATAAAGCAGAACTCTACTCCAAGACCAAAGTAACATCTCCTTAAATGGCAAACAAGAATACAAACATCTAAAAATAGCTTCTTGAAACAATACAGGGCTGGCTTTGGGCCCCATACAAACTGTTCAGGGCCAAAATGTAGACTGCATCATGTTCCTGGTTCTGTAACGAAGCACAATGGGATTGATTTTGCATTCACTGGAAAAGTTCAAACAGACAATCGTACTGCCACCAATATGGCACACCATTACTTATAAAAGTGATTTGACTATTAACCCTGCACTTGAACTAGTGATCCTACATCGCACCTAGGAGACATTACAGGGATAATTAACAACAGTTACTGGCAAAATTGTGTTTCCAGTGGAAATGGGAAACAGCAACATAACCCACCTATGGGAAATGGATGGAATGTTGACAACACACAAGAGACTAATTTATAAGCTTAACAATCAGCTGCAAGATTTTATTGATAGATAGATCCCATTTCAAACAAAGTGATTTCTAACTGGCATCTGGCAACCTTTAAAGGTTTGTTTTTTTTAACAGTCATTTTGATTGAGTTTTTTAAGTATGTACCACACATCTTGTCACATTATGACAGCATTAGTCATAGTAAAATGTGGTATAATTAGTATGTGTTGTACAATCTATCAACAATGTAAACCAACATACATTTGTAGTAAAGCATGTAAGAACAATCCTAAAAGAAGCACCCACCCAACAAGCCCTTTGATAGCAGACAGATTTAATCTTTGGTTGAATTTGAACAGCTATGTCTTCAAGGTAAAACCATAGCCGCTGAGTACTATGGATGTATACATTACTAGAAAGGGAGATATCAGTAATGTAGAGTATGGTGCTTGGGGAGGGACGAGTTTGTCAAGTAAGCAAGTATGTCAAGAGAGTTTATGCTGAGCACTGCTAAGGTGGCAAGGGATCATGTCTAGCTACATGTACCATCGCTCGCATCAGGTAGCCTTTAAAGGTTGTTGACGACTTACTAGAAGGTATCCTGTATCAACACCAATATCTGGTAGGAACTTCACTTCCTATTTTCTCTTTTATGTCCAAAATAAGTACTTGGCCATTGGTTTGTATGAGAAGTTTATTGAAGGGCTTGTCGTTATTTTCTCTGTGTATCATTGCCTTTATCTGGTATCTTAGATTATGCTACATTATGCAGTATCTTTTAAAATCCTTTGTTAACTAAATTGTCTGAAAGTGTACCAATCAGTTGATCATGTGAAAATATTTTATCATAAATGCAATTTTCAGATTTCTCCACAGACACAGCCTTTGGCTAAAAGAATGCATGTAACAATGGGTCTGGCTCAAAGCAAGCAGTCCCAAAATATATGGGCAAAATGAACTGTGAACTGTCTGCACATGACTGTCATCAGTCTTCTTAAAGTCATAATTAGGGGCAGAAAGAAGAGCAGGCCCAAGGTAGAAACTTCCTCACCTAGAAAAAGAGAAACTGCTGTCTCACCCTTCACTCCTAGCATCAAGCAAATGGTTTATTAATAAAGTATCGTGGGATTTCGGTCCACCCTCTACCTAGAGAATTCAGGCAATACACTTGAGCTGTCCATATCCTCCATCGTATGGCTTTCTAAACAAGGAGCATTCAAGATGGATACCACTGTCTTTAGTAATCAGACTCAATGTTAAATGGAGTTCCACTATCATAAAAGTATGCCATGCTTACCGTACACACACACACACACAAGAACACACATGCACACCTAATCTGCACACACACACAAACTAAGGCCCTGATAAGGAGTCTGGCGGTCCACTGACTTTCAGACTCATGGGGGGATAGTGGTGGCGGTCTCCTGATCACCTGATTATGAGTCTGTTTGTGGGACCGCCACAGCCCTGCCACAGCCGCCATGGAACTGCCATTCCCTGGTGAGGTTCCGACAGTCAGGCAGACGCGGTATGCTTGGTAGGACCGCTGTGGTTCTGCCAAGAATATTACGAGCATCCTCTCCTCTGGCAGTGTCATGGAGGTTCTTTCTCCAAAAACACTGTGGCAGAGAGGAAACATAGGACGCCCTTCAGGGCCCCATTTGCCTCCTCCCCAGGGGAAATTACACAAGGGGCACAACTTGTGACCCCCTGTGTGTATGCGCCCCAGACTTTATAGTCCATGCCATGCAGGAACTGTTTTTGGTGTTCCCATTATGGTGCCCATTTTTAGAGGCATCGCCGTGGGAACACCAAAAACAACCCAGTCAGACAGGAGGAAACTCCTAATCTGGCAGGTTGTCTGACCACGACTTTGGTGGGGCGGACCTGGCACTGCACCACCAAAGTCATAATCTAGCCCTTAATCTGCACATGGAATGTCAGTACAAAGTTCTGTGCTTCAGGTAACAGTAGAATGTTACCTGTGAAAGGTCAGTAGACTACCCTCTCGCTATCAGAAAAAGGTCTGGTCAAATTCAATTAAAAAATACAGTATGCTGCCACCACAGCCATTTGAGACTCTTTGGAGAGATACAGTTGTCACTGTCTATATGAAAGCACACTTGGTACACTGCTCTATGTCACAGGACAGGTTATGGACCTTGCACTGTCATAGACAGGCCTTGACCTTTGTGCACACCGTAGATTAGTGTAACACCAGGGCCAAAATAAATGTCAGGATACCAGTTTCACATGCTGTTGGCAACCTGGGGCAAGGTTACATACCTGTCCACTATGCAGGGGACTTTCATGTCTCCACAATCATAAACGTATGTAACATCTAAACCACTTAGGTGTTAAGAATATAGAGCTACCGCTCTGACAATTCAATTGATCTACAAACAAAACGTTTTCCTTCTATTTACTAATTAGAGACCAGCCAGTTCAATCTACTTTTTAAAGAACTGACAGTTTTTTTTTCAATAGTGGATGTTCAAGCTCTGTACTGCCTCTTTTTTGACAGTTCATTAGTGTTGTGTGATTATTCCCCCGTGAGCCTCCACTATGTGGCCCCCAAACATCCATGCACTGTGTTCGTGCCAAACACCACATGGTGCCTAGCACACCAATGTTTAAAAACATGTCTTATACAACTTGTGCTGCATCTCTTTTCAAGGCCTCAACAAAAGCCTCAATCCTAAAAGGCATGTTTCTGACAGCATACACGGTGGTCTCATCATAATATGGCGGGTAGAACCGCCAACTACTTGTCAGCGGTCTTCATCCTGCTACAATGGCTGTCCGATGCTCACCTGAATGCCATGAGGCCCTTAATGTCATTAAAACATGCCATCTCAAGTCCTGAGGAGACCCTGGACCAATACTGGTCAGAAACGTGTTGACTTCTGATTTGACAAGGGTTGGATACAAGAAATAAACAGAGGATCTTGGCAATCTAAATTATGAGTAGCTTCAAACTGATGAAAATCTCTGCCCCTTGTCTTCAAGCTTCAAGACCATAGAAAGTGAGACCGTGAAATTTATATGATTCCTACCCATTCAGAATTGTGAAATATTGCACAGGTATATTTTCCCTAGAAACTCTTGTTGGTACTGAGTGATATATTTCTCTAGAAACATTTGTTTGTGGTGTTCCATCAAGATCAGTCAATTAGTTTTATTTCTAGTAAATAGTCCTCTTAAGACAAACTAAATGTATGTTTATTAAACATATGCACTATTACTCACTTGAATGAATTTGCACCACCACTGAAAAGTGGTTCACTGGGGGGGGCACATCTTGCATGCAGTACTGCATTTTTGTACTTTTGTGCAATGCTCTCTAGTTACATGAGCTGATTGATATTCTAGCCATAGAAGTACATCCTCTTTGTAACCTAAAAATCCAACAGCCCATTAAAATAAACACACTTTGATAAAATACCATAAACTAAATATGACAAGCAAACCAAATTATACAATTTATTCTACACAACAAACAAAAATATACAAATAATATACTCTACCACAAAAGAGATTTTGTATTTGAACATTATTAAAGTAATCAATGTTAATGATATTTTTAAGCAAGTTATTAAAACGGTATTCTAACCTTATATATTAAGTCTCACTATATTTTTGACATATTCCACAATACTATTTTGATCAACAATATTCGGGAGTCGAAATTAAGGTGGAGCATCTGGCAAAAAACTGGCCCTAAAGTAATAGTTTTAATTCTTAGTACACTGCAGCTTCTAATGCATGCCAGGGTGATACAAGGACATGTAATACAAAATTTACCATGTATGGATCTAGTATTTTCATAGTATCAACCAAGCTGGAAGGCAGCAAAGTGCTATACCGGGTCAAAGGAAAAAATATTGTACTTGAGTAAATGGGTAGCTAGTTATGTATGCATTTATTTGGCATAGTGGAAAACTAGTTAAAATGCATGTGTCAAGTAGCATCTGTGAGTACTTCTCTGGAATGATAAATTGATGTTTGGTCACGGAATATGTGTTAACTGAAAACAACAAGCATTTGCAATGCAATAGGTCTCGCATTTGCGAGAGTTTATGCTATTTGTATTGTAAATGACAATGCCTTTTCTTTATGTTTTAAAACCCAAAACATAAATAAAAGGCAATGTCATTTACAATGCTAATAGTGTAAACTCGCTTGAATGCAAGACATATTGCATTGCAAATGCTTTTTTATTGATGCATTAAGGAATTTTGTAGGACTGCTTTCAGAATGGAAACAGCCGTGGTACAAATTTCATCAAGAAAACCATGCGCACAGCAGCCTTAGCAATTAAATAGAAGTCTGATCATTACCCAAATATCAGATCAGATAAGAGTTTGCCGGGCTCAGAGGAGGACTTCATGCATCACAATAAGTGACGAAAGGGAAGGTCTACATGTAAACGTGGGCAACAGACTGACACAACTCGAAGGAAGAAGCAGCGACATTTAAAACAAGTGTTGTTTTATTTAAAGCAGGAGGACAGCTGTAGGAGAAGCTACTCAGGGCAGAACAACAGGGCGCATGCAACATAGCACTCAGAAGCTCCATGGGAGGTGGCAGGGGGACACTGAAGAAACACAGAGGATGTTAGTATGTGGAAGCAACATGCTCAGGCGTCGTGATGATTAAATAAATGGCGGCACAGGGTAATAAAAATAAGCAATCAGAACACAACACAAACAGAAAAAGAGACAAGTAGTCCCCAAAATAACTTAAAAACACTCTCAGAGTAAGTAAACTGTAGGTGGTCGGTGCTGCTGACAGATAAACGGAAGTGATGTATTGGGAGCACCGACCAACGAGGAGCCAGCAAACAAGACGGACGCATGATTGGACATAATCCCAAGCAGCAGGCGGCATTGCACTATGTACTGTAATTAGTACATGTCTTCCAGACAGTGCATGAGGGCTAGCTAGGCTCGACCTAAAAAGGTGATATTCTAGTATTTGTTTTCATGATTATTATGAGCCTTTGTTTGGGAGAATTAGGTCTATTGCTCCAGAAAGAAGTGAATATGTGACTATTTTCATAAACTGACAGTTTGAAGTTGTGGACAAATTTATTACATTTTCAAATATATGTTGGACTGAAAATGAGCACTGCTGTCTAAATCCATAATCTGTAAGATTAATGTCTTTGTAACCTGAGCACTCGTGTATGTGCCTGTAAAATCTGTCTAGCTCTCCTAAGCAATGCCTTAGGTTGCGAGATTTCTTTATTGTTTTGTTTTCTCACCCAGGCCCTCCAAGGAAAATCTTATTTATGACATGACGGAGAATCTAGTAATAAAAAGTCAAAGCAAAAGAAAAAGAAATTTGGAGATCCATTCAATGATAAATAATAGGCTAGTAAAAATAGATGTCATTTGCCACCTCTTTCACTGATGTGTTTTTATGGAAAGTTGTGATGAAAAACGCACTATATTGCATTATTTTCCTAACATTATCTAAGGAAAGATGAACCTGCAACACTTCTGAGGGGTGTCATGCTCAGCTGGCACACCATAAAAGAACAGGAATATTTAATGAGGGTCCTTTCAGAGCTATGCTTTTTAGAAAACATATTTGAGAAATATATTGTCAAATGACTGACTTATTCAAAATCTTCTCAGGGAGAGCACCATCCTTGAAAGAAAAACTGTGTAGGTCACTCACTTTGAGCGCCGCTCAACATTAAGGGCCGGTGTCATGCTCTAGCACTCTGAGTGGTCACATGCCAGAAGTCATGTCTTCTATATTGTAAAACACAAATTCTGGTGTAACTGCCTATCACAGCAATCTCCGGGAACTTGGCTGCTCCTTCCAAGATTTTAGGAGTGTTGTTAAGATCCTTTGTTGTTAAAAAAGCAAGGCATATATAGCTTATTTGTTTCATGGCCATTATTTTTCCAAGTAGCTTCCTTGATGAATTAGCCATTTCCTCATCTGTGTTGTATAGTAGAAGATAACCGCATGCCATGACTGATAAGACAGCTCCTCTGAACACCATCAATCAGACCAGTCAATTCTCTTTTTTTAAATTAATTTAAATGTTCCAAAATCAGTTAAAACATAAGTAATTAAACAAATAGCTGGGTGCCTCATTTCAGAAAATAAACCAATATTGAATGTAGTTGTTAGCATTTTAAATATTAAAATTGCCAATTGAAGCCAATGCAATTCTTTGGTGATACCTAAACATGATAGTATAATAATCTGTGAACTCCTTGATCCTCTCTATCGTCTCCACATTGTTAACGTGTTCATGTAGGGGTTATGCTTCATTTGACTCTGGTATCTTTCTGTTTTGGATTAAGACTTTCTTAGGAGAAGACAGAACATGTGTAACTCCTTCCAGGAAGAGGAGGCTTTGGTTCTCCGTTCACAAGCACTGACAAAGCAAATTAATTGTCCCTGTGACACTGACCGATTGGTTTATGAATGCTTTTTCTCCTGATGGCTACTGTGCATCTGGATGCCTGTTGACCATCTTTGAATATTTTTTCTTAATGAAAAAGTATAGGCATGGCAAGTTGGCTGCTGTCCCAGAACAAACATGCAATGCAGCCATCTTGGAAAGTTGTTTCTTTGGCTCGTAGAATGATTTTTTACTACTGATATCAGAACTTGCAGGATAAAAGAAAGTACACCCTGATAGGTTCGAAGAATTTCCATATCTGCTTTTCATCTAGCGCTCACCAACTTATATTAGCTGATAAATCTAAGCTTATGTGACAAATGTTAATTCACATAAATCTCATTTCTCTCACAATTTACAAAACAGAAAAATAGCCAACATTCAGTAATTTTGTGTGAAAAAAGCAAGAAAGCACTCATGCTTCCGTAACATTCAAGATGGTAATGAGAACTATGGGCCTGATTAGGATGGCGGGCAGACATGAGCCACCCTAACGGAGATGGGGACCCCCCGACATAGTGTCGGGGTCCCACGTGCCTAATTACAATGGGACCGCCACTGTGTTGGTCACATTCTACATGTTTTTCATTGCAGCATTTGCTGCCTGCTGCAGTACCGCCTCAATGGAAAAAATGTAGGTTTTGCATTTCCTAGCACTACGTGGCAGGCACCTTGCAGTGACTGCCACATGGTGCATGGAAATGTAGTGCAAAACCAAAGTGCCCCTGGTCAAAGGGGGCCTGCTACAGGCCCCCAAAGTCCACCTTGCCAGTCTTTCCATAGCTGATGAACCACCATGGAAAGGCTAGTGGGGATCCAGCATCTTAATCTGGCAGACGGTGCCTGCTAGGTACCGCCACCATATTGAGGATACGGGTGGGTCCGACGGGCAATCGTAATGATTGCCTCTGGCAGACTGGTGGTGGATGGTCTTTCTGCCTGCCAGGCACACCGCCCGCCAATTGGCTGTATGATGGCAGTAAACCCGCCACCGGCAGCCTGCCGGTGGCGGGTTCACTGCCATCATAATCACCCCCTATGTGCTGATAAACCAGTGCATATGATTACAGAATCACCAGGAAGTGCTTTCACATGTGAATAGGAGCAGAAGCATTGTCAGTTTGGTCTGTTGCATATGAGTTTGTGGCAGAATATCATGCCTAACTAAAAAGATATTTTTTCGTCTCAAAGGAACATTGCTGCTCATCAGTCTGAGAAAGGTTATAAAATGATTTTCAAACAATATGAAGCCCGGCATTCAACAGTGAGAAAGATTATTGACCACTGTAGAAAGTGTAAGAACAGCTGACAATCTACCTAACAATTAGCATCCTGGACAATTAACTGCATGATCAGTCTTTATGATGTTCCCAGAGATGACAAAAAAAAAACAAATCTCTATCCTGTGATGTAGGCAGCCTAATGTAGTGCATGTGCTAGTAAAATTCAGGGGTGCATTGTATGTTTGTATATACAGTGCATCCCTGTGTTTTCAGAATGGCAGAGCATGGCGTTAGCAGGTTTTGCTTAACGCCGTGCTCCGTCATAATATTGTACATATGCCCCTATGTATCACGAAAGATACTCATACCAACCATCAAGCTTATTGGTTAAGGAATGAGGATTTGAGCCTGCTTTTCAGCTTCTTGACCTGGATGCTTCACAACCATTGACACCACCATGAATTCTTCTATATACCAAAGCATTATAGATACAAATGTGGGACCACCTGTCCAACAACCTAAGCTTAGCTGACAGTGGATCAAACTATAGGGCAATGATCCACATACACAAGTAAACCTCCAGCTATTGAAAGCTGCCCACAGATTGTTGCGACTAACAGAATTTTCTCATCTTTGGTTGAGGGACAAAGTCTAAGTGTTAAGGTGAAGAGTAATACAACTGTTAAAGATTTTAGAACATCATTTCGCCTTTCAGAAAGTCTTTAGATATAATAGTTAATTATTATCAACATTTATTTGGATTTGCTTTATTGCTTCTCTTTGGTAATCTCACAATAAATTAAGAAAATTTGAAAATATTGATAAAATATTTATCTAACTGGATAGCATCTTATTAACCATTCAAAATCTTAGTGCACCCAAAAAGACCTATCTTCCTCTCTTTTCTTTGGTCTGAGGATGTTCCTTCCCCAAGGGCAGGTACGTACAGACTATAAAAGCCAGCGAATGCAAGCTAAACTGTGGTGGTCACTTGCTAAACATGTATACTCTGGCTTATTGTTCTGCCACTCTTGACTAGTGTGCAAATCACGTGAAATACTTTTTTTAAAAATATTTTTTTTGAAAAAATAAAACTCCTACGGAATGCGGATCGTACCGCCCAATCTCTTTGATTAATGCTGATGCCAAGGTGTTTGCCAAATTACTAGCCTTGAGACTGTCCCCTATAATGCCGAGATTGGTTAGCAAACATCAGCATGGTTTTGTAGTAGGTAGAGATACGACGCAACATGTAAATACGGCCATCACGGTGCTTGACATGGCCACAGCTAACTCCACCCCACTCGGTATTATACTACTGGACGCTGAAAAAGCTTTTGACCGAGTGGGGTGGGATTACCTGTGGTCAGTTTTGAAAGCAATGGGGTTTAAGAGTAAATTCATTACAAAGATAAAAGCACTTTACTATTTACCTAATGCATTAATTGGATACGACTGCCTACTTTCCACCAAATTTCCCATAAGAAGAGGAACTCGGCAGGGTGCCCTTTATCACCCCTTTTATTTGCACTCTCTATGGAACCTTTTATTAATGCCATACAGCTTCAAATTATGATAAAACCATTTACATCTGGGGAAAACTCTCTTAAAATAACAGCATATGCCGATGATCTGGCAATCTATACTAGCGATGTGACAGAATCCATGTTAGGTATAGTTAAAGAGGCTGAAATCTTTGGAAAAGTTTCGGGTTATAAGTTAAACTTAGATAAAACCCAAATTATAGCCAACTATAAACCGCCAATATCTGTGATGGGAGTATGCTATGCTGCTACTTACCTCGGCATCAAGCTAACATCTAATATAAGGGAAATTATTATACTGAACTATGATACTTTATTAAAAGAAACTGAGACCCTCCTTAAAAAGTGGCATAAGGTACCATTAAATCTCATCGGGAGAATCAACCTTATTAAAATGAACATCTTGCCAAAATGTTTATACTTATTCAGATGCATACCCCTGAAAATAAACACAGTTTTCTTCAGAAAACTAGATGGCATATTGGGCAGCTTCATTTGGGGTTATAAAAAGAACCGAAGAGCACTTTCTTCTCTGAAACTCCCATGTATAAAGGGAGGGCTTAATTTCCCAGATTTTCGACTATATTATTTTGCATCATTTATGGGGCGGCTACAGAGCTTGTTTAATTCCAGCAACCCATATTTTTTTCATCAATTTATGCTGGGGCCAGATTGCTTGCAGTTCTTGGCTAGAAGTAATGACCCAAACTACTTCAAAAGAGTGAGGTTCAAGACCGCAAAGGACATGATTAACATTTGGAGGATACTTATGAATTATAATAAGCTGTCATTTTATCATCCTCTTTCACGTCTATGGAACAACCCAGGATTACCTAGAAGTTTTTCCGACTCTGGGTGTAAAATATGGACGAGTCAAGGTATACTGAAACTTGGGGATCTTTATGGCTCCTCAGGTTTTTTGGAGTTTGAAACATTAAGGCTATTATATAAGCTACCAGAACACACTTATTTTAAATATGTACAAATTCGTGACTTCCTTGTAAGAAAATTAAAACTGAAAGAGATTCTGGACTCGGATTTCTGGCACTGCTTATACAAGGGAGAGGAAAACCAAAAAATAACTATTAGCGAGGGATATAAGTGTCTTACTGAAAATAAACAAGATGAATGTCCAAAAATAGCAGAGAAATGGGCCTTACACTTTCCCATAGGTATTACTTCGAATGAAATATCATACTCTTTAAAGAAAATTGACACGCTAGTCCATTCTTCAAGCTTAAAACTGCAAGCATATAAAACAATATGCCAACTTTATTATACCCCTCTACAAATAAGCAAATGGTCCCCGAATAACGCCTTTAATGATCGAACTAAATGCCCAAAATGCCATCTACAGGCTGCTGATTTAGAACACATGTTGGTTCTTTGTCCTGCGCTAGTTCCGTTTTGGGACAGTATAGGAAAGATACTGAGATTGAAATTGCTAATTGATGCACCTTTAACATCTGAAATGATTCTGATAGGTATACAGCCCAATCCTACACCTTTTCAAGATTTAATCTTTATTGTGCTGGCATGCGCAAGGCTAGTACTGGCTAGAGCCTGGATAGCTGATCAGGCACCCAACGCGAATGAATGGTGGTGTTTGGTTAAAGAGATACATCATATGGAACTATCTCTAGCCAGGAAAAGAGGAGTGAAAGCAATGATTAAAGTAAAGAGAATTTGGGGAGGCATGTTTTATACATCCGAAACTAACTAATCTGATTTGTATCTATGTCTATCTCTAATTTAGATAAGATTGTATTTATTTGTGTTACTCTTTTTTGTATTGTATTTATTTGCCCGTCTCAGTAGTGCTTATTACTTGCAAGTTTTGGTCAACTACTTTTTGTAATATTTGTGTAAATACTGGTAGTTATGTACAACAAAATTCTGATTACTTTGTTTAAATCTGCCTGTGATACCCACAAATAAAAAGGTTTAAAAAAAAAAAAGCAAATCACGTGAAATACAAAGTTTAACACAATTAAAAAGTAATCAACTGCTTGAAAAGGATGCATAACAAAAGACTTGCAGAATGCATGAAGAAAATGTTTAATAAAAAGGAATTCAGAAGGTTTTAGTTTTATTCTGTTTGAAAGGTTTTTTTGCTGTACAGTGCTAACTATGGCTCTGCCCAAAATTAGGAATTGTCATTCCCTGTAAATATTAGAGTGGTAAACATACATTTTTTAAAGTACTTTATAATAGTGGTTATCCTTCAATGTTATTTCTGGAGCTGCAAATCCTCTTTTACCATACAGTCTTTTGTAAATGCTAGAGAACAAGATTGGTACACTTGCCCTGATATTTACATTAGCACATGCCCTAAACTTGAAACTGAAATAACAAATACAACTTGGTCTGAAACTCAAAGAAATTTGTAATGGTATGCAAATATCAATATATACCATAAACCTGAAGGAAGTACTCTAGTCTCATCACAAAGACTCCCAAGAATTAAAGCATGAAGTTGCTAAGAAAGGCTCAAAGAAAATATGACTAGTTTCCCTGGTCTCTGCCCTCTAGTCCCTGACACACACGTCTCAGCCCCAGCAATACTTGGACTATTAGCACCAAGCAACCCACTTTGCCGCAAACAATTATCTCAACTACTCCATCCTGATTATCAATAGAAAGAAAATTAGAGATGGTGCCATGCCGCATCAAGATAAACCTCATAAGACTCTCTTCCTCAGCTCTATTAATCTGCTGAATCTTATAAAAATATCAGCTGATAATGCAAGTATATTTACGATGTCTCTTGCGTCTGGGGTGGTTCTATCATCTGGTTACATTTGTATACTATGATTATAGATTGTTGGTTGTCAGAACAAACATACAATTTCATTCTTGGGCCTTTGGATATTAAATGATGGAGTATGCTTATTGGTGTAACATTTTAACAGACCTACTGATATCTAACAAGAACACTTCAACTGATGATGCCTCTTTTTTATTAAACATAGGTCATCTGCAAATACTATGTAGACATTGTGAGAAAGTGTCTCTAATTGCTTAGTCAAACCAGTTATTTGTGGACTTATGTTGTTGTTTTACTCTGTGCACTGGGACACCACTAGCTATAGCAGAGTGCATGTGATCTAACCCCTAAAAACATGTTTAATTGGCTAAGACCTAATTATCATATCTAACTTTCACAAAAAAGATCCATATCTAAGTACATCTATGGTATGGAAAGTTGAAAGCCACCTATGGACTACAGCACTACTATGCTGTCCACTCGTACCACCCAGCAAACAATACTCCATGTCTGCCACTGGAGCCTGGCAGCTAGAATTTCAAACTGCAATCTGACCTGTCAAAATAAACTCTGCTCGGCAGGAGAAAACCTTCCTTTTAAATATTAATACATCACCATTATGTAGGCTGTGTAGCCCACAGGAGAGACTGCATGATGTTTAAAAGTCGTTTTAAAGTTAATATGTCCTTACAATGACCAGCACCTCACCTTGAAGCTATTGTCACTGTAGAAATGCTGGCTCTTTCCATAGGGAAACACAGGGATGCACTTTTAAATTTAATATTGCTATATGCAGCTAAGAAACACCTAGAAATGTAATTCTTGAAGTATTTATTTAAAGCCCAATTCACTAATGAATTCAGGTTTTTAATAAATATTAAGGAAAGGGTGTGTTTAGAAAGTTACCTTTTCCTGGCCTAAAGCCTTTGGTAAGCAAATTTGCAACTGCCTCCAGCTGCATCTCTCTGACAGCTCAAGCCCTGTATGAGGTGTGAAAACTGCTCCCAGATCAGAGAGAAAGGCCTGAATGTGAGGAGGTGGATGTGTTCCTCTGGCTGGTTGTCCATTTGGGCAGTGCCCAGAAACCTGATTAACAAAACATGGACCTCCCTTGTCATATGGCCTCTTCAGATGCTGTCTGCTGCCCTGCTCTGCTGAAGGAAAAAAGTCCCAAAGTAAAACTTCCTACTGGGTTGATCCTGGTGTATCCGAATCATGCTCCAGTGTTTTGGCCTAAAATTGCACCTGGATCTACTGCGGCTATGACTACTATTGGAACTTTCAGGTTATGGTGCTACTTTTACTAAAAACTTTAGAAATGTATATCTTTTATTAGATTTGCCTCGTTTTGATGCAATTTTGTTCAATAAATTATTCTCTACATTTCTAGGAGTTTTGTTGTATTGTGTTTGTGACGTTTTAACAGGTTTGGTACTTCTCAATGCTTTACATATCTTCAATAAAGCCTGGCTGTCCCTTGCCATAGCTACCAGGAGTTGAGTGAAACCTTTATCTGGAGCTAACATTATAGTGACCTTATTACTTATTACCTTTGGTGAGCTACCTTCCCTCCCAACTATGAATTAGACCTGTTTACTGTTATTTTAAGAAACAAGCCTATGAGTATGCTAGGAAAATCTATTTTAATATCACATAAAGAAATATGTACATATTAACGGCCAAAAGATGTATGTCAGAACAAGTTTTAATGTAAGTTATTAGTATAATGATTTTAGGTGTTCCAGCCACTGTTGCCACTTGCCACCATAGTCATCAATCTGTGTGAAAAGGTACCAGCTTTTTTATCTACATTTAAATATGTGTGTGAGGTGAAGCCAAATATATTTGTGTGGCAATCTATCAGCGGTCAATGGTCTAATAAAGAACCCAAGGTTTTAGCTTTTTCATTTACAGCAATCACCGAGTTATCAATTCTAAACGAAATGTAAACATTTTTAAGCAACAATAAGTTGATAGTAATACATTCAGTGTTACTTACTGTCAGACTTAACCATTGTTGTTTCACCCATTTCTATATTTTACTTATATAAGAGTCCTTATTCTAAAACCCCACACCTAGATTTTGTAATAAGTGATGCAGTTGTTGTCTATATAGGTTGAACAAGAAGGTAGATGTAGAGGATTATCGTGGAATCAGACTTCAGCAACAACAGGTTTTGCAGTTTGTAAGCCAAACAACTACCCCTGCATTCCTTTAACAAAGAAAAGCCCCAACCCTTTTACGTGCAGTCTCCAGCAAACTGACCAGGTTCCAACCTTGTCAGCAACAAACTGTCATCTAATGTAAAGAACACTGCCAACAAGAGTAGTACTGAATTTCCTGAGTCATTAATCTCGAAGATGGTTTTCTAAATATCCAGTAAAGCCATTTCAGCACATGTGCCTACTGTTGGCTTCTACGCCATCATGCAAGTGAGACTGACTGTTGATTTCTCTAATATTTTCAACAAACAAGAGATATTTTGAAATAGGTTGCATTTTTATCATAAGTTCAGTTTCAATACAGATGTGACCTAGGCCTCTTTTAATGCCTCTGGACTGGATCTGGTCAAAAATTAGGAATTTCACATATCATGGAAGACAAGCGCACAAAAATTGCATACCTTTCTAATTACTGTAATGAGGTATGGGTCACCCAGACAAAAAGTGAGAGTCGTAGAATTAATCAAAGCCATCCACTGCTGCAATGTGACTACCTGAGAGAAAGAAACAGTGCCCATGGCCACTGGAATTATATGATTCTGCAACCACAGTTTTTTCTGTATAATTATAAATGCGTTGCATTGGCTACATATTCCGTCAGCTGCTGCATAATTTGCTTATTTTAACAAAGAAAGTGTTTCTAGCTCAAACGGATCAAACGTTATTAAACAAATAGCAACACATTGCTGCGCTGTGGACGGCTCTTTGCAAAGGCTAACTGGTCACCATTCACAAACTTATTGCTGTATTTAGTTGTTAAAGTAGTACTAATGAAGTGAAATCTTTGCTAAGACTGTGTTAACAAGTGTACAAATGTCACATAATGAAGTAATCCTATCACAAAATGTGCCACATTATACTGCATACCTTCCATGTTCTTGTGGCATAATTGGGGTTTCCAGTTTTCAGTTAAAACAGAGTATATCCAATAAAACAAGACCAAGAGAATATTTGTTTTTCTGTAGAAATCAAAACACATTATTGTGCTGCCCTTTTACTACTTTGGTGCCTTGTGGTGTCAAACAGTATAAATGTAGCTCCTACTTCTAAGTACTTTTATGTGATTGATGCTCCCACCATAACACAATTTTGCCATGTTTAGCCACTCAATATGCCCTTGTGGACATCTGCATGCTCACACAACTCTAGTACCTACTTCCACTTACTTTTTTTGGAGCATGTTGCTGCATAGTGGACCACAGGTTTGCAGCTGAACCCTGTGCAATGTCCAGATCTGAGGCAAGGAGCAGCTCCATAATGTCATTCTCCTTCATTGAAAATTAGACAGAGTTTTGGTTTCCGAATGCTCAGATATCAGAATATGGCAACAAAGATCACTGTACATATAAATCCCTCCAGAATCAATGGCCTCCCATAATATGCAGCACCCAAAATGCCTGTTCTTAGGTTTACATTGTGGTGGCCTAAAATGTATAACTATAGAAGCTACAACTCTTCATAAAGAAGAATCATAAGCCATATCATAAACAAGTTCTGTGCAAATGAGCAATGCAAAGAGGTAAGTGAGCTGGTTTTGGTAAAACTGTTCTGCTTTCAGTGCATACATTACCTGTACAAATCTATGAGGTTAGAGTATAAACTATAGACAGTAAAGCTTGTAGTTTCCCAGTATGTACTGCAGATGGTGCAGTTTCAGCTAAAAAAGGTGTATGATCCCATTCTGAGCCTGCATACTGATGTAGCTCACTAAGCACAACTTTTATTTCGACTATTTCCATAGCAAAAATACATTTTACATGGTGCCGAGACAAGGCTAGGTATTTAGCAACATCACCCGTGCAAAACACTGAGGCCGCATTTAATGGAAACGTGTTGAACTATGCTCATTCTTTTCCCCAAGATTGAAAAAGCCCTATATCTGTATACACTGAATAGAATATAAAGGCAAAGTACCTCGTGCAACTGTCACAGATGCCTGGCAGGAACACAGTTCTCACACTGCTTTAAAAACACAGAAACCTACCCACATGCTTGTTAAAAATAAATGCTTATAGGTCTTTAGATAAAAAAAATCCCACTGTCATAGCCTAACAATGTATAAACTAATTTCCGTTGTGAATTACACTTGCAAATGATCTAAGGCATCCTGCACATGATGATTCTCCTTTACTCCCTTGGCTAATTTATCATACAGCAGCACAATCTGGTGTTACGAAAGTCCATGCAGCTCTAAACAGAAGCCACACGGTGCACAAAATAGTAGTTATACATTAAGATAATCAAAAAGTAAGATGTAATTTCAAATATGCATTTTCAAATCTTCTTTTTATTAAAATAGATCTGGATGTCAAATGCAAAGTCCATGCAGCTAGCAGTATGGCTAGAATAGTGTTCTAGCAAGCAATAGGGCCAGATCAGACAGTGAAAATACATTTATTAGCCCAGTTCTTTCTTGGTATCCCACGGCAAAGAACAGGACAGAGTGACACTGGCATGTATTCATTGAGCACAGAGGTCCTATATGTATTGTTTGCATGCCATTTTCAGAAAATCTTTTCCATTTGTGTAAAGAACAAAGTAGCAGAAAGGGGGATAAATGCCTGCCATAAGCCTTCACTCTATTACTATCAAATCTTAATGGAGTACAAATATATCTCCATTCATGTCTGCCTAAACCCTGTTCAGAGGGCCATGGGTCAAACAGGAGTTGCTGGGCTCAACCATTAGGGTCAAGGCCGTTTTGTCCTGATGTCCCGGGGCCCAACCTATTATGGATCTTGAGCAACTAGGCCAAGTACCACTTCAGTACCGACGGGGGCGCTAGAGGGCGCACAAGCAGCATGGCCGCCATCTAAGGAGGCTCCTGCTGCCTGAAGTGTAAAACCGGCTTTTATCCTAAAAAGCCTGCACTTAACTTGCCAAAAGAGACGGCTGTATGAAGAGACAACTATGCCCAAGACTCGGTGAAAGTTTGGAGATGATCCGACTTCATCTGACGGAGAGAGTGCGAGACACACCTTCCCCGGGCCGGTGCAGAGACCGGACACCCGTCAGCCTAAGCTCAATTTTGAAGCGGCAAAAAAATGCCCAAAAACCAACGCTACAGATGATGCTCCTAACATGTCAGATTTGGAAGAAAATGGCGCGACGGCTACGGAAATCGATATGCGGCAGATGTTACAAGAGATGAGGCAAGGCTTTGCCACCGTGGTGGATAAAGTAGACAGGATGTCCTCTAGAATGGACGCCATAGTGCACAAGGTGGATCAACATGAAGAGGGGCTCAAAGAAGCTGAACGACGAATATCTGACAATGACGACACCACTGCCACCCACACTGCTCAGCTAGCAAAGATGACAAACTGCTACGGGTGATAGCAGCCAAGAACGAGGATTTGGAGGCCCACAGCAGACGTAATAACATATGCATAATAGGCATACCAGAATCCACCAACACCGGGCGTATAGAAGACTACATAGAAAAATTGCTGCTGGCCACCATAGGTTTTGAATCTTTTTCCAACCAATTCATAGTGGAAAGGGCTCACCGGTCACTCGGACCTCGACCGACACCAGGGAATCCACCGAGGCCCATTATCGCGCGTTTATTGAATTATCGCGACAGAGATGTGGCCCTACGCGCTGCACGCACAAGACAGAACTTGCAATATAACGGAGTCACTTTCTCGATCTTTCCACATTTCACACACCGATAGTACAAGAGGAAAGGCGTAAATTCATAGCAGTCAAACAAAAATTACGGGCCGCACAGATCGATTATGCTTGGTTATACCCAGCAAGATTATGAGTGACTCATCAAGGGAAGCAGCGCTTCCTAACAAACCGTCAACAATTGGAAAAAATTTTGCGGAAAGTGAAATGACCACACCGTGGAGCAAATGGCCGGGATCCTATGCACGAAGCTGACGCGCATGATTCAGGCGAAGAGGCTTGAACTGTAACAAGAACTGGGCGGGCCTTGAATCCATGTTCAGCTCCAGATGCACCTAATTCTCCAATGGCTTGAAGAGATAGATATTGGTTGGTAGATGGACTACTAAGACTGTGCACGGCTCTTCGATTGGTAATGTACTTCAGGCACCACTATCCCCTCCTCCGACAAAGCCCTAGGGAGGCTCAGGTTTATCAGGGCTTAAGGAGGGAGACGTGGTTGTGTAACTCTCTTAAGATGTACCCCATTGGATATTCCCTTAAGGTTTACTGTATCAGTTAGGTGCTGTTGTTGCACATGTTGGGAAATGAGGGAGGGGGGCGGGAAGAATATTCTGGCAAGTTGGGGATACTTCAGTGGTTGGTGGGGAGGGTAATGACAATGACAGACGAAGGAATCTTTGGGGATGAGAGGGGGGAGGTTTGGAAAAGACTGGCATGATTGGGATGCTTCAGGGGGATGGGGAGGGGGTGTAAGATAGCTATAAGTAGGATGATGAAAACATATGGAATACGATGCATAATACAGGATAGAGAATATTGTATGGATGGTTGTACTGCTGCTGACTACATTGGTAAGAGTCTATTAAGATGGCGACACAGATGAGGGGAGGTGGGGGATGTGAAGCCTCCTTGACGATACTTTCTTGGAACATACGAGGGCTAAGCGACGCGCGTAAGGGTAGAAATATAATGACATATCTGGATCGTCATCAGGTGAATATCGCACTGTTACAAGAGACACATTTACATCCACATGCACATAACACGTATGCGAGTAAGTGGGCGAGGGTCAGGCTGTTCTCCTCCTACTCCTCATATGCCAGAGGCACTGCTGTGTTGAAAAAAAAAACGGTCCCCTTCGAAGTGGCGGGGACAGCTGTGGACCAGGCAGGTAGATATGTTATTGTATGGGGCAGATGTGGAACAGATACTGTCACGATTGTAAATTGTTACGCCCCTAATGTTGATACACCCGTATTCTTTGCAGCACTGTGGTGTAAGGTACTAGATGCAGGATTCATGCATGTTATATGGGGGGAGACTTTAATGTTGCCATGGAGCCCGGTAAAGATAGGACAGATGGATGCACACACTACCACGGGCGTTCTAGAGAGGTCATAAAGGGTATTATGGAAGAAGGGGGACTGATCGACAGCTGGCGTTACATACATCCCCACAAAAGAGAGGGCACACACTTTACTTCTCACACTGCAACGTGGGCCCGTTTAAACCATTGCCTGATTTCTCGAGGGCTTAGTGTGAACATAGCTACTGTCACGCACTTAGCTCGGACATACTCAGTTCATTGCCCAGTCCGCATACAGGTTCGGATGCCTGGGTATGACAGGCCGATGCTGACCTGGCGACTACAACCCACAGCTTTACTAGATGAGGTCTTTAAAACAGAACTTGGTGAGGAAATCGCGGATTTCTTCCCACGTAACAAAGACTCGGTTATAAGTGTAGAGATGGTATGGGAGGCATTCAAAGTTACGGTGAGGGGATACTGCATGTCCAAAAGCTTCGGGGTACTTAGAGATATACAAAGGACGATAACAACCCTAGAAAGAGAGCTGAAAGAATTAGAAAACTGTATGGTGCGAGAAGGAGGGGGAGAGGCACAAAAGGAATTTAGGGACAAATTATCACAATATGAAGAGGAAGCAGCCAGGGAGACTAAATTTCGAGGACGACACTGGGTGGCATGACGATATAATGAAGGGGAGAGACCGGGCAAGGCATTAGCGGAGCTTATAAGGCGCCCAAGGTTCAGCAACAACATCTTAGAGATACATAGTCCAGGAGGCAGGGCTTGTAAAACCACGGAGGGTATCTTAGATACGTTTAAACAGCACTATGAGCACCTTTATACCACGCAGCATAAGGAAGAGGTTCAGGTTGGAAACTTCATAGAGGAGATAGCGTTATGCTGGCTAAGCGATGTCCACAGATTGTTCCTAAGTGCACCGCTAGAGCTAGACGAAATACGCGAGGCGATTATGTCTCTACATAATGGTAAGGCCTCTGGGCTGGACGGATTACCTGCAGAATTCTATAAATGCTATATTGACATAATGGCCCCAGTCCTTCGAGAGGTGTTTAAAGAGTCGTTAGAGGTGGGGGTACTCCCGTGTTCTATGCGAGAGGTGGTGATCACTTCGCTATTAAAGCCTGGGAAGGACCCACTAGAATGCGATTCATACCGCCCACTGTCACTTATCAATTGCGCCGCAAAAATCCTATCTAAAGTATTGGTGACCCGACTATCCCTTCTGATGACAAGAATCATACTCCCGGACCAGTCGGCTTTGTTCCGGGTCGATCCACTACCCATAACCTCAGCACGCTTTTTTCCCTAGTACAGACTGTGGCCCCTGAACTCCCGGTTGCTGCAGTGTTCCTAGATGCCACGAAGGCATTTGACTCGGTGGAATGGAATTACCTATTTACTATACTTCAGGCTATGGGGTTCCCCAAACTATTTATGACATGGATACGGCTGCTCTACACAAGCCCTACGGCCCGGATACTTGTGAATGGCCGCCTCTCCGATTCAGTATCCATTACTCGAGGAACGCGACAGGGATGTCCATTATCCCCCCTCCTTTTTGCTATTGCAATAGAGCCACTAGCCTGTCGTATACGACAACTCCATAGAGACAGCGCCTTCAACTGTTTTCAACGCCAAATCGGAATATCGCTTTATGCGGACGACCTAACGCTATACAGTAAGAACCCTCAGCAGCATCTAAATCCGATCCTGAGGGAATTCCTAGTATTTGGCAGACTGTCAGGGGTACAAATTAACTGGAGTAAGTCTCAATTCTTCCCGCTCACAAATGCAGTGGTGGAGTTCCCACTGGACTACCCCCTCGAATGGTGTCACTCGGAACTCCGATATTTGGGGATCCAGATCTCGCGGGACAAGGAGGAAACTCTCAGACACAATTATGGTACAGCCATTACCAAATTATCGGATAATGTCACAAGGTGGATATCGCTGCCACTGTCAATGGCAGGCAGAGCATCGCTTATTAAAATGGTAATATTACCACGATTTTGATATCTTTTTTTAAATATCCCCTACTACCCAGGCGCATACTTCTTCAAAACATTAAGGTCTGAACTACTTAAATTATTCTGGGGAGGTCGACAACCGTGGCTCCAATGGTCTATATTAACGCAACCATATATAAAAGGCGGATTCGATGTTCCTGATTTCGAGATGTACTATATAAGTACACAAGCACACTACGCATACCACTGGATGGTACAAACTCCATTCATGCCACAGATAGTGGCGGAAGACTGGGTGGCGCATCCACTGCCTTTGCAGGGCCTTATACACGGCCCGATCGGTGCACTGGAGACACCGCCCATAACAGTATCGTGCACGATAGATGCCCTGAGACGCATCACAAAACTTTTACATGTGATATTACTATACTCGGCTCAGATGCCACTGTCATATCATCCCAATATGGTATTGCTGCAGGAAAAAGGGTTTCAATTAATGTGCAGTCGCCATGGGATAGCTAAATGGGGAGATTTATTTACGGAAGGACAGCTTCACTGCAGAGATCAGTTTTTTGGGAATACCCAGCCTACTTCACTGGAGATATTTTATTATGTACGCTTGTGACAGGGGTTACGAGACGTGTTGCCAGATTTCCTCAATGAGCCAGAAAACCTACTACCTTTACATAACATGTTGGTGTCCACTGATGGTAGACATATGGTTTCTAATATATATCGTAGCATAAGAGCGCTGCACATGGGCTCAGCTCGCACGCAGTGGAGCACGGATATCGGTAGAGAACTCACAGATGCCCAATGGGCCTATTGCTGTGGACTGACTGCCAATATATATCGGCCTGCTGCCGACATAAGATAATACACTATAGATTTTTACAAAGACTATATTATACCCCAGCTAAAAAATATAGATTCAATCTATCGTTTACTGATAGATGCGACAGATGCAGGGCGGGAGCTGCAGGAATTATTCACTTGGCATGGGAATGTCCAGCAGTTAGCGAGTACTGGTCACAAGTGCATGTGGCGCTACAGAACATGCTGGGGGTTGTGATAGACATGGATCCGCTCATACTACTGCTGGATTGCACACTACAAGTGCCCAAACAATGTAGGAAATTACTTGATATTGCACTGCTGCTGGCAAAGCGGAGGGTGGCATGTCGATGGGGGAGGGGGAGAGCCCTAAAATTCAAGGAATGGCTAACGGATATGCTTTACTGCCAAGATCATACGGCCATATATGCAGAAACTTTACCAATATCATGCAGACTTAGGGATATTTGGGGCCCGCTACAAGATTATGTCATAAGCACTACAGAAACCACTGACGAAGGCGACGATGATAGCAACAGAGGAGTAGCCCCAGTCGCCAATCAGCCACATTAGTGGTTCATCTTTAGTTGACAGTGCGGGCCACGATAATAGACTGATACTACGGAGAAGCTCGATGAGATTATTATATTGTGCTACAATGTGTAATGTGCATCTCGAATAAATCGTTTTTGATGAATGTATTACAAATAAGCTCGGCAGCCTAAATATGCAGATAGTGTACGGGAGGGTTAGCATCCCGCTACGCCTCTTGATTGTTATGAATGGATATAGGAATAGATTAAACTACAGTCAGCGTATACTCAACCATCTAATGTCATATGAAGTATTCAATATGTTATGAGATTGTAACCTAGGATCAATGCCTATATGTTTGTTTTTTATGCCTGTGAATAAAAGGGAAAAAAAAAAGATGTTAAAAAGTAAAAAAATAAAAAAATTAATTAAAAAAAGTACCACTTCAGTACCTGCCTCTCAGTGTTAGCACAGGTTGAGTAGGCTTCTCGGCGGGGATAAACATAGGTTGATAACTCAAAATAAGTTCAGCAGTAGCTATAAATTACAGTCCAGCCGAATATATACTTTTATGAAAAGAGTATATATATATATATACAAATGCAAAGTAAAATACGACATTCACAAACAATACACACAGGCCTCTGGGGTCAGGTGTCAAGTGGTTCATGGACTGTTCCCTAAGTCCCACTCTTCTCTCCCTAGCAGTAGTGGTCATTCCCCATTCACTAGAAGCAACATTCAGTTCAAGCCCCACTATTAATCTGAGTCTCAGTTGTCCCATTGCAACTCTTTATTAAAGTCAAAAGTGTTCCTGCACCGAAGCACTATTTGGCAGACAATTTCCCCTGGCGCCGCACAGCAGGATCAGCGCTACCAGAGTCCCTGTGCCCACTTCCTTCACGGGTGTTGAAGCTTTGGCAGCTGCCTCCAGGAAGTCTTTCACAGGTGTACTGAGAGGGCTAAGGTTAGGTGTCCTCAAGTTCCTCATCCTCGATCCGGCACAGCAGTGGCTTGGGGGTTCTCAATGCTCTTCCGATCCTCGTAAGTCCCCTGAGATTCCCCTTAGAGGTAGGTGGATGGGATGCTCCTGATGCTGTTCCTCTGTCATTGCTTTGGTCACCATGCCAGTCTCCTTCCTCTAATAAAGGTCTCAACCAGAAAATGCTCCTGGCCATGTCCTGGTGGTCCCCCAGCATTCCAGGTCACTATTTTTTCTCTACACACAGGCTGTGGCCCAATCTGTACGCCAGCAATCTTTCTGTTATCCCCACCTTGCATTCAGGGTCACTGACTTAGCTTTCCACATGGGCTGCAGCCTGATCAGCACTGCAGCATTCTTCACAGCAGCCCCACCTTGCATACAAGATCGCCGACTTATAACCGGTATATGGGTGATGACCTGTTTGGTGCAGGCACATTCATGGATCACTTCACAGCGTTCCTCCTTTGGCTTACAGGGTCATTAACTTGCCCCTGCACACAGGTAATGACCTGATCGATGTAGCAGCCATCTCCTTACACCTCAGCACAGGGATCCAAACAGCAGGATCCCCCGCTGGGCCTTGCTCCTTCCAACATCTCCTCTCCCTCACAGGTCACACTGGTCTTGGCAAGGTGGCAAGTATATGTGCTCCAGGCTCCTGGGTCAAATGGTCTTGAAGTCCCTGGGTGCTGTTCCCTTACCCATCTGGGAGACCGATAGGCCTTGGACCCCAGTCCTGGTCACAGATGAAAATCATACAGAGCTTGTCTTCCTCAAACAGCTCGACAGGATGCTTGACAGTTGACAATTTTGGGGGCCTTGGGCTCTCCATTTTAAAGTGTGTTGCAGATACCAAATGTGAGTTAGAGTCTGAGTTTTGAGGTTTATGTTGCTCCTTTTTAAGTGCCTTCTACTCTGCCCTGCCCTTCCTCCAGAAGGCAGTCTACCACAGCAGGAATGACTCCAAATCTGCCCCACAACACTGTCCTTGGGAGTGACTAGAGGTTCAGACCTCTAGTCCCTAGAGTGATCTGTGTTTTAAAAGTTTACCCCTAGGCCATAACCCTCTTTTTTCATGATTCTCTTATCAGCCACATCTCCTTCCAAAGATGTGCCAAGGCCCCTTCACAGTGTCCTCTCTTCGAATGTGAAGTGTTCTGAAGAGCCGGGCTCTCCCTTCCTTCCGTGTGCCCCACCCAGTTTACAGGAATGCAGCAATCCTCAACTCTATCCGTGTGTATTCCTCTACCCCCTCTCCTCCAGTCACTCTTTAGTCTCCCAAAATGGAACTCAAAGTCTTCCATGTTGTGTACCATTCACAGGCACACATACTTCAAGCACATGATTATACAACACACACTGCACAGCTTTGCATCATCTATTTATTGTACCACTCACAGCCACACATACACCTAGCACATATGTACCACACTCACATTGAGCAGCACTCTACACCAAACTAATGTAGGGCAAAGGTGAGTTAAGAACACAGCAGCAGAAGTTTGAATGAGTGAACCTGAAGCCTCACTCCAGTGACACAGGTAAAAAGGGCGTGTTCATTCCTACTGACCACTAAACCTTATGGTGTCACCACGGTGCTTATGCTGCTTAGCTCCTGATAAAGGAAGTAGCCTTTCACCACTACGAGGGTAGCACTTTAGGCAACCCTCCCAGTCAAAAAAGACTGTAATCTATAAGAGAGGCCTATTTTATCCACACAGGCATGATCTGTGTGTGCCCATGACAACACAAATCAGCATTAGGGCTACAGAAATCATTACCTCTGGGGCACTCAGGGGAGAGATGCACATTCATCACCATGTGAGGGTCATTTCCGTCCCAACAATGCTCATTCCTTAAAATAGGGTGGAAATGAACTGCTGGTAAGAGGAACTTGGATACCGTGAAATTAGGCAGGCAAAAGGTGAGTCAAATTATTACAAGTTACTTAAAGAGCAAGTTCAATGATAGGGCACAAAGAAGGGAGTTAAGAGCAGGAACAGGTGTATCCATAATTGACAGTCAGATTGAATGAGGGAAAAAAGGAACTGAACGCAAACTTCTTCATAAGCACTGGAAATACACTATCCCTGCGATTATCCCCAGACCAAAATCGAATAAACACTGATTTTTACATTTTATGAAATCATTGGAAAACACTGAAAGAATTTTACCAGAATTCACAACAAACAGAAAATAAAAAAACCGAATCCTATGTAGAATTTTGTCAAACATGCATGTTTTTATCCTCTCCTGCTGCATAATTCTAGTGGCCCTGACCACATCCAAAGATGATAGCATCCATAACATCATTCTTCATGACACCATCATCTTTAAGGGGTGAACAACTTTATCTAATTATTAGGACCTTAGATCGGAAATTGGTCTTATACATCTCAACCCAGTCATTCACCTGTTCCACAAAAGTGTAATTCAGGGACTGCTCTGTAAAGTCTTATAGGCCTCTAAAAAGCTCTTTGGGGTATTATTTGCTTTCCTAATACAATTCTACAGGTGTTTTTTGCTTTAAAATTACAAATTACATTTTGGTAAGTTTTCTTTTCTTCCTTCAATCATGCATGTGAATTACCATTCAGTTCATTCAGCTATAGCCTTTCTGCTTTCCTAACTTTGGAGCACGTCTCTGTTAGTTTACCAGAATTAATAATTTTAATTCCCTTCTTCATTGCTTTTTCCATGGTGCATCATTATTCACAAAAGACTACTAAGTATTGTTGCACCATTCTACTAGATGATCAGTATTATCCTCGACAGGACATGTATTGATTTCATTGTGAAGCCACAGACTTTGGTATGGTGGAATTAATTATTTTTTATTTCTGTTTGTTATAGTAGTGTAGTTACTCTTACCCTTGACATTCGTTTCTGATCTGAAGTCAAACAAGAATAGATGTTGGTCTGTCCAGGGGTGTTGTCGGATAGATAATTTACTCACATCCAGGCAGCTGATACTCTATCCAAGATCTTTTGATGTGAGTTGCCCTCCATGATTGTTGACAGACACCTGGTCTCTCAAAAGACTGAAAATTGTTTAAAAAAATTAACATTTTAGAATAGAATAGTCCTGGATCTTTGCAACATAATAGACAACCATCCTTCCAATAGGTAATTCACTAGTTTCTACGTTTTCGATGGGAGGAGCATGTACAATTATAAATTACATAAATGAAGATGCTGATAATGCAATCTTGATAAAAAAATCTTTACATATGAAGTGAAGTGGTTGGCCTTTAGATACTTAACTTTTTGACACAAATGGCAGCCTCTTCTCCTTCTCCAAAAGATCTGTCGGCTTCATAGTGTGTGCCACAGGTATAGGGACAGGTAGTGTATAAGCAGACTTCTCATTTAATGATTTCAATGTGACCAAAACCATGCTTAACATATCATTTGATGTTGGATGTCTAATTTTATTGTCATGCGCATGAATGAATGAGGTACTTATTACTGCACACTTCAGAGCAGCTCTTTTCTCTTCCGTGCCGCGGATAAGTCCCTCTGATTCTAGAGGGCTACATCATTTCCTTCTATGCCCTTGTTCAAAATCACTCACCTGCACCTGGTCCAGTGGTTCAGGAATGAATGGGGACAGCTTGAGCTCAAATTTCCTCGTGATCCTATTGTTTGAAAACAAAAACTACTTTTTGGCGTAGGCCTCAGTGGTTCACATTAAAAAATCAGCCTCTTCTTATCCACATTGTTGGAAAAGGCCCTTTCTGCTTAGAAAGTGGGCATTTATTTGTGCTGATAACTCTATGTGCTTTGCAGCCTGACTCCTAACCACGTCTAGGGCAGAGTGACAGCTACACTTTGTGCATACTTTCCAGACAGCCATCACACTGGAGGGGCTGGGTGCATCTGCATACTGATAGTCTTCCTGGGCTGGGAGAGAGGGATGCGGGGTGCACTTACATTTGTATGGGCTGTGTCCTGCCCTCACTGAAAGATGCCTGGAGCCAGGTCAGGGGAGGAGGGAAACTCCTGGAACTTTACAAACTTTGCTGGAATCTTCTCCCACCTTCTAGGAGCATGGTACCAGGGTATAAGTGCAGGAGCTCTGACCCCATGTGTTTAGTTCACGTCCTGAGGAGACTCTGCAAGAAGAAGGAGCTACACCACCAGATGTAACTGCTACTTTGCCACTGTTCTGCTGTGCTGGCCTGCTACAAGCTAATGCTGTATGTCAGGAGGGACTGTCACGTTGCACCGTGCTCTGCTGTGTTGGCCTGCTGCTTACTGCCTCTGCAGTGAGGGAGTACGAATTCTGCCCTCTTACTCTAATCACCCCAAGTATTCCAAGGGCCAGTAGGCTTTTCCACGGTTGTTACTCTGAGGTCCCCGAGACATCTTTGACCTCGTGTTCCTACTACCTTGCAATTGTGTGCTCACTAGGGGCCCGATGTAGGTGGCCATTACCGGTCGGTAACGGCCGAATTCGGCCGTTACCGACCGGTAAATGGGTCATTGAGGTGTAGGGGACCTTTTTTTACAGAATTGGTAAATTTACCGAATGGGTAAATTTACCGATTCTGTAAAATACCGAATCGGTAATTTTACCGATTCGGTAAATATCACATGTAGGTGGCACTGCAAACAGTGCCACAGGCCTTTAGGAGTCGGTATTTTACCACCCAATCCAATTGGGTGATAAAATACCGAATCCAGGTGTGCATGCTCATCTGTGCATGCACACCTGTGCCATGTGACACACAGACATGCCCTTAGGGCATGTATGTGTGCCACATGGCGCACATGCCTGTAATTGGGGTGCCAGAGGGTGTCAAAGTGACACCCCCTGCACCCTTGCAAAATTCGGTATTTACCAATTTGGTAAATACCGATTCGGTAATGCCCATTGATTCCTATGGGCTTCAATACCCATAGGAATCAATGGGCATTACCGATTCGGTATTTACCGAATCGGTAAATACCGATTCCTTCCGATTCGGTATTTTTAAAAATAAAATTGCCTACATCTGCCCTCCTCTTTTTTACCACTTCTTAAATACCGATTCGGTATGAATCGGTATTTAAGAAGTGGTAAAAAAGATTTACCTACATCGGGCCCAAAATCCATTGATAAACAGAAATTTGAGACAGCGTTATACCAAAAACCCACAGATCGAAATAGTGCACTCGCCTACACCAGCTTTCACCCGAAGAGTTTATTTAAAAACTTACCATTCTCTCAGTACATTCGAGTGCGGAGAATATGTACAGATCCTAATACTAGAGCACAGAAGGAGCAGGAATATAAACAACGTTTTACTGCGCAAGGTTATCCAGACAATATCCTTGAAGACTGTCTTAAACGAGCGCAAAATAAATAACGTCAAGATCTACTATTACCACAAAAAAGACAGAAGGAGGATAGATTGGTATTCGTGTCAACATTTTCTACATCTTCACAATCTGTGAAAAGAATTATAAACTCCAGATGGGAAATGTTAGAAAATGAAACCGATTTTAATGGCTTTTTTTCAAAGAAACCTCTTTACGCATACACAAGGGCTAAGAATCTACAGTCGTTATTATCATCTCCTTCACGACAAAAAGTAACAGCTGATTACAAAGGCACTACCAAATGTAACAACTGTATACGTTGTAATAATGTACTCACTCATCCATCAACCTGGAAAAAAATAAAACTTTAACATACAAGTGACTGTAACTGCAAAAATTTGATATACTGTATTAAATGCCCTTGCGGTAAAGGCTACGTGGGCAAGACAGAGAGAAAACTGAAAATCAGGATAGCAGAACATAAAAGTAAAATCAGAAATCATAGCACTACATTATCTTTGGCAACACATTGGGATGAATCTAGACATGTTATCTCACAGCTGAGGTTCAAGTTATTCAATCTATAACATATATCGAATTAAAAATGTAAATACCACGATGCCATCTGGGTTTAATGACTGGCTAGATATGAGTTGTTTTTTGTAAGACATATTATGCATGACAACATATTATACTGGTGGGGAAAACATGGCGCCCGCATGCTGAGCGGCAGCGCGCACCCTCGCTAGCGCTCTCCATCCTTCTCCTCCCCCGTTCAATGCAGCATAGAACGGACAATGTACCGGGGTAGTGGTGCCTTTTAGGAATACCGGAGCGCTTTTCAAGTACTGCTCAGGTGGAGATTACGCTTGTCTTTTCCTACTGTACGGCTGGTGTCTCTGAAGGCTCGTATGTGCACAGGAATAGCGGTCCAGGTCCAGGTTTCCACTCCCACGTTCTTTCACCGTCTCCCCTTGCCACGGCAGTGGAAAGCAGCAGCCGTGGAGCTAAGGCGCGGCCGCAGGGCAGTGGCTCGCGGCCTTTTTCGGGGGGGCGCAGGAGGCATTGGTGTCGGCGGTAAGGCTCATGAGAAGGCGGCGGGAGGTGGGGTCTTCTTCCCGACAGCGGTAGTGGCGGCTACACCGGCTGCTGCAGAGGGCCCGTCAGCTCCCCTAGTAGATCCAGCGGCAGGAGAGTTTACAGGAGAGTCTGCCATTGAAGGGTCGGGTGAGGTTGGAGCCTGTGTTGGAGCTTTCGTGAGTAAGGGAGCGTGTGAGACTGTATGGGGTGAAGGTTCTGGTACTAAATCTAGGGGGTCTAGCTCTAATAAAAGGGGAAGCAAAGCTGCCAAAAATAAGTCTAAACGAGGTAGGAGCAGGGGGACAAGGGCAATCAGGGCAATCAGGGCTCTCAGATTCTGCTGTTGGAGTGTGAAAGTGGCAACGAAACCTGGAGGGGGGCCTCAGAGGGTCCAGGAAACGATGCAGAAACTGCAAGAGAAGTGGCTCAGACGCCTCAACAGAAGAAGGGCGTTGTAGCATCAAACAGACTGTCAAGAACAGTTGTTAAGAAAAGGATAGGTGACACCAAACCTCCCCGTATTACTCCCTCTTTGCTCTCTTACTTCAAGGTGCTGCCCCCGGTTGTAAATATACAAAAACCTTTTGAACTTCAGCACAGTAGCTACGCGGCTCAAGATGACAGCAGCACAGTTCTTTTTACGGATACATCGGATAAAGCAGAGAGCAGACCCCAGATGGCTGAGGCAGCCACGGTGGCTGAGGCAGCCGAGTTGGTTGAGGCAGCCAGTCCCCCGCAGGTACAAGAGCAGGGGCAAGATTCCCAATTTAGCCAATTTAGTCAAGTTAACCAGGCTCAAAACACTACGGTGCCCTCTGATGCAGTCCCAATACAGTCTTTGGTCCAGGCTCAGGTCCGGGTTGAGTCACAAGAGTTTGAACTAACAATGGAAGCAGGTGGGGGTGGGAGCTCCTCGATTGAGTCACTGCTGAGTTCCCTGAGAGCCGATATTAAGCAGGAGTTTAAGGTCTCAACAGAGAATCAAGCAGAGATCCAAGCTGAGATTAGGGCCACCTGCGAGGTCTTGGAACGGAAAGTAGATCGGCTCAGTGAAAGAACAGAGTCCCTTGAAGGCTCCGTGGAAGAGCTAAAGGCTAATCTTGGCTCTGCCCATATAAAAATCCAAACCCTGCAAAGAGAAGGAGACTTGATCCGGGAGAGGGTTGAGTCCTTGGAGAACTATTCGAGAAGAAACAACCTTCGACTTCTGAAAGTTCCTGAGGGCAAAGAGGGAGGTGATATCAAGTCGTTTGTAATAAAACTACTTAAAGATACACTAAATTTGGAGGAGACGTCAGACACTTTGGAAAGGGACATCCCAAAAATTCATAGGGATCCCTTTCACTTAAAGCCTGGCAGGGCGAAGGCCAGAAAAATGTTAGTAAATTTTCTAACCTATACGCTCAAGGAAAAAATTCTAAAACTGGCCCTAAAAGATAAGACTCTCAAAGGCTCGAACTTTTCTTTCGAAATTCGCTCAGATCTATCAAAGACTACCCTGGACCGGCAGTGGCAGTTAGGGCAGAGGATGGAAAAATTTAGAGCCTTGGGTGCGACAGTACAGATGAGGTTTCCTGCCTTTTTGAGAGTTATGTTTAACAATAAGATGCACAATCTCAGATCTCCCTATGAGGCTGATGAGATGCCGGAGTCATTAAAGGGTGTTATACGGGGGGGGCAGAGAATCCTTAGGGGGTAGCAGCTGACCTTATGGAGAATTAGTACCGCCCACCTTTCTGTTAATCTAGATGACCTTTATTACCACGAGTATGTAGGGCAGATTTAGATGGGAGAGAGCGTAGTACACGCAATATAGCTTACAATAAAAGCATAAAAAACAAATCAAAAGAAAAAAAAGAGGTATGAAAAAAACATTATTTGAATGAAAGAGGGAGTTTTTGTAAAGGTTTTGGGGTGTTTTTGTTATACGGGACACAGTAGGTATTTAAGGCATTTAAGGGGAATCTAGAATGGTATTATTCAAGCACTACCTATCTCGCAGTAGAAGCGGGAGAGGGGAGGAGGGTGAGGGCGCCAGAGGGTGCAAAACTGGAGATACATCAGTCCAGTGTAGGTAGGGTGGGGTTTTCCAGGGGGGGAGGGTGGGTGTTGCACGGGGTGGCAGGAATAAAAATGATAAAAATCCTCATGAGACTGAGCCCGTGCATTCTTCTAACTTATTTGGCTCCGACCACCAATTGATATTTCTAATCTTCTGCTCTAAAAGTGATTTGGGAAGACACAACAATAGACACAACAATAGAGATATACGACGCTCTACGGAGGCGGGGGAGGGGAGTGACAGCTTGACGCAATGACAAAGCTGCAATTTTTATCCTGGAATGTCAATGGCCTGCACACTGGGGGTAGGAAAGACATTTATTTTCAATATTTGAGAGATTCCCAGGCACAGGTCATTGTCATACAGGAGTCACATCTCCTCAAAGCCGAAACGGTAGAGCTTTTAAAAAAACAGAAATAGATTGATATCTTTTTGAGTACCGATTAATCGGCAAATATCAGGGGCGTGCTTTTTATTTTCAAAAAACAGGCCAAAGCTCAAATAGTGGAGTACTGGGAGGATAAAAGTGGTAGGTGGCTCATGCTAAGCGTTCTTCTGGATGGCCGCCCATATACCCTGGTTGGATATTATGGCCCAAACCAGGACGACCCTTCCTACCTGAATAATATACGCCACCACCTAGCAGACTTGAATGACCCGGTAATCTGGGTAGGTGATTTTAATATTGTCCTGGACCCCAAACTGGATAAATCTGCAAACTCTAGGGCTTGTGCCTCTTCTAAATCTAGGCAAGAGCTGTTAACAATCATGTCACAGCTAGGTTTGGCAGATATATGGAGGGAAAGGGCAGGGGCTAAGCTGGGGGTCTCTTTTTGAAACCACAAATACAAGCTTCTCTCAAGAATAGATTACGCTCTTTTCAGCTTTGGCCTGAAAGATTTCTTGATGGATATTTCGTACCTTCCCTCCCACCTCTCTGATCATTCAGCTATTGTATTCACACAAAAAATAGGTCACCAAAAACCCCAGGTATCTTGGTCATTTGATCGTACTATTTTACCAGAGGAGGATTAGGTCAGTTTTCTCCAGACAGAAACGCAGTATTTCTTGGAGCCTAATTTAGATACAGTTGCCATTCCCGTTATGTGGGATGCACTGAAAGCTTTCTGGAGTGGGTGCATTACGAGTCTATCTTCGTATAGAAGAAAGAAATACAAAGAAAGTATTGAGAGTCTGGTGGAGATGAAGGGTATTGAAAACAATTTGGGGGCCCGTATGGGCACTGATGTGGATCGTGAAAGATTGGGTTCATTTAAATCTCAACTGGAATGCATATTACAGAGTAGGGTGGCTAAACGCTGGGAGGCGAGTAAGAACTCTAATTTCGAGTTCGGAGAGGCGGCTGGAAAAATTCTTGCCTGGAAAACCAAGGCCAATCAAGCTCGAAACTACATTAGGGAGATTAAGGTGGAGGGGGAAGGACCTCTTCGGCTTACTCAACTAGAAATTGGGGGTGCCTTTCAAGAATTTTTTCAGGCCATTTATAAGGAGGATATCTGTGAGGACACGGTAGCGAGGGAGGCCTGGCTGAATTCACTTTCCACCCCTAAGTTATCAATTGAGCAAAGCAGGACTTTGGAAAGAGAGATCTCTGTGGAGGAGATTAGTTGGGCACTAGGGCATGTGAGGCGGGGGAAGGCAGCAGGCCCGGATGGGCTACCAGGGGAACTTTACAGGGCCCTAAGCGGGGAGATTACCCCGGTCCTGGCTTCTGTCTTTAACAGCATTCTCCTGGGTGGCTTGGATCCTCCTAAGTCTTGGAACGATGCCACTGTGTTGTTAATACCTAAACCAGGGAAAGATGTGAGAGAATGTGGGTCATATCGTCTGATATCGCTCCTGAATAGCGACTACAAAATCTTTGCTGCTATTATGGCAGCTAGGCTGGGAGCGGCTGCAAGCTCAATTATACATGATGATCAAAAGGGCTTCATTAAAGGTAGACACTTAGCAGACCTCACGCAAGATCTAGTTGGGGTAATTGACATCGCTATAACCTTCTCTCTTCCTCTTGCTGCCTTTACACTGGTTGCGACGAAGGCCTTCGATAGGGTCAATTGGGCCTTTTTGACAGCAGTAATGAGGAAATTTAATCTACCTGCAAATTTTTGCCGCATGGTATCTCATATTTAAAGCCCCGATGGCCAGGCTTTCGGTAAACAATTTCTTGACAGAGCCTTTTTGTATTTCAAGAGGTACTAGGCAGGGCTGCCCGCTTTCCCCCCTCCTCTTTAATCTCTACATCGAGCCTTTTGCTCAGACTCTTAGAGAGGAGGCTAACATAACATCCTTTTGCTTTGGTGGATGGGATAAGCGGGTAGCTCTATATGCGGACGATATCTTCATAATGACATCTAACTTAGATCAGGCTCTCCCCACAGTAATTAAGAGGGCAGAGGAGTTCGGCAAGATTTCCGGATATGAGATAAATTCCAATAAAACAGAAATCATGGCCTGGAATATCACTAGTTCTCTCGTAGAGACCGTGTCCTCCATGCGTTATTTAGGCATCAGAATCATCCAAGACGTTAGTAGGATCGCCGCCCAAAATCTGGAGCGAGTACAAAATGAATGTCGGAAAAAACTCAAGGCATGGAACCACCTCCCTTTATCGATCTTTGGGAGGACAAACTTAAGTAAAATGTCTATCTTGCCTAAATAAACCTTCCTGTTTAATTCGATCCTGATGGCCTTTGATAGCAATCATATAGCTAAATGCCAACAAGATATCAATTCCTTTATTTGGAGGTATGGAGCCACACGATTGGCTTGGAAGAAGCTGAGGAGGAGGAGGCAAAAAGGAGGGCTAACGTTACCAGACCAACAGTATTATGCCTGGGCGTTTGAATTATCCTACTCTAGAATGCTTCTAAAGATACCATTGGATAACGCTAGGGGAAGGATGTTTCGAGCCATGCTAGAGGGTTCCGGTCTTCCACCTGTCGGGTTTCTTTTCAAGTTTGGAGACCAGAAATGTTTCAAAAAAATTAAACTAAAGATTCTCCAATCACTGGCTGGAAGCTGGTCTATGATTAGGAAAAAACAAGGGCTCAGCTACTTCTCTAACACAGCACCCTTGTGGGACTCGCCTGGTACGCCATCGTGTCTTAAGGACAGTCTGCCGTGTTCTATAAGGGATGCTGGAATTCTGTCTTGGGGAGAGCTGGTGGCAGGCGGCTGAATGATACCCTGGGAGGAGTTGCGGTAGAGAGTTGGGCCGCGCCTCTCTAGATTTATGTATTTACAACTGACTAGCTGGGCTCAGGCATTGCTTAGGAAGACGGTCCCCCTGGGCAAATACAGCAACCTGGAAAATCGATTGGTTACAAGGCCATGGGGGGGCAAGGAGGTCTCATGCTGGTACTGGGCGATCCTAGAAGAAATAGATGGCAACTTTAAACTTCCTAAGAAGCTATGGGGAGGGGAGATGGGAGACCAGGGGGAGCAGAATTGACAGAATGAATTTACTATGCTATATAAGCTTGTGAAACCAGCATGGCTGAGACGAAACCACCTGTTCACGCTACTTCGAGCATATCTCTCCCCCCAGAGGCTAGCCAAATATCAGCATGGGAAAAAATGCAACAAATGCAATCTGTCTGAGGCCTCGGACGTGCATAGGTTCAAAGATTGCCCTGCCATCAGTCATTATTGGGAGAAGGTGATGGATGCCTTGTCTTCTATGCTCAAAACCACACTGTGCATCTCTCTTCCTTTGATTATCTTTGGAGTAGACGACAACATCACGGGGCACGCCAGATCCTTTTCGTTCTATGCAATTCTCCTGGCTAGGAGACAGATTTGTAGGTTCTGGGTGGAGGCAGCACCTCCAACATATGAGGGATGGCTGACGTCACTATATGAAGTCTCTAGGGTGGACTTGGCCAGACCCTGTAGCAGGAAAAGGGTTGCTTTTTGGGACTTTCTGGTAAATTGGAGATAGAATGCCCGTTGTTTTTTTTTTTTTTCCGGGTCCTATGATTATGCCTTTCTCAAACTCCATGGACCTTTGTCATGGCCTTCCCAGGTATGCTTTTGGTTCAACAGGCGATAAACGCCTAGATGGAGTGATGTAGGTCCCCCTTTTGTGCGTTGGTCTCCTTCTTCCGCCAAATAGGTCTTCTATGCGCCTGTGTCCGTGCCATGTTAACAGATCTGAGGGCTGGACTCAGAGGCATATACTGGTGGTCAGCGGTTTCTTGCACTAGGGTATCGGCAAATAAGGACCAAAAAAAAAAAAACATATTATACTGGTGTCATATGGTGATTTTCACATTTTACATGTTATGTATTACTATACATTATCCGTTTTCATGCTGGCGGTTCACTATGTTTATTATTGTTTATTTAGGTTTTTGTCTGTATCTAGCATTAGTGTATTCATAATACAGGTATTGTCATCACAGTATCTTCAGCATGTTTTCGATACATGATATTAACACCCGTTGCATCGTGCTTTGTTTTCATTAACTCCGTCTATTGAGAGAAGTTTCCATCTTTGTTCTAACTGGGCCATTTACCCGCTCCGTTACCATATGTGGTCTCATCTATTCTTATGATCAGTGCTGCCAAGTATCACGCATAACATGTGACATTAACGCATTTCAGTGTGGTGTTCCGCATCTCGCACTGAAATGCTATGTCATGCATTTTAATGCCACTGAATTGGGTACTAGTGCGCCGGTTCTGCTGTGCTGCTCCCAGCAGACTTGCCGCCTGCAGGGAGCTCTGGCTCGTAACAGTTAAGGATAATGTTATACTCCTCAGCTGGCTGAGTCAGAGTGCTCTGCTGCAGTGCTACAATGTAGCAATTTACGACTTCAGTGCGCCGCGTGGCATGGCAGGCTGTCTGACACAGCCCACACTCCGCCGATTGTACCAGGGTGCCGGGGGCTGTCCATTAAATCCCGGATGTCTGACCTCACGCGGTCCTGCACTGCAGGAAGTGAGTTCGCCAGAGAAGCACTGCCACAGTAGGGGACCCTCCTCATCGGAGTGGTCAAGTGCGCTCGCCGCTGCAGCAGTGCTCACACTCTGATGATTGGCATGATCACGGGCACTGCGGGGAGTCTGACTGCAGTGACAGCAGTGTGACTGGTAGTGCCAGTGCACCAGCCATGCCCCTGTTACCACCACGGGTTGACCCTGTGCGGCTCACCGTCGCGGCCGATTGACGAAACCGGTGTCTCTTGGCACGTGTGAGATGACACACAGTGAGGGAGGCTTGACTTAAGACCACTGACCATTACCGACGTTGTTCAAGTAAGTTTTTACTGTTGTTGAGTTTTTCCTTCCTTAGTGTTTCAGCCACTGCCTGGGCAGAGGCGCTGCTCCCAGTGTCGTCACGTAAGTAACTTAGTCTGTCATTACAATGCACTAGAACGAGCGGAGCGCACCGTCACGCACGCTGCAAATGATCACAGTTTCAGACAAAATCTGCAGGCAGGCCTGCTCTGACTCTTCATCCTGTCTGACTGAGTGTGAGATTTATCTGCAAGATGATATAATCTGCATGTATTTCATCAGTTGTATCTGCAGGCCGGTGAGCAGGACTGCTGGGTGAGTCATCCTTCAGAGGCATTGGGCACCAGTACAAACTTAACTGGGAGGGTGACTAAGGCAAAACCATTACCGCAACGGGTGGTGGATGTTTTGCCAGGCAGGGCTTCACAGTTTGTCTGTATCTGCTCTCATCCTGTTTGTATGTGTGTGGGGGGGGTGGGTTAACCACTCGCAAAGTTGTTTTTCTGCCGGCAACAGGGTCTCTGAAACAAAACGTGAGGGAGTTAAGCAATTAATAGCCCAGCACGGGCCACATGATCATTTACAAGGGAGGAGGACTCAGAGGCCCCACCAGCACAGCACAGGTGGCCAGGGAGGTTCGCTTTCAGTTCAGCCTGCACGGCCAGGGCCTCTCTACTCTCACAAGACAGACACATCCTATTTGGGCCGGCTCAGCTGGTGGGGGTGGGTAGACTCCCACCACGAGACGAGAGAGAGAGAGGCTCTGAAGTGTCAGATGGCTACCAGCCCAGGTTCGTTTTCGGTTCTCAGCCTGCAGCCCGGCCTCTCTCACATTCTGTTGTTTGGGCTGGTGGTCGACTCCACCAAATGAGAGAGATCCTGAACATGATGACTAACTCAGTCTCTGGACAGTCAGAACCCAAGAGGAGAGCGTGGACACTCTCTGTGTGTCAAGTTGGTTAGCGCCCTCCCAGTTTTGGTGATTTGCAGGTGTTTTAAGATGATATTATAGTTTCTTGTTGCTCAAATGGGTGTAAATTCTGATATTTATGTTTCCCTCGTCTTCATTGCTTGATTTTGCTTGTGGTAAAGTGTCAGTCATAGTCGTTGAATGTCACTCATAATTACACTCGAATTATGAAAATGTCACACATAGCAGTCTAATACCTTGGCAGCTATGATCGCGGTAAACGCAGACTCTACGCATAATATCTTTAGGACATTGACTATACTTGTGATTACTGACTCATTTTCGGTATGTTTTGGCAGCCGCGGCATTTTGCGATGCAGGGCACGCTACAAAATTTATTTTATTTATTACATTGTTTACTTACCTGCAATTATCCATATTCCGTTGTTTACCATCCCCCACCCTGCCTATCCCCCGCACCGCCTCCCTGCCCCACCGAACTTCATCCACAGGCCGAGGCTGCGTTTTGGATATTCTTTTTATCCTTTCAGTCAGTCGACCTTCACTACGCATTTGGTGCTAACTCTGAGTTTATTTAACACAGATGATCCCGTTTTTTACCATCCTCCTACAGTTTCATTGACTTTCATTGTGTTGAACTAGCTGCGGTCTTTGAGGTGAGTGCATGGGTACTCACAGTACTTTTATCTATCCAGCAATTTTACTTTTTGGTTTCTTATGGAATATAATTTCCATTGTTATAGCTCTGCCATACAAGCCCTCCCTTTAAAAATAGGTTTAGAGTACTCTATGATCTTCTATGGTGAGTTTTTACCATTAAGATAATGCTGGTGTGGTTAATTCTCATTAACCACCATATTTGCTTATGCAGGTGTATTGGGGTTTTTATTAGGATTAGCACACTACAGTTTATATCTGCGTATTGGGATGTGTACCAGGATTAGAGCATTCTTATTTTGTTTTTCAGCTTTTTCGTTGATTTATTTTTTAGCACTCTTGGCTGACTCTACACAAAGTGTTGCACATATTCATTCATGACTTATTGACACAAATACCACGAGTTTTATATATTCTCACTAAGTATGTCCTTACTGTTAACCATTGTTGTGGTAATGTAATCTACCCATGACAGCTTATCACGATGAGTAATTACAGGGTGTTTGTTGCAGGTTTGCCCCTGAAGAAGGGACTTTCCAGTCCCGAAATGCATCGGGCCGCATCCAAAATAAAAAATGTAGATAGTACTTATTTACCAATTTTTAATTACCGATTTTTACCGATTCGGTAATTAAGAATCGGTAAATAAGAAGGGGGGTATGTAGGAACATCCAGATGTTCCATTTACCGAATCAGTAAATATCTGTATTTACCGATTCGGTAAATACCGACCGGTAATGCTCCATTCATTCCTATGGGATTTGAAGCCCATAGGAATGAATGGGGCAATACCGGTCGGTATTTACCGAATCGGTAAATACCGATTTTGACAAGGGTGCAGGGGGTGTCACTTTGACACCCTCTAGCACCCCCAAAAAAGGTTCGGGGGCCATGTGGCAGGCATACCTGCCCTAAGAGCGGTACCTGCAAACACAACAATGATGGACAGAATGTGGATCAATGTCACACATTCACCCCAGTCCAAAGATCTGGGCCCAAATCCATCGTTTTTCCACTCCACACCACCCTGGGTTAGACAATGGCGATATGCAAATCAGCGCTGACCCTGTGCCCCATGGGAACAGTCCAGTCCGAACTACAAAAGCCATGTCCTTCCCAGAACAGAAACAAGCATCCGAGGACCGGCCCGGTTTCGAGGTAACACCTCTCATCAGCCCGGCTAGCTTGATTCCAGTGGTGTGGAGTCCCTGGGACTCACGTCTGAGAATCCCCAGTACACTTAGAGCGGTACCTGCAAACACAACAATGATGGACAGAATGTGGATCAATGTCACACATTCACCCCAGTCCAAAGATCTGGGCCCAAATCCATCGTTTTTCCACTCCACACCACCCTGGGTTAGACAATGGCGATATGCAAATCAGCGCTGACCCTGTGCCCCATGGGAACAGTCCAGTCCGAACTACAAAAGCCATGTCCTTCCCAGAACGGAAACAAGCATCCGAGGACCGGCCCGGTTTCGAGGTAACACCTCTCATCAGCCCGGCTAGCTTGATTCCAGTGGAGTGGAGTGCCTGGGACTCACGTCCGAGCATCCCCAGTACACTTAGAGCAGTACCTGCAAACACAACAATGATGGACAGAATGTGGATCAATGTCACACATTCACCCCAGTCCAAAGATCTGGGCCCAAATCCATCGTTTTTCCACTCCACACCACCCTGGGTTAGACAATGGCGATATGCAAATCAGCGCTGACCCTGTGCCCCATGGGAACAGTCCAGTCCGAACTACAAAAGCCATGTCCTTCCCAGAACAGAAACAAGCATCCGAGGACCGGCCCGGTTTCGAGGTAACACCTCTCATCAGCCCGGCTAGCTTGATTCCAGTGGTGTGGAGTGCCTGGGACTCACGTCTGAGCATCCCCAGTACACTTAGAGCGGTACCTGCAAACACAACAATGATGGACAGAATGTGGATCAATGTCACACATTCACCCCAGTCCAAAGATCTGGGCCCAAATCCATCGTTTTTCCACTCCACACCACCCTGGGTTAGACAATGGCGATATGCAAATCAGCGCTGACCCTGTGCCCCATGGGAACAGTCCAGTCCGAACTACAAAAGCCATGTCCTTCCCAGAACGGAAACAAGCATCCGAGGACCGGCCCGGTTTCGAGGTAACACCTCTCATCAGCCCGGCTAGCTTGATTCCAGTGGTGTGGAGTGCCTGGGACTCACGTCTGAGCATCCCCAGTACACTTAGAGCGGTACCTGCAAACACAACAATGATGGACAGAATGTGGATCAATGTCACACATTCACCCCAGTCCAAAGATCTGGGCCCAAATCCATCGTTTTTCCACTCCACACCACCCTGGGTTAGACAATGGCGATATGCAAATCAGCGCTGACCCTGTGCCCCATGGGAACAGTCCAGTCCGAACTACAAAAGCCATGTCCTTCCCAGAACGGAAACAAGCATCCGAGGACCGGCCCGGTTTCGAGGTAACACCTCTCATCAGCCCGGCTAGCTTGATTCCAGTGGTGTGGAGTGCCTGGGACTCACGTCTGAGCATCCCCAGTACACTTAGAGCGGTACCTGCAAACACAACAATGATGGACAGAATGTGGATCAATGTCACACATTCACCCCAGTCCAAAGATCTGGGCCCAAATCCATCATTTTTCCACTCCACACCACCCTGGGTTAGACAATGGCGATATGCAAATCAGCGCTGACCCTGTGCCCCATGGGAACAGTCCAGTCCGAACTACAAAAGCCATGTCCTTCCCAGAACGGAAACAAGCATCCGAGGACCGGCCCGGTTTCAAGGTAACACCTCTCATCAGCCCGGCTAGCTTGATTCCAGTGGTGTGGAGTGCCTGGGACTCACGTCTGAGCATCCCCAGTACACTTAGAGCGGTACCTGCAAACACAACAATGATGGACAGAATGTGGATCAATGTCACACATTCACCCCAGTCCAAAGATCTGGGCCCAAATCCATCGTTTTTCCACTCCACACCACCCTGGGTTAGACAATGGCGATATGCAAATCAGCGCTGACCCTGTGCCCCATGGGAACAGTCCAGTCCGAACTACAAAAGCCATGTCCTTCCCAGAACGAAAACAAGCATCCGAGGACCGGCCCGGTTTCGAGGTAACACCTCTCATCAGCCCGGCTAGCTTGATTCCAGTGGTGTGGAGTGCCTGGGACTCACGTCTGAGCATACCCCAGTACACTTAGAGCGGTACCTGCAAACACAACAATGATGGACAGAATGTGGATCAATGTCACACATTCACCCCAGTCCAAAGATCTGGGCCCAAATCCATCGTTTTTCCACTCCACACCACCCTGGGTTAGACAATGGCGATATGCAAATCAGCGCTGACCCTGTGCCCCATGGGAACAGTCCAGTCCGAACTACAAAAGCCATGTCCTTCCCAGAACGGAAACAAGCATCCGAGGACCGGCCCGGTTTCGAGGTAACACCTCTCATCAGCCCGGCTAGCTTGATTCCAGTGGTGTGGAGTGCCTGGGACTCACGTCTGAGCATCCCCAGTACACTTAGAGCGGTACCTGCAAACACAACAATGATAGACAGAATGTGGATCAATGTCACACATTCACCCCAGTCCAAAGACCTGGGCCCAAATCCATCGTTTTTCCACTCCACACCACCCTGAGTTAGACAATGGCGATATGCAAATCAGCGCTGACCCTGTGCCCCATGGGAACAGTCCAGTCCGAACTACAAAAGCCATGTCCTTCCCAGAACGGAAACAAGCATCCGAGGACCGGCCCGGTTTCGAGGTAACACCTCTCATCAGCCCGGCTAGCTTGATTCCAGTGGTGTGGAGTGCCTGGGACTCACGTCTGAGCATCCCCAGTACACTTAGAGCGGTACCTGCAAACACAACAATGATGGACAGAATGTGGATCAATGTCACACATTCACCCCAGTCCAAAGATCTGGGCCCAAATCCATCGTTTTTCCACTCCACACCACCCTGGGTTAGACAATGGCGATATGCAAATCAGCGCTGACCCTGTGCCCCATGGGAACAGTCCAGTCCGAACTACAAAAGCCATGTCCTTCCCAGAACGGAAACAAGCATCCGAGGACCGGCCCGGTTTCGAGGTAACACCTCTCATCAGCCCGGCTAGCTTGATTCCAGTGGTGTGGAGTGCCTGGCACAGGGTCAGCGCTGATTTGCATATCGCCATTGTCTAACCCAGGGTGGTGTGGAGTGGAAAAACTATGGATTTGGGCCCAGATCTTTGGACTGGGGTGAATGTGTGACATTGATCCACATTCTGTCCATCATTGTTGTGTTTGCAGGTACCGCTCTAAGTGTACTGGGGATGCTCAGACGTGAGTCCCAGGCACTCCACACCACTGGAATCAAGCTAGCCGGGCTGATGAGAGGTGTTACCTCGAAACCGGGCCGGTCCTCAAAAGCTTGTTTCCGTTCTGGGAAGGACATGGCTTTTGTAGTTCGGACTGGACTGTTCCCATGGGGCACAGGGTCAGCGCTGATTTGCATATCGCCATTGTCTAACCCAGGGTGGTGTGGAGTGGAAAAACGATGGATTTGGGCCCAGATCTTTGGACTGGGGTGAATGTGTGACATTGATCCACATTCTGCCCATCATTGTTGTGTTTGCAGGTACCGCTCTAAGTGTACTGGGGATGCTCAGACGTGAGTCCCAGGCACTCCACACCACTGGAATCAAGCTAGCCGGGCTGATGAGAGGTGTTACCTCGAAACCGGGCCGGTCCTCGGATGCCTGTTTCCGTTCTGGGAAGGACATGGCTTTTGTAGATCGGACTGGACTGTTCCCATGGGGCACAGGGTCAGCGCTGATTTGCATATCGCCATTGTCTAACCCAGGGTGGTGTGGAGTGGAAAAACGATGGATTTGGGCCCAGATCTTTGGACTGGGGTGAATGTGTGACATTGATCCACATTCTGTCCATCATTGTTGTGTTTGCAGGTACCGCTCTAAGTGTACTGGGGATGCTCAGACGTGAGTCCCGGGCACTCCACACCACTGGAATCAAGCTAGCCGGGCTGATGAGAGGTGTTACCTCGAAACCGGGCCGGTCCTCGGATGCTTGTTTCTGTTCTGGGAAGGATATGGCTTTTGTAGTTCGGACTGGACTGTTCCCATGGGGCACAGGGTCAGCGCTGATTTGCATATCGCCATTGTCTAACCCAGGGTGGTGTGGAGTGGAAAAACAATGGATTTGGGCCCAGATCTTTGGACTGGGGTGAATGTGTGACATTGATCCACATTCTGTCCATCATTGTTGTGTTTGCAGGTACCGCTCTAAGTGTACTGGGGATGCTCAGACGTGAGTCCCAGGCACTCCACACCACTGGAATCAAGCTAGCCGGGCTGATGAGAGGTGTTACCTCGAAACCGGGCCGGTCCTCGGATGCTTGTTTCCGTTCTGGGAAAGACATGGCTTTTGTAGTTCGGACTGGACTGTTCCCATGGGGCACAGGGTCAGCGCTGATTTGCATATCGCCATTGTCTAACCCAGGGTGGTGTGGAGTGGAAAAACGATGGATTTGGGCCCAGATCTTTGGACTGGGGTGAATGTGTGACATTGATCCACATTCTGTCCATCATTGTTGTGTTTGCAGGTACCGCTCTAAGTGTACTGGGGATGCTCAGACGTGAGTCCCAGGCACTCCACACCACTGGAATCAAGCTAGCCGGGCTGATGAGAGGTGTTACCTCGAAACCGGGCCGGTCCTCGGATCCTTGTTTCCATTCTGGGAAGGACATGGCTTTTGTAGTTCGGACTGGACTGTTCCCATGGGGCACAGGGTCAGCGCTGATTTGCATATCGCCATTGTCTAACCCAGGGTGGTGTGGAGTGGAAAAACGATGGATTTGGGCCCAGATCTTTGGACTGGGGTGAATGTGTGACATTGATCCACATTCTGTCCATCATTGTTGTGTTTGCAGGTACCGCTCTAAGTGTACTGGGGATGCTCAGACGTGAGTCCCAGGCACTCCACACCACTGGAATCAAGCTAGCCGGGCTGATGAGAGGTGTTACCTCAAAACCGGGCCGGTCCTCGGATGCTTGTTTCCGTTCTGGGAAGGACATGGCTTTTGTAGTTCGGACTGGACTGTTCCCATGGGGGACAGGGTCAGAGCTGATTTGCATATCGCCATTGTCTAACCCAGGGTGGTGTGGAGTGGAAAAACGATGGATTTGGGCCCAGATCTTTGGACTGGGGTGAATGTGTGACATTGATCCACATTCTGTCCATCATTGTTGTGTTTGCAGGTACCGCTCTAAGTGTACTGGGGATGCATAGACGTGAGTCCCAGGCACTCCACACCACTGGAATCAAGCTAGCCGGGCTGATGAGAGGTGTTACCTCGAAACCGGGCCGGTCCTCGGATGCTTGTTTCCGTTCTGGGAAGGACATGGCTTTTGAAGTTGGGACTGGACTGTTCCCATGGGGCACAGGGTCAGTGCTGATTTGCATATCGCCATTGTCTAACCCAGGGTGGTGTGGAGTGGAAAAACGATGGATTTGGGCCCAGATCTTTGGACTGGGGTGAATGTGTGACATTGATCCACATTCTGTCCATCATTGTTGTGTTTGCAGGTACCGCTCCAAGTGTACTGGGGATGCTCAGACGTGAGTCCCAGGCACTCCACACCACTGGAATCAAGCTAGCCGGGCTGTTGAGAGGTGTTACCTCGAAACCGGGCCGGTCCTCGGATGCTTGTTTCCGTTCTGGGAAGGACATGGCTTTTGTAGTTCGGACTGGACTGTTCCCATGGGGCACAGGGTCAGCGCTGATTTGCATATCGCCATTGTCTAACCCAGGGTGGTGTGGAGTGGAAAAACGATGGATTTGGGCCCAGATCTTTGGACTGGGGTGAATGTGTGACATTGATCCACATTCTGTCCATCATTGTTGTGTTTGCAGGTACCGCTCTAAGTGTACTGGGGATGCTCAGACGTGAGTCCCAGGCACTCCACACCACTGGAATCAAGCTAGCCGGGCTGATGAGAGGTGTTACCTCGAAACCGGGCCGGTCCTCGGATGCTTGTTTCCGTTCTGGGAAGGACATGGCTTTTGTAGTTCGGACTGGACTGTTCCCATGGGGCACAGGGTCAGCGCTGATTTGCATATCGCCATTGTCTAACCAAGGGTGGTGTGGAGTGGAAAAACGATGGATTTGGGCCCAGATCTTTCGACTGGGGTGAATGTGTGACATTGATCCACATTCTGTCCATCATTGTTGTGTTTGCAGGTACCGCTCTAAGTGTACTGGGGATGCTCAGACGTGAGTCCCAGGCACTCCACACCACTGGAATCAAGCTAGCCGGGCTGATGAGAGGTGTTACCTCGAAACCGGGCCGGTCCTCGGATGCTTGTTTCCGTTCTGGGAAGGACATGGCTTTTGTAGTTCGGACTGGACTGTTCCCATGGGGCACAGGGTCAGCGCTGATTTGCATATCGCCATTGTCTAACCCAGGGTGGTGTGGAGTGGAAAAACGATGGATTTGGGCCCAGATCTTTGGACTGGGGTGAATGTGTGACATTGATCCACATTCTGTCCATCATTGTTGTGTTTGCAGGTACCGCTCTAAGTGTACTGGGGATGCTCAGACGTGAGTCCCAGGCACTCCACACCACTGGAATCAAGCTAGCCGGGCTGATGAGAGGTGTTACCTCGAAACCGGGCCGGTCCTCGGATGCTTGTTTCCGTTCTGGGAAGGACATGGCTTTTGTAGTTCGGACTGGACTGTTCCCATGGGGCACAGGGTCAGCGCTGATTTGCATATCGCCATTGTCTAACCAAGGGTGGTGTGGAGTGGAAAAACGATGGATTTGGGCCCAGATCTTTCGACTGGGGTGAATGTGTGACATTGATCCACATTCTGTCCATCATTGTTGTGTTTGCAGGTACCGCTCTAAGTGTACTGGGGATGCTCAGACGTGAGTCCCAGGCACTCCACACCACTGGAATCAAGCTAGCCGGGCTGATGAGAGGTGTTACCTCGAAACCGGGCCGGTCCTCGGATGCTTGTTTCCGTTCTGGGAAGGACATGGCTTTTGTAGTTCGGACTTGACTGTTCCCATGGGGCACAGGGTCAGCGCTGATTTGCATATCGCCATTGTCTAACCCAGGGTGGTGTGGAGTGGAAAAACGATGGATTTGGGCCCAGATCTTTGGACTGGGGTGAATGTGTGACATTGATCCACATTCTGTCCATCATTGTTGTGTTTGCAGATACCTGCCCTAAGGGCAGGTCTGCCTGTCATATGGCACAGGTGTGCATGCACACATGTGCATGCACACCTAAATCGGTATTTTAACATCAAATTGAATTTGATGCTAAAATACCGAATCGGTAAGGCTTGTGGGACTCAGAAGAGTCCCACCTACATACCAAATTTACCTAATCGGTAGAAATACCGATTCGGTATTTTACAGAATCGGTAAATTTACCGATCAGTAAATTTACCGATTCTGTAAAATATGTGTCCCTACATACCAAAGCTCAAATACCGGTCGGTAACGGCCGAAAATACAGATTTTCGGCCGTTACCGACCGACCTACATCGGGCCCGAAATTTTTTCCTTTTGCTTCCTTGAATTATACAGATTGATATTTTTTTGCTTCCCTGAATCATTAAGATTGATGTATGTTATGTATTACTGTGTACATAATATTTTATTTCATGTTCTTGCACTTAAAATGAAATCATTGAATATGTACTGAATAATTTTGAACATATTGAATACAATGATTGTTTGCACAAATGTTTAGCCTTTGTTTATATTTTATTAACAAGTAGGGTTTGGGGAAATAAAACAGTGAACCGTGCACGGTACTAGCAGGTGTTCCTGCTATTTTGTTCTCTTCAGAATTTCAGGCACTCGACTACACAGCGTGTGCAGTACCGTAGCACCGCTTATCAATCATTTATATTTCATATGAAATGGGAATTTATTTTGGAGTGCACCTTCGCTCTCTTGCGTCAAGCTACTGGAGCATATCTGGAAAACTGCCAAGAAGAACTTCAGTGCAGTACTTCCTTTGAGTCCTGCACCATGCTCACCCTGTGTTCAACTGTGCGGTAGGTTTACCTCTCATTGGACCACCAGGCGCCTTCTGTCCTGGTCCCAATCAACTTGCTCTTCCCTGCGGGCCTCGAGGTTGCCTGCTTTGTTGCTGGAGGTTCCGCCATGCCAAGAATTACTGCTGCGCTGCCTGGCAACCATCAACAGCTGAGTGTGGCCTCGCCCCGCTCCCCACAACTGAAGATTGCCTCAAAAAGCCTCTGCAGCTGTTAAGCCCCAGCCTGCTGGCATAAGCGCACACCAACACAAGCCCCGTATGTGGGGCACGGTAGCACTGCATCATGGGGCCATCGAGCCGCTCTGGCTCCTGAGGACAACGTTATTCCCTGCTTCATGGTCAGGTGTGTAAGGTCGCAAAACTTCCGGAACTGTGCCTCAGGGCCCATGCAGCCAGCAGTGTGCAAGGATTATGGGGAAAACCTTTTTGCTGTGATGTTCCAGCCCTCTAGTTCGGAAACAGAGGTGGCCGGCACATAGCTGATTGCTGTATCTCCTGTAATTGGTTGATCAGGCACCACCAACAGTGGGGGCACACAGCTTTTGGGATCTGCGGTGTGTACGGTGATCGTCCTGCATCGCCCCGCACCCTTTTGCTTTATAGTCCACATTGCTTCCGTCCTCCTGACAATGTGTGCCTCATTCCGGTCCCTGTGAGGCCACATCAAGGTCTCCCTTAATCAAAGACAGCAGTGTTTTGGAAGAGAAGAAACAGCACTATAACTCCCTTCAGTACTCCATGTTGGAAGACATTGCCATCTTTCTTAAACAGTGTGGTATTTAAGGACCGTTCCCTAGTGCTAGCGCTGCTAGCATAAATGACCGCAATACTTTAGGGCAGACCATTTGTCTCCTTACTATGAGCTCGAGTGGTTCCAATGTGCTACACTGCGCATCTCATAGTGATCTCCCAAAGTAGCATAGCGTTTCTAGTAGTGACACAGGTGCTCCTGCGGCCTACGGTCTATATGGGCTTATTGTTGCTGGTGGTACTTCATGACTTCTGTATTATTAGTGATATTTGGTGATTTATGTAGTGTAGTGAAATATTGATGATACATTTGTCCATCTTGCCTGATGCAATCATATGTCATTCTGCCTTGAATTGTCAAAAAAATAGTGAGCGTGATCTCAGGATTTGCATAGTATGCACAGTATTTATGGATTCTGCAGTTTGTTGCGCAAATATTTTACACATTGCATCTGATGATAAGCCTGCCTGCTCTGCTCCAAGCTGCCAGGGGGTGAGCATGGGTTATCTTTTGTATGTAACTTTCTTGCCCTGAATTGAGTGGTGGGTTCTGCTTGGCTTAGCCAACCAGAAACCCCATTTCGAAGACATAAATACAGCTGACTGTATTGAAGAATCCTTCCAGAACCTACAGGAATGTCATTCTCCTGTTTGAGCCCCAGTCCACACAATTTAATTTTAGTATCGGCAGGTTTTTGTTATCTCCAGTTGATTCACTAGGATGGATGTCTGCCACTTGAAGATTTAGTAAATGCAAGTGCGACGGATGAGAAGGCGAAAGAACTTTTATCTTCTGCTCATTCGTCAATAATCCAGGCTTCGGTTCTGTGACTGGCCGCATGGCCGATGTTACCCTCCAGGGCCCAATACAACAATACTGAAGGCACCAGCGGGAAAATTCCACCTATCTGCCAGTGTGCTAATCCGGTAACCTCCATGATGTGAAAGCTACCTCTGATTCTATAATCATTAAAAACATGCTTCTCGCTAGTTAACGTAGCTGGTCATGGGTTGATGATTATAAATGTGGGGAGAGGGGCGCTAATATCGGTGGGCTTGCATTGAGAGCAAATAAAAAAATAAATACAAACTTATACTCACTGCTTGGATTACCCACTGGAATGTCGCTTTTCTGATTGGAGACCCTGTGCAACATGATCTGTATTTCAAACTCCTACTATGTATTCTCCTAATGCTTTTAATTATGTGCGCAAAATGATGGACCCTCCCTTACAAGTACTTGCATTATGCAATGAACTAAACACTTATTATTGAAGTAATTCACGCAGAAAAAACCGAAATACTGCACAGAAACAACGCTCACTTTAATAGCAAACGTGTTGCATGAAAAAAGTACAAATGGAAAACATGAACATGATACGTTATATATATTACAGCTCAGCTGGAGCCCATAAACTACTGCAACTGGTCGTTTCAGAAATAGTACTCATACAACCCTTCATGATTTGTAGGAAATTCATTATAAAATCACTGTCACACATTTTAGCCTTGAAATGTTCTGACTAATCCTGTTTCAGATTGGTCAGGCTTCGCCAAACTAAATTTAAAATATCACTTTTAAAATTGGATCTTTCAGGTGAGATTCTTGAGAGGACTATTATGAATTTACTGTCTGTAGACGATGGAATTTCAGGAAATGCTTATTTATTTTTATTATCTGGCCTGTCTCTGTTTCCCTTGAAGCGATTCTTTATGTCCCTGTCATTTTAGAGTTTTATTTTGTCCCTGCTGCTTTCCAATTAGCAGCCGCGGCAGCTCATTTGTGTCCAGATATATGTGTTACGGAAATTGTGTGTTACTGAAAATGTGATTGCATTCTAAACAAATAATAGACGTGTAAGAGAGAAATATGAATAGTATGAGCTTATTGCTACATTTTATGTAGATGAAGAACTGTAGGCTGAGCATAAACAGTTGAAAGATTCAGCATACCATGGTATTGCCAGTAAATCATTTTTCATATTCAAGAACACCGGAGACAAGGATTTCATATTCAAGTGTAAAAAAATCACAGGTTGAAATCTAAGCACTTCAAGTAAGGTTTGCTCCATCCTGAGAAAGATAATTCGAAGATGCAAAGTGGCTCTATTTAAAGTATTCCTCATTGTAATATGGATATAAGGCGGTCCTTGCCGGAGGCAGACATGGAAGACAGACAAGGTCTGCTATCACATTCTAGACAATTAAAAATGTAGGACGAGACAAATGAAAAGTAGAACTGGGCTGAATATGTCACCAATGCAACCTAAGCCCCCTAGCATACTACATGAATGAATTTGTCATATGAGGCCCCAAATACTAGGAGACCAAGCACACTTGTTGTGAGGAGTGCTCCTGCAAGATCCCACATTTCAAAAAGCTGACAGATGAGCAGAAAGTTCACATCCTTATTGTAGAAGGACCTGAGATCGCATACAAAACGGTGGAATATCTGTTACCCTCGAATATGATCAGAGACCCATTTTTTCATATATTTATTTTAAGGAATGTACGAGTAATAACATTAAATATGACAAAAAGAAAACAAAACAACTGCAAAGAAATGTACACACAAAAATGAATCAATTACAAATACGTAAAACAAAGGAAGAGTGTCATGCGCAAAGGGGTCTGTGTGAAAGCACAGAGGCAAAGACTGTAAAGAAAAGAAATACCCTCTCATGGACACAATGGAAACCTTCAAGGGATTTTTTGGAAGCCCTCACTCACCAACCTGGTTGGTGACATGCTTCATCATCGGGCCCACAAGGAGAAGCCAAATGCCTCCCTAGTGTGCTACAACGCCAGATTACTGCGGAGCTGGATTGAGTGACAGTGATGTGAAAAGTGATGTTAAATATGTCTGAAACTGTACCAACCAAAAAGATTTTATTCACTGGTCAGTTTAGACATGGTTAAAAGGTATGTGTGGGAAAACTACCACAAATTATGATGGGAGTTTCCACTTCAAGTGGGGTCAACATGTTTCTGCCCTTAGAAGTGTAAGGATTACATGGGCATTCGTCAGGACCGTGTAGCGTGTACCTCGGCGGTATGGGCACGCTAAGGCCCACCCTAACCAGAAGACGTGAAAGTTAAAAATTGCTCTATGTGTAAAAAGTGCAAGAAAACAACACAAACCACAAGTTGTGGGAATTACCTCCACTCAGAGGAACCTGTGTAGTCTGGAATCAAGAGACAAACATACATGTAAGACAAAACATATACTTAATGCTTGATCATTTGGACAGTGATTGCCAGGACAGTCTCTGCGTTTAAAATGCTATGAATTGGTCTAAAAATTGACCTGGTGCCATACGTCTATTTTAGTGCCAGAAGCGCTGTATGGTTGCCCAAGGGGCATTACAGGTGTGTGGGCATGCACTATGGCGAAAGGAAAACAAGCCGCAGGACAGTGCGGCTATATCTACAGCACTCGTGGATAGCGATCAATAGGCCATTGCTATACGGCCGGAAGTGCTAACTCCTGAAGGAATTAGTGTAACACACAAGTGCAAGGTAGAGAGATCTCACTTGTGTTCTAAAAGATCCACGCCCCATGGGTCTCGGGATAGGGGTGGAGGCGACTATGGCACACCCTGTAGGTAAAGAAAAGCCTCGTAAATTTTTTGCGCCAAAAGTGCTGACAAACAGAACATTTACTTAGCTCATGGTTAATGATGCGAAATATCCTTACGCTTGCAACGCCTAGCACCCGCTCGGCACCTAGCTTCTCCTGCTCCGGACCCCGTGGATGTGGGTCGCAGTGCCGAGGACGCTAATGTGGAGTGCCGGCGGGGGCCGGGCTGAGCGAGGCGGAGGGCAGCCAATCAGCATGCCGCCATCAGAACGAGGCTTGGAAAGCAAGCTCGTTCGTAGTCCCATCTCTGCGCCTCGCTATGACGAGGCTTGGACCAGCAGGTTGGGTGAGCAATTCGATGTATTGCTGAAAGTCAATCGCCTCATAAAAGATTCACTATCTACTAATTCAGAGGCAGGACTTAGGAGAAAATGAGCGGCAACACTAATAAGTTATTGGTTCCGTCTGTACTATTGTGGGAGGATGAATAAGATTATGATTAAAATTGAAAGTGAAAAGAGAGGGGTGTTATTCAAGCAAAGGATAAGGAACATCGGTCCAGTGGAAAGTGCGAGTGATTTGCGTGGGAGCGCAAAATGGTCGTCACTGTGACCACGGAGAATGACTGCAAAGTGTAACACGTGTCAGGGCGGGAAGCTGGAACTAAGCACCAACTCGTCAGTCAATAGGAGGTATTGATATAATGCTCTCTGGGCAAGAGGCGGAGGTCAGCGTTTCAATACTGTGGACCAAGGGATCTGGTCATTCAGGCCATCTAGGTGTGTGCCCAGTCTATACACCCAGCGTTGTTCTTTCTCAAATAATATGCTGGCAGTGTTTGTTGCTGAGTCGATTTGTTCTATGATGGTCCATCTTAGGTCGTTGGGTGTATGATTATGTTGGATGAAATGCTCACTCAGTTTTGTTGTCACTTTACGGCATCTGATGTTGCTGCGATGTTCGCAGATGCGTTGTTTAACTTTTCTAGTCGTCATACCAACATATCTTTTCCCGCATGTGCAGGTGATGAGATAAATGACATTCATTGAGTTGCAATTTGTGTGTTTCTTTTGAATCCATGATTTCCCTGGGTCTAAAGAAAGTTCTTTTGTGTGTGACGTCAAATGACACACACTGCAATTGGAGCATGGATAGTGCCCTACTATTGGTGAAAGGCCCCATGCATTGGTGATAGATCCCGAGTTATGGGGATTGGGTTTGTCAATTCTGGGTCGTGTGTTAACAAGGGTGTCCTTGAGGCTGGTTGTTTTTTTAAAAGAGAAGAGTGGTTTTTGCCAATCCTTTCTGTTGCTCCTGATTATGCTCCAGTGTTTATTCACAGATTTTTTTATCTGGTTTGAAAGGGTGCTGTAGGTGGTGACGCATGTTAATGGTATTTCTCCAGGTTCCTTGATGGTATCCTCTAGCAGGGCCTCACGTGGTTGATTTCTGGCCCGTTTGTTCCCCTTTTCAAGTATTTTTGTCGGATAACCTCTTGATTTTAGTTTCTGTGTTAAATCCGCTGCCTGGCTCTTGTAGTCAGTGACACTGCTACAGTTTCTGCGTATTCTAAGATACTGGCCGTATGGAAGGTTCTCCCTTAGTGGTCTAGGATGGAAGCTTGAGAATTCCAAGAGGTTGTTTTTTGCTGTCGGTTTGTAATGTGTTTTTGTGGTCAAGGATGTGCCACACACCGTAATTTCCATATCTAAAAAGATGACTTCTTTTTTTACTGTAACTGTGTGTAAATTTGAGATAAGTATAAGTGTTCTGCATTTCGAATCCTGACCCTACCTGTGGCTGGACCTGCCCTGCAAACTTCGTTGGCCCCTTATTCCTGCACCAGCGCTAGTCCTCCCGCCGCCACACTGTTTGATCCTAGCGGCTGCCGAGCGGAGGACTAGCCTTCCCAGGGGGCATTGCTGCGGAGCCGATTACATTACCCTTGGCGCCCGGAGGCGCTATAAACTTGCGTTTACACCGGCAGAGCGGGGTGTTCTGCATTTCGAATCCTGACCCTACCTGTGGCTGGACCTGCCCTGCAAACTTCGTTGACCCCTTATTCCTGCACCAGCGCTAGCCCTCCCGCCGCCGTACTGTTTGATCCTAGCGGCCGCCGAGCGGAGGACTAGCCTTCCCAGGGGGCATTGCTGCGGAGCCGATTACGTCACCCTTGGCGCCCGGAGGCGCTATAAACTTGCGTTTACACCGGCGTCGCGGGTCTACGCGCGCGGGCTCGCCGGGCAAAGCCCGGGCAAAGGGTGGGCCGTTGTGTGGCCGTTCGGGGGCCCGAAGGAGGCCGGGCCGGGCCACCCCCTTTGGCCTCTGGATACTGGATTCTCTTATCTTGCTGGTCAACACGCCCTGAGTAAGTAAGAACAGATCCCTATGCTCTCTGTAATTATTTGTCCCCGCAATTCCTACGCACGTCAACATGTTCCCTGCCAAACCAGCTAAATCATCTAAAGCCAACTTGCAATCCCTGACTGCTATTGATCGTATGTTGCAAAGGACCATAGGAGCTGTGACAACTGCCATAAAACATACTGAAAGACGTTTGTCGCTACCTGCTGGTTCATTGCCCCCATTTTCCATTATTAACTCACCGGATACTACTAACATTTCCCAGGATTCCTACCTTTTGCCATCGTTTGTATCCCTCCCAGGTATTCCTCCTATCCCATCTGAAGCACATTTACAAGCTCCACAAAAGGATACTAGCACCACTGAATTCCCTTCCCTGCACTCCACGGCTCGATCTCCTTCTTTGATCAACGACATCATGGTCTCCTGTAGTGTGTTTTATCTAGGTACCTGAATCAATATTCTATTCTCTGCCCTTGTCCGGTTATAAATCAATAATATCCCTGCAACCGCATAGAAACCCTTTTTTCATAATTCGGTCATAGCGCATGCTGTCACATTAAGCAAGCCTATTCCTCCAGCCCCCTAGAAAGCACACCGAGTTCTTAAACAAATCCAAGCCTCCAGCAACCTGGGAAATCCCCGCTGCTATTGTTTTGATTTCGTCCGAGAACTCCTGTAAAGCACTGTAAGAACGACCAGTTCTTAGTGACATCTTTATTGACGTCTTATGTCCATGCTTACGTCAACCCCGGCACCTTTCAGGTATAAATATACCGATGCTGCCTTAAGCAAACACACAGTGGTAATCCTGGAGCAGAGCAGCTATCTACTTCCGAAGAGCCCAGCTGATGCGAGAGCCCACGGACGCTGCCCCTCCCTTTTGACGCGCTGAGAAAGACGCTGTCTTTTCTCTTGCCGAGAAATCCAGCCTCCGGCATTTCCAGCTTACCCTTGCGGGTGACTGGGATACCGAGTCCTGAGAGAGAGATACCAGCCCTCCTGCCTTCTAATACCCAGGTACTGAACTGACTAAACCCTTACAGAGAATTCTTGAGTCAGATTCTTGGCAAACCAAACTTAACTTAAACTGCTACTTACTCACTCCCTCCCACGTATTAGGCTTAGGTCAGGTACACCGGGGTAGGCGTAGTTAGAAGCACCAGTTGAGTACGATTAGTCAATGTATATATGTATGTATCTATTTTATCCATTTTAAAGTATCATATGGCTGTCAGGAATGGCTTTCTGTTTGGACAGTCACAATTAGTCTCCCCCCGTTACAAGTGCTTAGGTTGGTCAAAGCTCCCTTACACCGCTATAGGTTGGTGTGCCTTGGTCTCTAAGTATCGTTTGAGTCAGACCAGGCGCTTCCCTGTTGCCACTGTTTGCGCTTGCGGTTAGCGCTCTAGTGGTTTCAGTGATTGCAGGCACAGCTGCTTATGAAGCGCGAGCGTCTTTTGAACGTCGCACTTCAACCGTCTATCAGCGGGAGGCGGATGTTTATTCGCGCTCTCCAGTTTAGTTTGGCCCGAGGTATTTACCCAGTATTTTCAGGCATTTAGTTCTCCCCCTTACTCGCAGCTCCGTTGGTGGTACAGTATCAGTTGTTCGCCACTCGGAATTCCGGAACCGGTGTATTGCGCTGGTTCTTCCTCAGCGAACCTTCGAATTCCTGTCAGAAACCTCGTCCAGTGAGCCAGCAGAGGTGGCAGCAGTTTTCTCACAGACTTCCCTTCCAGTCACGAATTGGGTGAGACCGTTCTTATTAGATATAGAAGTCATTTGAGAATCGTATTGCCACACATAGTTCAGAGACTATTTCTTCAGAGACTTGTTAATTGTTGTTGGTATCTCAGCCTATCACAGAACTTATATTTTTGAGCCTTCAACATTTTAGGTCATTTCGCTCATGAAGTAATGAGCATTATGGAACAGATATTTTCGTAAAGAACACAAAAGATTCTTTTGCCTAAGTTGAAGTATTTAATGTTAACCAAGAGCGCCCTCTGCTGACCTGTTTTGGCGCATCTTTTGGAACAGACTATTCGTTTTGGTATATTGGAAATTTGTGGATTAACAGTTACCAGTGAAGTCATCTTCAGAGCAGTCGCTACAAGTAGATAAAAATATATATATATATTCTTGTGTACCACCTCTATCTTCAATCACTTCACCTAATTGATTCCACATTATCTGATGTTATTTGCATGAAAGTTCCATATAGAGATTTACAAGAGAGAAGCTAAATCCCACACTAAGTCAGGTGAGATAAGGGCGACAGAGAATTTAGATCTACTGTAGAATTGTTAGAAGGAATTTAGTAATGTTGTGTTTAATCTTATAGGAAGAACATTCCTCTCCTGAAGAGTCGAGGTGAAGAACCTTGTGTGGGCAGTCTCTCTGTATTTTCTCTTCCACTTCCCCTTTCCCCCGAGTCACTGAGGCAAGAGAAATCTGGCGCAGTGGTTTGAGGGAGTTGGGAGCTAGCATCACCTTCGGCCTGGCACTCCCGCGGACTTCAGGAGATTTCAGGTACCAATCTGACAGATTGAAGTGCCAGTAGTTGCCTTCCGCTTGGGTGTCATGGCTGAAGGTTTTGACGTTAAGGCCGTGGGGGCTATTCTGGAAGGCTTACAGAAGCAGTTGATAGAGACCAGAGAAGAAGTTAGAAAATCCAATCAAGAAACTAGTTTCCTTCGACAACGGTTTAATGAACTCACAGTAAGCCCTAGACCAGATTTTGGGGGTCAGAAATCTCAAACCTTTAATCCATCTCCATCTTCCTCTGAGCTTACTACTCAGGTGGTGCATGCCATGTCCCCAACAATTCCATTAGCCCCACCAGAAAGGTTTATGGGAGATCCAAATAAAGCACAGGTATTTGTCACACAGTGTTCGTTGCACTATCTTTGCAAACCAATAATATTTAAAGAGGACCAGTCAAAGGTGGCTTTCATGCTGTCGTACTTGAGTGGGGATGTTGCGGCTTGGTCTTTGCCATTAGTGTCTACCAATGATCCCATGTTATACAACTTTGAAGATTTCAAGACGGAATTTTTACGGATTTTTGATCGGAGAGCAATCTCGCAAACCACAGACAATGAGCTACTTGACTTGAAACAGGGGAATCGTGAACTAGTGGCCTATTTAGCACAGTTCAACAAACTTATAGTGGAGACCAAGTGGCCAACGGAAAAAAGAGCAGCGATTTTCTACCAAGGTCTAAGAGATGAACTAAAGGATGGTCTAGCTCAGATTCCTAAAAGACCCACTGATGTTTCAGAGTTGATTGACCTGGTTCTTCAAATTGATCAGAGACAATCTGAGAGGCGTTCTGAGCGGCGAAAGGAAAATCGTCCTATTCCTCCCAGGTTTGACCGGATTCGTTCTGAAGGAATAAAACCTAAGGATGAAGCAGTCATAGAAGAACCGATGCAAATTGGAACTGTGCGTGGTCCCTTGAGCAAGGAAGAGCGAGAAAAGAGAAGAGTCGGAAAGTTATGTATGTATTGTGGAGGTTCAGGCCATTTTGTAAAGGAGTGTTCCCGAAGACCTAAGACATCGTCATGGGTAAAAGAGAAGCTCCACCAGTAGACGGAGTTGCTCTGGTGGATGCCGAATCTAAGTCAACTCCTCTTGAACAGTCCCTGTCCAACACTATGCAGTTCTCAGCTCCGCATCTCATTCTTTCCTGCCAAATTCATTTTGGAAAAGATCAATGTGCATCGGTAGCTATCATGATTGACTCTGGAGCCACCGGAAATTTTTGCGACATTTTATTTGCAAAAAGTCTGGGAATAAATTTTGTAAGAAAGATCAAACCTGAGCCAGTGCGGGCAGTTGATGGTACTCCACTGTCATCCGGTCCGATCACATTTGATACTGAAGTAATTTCGGTTTCCGGGCCTGGAAAACACTGCAGTTTCATATGCTTCAGTTTAATTGACGCCCCTCAATTTCAGTTAATTTTGGGCTTGCCCTGGTTAACTGAACACAATCCTAAGATTGATTGGGCAAAAAGAACTGTGGATTTGAACTCGGAATATTGCTTAGAACATTGTTTTCATCCTCGTCCTCAAGAGAAGGAAATTTGTGAATCTTATTGTTTGGCTAACCAACCACAGATGGTTTGTTTGGTGGAACTTCCAGATATCCCAGTGCAGTATCAAGACTTGAAAGCTGTTTTTGACGAACAAGAGGCGCAAAAGCTTCCTCCTCATCGGGAGTATGACTGTACTATAGAATTGGAACCTGGAGCCTCGCTGCCTTGCAGTCGCATTTATGCTCTTTCCGAATCTGAAAATTTGCATTTAAAGGAGTACCTAGACAAGAACTTGGCAAATGGATTCATCCGACCTTCCCAGTCTCCAGTCTCCTCCCCTCTTTTTTTTATTCCCAAGAAGGATAAGAGCTTGAGGACTTGCATAGACTATAGAGCCTTGAACTTGGTGACTAGAAAAAATCGGTACCCGTTGCCGCTCATCTCGGAGCTTTTGGACCAGGTGAAGGAGGCCCATGTCTACACTAAATTAGATTTAAGGGGGGCTTACCACCTGGTCCGGATGGCAGAGGGGGATGAGTGGGAAACGGCGTTTCGTACCCGATTTGGGCTGTTTGAGTACCAGGTGATGCCTTTTGGGTTGTGCAATGCTCCTGCGGCTTTTCAGCATTTCGTCAATGATATTCTTAGGGAGTTTCTGGACCGATTTGCAGTTGTCTATATTGACGATATTCTTATTTTTTCCAAGAACATTGAGGAGCATGTTTTACATGTTCGAGCCATTTTGGAATGTTTGTTAAAAAATCAACTTTACGTAAAATTGGAAAAATGTGTGTTTCACACAACCAAGGTGGAATTTTTGGGATTCATTCTTTCCCCAGATGGAGTATCCATGGCCGATTCTAAAATTAAGGCAATACATGATTGGCCAGCTCCAAGTACAGTGAAAGAAATCCAAAGTTTTTTGGGATTCGCCAACTTTTATCGGCGTTTCATCCAGAATTTCTCTGAGAAGGTGAGCCCAATTACCCGTTTGCTTCGAAAAAATGAAAGGTTTGTGTGGGGGCCAGAGGCTGAGAAGGCTTTTCGATTTCTCAAGGATTCTTTCGTCACTGCTCCAATTTTGCAACACCCAGATCCTTTGGAACCGTTTTTTGTGGAGGCTGATGCTTCCAATTTGGCAATTGGAGGAGTGTTGTCTCAACGCAATAAGAAGACTGGGCAGCTTCATCCAGTTGCTTATTATTCTCGGAAACTGTCCCCCGCAGAGCTCAATTATGCCATTGCAGACAAGGAGTTGTTGGCAGTCAGGAATGCTTTTCTGGAGTGGCGACATTATTTACTTGGGGCCCGACATGTGGTCACTGTGTTTACCGACCATAGGAATCTGCAATTCCTTAAATCCGCTCGGACCCTGACACCGCGACAATTACGTTGGTCGCTGTTCTTTGCTGATTTTGACTTTGTACTCACTTACAAGCCTGGAGTGGTTAATGGGAAAGCTGACGCTCTTTCTCGTTTAAATGTGGGAGAAAATCCAAAAGCAAGACAAGAAGAATATCTGATTCCAAAGGAGAAGATTGTTGCTATCTCTGTAATAGATGAGTTGGAAGAAAAGATTGAATTGGAATTTCAGAAAGAAGACTATTTGAATTGGGAATCTGAAGGTCCTAATCGTTCTGTGAAAGATGGGAAACCGTTTTTTCAAGACAAAAGATTTGTTCCTGGAGAAAAGCTTCAAGTTGAGATCATTCAAATGTTCCATGATCAGCCATTGGCTGGACACAAGGGAGTGGTAAAGACTTTGGAGTTGGTGAAGCGAAATTTTCTTTGGCCCGGCATGGAAGCTCAAGTTCGACAGTATGTTGCCACTTGCGAACAGTGTTTAAAAGGGAAAAGTCTTAGACAATCTCCACAGGGGTTCCTTATGCCGTTGCCAGTTCCTCCTTACCCTTGGCACACTGTGTCGATGGATTTCGTCGTTGAGTTACCATCTAGTCAGGGGAAGTCAGTCATTTGGGTGGTGGTTGACCATTTTTCCAAGATGAGTCATTTTGTCCCTCTAAAAGATCTTCCTAATGCTACGGAATTAGCCTCTTTGTTTGTGCAACATGTAGTCAAGCTGCATGGAATTCCGAAAGTGGTCATTTCGGATAGAGGCCCCCAATTTGTGTCCCGATTTTGGCGATCTTTCCTAAAAGGGTTGGGAGTTGACTCTCGTCTGTCCACCGGTTATCATCCAGAAACCGACAGACAGACATTGTGGACGAAGGATTGGTGGCCCGCTAGTTTGGGACCCGTATCTACTCCTAGTCAAGAAGCCAAGAACTTGGGTGTCTGGATAGACAACAAGCTCTCGTATGACAGTCATGTCAAAAAAACGGTGGGCAAATGCTTTGGGGTCATGAAAACTCTTAACCGCACCCTGGATCTGCTTCCCCTGAACTCCAGACGCACCATGACTCAGGCACTTATTACCTCCCGAATAGACTACGGCAATGTACTGCTGCTGGGAACATCGGACAAAAACATCAGAAAGCTGCAAGTCCTGCAAAACTCAGCGGCTCGCCTTGTGCTAAGACTTCCGCGTAGGGCTCCTTCTAAACCATCCCTGGCCTCCCTTCATTGGCTACCCATCCGACATAGGATACTATTTAAAGCTCTCCTGTGGTGTCACAGGATCATCCATCAAAAAGCCCCTTCTTATATGTCCGACTTAGCCATACCTTATGAGCCGAACAGGACCCTTCGCTCTAAGGGAATGGGGCTGCTTAAAACCTCGCGTATAAAAAAAGCCAGGATGGGTGGCAAGTCCTTCCGCACTCTTGCGGCTAGGAAATGGAATGCCCTCCCCGCATCCATCAGACTAGAAAATAATGAGGCCTCCTTCAGGAAGTTGCTGAAAACTCATTTATTTACTCTATAATTTAAAGCTTCTCTGATCTTTGGCTAAGATTTCTCTCCACATAGCGCGGGGACACGCCGGGAGGCGTCACCAGGCGCTCTATAAGCCCCTTTAATAATAATAAATACAGACAGAGAGGGTTAATCAGGATCTTGAGCAGTACCTTCGTTTGTATCTTATGGAACAGGAGGGAGATTGGCCTTCATTGCTTAGCACAGCGGAATTTGCATATAATAACTCAGTACACTCTGCTACAGGATTTTCCCCTTTCTTTTTAAATTCTGGAAGGCATCCCAACATGGTAGTGGGTAGAGTTGTAGTGGATGTTCCAGCAGCTGAGGAGGTCATTCAGAAGTTGCAACAGGCCTGTCAAGTTGCTTCTTCTAATTTGACAAAGGCTAAGGCAGCTTTTAAGAGGCAGGCAGATAAGGGTCGAAAAGAGAGTCCAGTTTTTGAACCTGGGGATCAAGTTTGGGTTTCAACGCGTCATATGCGTTTGCGTGGAAATCGAAAGTTTCAACCCAGGTTTTTGGGACCGTACCCTGTTATCAAAATGATAAATCCAGTGAGTGTGAGGTTACAGTTACCTAAAACTTTAAAGATTCACCCCACCTTCCATGTATCGTTAATTAGGAAACATCCCCCAAATCTACGTAAGGTACTTCCACCTGCTCCTTTGCTTGTAGATTCAGTTGAGGAATTTGAAGTTAAAAGAATTCTTGATTCCAAAATCAGGAAAGGTCAAGTTTTCTACCTGGTCGATTGGAAGGGTTATGGTCCTGAAGAGCGATCTTGGGAGCCTAGCTCTAATGTCCACGCTCCAAGATTGGTGAGAGAGTTTCATCAGACTTATCCACAAAAGCCTAGGGAGGGGGTTTTGGTGGGGGGTACTGTCAGGAATGGCTTTCTGTTTGGACAGTCACAATTAGTCTCCCCCCGTTACAAGTGCTTAGGTTGGTCAAAGCTCCCTTACACCGCTATAGGTTGGTGTGCCTTGGTCTCTAAGTATCGTTTGAGTCAGACCAGGTGCTTCCCTGTTGCCACTGTTTGCGCTTGCGGTTAGCGCTCTAGTGGTTTCAGTGATTGCAGGCACAGCTGCTTATGAAGCGCGAGCGTCTTTTGAACGTCGCACTTCAACCGTCTATCAGCGGGAGGCGGATGTTTATTCGCGCTCTCCAGTTTAGTTTGGCCCGAGGTATTTACCCAGTATTTTCAGGCATTTAGTTCTCCCCCTTACTCGCAGCTCCGTTGGTGGCATCCCGGAGTACAGTATCAGTTGTTCGCCACTCGGAATTCCGGAACCGGTGTATTGCGCTGGTTCTTCCTCATCGAACCTTCAAATTCCTGTCAGAAACCTCGTCCAGTGAGACAGCAGAGGTGGCAGCAGTTTTCTCACAGACTTCCCTTCCAGTCACGAATTGGGTGAGACCGTTCTTATTAGATATAGAAGTCATTTGAGAATCGTATTGCCACACAGAGTTCAGAGACTATTTCTTCAGAGACTTGTTAATTGTTGTTGGTATCTCAGCCTATCACAGAACTTATATTTTTGAGCCTTCAACATTTTAGGTCATTTCGCTCATGAAGTAATGAGCATTATGGAACAGATATTTTCGTAAAGAACACAAAAGATTCTTTTGCCTAAGTTAAAGTATTTAATGTTAACCAAGAGCGCCCTCTGCTGACCTGTTTTGGCGCATCTTTTGGAACAGACTATTCGTTTTGGTATATTGGAAATTTGTGGATTAACAGTTACCAGTGAAGTCATCTTCAGAGCAGTCGCTACAAGTAGATAAAAATATATATATATATTCTTGTGTACCACCTCTATCTTCAATCACTTCACCTAATTGATTCCACATTATCTGATGTTATTTGCATGAAAGTTCCATATAGAGATTTACAAGAGAGAAGCTAAATCCCACACTAAGTCAGGTGAGATAAGGGCGACAGAGAATTTAGATCTACTGTAGAATTGTTAGAAGGAATTTAGTAATGTTGTGTTTAATCTTATAGGAAGAACATTCCTCTCCTGAAGAGTCGAGGTGAAGAACCTTGTGTGGGCAGTCTCTCTGTATTTTCTCTTCCACTTCCCCTTTCCCCCGAGTCACTGAGGCAAGAGAAATCTGGCGCAGTGGTTTGAGGGAGTTGGGAGCTAGCATCACCTTCGGCCTGGCACTCCCGCGGACTTCAGGAGATTTCAGGTACCAATCTGACAATGGCTAAGAAACCATATCAATGCTTTTACAGTATTATGAGGAAAGAGACTGCTCAATAAATAACACCTTTTATTGAAAACGCCCGTCTCTCTTTTTCTCTGCAATCTGGTGAAACTAAGTACGCACCTTTGACTGAGTGAAATAGCTGTCTTTTGTTTTCACACGACTCTAGAGATATACTCTTATTCAGGGAGAGCAAAGTTGTCATGTTTTATGGGTGTCAGTAACTAAATCCCTTCTTGTCTATCCAGGGAGGTTAAACTCCTCCTCGCTTATTCGAGAAAGTTTCTAGTGAACTCTGAGCTAGCTGGCACAAAACTTAAGTCTAATATAGTCAGTAGAGACCTAGTTAACCTCAGTACTACGTCTACACTACTGAAGATATTATTCCAATGCGCAGAGCCTATTGGGACTATAGGAACTACACTACATGGCGCCCAACGTTTGGTAAGGCGATAAATCTAACGCAAGACGTTACAGTAACTCAGTCGTGCTTTTTCACACAGACCCTTTTCCCCGTAAATACTCCAAAGACGTCTGGAGTGGGTCAAAGGTTAAAATCCGCCGGAACTTAGTAGAAAGAGATTTCTATGTATAGTTGTTGGTTTATTCAACGTTGAAGGATACAGTGTTCCAAAATATTGTGCACCTAATCTTTGTTTCCTTGAAAACCTGATCTGCAACAAAAAAAAACCTTCCTGTCAGTAAAATGTCAAACGGTGAAGGAGATAGGGAGACAGCTAGAATAGCAGCTCAACTCCTAGCGGAAGACACAAGTCTCCTACAGCAAGACCCGGATGCAATACTCATCCCGGTCAGCATAAGAAAAACTATAACTCTTAAACTAATAGAGAATGGACTAACATCGAGAGGTGGTACAGTCATATTCGTAATTGAGGCACATGAATATCGGCAGACAGAGGTATTCTATTCATGGATAAACTTTCCAGCAGCAAACGCTGTCACACATGAATTCCACTATTACAAAGTAGAGGAACCTCCGGAAGAGTACACCCCTTTCGAGGAGGTGGAAATCCCATTAAAATACCAAGAGCACCTGCCCTGGTTTAAAGGCGCCCTAAAACATAATAATCACATCACCAGGCTCGGTCCACTAGGTAGACCAGGAGCAACGTGGCCGGTTCTAGCCAGCTACACACCACATGCCGACATAGAAAAAATTTCAATACCAGAACTTTTGGTACAGTTAAAACAACTGATTAAAATACATAGACAATTAGTCCAATATGTAATGCGGACTTCAACAGTCCAACCAGCTATTAACATTCCACAGCTGACCCCTCATCAGGGGAACACAAACAAAATTACACCACAGAACATACAGTCATGTCTGGGTAAAGTACCCACAAAACGGGAACAAATTCCATTCTGGTTAGCACAAAAAATTACTCAAATAGAGGCAGTATTTTTGGATACTACCCCTACTGAGAAACACAGAATTCTGACTATCTGCCTTCCAATGGGGATCGCACCACATGTGGAGGACTGTGACACTTGGGGCACAGTCTTTGCTTCCATTTACACTAAAACACATGGTGTTCCGTCCAAGGCGGTAATACCCGATGTGCTAAGACAGATTCAAAATGAATACGGTCCAGAACCTGCTTTAACTCTGGGTATGAAATTACTGAAAGACTTCAAGCAGGTCTCAGCTTTATTATTATCTAACATAAAAGGAGAAGCAGCATCCGTGGCGATCCGCCAGAAATTGAAAGAAACAGATATAGCAGAACAGCCATTTGAACTTGCCAGAATCATAGACAAATCCTATGAAGAGCTAGGAAGAGATAGTTTGGGTGGGAAACCAGTAAAACCCCAACTAACTGAAAATCCTGAAAAGATATTTATTAAAAATAATCTAAACACTCCAAAAAAGAGCTGGGATGGAAATAAACAATCCACTCCCAAAGAAAAAAGATTCCAGTCCAGAGGAAGGTCTCCTCGGCGGAGAGAAAGATCTCCGGACCAAGGACACAAGTCTCCCCAGAGGGAGCCCTCTGAGAAAATATACAACCTTAGAAATAGGGATAATTTGAAGAAACCTGATAGATATCAAGATATTGATACACGTCCCTCTCAATCTTTTCAGACTTCCTCACAGAAATCGGAAAGAAGAGGACGGTCAGAACACAGGGAAGAGCACGTCAAGTCCAAAGACAAGGAACCTGCTCATCAAAGTAAAAAACTACAATTTCCAAAAAAGAAGGTAGCCAGCATTAAAATGCCGAGGATCCTGAGGACACAGCTGAAAAACAGAGAGTGGGCTCAGACAATGCTAGACAGTGCAGCAGAAGTGAGCATAGTTCGCAAGATCCTGATGAATCATCTGGAGACAGTGGACACGAATGAATACATTCAGGTGGAAACTGCAGACACCAGAGTTAGCAAACCTCATGAAATATACGAAATAACATTACGTATAGAGGGAGATAAGACTAGGAAAATAAGGGGTCTATTTTGGGATAACCTCTCAAAAGGCTATGACATCCTTTTAGCTGAAAAAGACTGGCCACCGGAGTTTGTAAGGGAGTGCCCTCATGGCGAAGAAATGATTATGCCTGCCTTCTCAAATCACATTCCAATTCATGAAAAATATACACTTGCAAGAAAGTGGGCAGTAGCCCAAGCTCCTGCATTATATAAAAACCATGATGGATGGGATGAGGACTCTCCTCCTCACAAAATTCAGTTAAAAAATCAACCAACTGCACAAAGGCAGTACCCAATTAAGCAAGAAGCTAAAAAACAGGTCAGGGAGATCTTAGATCAACTTGAATACCAGGGGGTGATTGAAACATGCACCTCTCAAATGAATAACCCTTTGTTTCCTGTGTCCAAGCCAGACGATTCATATCGTCTAGTTTTAGAGTACAGACATCTTAACTCATGTTGCAAAACTTTTGCAGTACAAAACTCACATAGTGCAGCACTAATGAATAACATCGTGCGCAAAAAGTACAAAACAACATTAGACATCTCTAATGGATTCTTTTGTCAAAATATAGCACCTGAAAGCAGGTATTTGACCGCTTTCTCAATAATGGGCTCGCAGACCAAATTCTGTCGACTCCCACAGGGGTTCAAGAACAGCCCAGGATTATTCTCAGCGAGAGTAACAGAGTTACTTCAAATGTATGATGATGAGGCATTATCTTATGTCGATGACATCTATCTAACAGATGATGACTTGGATACTCACTTGAAAAGAGTGAACACCATAATACTTGGGTTCGCAGCAGAGGGTTACAAATTCAACGTTAAAAAGTCACGAATTGCCCATCTAACTGTCCTGTTTTTAGGATATGAATTATCAAGTGAAGGCAAAAGCCTGGCAGACAATTTCTTAGAGAAATGTTCTGTAATCCAAGCACCAAGAACACTGAAAAACTTACAATCAATTCTAGGTTTCCTGAATTTCGGAACAACTTACATTCTAAATTATGCAGAGAGGGTTAAACTTCTCTATGAACTAATAAAACCAGATTTTAAAACAATCAATTGGACTCAAAAACACACAGCAATTTTGAGATCATTGCAAACAGACATGTTAGCTAAAACAAAACTGCAAACACGCAATAACACTCGCAACCTTGTAATTCGAGTCATCCCAGGAAGATGCGGATTAACATACCTGACCTCTAATGAGGGAGAAAAGGTACCAATAGCATACAAATCACATTTGTACACAGAAGCTGAAAAAACATTCAGCATTAAGGAAAACATTGTTCATGCGGTTCAAACAGCTATAGCAAAAGAAAAAGACCTAGCTGACGGCAGACAGATTACTGTTAGAACAGCAGAATCAGCCTTTGAGGCATTAACAAGCCAATTTAATTTACCTACTGTGGCATTAAATCCAAAATGGATACAATGGGAAAATTCACTTGCTACAGACAAAGTGAAATACTATTTTGACCCCGAAATGAAAAAATTAAAAAATCTAGAATATGAAAGAGAATATCCTCTGCCAATCGACATTCTGCCCATACGACAGTACGCCTGTGTAATATACACAGACGGACATGCACAACCCTTCAGTTTGGGGAAAACAAGCCTATAACGCCACATGCGAGATTGTTAAATACGTGTGGCGCGGAGGTAAATTGAGACCTCTGGTAACAAAATCACACTCTGTAGAAAATAATTCAGATAAGCAAACTGAAATAATAGCGTTAAAAATGGCGCTAGATAATGCGGATCGCGAATTCCCGTCACTAATAATGTGCGATTCGTATTACTGTGTCAAATCATACAATAACGACTTGCAGAACTGGGTTCAAAACGGTTACAAAGATGACACAGGTGCCACAATAAAGCAAAAATCGCTTTGGGAACAAGTAGTTCTTTTACAGAAAGAACTACCAAAGACTCACGTGATACATTCATTGAGTCATGAACGTGATGGCGTTCACGTTCCAGGGAATTCATTGGCTGAGACAGCCACAGCGGAAGCAAGTAAGCCGGCTTCCGTAGCTACAAAAAAGCATTCAGGAAAATACAAAGACGGGGAAACGATGCTGGCGGTAAAAGCGTCATCAAAAGGCGACTGTTCAGCGCTACCTGTCAACTATCCACTCAATTATACATACATAATCGATGCAAACTCCGTTCCTTTTGCTCAAATCCCTGGAGTGGGGGATAGAGTGATTCCAAACAGGAACAAAAGAGGCTTCTTAATACAAGATGCACATATGGGATTAGGTTTAAGGCATCAGGATGATCAAAGAATGTCTGACAGAATTAAAATCAGAATACTGGTGGCCGGAAATGAGCGTGGATAATCACAAATTTGCAAAAAATTTTGAAAACTGCAACAGAGATCGCAGTGGCGAACCGGCCGAAGTAGTGCCAGAACACATAATAGAAAGCATAAAGCGATCTATTCGCATGATTAAACAGGAAACATGCGTCCCAATGTATATTATTTAAGACTAGCTTCACTTAAAATGTAGACCCCAGCTCTCGGCTGACGTCTGAACTGTTATAACAAGATTTGCGAGTCTATAACGGCATAGACGCAATTGGCATGCTACATTCTGACCAGGGCCCTGCTTTTAGCTCTCGAGCTTATAGGGAGGCAATGACCAGCATGGGCATTGCATTGCGGGAATCTTATCACTTCCTTCCTGAGGGAAATGGGATGGTGGAAAGAAAAAACCGAGACATAAAGCAATCTATAACAGCAAAGGTATTAGGTTCGGGTGTTGGGTGGGTCAAACATTTAATAAGTGTCCAACGTAGTCTTAATAATCTGCCAAGAAATTCTCTAAAATGTTTCAGTCCGTACGAACTATTGTTCGGGACTAGAATGCATATCCAGGACCTCAATAGTCAAACTTCAGTGGTAGAAAGAAAATGCTTTGACATCAAAGATCGTTTGGCTATGTTACAGGACTTAAATGAAACAAGAAAAGACCTGAGCAACATAAAGTTGAAACAACAGCCAACAGCCACTGAAGAGAAACCACCTGTCCCTGCAAGGCCTGTCTGGATTCCAAAGATTGGGGATCTGGGCAGAGAGAAAATCGCGGTGAAGAAGGAATTTGGGCCTTCTTACAGAAAAACAGTACCTGTCTTAGCTGTCAACGGAACAAGATCAGTTGTACTACCGCCCCTTGCTGGTAAAAAGGAGAACCGAGTTGTATCCATCGACCTGGTTAAACCACAATCATGTGGCCAATAATAAGTAGTAGGCCCAGTGGACTCCCAAGAAGTAGCAGAACACCAAAGTTTGCTACAAATCAAGAGGTTCAAACTGAGAGACTAATCACATTTGATAAACCTACAGTGAATCAACAAGGACTATGCAACAAAGCCATGGAACCTATGCCTCTTGAAACCCAAATTACAACAATTCGTCAAGAAACACCTGTCTACAACGATGTAGCCACAGACTATACTAATAAAACAAGGACAAATCCAGAAGCAATACCAATAATTGACAGAACTGCGTCAGGCTACTTCATCAACTTCGATGACTTTTCTGAGGATCCGAGCGAACCTGAGGAACAGCCAACATCAACAACAACTTTTAAAGACAAGACTAAAAAACTCTTTCATCAACTAAAGGAGACATATCTGATTTCCCCATGGATTGAATTTTGGGTGGTGCTAGGTGTACTTTTCCTCCTGCTTTGGCTCATCATGGTGCTATGCTTGGGACACTTCATTGAGGGAAAATATGTTACAAAGGACACAGCAAGCCAGAACATCAACCTGGTCCTGAAGCCACACAAGTCTTCACACATCGAGAAAAGAGAATTTTCTTCAGTGAACTTCACAGCCAATCCATTACCCGGTGGGGTAGCATGGGACAAAACAGATTACGATATATATGGCCCGGTCGAACTCTTGAAGTATCCTCATCAATTTAAGGTTTCATTAAGTGACTTTGTAAAACCGAGTACATTCTCTGATGATTGGGACTATGAAAGTATTAATGATATGATGTCAGACTTATTTATGTCAGCAAAATTTACAGAACATGATCATTTACAGGGTTCATCAAATTATGATCAGATGTACTGCTACAACCACTATGGTAACCATTATTTGCATAAATCTGCTCAACCTAGAAATGTTTTAAATTATAATCAATGGGAACATTGTGCAACTCCACCAAAAGGTAGTTCAAAAACATTCTATGAGAAATTCCAATACTTCTCAGGGTTTAACACAAGTGAAGCAGAAACATTTTATTTCAAATTGTTAAATAAGACCGGAATGAAAACCATGCTAACAAATACAAAATTAATCTATTCAGAATCGTTTTATGAAAAAATGAATACATTTGGTTTTGATTTTTGGAAAAATAACATTGAAACAAAAACAATCTGGGGTACTAAAGACTGGCAAGTCCAAGGTATAGAATCATTATTCAGAGCCTGCATGATCCCAGAACAAATTATATTTTTGAATGACACAATTCAACAAACAACCTGTCTTGGCCTAGCGAAAATTAAAGACTTAAACAAACCGTCTATTCCAAAGCCATCACCTGATAGTAATAGCACTACAGATGTTGAGATAGGCGTAGCCCATATTTTTAACCAAAACAGAACACATCCTGATTGGAAGAAATGGTTGATCTGGCCCACAGACACAAATAACTGTCAAGATAGATTCCTGAACAAAATACAGGGGTTCAAATTGACCAGGCCAGACCCTAGATACTCCCAGCGACAACATCCAGGGATTGTAACAACATACGGTGTGGGTAAACTATGCCTCAAATGGCTACATACATCCACACTGGCAGAAATTAAGCAACACTTGACTTTACTTAAAGAAGGTGCTGACTTGCGTGATTTCATTATGGGACCACGCAAACAGCGTCAAAAACTTTTCATAGCGGCCTCTATATATGCAGCTTATAACAAAGCTTGGAAAGTAACTCAAATTAAAACAGCAGAGAAAATACGGGAAATTGACCGTATTAATTTGGAAAAATCACTTTCTGTTGTGGACAATGGGTTAAGGACTCTGTCTTCCAGAATATATTCACTGGACAGTATTGTATCATCTGCAATCGATATAATAGAACAGGACATGCTAATGTTACAACATGGTCAGTCCCAATTGCGTTCTATTGTACAGCTTGGCTGGACATTACAAAATCTGCGTTCAGGCTACGTGCCTTGGCGTTTAATCAACATAACGTCACTATTCTCTATCTTTAACCTTACTGATATACAAATCAGCTTGGCACAAAAGGGAGCAGAATATACAATTCTGAGCATTGAAAAACTTGAGAGATTACCATTGACAATGTCAGAACGACCTGTCATTGAATGGATAATACACGGGATAATAACTATTCCGATAACGACTTTCCAATTTCGATACTGCCAACAGTATATACAGGCAGGCCAGTATGAAAGGTTGGGTAAAGGATACATCAAGTCATCATGGAAATTACCTTACACTCACACATGTTATAGTGAAAAAGGACAGAATGTATTTCTTAGTGGTGATAATTGTGAAAAATCACTAAGTGGTATACTTCTGTGTCAGGGCATATATTTGCATGGGGACTGTGAGGGGACTTATGATCTCCAAGTTGCAAGGACAATGGCAGAGATTCATAACCTTTTATCAACAAATTGCCCCCTACACTTCGCAGAAATGCTAAATGAAATCTTAAACATTTCTGATACGAATGGTATCGCGAGTGTATTTAAGTCAATTTTTTTGGGACTGTTGACACCTTTCAAAGCAGTCCTGGGCATCTTTCCTAATTTTGTCCATTCACTCTTTGGCGGCCTTCCACTCCTGTTGGGACTCGTAGCAGGCATTTTATTTTTCACTCTCCTGCTTCGTTATGGCAAGCCATGTCACAGACAAGACTCCAGCAACAATGGAAGAAACGATCCTAGCAATACGCTATCGGGACCGCATAACTAAAGTCCTTGGATTAGCCCGGCTAAGAGATCTGAATATGACCGGTTTCTTTCATTCAGACCCATCTGGCAAAACTGTATCTTACCTGTGTTAAAATGTATGCTGTGCGGAGAAGAATGCGTGTTAGACGTCTGTCTTACACTACAATCAGAAGTGCCATTGGATACAGATACTTTGCTGAACCCAGTAAAGGCTCATGCATCGTGTTGTCCCCAGTGGTTACCCATCCTGATGACGGCATTCGTCGAGACTTCACCACTGCGATTGAAGGGTAGTGAAGTGCAAGATAAGAGCAGCATCAACCAGGTACGACCCTCTGTGAGCACTGCTGATCCTGTCATCGATGATAGCAATCATGCTCACGATTGCACAGTTGCGGCATTTTCCAACTTGGTCGAACTTTCACCTGAGGCGGTAAACTGCTTTTTTGAAAGTCTGTCTGAAATGATGTTCTCCCCCGAACAGAAAGAATAAACTTTTAAGCAAATGAGCACTCAGCGTTCCCTGAACTCTGAATTTGGCCTTCAGCTTTGATAAACAAAAGCTTCTGAAAATATTTGGAACTGTTTTGACTTCTTCCCCTGAAAAAGGAAACTATTTTTCCCCAATTCCAAAATATTTACTTTTTTTTTGGCACTCATCATCTGCTTAAAGTAGAACTATTCTTAGAGAACAGAGCTTCTATTTTTAGGAATATATTACCTCAGCCTCTAGCATATTCACAAAAGATTATATTTATATGTGATGGAATGGTCTCGCACTTTTCTTTTCTGTAATAAGAGCCATTTCATGTGTAATTTTCGCAAATCATTCATGCTGAGATATATGTGCATCCCTTTTAATGAATGATTACACTGCTTGAAAGCATACAGTACCTATACTCATTTTCGTGTATTTCGCATATACCATTTCAGATGCAAAATAATGTATTTTGGGGTGGATTGGTATACACATGTACCGTTAGATATGTTTACTATTGCTTAGTTTAGTAATTATGGACATGAATTTGTGGAGTGGGTGTAGTGTGTTTTATCTAGGTACCTGAATCAATATTCTATTCTCTGCCGTTGTCCGGTTATAAATCAATAATATCCCTGCAACGGCATAGAAACCCTTTTTTCATAATTCGGTCATAGCGCATGCTGTCACATTAAGCAAGCCTATTCCTCCAGCCCCCTAGAAAGCACACCGAGTTCTTAAACAAATCCAAGCCTCCAGCAACCTGGGAAATCACCGCTACTATTGTTTTGGTTTCGTCCGAGAACTCCTGTAAAGCACTGTAAGAACGACCAGTTCTTAGTGACATCTTTATTGACGTCTTATGTCCATCCTTACGTCAACCCCGGCACCTTTCAGGTATAAATATACCGATGCTGCCTTAAGCAAACACACGGTGGTAATCCTGGAGCAGAGCAGCTATCTACTTCCGAAGAGCCCAGCTGATGCGAGAGCCCACGGACGCTGCCCCTCCCTTTTGACGCGCTGAGAAAGACGCTGTCTTTTCTCTTGCCGAGAAATCCAGCCTCCGGCGTTTCCAGCTTACCCTTGCGGGTGACTGGGATACCGAGTCCTGAGAGAGAGATACCAGCCCTCCTGCCTTCTAATACCCAGGTACTGAACTGACTAAACCCTTACAGGGAATTCTTGAGTCAGATTCTTGGCAAACCAAACTTAACTTAAGCTGCTACTTACTTACTCCCTCCCACGTATTAGGCTTAGGTCAGGTACACCGGGGTAGGCGTAGTTAGAAGCACCAGTTGAGTACGATTAGTCAATGTATATATGTATGTATCTATTTTATCCATTTTAAAGTATCATATGGCTAAGAAACCATATCAATGCATTTACAGTATTATTTTATAATCCTGCTTTTACTGTATGCACTTTACTTAACTATAAGTATTGCAATTGTAGCCATTCATTTCTCTTGTATGAGGAAAGAGACTGCTCAATAAATAACACCTTTTATTGAAAACGCCCGTCTCTCTTTTTCTCTGCAATCTGGTGAAACTAAGTACACACCTTTGACTGAGTGAAATAGCTGTCTTTTGTTTTCACACGACTCTAGAGATATACTCTTATTCAGGGAGAGCAAAGTTGTCATGTTTTATGGTTGTCAGAAACTAAATCCCTTCTTGTCTATCCAGGGAGGTTAAACTCCTCCTCGCTTATTCGAGAAAGTTTCTAGTGAACTCTGAGCTAGCTGGCACAAAACTTAAGTCTAATATAGTCAGTAGAGACCTTGTTAACCTCAGTCCTACGTCTACGCTACTGAAGATATTATTCCAATGCGCAGAGCCTATTGGGACTATAGGAACTACACTACACTCCGTAGAGATAGCCAAGAAAACTACCCCTTCTCAATACTCCCCTGTTTTACAGGAAAAAGTGGGAGATATTAGTATCCCCCTCCAGTTATGTGACCAGATCACCTCACCTATCCCTATCATAGATTTAGTAGGTATCGAGGCCCCATTTGAAGAGGCCTCGTCTCCACTGTTACAACCGCAAAAATCCACCATCCCAACTGTAAACTTTAAGAATCGCCTTGATTACAGAAAGAGGAAACGGGTGGCAGAAAATCATCAAGGTAGAAGTGCTAAATTAAGGAAGAAAACTGACTATAAACATGGGAATACCAAGAACATTCCAAAAGAGTCTATCCCTAATGAAATAAACACCATTAATGAATCAGTAGTACAAACTGTCCCAATTAAAGAGCTGGTAGAGAATTTTGGGCACCTGGTTACATCTCTAATTCTACCGCTAGTTCACAGATTAAAAATCATCTCTGAAAAACTTAGTGAACTAGAGACTACAACACAAATTAACGTAGATCTGACTAGAGAACTTATGAAGCAGACATCCAAGACGACAGTAGGTAGGAAACATACCATTGCTTCAGCCCCCCAGGAAAAACCTACTAGATCTGTAACTAAAACAGGGACAGCCCAAAATAATTCAAAACCTACTTCGGAAAAAACAGGGATGGTTCAACTACAACCAGGCCAGTCTCAAAACAGCCATAGCAATCCTACTCAAATCCAACAAGGTCCAATAAACACAGGGGTAAAAACTACAAGGGTAGATACTGCACGTAAAGATTCCAATAAAAACATAACAGATGCTCTAGGCCCCAAAAATAACTCTAATATTGTAGTGGCTAAGAACACTTCTATGGCCCAAAATACCCAAGGAATCAGACCTAGACGGGAAATTCAAATCACGCTCCCCCCGGAATCAGCTCCATTTGTCGTCGTGCTGTCAGGGGTCCCTGAGCTCCTTCCAACTCAGTATGAGGGCTATGGGAGCCTTAAAAATAAAACAATACACTGGCTAAAAGAACAGACCCCTTCCTCCAAATATAAACGGAGATATCATCCATTTTAGAAGGGCAAAATGGTTGGGTGTTAGACCAAAAGACATCAGTGGAGATGTCATAATCATCAATTTTAGAGACTACAGAGTAATGAACCATCTAAACGAGTGGTACCAGGAAAGGGATAACTTGGGTATACAGCTACAGCAATTAACATACTTCTACCCTAGGACATTGATATTTCCTAAGCGTCATCATGAGTCCGCACATCAGAGACATTAGGAGGATTATTACTACTCACCTTCCTTATCAAATAGATATCATGCACTTATGGGATTAGATTGTGTAGACTGACGCACCAAGGGACTTTCCTCCTCCAAGTCTACCTCCCATTCACAATTACATGTTGTAGATTATCAAAAATTAGCCCAACCATTATTGGGACTCTCTGAGAGCAGAGTCTTTGAACCATGTCCTCAAAATAGTAACATCATACAAACTCAAACCCCCCAAAATATTTTGTCTCCTCTGACATGTACTGAAAACTTGGCTTCTGTCGTTTCATGGAATGTGGCAGGTTTAGCGGGAAAAATAGATGATAGGCACTGGCAGGCAATTACTACAATCCACTCTGTGATTGCTATTCAGGAAACATGGGCAACTGAGGCATCTCATATAGTGGGATATAAAACTTTTTTTTACCCCTGCTATACCCAGTAGAAGAGGTAGATCAAAGGGAGGACTAGCCCTATATGTCTCAATAACTACGGGTCCAACTATTTTAAAAAGCTATCTGGACAATAATTATTTCCAAATACTAATTTCCACATGGGGTCCCCAAAAAAACCTAATAATTATAAATTTCCATAATAATATTCTACCATTAGAAGTGGAAAACATACTTAAGAAACTGGTTACCACTCTTAATTCCATCGAAGAGTAACTAAACGGGGATATGACAATCATTTGGGTGGGCGACTTTAATTGTTCCCTATGCCCCATGAGTCCAAAGGGGGTGTGTGGTTTGAAGGAGAAGATCATGGGGCAATATACCATCACTTCTGCCATACAAAGTTTGGAGATTTAATGAACAAAATAATGGGCGATTACTCCCTGGCTTTTACGAATGAGCTCTGTAACCCATCTAAAATGTTCACCCCTACTTTTAATGGAAGAGGAGCAAAATCAATTATAGATTTTGCTCTATATTCAACTAGGTATGCAGCCCAGGTAACCGATTGGTGCACTCTCAATACACCCATGAGTGACCATTTTCCCATCGTGGTCTCCTATAATTTTGATCTTAGTAACCAATTTCAATCCCCTGACATACACTATGATGTTACTCCGATTCCTGGGCAAAAAAATGGTTTTACAATTAAATGGGAAAAGGTAATTCCAGAAAACTTTATTAAAAGTTTGGTGAGCTCCACCCTGGATGATTTTAATATCTGCCTGTCCCTAGAAGAGGATCCACTATCTGTTCTTAGATCTTTTTGCAATATCTGTGGCAGAATTAAAGATCTCCTCTCAAGAACCCCTCGTAACATCAAAAAAGGCCCCCAAGGCTGGTTCGATAGAAATTGTAGAAGTGCACTTACTACACTCAAAAATATTCTTCATAGCAGTTCACCTACGAGAGCAGAGATTAGAATTGCTATACGGAACAATCGCCTTGCACTAATCTCTAGGAAAAAAGATTTGAAATCAAAAGCCTGGGCCAACCTGCATGAGGCGTGTGGAAAAAAGGATAATGTTGCCTTTTGGAAGGCCGTGAACGCACCATTCTATCAGGAGCTCTTAGGCCCATTAATAGACAATGCAATTTCCGCACAGGAATGGGTCCAACATTTTCAGGCACTCTATAGTATCACTGTTCCCTTAGATGATCCTATCCCCACAAAATCTATAAATGAAAAAGGGGGATCTAGTTATCCGATAGATATTTCTTTTAATTTAGAAGAAGCTCAAAAAGCCTTAAAAGAAAGTTCAGCGGCTAAAGCCCCTGGACCTGACAAAGTTCCAATAGATGTTTTTAAAAACTTCCCCGACCTTTGGGCCCCAATCCTCACAAATGTACTCAATTCCTCTAATAAAGTTGGCTTTATCAAGACCTGGCAAGAGGCCATCTTGGCCCCCATATACAAAAAAGGGGATAGAAATGATCCTGCCTGCTATAGGCCCATTTCGCTTTTAGATGGCTTAATGAAAACAGCAGGCAGGATCATTCTCACCCAGATTCAGGAATGGCTCGAGGAAAATGACATTCTATCCACAATGCAATATGGTTTTAGCAGAGGAAAGGGAACAATTGAACAAGGACTAAATCTTGCCCTTATTATGTCAAAATATATTCATGCCAAAAAGGTCAATTTATACGTAACATATGTAGACCTTAGTTCTGCTTTTGATTGCGTGAGGCATGATATTTTGTGGCAAATTTTAGAAGATATTGGGCTAGACAATAGGATTCGAACTTTTATCAAAGAACTTTATTTTGGGGCAGGTGCTCGTGTGAGATTTGGTAAAAAAGGAGAATGCTCCAATTTTTTCCCTATCCATAAAGGGATAAGACAGGGGTGCATTCTTGCACCCCTGCTTTTTAACTTGTACATAAACGATGTGGGGACCTTCCTAGCAAAAAATTATAATCACTACCCAGTTATTAAAGGAAAACCCATACCCATACTCCTCTATGCCGATGATGCGGCAATCCTGTCACAGAATAAGAGAGGCCTACAAAATGCGGTAAATACATTTTCCCAATATATGAGTAAAAGGGGGCTATTTATAAATGTCTCTAAGACCTTCACTATGTCTTGTGGCCCAAGGAAAGCCAGAGCACCATGCAATATAATTCTGGAAAATAAACGTGTTGAGCTAGCAGATATTTTTTGTTATTTAGGGGTACATATGGATAGATGAGGTAATTGGAAACCTGCAGTCAAAGCGAGAGCTTTAGCGTTCACTAAAGCAACAGGAGCACTTTTAAATTTTGCGAAGAAGATAGGATCAAGGCCATCCAGGGAGCTTCTTCAAATTTATAAATCTAAATGCGTCTCCATCGGCACCTATGGTGCAGGGCTATGGGGGACACAGTCCCTGGAAACTATTCAACGAATAGAGAATACATTCTTAAGGTATGTTTTGGCAATGCCTTCCAGCACATCAACATACGTACTTCATGCTGAGCTTGCCATACAACATATCTCAGATATCATTAAGATGGCACCAATTTTATTATGGCATAACATCTGGACTAACCCCGCCACAATATTGAATAGAACTGTTATAGAGGACTGTTTGCTATGTAATGGGGTAAAACACATTACTTGGCTCACTTATATTAAAAACTCTCTCTCTGACATTGGTCAACCAGAATACTTCTCTAATCCTGCCACAATGGACTTTGTTTCCAGATCCAGCCTAAAAAGAACTTTGGTTGAGCACTTTGAATCGATCAGGTGGAAAAGTCAAAGGTCCAAGATATCAGTCATAAATCACGACGAAGTGACATTGCATAGAAACATCCAGCTGTATCTTGTTGTTGATCAACCCTTTTTCTATCGTAGAATATTAACATCCTTCCGATCTCAAACATTTTTTAGATTTATAACTCTCCCAAGGTGTAACGATTGGTCCAAGGATAAACTTATCTGTCCTTGTGATGAGACATCAATTCAATCCAACATCCATTGCACTTTATATTGCGCTTTATATTTGTACCCAAGACGTCAAATACTAAGGCCTCTTTTGCTAACATGGGGTATAAGAAAATCGAGAGAGGCTAATAACAAATTACGGTCTTTGGAAGATCACTACACGATTAACACTGTAATGATGTATTTAGGAGCAATAATGCAAATAAGACTGACCATTATATCTGAATAAATTTTGTATCACTGATGAATTAATATCTTCTTGCCACGCTTAATTTATCTGCTTCCATTGAATGCTTAGTGATACTTGTTTTAAAATATTGTAAATATGGATTTTAATATTGGTTCTTTGTGTTTTTTATAACGTAATCATAATGAATTTTAACGATTGTGATTGTACTGTATGCTTTTATGAATTGTTTTTACATTTCGAATAAAGCTTTTTGAACTTGAACTTAATAAGTATCCAGGGTGTTTATCCAGTTCAGAAAATGCTCCAAGGATGTTTGACTGCCCTTCCAGATTGAGAGGATGTCGTCAATATACTTCCTCCATAATCCTATGGAGGAGGAAAAGGGGTTATAGTTGGTATAATATGTCTAGACTCAAAATCATAGACATACAACCCTGCTACGCTGGCAGCAAATGTGCTGCCCATCGAAGTTCCAGTAGTTTGCACGTATAGTTTGCCCTTATGCTCAAAGTAGTTCTCCTTAAGGGCTATCGTCGCACATTGGAGTATGAAGGATTTGGGTGTTTGATAATCCCAGACGATGGAGTCTAGAGCTGTGGCTAGAACTTTCAAGGTTTCATCTTGGGCGATACTTGTATATAGGCTCTCGATGTCGAGCGTTACAAGGGTAACAGAGTCTTCCTCAAAAGTGACCTGTTCAAGCAATTGTAGTAAGTTCTTTGTGTCTTTGAGGTATGTGGTACTCTTTTGTATCAAAGGTTTTAGGTAATGATCACAAAAGGTTGACAAGGGTTCCAGGAGGGATCCAATCCCTGACACCATGGGTCTTCCTGGTGGTGGAGTTTTGTTTTTGTGAGTTTTTGGCAGGGTATAGAAATACGGAATTGTGGTGCCACCTGCCATGAGAAAGGATGCCTCATTCTTAGAGATATACTCGTTTTCTTCTGCTTCTTTTACTAGGTTATGGATCCGTATTCTCAATTCTGGGGTAGGGTCTCCCATGAGAAGAGTGTAATTGGTTCCATTGTTGAGGAGATCTGTACAGACTTTCTCATAGTCTGAGGTGTTCTGAATAACAATACCACCCCCTTTATCCGCAGGTTTGATTGTAATTCCTCTATCATTTTTCAGAAATGTGAGGGCTTGGTATTCTGCGGCAGAGAAGTTCCTAAAAGGTGTATGTGTTGGTAGAGCTTCCATGTCTTTGAACACAGCCTGTTCAAAAGCTATAATCTCTGCTGGAATTGTATGTGGGGGTGGGATAAAGGTTGATTTTAACCTCAGGTTGGTATCAGAAACAGGGGCATCATAAGTGGAGTCTTGTTTGGACTCAAAGAATGCCTTTAGTTTTAATTTTCTGAAAAACTCCACTAACTCGCAGTGGAGTTTGAATTTGTCTGGTCTGGCAGTGGGAGCAAAACCTAGGCCTCGTTCTAAAACCTTGACTTCCATAGAGCTAAGTGTTTTTCCTGAGAGATTGGTTATTAGACTCCCTGGGCACTTGTTCCCGGTGTCGGGGATTTGCTCCTTGTGTGGTTCCCTACAGGGTCCTGTATTTCCCACGTGACTTGTTGGTTGCCTTGTCGGTTTCCTCGTCTCCTGCCCCTGCCCCTCCCGCCTCTCTCTAAAAAAGGCATCGGGTGTTGGTTTTGGGGGAATTGGGGTTGCATGTAAGGATTCCAACCCATCATGTGAAAGGGTGGTGGTTGTTGGAAGAATAGCGGGGGCTGTCCATTGCCTGGAGTCCCGAAAGTGGGCCACCTTGGTTGCTAGTTATAGTAGTTGAATCTACCTCTGCCTCCTCTACGGCCCTTTTGTTTTTGGCTTGGGTTGCTGGATGTGCTGCTGTTAGAGGAGTTGCTATCTGAATCTACAGATTTGTTGGGATCTTTGCGCGGTACGGTGTAATCTGGATCCGAGTAGGGGTACACTTTCTTATACTCAAATTTCTTTAGGTCTTTCTGAAATTTGGTGACTTTGGACTGCATTAAAGAATCTTTGTATTCAGCTAGCTCTTTGTTGATCTCATCCAGCTTCTTTCTGTAGCCTGTTATCGTGGTTTTAAAGTGTGACTCTGTCTGTTGTATCTCTATCATTAAGGCTTCTGATAGTCTTAAGGCTGTCTTAATGATTAAGACAAGCCAGTCTCGAGTACAGTGCCAAGCTATCATGGCCCATTCCTTACGGAATGTGGCGTCATTCAGAAATATCCTTGGGGCATTGGTGACCAGCAAACCCCTCGGTGCCGTGTTTGTAGTCAGGTATTGTTTTAATATAGTCCCATGTAAAATAGTCCTTATCCGCTGTCTTTTTTGTTCAGTGAGTTTCTCCCATTCAGAGGTATGGGAGATAGCTTGAGATATTGCAGGATCCGCAAAAATATTGGAACTGCTAGTAATTCGTCCACTTCCGCATCAGAAAAAGTGAGTCCTACATTGGCCAATTTTGAAAGGTTTTCTTGGTATGTACCTTGATTAAAAACTCTCACAGCTGTGCGCTGCTAAATATCATGAAACAATTAGAGAGAGAGGGTAGGAGGCACTCTTAGTCCCCCAGGTTGAGTATGTAAAACAAAGGAAGAGTGTCATGCGCAAAGGGGTCTGTGTGAAAGCACAGAGGCAAAGACTGTAAAGAAAAGAAATACCCTCTCATGGACACAATGGAAACCTTCAAGGGATTTTTTGGAAGCCCTCACTCACTAACCTGGTTGGTGACATGCCTAATCATCGGGCCCACCAAGAGAAGCCGAATGCCTCCCTGGTGTGCTACAACGCCAGATTACTGCGGAGCTGTATTGAGTGACAGTGATGTGAAAAGTGATGTTAAAAATGTCTGAAACTGTACCAACCAAATAGATTTTATTCACTGGTCAGTTTAGACATGGATAAAAGGTATGTGTGGGAAAACTACCACAGATTATGATGGGAGTTTCCACTTAAAGTGGGGTCAACATGTTTCTGCCCCTAGAAGTGTAAGGATTACATGGGCATTCGTCAGGACCGTGTAGCGTGTACCTCGGCGGTATGGGCACGCTAAGGCCCACCCTAACCAGAGGACGTGAAAGTTAAAAATTGCTCTATGTGTAAAAAGTACAAGAAAACAACACAAACCACAAGTTGTGGGAATTACCTCCACTCAGAGGAACCTGTGTAGTCTGGAATCAAGAGACAAACATACATGTAAGACAAAACATATACTTAATGCTTGATCATTTGGACAGTGATTGCCAGGACAGTCTCTGCGTTTAAAATGCTATGAATTGGTCTAAAAATTGACCTGGTGCCATACGTCTATTTTAGTGCCAGAAGCGCTGTATGGTTGCCCAAGGGTCATTACAGGTGTGTGGGCATGCACTATGGCGAAAGGAAAACAAGCCGCAGGACAGAGCGGCTATATCTACAGCACTCGTGGATAGCGATCAATAGGCCATTGCTATACCGCCGGAAGTGCTAACTCCTGAAGGAATTAGTGTAACACACAAGTGCAAGGTAGAGAGATCTCACTTGTGTTCTAAAAGATCCACGCCCCATGGGTCTCGGAGGGGGGTGGAGGCGACTATGGCACACCCTGTAGGTAAAGGAAAGCCTCGTAAATTGTTTGCGCCAAAAGTGCTGACAAACAGAACATTTACTTAGCTCATGGTTAATGATGCGAAAGATCCTTACGCCCGCAACGCCTAGCACCCGCTCGGCTCCTAGCTTCTCCTGCTCCGGACCCCGTGGAGGTGGGTCGCAGCGCCGAGGACGCTAATAAGGAGTGACGGCGGGGGCCGGGCTGAGCGAGGCGGAGGGCAGCCAATCAGCATGCTGCCATCAGAACGAGGCTTGGAAAGCAAGCTCGTTTGTAGTCCAATCTCTGCGCCTCACTATGACGAGGCTTGGACCAGCAGGTTGGGTGAGCAATTCGATGTATTGCTGAAAGTCAATCGCCTCATAAAAGATTCACAATCTACTAATTCAGAGGCAGGACTTAGGAGAAAATGAGCGGCAACACTAATAAGTTATTGGTGCCGTCTGTACTATTGTGGGAGGATGAATAAGATTGTGATTAAAATTGAAAGTGAAAAGAGAGGGGTGTTATTCAAGCAAAGGATAAGGAACATCGGTCCAGTGGAAAGTGCGAGTGATTTGCGTGGGAGCGCAAAATGGTCGTCACTGTGACCACGGAGAATGACTGCAAAGTGTAACACATGTCAGGGCGGGAAGCTGGAACTAACCACCAACTCGTCAGTCAATAGGAGGTATTGATATAATGCTCTCTAGGCAAGAGGGGGAGGTCAGCGTTTCAATACTGTGGACCAAGGGATCTGGTCATTCAGGCCATCTAGGTGTGTGCCCAGTCTATACACCCAGTGTTGTTCTTTCTCAAATAATATGCCGGCAGTGTTTGTTGCTGAGTCGATTTGTTCTATGATGGTCCATCTTAGGTCGTTGGGTGTATGATTATGTTGGATGAAGTGCTCACTCAGTTTTGTTGTCACTTTACGGCATCTGATGTTGCTGTGATGTTCGCAGATGCGTTGTTTAACTTTTCGAGTCGTCATACCAACATATCTTTTCCCGCGTGTGCAGGTGATGAGATAACTGACATTCATTGAGTTGCAATTTGTGTGTTTCTTTTGAATCCATGATTTCCCTGGTTCTAAAGAAAGTTCTTTTGTGTGTGACGTCAAATGACACACACTGCAATTGGAGCATGGATAGCGCCCTACTATTGGTGAAAGGCCCCATGCATTGGTGATAGATCCCGAGTTATGGGGATGGGGTTTGTCAATTCTGGGTTGTGTGTTAACAAGGGTGTCCTTGAGGCTGGTTGTTTTTTTAAAAGAGAAGAGTGATTTTTGCCAATCCTTTCTGTTGCTCCTGATTATGCTCCAGTGTTTATTCACAGATTTTTTCATCTGGTTTGAAAGGGTGCTGTAGGTGGTGACGCATGTTAATGGTATTTCTGTAGGTTCCTTGATGGTATCCTCTAGCAGGTCCTCACGTGGTTGATTTCTGGCCCGTTTGTTCCCCTTTTCAAGTATTTTTGTCAGATAACCTCTTGATTTTAGTTTCTGTGTTAAATCCGCTGCCTGGCTCTTGTAGTCAGTGACACTGCTACAGTTTCTGCGTATTCTAAGATACTGGCCGTATGGAAGGTTCTCCCTTAGTGGTCTAGGATGGAAGCTTGAGAATTCCAAGAGGTTGTTTTTTGCTGTCGGTTTGTAATGCAAACATAATCACTTCCAATCCACCGACATTGTATCAGCATATTGGGCCAGTTCGTGTATACAGTCTTGCGTGTGAATCACAGGCTCTGCTTTTTCCTACGTTCTGCATATAAGTGGGTATGCTTAGGTACTTCATAACAACAATGCCTTTTAACCGCCGGTGTTATTTAGCACCAATATAAGTGGGATGGAATTGCTCTTCTCCATCTGGCACATGACTCTGATGTGCATTTGTAAAATGACACATGACTCTGATGTATATTTAAGACATTTCAAATTTATCTCGTATCTCCTTCTACATGAGGGCGCCAGTGATCAAGATAGGCAACGCAACCTCAGCGCTCGAAGTAAAACAGTCTTTTCCAACTCGGTTTGTTTACTTCTGGCCGTAAGCATGGTATGACATTACGGAAAAAGAGAAAAAAGACTAACTACCCGAGGCATCCCTCCATGGTGCCATGAACAGCGGCCATTTTGGTGAGCTTTCTAGCTTTTTTTCCCAGACACAGTGCTTGACGAATGACTACACCCTTTCTACTATAGTATAAGAGCTACCGTTGACGGCCGCTCAGAAAACCTCGGAGCGGCACAAGGGTAGGAATGAGGCAATGCCTGTCAAGCGGTAACGTAAGTAAGGACCATGACCAAACGTCTTTAAACTTGGTCAAGGGTATACGAAGGGCTGCACTACCCTGGGGGTTTTCGAGTGATTTTACGATAATTTCTTTCAGTAAACCGCATGGATTACCCACCGATGCCGGCTCATGGGGCACGCTAGTTTTGAACTATAAGTGTGTATGAACCATCTTACTAACGAGTGTGCTACCGACATGTTCTTTATCTATAGAACTAACGAACCATTCTTTAACTAAGTGACTTTCTTTTGAACATTTTATATAAACACTCCTGAGTACCATAACATTATAGCAATGACAATGACCCTCATTAAATCCGGGGTCTAAAGGAACCAGGTTGGGTGTTTTGAGTCGATGCATTGAGACGTGTGTGTGTGCGCGAAATTCAAGAGCTCATGGAATCATGGAATAACGCAAATAAGTGCGCGAACCGAGTCAATTAGACCATTGTGACAGCCTGAACAAAAAGATCACGCTTTTTGCTGACAATGTTACCAAACCATGTATGTCACCAATGGTCACATACATATTTACAGTGTGATCTGAACTAATACAATAGGGCAAGAACTGTGTGAAAATATGACTTGAAATGTTTTCCCTTTTTTCTCCCTTTTCCTTTCCAGAGACCGCAATTGGTCGTTTTTTTTTTCTCTCGCTTCACCGCGGGCCCACTCAAGCCCTGAAGCTTAACTAAGTAGCCAATTTTTGCTTCTTGGTTATAGGACGATAGGCATACTAGTTAGGAATTAGTAACTGAGTACTTTTTAGTAGGGACCATCTGAGGTCCTGATGAGTAAGTAGAAGGGGACTACTTACGAAACATGTTGACCAGGTAAGAAGCATATTACGCTCTACCTACCAACCCCTTTTTAACGTTCCCAGCCAGAGGAGCCAATAAATATATTTTTTCTACTAGCCAGGGAATTTTTAAATTTTTAATTTTTTGCATTCACATATTTAGGTCCCTACACTTCACTATTATCACTTACACAGTCACCACACATAGCCTATCATCACACTATCAAGTGCTCCCACGTAACTCGTAGGTCGTAGCACGCCCCACCCCGTAGAGGGACGGGGAGACCCCCATGATGAAGCATGACACTAAGGGATTCTTAGTGTGTGAGGGGTATTTTAAAAGCACATAGTGCCCTCTCTTTGCCACTGGCAGAGAGTGCCCACCTCACTTATTATAGATAGAAAACTCACAACAATAATAATAAATAACAATAAAAAATATTTTCACTCATACACATTGATAGAGTCTTTTTGTTTACATATAACTCCCAGCAAACACATAGAGGCACCATCTTGGAATCAGGTAGATGCCTTGCGACTGCTGATGCCAATAAAAACCCCACTTTGTACCATAGCCAAGCTAGTTTCATGCACCCTACAACATCTGTGGCAGCTAATAACAAAATGTGGAGAATCAAACTAAAAATGAAACAACAAAACTGCAATAAACATCCCAGAGATCGTCACAGGTTGGCCAGTGTAAAATTCAGTAATATAAAGAAGATGAGTTCTTGTTGTAATGTTCATGTAGTATATTTATTCTTGAGATTAGATAGAAGGTACAGCATTCAAGTAGGAATGTAATATGGTAAGAAACCCCACCGGGAGCAGATAACTTTCTGCTCAGCCTCCAGGTAACTGATAAATCCCTTGAACAGCAACAGGTAGAATCCTGGATGACATCACAGAGACATCACATAGACAAGCAGACACTAACACTAAGAAGGGACAAAGAGAGAGGAAGAGCTCAAAGAGAGAGGAAGAGCAGGATATAACACACCTCTGTTGTGTAGATGAAACACACGTCATTTAGGTAGGAAGTAGGTTTAATACAGGAATAGAGCAGGTACACAGCTAGGCAGGTTAGCAGTCAGCAGTTACTGAATACATTGGAATATTGAAGTACTCTTTTGCCTTTAAAGAAGTAAACTGGACACCGTTGTCACTTAACAAAATAGAAGGAATGCCTTCCAAGGTGAAAGATTTGTCCAAAAATTTCAAAACGGTCTCAGTATCAGCCTTACTTACAACTTTTACAAAAGGCCACCTTGAAAACAAATCCATTAACACCAAGATATATTTTTGTTCACTACCAATGGGACCCATGATATCTATAGCTAAATGTTCCCAAGGAGAAGTAGGTGCAGTCATGTTGCCCATAGGAGGCTTGCACATAACCAATGATTTGTCAGCTGTTTGACAAGATTTGCAACTCCTAACAAACTTATCAATATCTGCGTCCATACTAGGCCACCAAAACGAAGACTTAACTGTGCGTTTAGAACGAACAATGCCGAAATGCCCTTCGTGACATAAAGCCATTATGGACAAACGCAAAGTCTTTGGAGGTATTACTCTTTCTCCAAACCAAATGTTGCCATCTCGAACACTTAAATCTAATCTAACCTCCCAAAAAGACTTCAAAGGATGCTTGCCATCAACTTTCTTCGGCCAGGATCCAGCTAGATGGGATTTCACTAAAGATAATTCTTCATCTTTCAGATATTCATCAACCCACTTCTCCTTCAAAATGCCTGCACCTTCCGTGTCTTGTACATAGGCTACTTGGAATGAATTCCACAATTCATCCTCACATTCATCAAGTTGCTTAGGCATTCTAGAAAGGAAATCAGCAATACAATTTTCCTTGCCTGGTACATATTCCATTTTATAACAATAATCTTGTAATTTGATAGCAAGTCTGGCAACTCTCGCTGAAGTGTTCACAGTACCTTCAGTAGTTAGGACACTGAGCAATGGCTTGTGATCACAGCGTAAAATAAATTTTGTACCCCATACAAAAGCTCTAAAGTGATTTACCGCCCATACACATGCCAAAGCTTCTTTTTCAATCGTAGAATATTTTTCTTCTCTGGGCGAGAGTGATCTGGAAGCATAAGCAACAATTTGTTCCTTACCATTCAAACCGATTTGAGATAAAACTGACCCCAAACCTTTAATGCTGGCATCCGTGGTGATAATAGATTGAGCATCAGGGTTAAAACTTTTTAAAGAAGCAATATTAGTGATGCAGCTTTTAATGTCTTCGAAATCTTGTTTGCATTCTATCGACCAAACAAACTTGGTTTTGTTTTTTAACAGCTGTCTAATATTATATGTTCTGGTCGCAAAATTTGGAATGTACTTTGAACAAAATTCAGCCAAACCTATAAAGGATCTGACATCATCTTTCCCTTTGGGGGAAGGAGCACATCTGATAGCATCAACTAAGTTAGGTTTTGGTCTAATCCCATCACAATCTATAACATGGCCCAGGTAAGTGACATGATCACTAGCAAAAGTACATTTGGTGTATTCAACAGTCAAACCTTTCTCATTTAGTATGCTTAAAACTTCGTTCAAAGTGCTGTCATGATCTGCTTTTTCCTTACCAAAGATAAGAATATCATCCTGGAAAAACTTTGTGTTCTTAACTGTGGAGAACAACCTGTGCATTAAACGCTGGAAAACAGCTGCGGCCGAAGCCAAGCCAAAAGGCATCCTTTTAAATTGAAAACATCCTTGGGGGGTTATGAAGGCAGTGTATTGTCTGCTGTCTCTAAACAAAGGAATCTGGTGGTAAGCAGATGATAAATCTATTGTAGTGAACCATTTGGCACCATCAAGCAAAGCTAACATTTCATAAATTTTTGGCAGAGGGAATTGATCTACCACTATATTATCATTTAAATGGCGAAGATCCACACACAATCTTAATTTACCATTGGAACGTTTCACGACCACCAAGGGAGAAACCCAAGCAGATGCTTCAACTGGTTCAATTATGTTAGATGAGACCATTCTCTCAAGTTCCGTTGCAACATCTTTTCTTAAAGCGATTGGCACACTTCTAACTTTGTGGATCTTAGGTATAGCAGAATCCTTTAAAATTATTTTATGTTCAAAATCCTTCAATTTGCCAATTGTCTTTTGAAATACTGCAGGAAATCTTTTTAACAGTTCTTCACCCGTTTTAGTACCCTCATCCATCACTAACACCTTTTCTACAGAGTTGGGGTCAAGAATAATATGCAAATCCCCTTGGTCTTTCCACCCCAAAACCGATGGACCTTTTTTGGATACATACAACTTGCCATATGATTTACGGTTCTTAAACTCAAATTTCAGCCAGCGAAAACCAACAATATCAATCTTCCCACCATTATAACCTTCTGGGTCAATATCAGGAGAAGATAGTTTTGGACCAACTCTGTCCACAAAAGTATTACGCCATATATCTTCGTTTACAATTGTATAGGGCGAACCAGAATCAGCATATACCTTAATTCGCACACCTCCTATGTGTATCCAACATTCAGGTTTGTTGTCAACAAGTAAACAACCATCTCTGATGTTGAGAAGTAGTTTCTTCTTCAAGACTACAGCACAATCTGATGCTTGGTCGTCACCACTAGAAGTGTTCTCATCAGAGGCAAGGTCTTCTTGAATACACTTGACAGTCTTTGTCCTTCTTCTACATGCTTTAGTGTAGTGACCATACAGTCCACAAGCACCACATTTACTCTTTTTGGCAGGACATGACTTGGCAAACGCCAAATGTTCTAAACTACCACACCTATAACATTTGGGAGGTTCGCTACTATACCTAGGTTTTGCCCATGTTTCATTCTTTTGTTTAAAATTACTGTTTTTTCTTGAGTTTGAATCTATTTTAGCTACTACATCTTTATTGACGCTCTCTGATTTCAGAGCACTAGCACATCTGCTAGATGACTCAGCTTTACGAACTAATGCTAGGATGTCTTCTAGACAAGCATCACCATTCATCCAAAGACGTTCCTGAATTGCAGGATTATTAGCATGCATCACAACTTGATCACGTACCAAATCCTCCAGTAACCCACCGAAAGCGCAATCATTACCCATTTTTTTTTAACTCTCCAACATAGTCATCTACAGATTCACTTTTAGACTGTTTTCTTTGGAAAAATTTGTAACGCGTAATGCCCATACACACCTTCGGGGAGAAATACTTGTCTAAATTGGATAGAGCTACGGTGAAAACATTACTATCCCCTCCTCCTACAATGGGCTTGTTCATTTGGTTATAACATTTAAGACCTTTCGGACCCAAAGAGTGTAAAAGAATACGTTTCTTTTGATCAGCAGACATTTTACCATCAGAATCTACAGTTTCGATATAATTTAGAAAATAGTCTTTCCACTCTAGCCATTTTAAATTTGGTACAGAACCTTTGCACCAGAATTCTTGAGGATTACTTAATGAAAATGTTTGTTGACTCATGTTGAGTTAAAAAGGATGAATTAAACAACAACAAAAAATAAAGATACTTTCAGAGGTAAGTTACCAGTGTACTGTAAAGCTGTCCAAAGTGGAATTGTTCAGTGAGAAATAAAAAAATTGTAACAAGTCTTTTTTTTTTTTTTGTACTGTCCAGTCTTCACCACCAATTTCACTGAAAATGTAGAAATCCTTCAAAGAGTCATATGAATTAAAAGAGTAGTATAGATCCAAGTGTTCACGAAAGATTACCTGTAACCGCTTCGTAAATCCGACTTGTGGGTGTCAAATCGGTATAAGGAAACAAACGAAAACGTCTTCGGTTTTTTTTTTTTTTTTTATCACTACGAGTAGCCCTGCCCAATTCAAAATGGCTGTCACGCATTACGTGATGCGCCACGTTCGCAGTGAACGTCTGACGTTGATAGGCAGCAGCGCGAGTTCCAGAAAGAACCTTCAAGCTTGAGGACGCGCGCCTTCGATCTCTGCGTCGAACCCAGCAACGGTAAGCGCTCGAGCGCTAGTGTCTCCGTATAAGAAATATGAGCAAAGTTATCACAAATTAAAATTTTCTTTTAGAGACAAAGCGTCGCTCACCAGGGTATGTAGCGCGTATATGATTCAGTCCTCAGCGCACTGTCAAAACACCCAAACGTCGTCTCTGCTGCGAGTCCTATTCAGTAGAAAGTCAAAATCCAAATAAAGCGGTTTACAGGTTTCTCACTAGTAGAAAATCGTCGCCAGTTGTTGTGTAGATGAAACACACGTCATATAGGTAGGAAGTAGGTTTAATACAGGAATAGAGCAGGTACACAGCTAGGCAGGTTAGCAGTCAGCAGTTACTGAATACATTGGAATACAATATGTAGGAACACTCGGAATAGAATGTGGAATGTACATAGTTAAAGCGATACTCATGAATTACACAACATAACAACCTCCCTCCTTTAATTGAAAAAATGGATAAGATGAAACAGAAGATGGCAGAAGCAGAAAGGCAGAAGAAAGAAAGAACATATATGCACCAGAAATAAACACCCTCTTCAACAAGATGGAAAGAAGAGGTAATATCAAAGGGGCGCAGGTACAAAGGTTGTACAAGCAACGCAAGCTAACAAAAGAATGTAAGCTTAAATGAAATGAAAACTGAACATCTCAATACAAATGAGCAAAGGTACAGTATGGCTCAGTACCGTAGATAGAAAATGAAACATCAACTCCCCAAATTCGAATATTTTCGATTCCTCCAAAATAAAGCACAATAAAATGAGCCCAACTCCTCAAAGTAAATACATGAACTCCTCTAAACATAGAGCACAGTAAAAGTGGTTCATGACAAAATGGCTCTTCACAGAAAATGCACAACTTCTCTATCAAAAGAATAAAACTGAATTTAGCCCCTATGGCTTCTAATAGCAAGCTCATGAACACCTCTAACAATAGAGCACTATAAAGCGGTTCATAACAGAAATAAACATCAAAATTGAGCATCACTCTAGCTCATCATCACTAAGAATGAAAATAAACTGGAGTACCTCAACATAGTTGAGCACATAAATGACTCCAATAAGCATAACACCTACAAATTATCACCAAATTGAAAGCAAATGAGTACCTCAACAAAGGTTGAGCACAAACGTGGCTCCAGTAAAGTAGGCAAAAATAGAATAAATTATTTCAAAATGCATCACTTGCAAATCCACACAGAAAAGAACATGTAACAGCATACATACATAACCTAGAAACAGAATTCTAAGCATTGAGCATATAAATCGATATTTAGCACACCACAGTACTTAGAAGAAATGCACTCAAGGGTAAATTACAGCGCAAACTACACATTGCATAAATTAGGAAATATGCAAAATTGTATACAACATCTTAAACATAACAAATCAAAATAATAAAAGTAGTCACCGTCGTCATTTGAATGAAGGGAGACACAAACAGCTCTGTAGAAATCTCCACGGGAAATTGTAAAGAAAATCAAACAGTACCTTGTTGGAGAACACCCTTTTGTTTAAGGAAAATAAATAAATAAATAAATAAATCATGAAACAGCAAACACCGGTGAGCGATCTCTCACCCGGGTTATAGATCCAAACGTAGTGAAATGGTGTGCAGATCAAGTTCTCGAAGTCAGGAATGTTGAAAGACTCCCAAATGGTGTAGAGCCAAGCGCTGGCATGTGAATTCCAGACGACAGTGCACAAATATCGAAGATTGGAAGTTAAAGAAGAAACGCCGTAGTGCTGCATGACAGAGAAATTGACAAAAGTACACACCAGAAGTACACGTAGTACTGCTGCAGAGTATGCGCAGGACGTGGTTGGCAAGAAGGCAAACTGCAATGATGGTACCAACCACAAAATGGCGGTACATTTCTTGACACCAAGCTGGGTGGCTCAAGGCACGTAGAAGCATGCAGGCGTCGATAGGCAGCTCAACAGATGTCATGGAGGAACGAGGAGAGAAAGACGTAACAGAAGCACTCTGCCTCCACGCGACGCTAGAAGTAAGGTGAGTGTGCCCTGGAGCTCGAACTACATCTTTATTTTTAAATTTTTAAATTTTGGAAAAGACAGTTGTCAAAAATTAGGAATCAGGTCTCAGCGTAGGCCACACGGCAAGCCAAATAACAAAGTAGAATAGTCGTCTCTTCACTCAAACTGCCAGTGCACAACCTCCAAGGTACCGAAACACGGAGTTCACACAGATTGATGCAGGCAGACTTTAATTTTAACTGCAGGTTGTAATGGTCCCAGTAAGTAGCGCTTTTGTAAACAGGAAACCTTTAAACAGCAGGTTGGCACAAGTTGCGCAGGCAATAAACTGAAGTCACAAAGTGAGCTGACAATCTTTTAAACATCAGATTCCAGAAATAGCACAGGCACACTTCCATTTAAACAGGAGGTTGCAGAAGTAGCACAGGCACACCTAGGACAGACAGCAGCAGTAACGTTACTCACGTAAAACGCTGACTCACTAGATGAAGACAGGGAGTCCTTTAGTTTGCTCTAGTGCCAGATGATATAGTAGTAGTATTACTTCAGCAAAGGTTATTCCAATGCTCTGGGTTGAGGCTGTCGGTTGGATTCAGACACCGGTGGGGTACCCAGAAGCAGGAAAGTAACTTTAAATGTTTCTCTTCTTGTCTTTGGTTGCAGTGATGTCCTTTTTAAATTCAATGAAGCCTTTTTCCTTTAAATGGGTCCTTTTTTACCTTGTCGCCAGTGTTAAATTCAATAAAATAAAGAAGATGAGTCCTTATTGTAATGTTCATGTAGTATATTTATTCTTGAGATTAGATAGAAGGTACAGCATTCAAGTAGGAATGTAATATGGTAAGAAACCCCACCGGGAGCAGATAACTTCCTGCTCAGCCTCCAGGTAACTGATAAATCCCTTGAACAGCAACAGGTAGAATCCTGGATGACATCACAGAGACATCACATAGACAAGCAGACACTAACACTAAGGAGGGATAAAGAGAGAGGAAGAGCACAAAGAGAGAGGAAGAGCAGGATATAACAGCCAGCAAACTCAGTGGCGACTGATATCATTTAAAAATGGGGGGGGAGTGGATGGGACACAAGGAAGTGCGGGGGCATGGATAGCATTGGGGGAGCATGCAGGGGGATTAATACATACAAACTAAAAACGTATCTCATGATGACGCCCGCCGTGCTGCTTATCTGCTGGGAGGAGTGTAGAGTCAATAATCACAATAGTTTAGATAGGGAGATGTGTTACATCCATGTATATTATTAGAAATGTTCCTTTAATTCTTTTAGAATGTTTGTATTTCTATCTGGCTGGAATGTAGGGAATTGCTGTGTGCAGTTGGAATGAGCAGTTACATGAGGCAGTATCTCAGGGGTTTTTCTCACGAATAAACTTATTATAAATCAGCTTGTTCCTGTGACTCCACTTTGTAAAAGTGGCGACGAAGGAGAACCCATCTTATGCGACCCCCGAGAGCCTGGAACGCTGCCAAAACATAATTCTGTGGCAGATCAGAACATTTTTCATCACATCGACATTCAAGGAGATAAGTGAAAAGTGGATTTCCTGTTTTCCTGAAAGAAACCCTTTCATTGACATCTTCCCATTTACTGTCGGATGTGTGCGAGAAGTTATTGACCTTTAAAGTTAAAGACAAGACTATGTCTGTTGGGCAAACTAGACATTATTTTAAATCCCATCCTCGTCGCCAAATTGTAGAGTCAATAATCACAATAGTTGATGATGAAAAGGTCAGTTTAATCGTGGATAAGGAAGCACTCCCAGCAACACATCTGATGGCTCCGGACAGTCAGTAGCAACTGCCCTTACATTAACTGAACAGTGTGGAACGGCACGATAACATATCATGTCGTGTAGCGAGACACATGTATTTAAAAGATAACAGTTGCACGAGGTACAATTAAAAAGAAATACAAGCGCGAGAGTAAACATGAGAAAGAGCGCATGCTTACACAACAAGGAGTCCCTGGGTCAGCATCACAGTCTCCCCACCGAATCCCTGTGCTACTCTCAAGCACAAGACAACCATGGGGATTGGCAAGAGTGGGCTGATAAGACGCTTGTGCAGGCACAGGCAGTCTGTGCTGTTTCTCCAAACTAGCTGTACAATATCTCTGTTGGAGAAAGCAAAGCACACATCTCAGTTTGGCCGGCCTAGGATAGCCAGCCAAACTGACATGCACATTTAACACTCCTCCTCCCTCCTCTTATGGCCCAGCACTGCCCCTCCCTGCACTCGCTGGCTCAGAGCCAGCAGATAAAAATTAAAATGATAGTAAGACATTGTTTTATTTTTCAGCTGCTGGCTCTGAGCCAGTTGGGCGATGCCATTGCGGAGGAGCAGCCGCTCAGGAAATCTCAGATGACACCTGTGATTACCCTGCACATGAGTGTGATCACAAAACCAGAATCATAAAAATTGCTAAAGCGATTTTCAGCAAAAATACAAATAAAAAAAACACATACCTGTAGCCCCGATGGTAATCGACTGCAGAAAAAAGAAACAGTAAGACCTTCCCAGGATGTGAGCTATTTGTACTCCTATGATGGGGCCATCTTGAATTGGCAAGGAAAAGTCAAGTTTGGTAATGAAGTTCTGCATGAATGGAGATTAGCATACAGAAGAACTGTGAGAAGTAGATGGATGAGTAGGTGATGGAAGCATGCTTTGCTCTGTCCAGCTATGTATTTGATGTGTTTCAGTTAAGCTTGGTAAAAACATTTCCTTACACAAAAGGCAAATCTATTGGAATTGCCAATACTTGTTTGCAATATTTTCAGAACTGCATTTTTACTGGTTTCCCTTTGCCTTCATTTTTCAATACTATACCGCATTTCCTTTCCTATCTTGGCAGGTTTGGGAAATGACTTTCAAAACAAGAAGTGAAAAGGTTGCTCTATAAGTAGTTCACAAAATTAAATTCCAGGTAATGGAATGTACAGTGTAGGAGGGCAGGTCCCCTGATATGTGTTGCTGGTCGGTATACTCCTTTCAAGGTTTCGCCTAGGCAGCGCATGCGCTGTCTCAGCGAGAGATGCTGTATACAGTATAGCGGGGCAAGCTCCGCCCACTTTCCAGCCATAAATTTGATTGGCTGCAATGAAAATTCTTGCATTTTGATTGTTTTTTGGCGTCTTAGTCCTGCCTCCTGACTGCCATGGCGTCATTTTTCCTCTTCCGAGGCTATCAGCCCCTTTACTACTAACACCGTTTTGCTTCCCTGTCTCTCCTCGTTCCCTCCCGCAACCTGTAATTTTTTGTACCACAACTACCCACCCACCCCCTCCCATTCGTGCCTTCTTTCATGACGGCACTTCCATTGAAAATGCAATCAGACTCAAAGAAATCCGAGTCCTATTGCATTTCCAATGCTTGTTTGTCCCGTGAATGGTTGGTGACTTTGCACTATATATTGTGGGGTGGGGTGTTCTTTGTATTTTGGGGTATGTGTATTGTTTGTGTTTACTGTGTTATCGGGTGGATTGGGTGCATGCGTATATTTTAGAGTGCGTTGTGTGGGTGTTTTAGTGAGGCGAATCTCTTGTGGCACTATTGATTGCGCGTGTATTCTGTAGTTGAGGGCAGGGTGTGTTGTCATGGGGTGAGCGCGTGCCTATGTCGATAAGAATGTTGAAGTCGGTGAGCTTCGGAGGGAGCAGGCTTTGCCTACGGGTGCTCTGCGGTTTTGGCTGCGCTGCTAAAGTTAGAGGAGACAAGCGGTGGGAGCAGCTGCCTCCTTCCCCTGAAACTCCTCATATTTTGAGCTTCTGTTTTTCCCATAGCAGCTTCCCACACACAAAATAAGGCAACAAAGCCGTTTCGTCCAAAACAATAGTTCTGTGGGTTAAATTTATCCAGAAATCTACCACAAACAACCTTTTTCCTTGGTATAGTAGTGTACTATAAAATTATTCACAGGCCAGGCACACCAATGCAGATAGGACTCTCTGCACAGCACGACATTTCTCACATTTAATCATTCAAAAAATGAACAAATGCCGTGAAAGAGCCAATAACATGAGAGTGCTTATAAAAATAAATGCAGCACTGAGGGCACAGCTATATTGTGCCGCGGACATCCTCACCTTGAAAGGGCAGAGCCCTGGCATTTGCATCTCACCTCTGTCGTGAGACTCGTGACATAGAGATACCCTAACATTTCACGCTCGAACTAGGAGCAGCCCAAATCGTTTTGGGTCAACTGGGATTTTTCCCCATTGAAAGGTCTCCATAGTGTTGCCGCGTCAGCTCCGTTAAGAAGAAACCATTCAACCTTCGGTTTCATCATTGAAACATGTTGCTTTGGGAGCGAGGGCCCCTCCCCTTGTGACAGCCCTGGTGGTCAGTAACCAAACGTACAGCAACGTCGTATCATCTTCACAAGTCTTGTGCACTTCTGTGGCATGTGACCTCTTTCCCACCCACATGCGATGTGGCCTCCCATAACCATTCCACCGCATCGGATACATACACGGCTCTTTCGTTTTTTAGCACCCAAGATGATATGCTGCATTGCTAAAAACGTTTAAGGTCCGGTCCCAAAGGCGAAACCGGTTGCATTGCAAATGCTTGTTTCTTTGATTAATGATCCAGTTACTGATCTGGTCATTGCGTTCTCTCTGTCCCCAAGTCTTTTTTTATTTTAAGAGTTTGAGCCTGAACTTTTTATGAGGCGCCTGTTTTCTTTCTCAGCATCGATCCCATTCTTCCATATTCTGGAATAATCCAAGCAACCACGTCGCGTCCATTGCAATGTTCTTTTCTTCCTGGCTCCCTGTGCTTCATCTTTCGGGCAGAAAACATCCATTAGCAAAGCTCATTTTTAGACGCTGAGAGAAAAACTCGAAGCTTATTTGACAAATGAAACAATGTGGACTGTGTAACGATGTGGGCGCATCCTGCAGATTTCTTTAGTGATACACTTAAGAAAAAAGCGCAGTGTAGAGACGGTCTAGATGTTGCACGGCACGTCGGCGGACGTGACGTGCAGGCGGCCAGGATTGGCTGCTGGTGTTGGGGGCGTGGCTGAGCGCGAGAGCGCGAAAGGAACAGAAAGAGCGGGCGCTGGAGCGAGAGGCTCGGTGCTTTTTGGGATTATCAGAGTTATAGCTAATAAATAATTGTTAACTACAGTAAGGGCTCAGAGTCATCATTGGAGTCTGCCTACATCATTACAGTGGCGACGAAGGTGGGATAGAAGACCCCCCAGCAAGGCAGAACCGCAGACTCAGCCCTAAGCGACAAGCAAGCACCAGAAGCTTCAGAACCACCCCACAAGGGACAGAGGAGCGCGACTACCTGGTGCAGGAGAACAGGTACCCCAAAGAGCGCGGCAGAGCCCGGCACACAGGAGGGTGTGGCGCAGAGGAAGGAAAAAGGGAGGAAAAAACCCAGGAACCCTAGAAGTAAGGCAGGAGGAGAGCGCCAGCCCACCCAGCAAGCAGCAGACCAGTGAGCACGCGCTGGAGGGTTCAGAAGGAGCCGAGGGGGCTGACAAGGACAGTCCCCGAACCCCAGCAAGTGGAGAAGAACAAGACGACGCACCAGGGAGTCCCCGTGGCCAAGTAAGATCGCTACCCGCAGTGAAGAGCGAGAAAATGAGCGCGCAAGCAGGCTACGCGATGGCTCCGGTACAGTTCTTACCGCGCCCGGGAGAACCCCTCATGAAATGGGAGGACTGGAGGGAGTACATCGACAATTTCATAGGTGTACTCGAAGATGAGAACGAGGAGGCATTCAAACCCCAGAGGAAGAAACGTATTTTACTATTGAACTTAGGCCCAGAAGGACTCCGGATTTACAAGAGCTTAGTCCCGAAACAGAGAACATCCACAGACGACGATGTATACGCACAGGCGCTCGAAGACCTCAACGAACACTTCAGACCGGCGATGTGCGTGTCGGTGGATAGGTTTAATTTCCAACAGAGGAAGCAGAAACAAGGAGAAACAGTGGAGGAGTATGTGGCGGCACTGAAACGACTGGCAGCCACGTGCAGGTACGCCAACTGGGAAGAGGAATTCATCAAGGACCAGGTGGTGATGCATACCACGTGCTCGAATGTGCAAGACAAGCTGTGGGCTAGTGGAGACACCACACTGAAGGAGGTATTGGTCATCGTGAAGAGAGCGGAATTAGCACGGCGATGCGCTGAAGTGACAAAAAAGGATATGGCGTCCAGCACGATGGTGAACAAAGTGGATGAAGAGGGGACTAGCAGAGAATACCGAAACAGAAAACCAACAGAAAGAGGGCCCAGCAAGTGGCAAAACAGCACGAACACGTCGAGTAAACAAGCGGGAAGCAACAGGAAGTCATGCTACAGGTGTGGAAGCTGGTCGCACGAGGCGCACGATCGGAAGTGCCCTGCGTTTCGCGCCAAGTGTGCGTTCTGTGGAATAATCGGCCACTACGAGAAGGTTTGCAGGAGGAAGGCCTCCAAGAGCATGGTGAGATGCGTGGATCAAAGCGATGACCATCCGGACGGCGATTCGGAGCCAGAAGAAGTCACGGTGATCTACATTGAGGATCAGGTATTAAGCACGGAGGGAAAAGTTCTAGACAGAGAAGGTAGACGCACGATGAAACCGGTGTTGGAGATGGCCATAGGCGGCGTCAAGATCAACGTGGTGGCAGATACAGGGTCTCCCTTCACCATCATCCAGAGAGCAGTGTGGGAGGAGAAATTTGTGCCACGGCTCGGGCCAGAGCTTGAAAAGCTAGACATCCGCCCGGTCACGTACAACGGAGATCGGATCCCCATGGCAGGATTCAGACCCTTGACCTTCGAATTTCGAGGCCGGTCAGCACACTGTAAACTCTACGTGTCGGAGAGGGGCCCGTCAGTCTTGGGTTGGCTGGATCAGGGCGACCTAGGAATCAAGCTGGATCCGGGTGGCAAGGAGCAAATTCTCCTGACGGACCAGGTGGCCGGGCCAAGTCTGGACAAATGGAAAACCGAATATCCAAAGGTATTTGGGGGCACGGTGGGGAAGCTGGAAAAATTCGCCCACAAGATCATCCTGAAGGAGAATGCTGTCCCGGTGGCCCACAAGGCCAGGAATGTTCCGTTGGCAGTGAGAGACGCTGTGAGAGCAGAACTTCAAGACCTGGAAAACAAGGGCATCATAGAACCCATCACGTGCGCCGAGTGGCTGGCGCCCCTGGTAGTGGTCAAGAAACCCAACGGTAGGGTCCGGTTGTGCGTTGACCTGAGGGAACTAAATAAAAACATTGTGGTGGAAAGATTCCCCTTGCCCAGGATAGAGGAGATGCTAGCCAGCACCAGGGGGATTAAGTGGTACTCAACAATAGACTTGACCTCTGCATATCATCAGATTGCTCTGCATCCGGACAGCCGCAAATTAACATCTTTCATCACTCCGTTTGGGTGCTATCAATTTCGCAGGATGCCATTCGGTTTAGCTTCTGCAGCGGCGGTGTTCCAGAGGATGATGCACCAATTATTCAAGGACATCAAGGAAGTCCAATACTTCCAAGATGACATCCTGGTGATGGGCAGAGACATACCAGACCACGACAGGAAGTTGGCAGTAGTCTTGAAGATCCTAGAAGGTAAAGGACTCACGGCTGAATGGTCCAAATGCAAGATAGGGATGGACTCGGTAACCTACCTGGGGCATGAGATAGGGGCGCAAGGCGTGACCCCCAAGGCCGACAATGTCAGGGCGATTTGCGAAGCACCACCCCCCTCCACCAAGGAAGAGGTCAGGTCATTCCTGGGGATGGCAGAGTATTATGGGAAATTTGTACAGCACTTTGCCTCTAAGACTCATCATATGAGACAACTAACGAAAGAGAACACGGAATTCAAGTGGTCGGAGGACACACAAAGGGAATTCGAGATTATCAAAAAGGAAGTGGCAGGGGCCATACCCCTTCAAGGGTTCGACCCTCAAGGCAACACCGTCCTCACAACGGACGCCAGCGACAAGGGACTGGGTGCAGTCCTCATGCAAGACCGAGGGCGAGGTCAGCTGGAGACGATCTGCTTCGCCTCGCGCACACTGAGTGAGACGGAAAGGAAGTACAGTGTGATAGAAAAGGAGATGCTGGCGGTGGTGTGGGCCACCACGCGCTTCCGACAATTCCTGTGGGGCACCAGATTTCAGCTACGGACCGACCACAAACCACTACTGAGAGTGCTGACATCGAGTGGCCACGCAGAGGCGACACCCCGGATATCGAAGATGTCGCTAAAGCTCTTAGAGTTTAGGTATGATGTGGAACACATACCAGGCAGCAAGAACAAGGTAGCAGACTACCTGAGCCGAGCGGCGGCTATGGAACCCAGTGAAGAGGACAAGGCATGCACGGAAGAATGGGTGGCACTGATGGAGGATCATGAAAGTGTTATCAGCCTCCAGGAATGGACACAAGCGTATGCAGAGGACCTGACGTTGGAAGAGGTGAAAACTTACATCACTCATGGATGGCCGGATAAGAGACGGGTTCGGAAGGAACTCAACCCCTATTTTGAAGTGAGGGAGGAACTCTCCCTGGACAATCAAGGAACATTTGTATATAGAGGAGAGAAAGTTGTCCCTCCAACGAACATCATACCCCGACTGCTGGACATGCTGCACGAAGGGCACCTGGGCATAGGGAAACTCAAACTGAGGTCCAAGCAGAACTATTGGTGGCCGGGAATGGACATGAGAGCGGAACGACATGTGAGAGAGTGCGTGAGGTGCCAGGGCGCAGACAAGACACTCAAACCCCTGCGCCCTGCATTGGGTGCATTCGAAACTCCAAAGAACCCCTGGGAAGAGCTGTCTGTCGACATCTTAGGCCCCGTCTTAGACACCCAAGGGGTCCAGAAGTACGTGTGTGTCCTTGTGGACAGGTTCTCGAAATGGCCAGAGATCAAGATCGAGGAAACCATGGACACGGACACCATAGTGAAGTTCCTGGCAGACACTTTTGTAAGGGAAGGCATACCCAAGTCTGTCCTCAGCGATAATGGACCCCAGTTCCGATCGGAAAAGTGGGACAACTTCCTAGGAAGGAACGGCATCCAAGCGAAGCACACATCAATATACCACCCCGCGGGAAACGGCCAAGTCGAACGCTTCAATAGGGTGGTGATGGGGTCGATCCAAGCAGCCATCTCAGACCACAAAGACTGGGAGAAGGACATATGGCACATGTTGTGGGCGTACAGGATCACTCCCACAAGTACGGGATACAGCCCCTTCCAGCTGCTGCGCGGCCGAGAACCGTTCACTCAGGACAACCGGGTGTGGAAGGAAAAGACAGTAGTAAGTGAATGGTCCCCTGCTGTGGTGCGGGCTAACATTGAGAAGGCCAAGGCAGTATACACCAGACATTATAATGCCCGGAGGAACGTGCGAGACACAGAACTCAAAGAAGGAGAATGGGTTAGAGTCAAGCTGCCCACTCTACAAAGAAAAGGAGAGAGCAAATACAGCAAGCCCCTGCAGGTGAAGGAAATTAAGGGAAGAGCGGCCAGGCTGAGTGACGGAAACATATGGTCACAAGACCGCATGGCCAGATGTAACAAGATCCTAGTGTGGGACTGTGAAAGGGCAGGCGGAGAATCAGAAGAATGCGAGAGTGAGAAGCGAGAACATCAGGAGAACGGGATCACATTGAATGAAGGAGAGCAAGGTCAAGGAGAAGCAAGGGACAGAGAGCAGGAGATAAGAGTTGAGGAGAATGGCGATAACAGAGTCAGACAAGGTGAAGAAGAGAACAACACCACCCCTGCGAGACGAACACGGAGTGGTAGAGCCGTGGTGAGGCCAACGAGATTCAGAGACTATGATTTGAGCGACGGACTGTAAGTTGAAATGTTTGTGCGAAAAAGGGGAGATATGTAGAGACGGTCTAGATGTTGCACGGCACGTCGGCGGACGTGACGTGCAGGCGGCCAGGATTGGCTGCTGGTGTTGGGGGCGTGGCTGAGCGCGAGAGCGCGAAAGGAACAGAAAGAGCGGGCGCTGGAGCGAGAGGCTCGGTGCTTTTTGGGATTATCAGAGTTATAGCTAATAAATAATTGTTAACTACAGTAAGGGCTCAGAGTCATCATTGGAGTCTGCCTACATCATTACACGCAGTTCTTCCAAATAGTTGTGAATGTCCAGTTCCAATGTAAGGTCGCCGTCTCTCGTACGATTTAACTTTAAGGTCGTCTATATAAGTCATGCGCTGCCCTGAGAAATGACATTTTAGTTGCAGATACCAGTCATGCTCAAATGTTCTTCTGATGTGTAATAGTAATTATGCAAATCAGTGGCAGCCTTCAACAACTTGAACAAGTACAACACCAGGGCATGTGTGGCTTGCTCAAAGAACAATAGGTCTGAGGTTGAAAGGTTATTTAAATAGACAAGCTCAAGCTAATGGAATATCACTCACTGAACTGGCAAACAACTTGAAGTCAGCCCTTGCTTGAGCTACACATACCAATACTGGTACTGACTGGTGAGTAAATTAAAACGCTGTACCAGGACGAAGTAAATAAGGAAATAAAACCGAAATTCGGATAACAGAAGGAAGCAAAGAACTAAGACGCTTCCAGCTAGCAACAGGGGATCATTTATATATCTCCACCAGACTCCATGATGGGGCTATAACCAACTTGTTTTAAGCAAGTGTGTATGTGAGTACATTACCCATACGGTGGTCACCCCTGGTACAGCGAACCTATCCAGTTCATATAAACATCTGGACTCAGGTGGTAAAGTTTTTAATAAATTCCACTGAGTAGAAAATATGCAACTAATGGAATAAGAAGTGGTTGTCACAAAAGGTAGATCTTTGCAACAAGATTCGCTCTAAATTTGAGTGATTTTAAAAACCGTCCTGAAGAAGGTGTACCTATCCATACAAGACACCGAAACGCTGCGTCGACTTTTGGTTTTTATTGTATTTTTTGTACGATTTTGTATGACTGTGTAATATTGAAATTATGTACTGTAATGAATTTTTTTTTAATAAACTACTGTTTTTATCACTTATGCATATAAGGTTGTTTCATAATGCTGCAAGACTTTATCCAAAACTGAGTACCCAACGTAACTGATGCTCAGCTAGTGTCTAGCTGAGATTTATTGCTGCAACTTGACCATAGGGTTGTTCTTTGAGTCGGGTGGGTACTCATCTTATTAGTTGGGGCCAAGAACACTACGACATAAGGGATATCCTTAAGCTCAGGGACTGTTTTCCTTTTTTTAAAGAGTAAATTAAAATGCCATGTTTTTAAATAGCACTTTATTCTAATGATATGCCTATTTATTGCAGCATTTCCACTTTGTTAATAGAGAAATTGAGAAACAGAAGTGATCAAGCAATAAGATTAGGATAACATACTATGAGGCTCATTTCTGAGAAGTGACGCATCGCTCAGGTGAGACAGTGATGTGTCAGAAAAAGTTGCACTGTGGTACAACAGTTCAAACCGCCATGAATGCGCCATATTTATGGAAAGGCCCAGTTGCATTAAAAAAAATGAAGCACCTGTGGGATGGATGTCGCAGGGAAAAGTGACGCATGTGCAGCCAAAGTGACGCTAAGCTGCTTTGCGGGATGTAAAGCAACACTTACTTGCCACAAACCAGCTTTGAGCCACATTAGAGTGTATCATGTGTCAAAAATACCTTTAAAAGTGACCCATTAAAAAAAAAAGTTTTTCAAAACATCAAAAAGGAGACATGGAGCAGCAGTCAGGACAACAACCGCAACAATCCCAAAACCAGCCAGGATGTCCAGACAGAAACCGAGGGGAAGAGGAATAGTAATTGTAGTGAGGAGGAGAACCAAATTCTAATAACAGAGGTGACAAAGCATTAACATCAACTCTTTGTAACCTCAAAATTACCATTAGGAAAGAAAGAAGCCATTTTGCAGTCCATAGTGGAGAAGATAAACAGTGTAGGGCAACCTAAATGGACAGTGCCAGAGTGCAAGATTTTCTGGCATGATTATAAGCGTAGGACCAAGGAGAAACTGGCCAACAACATGAAGGCAGACAAGCAGACCAGAGTAGGAGGACCTGAGAAGCAGGATGACCTGGATCCCTTGGAGGAGCAGGTGTCATCAGTTATCCTAGAATAGTTGGTGGCAGGAGTTCTCAGACAGAACAGTGCTGGGTTATAGGACCAGGAAAATCTAGTGGGTAAGTGTCAACAAGGAACAATGTGATAATATGGTTACAAATATCATACAGTGCAGCACCGCAACCAACGTTCCTGCACAGCACTGTTCTGTGTGGAAGGGAAAGGGCAGGAATCTCTCACTTGTTAATTCATACAATACATAGCTGTAAGTCATAATGCTCAGTTTCATGTTGTACAGCCCAGGCCACCTCCGTCATGTATGTCCAGTCCGTGTGTGAAATGCCGCACCAGTCCGGGTTCATCCTTGTAGTCTGGGACTTGCAGTGGAGTATAGAGCATGAGTGACCAGGTCAACTAGTCCCAAAATACAAAGCAAAAAATCTGGACAGGAGCAGCACATCATGTATGGAAACTTGAACCCTGACCAACCTGACTGTGATAATTTAGTCCTTCTTGTGCCATTAGGCTAGTGTGTCTAACTTGGGCCCATGATGCCGAATTTAGACTGTAAGCCAATTAAATGGAATGGGGTTACCAGAGGATTATCTCCTCATCGGAAAGGGGGGTTCAGGTTTGTAGTATGTGAAATATCTCCAAGTAAGATCTTGCAAGCAGCCACATGTATAGTCATTAATATGAAACTACTTTGCACGCAGCTGTCCCAATGTGCATGGAGAGAGCACACTGGTGTCAGCCGCCATGTTAGAGACCACCCTACCTGCTGTCATGTACAAATGTATTCTAGGGTGGGGTGAACGCAAGTGATGCACACCAGAGGACCATGATTGTTTGTTGGCAGAATAGATGGTGTGTGGGCCTGGTGGACCTCTGGCAGTGTACTGCAATGTGGGTGTGACTGAGCATATTGAGCTGGCACTGTGTCTAAATGGTGAGCCATTGCATAGCAAGGAAATTAGTTGTGACATGTTCTGCAAGGTAACCTGATTGATAGCCATGCACTGCTGTGACTGATAGTGTCTCAGCTGCGAAGGGATGCCAAACAAGAGGGCATTGGTATACTAATCCTTCATGTAATGTGGATGAGGTTGAAGATGTAGCAGGTGTCAGGAGGGAGCTGTAAGTAAAAACAAATGTTGTGTGGCCTACCAGGGTAGGTACATGTCACAGAATATCATTACAACTAGCATGTGGGGTTGCGAAATTCCTGTGTAGGTTTTTCCTCCGCTAATCTCAATTTAGAATATAGTTCCTCTAATTCAAATTTCGTGTTCTTTTGATAGTATATCCCGAAACTCAATACTTCACCTCTAAAACAGATTTTAAAAGTATCCCAAAGAACCGCTACATTGACAGAGTGTCTGTTATTGTCAAAATAATCTTTAATCCATATCCGCAAATGCTCTCTAAAAACACTAGCAAGCAAAGGTTTCCTATCAAATAAGAAAGTTCTTGGGGGTCTGCCTACAAAAAGAGTGGGGATTTCAATGACTATAGGTGCGTGATCAGAGGTGACCATAGGAAATATATGCATCTGTACCCCCGTGAGTAATGCGGAAGATATAAACAAGTAGTCAACACAAACCAATTTCTGATGGGGAAAAGAATAAAACGTGAACCCAGGCGCTGGCGCTCAAAGAGAATCTCAAGCAATCAGTAATCCTTTAACAAATGCAACAATGCTTTAAACACCCTGGGTTTCCTGCCCGTGTACCCTTGTATCTCACCCTTTAGTTCTTTATTAACCAAGTTTATATTGAAGTCTCCGCATAGTACCAAAGGCACTGGCCAAGATGCAAGTTCTAAATTTAGTTCTTCCAAAACTAAAGTTTCATCAAGATTAGACCCATAAATAGTGCAAAGTGTAAATTTTGAACTACCCAGGCAGAATTCTACAATTGTCCACCGTCCCAATTTATCTGTTAAAAAATGCCCTGAGATCCTGATGGTAGGTTTAGCGAGTATCGCTGCTCCCTGGGTCATTGAAGCTTGTTGTGAAGCGGCCAAAAGTACAAAACCTAAATCTGTCAACATTTGACGTTTCCCCCAAGGTACATGCGTTTCTCGAATACAAAGCAAATCCGGTTGGATCACACGAAGTTCAGCGGCAACCCTTTGCCTCTTAATATATTTATTAAGGCCGCATACATTTAAAGAACATATTCTAACCCCCATATTAGCCATTGGGAAATAGAAAAGAACATGTGTAACCCATTACTGCATTTTTAAACAATACATCAAATCTTCGACAATCATACACTTTTTCCTTACTGATACTGTGGATTATTTTTCTGATTTTACCCCACCTAACACCCCCTATATTGACCCACCCACCAACCCTACCTACCCAATCCCCCACAACGCCACCCCCAACCCACCCAACAAGGCCTAGCCCCCCTCAATGAGGCTTTAGGATACATGGTTCTTGTGATGACAAGCTCCCAATCACCCAATGCTGTTGCCCGCAAACCCTATCCCAGCCCATGTGGAGAAAGAAAAAGGATCCCCATAGGCCACAGTCTATGTTGCCTATACTTTATCATTGCTAAACATCCTTTTAATGGCAAAAATACCAGAAAAAAAAAAAATACAAATTTTTTTCCCCCCACCACATGGGCTGAGTAACAGAAAAAACAAGAAAGAAAGCAGCATAACGTAAGGGATGGGACACACAATTTGGAACTAATAAGACAAAAAAAAAAATATCTATCTATTATATGGTATTATGATATTGCGGATCTCCAAACTAGTGCGGCAAGATGTCTGGAAATATTACTATTCTATGGAATAAGGAAAATGCTCTGAAATATTTAATTTATAAAAAGGAATGCCATGAATATGGTGAGGTGGTAGGTCGGTGTTTAGCTTTACGGCTACGGACGAAGGAAGCCTCCCATAGAATTGCTGGTCTTAGAGACAACATAGGAGTTATGACCCAGGACCCTCAAGAGATCCTTGCAATTTTTCATAAGTTTTATACAGATTTTAATACTGAACAGAAGCCTCAGGATTCTGCAAGCAATTTTGCTATTCTAGAGAATTTGATACAGGTAGATCAGGAGAAGGCAGAGGTATTATACTGCCCTATAACGATGGAGGTGTTAGAGATCGCTATTAATAATTTGGTGACTGGTAAGGCTGCAGGTCCAGATAAGCTCCCTGGGGAGGTATGTAAGGTTTGTTCCAGGATATTAAAAATGATATATTGGCAACTATTCGGGCAACACAAAATGGGCACGCACCTAAGTCTTGGGACGAAGCCGGTATTGTGTATTTCAAGAATGAAGGGAAAACCGCCAGAGCTTCCGGGGTCTTACCGACTGATTTCACTTGTTAACTGTGATGGGAAAATCTATGTCAAAATATTGGCAAATTTGTTGGCAAAGGTTATTTCACCATTGGTTTTCCTACATCAACATGGCTTTATTCCTGGCCGAGGGACGGTATCTCATGTTAATAAAGTGATGACTTTATTTGATATTGCTCAGGTGGAAGGGAGGGATTTGGAACTAATATTGCTTGATGCTGAGAAATTGTTTGATGTCTTTGCCTGTGACTATTTATGGAATATCCGTTATCAGTCCGGTTTTAGACAAGGGTTTATTCAGGTTATACAAGTACTATGTAAATCAACGGTAGCTAGGATATGTTCAATGGGTATGGTATCGGAGCCGGTAAAAATAACTAGAGGGACTCAGCTTAGCTCAAGAATTGAGAATTTGGTGAGATATCAGGATAGAAGTTGAGTTGAGTTGAGATCAACAATAGTTATGCTTGATGATCCAAGAGTGGTCAGGGAAGTGGCATATTTAGGGATAAAAATCTGATTGTCTATGAAAGAGCTGGTGGAAGCCGATTGGGTAGCTATAATGAGTTGTAATAAAGAATCCTTAGAAAGGTGGGGGCGTCTACATCTCACATTGGTGGGCAGAGGTAATATCTTTAAAATGAATATACTCCCTAGGGTCTTATATTTTTTCAGATCTGTTCCCCTAGAAGTTTCGCGGGTTCATCTTCAACATTTACAAGCACTGTGTGCTAAATTTCTCTGGGCTCCGGGCAAACCTAGATGAGGTGTACGATTTATGACTCTCCCAAGAGAAAGGGGTGGCTGGTCGATCCCTGATTTTACATTTTATTATTATGCTTGTTTTTTGTACAATATGTGGATATTATTGACCAGAGGGGAGGTTAGTAATCCAGCAGAAGCTCCGTCAATCTATCATATGATTTTAGGAACAGAGGTCAAAAACTGCCTCTTTAAAGAATTGGACGGTAGCTACTATAAGAGAACGTGCTTTAAATTTATAGAGGCTGTTTTTAAGGTGTGGAAGGTTATTCGGAAAAAGATTTCTTTGGAGGGAATAACATATTAACCACCTACCAATGATTTAAGGGTACTTCCAGTGATTTTTTGGGATCATGCGGCAAGAAGTTGGAGAAGTAAGGGTATCTTACAAATTGGAGATTTTTATGAGACTGGAGGGCTTTATCCTATCTTCTTGGATTTTGCTATGAAATATAAATTACATAGGATGCAGTTTTTTAAATTTCTCCAGATTCATGATTTTCTGGGCAGACAAAATCCAGTTCCAGCATCACATAAACCTATTGAAGCCATTATGGTAGATGATCTGGAGAAGCTTAATGTTAAATGGGCCAATGTTCTAGGAGAACAGGAACTTTCCCTGGAGAAAGCTATTGCAATAGCTGATGAAGACCTTTTATCTGCGAATCTTAAAGCCCAATTTTTTAAAACTGTGTTTAACCTGCATTATACGCCAGTAAAATTGTTGAAATGGGGGGGGGGGGATGGTGGTAAATGCTTTCGCTGTGGGACTGATAATGCGGAAAGTTTGCATATTTTTTATTCTTGTGGTAAATTGGCTCTCTACATTAGCCATATTGAAAAGTTTCTATCAGCTGTTACTGGTGTATCTATTAAAATTTCTACATCCATGATGTTATTAGGGATCAGTCAAGATTTAGAGCCTGGAAGACCTATCCACAAGCAACGTTATTTATTGTTTATGGCTATGGCTGTGGCCCGTCTTTGTATTGCCGCTTCATGGTTGCAATCCAAAGCCCCCATTTTTTAAATGTGGAGAGCCAGGATGTATAATATATTTAATTTAGAATTCAGTCTATAGTCAGTTAAAGACACAAGAAAACGAAAAATAAGTATCTATATTTGGGGTCGTTCTTTGATCATACAAATGTCTGATGTAATACATGAATTTGTCATACTGTGGATTAATAAATAAAAAATAAAAAGAAGTTGCATGTGGGGTACAGCAAGAGCCATAGCTCTCAAATACAAGCAGCCATGTTGATCAATTGCATATGGTAACTTATATTGGTGGAGTTGGTGTCAGATGTGAGTCAAGGTATGATCAGGGTACCATCAGTGAGTGACAGTAAATTGCGTCCGTGGGTCTAAATGACGATTGCCAGAGGAGTTATGTACAGGTACAAGTGAGCAGGTTGAGTTAAGCAATGTGTGATAATCTGCTAATAACTAACTCTGACAATGTCAAAATGGGGTGAGCTTCTTTGGTAGCAATTTTCCAACTTTGACGGGGCCTATCCTCCCCCAGACTTGGTACACAGTGCCTACAGTTCTAAACTATGGTAAAGACTGTGTGTGTAATACGCAAATAAGTAAACCATGCCCTTGCACAATCCTGTAATGTATCAAGGTTGGCAGATACATAGAGTTGTGTGGATCTTTGTTAAATATAAGCCCTTGGCCATGTGAATGCATAATGTGCATGCAAGACAGCACTACAAGACAGACTGGCGTGGTGTACAATGTGAATGGCAGACGGGGTCACATTGAGCACATGACCAAACCTATATCACTTTCCCAGAAGCTATCGCCTGAGAAGTGGTCAGATGAAATTCAGACACCCTGGTCACTTGGTGCAATGTGCTCAGTTGTGGGGTCAATAAGTGAAACTCTAATCAGTATAGGCATCATGAAAATGAAAGATATTCACCAAGGCAGATATGACACCTAACTCAACTAAGCCTCAGAGGCAGGGCAGGTCAGCAAGCTAGGTAACTGTGTTGCAATGTGTGCTATGACACATAAAGGCACCCTTGTCACACAGTGGTTATGTGAACATTGTTAAGATATGGCCAACAGAAAGGCAACTACAGTGCAACTTGGCCTCGTTTCCTAGTAGCATATGTCGTATACATCAATGTTTAACTGAATGTCAATGATAATAAAGTATGTATGTCAACCAAATTACTCATGTAAGCATCTAGCATATAACACCATTAACATATTGCTATTACTTTGCAGAGGGAGACCAGCCTGTCTTGTATGACCAACCTGTTGATGATGATATTCTGCCCCGATGGACGATACCTTCCAGCAACTCCTGTACTCCATTGGAACACCTTCTCCAGTCATGGCAAGAGATCACAGCATCACTGGGGGTCCCGAGGAACCACCTACCACAGGATATGCCCCATCTGCCAGCCCAAGCCCAGCTCTGGACTCCCATGCTGTATTTCAATGGTGAGTGGTAGGACTCCAGCAGCAGCTGCTAGATGAGGTACAGGTGGAGATGGAGCCCATTGCAGGTAGTCTAGAGTGAGTCTTAGGTGCATCAGTCCTAATAAGGACACCTCTAAGACACCCAACGGCACCAACCCCCTGCTCCAAAGAATGGAACAGTCTCTGGCTGACGTTGCTATTGTAATGCAGTAGAGGCAATAACAACAGCCCTGCCAATGTGATACCAGTGATATTGCTAACCCAGCGAGGGCTACAAAAGCAAAAGGAACAAATGATGGATGAAATACTGAACAATGCAAACATTCACCCAGTCAAAAGGATCTAGGTTTAATCAATTGTTCTTTTTTCTCATCACATCACCCCAGTTTGGACCCAGCAATATGCAAATCAGTCTTGACCCTGCTCCTCATGGGAACAGACCAGCCTGAACTGCCAAACCAGGTCCACCAGGGGCCAAGAAAAAGAGGGGTCCCTAAACATATTTTCCCCATGTTAATTTTCATAGGAACTTCAGATATGACTACAGCCCGAACTGCTGAATGGAATCACACCAAATTTGGCAGAGAGGTAGATGTTGGTCTAGGGAAGTGCCTTTTTGTGATTTGATGTAAATCTCTTCAGTAGTTGCAGAGTAATTCAAATAAATTTACAATTGCAGATATAGGGACGCAGAAGATCTGCGGCCCCAACGTGGTACTACGCGAACGTACTATCCCAAACTGGTCCTAGGATGCTTGTTTCTGGTCCAGGGAGAACGTGACTTGGCAGTTTCGGCTGGACTGCTCCCACGAGGCGCAGGATCAACACTGATTTGCATATTGCTGGGATTAAACAATGATGTCATGGAGAGCAACAAAACAATGGATTGGGGCCCAGATCTCTTTACTGGGGTGAATGTTTGACATTGTTTCACATTCTGCCCATCAATTGTTCTTTTTGCATTTGTCACCCGAGTTGGAAGGGAATGCCCAGAAGTGGGTCCTGTACTCTCCATGCCATTGGAGTCAAGCTAGCCTGGCTGATAAGGGTGATGACCCAAAACCACTCCTGGGATAATTATTTCCTGTCCAGGGAGGACCTCTCATGGCAGTTCGGGCTGGTGTGTTCCCATGGGGAGCAGGATCAAGACTGATTTGTATATGACTGAGTTTAAACTGTAATGACATGGGGAGCAACACAACAATGGATTTAGGCCCAGATCTCTGTATTGTGGAGAATGTTTGACATTGTTCAACATTCTGTCCAGCAGTTGTTCTTTTTGCATTTGGCACAATATGGAGGGGTCATTCGTGCCATCTTCCAATCTATGGTGTGCAAGCAGGACTCCTATACTGCAACAATGTGCTTTCCACAGTGTAGTTGTTGCTTTGTTGAGAAGCCATCAGGCCCTTGTGAGTGCTGTGCTGCATTCCTTACTGGTACAGATAAATGCTGCTGGGGCCAGGGGATCCACATTTTTTGCCCCTGATGCATGTGTGTCTCAGATGCCTCTCACACAAACACCGCCACCCAAAGGGGAGGCAGAACAGAACATCAGAGGAGGAAGATGTGGACTTCACACATTTTCAATGGTGAAGTGCCCAGTAACATTCGTCTATACCCCTTGTTCAGTTTCATATTGGACCTGTGTTTATCATCATGCCACTTCCTTTGTTACCTGGTACTGTCCCCTTTTTATATGCCCACCTGTTTATCTAATTAATTTGTGCACTGTTGGTGAAGCCTAGTTGATGAAGCCTACCTTCCCTAATGACAATTTAGACCTCCTCAACAATGGAATTTTTCCCACCTCAACATGTCACATGACATGTATACCGTATGGACCCTGTCTGGACATTCTTTAGTCTCGAACAATGTTGGGGTTGTTGCTGCAATAACTGGACATTTGCAAATGCCTATGTACAAACCTGTAAATAAATGCACTCCCATGTAGCATTGCTTTGCATGTCTGTTGCAGAAAGGACTAACTAGACCATAGTGGATGTGTATATGCAGTTGCCGCTTCTTAGTATCTCAAGGAAATAGCACTACAGACACTATCACCTGCTGTGGTTGGACATGCTCAAGCATCGTGTACATCTACTGCCATGGCATTATGTGAAAAGTCTCATTTAACTATTGAACGTTATGGTGTGACAATAAGCATCAGTTACTTGACTGGCACAAAGTGAAAAGGCCTAACTAATCATAATAATGCTTACCTGCACAAAAAGGGTCCAATGAGACATGTGAGCCACTAACACAATTTCACATATCCACCTATAGCTTCCTGAGTGACCATGACAATGTGATCAAGCACATATGATTACCTCAATGCTTACATTGAAGATAGCCTATAAGTACTATGTGTATGCATGCACTGACACTATGCAGATTATCATGGCTAGACTCCTTCTGCTTTATCATCTTATCTATGCCACTCAAGGATGTAGAAGCTCAGTACAACACCTTGGATGTCAGTAAGCATAAAATGCAACAAATACGTTTTTGGGGTCCTGTGTCAAATGGTACATTTTGTTGAAAGGCATACTGGGGCACATGGGGCCAATGTGTTGCTTTGTCCCTTAGAGCCCTCTCATGCATTGAGCATGAGTGTGACCTCATATGACCTCAGTTGTCCAATATACACACATATCACTAATTTGGAGCCAGAGCACAGACCCAGGAACAAGGCAACATATCCCTATGGTAGGAGGAAACGTGATACATATGGTTTGCTAACAATTTGCAGAAAGTCATATGCAGAAAATACCACACGGAGCAGGTACTCAATGCCAAGAATTATTCAGGTTCCCCATGCAGGTGGGGGCCACATATAAGATTTGTAACCAGCTAGGAACAAGTTCCTACGTGCAAAATGGTGCAAGGGTGTGTGTGTTAGTGGCAGGCACCAGTGTGTGTAATATGTTGTCACAAAGCCATCCAAATTAAACATAGTCCTACAGTGGGTGAGTATCTGTATGGGGTTGTGTGTCAAATCATACTAAGACAACCACTTACAATGCATTAAGATTTTCAAATAATTACTCTTATCTGAAATATACTACCTGTTGACCATAGGCCTCTCACAAAATAACATACACCTATAAAGACTGCAGAGCAATAGCTGCATCATGTACTCAATTCAACTGTCAATGTTAAAAACTCACAATGATGCAATAATTAAAAGTTTGTGAAAGTCTAAAAAGTCTTTACTAAAGATATATCTATGTACTAATTCTATTCCCACCTATAATACGCCACCAAACCTAAACACTACCTTTTATTACCTAAACTTATACTTAACTACATCTATCTATCCTGAACTAACTATCTTTAACTCTATCTAACACTAACTCTATCTAACACTAACTTAACTTATCCTAGAGTTACTTAAATACTAGGCCCAAATGACATGTGAAACATTAACCTTCCCACACTCATTAACACACATATAGAGTGACACAATACAAACATCAACTACACCTTTACATAAACTAACTACACTTGTAAACCTTATTAAGTATATGTTTTGGGGGCTTTATTATTATTTAATATTTTTTTAATGACTCTTAATCATAAACCCTACCCAATAAAACCTTATAAATATAGAAACATATATAAAAACATGTACCTATGAAATACAATAAATATATAAAACCTAAGTATTCTAAACCTATCCTATTGACTATTTCCTTAACTAATAAAATACTACAATATGAAAAAACCTATAAAAAAAACTGTAAGTAAAAAAGTTTATGCTAGTTGGGAGAGTTGCTCCATGGCCTCCTTCATGTTAGTCATCCTCTAACTTAAGCTGGTCTTCTCCGGATGAATAGCATCAAGTTTTTGGTTCACCTTCCTCTCTTCCTTTATTATCGTATAGTGGAATACAGATACCCTTCTTCTGGGCCTCTTGACCCATGTGGGTATTTGGGGGTAGCCAGTGCTATTCATGTTTGGGGTTCCTGTCGTCAGCTTGCACCTGCTCTGCCCTGGCTTGTGGCAGATATTGCCCTTGCAGGTGTGATAGGTTGAGGGATGTTGCAGGACCCCACTGCCTTTGCACATTCATAGAGCCTGCGCATCTTCCTGTATGTCTTAGAGAGGTTTTTAACAAGGCTGTAATGATCACGTCATATTTCTAATTTTCTTGTCTCTTCAACTATCAAGTTGTCTAGGGTGATAATGGAAAAATGCTTAGCAATGGCAGTACATGTACATGATGTTTGGGAGCAATAGTCTGATATTGTAATACAATCAACTGCCCTTGACCAGACAAATACCAGCAAAAGAGATGGATATATAGAAAATATTGTCATTACATAGGTATCCCCTACTGAAGCGAGGAAAATGAGTCGAGTGCCATTGGTGTGAGTGCCCAAAATGTAATAGTAGTCACAATGAGATAAATGCCATATTGTTCAGGACACACATTCACACTCATGTTGATGTCCATATATACATTTGGTCACATGGGTCTGTTTTACCTAATTTGGGATTTAGAGTTGTGTCATGCAAATGTGCTGATCATTGATGATCAACATGAGTGTAAGTGGATAAAGTGATACAGTCCAGGCAGTATAGCTTGAACTTGCATACTCCTAATGGAGTATCACAAGGCTGCACACATTGCTGCCTTCACATACTTTGTGTCAGATAGTTTATAAATGAATAAGGTGTTGCTATGCACAACCTGCAGACCATGATTAGGGAACATTACTAACATTAACCTTCAGGCAGGCTGGGGCAGAGCTTAAGAAAGAATGTTGGAGTGAAGTACTAGTAGAAGGGGACTGCGTGGGCACTGAAACACACATTGTTTTCAGTTTGTAATGCTTTGAAAACTTCATACTGCTGCATTAACTGAAGCAGACACACATTGCACAGTCTACACTGTAGTACCGAATCGAACCATGCTACAGTTAGGTCAGGGGTGTCAAAATGCAAATAGGAGATGAACGATGATGGGTGGGAATGCTGCCTCACTTAACAAATACAGTATACCTCATTTGCCACTAAGAAAGCAATGTGACTAACACCAGTTCCTGCCTTCTGGGATTCTTCACCCTCCTACATCCTCCTGGGCCTCCTCCGTCGCACTGGTGCTGCCGACCCCAAGCACTGGTGGTGTGTATGGCAGAAAACAAATTACACATTTTCATACACCAGATTCGTTATCATTTTAAAACAAAGTACAACAGCAATGCCTCACTAGAGTATGGTTAGCATTCGTCAATCAAAACTATCGCTTTGGGAGGTTTGTTGGTTGACATGTTAAAAAAGCCAGGTAGTCCAGTCAACCAAAAACATTTCGCAATGGAGGGACAGAGCTATGATGACCCTGAGTCATTGAAGCACAATGAAGGGATGGATTGGACAATGAAGGACATATGGTCTTGGCTGGCAAATACAGAGGGATCTTATATTTTCCTGCTGTGCTGCACTGTCATGGAAACTGTTGGTATACAGTACAAATTAATGATAACACGAGATTGGGGTGAATCAATGACTATGGCCATCTCTTGTTTTGAGTGTTTGAGAATGAGCAAGAAAGCCTTCTCAACAAATGTGTTGTGAATAATAGCTTACTTGGGCCTGCAATATTCACAGTGCCAAAAATCTGCTCTCTTGGGGTCCGATGTAGGTAGGCATTTACCGGTCGGTAACGGCCGAATTCGGCCGTTACCGACCGGTAAATGCCTTTTCCAATGTAGGGGGCATGTATTTACAGATTCGGTATTTTTACCGAATCTATATTTACTGAATTAGTAAAATTACCAAATTGGCAAATACAGACTCTGTAAATGCAGATGTAGGTGGCGCTTTAAACAGTGCCACAGGCCCCTCAGAATTCGTTATTTACCATGTAATACTATTGCATGGTAAATAACGAATTCAAGTGTACATGCACATCTGTGCAAGTACACCTATGCCATGTGACACACAGACATGCCCTTAGGGCATGTCTGTGTGCCACATGGCACACAAGCCTGACATTGGGGTGCTACAGGGTGTCAAAGTGACACCCCGTTCCCCCTGGCAGGATTCGGTATTTACTGATTCGGTAATTACCGAATCGGTATTTGCCATTGATTCCTATGGGCTTCAAGGCCCATAGGAATCAATGGCAAATACTGATTCGGTATTTACCGAATCGGTAAATACCGAATCATACAGATTTGGTAATTTAAAAGGAAAATTTACCTACATCTGCCTACTTCATATTTACCTACTCTTAAATACCGATCGGTATGATTCAGTATTTAAGAGTAGGTAAATCGAAATTACCTACATTGGGCCCAAAGTCTTAGAATACCACACGAGCTATAAGGGGAGAGTGAAAGCTTACTACAAAAGCAAAAGAAAGTAACTGACGGTAGGAGGTCAACTACAGAAAAATGAAATATAGAAAAAGGATAATGCAGGGATAGGATAATAAGAATTTAACAAACATTAGATAGAGGAGTTGAAAAAAGGAGACAGTGTACAAAAAATAACAAAACAAAATGAGTATAATAGCAGGGAGAGGCAAAAGTTAGGGATTTAATAATAACAGGACTTACTGGTGCCAGCAAAACCATTGGCAGAGGCGCGGCTGGTGCCACTCCTTCACCCTGCTGTGATGCCCTCTCGCCCTTGTGTGTGGATGTATGAAATGAGGAAGATAAAAAGAATAGATTAGTGGTACTGTTAATCTCCCCAAAACAATTTTGACAGCCAGACGCATTAGCATTGCACTTTTCTAAATCAGATCGCCTATTCCTTATTTCTTCAACTCTATTCCTAATTTCCTAAACTACATTTTGAACTACTAATGAATTGCAATGAATGATCTACTCCATTCCCTTTGATGAGCCAACTCAGTCTCCCTGTTCAATGCATACTACATATCACTGGGAGATTGGGACTGTATGAGCTACATAAAGAAAGGGACAGAGAATGCTAACTCCCTGATATACTTCTATCTTAGAGACAGGACAGGGGAGTTTGCATCACACTTTAAATAATTAGCCCAGGCAAGCACTGATGAGTACGAATAGGTAGTGCCAAGCACCTGGCTAGCTCAAGCTGGTTTGTCACAGAAACGTAACTTACCTCTGAATGTGAGCAGCATGCTACATGGAAAAAAATATTAGCATTTTTAGAAAACAGAAAATAATTACTCACCAAGCTCTGCCACCTCGACACCCAGCAGGCCAAGCAGGCTCCGTTCACAATCTACAAGGTTCACCCAGTCCTGTTTAAGCTGCAGTGACATGTGCTGCACTCCAGTACAATGGCGCACACACTGGCGCACTCTCCCCCCCCAGCAGTTGATGCCGCCACTACAAAAAATACAAGAAAAAAAAAGACAAAAACATAAAATACCCACACAGAAAGTCACACACTGATAAAAATGAGAAAATGAGGGGAGGATGAGTGGGATGGAGGAGTATTGGCACCGACTAAAAGAAAGGCTGAGCGTCATGCACAGAGGAGCAGAGAAAGCTGGTAAAGAAAATGGCCATGCCTATGCTCACCACGTGGTGCCATTCACGCTGATATTTCAACATGGAACATGCTATTGCCCTGAAAAAGGAGAGCAAATGAGTGCACGAGCATTCTTCAATCTCGCTAACTTTTTTGGGAACTCCATGGAATTCCACAAAGCAATACTCTGCAGGTTCCACCCAAGCCTCGTATAAATCTTTATTACATAGATGTCTAAAGATTTGCCGAAATATAATATATTGAGCACTTAGAAACAAGGAACATAAACAAGCACACACAATTTTGACATGTGTGGCTTATGAATGTGCATGTGAAGGTGCGTACATTACTGGACCTGCTGCATTTTAACATGGCTATTGTTTGTGAATAGAATGTATTCTAGTCTGTACCGATGGTTTGGCCTAGAATTTTGCCTGTTTAATACTAATGTCAGTGTTTTAGCTTTAGGCAAGACTTAGTAACTGTGTTCGCTCAATTGTATTTTATTTTATTTTGTTCTTGATAGCCAGCCAGATAAGTGATTTTTCCAATCTCTGTAAAAATGTGCTTTTGCAGAAGCTGTGAATCTGTTATTAAAGTATAAAAAGATGGTTCTGTATCAAATGGATCCAAGATGATACAATGATGGTAGCTTCCAAATGCCTCCTGAAATTTGAACAAAAGCCTTGTTTAATGTCCTCTTACACATACACAAGAGCAGAGCATGAAGAGACCCCATCTTGCTCAATAGACTTCAATGTTTCAAAAGTATAGAAGATAGCAGTTGATCATGATAACGTTGGTTTGCTTAAATCTCAAAACATCAATGTTTAGAAAGTAAGAATTTATGTTTTCTTTAACTTGGGACAATTTAGGTCTCATCATCGATTTTGCTGTGACGTCGCCATCTAATGTGACTTGAATCACTGTTATCTTGTGTTATAATAAAGACTTGCTGATTTCACTAGCTTAAAAAATTATTCCCTGAAGCGGCCTAAACAAAGTGTACTTTCTCAAGGACAGAACAATTGTCCCAGAATGAACAATTTTTTAGGTGTCTGCAAAAATTAATTGTCAATGAAACCTGTTGTTGCGTAAGTTTGTTTCTTAAGGCAGCCGTATGTTCAAGAAGCACTTTGCACTTTAACTATAATCTTGTACTTCGTTAGACTATTTTTATATATGTGCCATGCTTTTACTCAAGTTCTATATGGTTCATGTTGGTTGCTGTTGATGTTCATTTTTATCTTTTTTGTATGTATTTTAAACTGCTTTTATGACCGGCTTCCCTGCCGAATAAAGATGATTTGTTTGATTGATACTATGTAACATTTCATGTGCAGAGCACAAATGTTGTGAACAATGGAACTCCATTTATTAGAATAGTTAGAAAATTCTCAAATGTATTTTGATGTAACAGTTTCTTTTTGCTTAATTTCTATTGGTTATATGCAGGTGAACCATACATTAATGTAGTAAACGTGTGAAGCCCTATAAAAGAGACTGATTTCTGCATTCTTACCCCATTCTTAGAAGGCAAATCTATGCTGATTTTCCAGTCAAACTTTACTGAGTTCTTTCCTCATTATTTGAAATGTATATGCTAGTAGAAAGTCAGGATACCTTAACTCATCATGCATGTCCCCAAAAGTGACAGGTCATTTTTGTCCTTAAACGTAATAGTCCGTGGACATGGTGTATGTGTGGCAGCCCTAACCGGAGTTGAGTTGTGTGGCGGTGTGGCACAGAGGGTGTGTCAGAGCGTGGGACAGTGTTGAAGGCTGTCTTAGGCTAGAGGGCACTTAGGTAATGTAAAGAGAAATGTGTGCTTAAAAAAGGGCCTTCATGTAAGAGCGAGGTGTCTGGGCATGTTTAAAATGTGGGCTGCAGAGCTGTGACAGATTGTGGCTGAGCAGGCAGGCCCAAGTCCCCGAACCTACGGCAGCATGGCTGTCTAACATTAGTGTTCGCGGCACAGAGGTGTTTTTAAAAAAATGTCTTTCTTTAGAAGCAGATGCTGCAATTTGAAACGCGTCCCAACCTTGGCTGCTGGCAAAAAACTAACCGTTAGGCTCACAAGTCACGACATAAAAACACAAGAACAAAAAGACAATTTCCCAAGAAAGGACTCTGGTATGTAGGTGTTAAAGTGGTAAAGTGACAACATTTGTGAGCAGAGCGGAGCAGAGAAGAGGAAAAAAAACTGAGCAACTGGAGCCAATCTTCCCAGGAGAATGAGTCCCAAACACAGCTGATTACGCAGCGCTTCCCAAGAAAGGCTGTAGGTTTAAATAACAGATGTCAAAATGCTTATGAGTGTATCTAACAAACAAGGCCCCAGTTAGAAAATGTACCCTGGTCATCCGGCATGTCCATAAACGTCAGACAGAGCCAATCTTCTCAGGAGAATGAGTCCCAAACACAGGTGATTAAGCACCTCTTCCCAAGACAGTCCGTAGATTTAACAGGCAGATGTCAAAATGCTAATTGGTGTTTCTAACAAACAAGGCCCCGGTTAGAAAATGTACCCTGGTGATCCGTAATGTCCCCAAACTTCAGCCAGAGCCATCCTTCCCATGAGAATGATTCCTAAGCACAGGTGATAACCCAGCTCTTCCCACAACAGGCAGTAGGTTTAATTAACAGATGTCAAATGTTAAAGTAGCATCTAGCATAAGCTGTACATCAGTCAGAAAATGTTCCCACCAAGGGACCCCGCTACCTGGTTTTAAACCCTCCCCTCCATAAAGGGTGGTGACCTAATTAGCATACCTGCACAAGTATAAAAAGCACACTTTAGGGGTCAGCAGAAATCGCCATTAAAAACCCCTTTTGGAACGACGTACGTGGATTGTTTCGCTGCAGAGGGCCAGCTCAGTAATTTAAAGGGAATAATTGGATCAGAGCAACTTCTCACAGATTGATGCCACATGCTACATGTTAATGGAGGTAAATAAAATAGGGGTGGCGCAATGTTGCATGTTTAAGGATGTAAGGTTTTATTTAAAGTATTGGGGGAGTGCATTTAAGGTGAATCATTTAAGGTGAACAGTGCTGTAGTTTTAAAATGGTACCTAGCGCTATGTAGGACTGTGTTTCTATTATTTTAAATAATGTTCAAATAGTTGTGGTCTGGTGCCTAATGTGAACAAAGTTGGAGGTAAAATGTGGTTGTCATTTTAAGATTTTTTTTAAAGGCGCAAAGTGCAAGGGAGCTGTATGTAATGCGAATAAAGGCTGGTTTTGGTTGTGGCGCAGGGTTGTACCCTTACGATTATGCAGGTTATAGAAGAATTTTACCATGATGGGGTACATTTAATGTGGGTAATGCTAGAGGCTATGATGGTGTAAATGCTTCCAACTTAAGGTTTAAAATGGTGTTTAAAACATATGAGGCTTGTATTTGAAGGGAATAAAGGTATTTGTGAAGCAGGGAGTTTAGCGCTATGTGTGCAGACAAATAATGTGAATATGGGTGGTGCTGGCGAAGAGGCTGCAGGTGTGTGAATTTATGGTAAATAATGTTAGGGTGTTTATTATGGGACATACAGACACATCTGTGTATTTTACAGCGCCTAGAAAACATTTTTACATGAAGAACAGTTGTTTAAATGGTTCCAGCACATGCAAAACATATTAAACACTTTACAAATAAAAAATAAATGGATCCCCAATGTTCTTGGCGCTGTCCGGTGGGTTGGGGAGGCTGCCAGCATTCCCATGGATCCCCTGTGGATCATGTTGGCGGCAGAGGCAGGGGAGCAGGGAGCTTCCTCTTTGTGTCTGCGGTGGAAGGACCCGCTCCTTCAGTGATGTCACCGGGGACTCCCCTGACATCATGGATAGGGCGGGTCCTTCCACCGCAAACACAGAGGGGAAGCTCCCGGCTGAGGATTCCCCAATGGTGGTGATGGAGATATAGGGGTTGGAACCCCTAAGGGCTACCAGTAGATATAAAATAAAACAAGCATTTACAATGCAACGGTTTCGCCTTTGTAAAAGTGCTAAATAGTGAAATGGTTCGGATACAGGACATAAAGAGAGTGTGCAGCCATCAACAGAAACAAGTCACATGTTAGAAGATAACACCTACAAAAAATTCACCTTGCGTAATGATTGATAGATGCCAGCACAGTGTGTTAAATAAAGCATCCTATTGTGTAACTAAACCCAACGCATTTGGTAAAAAGAAATATCCTTGAACCATACAATGGAAGGCAACCAAAACGTAAAACTAGCTGTGCTACTTAAAACATGAGGGTATGGGGATTCCCACCAATCAAATAAGTCTCACTCAGTTTAATCAATACATGGAAGCATATGTGAAATGGGAGTATAGGGCCTCCAAGCCTGTGGCAACATAAGCATGCCACATCCCACAACATCCGCCAATATCTGAATGTGAGGTCTAGGCCTGGAACAATAAATGTATGGGGGGCATTCAGACCAACAAATAGGTACAGGGGTGCTTCATTGCCTTTCTGATGAAGCCCATGGACCTGTACCAATGGCAGACCCAAATCAATTGAGAGTTGAGGGGACCTATGACAATACAAACTTTGCAGCACTTTAGTCCTGTACCAACTGCTGTGCGAGAGCATCCAGGTCCTGTCACTACATGCACTGCAACCCTTCCCTTCAAAGTTGTGCGAAAAGCACGGGCCCTGTCTAGACTGGGATAAGGGGTTTCAAATGGCCACAGACAATAGTATTAGGTACCACCTAAGGCCAGTGGTAAGGACTGCATGGGTGCTCCAGCTCACGAACCAATGATGGGTACCATTGGCCTGTTCCAACAGTGCACATAAGTACAATCTGTTCTGTGCCTGTTGAACAGTACACCCAGACCCAGGTCATTTAGGGATACTGAAGCCCCAGGACATGAGCCAAGTGACTCATGGGAAACGACCACCAGCCTACATATACGCTACCTATAAAACAAGCTGGTCTGCACACTGTGGAATTGAGAATACCCAGAACCTCAGCCAATGGGCTATCCCAAAACAAGCACTTCAAAGCACGTTCTAGTGAATATAAAGGAAGAACTGTATCTTTCTTAGCTAGCAGTATACTTACAGTAAGCGAGGTAGATTATAGTTTGGACCGTGCGCCTGTTTACGTAATATAGCACTTAGTTTCCAACCATAAGATTTCGTGCAATAACGCAGCGCATTCGGAGAGTCAGAGTCCTGATTCACTTCAATCTCATCAGTTTGATTAATGCATGTGAAAACACTAATCTTTGAAAACAAATTCTATGTAACGGCACCAGTAATGCTACTGCCAAAACTTCCAGTGTCTCCGTTTTTGTGCAGCAATTAGAACATATTGGGTGCACGAATGGCAACACTGCTCGGTTCTAAGAGCCAGCCGCTCAGCTACAAGAGGACCTGCCTGCAAAGGTCTGTCATACCACGTAACCCACCCACTTCAAGAGGACTCGCACATCCCACCAGTCTGTCACCCCCTCCTAACATAAATCCCGTAATCCATTCCCAAAGACCAGCCGCTCGCTCACCCAAGACTGGGCCCCGGCCCGCTTCATCTATTCCCAGGCAACACGGCTCGCTGACACACAAAGGAGGCACAGCAGAGCTGAGCCTGCTGCTGCAGCTGTTGTCTTTCTCAAACTCGCTCAAATCCATAATGCAGACACACAGTCAAACTCCCGCGCTCAGGACGGAGAAGGATGCAAGCACTGCGCACGCTCGAGGAAGTAGAACGCTCCTCCCCTCAGCTCGAATCTCTTTTTTTTTCTGTCATTGTGCACGGCGGACATTTTGGAACTGGAATGTTAGCGTACAACTTAATTGAAAAGGCGGGCATTGGCCAGCCCTCATATGTAGAATGTTCCCGTACGACGTCTGAAAAAAGAGCTAGAGTGCTAACGTATCTCGTAGAATATGCACGCGGTGATCGCCATTCTGCTGTACAGTCCAACTCTAAACGTCGACTTGCAATATAGTATGAATCCCACTCCTAAGTTTTAAGTTACCTAATCTTACATATAAAAGTAAGTTTCACCGTTCTCTTTAATATGTACTTTTTTAATATAACATTTTTATTGGAATTTAAACCTTTGTGACGTGAATAAAGCACTGTCCAGAAAAATAAACACAGTACAGTTTCATGTCCATGCTTTCTCTAAATACTTTCTTGGTTACAAGGCAAAAAACAAGAAACAACGGCACAAAAGGGGGGCAGAGGCTTACCTCATGGCCTCGGTAGACGCTGCTCGGAAAGCACAGCGTCCTGTAGGGATTCGGGGGCGTGCTCTCCCCTTCCCATTGGCTGGAAGGTAAAATTCCAGCCAATGGGAAGAGGGGAGGGCGGGACTTAAAAAAAGACCCAGAAACGCCCCCGAATCGCGTCAAGGCGGGCCCTGAACTGAGTGACGCTCCTCTCCTCCAATGGCTGGCCAGCATTTACGAGGCCAGCCAATGCAGGACAGGGGCGTCTTCAGGCGCCCATACTACAGACAAAAGATTTCGGCTCCGCCCACTGCTTACGCAGTGCGACGGTAGCCGAAACCTAAAAAAGAATAAAAATAAAAAAGCATAGTTTCAGACAAAGGCACTGTTTTAGCAGCGTCCCTGCAGCTTTGAGGATTGGTTGTTTTTTGGGGCATGTTTATAGAGCACAAACTTGACCTAAGGTCTTGGAGCGCATTCAGGAGAACCTGTTATGTTACACAAGGCGCACAAATATATTTTGGTAGGACTGGTACTATTAAGTGATTTTGCCAGAAACACAGATTGTCGAGCAGTTGTAGAGGCTCATTAGCAGAGCCTTAGGCTCTCAAATTATAATAGGGGACATCGTACAGGCTTATTCTAACACTTTGGAGCTCCTAGCCCTGCATCTATAAAACCTATGCTGCCTGCCAGGGGCTCTGGATTGGTTATTTTTTTATAAAACAGCAGCTGCCAAGATCATTGTTACCCCAGGTTTCCAGTGAAAAATAAAATAAATAAATAAGATAACACATGTGATTAATGCTCTTTCTGGAGAGGGATATGTGCTTTTGTCTAGGAGCTCTTTGAGGGTGCATCAATTACCCCAGAGTTTTAATATGTATGCTGTAAAGAATGTGTCCCCTGTAGTCCTCGCTGAACATTAATGTATTTGGTCAGATTGTGACTGTTTTTTTCCCCTGGGAGATATCCTTTTGTTACTTGCAGTTTATAAGTTAAAGTTCTAACCTGTCGCTATGGTTGTTAAAGGGGACACAAAGAACATCTTGAGGACCGTATACTATTGATATGCACAAATGATATGAGTGTACATATGGTGGGGCCTGTGGATGGCAACCATGGGTTCTTATTAAAAAGTAAACGTCCTTGATGTTGTTTTACCTATACCCTGTGTAAGGATGTGTGTCTCGATTTTCGAAGATTAATGTAACAAACTGTAATGCTGTGTTTATGAGGTGTAGTTTTAAAACAGCCTTTTTTGATATAACCCTAAACACAGGACATCCCGGTAATAACCATCACCGACTCAGAAATGCTCACCCTGCAAGCAGGTATATACAGAGTTGTATAGTTCTGAGTTGTTTTTGTACACCGCTGTCTCAGAAGCTCCGCTTTTCTAATGTTTTTCTCATGTACGTATGCTTTTATAGATTAAAGAGGCATCGACTGTGCAGGATAATGCGGTTCTTTCAGGTAAATGAAAAATGCAAGGGTTCTTTAAACTATCTAAGACTTAAACTTTGTTAGACCAAAAACCCCTGGGGCGTACTGCAGGAGGGATCCTCAGAAGGAATTGCTAAGGCCATGCTCATACCGCAAATGTCATTATTTTTTTCCTTGCAGGGCCCACAGAGTCATGCACGGTCGGCAGGGATGTGAAAGAGACTGCAGAGTCACAAACAAAAGAAAGGTAGCTAAAGAGGAAAGCTTCAACATCTGGAAAGGGATCGGTGACAAAGAAAGTAGCTGGGAAAGGACCTCTAACAGGTGTGTTTTTACAAAAGGGTGCAAAAAAAAGAACTCTCTGGGTTTTATTCTCGCAAGTAGAAGGGGCCACCGCCATGTAGTACTGGATGTGTAAAGGGGCCGTGTAGAAATTATTGTGGTGGGGTGTTTGTGGGTTGTGTAAACAGCTTATACAGGTTCCTTATTTTTTCTAATATATATATAGTTTTATCTTACATTCTATGAGCCATTCAAAAGAACACAGGTGAAAATACGTGTAAGGTTAAGAGGTCTGCAAAACCATTAAGGGACATAACAAAGACAGTCCAGAATGCAGAGCCTGCAACAAAATATGTGAGTAGGCGTGTACGCCAGAATAAGCTCTGCACATACTACACGCACATACAACAGAGAACCGGCACAGTCGTGAAATGTCAAATCAAGCCCTCCTCCAACATGTTGAACACGCCTACAAGAATGTCTATTCTACACAAGGAGGGGGCCAACAATGGAGAATTGCTTACAGACACCGTAATGCCTGTTCGGTGTAAAAGCGATGCTGCATATCTGAACCCTCTCCATGCCTCAAAAGGGAATCTCCTCTCAAACACATCCACCCTTAACAAGAAGCCGAGGGATCTGGAACCCCAATCATGTCCTTTGAACCTCAAGAAGATGCCTGTGGTCCCAGAGTCCCAAACAAAGCCTTTAGACTTCAAGAAGAAACCTGTGGTCCTTGAGCCACAAACTATGCCTCTAGATCTCTCATTAAAAAATAGTGTGATGCCTGTGAATCTGCCCTCTACATCCCTGATCTCTGATTGGCCAGCGGCTGTGAAGGCAGTTGCAGAAGATCTGGTACAGCCCCAACTTCTAAAGTGAATCGCTTCTCAAGAAAATATCTTAAGAAGAAGCAAGGGGTACAAGTAGAAACAGTAGCAGATCCCTTAATCAAGCCCATTACACAGCAGACCCATACCCACACCCTGAAGCCCTCCATATTTTCGAATAAACTAACAGCACCTGTAGAGGGGCGCCCCCTAGACCAAACCGAAAAACTTGCTATAATCAGGCCTCATGGGCTAAGGATCTCAGAGTCTGAAAATGCTCAACCCTGAGGAGCACATCAGCAGCAGGTGTCTCAAGGCATTGACAGGGTTGGTAGACAAACTTGATAGACCAGCAGAAGCAGCGCACAAGGGTCCTTCTAACAGGTACAATGGGGATTTGTATACGGCAGTTAGACATTCACCCGGCCACAACCTCGACAATTCCTCAGCCGATAGGGCCCTCGATTATTTCGACGGCCATTTACACTCCTCATGCCTTATGTCCCTTATTCCCCCTCCCGGAGCGTACGACCCAACCAGCCCCGCGGCCAGTGTAAACCTCAGATCACCACCAGCAATATACGACGATAATGGTATGGGCTGGGACAACTGGTCAAATCAGGGTTTGAAGGGCGTATTTAGTGAGGACCCTTCCATGGGCGCCCGGGGGTGTTCGCACTGGGACCCTGTTTGTACGATCCAACTGGACCCTCAGTTACAGAATGATGTTGTGGCGGGCAGAACGAGAGAGGGTCCAGGGGTGTTACAGACCATTGTATAACCAAGCACTGTATTCATCCCTAATCCGCCACAATATGATTCTGTAAACCCAAAAGAGGTACTAGGGGCCCATTTGAAAGACATACAGCTGGCGGTCAGAAAGCTAAAACGCCAAGCATACACCGCCACCTTAAAACTGGAGTTAGGCGGTAGCGAAGAAAGGGCCATGCTGGAGGCGCAGCGGAAGATACTGCAAATGGTTGACCAGTGTAAAAGGGTGATCCTCCAAACGTGTCTAGCAACAGTGACCGACGTATGGAGTATCCCTGTGGGACTAGGCCTACGCCGTCCCCTAAAGAACCATCATGCACCGGGTATTAATAAAAGTACCCCCAGATCGAAATTAAGCAAGAAAGTTCACACGGTACTGACAAAGTCACTGCGCTTCTTACGCTTGCTCAAGCGTAAAAAGTATATGGAACCCCTCAAACAAAGTCATACAGTTTCACAATTTGCGCCTGAATTACATACACCAGTACCATGCACCCGGCATTACATTAGTTCAGGAGAGAACAGCCCGAGGGGGTGCAATTGAATCGCTCGAGGGGTAGAGCGCCAACACGCCCATACCAGGAACACACAGAAGGTTCGAGGGCTGGGTCTGTAGCAGAGGCCTTTATGAGCACATCGACTACAGGACAGACTCTTTCAAGTCTATTCGACCTGACCATTGTGCACATTTGCTAAGGCTCTTGCAATTTACTTTGTACAATATCCATGATTCATCTATACTTTAAACCAATATTTACACTGCATTTAAAAAACGCATTCACAAAAAGGTGATTTTACTAAACATGATTCATTGATGGATTTAATATTCAGATATTCAGATATTCATACTGAACAATCAACAAAATATTCTTCAGTATATTCTTGTGGTTTGATTCTTGCCCAATGCATTTCGGGCGGTTGGCCTTCTTCGCGGGCTTCAATCTGAAACATATCAAAGATTTACATAGACACTATTCAAACAACAGAAGTCACTTGTTTACATGTTTGAAAAAACATTTCTATTGGTTAAAAAATCTTTCAAAGACTCAATGTTTGCATTGCCCCATACTACAACTTTTGTCTTCTTTCAAAGAGAATAGACAGAGGAATGAGAGAGGAATGAGAAAAACAAAAAAAGAAAACGGAAACAATTCAAACCATTGTGCCAAGTACACCACATCCCAAACATAACAAATTATTACTCACTGATTTGTCAAGCTCTCAGTGGACACCATAGATAAAAAGCGTGTACGATATTAGCAAAAATATGAACACTTAACCTTCCAATAAAAAAGGTTTCGCCGTTAACCAAGAAATGAACCTACACACTAAACACACCTTATTGCTACTGTCGAATCCGCCACCTATGGTAAGGTTTGACACCCCAAGTTCTCGATTACAAGCTGTTGAAAAGTTTAAAAAAATCAATGATGTACCTTTTTCTGAGTGCTTTCTAAGGTAAAGTCATCCAATCTATCTCGAGCGTGTGCGCTTACCTCCTCCGTAACTTCTGATGCGTATCTGAAAATGCAAGCCTTACTGGTACACAGGCACAAACCATCCAGTTCAGATAGGATGGGTTAGGCTAACTAGAAAAGTATGGTCCCGTAAAAAACAAAAGTGGGCTAATAGCGCTAAGCAGCGCAGGCTTTTAATAAGTAAACCAAAGCCAGAATATGTGCGACATGGCGGCTTAAAAGACCCCCAGAGCCCAGGCGAAGCCAGAATCCCTAAAATGATACAGCAGCAAACTCCCCCACAAGTCAGACTCCTCAAGATGCGGATTCAGAGACCGTGTTTTTAGAGAGCGTTAGAAGCTACAGTCGAACTGTAGAGAGATTTAAGGCTACTGAACACTATGAGGAGTTTAGGTTTATTAACCTTCACCAGATAAGGTCACCACTCATGGGGTTTTAGCCATATAGCAGCCGGTGCAAACACTCATAGAAAGGTTGTTACGCGATGTGGGTCCTAATGATTTTTTCCAGCTACGCTTCCGGGGGCAGGGTTTTGACAGTCCTTTGTTCACCAAACAAAGGTCCCTCGATGTGTTTGATGCTGTGGAATTTTTAGAAAACCTCTCGATGCTTTTACAGAGTAAGGCTGAACTAATCGCCTATGGCACTTTCAGAGTCATAGCCCTTATTGTACGGGGTCATGAGGGGGGTGTTTTCAGGCCTTTAAAGAGCGTCCTATACAGCAAGATAATTGGTAAGAAACAACGGTGGCTGCTCAACTTTAACAGCGGAGGAGCCAACACCTGTCTGGTGGCCAGCATTGTGGGGTTGCTGATGAGGCGTAACACCAACGACACTGCCATCCTGTATAGAGCGGCTGAAGCCCATGAGGTTCTTGAAATACCTCCAGACCGCATGGTTGGCTTTAGCACATCGGTCTTTTTGAGAACTATTTCGCCATTACGGTGAAAGTTCTTTATCACAACGGTTCTTGGAAGTACTCTACAACCGGGAAATATGTGGAAAAGAAGTCCATATATGTCCTTCACCACGAAAATCACTTTTACGGTATCTTGAACCATAAAAGTTTTCTGGGAGTTAAGTACGTGTGCATACATTGCAACCATATATACAACACTAAGGCACATCATCAGTGTGAAATACACTGTAAGATGTGTCAGAGGGACGTGTGCATCGTAGACGTCGCTCTGAAGGTGAGGTGCCGCAACTGTAAGATGTTTTGTGGCTCGTAAGACTGCTTGAGCATACACAGCAAAGCTGCTAAATGCATCCCTAAAAAGGATTGCCAAGAGTGCGGCCGGCATGAAGTGGCAGATCACAAATGCAAAGGCATGAAATGCCCAAGGCACCAGACTCCATGTAGGGTAGGAATTGTACACCGTTGTTACATGGTTAAAGGCAGACCACAGACCAAAATCGAAGATTACATAGTGTTTAATATAGAGTGCACACAAGAGACGGGGGTACACCAACCTAACTATATTTACGCTCACCATCTAACTTCCGATGACTGATGGGAGTTTGAGGGACAAACGTGCGTTGGTGATTTCCTTAATACATAAATGCAATCCAAATTCAAAGGGTATACCATGCTGGCCCATTACTCTAAAGCATACGACTCATTCTTTATTTTACAAAATATGATTTGTGAAAAGGTGCAAGTAGAACTCATCACTCAAGGTTCCAAGCTGATGTTGTTAATGGCTGGCCAATTACAAATAAGGTTCATAGACACCCTGAATTTCCTACCCATGAAATTGAGCAAGCTGCCAAAAGCCTTTGGTTTCCCCGGGTGTAAAGGTAATTTTCCACACTTTTTTAAAACCTGGGCGAACCATAATTATGTGGGGCCCATGCTGCCTCCAGACAGCTACAGGGTTGAATATATGATGCCTGCTGAGAAAGAGAGCTTTCTACAATGGTATTCTGAAAAACTTGAAGAGCAGTTTCATTTTCAAACCTAGTTGTAAGCCTATTGCTGGGTCAATGTAATGATCCTGCAATAAGCATGCAACCTCTTCATAGATGTTGTGGTGTCCATGACTAAGAAAGTCAGGGTCTTGAAACCCAAGATGCCTCAAATGACTAAGAAATCCAGGGTCTTGAAACCCAAGGCGCCTCAAATAACAAAGACGGTTGAATACATAGACTCTTTTCAAAACATCACATTGGCCTCCATGTGTATGTCCATCTACAAACACATGTTTTTAAGACTAAAAAGTATCACTCTAGTGCCGCCAGACCTTCATAACGGTAAACAGAAACCTTATTCAACACCATCTAGCCAATGGCGCATGTACGTCTCTGAGAAGGAAGACATACATATTCAGCACGCCTTACAGGGTGGTGCCGACGGCCTTTGACTACAACAGCTGTTTTTACCACGGCTATCCTCAGTGTTATAAACCCCACGAGTTTAACAGACTGATGGGTGCCAAATTTGAGCACTTACACAGACGTACTCTGATGAGGGCCTGGTATGTTGAAAAATGTGGCTCTGCTATGAGAGTCCTCTTGGAGCATGAGTGGTTAGATATGCTAACAATCGACACAGAGCTCCGCTATTTCATTCAGAGTCAACTCGTGATTTACCACAACCTCTGGAGCCCAGCGATGCCTTATTCGGGGGTCGTACAAATGCCATACAACTGTACAGGGCCGCTGGGGAGGGTAAGAAAATACACTATTATGATTTCACCAGTCTGTACCCATTTGTGAACAAAATGAAGGTATACCCCTTAGGACACCCCACCATCATATATAACGACTTTAAGCCCCTTTCCAAATACTTTGGCGTAGTCAAATGTGAAATCTGTCCTCCAGGGAAGCTTTAATTTCCAGTGTTACCATACAGAGTCGATTGTAAGCTGATGTCCCCCCTGTTTCGAACATGTGTGGTATTTAAAGAGGTCAGTGGTTGTAATCAACCCGAAGAACAAAGGATGCTCACAGGGACCTGTTGCAGCATCGAGGTCCAAACTGCCTGAGAGAAAGGCTACAGACTCGGAAGAGTACACGAGGTGTGGCATTTTAAGAGAACCACGACACGTCTCTTTTCACGCTACATTAATTTGTTTCTCAGAGAAAAACAGGAGGCCTCAGGATATCCCGATTGGTGTACTAGTCAAGATGCAAAGTAGAAATATATCAATGACTACCACACTCACATGGGTATACGTTTACAGCCCCATTTGATAGAGGTCAACCCTGCCCGCCGACAGTTAGCCAAACTCTGCCTCAACTCCTTATGGGGAACATTCGCACAGCGTACAAACATGTCAAATACGACCTTAATAACAGATCCAGACAAACTGTTTAAGTACTTTTTGCCTCTTGTTACGAGGTGTCCAGCTGCGAGTTTATCGAAGACGAGACCGCTGCTGTGTGTTGGAAATACACAAAAGAGTACCCCACAATGTGTAACAACATAAACATCTTCATAGCATGCTTCACGACAGCACACGCCCGTCTAGAGCTTTACGGGGCTATGAATAAACTCCAGGACCTCTGCCTGTATCATGATCCCGACTCTGTGATTTTTCTGAGTAAACTGGAGGATGAAGATCCTCCTCTTGGGGATTATCTAGGTAATTTGACCAGCGAACTCGATAAGTATGAATATATAGAATTTACCTCAGCCAGACCAAAGACACATCCCTACAAAACAAACACCAACAAAGTGTGCATGAAGGTCAAAGGTATAACATTAAACGACAGCAAAACCCTAAAAATTAATTTTGATAGTCTGAAGGATCTGGTGCACGAATACTCTGCATCGGCCGATCGTGAAAACGATAAAACCATAGTTGTTAACCAACCCTGTGTAGTCAGATCCAAAAAGATGTGGGAAATTACAACCCAGCCCCTACATAAAACCTTCTGCGTTGTTTTTGACAAAAGGGTCCAGACTATGGACTATAAAACACTGCTATATGGTTATTAGGCACATTAGAGAGGGCACAACCAGCACTATGGACACCAGATCACAGCATCCATTCTCCTGCGTGTTAGCAGGACCTTCAAACTATGGTAAAAGCTACTTTATAAAAAAGCTCTTAGAAAATGCTGCTGGTGCTTATCCCAAACACCTAATAACATTGTGTGGCTTTATGCGTATGGGCCTGTCCAGCAGCTTCCCTCATATCAGATTTATAGAAGGTATATCTGATAATCTCAACAATGATGAGCTGCTACCCCGACCCATGTAAACATGGTAATTGTTGATGACCTTATGCGTGAAGGTGGTGACCATCCTGAGCTAGAGCGAGCTTTTATTCATTACTCACACTACCGCAATCTAAGCATATGCTGCATTATGCAGAACTTGTTTTACAAGGGTAAGAACAGTCGCTCTATAGCACTCAATGCCTCCTACCTTGTTTTATTTAAAAATTCCTGTGACAAACAGCAAATATCCATCATAGCTAAGCAGATGTACCCGGGAACCACACACTTCTTCATGGAGGCCTTTAACAACGCTACAACAAAACCCAACAGCTACCTGTTAGTCGATTTAGAAAATAACACTCTAGAAGACTACAGACTGAGGGCTGATATTTTTCCCCCTGATCTCCCAGTCGCTTACTCCCCAAAGACTAAGTCCCAAGCCTATAAATAGCAGTGCTAAAAACTCTTGCAGAGGCTCCATCTCTGGCAGGCAAACGGATTCCCACCCTGCTATTTGCAGACTATACCCTTCTCATTTCAAAAACCTCCACGGGCCTGCAAAGCCTCCTGAACAGCTTCCAGGAGTTTTGTACTTTAAGGGGTTTGGTCATCAATACTGACAAAACCAAGTACTTGATTATGAATCCCCTAAAGAAACCTGGGCGCCCCCTGGCCCTGAATTATGTTCGATTGGAGAGGGTGGCTGAGTTCGACTATTTGGGTATCCGGCTCAATGACACTCTGAGTTGGAAACCCCACATCCAGAAGATGCTCCTAACCCATAAAAGGGTGGGGGTGTTCTTCTTAGGGAACAACGCTCCTCCACAACCAAACCTATTGCCCCAGTAGTAGAAATATACAAAGCTTGAGGGGTAAGCGCAGCGTTGTATGGGGCAGAATTATGGGGATCCTGTAACCTGGACATACTAGCAAAAGCGGAGAGCAAATTTTTGAAAGACCTGATGGCTCTCCCATTGAGTACACCTACAGTCCCTGTGCTCCTAGATCTAGGTTGTAGGTCGATTGCGGATCAAGCCTAGTTTCGCCCCCTGCTACTCTGGGCACGTTTATGGCATGTTCCAGAGCTAGCTTCTTATGCAGAGGTGCTCCGAGAGGTTATGGAATTAGAGGGCTGGTCTAAGATCAAATGGTTGAAGGAGGTCAAAAGGTTGTTGGAGGAGCTCAGGCTTGGTGATGCGTGGGCCGCAAGATCTGCCCCCCTAAAGCCACTCTAAAGAAACTATATTGGAGTTGGGTTCATACTAAACTTATAACCAAAACCAATCATTGTAACTCCACTGTGGCTTTTGTGAGGGTTAAGGACATGGTAGCCTACGAGCCATATTTGGATATGATTTCTATCCCTTTCGACCGGGCTCTGTACTTTAAGTTCAGAGTGGGGACTTTACCAGTAGGCGAACTGACTTCCAGATGGAAATCCTCTCACCAGCTCTCACCCTTTTGTGCACTCTGCCCCAATCGAATTGAGTCTGTAGCCCACATTCTCTTCGAATGTCCCGATTATCAGGCACCGAGGAGGCGCTGGCTTAGACCTCTATGCAGACGGCTAGGAACACATCAGCATACTGTTGCACTTCGTATTCTAATGTCTGACACATCAACCTTGATTGTTTGTGGTGTGTCTAAATTTTTAAAGTGGTTTTGGTTGATTCGACTAAGAAGGCTTTCATTGGCAATTTAATTCTTGTTTTATCTAGCCTTATTTTAACATTTGTAATACACTGTGATTGCTGTAAATATTGCCCTTTTTAAGGATCATATATTTGTATTGTGACTGTTGTAAATATTGTGTCTTTTTTAAATAATATGTAAAGCTTTTATGATATTTTTATATATTGAAATAAAGCCTTTCAATCAATCAATCAATCAAAAAGCAGCGCTGAAGCCCATTAGAAACATTTGAAACCCGGCCCTTATAACCCCGGTGTTGACCATGTCTGACCGCCTATGCCGCAATTTGGCCCTCCTGAAAATGTTGGTTACAGCCAGTCCCCAGCACAGAAAAGCCCTCCCATGCGCTGCTTCTGATGATTTAGTGGCGGCCATTTCAGAAGTAGCCCTAAACACCCTAAAAGGCAGCGTCCCTATATCAAAGAGCCAGTTACGGGTGTTGAAGAAGAAGCATCATCTTATCAAGAAGCTCAGTAATAAAAGGGCCTCACTTCAAGAAGAAATTGGTGAAACAGTCTGGGGGTTTTATAGGCTTATTGCTGGACATAGCTATACCCATAATTACAAGCCTCCTCTTGGGACGGTGATGGGGCAGTCCGCAGAGATGAATTTGGTTCCTAGACAACAGTTGGAGAAACTGGGCTCTTCTGCGGACAATGCCTTGGTTATACAGTGAAATGAGACTCTACAACTGGATGCTGAAATTAAAGACATTTGAACCGGTTGGATCTAAACCCGTACGACAAAGCTACCCTTTACCCCAACACCCTTAAAAATGTTCTAAGCTACTACAAGCAGTGGTATCCCCCAAAAAATAAGCTAACTTTACATGCCCTGGACTCTGAACAGCTAGCAAAGCCGGCACCTGCCACGCATCCCCAACAGCCGCAGCCGGCCCTGGCCCCGCCCTCGGATATCTTTGTTGATGACCTCCTAAAAAATATAAGTCAGAGGCACAGGGGGCAGTGCACATGTTGATGAGTAAACTCGCTGCTTCTAAAGACCTAACAGCGTGGTATGAGCGAGACAAATTTCTCTACAAGGGGCAGCCGATTGTTGGCTCACACATGTACAATCTAGTCAAAGGTCTGACTCACCCCAAGACCCTAATGCATCAAAATGCTTCTAGAGGTTGGGATCAGTTTCTATAAGCAGCCTCTGAACTCAACATCCCTTCCAGACTTGTGAGTAATAACGATCACCGTTGTAGGCTTGAAAGTTTAAAGGAACCCCTATCTCCATCGCCTGCTGCCTCTGACGTCCCACGATTATCCCACTCTTTCACCGGCTGTACAGCTCCAAAGGCAACTGTCCAACGCCCATATGTGGAGTAATCCTTAAAGTTTATACAGACTTTTTGAATAAATGTGCCTACTACGTGTATAACTGTGTCTTATTTTTCTTCATATATTTCTGTAGTAATGGATGTCATTGTAATGTGTAACCTACATAACTGTTTGTAATAAACACTTTTAAAACTTTTAAACTCGTCTCACTCGTCTTTTAAAACATTTTAATTATGGTATATGTGGCTGCATAGAAATACAGAGACTGACTGCGTGTTTTAAAAAGGTCTTTATTATGTGTTACATGCCCTTACAATTTTGAAAGACGCTATATTCTGTTTTCACAGGTCTGACAGATGCCCTTGCGTTTTCTTTTACATATTTCACAAGTAGACCGTCATTGTTAACAATGTTACTCGATATAGATTTAAGAAAATTCTAAACGCCTCACCCTCCGACATTTTACTGATAAAATAAATACAATGGGATGGCTAATGAATCCTGGACCCTTAGCTTGTTATACACAACCCTCGCTGCTGCTTTTTTCACAAACTTGAATATGGGCTGTGTATAGATACTGTGTTCGGGGAACTCAGCTGTACTGTCAAACACTGTACTCTTGTCACTATCTATAAACACGGCTGCCAAGTATGTTCCACCCTTGTAATGAGGATCTGTGTTAAAGACTAGGGTGCTTGGTCTTTTCTAGCCCTATTTTGGCTGGTAGCCCATTGCTAGGGAAAACAGCTAAAAAGTATTTCCTAGCGTATTTATGCCTGCTTAAGATGTCCTGTATCTGCACAGTGTCCATTTCACAAACGTTTTAAAGATAGTCAAACAAAATCTGTCTGGCGTGGTTGATCTGAATGATGCTGTCAAATACCGAGAATACGACCATGTACACATTTGCAGGTAGCGGATTACTAAATCGTATTTCAGATTTTAGATTGCATTTTTTGACTAGGTTGTAGTGATCACAGTCTTCCATGTCGGGAGTCAGGTCGAATGCGAACAGCTTGTATCCGGTCCCATAGCCTTCTCTTGTCACGGCTACCCCGCAGTCCCATAGATGCTTCCCAGTTATCGAAACCAGCCCCTGGTAATCCCTGATGTAGTTGAAGGTTATAAAACTGGGTGTGTATGGTTTTGCAGGAATCACGGTGCCCTTGTGGACCAGGTCAGCATAATTGATGTTGTAGTGCTTAAAATTAAAGGGATTTGAGGTGTAGATGCTGCTAAAAGCTGTATTGTCCACAAATCCGATGATGATAAGCTTGGGGAGTTGTCCCATAAATAAATTCTGTTGCTGAGTGATTCGGGTACCAGCAGGGATGCTGAATACCTACAGAGCTACTCTTCCCACTGCGTACTTGGCGTTTGATATTTGCAAAGCGTCGGCGTGAGCTAGTCTGACGCTCGGGGACACTTTCACCCTCTTTACAAACAAACCAGCTGGATGTATGCCCAGCTTGTACTGGTCCACATCCCCGCTGATGAGACAGAATGAGTTCTTGCTGCGCGTGAGCTTGATCTTAAGATCAATTCTGTTGATGAGCAGTTTATCTTGGAAAGTTCAAGTTCAAGATTAACATTTGTATAGCGCACTACTCACCCAGAGGGTCTCAAGGCGCTTGAGGGAGGGGGGTACTTTACTTATCGAATATCCAAGTTTTTAGTTGTTTTCTGAAGGAGAGGTGATTCTGTCTAAGGCGGAGGTGGGTGGGGAGAGAATTCCAGGCCTTGGCCGCTAAGTAGGAGAAGGATCTTCCCCCCATGGTGGATCTTTGGATGCGTGGAATTGCGGCGAGGGCTTTATTGGACGATTGTAGTTGGCGGATGGGGTGTAAAAGGACAGGCGCGTGTTGAGGTATTCGGATCCTCGGTCGTAGAGGGCTTTGTGTGTCGGTCGGTCAGGAGACGGAACGTTATTCTCTTGTTGACGGGTTGCCAGTGGAGGTCTTTCAGGTGACCGGAAATGTGAGCTTTGCGGGGGATGTCGAGTATGAGTCTTGCTGAGGCGTTTTGGATGCGTTGGAGTTTTTTCTGTAGTTTGGCTGTGGTTCCGGCGTAAAGGGTGTTTCCGTAGTCCAGTCGGCTTGTGACCAGTGCGTGGGTGACCGTCTTTCTCGTTTCAGTGGGGATCCAACGGAAGATTTTTTGGAGCATGCGTAGGATGTTGAAGCATGATGATGAGACGACGTTGACTTGTTTGGTCATTGAGAGGGAGGAGTCCAGGATGAATCCCAGGTTACGTGCGTGGTCCGTTGGTATGGGTGCGTTTCCCAGGGCCGGTGGCCACCATGAGTCGTCCCAGGCGGAGGGGGATGATCCTAAGATGAGGACTTCCGTTTTGTCCGAGTTCAGTTTTAAACAGCTGTTCTTCATCCATTCGGCTACGTCTTTCATCCCTTCGTGTAGGTTGGTTTTGGCGGTGTTTGGGTCTTTGGTGAGGGAGAGGATCAGCTGGGTGTCCTCTGTGTAGGAGATGATGTTGAGGTTGTGTTGGCGCGCGATGGATGCGAGGGGACTCATGTATACGTTGAAGAGGGTGGTACTGAGTGATGATCCTTGTGGTACGCCGCAGATGACTTCGGTGGCCTCTGATCTAAACGGGGGGAGGCGGACTCTCTGGGTTCTTCCGGCGAGGAATGAGATGATCCAGTCCAATGCTTTTCCTTGTATTTCGATGTTGCTGAGGCGTTGTATAAGGGTGCTATGACAGACTGTGTCGAAGGCTGCAGGGAGGTCAAGTAGGATGAGGGCAGCTGTTTCTCCGTTGTCCAGTAGAGTTCCGATGTCGTCTGTTGCTGCGATGAGGGCGGTCTCGGTGCTGTGTTTGGCTCGGAAGCCGGACTGTGAAGGGTCGAGGGATTTGTTGTATTCGAGGAAGGCGGCGAGCTGACTGTTGACAGCTTTCTCAATTACTTTGGCAGGGAATGGGAGGAGCGAAATGGGGCGGTAATTCTTGAGTTCAGTGGGGTCTGCTGTGGGTTTCTTCAAGAGGGCGCTGAGTTTGGCATGTTTCCAGCTTTTCAGGAAGGTAGCGGAGTTTAGGGAGCAGTTGATGACGTCTCGGAGATGGGGTTCGATAATGGAGTCAGCTTTGTTGAAAATGTGGTGGGGACATGGGTCAGTTGGCGATCCTGAGTGGATGGAGTTCATCAGGCGGATGGTGTCTTCAGTGGTGATTGCGTTCCAGGCGCAAAGGTAGTTGGAGTGGGGTTGTAGTTCGGAGGTGGGTTGGGTGGACTGGTCTCCGGATTGGTTTCCAAAGCTGTTATGTATGTCAGCGATTTTGTTGTGGAAGAATGAGGCTAGGGAGTCGCGGAGATCTTGGGAGGGAGTGATATCGTTGGTGCCGGCGGCGGGGTTGGTAAATTCTTTGACGATGTTGAATAGTTCCTTGCTGTTGTGGGCGTTGTTGTCGAGTCGATCCTTGAATGCTGATTTCTTGGTGGATCGGATCAGTTGGTGGTGTTTGCGGGTGGCATTCTTGAAGGTGGCCAGGTTGTCAGTGCTTGCGTTTTTTCGCCAGGTTTTCTCGAGGGTTCGACAGATCTTCTTGGATTTCTTAAGGTCATCGTTGAACCAGGGGGCTTTTTTGCTACTTTGCTTGATTTGATGGTTTTTCAGGGGTGCTAATACGTCGGCGCTGTGGGTGATCCATTGTGTGAGGTTGGTGGCTGCTTGGTTTGGGTCCGATGATTTGGCAGGAGGGTTTTGGTGGAGTGATGTGAAGAGCTGGTCGGTGGTAATTTTGTTCAAGTTTCTGCGGGGAATTGGTTGTGGGTGGTTGAGGGTCGTAGTCTTTCTGTAGTTGAAGTGAACGCAGCTGTGGTCCGTCCAATGGAGAGCTGTAGTGTGAATGAAGGAGATGTGCTTGCTGGAGGTGAAGATTGGGTCGAGCGTGTGTCCGGCATAGTGGGTGGGGGTGTCGACAAGTTGTTTGAGTCCGAGATTAGCGAGGTTGTCCAGAAGGGTGGTGGTGTTGTTGTCGTTGTTCTTTTCCAGGTGGAAGTTGAGGTCTCCCAGTAGAATGTAGTCCTCGGACTGATGAAGTTAGAGATGTCTTCGCTGAATTGTGTGCGGGATCCTGGTGGCCTGTAGAGGAGGGTGCCTCTGCGTGTGGTCTTGGGGTCGGTGTAGATCTGGAAGTGAAGGTGTTCGGCGGCTGCGAGGTTGTCGTCGGAACTGGTCGTGATGCGGATGGTGTTTTTATGAACAATGGCGATGCCTCCTCCTGTTTGGTTGATGCGATCCTTTCGGATGATCTTGTAGCCGTCAGGGATGGCTATGGCAATGTCGGGAGTTGATGAGGTGTTCATCCAGGTTTTTGTAAGAATGGTGACGTCCGGCGATGTGGTGTCGAGTAGGTTCCAAAGTTCAATGGCGTGTCTGTCGACCGAGCGGGTGTTGAGTAGGATGCACTTCAGGTGGTTAGTGTCGGAGCTCTGTTTGGAGTTTGAGGATTTGGTGCGGGTCCTGGTGCATTCGAACTTGCAGGAGTGGCAGGTGAAGGGACCATGGGTGTGTCCTGGGGCGGCTTGGTAGCAGTTTGGTGGTCGGTCGAGGTTAAGTGCTGAGAGGCTTGTGGCGTCGTACGTTATGCGGGTGGGGTGGATTTTGTGGGGACCAGGGGGTCTGGCACTGGGCGCGGTCCAGGCGCGGACGGGCATAGACGGGCTTACCTTTGGCGCACCTTCGGCGCGCATGGGCTGCGCGTTCACGCTGCGCGTGATTGTCTCTGTCATAAGTGGAGAGTGGAGGGGGGCGGAGCGAGGGAGGGTCAGCTTGGAGGCGGGAGCAGGGTGGAGAGCCGGGCTGGGAGGCACAACAACAATCAACAAAATGGCAGCAAGCCAAAAGCGAACCAGGACGAGATTGGGGCACAACCTTGTAAAAACGCTATGAACTGGGCAGCACAATCAGGCAACAATAATCAGAGCAGGCAAGATGAGCAATACACAGTGGAGCAATAGATATTAAACGGTCGAGCAGTATAGCGCTATGATGACTGAAGAATCGGCGCTAAACAGTATAATTAAGCAGTGCGAGCAATAGAGTAGAAAACAGTCTAATTAAGCAGTGCGAGCAATATCAATCAATGGCAATGAGCAGTCTGGCAATAAGCACTACGATACCAAAGCAGGGAGCAGCGTGGGGAGCGACCGCTTCTGAGGAAGAAGAGGTATTAATGTATGAGGCCCAGGAGGTCAAACTCTCGACTGCCAGCCGTAGAACTTGCTCTTTTGACAAAACCCAGATTGTCACCTTCCAACTCCTTGGCTTCAAAGTGTCCGCATGTGTCCTTGTAGAAGAGCCCCGCTGAAAGCTGCATGTCGAGGGTGTTGCTACTGTAATTTAGAATGCCTTTGAGGTAGGCTCTGTAGGCGTACATGTTATCGCTCTGTGTGATGAGACAATCGCCCAGGGATGTCCACTTGATTAAACAAGGTTAAACAAGGTTGCTTGTTGGGGTGTAAGCGATCGTAGCCACTTTAGTGTCTGCTGCTATATTGGAACCATCCGCTTTCACAATTTTACACATAAGATAGAGTAACGTGTTGTTGAGATCCAGATGCATATCTGTGGACCATGATACATAAAACTCTATAGAGGCCAACAGCGTCAAAGCGGCTAAAGGTACCTCCATGAAATAGCTGTTTTCGATGTTTGTCTGCGTCGGCTTTAGAGTAAACAAGTCTAACTCAGATTTGGCGCACTTGGCCGATGCACAATGTATGAAGGCCATGTTTTAGTTTGCGCCGCTTTCAAAAATATTTACTTTAGAGGCAAATCTCTTCTTCTTCGAAGCTCTCTTCTGTCTTGGGGTTTTTGTTTTCTGAGTATAATAATAAATCAATTAAACATATAGTCTTCTGATTCTCAATTCTGTACATGAAACATTTTCATTTATAAATAATCACAACGCAAAAATATATGATGCTTGATTTACACATTTACAAATTGTGCCCAATGCATTTCGGCACAGACAGCGTGCCTTCATCAGGGGCTGATCTCTAGTGGACGTAAGTCTCGCAAATTACACTAGATGGAAATAACTTGCCCTGCTATTCGTTGTGTATTCCAATCTCATGCGCGCTAAATTCTGACCTTCTTACAATATCGCCTGTGTTTTAAACAGTAATTCCCAGCCTCGGACTCCGTTATAATCCAAACAGCCTATATATATTTTTGCGTTGTGATTATTTATAAATGAAAATGTTTCATGTACAGAATTGAGAATCAGAAGACTATATGTTTAATTGATTTATTATTATACTTTGCATAAACGTGCATATGATGATAAAAGCATGAAGTTATGAATTAAAATAACTGAAGTTTTTGCTTTGTGTTTATATTGATAAGTGTTGGATAACACATAGTGAACAGTGCGCAACTAGTTGAGAGTTTTTCTCACCTAAACTAGCATTCAGTCACAGGCGTGACACACCTGATTAGTTGCAGCACCATTTTTCAGGTTGAATACATTGTTTACAACGGAGTGCTCCTCACACACCCATTAAACTTAATGCTGCCAATGGCTTTGTTCATAGTGTCAACAACACTTGAAATGGTTGGGTAGTAGCCGCTCTGTGTAAATGTATTCCAGGTTCTAGGGTATTGGATCTCGGTTAGGGCTACCTCCCAATCCCCTTTCAGGTCCACAGGCTTAGCCAATTTCACGGTATAATTAGAAATCTGGTTGTCGGGGAGCATGCCTTTAGAAGCGTTGGACGGCAGGGTGTTAAAAGGGCTTTGTCTCCATCTTAACAGAAGCTTTTAAACGGTACGACCAGCCCCGCCATTTTACATATGCCTGACTATTAGCACCTATACTTTTCCTTTTCAGAATCTTTCAAACCCTGTACACCCTGTGTGGGTCGTCGGGTATACTTTGTAACTCTTCCTTGTAAAAGACTCCCAACACCGCTTCCCCATCGTGGTCCTTTACCCTGTAAATATACATCCCTTCTTTAAGCTCCATAATTTCCACTATAAATATGTTGTCGCTAAAAGTCTGTTGGTAGCCCTTTTTAAAGACACCTTTCAATTTTGAAATCCTGACGTGATCACCTTTTTTAAAAATAGGCTTCTTCACCTTTGTAGCAAAATTACGCCCATACACCGTTCTCCAAACAGATAAAGAATTACTAGTAGTTACCTCTATGGGTGCTGTTTTTATGGTCCTTTGATAATTGGCATTATATACTATTAAAAAAGCTTGTAGAACATCAACGTATCTGTAGGTGTTGTGGGCCGTAAAATACCTCCACATCTTAGACTTTAAAGTTCTGTTAAACCGCTCTACAACTGCTGCTTTTACCTCCATGTGTGTTACAAAATGTTGAACCCCGTGGTGCTTTAATATTTTCTTTAATGTATTGTTTAAAAATTCTTTACCGGCGTCTGCTTGTAGTTTTTGTGGACTTCCACCCTTCTCAAAGATGGCTTTAAAAGCGGCTGCAACGCTTGCCCCTCTTTTATCGTGTAGCGCTTCTGCGTAGGCGTACTTGGAAGGCACGTCTATGATGGTTAATATATAACGAGCTCCGTTGTTATGTTTTGCTACATCTTGAAGGCTGATGATATCAACCTGCCATTGATAATCTTTTTGCCCAGTAACAATTGCAGGTCATCTCTTAAAACGTCTACTGGCGGGTTTAGGTAGCAAATACGCCTCCTCTCCTGATAACCACGTTTTCACCAGGTCTCTGCTTATAGGTTCGGTTTCATCTACAGCCCTTCTATACAGAGCTTAGGCACTTCCCAAGCTGCCAATCCCCTTGTATCATAATAAAGTTTTCTTAACCGTGCCCCCAGCATATTATCATCCGCGACACCGCAGGCAATGAATGACAAGTGTTTTGCATAAGAACCTTTTATTAAAAGTAGAGAAAATGTTTAGCAAAACATAAATAGAAGGTACTTTACATTTTCACAGTAAGCGTCGTAAGGACGGGCTAACACACAGCCACGTTGCGGTGTAACATTCTAATACTTTGTTCTAAATACACGCTATTATGTAACGTTAAATAAGACCTTATTTAAAATAGCCTTTGGGGGGCCAAAGACCCTATTTTTCAATTTTTTTATACAGATTACACATACGCCTTTCCACGAGTCTTTCTATCATCTTTCTATCAAAACCTGTGCACATCCCCTGCATGCATGGTAGTTTTAAGCTCTGGTCATGGACGTATCGGATCTCATTGAGTGCCGCTGACGAGATCCTCACCATATCAGGGTGGACATATTTCTTTTCAGTGTACAGCCCGTACACCACCCTTATCAGTTTCTACACCTTGTATGTGTCAAACAAACTGCAAATATAGTGTATCGTTCATTTGATGTCAGTGACAAAGGCTGTAATAGTCATGCTTTACACAGTTTAGTACCACGCCAAGGCGAAACCCTTGACACACTGTCTGGCATTGTAGGACAATTCTGGATCTTCCTTTTCACATGCGCCATTCTTAGAGCCGCATACACACTGGTCACACCCATCACTGTTTTGGCATGTGGAGTTTTCAGCCTGTTTTGAACACCACAGACAATTGAAAATTACATTGCTCGCTTTTGCAGGTCGCCACTCTGCCGCAGGTCTTTTTGGGGTTGCTCTCTAGGGTTCAAAAGAAGAAATATTGACCGTCCGTTAGTCAAAGAAATTAAATACATCATTATGCAGCTGACTGCGCATAATATTTTCTTTCTAACCTCCGTATTTTTACCGCCCTCTGTGGCGGCTCTGAAATCTTGAGAGACGCTAATGTCCTGCGATGCCCCATCATCTTTAATGCTTGTACCCGGCTGTTGCACAACTTTCCAAGCAGCCGTATCCTCCTGAAGGATCATGTCTTCATAGACAGGTGTGTTAGGAGTTGCTACAGCTTCTTTACCATAGTACATTATGAAGTAAGTGCATCCAGCTTGGGTTGCTCTCTAAGGGTCAAAAAGAAGAAAGGTTAACCGATCGTTAGTTGAAGAAATAAAATACATAATTATTAGGCTGTACGATTTTAGGTTTAAACCTATAATAACTGATAAAACCCCACCAAAAGAGAAATAGCCCTCGCCAGCAAAAACATATAAACACTGAAAAAACACCTGCACAACCACAAACTAAATGCATTTCAAAGAAAGAACAAGCATTAGAAATGCAATCGGGCTCGGATTTATTTGAGTTCGAGCTAATGGCATTGTAAATGCCAATTTATTGTTGCTATGTGTTATGGAGTGTGTTCATGTGGTGTGTACTGCCAGTGATCTCCTTGTGAGTGTGAGAATATTGCACCGTTACTGCCTGTGATGTCCTTCTTGTGAGTGTGAGAAGCTTGCACCTCTGCTGCCTGTGGTCTCCTTGTGAGTGTAAGAAGCTTGCACTGCTGCTGCCTATGATGTCGTTCTTGTGAGTGGGAGAAGATTGCACCTCAGCTGCCTGTGGTCTCCTTGTGAGTGTAAGAAGCTTGCACAGCTGCTGCCTCTGATGTCCTACTCACTACTCTACTCTACTCACTACTCTACTTTCTACTCACTACTCTACTCACTACTCTACTCACTACTCACTACTCTACTCACTACTCACTACTCTACTCACTTCTCTACTCACTACTCTACTCACTACTCTACTCACTACTCTACTCACTACTCACTACTCTACTCACTACTCTACTCACTACTCTACTCACTACTCACTACTCTACTCACTACTCTGCTCACTACTCTACTCACTACTCTACTCACTACTCTACTCACTACTCTGCTCACTACTCACTACTCTACTCACTACTCACTACTCTACTCACTACTCACTACTCTACTCTACTCACTACTCAACTCACTACTTTCTACTCACTACTCACTACTCTACTCACTACTCACTACTCTACTCACTACACTACTCTACTCACTACTCACTTATCTACTCACTACTCTGCACTCACTACTTTACTCACTACTCTACTCACCTCACTACTCTACTCACTACTCTACTCACTACTGACTACTCTACTCACTACTCTGCACTCACTACTCACTACTCTACTCACTACTCTACTCACTACTCTACTCACTACTCTGCTCACTACTCACTACTCTACTCACTACTCACTACTCACTACTCTACTCACTACTCACTACTCTACTCTACTCACTACTCAACTCACTACTTTCTACTCACTACTCACTACTCTACTCACTACTCACTACTCTACTCACTACACTACTCTACTCACTACTCACTTCTCTACTCACTACTCTGCACTCACTACTTTACTCACTACTCTACTCACCTCACTACTCTACTCACTACTCTACTCACTACTGACTACTCTACTCACTACTCTGCACTCACTACTCACTACTCTACTCACTACTTTACTCACTACTCTACTCACTACTCTACTCACTACTCTGCTCACTACTCACTACTCACTACTCACTACTCTACTCACTACTCACTACTCTACTCACTACACTACTCTACTCTCTACTCACTACTCACTTCTCTACTCACTACTCACTACTCTACTCACTACTCACTACTCTACTCACTACTCACTAGTCTACTAACTACTCACTACTCTGCACTCACTACTCACTACTCTACTCACTACTCTACTCACTACTCACTTCTCTACTCACTACTCTGCACTCACTACTTTACTCACTACTCTACTCACCTCACTACTCTACTCACTACTCTACTCACTACTGACTACTCTACTCACTACTCTGCACTCACTACTCACTACTCTACTCACTACTCTACTCACTACTCTACTCACTACTCTAATCACTACTCTACTCACTACTCTGCTCACTACTCACTACTCTACTCACTACTCACTACTCACTACTCTACTCACTACTCACTACTCTACTCACTACACTACTCTACTCTCTACTCACTACTCACTTCTCTACTCACTACTCACTACTCTACTCACTACTCACTACTCTACTCACTACTCACTACTCTACTAACTACTCACTACTCTACTAACTACTCACTACTCTACTAACTACTCACTACTCTGCACTCACTACTCACTACTCTACTCACTACTCTACTCACTATTCACTACTCACTTCTCTACTCACTACTCTGCACTCACTACTTTACTCACTACTCTACTCACCTCACTACTCTACTCACTACTGACTACTCTACTCACTACTCTGCACTCACTACTCACTACTCTATTCACTACTCTACTCACTACTCACTTCTCTACTCACTACTCTGCACTCACTACTTTACTCACTACTCTACTCAACTCACTACTCACTACTCTACTCACTACTCAGCACTCACTGCTCACTACTCTACTCACTACTCTACTCACTACTCTACTCACTACTCTACTACTCTACTCACTACTCTACTACTCTACTCACTACTCTACTCACTACTCTACTCACTACTCTACTCACTACTCTACTCACTACTCTACTCACGACTCACTACTCTACTCACTACTCACTACTCTACTCACGACTCACTACTCTACTCACTACTCACTACTCTGCACTCACTACTCACTACTCTACTCTCTACTCACTACTCACTTCTCTACTCACTACTCACTACTCTACTCACTACTCACTACTCTACTCACTACTCACTACTCTACTAACTACTCACTACTCTACTAACTACTCACTACTCTGCACTCACTACTCACTACTCAACTCACTACTCTACTCACTACTCACTACTCACTTCTCTACTCACTACTCTGCACTCACTACTTTACTCACTACTCTACTCACCTCACTACTCTACTCACTACTCACTACTCTACTCACTACTCACTACTATGCACTCACTACTTTACTCACTACTCTACTCACCTCACTACTCTACTCACTACTCACTACTCTACTCACTACTCTACTCACTACTCTGCACTCACTACTTTACTCACTACTCTACTCACCTCACTACTCACTACTCACTACTCACTACTCTACTCACTACTCTACTCACTACTCACTACTCTACTCACTACTCTGCACTCACTACTTTACTCACTATTCTACTCACTACTCACTTCTCTACTCACTACTCTGCACTCACTACTTTACTCACTACTCTACTCACTAGATGTGCGGTGGCAAGACAACAGAAGTGTGTGATGAAGGTGGAACTACTAGTGTGAAGGAAAGGATGCTATGTCAAGAAGACACAAACTCACAAAAAGGAAACACACACACACACACACACACACACACACACATACATAAAGTGATTTCATATATTGGAATAAACGTGCAGTACACATGTAGAATGAGACTGTCACAAAAAGGGTAGTACATCATGATTGAATTAGATCAAGTAAATAAAACTATCTTCAAGTAAAGGAAGAATTAGTACTGCCTTCCTGGGGCAGACAAAGGAATAATCTATTGTAAGTAGATAAATGGCTTGTGGCACTAGAAGGCGCATACGCCTATTTAGCCAAATAGCAACATAAACAGTTGCTTATTTCCAGGTTTAAATCACATTTTTTATTATTTCATAGCAAAAACATAAAGGGGCAACAAAACCCGATACAAATACATGCGATCGCTTAAAACAAAATATACACTTTACATTGGACACTCATGTTTGCACTGAACGAAAAATGCTGCCATTTTGTGTCGACATTTACTGATGGTCTTCGGCACTGGAATGGAAAGTGCACCAAGCTCACAGAAAAGAAAAGCCCCTTTCATCCTTCAGGTCAATGAGATGAGCACCACTGAACTGGTTAACAATAAACGTATTATTCAGCACCCAGGAGTGATGGTGAGCTTTGCAAATGCATATTATGTTACACTTCGAGAATGCACACAAGCACCAGTTAACAACTACAATGCACGCCTGTCCTCCCTACGGTTGAAAATTCACTACTTTGAAAAAATTCTGCCCACGGACATATCCCATAACTATCTGGGTCAAACCAAAGTTCAAACTATGTGATTGAATCCGATATCCCTGCGGTTGAATGCGAACTTGCACTACCGTGACACTGTGTGGATGTATGACGTTATAACGCATACTTTTACTCCGCAGACCATTACAACGCGACTTTTACACCGCATACCGTTACAACGCATAGCGCCTTGGGGCGCTGGATAGTGGTAAGTATAATTTACTATTCTAACTCCAGTCCCCGTGGACCCTAGGGAAGGTGTTGGATAGTAAATTATACTTATTCCCTATCCTAGAGCGCCCCCCAGCGCAATGCGTTGTAATGGTATGCGGAGTAAAAGTCGCGTTGTAATGGTAGTGCGGAGTAAAAAATGCGTTGTAACAGGTGTATACCCACTGTGTGTGTTCTAAGACAATGGCATGGGCCTTCGGTGCAACCAAAATCTGTACTTGTATGTTGTGTGACTTACGTCAATTGATGTAACCCAACCTTTCACTAGAGGATGATGCCAATACACCTCCTGTATCATAGTGTAACCCAGCTCTCTCTGGCACAGCACCCCCAACCACATCTCTGCAATCACGGTGTGACCAGAGGCGCCTCTTGAAACCTCACTACAATAGTCATTAATAGGCAGAAAGTCGATTCGGTCTACATCTAGGGCCTAGTGGAATTAAATTGTACCTACATCACAGGACTATAAAGGAGGTGTTATAATGCGTCATCTATAACAAAGTAATAACCTTTGTGTTAGTATCCCATGACATCAGCAGAAAATGCCACCTAAAATATTACAAGCATCAGCCAATTCAGAACTCGCCCATGGCTAAAGTTTATCAAAACTTGTACAAAAACTGGCCTCTTAAGAGAGGGGTAAATTTTCAGTATTCGTCACTTTAGGATGTAAATTATAAATTACCAATATGTCATAAATCACTAATGTCTTACGACTACCATCATGGCAGGTTAATTATAACTTTAAAAGTACAAATATTTTTAATACGCTCACTTTCACTCCACTTAAACAAATAAAGCAAAGTCTAATCAGAGAGTCAGGCAGTTACCGGCACCGTGGATGAAAGACAAACATACCAGCGCCATTAATTCAACAGAAAAAAACAGCGCTTTCACATTTTTTTCACACACGAGAGAAAGGAATACCTAGAGCCCAGGGAAGGGATTTGAAGCAAAAACAGAAAAGTGCGAAATTTATTTTTGCCACACCTGGGCTCAAAGGAGTTATGACAGTGGTGTTATCCAAATACAGACTAACCCGCACTTGTGCCTACTCACTGAGTCCGCCTCGGGCTTCAGCTGCTGCAGGGTGCACAGGCTGCGTGCGCCACTCATCATATAAGGATCCGCACAGACTGATCCTTTATCAGGATCGGGGCCGGGGTGGGGGCTCTGCGGGTTATTTAGAGACTCCACTCTACTCTCAGCCAGGACAGGAGCCACAAATCATGTTATAATGTCCATTCCAGAGTGGGCCCCGGCACCTCTGTGTGTTTTCACTGAAAGCCGACACTGTTTTCAGCTTCATGGTCCCCCTGGCCAGTGCCTGACCCCTCCCCCAGCCCCCTCGTTCTGGCCTCCCTTGTGGCGCGCGGCCCCTCTGCTCCCCCCCCCCCTGTGGAACGGGTCCAGAGGGCAGACATTGCTTCATGCAGGGACGGGGTTGGCACGCGCGTGCCCGGTCACAGCCCCTCCCGGCACAATTCCAGCGGTGCTGGCCTCTGAAACATACATTTGCAGCTGGACTGAGGAGAGGAGGGGGGCGTCTGACTGTGCATTCTTGCAAACCATTTCTGTCCTGCGCCCTCCTTTGCCACAGCCCAATTAACTCAATTTGGCGCCGAGAAGCGGGATGACTCCAAGCGCTTGACATGGGCTTCCGCCTCCCACACACCCACCTCTGCTTATCCTTTGTGACTCACCAGCCCCATTCCACTTTACAGAAAATCACGCATTGCTTGACGCGCGCCCGACAAACGCACTGCTAGATGGTGAACGCGCGCACACCATCTGGATTGCATTACACGGGCACTCTGACAGCTCCTAATTAAGATTAATCACTCTGCCGTGCTCGTTCTCACACACAATATGCCACATCGGGCACGCGTACATTACTTACAGCCTATCACATCTACGCTTCTAAATACACATCACAGCGAAGACGAATCACTAGGCAGATGCCATTAAAAACTACGGAATGTGCCAGCCGGAGCCCTTTCTGCATTGAACACATTAGGGCTCGCAAGCTCCGCCTCCACTTCGTGGAGTCTAAGGCCCGAGCCCTAAAAAAGAGAGTGACAGTCGTTTTTTTCTTCCTGAAGGGGCCAATACAATGTAACTTTGTTATACAAGCTAGCATTAAGAAAGACTGGGCTAACATTATCTGCTGGAGTTTTGTTGTTTAGGGATGCCACTCAAATATTGTTTCTTCTTCCTTTTTGTTTTTTCAGTTTTGTCGTCATTGGTCTAAAGATGCAGGTTTTAGAAGCATGTTTTAGGTCTTGCTTAATTATTTAAAAAACTGTAGAGAATCAGGAAATATCAAAACCATAATTTATATTTTGACTATGTTTGATTCTTTAACTGATAGGTAAAATGGCTGGTTTCATAAGGATCTTCCCTAATATGTTTCATCACATTTACCAACAGAGAATGGGCAAAAACCCTTAATACATCGGCCCCTAGTTTCTAGTGAGTCAGTATTGATAGCATTTGAATTGCCAACACCTCAAGATTTAAACATTCAATGCAAGGTATAGTGGCAAGTATATGTGAATAAAGCGCTATTGCCAAGCATCTGGGTTAGTGCTGAACACATGACATAAGACTTTTGTAAAACATGGAACGCAGTGTCCCTTGGAATGCTCTGTAAAAAAGGTTCTTTCCACGTTCAACAAAGATTGGAGTGATATTGTTTGTATTATCACTGATTCAGCTACAAACTTGAAAAAGTTATGTGATGAGCTGTAGAAATTGATACCTGAGCTGAATCGCTTCCCTGTAAGAGATCCTTGCCACTTGTTAGATTGTATGCTGAAAGCATCTTTACAATCTTCAGGGTTAATGAGGAATGCTATTGACTTTTTATTCTAATCTGGTGCACTCTTTTGTTAAACACAGGAACTAAAATGCAAATATTTCTCATTTTGTGCTTTGTGTGGCATCAAAGAAAGAGTCATCCCAAGTGTTTCAGTCAGCTGATGGTTCTCAGTCCAAGGGACTATGAATGCTATATTATCCATGTGGCAACCGTTTACAGAATATTTGCTGAGTGATGATGCCAAAGGCAAGAAATGTGAGGCTCCTTGGTCGCATATTGAGAGTGATGTGAAACAAGCACACTCTACTGCCTTCTTTTCAGGAAAACATAACTGCTGTAGTGGACATAATAATAAAACTAGAGTCTGAAAACACCCTTGACTGCCACGTGTTCAGCATAATTGGTGTAGATGTGAAACATCTACTTGAGAGTAGGCTGGGCGACACCTTTAGTGACTTTGGTACTGCAACATGTTCCATGTTAGAGTGCTTGCCACTTGATAAGGAAAGCAATGTTGAAGAGCAATTCAGGAACTTTTATTTTACAATGTGTGTGAAATGGTGTGCATGATGCATAGAAAAGTCTCTTCACCAACCATGGCATTTGAATTCAATGAAACCTCACTGTGGTACTCTGTACAAGTTCTAGATCCATTCCATAAAGGTGAATCTCCTCTGTAGTTTCAAAAGTGCTGCTTCATTTTTGACCACTTCAATAAGTCTGAGGGCATGAGCGCCCAGCTCAACACAAATGTTGCAGAACCTGCCCTGAGAACCGCAATCTTCAAGTACACCAGTATTGGCATGGAAAGCTATGTCAGGGACCAGAGTTGTCCAAATCAAGTGCCAATGTTGAAATGGCCTTTTCAAAGAAGTTTACATGGAAAGGAAAGAGCGAGCGCAGATAACCAAAGACTCACTTAAGAAGTATTGTATGGTGTACCACAATAAGTTTAATTTGCACAAATCTATTTGGACCTCTTATACACTATAGGTACACTGTCTATATATCATGCACTATCAGTGCAGAAAGAAAGCAATAATAAAAGCAAAACATTCCGTAAACTTCAGAAAAACACTGTTTCTGCGTTTTTTTTAATGGCGCGAAAATATGTAACCACTCATTACCAGTTTTTTTAAGATATTAAAATCACTTGAAAACACTGAAAAAACCCCACCAGAATTTACCAAAAATAGAAACTGGAAACAGGAAAGCCTAATCATTATGTAATTGCCTGCACATACCATTTTTACTAACTTCTGCATTTTCACTGCCCTCTGCGGCAGCTTTGAAATCTTGAGAGTCGCTAATGTCCTGCGATGCCCCATCATCTTCAACACTTGTACCCAGCTGTTGCATAACGACCTTCTCAGGCGCCGTATCGTCCTGAAAGCCCATGTCTTCATCACTGTGTTTATTAGTTGGTACTAGCAATTCTTCATCTTCCTCCATGTCCACGAAACTGAGGCCAGCAAACACGCTGCCACTACACAAGCCCTCACTTTCGCTGTTGTCGCCCTTAATTGAGGACATCCGGCATACGCAATGCTTGAGACTGAGTTCTTCCATAGGCCAACAAAGGCCATTGCCAACCAGTAAAGTCGCAGCCTATATCCTTAGGTGTTTCTTGTTGAGCATCCTCATCTTTTACCAGGGGTGTTAAGCTACGTTAATATCTATTGTTAGTGGCCTGGGAGCCACCCAACACTGGTCTTTTCACGAACGGGCTGTATCTCTTCATTTTGCTGTGGGCATCTTTTCGTATTCCGGCATCTGCTTGCTGTACAAGGCTCTTAAGGATGTCTTATATGTATCCTAAACATCCTCTAAAAGGGGGCATACACCTCTACACCACAACAAGGGCATACAGTTGTCTTAGGGCTCTGGTTCGCTGATGTCTCCAAAAGCAGCCCGCCCTATGGCAGACCACCCCTTGGGTCAAATGGGCACCTACACCCATCCTATGGATTTGGGACCTGTCACTTTTAAGAACACAATGAGTGCGTGGCACCTGTAACTTTTAAGGACACAGCCAGGGGGGCGTGGCACATGTCACTTTTGGGGACCCGCATGATGAGTAAAGGTATCCTGACTTTCTATTTATGCTTATTGATCTAATATTGATGGATCCAGCCTGTGCATTTCTGTATTTTAACTAATTGAGAAAATCTTAAAATAGAGAACCTCGTCTGTCGTTCCTTACCAGAAATGCTTTATGCTTGCCTTCTGCATTTTCCCTACCTAGCTTTACGTAGCTTAAAAAGAGGGATGGGTCCAGCAGGGAACCCCAGAGTCCGGCAGAAACTACACCACTACTCACCTGGTGCCATTGTGCATAGGAGGAAATTAATATATGGGTTTGCAATCTGACAATGGACAAGTTGCTAGATAGATGCTGAGAGACTAATTTGGAAGTTGAGGCCTCATGGTATAATTGTAAGAGGGGCTTAACATAATTTGGCACAGATATTCTAAAATAAACTATGCTAGCTAATTGTTTAGGAACCGTGTGAAGAAATATGATTCAGCTGTATTTTGGGTTCACTCTGTCATTCATTTTGTTCTGTGAACTATTACAAACATGGCGATAATTATTACATTATTTATAGGACAATAGTCATAATAGTTTGTTCTTAATTAGCAAAGGCGTGTTTGTGTACTAATTTCGGTATTCTCGGTGGAGATCCATATTTGCATATGCACTTGAGAATGTTTGTGCAATTTTTTCGTTTATCTGAAAAGATTACAGTGGATTGGCAGCAGTGTCGAAACACAGCAGAGCAACAATGCAAATGCCACCTTGGTTCATCAAAAATGAATGATTTTTTTACCTCTAGAAAGCATTGGCCAAATAGAATAATAATATCTGAACAGCAGCGGTTTAGTAATAAAATAAGCCTAACTGCATTTTTTAGATAGCATTCCAGTCGGCGACTGTGAAAAAGAATCGTATTAGATAGCATGTCCATTATTTCTTTTAGCTAACCTTAAAATCCCTTATAGTATAATGTACTATTCATTTTGTCAGGCATCCAATCAAGTCAGTATAAATAAAAATGTGCTTTAATATTAGGAAAGAAGTGCTTTCGTTTTTTACCTTTATTACATTTTACCACTTTTATTCAATATTTGAAAGTAACTAAATAGCTTTCATGCCAAAGAGAATGATGCCTGCTTTACTTTCTCGCCTCAGGGATTAAAGATTTACTTCAAATAAGATTAAAGCACCTAATAACGTTTGTTTTTTTCATTGCATTTGGTTTAGCTTTCACATCAAAGCAATGTAGCTGACTTGTCAAAAGAGAAGTGAAAATAGTTCAAAGTTAAAACAATTCTTGAAAAAGGAGCAGCATTTATGCCAAGGTTTGCAAGAAGGGATGCTTTGAAAATGATCGTTCCCGCTTCCCGTTGCCACCAACCCGGAACTGAGGGGTACGGACAAGGAAAGCCGTGTATTAATCACTTCATAGCAACCTCGAACCGGATCCTGCATGTCTACCATTTATTAATGTAAATGAACAATTTGAGCATGCAATTGAGCTACTTTTTTAGAGGAAATTAGTTTGGTTTATGAGATCCTATATATGTTCATAGTATTTAACTACCTCCCAACACCGTGTGCGTTAATGAACATAAAGATACAGTTATTGGCATAATCCAGATTTGTGTAACCTTTATAAAAAAAGAATTAGGGGCTTTGATAATATTGGCGGTGATAGATTCCTAAGTATGGTGCTAATGGTAGCAATTAAAGCCTTAGCTTCAACTGAGACATGGGTGGGCATAAAAATATGAAACCATGACATCAATTCTACATTTGGGAATAAATAATGGGTACAACATTTACATAACAAGAGGTACCTTTTGAGTGTTTATTTCAGAGGGAAAAAAAGAATATCAATTCTCCTCTGCAACCAGTCTTTTTTATTAAGTACAAAAGGAAAATAAGTTCTAAAGGTGCAAAACCACACTTGCCCAAGAGTGCTTGCAAGGGAAGCAAAAATGTCAGGATTGGTCTAGCTGCTACCTAATGCAGTGAACCAAGGGGGATATTCCCAAGAACATGCGATAATCGTCCCCAAATTTGGTTAACGCAATCTCTCATATCGCCGTCTATCTCGGGAAAATAACTCCATGTCAACGCCGTATTCACAACATGGCGGCAACATGCAACAGTATCCCGATAACGCGTCAAATGTCTGCAATAAAAGTCTCTGGATGGTGATAAAAATCTAAACCCCAACGGAAAAAAACTTGCAATGGGCACAACTGCGATAAAAAATCCAGCGAGATGCAGCGCCAGCCTGCAAGTCCCACAAGTCAAGTGGCCAAAATCACTATAAAAGCGGCAACCAAAAACACCAAAAAGACCCAAACAACTGCGAAGCGCCATGGTGGTAGCCGGAACAAGTACAGAGGAAAACCAGAACCCCACAAGCCCCAAGGAGGACCAGCCGAGGACCATCATTGGGCAGACGGTGGCAGGAGTTGGGGGACTGGACACTGCACATCATGACCTGAACCAACAGCAACAGGGTGAGTAACGACCAGGGACTGGGGGGACATGGGGAAGATGGGCACAATGGCACACATGCACAAGTAAGTATAGCACATCTGAGGACAAACCATGCTCCAAGAGTCACAGCTCTGACCAAGAGCCTAATTTGCGCAAGTCTGCAACATCTCAGTATTGTATAAGCACAGAAGTGAAAGGCACACCGCCTGAAAGGTATATGGGTCAGCCAAATCAGAGCCGAAGGGGCAACTCACCCACAATGCAGCACACACACGTAAGATGCAGATCACCCCTACATGTACAACAATGTGGTACAAACTGCATCACTTTCACAACAGAACAGACGACACAACTGCTGTCGCTTGTGTGCAGAAAATGGCCATTCGTATTTGGCATAGCAGAAAACGGTGAAATGACAATGCACAAGTACAACCTCACATCCCTGATGGTGTAGAAATGCCAAGTGTCCCACTTCAAATAGGCGTCTCCTCTTAAACATTCACAATCTACATTGCCATGCAGTCTGACAGTAAACTTATACAATGAGTGAACATACAAATGAACACAATGTCAATCTGCATTTTCCCTTCACATTGCAGAGGGAGAATCAACACCTCCTGTAGTGTAGACCAAACAACTCAGCACTATTGATGAAGAGGACCTCCCCAACATCCACACCGACGCACTCCAACTGCTCAGGGACAGCTCCAGCACCCCACCTCCAGGAGCAGGGCAGCCCAGCTGCATCCATGAGACCCCACCCCCTGCACAGACCACACTGCAGGAAGCACCCACCACCACAGCTATCTCCCAGGACCCCCACGACCAACACATGGGTTTCCAATGTTGTGTGTTAGGGTGCCAGGAGGAGAGGTCTGACCAGCTGCGGGTGGGGTTCGACCTCATGGTATCCAAACTAAATGCCATACGTGGGTGTCTAAGTCCCATCAGGGACCACTCACAGTCCCTAAAAAACACTCAATGTCCGCTCCTTGCTCTACAACATGCCCTGGCTAAAATCGCTGTAGTCATGACTCTGAACCAAGAACAACTGCCTAGTCAGAGTGGCCCCAACAATGTCATCCATGAGTTGGGATGCACAAGGAGAATGATGGAAAGCTTGGAGCGGATGCAGGCGGAAAGAATGTTTACCACTGCTGCACACCAGCGAGATGTAGCTGGAATATTCCATGCCCTGCAATCAATCAATCAATCAATCAAAAACATTTATATAGTGCACTACTCACCCGGAGGGTCTCAAGGCGCTTGGGGGAGGGAGTCCGCTACTGCTCGAACAGCCAGGTCTTGAGCTGCTTCCTGAAGGCGAGGTGGTCTTGGGTCAGGCGGAGGTGGGTCGGGAGGGAGTTCCAGGTCTTGGCGGCCAGGAAGGAGAAGGACCTTCCTCCTGTGGTTGCTCTTCGGATGCGGGGGACGGCGGCGAGGGCGTGGCTGGTCGATCGAAGCTGGCGAGTGGGAGTGTAGAAGTTGAGGCGGCTGTTGAGGTATCCCGGGCCTTGGTTGTGTAGGGCTAAGTGTGCGTGGGCGAGGAGACGGAAGGTGATTCTCTTGTTGACCGGGAGCCAGTGCAGGTCTCTTAGGTGTCCGGAGATGTGGCTATGTCGGGGGATGTTGAGGATGAGTCTTGCTGAGGCGTTCTGGATCCGCTGGAGTCTCTTCTGGAGCTTGGCGGTGGTTCCGGCGTAGAGGGCGTTGCCGTAGTCCAGTCGGCTGGTGACGAGGGCCTGGGTGACCGTCTTCCTGGTCTCGGTGGGGATCCACCGGAAGATCTTGCGTAGCATGCGTAGGATGTTGAAGCAAGACGAGGAGACGGCGTTGACTTGTCTGGTCATGGGGAGGGAGGAGTCCAGGATGAAGCCCAGGTTGCGTGCGTGGTCTGTTGGTTTGGGTGCGCTGCCCAGGGCGGGCGGCCACCAGGAGTCATCCCAGGCAGAGGGCGAGGAGCCCAGGATGAGAACTTCCGTCTTGTCTGAGTTCAGTTTCAGGCGGCTGTTCATCATCCACTCGGCAACGTCTTTCATACCTTCGTGTAGGTTGGTTCTGGCGGTGGCGGGGTCGTTGGTGAGGGAGAGGATCAGCTGGGTGTCGTCGGCGTAGGAGATGATGTTGAGGTTGCGTTGGCGTGCGATGGCCGCCAGGGGGCTCATGTAGACATTGAAGAGGGTGGGGCTGAGCGAGGAGCCTTGAGGAACGCCGCAGATGACTTCGGTGGCTTTCGATCTGAACGGGGGTAGGCGGACTCTCTGTGTCCTTCTGGCGAGGAAGGAGATGATCCATTCTAGTGCCTTCTCTTGGATTCCGACGTTGCTGAGGCGCTGCACTAGGGTGCGGGGCAGACAGTGTCGAACGCCGCGGAGAGGTCCAGGAGGACGAGGGCCGCTGTTTCCCCGTTGTCCAGCAGGGCTCGGATGTCGTCCGTGGCTGCGATGAGGGCGGTTTCGGTGCTGTGGTTGGCCCGGAAGCCAGACTGCGAGAGGTCGAGGGATCCGTTCGTCTCGAGAAAGGCGGCCAGCTGCTTGTTGACGGTCTTCTCGAAGACTTTGGCCGGAAATGGGAGGAGCGAGATGGGGCGATAGTTTTTGAGTTCGGTGGGGTCCGCTGATGGTTTCTTCAGTAGAGCGCTGAGTTCGGCGTGCTTCCAGCTTTCTGGGAAGGTGGCGGTGTCAAAGGAGGTGTTGATGATGTCCCGCAGATCCTCGTCATTGTATTGCCACCACAAGGCCTGGCGCGGATGGATGCTGGTGCTAATACTACATCTCCTCCCCTGAAGTATCAGTGCCACACACTGCAGCAGGTTTTCCACTTCCATCCGCTGATGTGTCACTGCCACAAAGTGATGCAGACAAAACATCCACCACCTGCATGTGAGGCACCTGACACATCAGAGGACAAAGATGATGATGAATCTGGCTTTGTGGCTAGAATGAAGTGGTAGCATTCACCTCCGCCATATGGCTGGGTTCAGCTTGGTTCTGCCCTCTTCATCATGCCCTGGAAGAACACCTCCCACTGTCCCCCTATACACTGAGCAACACTGACCTTGGACCTCGACATGGCCTGCCATATTTGGTTTGCGCACCAATGACACAGCAATCACACTGCGGACTGTAGTCTTCCACTCCCTATGAACTTGTCAATCCCAAAAGGACTCTGGCTGGCCCTCCACAGGCCAACAATGTAAAGTGGTCTTTGCATGACCTTCTACCTTCAACACTCCACTGAATGTGGATAAAACATTCAACTCACACAAAAGTGTCAAGGCCATGATCAATCAAGAATGAAAGTATGGATGAATGTAGGAACAGTGATTCCACAAAAAGGTACTCCCTGTGTATGGCTGTGACCCAGATAGGCATTGAGACACACATTATCCTTCAAATCAACACTCATCGCAGTTGAATATAAGTGAAGATGAGTAGACTTATTAGCACATGCGTGTCAGTACAGGCAAGGTATGTGCCACAACATGCAGACCAATGCAGCAGTATGTTAGAATGAGGAACATTGCCAAGCGCTGCTGTCCACTCTGGGGGAGTGCCTCACTTTTCACAGGTGTGTGTTAAGCGGCATTGTTGTCCGCTCACGTTTTGGGAGTCCAGGCGAATGCAGCCATGCCCACTGTTGTTGTGGGATATGTGACCAGAAATCCAAGATGCAACAAGGTGTCAGGACATGTACAATGTGTTCCAATCTGTTGTGGCTGCAGGGACATGCTCACTCGTCCATGAAAGTGATTGCAGCTTTGTAGGCTAACATTTCCAATATGAGGTCGTTGTCGACTTCATCAGACAGGACGGCAAAAGCAATTGCAGCTTCGTAGGCTAACATTTCCAACATGAGGTCGTTGTCGACTTCATCAGACAGAACTGTGAGGTGATCCATTAGCAGGTCTCAACAGATGTACTGTGTCCACCCCCTTTCACCAATTAGCACTACAGCCCTATAGGGGAGCGGTTCAATGTGGTGACTGCACACAAGGATTTGTGCGATCTCCCTGGTCCTGCTGCCAGCATTTATGCCAAGTATAGGCCTCCCACAAACGGGTAGCACAGTGACACTCCTGGTCGTGGCCCAACAGGGGGCGCACACACATGTCAAACTCCAGTTCAGCTACCGTCCTGTTGGATAGGCAGACATCCATGGACCACTCGAATATGCACGATCGACAATGCAACACAGGCTGAATGCAGGTGGCAATGGCAAGACGGAAGCCTAGCCGGTAACTGACCCGCAGCACTGCCAATGGCAGTGCTCTCAGTAAATGCTTCATCTGTGCATTGTACAGCCCCATGTGACAGGGGTTGTGCATGTGTCCGGGATGTTCGGCCATTACGTTAGTGGCTCTTGTTGAAGCACTATTCTGACCTGCGCCAGTTCTGTGGATGAAATACCACATCTCGGATCAAGAGTTGTTTTAGTGTGCACCGGTTGTACGCCTGGGATGTTGTGGGAGTAAGTGTAAAGTTCATTCCATGCAAGATAACTTCGAGCCAGGACGGTGTGGGGTGTGTATATGTTGATCCTTCGTCGGGCTGTGCGTAGTGTGGGAGTCAGCATCAGCTGCTATATTATCTGTCAGGGGTTACCGTGCACTTGCAATTCTGAGGTCGGAGGTGCAGATGTGCTTCTGCCTGATAGTTCAGACAAAGAAGCTTTCATCCCTAGTGTAAGTTGGTAATCTGCTTGCATTGATGAAATGTGAAGTGGCTTGTTGGGGGTGGGGTGGGATGAGTGCAACTTTGGGATTCATTTTTGACATGTCTTGCATGTGATATATGAGCGGCATCACTGTGTGTTACGTTGCCTCACAGCTGCTCCTCCCTCCACCGAACCCATTTACTCATGTCCACTGCGTGATTGCATCACTTACACTCCTACGGCACAGTATTGTCATGCCTGTCTGCTCATGTCCACAAGCTTCACAACAACACTGTGATGTTGGCCGTTGAAGGTAGTTGGCCACGTGATTATAGGCCTACGGTAGGGGTTGGCGGAATTTGCGCAATCGCGTTACGCAACTCTTAGCAAAAATGTCAAAAATCTCTACAAACACGCGAAAATATCGTGAAGACACAGAAGTTCTTTTCCTGCCTGTTTGCGATATTTTCCGCGTGATTGCATTGGAAATGTGTCGCCAACTTGCCCATGCGGTCGACTATGGGCGCGGCCATATTGTTTTCACTTGTCCCGCCCGCTCGCGATGCTTATTTCCTGTTCGGGAATGCTTTTACGGGTTCACGCTTCTTTTTGCGTGCTCGGGGGGAAAATATAGCGCAAACTTGCCCAAGAGGTCTTCTTTTTCACTCTATTGCTATGGTTCTGGGGCCTGCTTTTCAATCCTCCCTCTATCTTTTCAACCCTTTGTTTCTAGAATTTTTTTTTTTTTTAATTTTTTTATTTATTATCTCTCAGACTATTTTCCTGATTCTATATTTTTTGTTTTTAGTCTACTTTGTGTGTGTTTTCTAACTACTTTTTCACTCTTTTTCTGTTGCCTGCTATTTTCATTTCTTTTACTTAATTTTTTAATTTTTACCTTTTCTTTCCCGCCTCACCTACCCCAGAACAATGTCCTTGCGGAAGGCGGCTCCCACAAGGGGTGCAGGCACGGGCCTTATTTGGGGAGGTGGAGTAGGCTGCACTGGTTTACTTTCTGCAGCGCCACCTCCCCTTAACCCTGGCAGCAAGTGGCAGGCCTGGGTCCGGGTACGGGCTCCGGGAGCGTCGGCAGTGGTTGGGGAAGGTGCGCGAGGCAGTGTTTTGCTGCTCTGGTGTCCGGCGCACCCAGAACCAATTGACCCACCGGTGGTCCGATATCCTGGACCGGGAGCAGGATCTGCTAGACCTGCTAGGAGTGGAGGCCCCGGGTCTTGGTGAGTAACTATTTCATTATTACTACTTTGTGTCTGTTCTTCTGCTCTGTTATATATTGCGAATATCATTTTTTTCCATCAAGCTAAAATGCTGCTGCTTACATTACAGGTAAATTACGTTCAAAAGTCTTCTGTGATTGTTATGACACAGGTGCTCTTCTGCTCTACTAATCTTACTTGTTTGCAACATTTGCGTTTGCGCTCGCTTAGCGTGGTTATGTAAGAGTTATTTTAGAGAAATTAAGTTACGTAATGCTATAGTGACTCTAGTCCTTACTTTGTCCTGTCACTAAGAGATAGGGGTGGATTGATACTTAGGTTTAGTTACTTATTAGTATGAGTTTGTAATTTTTTAGTGGTATGCGTGATGCCTCCTCTGTTACATCACGTGCTGCTAGTGCTTACCCCAGTCCTTAGTAGAACCTTTTGTAGTTTGTTCAATAAGTGGTATTAGGCTTAGCACTAGCAGAACATCAGCAACAATCAATCAATCAACCAACAATTTGGTGTATGCAAAAATGTAGTCATGTGTCCTCCATCTGACCATTCATGCATTTTTGAGGACTAAAAGAAGTGGAAATGCATACTTAATGTACAATTTGCCCGCCTGGGATAGGTGGGCTAGATCAGGTGGTACGTACTACTTAGGCTTAGTTAGTATTCTTGAATCAGAATGGAAGACTGAATTAGTGTTGATAAATAATAAGTAGTCGATCCGCAAATCCCCCGATACTACTTGTTGACCAGATGAGATAGTTCAATTTATTTATTGCAATTGTTGTTTACATAAATGTATTTTTGACTGTCCTTTAAAAATATTTGACTTGTTTCACACAAATCATGAATGTTTGTCTCTTTCTTATATCTTTCATGATCAGCACACAGGGGCAAGAAGACAGGGTCTCAGTCGACGTGAGGAGCAGAAGAACAACACCAGGGACAGGAGGGCCACAACGAGGGCTTTTCTACTGGCCCTAGTAAGTCTTCTTGTTTTTAATATTAATAATTCTTATTCCCTAACTTTTACTGCACCATATTTTGTCCGAACTATTGTTTCCGTTTCCTAATACTATTTTGTACCAACAATTATCCTTCGATCTGGACTATCTGTTTCTAAATTCTTGTTATCCCTGCCTCTAACTGCCTCTGCTATGATAACTCTCTGTACTACTACTATTAGTCAACCTGTAGCTAAGCTTGCCCAGTTGGCAACTCTTTATTTTAAAGGTTTAAAATAAAACTCAGATTCCCCAGTAGCTTTAGCCATTGAGTCCAGTCCTTTGGGTTGTTCTCTTGTACTACTTCTATTCTTATTGATCTTGAGTCTTTGTTAATCTTGGGGCTTTTTGACAATTCCCACTAACAAATGCCCAACCAGATTTTACAATTTTGATAGGATAGGACATATACCACTACTGTTGTAGGGATTTTGCACATACAGAACTTTGCACAAGAGAATAGGATGTTGGTAATGGTAGGTTGACTTTCCTCACACCTCATTCAGAAGTTCAGAACCCACCACAATCCCCTGCTCGACCAGTTATAGTTGTGTCTCATCATAACTATTAGCTCTCCAAAACCCCCCAAGGTACTCAACAAGTAGACAACCCAGAACATAATACTCCTGACCTCTCAGTCGTGGAAGCAATGCACGTGCACACCCTTCCTTTTGCTCACTCACTCGTGTAAGTCCACACCAAATACCACAGAGTCTATGTAAGTTAAAAAGTTGTATTTTCAATTGACAAGCTCTGTACATTGTTCTATAATGCAGCACCAACAGGAAAATGCAAAACATTAAAACAATAAACATTGTTACACTTAGTTACAGTTACAACAACTACAAGTCCATAGAAAAAATGGGAAATCATGATAACTGAACAGTGGTGGTACCACTACCATCCCCTTGGTAGGAATATAGTTTATATAAAATTATAAATGAAGATCTCTGAGCGAATTCTGGGGACCCCTCACCCTAGAAGAACCTAGTACTGGTAGTTGTTACATCATAGGCTCTGCAAAGCTCTGTTTCGTAGAAGGGAATCTTCCGTCTGTAATGAGAAAACATGGTGCACGTTAGTATATTGCAAGCATTTATCAGCCGTGCCAAAAAGTGTAGCATTTTTATGGATAAGCAATATGGACTAACACCAGAACTCCATAAAATGTGGCTTGTTAATGTTTTGGTTGACCTGGTACGCAGCGCTTAGACAGTAGCAGTATGAGGTCATGTGGACTCAAAGGTGTCGTATTCAACAAGCTGCGAGGTAACGTCACGTGTGCAAAAAATAAAAGACACAAAGGTAGAATGACCCTAGGGACCATGTATAACTACTAGTGTCTACTCTACTACTACCTGATTTGTACTAGTGATGTATGTTGTATATGTATGTATTACTATTAACTCATTTTCCAATCTTGTTACTGAACAATACGGGGAGGTGTATATGACACCTAAAAAATGTATAATGTTTTTTCTAGGCGCACTATCGACCACCAGTGCCGGGGCCAGCGGCGAAGGCGACACGGCTGGCAAGGATGCAGCAGTTGCAGATGGAGCTGCAGGGGGTGAGCCAGCACCAGTGGCGGGCGGTGGTAAGTTAGATTCCTAATCCTTAACTATTGACATTACACTTACTGCAAGGGTGTACTGTATGTATACTGTACTGTTGAGACTTAGTAAGTAAGAAGTTGTTATGAACGTTTGAAGAGTGAAGACGCCCTTTAATTGGCAGTAGTAAAGGCATTATCGGCGGGAGTGTTGAGTAACCAATTGCCTCTTCTATCTGATTTCAACTCCGCTTTGAAAGTTTTATAGAGAAGACTAAAAGTCAGATCAGATCACCTGGTGTTGAACTAAAAGGGAAAGACAGGTGGAAGGAAGAAGGACGGGCGAGATTTAATATTTATGACAAAAAGAGATAAGGATACATGTGATGCATGATTGGATGCATAGGTGGCTGATAGGAATCAGAAGCATGGTTGGTTGTATGCCTGAAAAAATCTCACAAATGTTATAGCCCAAGGAAGTGAGAGGATAGATACATACCACAAATGTTATGTACTGTGCTTTATAGTGCTACCATGCCACTATGTGTATAATTAACTTGTCTTACTGTTTTTCTAAGAGTATATTTTACAATAGTCTTGTTTTTCTTTTTGATATATAGCTACTCCTTCCACGGGGGAAACCTGATCAGAAGGAGTTGGCCGCCAAGGCACGGCGCCGGACGCTGGAGGGAATATCGTCGGGTGGTGGTCCTGGAAGAGGAGGAGGCGGCAGCAGCTGCAGCCTCCTCCAATGCCCCAGGCCCCAGCAACCTCCCTCCAGTGGTACGGTGCCACCGTCTGGCAGCCACCTGCCGCCGCCATTCCCTTAGCATCACTGGTGCCCCCTCACTTTCGCTGCAACTGCCGCACTTTGAAGCGCCCTGTCGCCCTTCTTGAGGAGGCACTGCGTGTCCTCCAAAGTCAATCCCACCAAACATAAAGAGACCCAGTTCATTGCCCCTTTTTTATTTATTGTTTTGGTGGGTGGGACTTGGGCATTGAGGTTCGCGTTTTGGACAATTAGGTTAGACTTTTTCTTTACGGACATTGGTTGGGGTTAGGTAGAGGGAGAGGGGTGGGTCAGGTTTTGTGTTTTTTTTACATAGTTTATTTTTGTTAGGGTTATTAATACAATTTTTCTACTTTACATACAATGTTGTTAATGTTTTGTGGGTGGGGTTCCTGTTTTACATCACACTGTTTCCTTGCTGGTTCAGGGCCACCCATAGCCAGTGTTTTATTTAAATAATTGACTGACTTTGTAAGACACAAACAGATAGATGCGGCACCCCTCACTGATTGAGTTGTCCTACTAGTACTGTCAGTCTCTTCTAGTCTATGCATTCTTTTATTGGACTCAAAGGGGTGTGTGAATTGATTGAAAACATGTCCATTATTAAGTATGCCTCCCCTAAACGTCTCTTACCTTTGCTTGATGTTTAACTTAGGCACAGTGAGGGCTGCATGGTGATGATGGTTTCCTTTCCTAACATGCCATGATTGTGGTGGTAGTAGTAGTAGACACTGGCAGCAGCATTTACAAAAAAAGAAAATGAGACAGTCAGTCGCTTGAGAGAGACTGTTCGATAAATAGTAGAATGAAGTACAGTACAGAACTTACAGCGAAACAATAATATGCAAAAATATTTTACAACAAAACAAATGGTGGTGGGGCTAGCCTAGTACACAGAGTTACAAACTATAGTTGTGTTGAGTCACTTGACTAGACCTACAGTACACTTGACACAAGCGTAACAGTTAGTGCTGTATAGGAGGATGACAACAAATCCAATCGATGCCGGCAATTAATGCGGATATATATGTTCCTTTGGTAAATAAAAATCACCTCAACAATATACTGCTAGGCCTACAGTACACTTGACACAAGCGTAACAGTTAGTGCTGTATAGGAGGATTACAACAAATCCAATTGATGCCGGCAATTAATACGGATGTATATGTTCCTTTGGTAAATAAAAATCACCTTAACAATATACTGCTCAGGGGTGGGCAAGCAGAAGAAGATCCTCCCTCTGCCTTGAAATTGAAGTACTGTTGCTTTTGCCACATCCGCCCCAGCAAGCGTGTGATAAATTATTGGTGTACATTTAATTTAGTCAGACCTCAATAAGTCACACAGCCCGGGAGAAGAGGGTTAGTGTTTCTTAAATGGATGGGAAGGGGGGTTTGGGAAAAGGTTTGAAAATGAAAAACAGTACACATGAATAAACGACAATCTCTGTAGACTACCATATCCATATCAATATGTTAAGGGAGAAAAAGGAAATGCATGCATGATGATGATTGATAAGGAGACTCGGATTACATACAGTTTGTGTTCAGTTGTTCCAGGCTTACTTTTACAGATCATAAACAGAGAGCAAACCTAATGATAATAATAACAAGAAGAACACACTGTTGTAAATATTGTAGACAAAAAAAGAAATCAGATTATTTAAAAGATGATGAAAGTTGATACTGTTACTGTGTTATCCTGGCCAAAATTGTGGATTTGCATCTCGGCCTTCCTCTTGGTCCTCTCGTCCATCAATCTTTGGTGTCGCCACTGCCTGCCTGGCAGATGTAGATTTATTGATAAGGTAAGTGTGCATAGTTTTCCCAAGTATAGCACAGGGTAAGGCCCGGCCTGTAATTGTAGATGGAAAAACAAAAGGGATATTGAGAAACAAAGTTGAAAAAAATGCATAAGTTATGGTGTAGTGCAACAAGAACACCTTCCGAGGCGGCACGTATGCATCATCTCTACTCTAGTCTGTTTCCAGCATTGATCTACAACAACAACAGGACAGAGCAGGCCCACAGTGACGGCACGTCGCTTAGCACATCCTCCGTTTAGTGAACATCTTTTAAAGGAGTTGGACAAAGCACATATCCAGCAACATAGCATTTTACAATTTAAGTGACTAAATCAATGCACCACAGTCATACCAACGCTACACTCGACTCCACTGCTACACAGACATTTAGGTCTGCTGTGGTTGTTGTTGACTTGTTTACCTTTTATGCCACTTATGAAATGTCCTGACTTATTTTTCCTTCAATCATCTCTGATACTTGTACTGAGTGACTGTGACGATCGGCCTGCAGTAGAAGTACAATGTTGTTATTAAACAACAATAGTAGACATATTATTGACTTGAGTCACTCTTTAGTTTATACAGTAAGACTAGTACACTTGTGCGAGTGACCAGGGTGGTCAGCTCCCCCAGTTTAGTACGTTTTATTGATGGTGTTATTGATATAAGGGGACCCCACTCTGAAAACCTGCACAGGTAGACTTCCCGAATCCATCTTCTACCCTCGGAGCACAAAAAAAAAAGGGGTTGTGAAGGAACAGAAAACAGAGAAGCGGGTCCCTGAAAACTCCGTATACACAATATTGCAGAATGAGAATTAAAAAAAAGACTAGTACACTTTGACTTCACTTAATGCACAACAAACAACACAAACACCAAACACTCAGAGTCAGGTGTCCAATGCATGCCATTCATTTTCATTACCTGTTCCTTCTCATCTTAAGTTAAGGGGCCGTCTCTCTCGCCATCATCATCATGGTGCTGTTGTCCTACTCTGTGTGCAATATACAGATTGGGTCCCCTTGCTGTATTCAAAAGCAATGTATCAGGCTGCAGTAGAAGTACACATTTCTGTTTTAAAATAGTTGCAAGAAGGGGAAAATTGCCTTGAGTTACTTTTAGTGTGTAGAAAGATGATTATTACATATAGTACACGATGAAATAATGTCATGCACAACAAACAACAACAAAATCACTCAGTCTGCGTCCAATGCATGGCATCATTCATTACCTGTCCCTTCTCATTTTCAGTTAATGCCGGGCAGTCTCTCTCGCCTCAGAAAGGAGGATAGCTATTAGCTATAGTAGTCATCATCATGTTCCACTTCTTTTGGAGGGACTCGGAAAGATTTTATTTTTTCTTCTATTTTGCATCATCCAATCATCATCTGTCTTGAGGGCAATGGATTTAGGGAGATTCAGGAGGATGGAGCGGAGGAGCAGGATTCGGAGGACTGTACTGTGAAATGCAGACAGCTGAAACTCGTTTATTGAAATAAAAAGAGTAGAAGACGTGGTGATGAATTTGTTGTGATTAAAAGTTTGTAACCTGAAAGACAGACACACAAATAAAGGAAAATAAGGAAGGAAGACAGTAAGTGCAAGCCTAATTGTCAGGGAAGTATAGCTCGTCCTCAAACTCTTGGGGTTCAACCAGAAGTAGGTAATCATCATGTAACACACTACTTCTGTCATCTGAGCCGCTGTCCTCATCTTCCTCCTTAAATTCATGTATTGTGTAGTGCTGATTCATTTTGATCATTGTTAACCTCTCCAGGTTTTTGGGCGAGAGACTGGTCCTTCTCACTGTTACAATGGAACCAGCAGCACTGAAAACACGTTCAGAAGAGACACTTGCAACAGGGAAAGCCAGATAGCTTATCGCCAGCCTGATGAGCAGTGGCCATTGGGCTCTTCTCCCATATCAATAACGCAATGGGTTTTGATCAATGTACACCTCTGTTGGGTCATCCAGATAGGCCTGAACCATCCGCTCAATGTTCAGGGGGGCAAAACTTTTTTCGGGCTCTTTCCTCTGTGAATAAGCACTGTGTTTACCAATGCCTAAATATAAATACCAATCCTGTAACGATGCTACTGGGCCTAATGATCCAGTTATTGCTGTTGTCCATAGTGATGGTGAGTGTTCTGAGCCAAACACACTGCCCTCAGCCTCCGAAGTTGCACTTGATGCTGGATGCCCTGCTGCAGTACTTGTTGTGGGTTGATCTAGCGGGATTTTAATTAGCAGCCGTGCATTTTCCAACTTACTCGCTGCCTCAACGATCCAGGTTTTGTCTCGGGTAACAAGCATCTTTGAAAGAGGAATTCATGTCTTAAGTGCCAATTTTGCCAGTGGCAGAAATGTAATGTTCTTGTGACAAAATCTTATTTTGCACCCTTGTGTTGTCAGCTAAGTGACGGGCTAAGCTCTCCACCAACTCATAGGCTTCTTTTTTTCCTCTATACCTTTGTATGATTCAGACAGCGCCTTCAGCTGATGCTCTAGCATTTGCAATAATGGGATAGCTAGGCCCATAGTACAGTCCTCCTTGCTGACTTCACGTGTGAAGACCTCAAAAGGACGAAGCATCTCAGGCAGGCATTTAACTCGGCACCATTGGTTCATCTGAAGGGTCATGCCTTTCACAGTAGCATCCCCTCTACGCATGACATATTCATTGAGTGGCCTGTACTGCTTAAACAGACGATCAAGCATGTAATAAGTTGAGTTCCAATGTGTTGCCACCTCCTGGATGAGTGCTTTGACTGGAATTCAATAGTCACGTTGAATGATCCTCAGCTGCTTCCAAGCTTTAAAAGAATGGCTCAAATGAGTGCATATTCTTCGGCAGGTAGTCTGTAAGATGCTGACTATGGCTTCTTTTTCAGAAAGTCTTAAACTATAATGTTTATGCAGTGCATCAAACACGGAACCCTGAAATAGGAACCAAGCTCCATGGCCTTAAGTACATTACTGCTATTGTCTGTTGAAACAAAACCAACACTAAGCCCTCTTGGGCGCAGCCATTCAAAAACTATGCTGCAAAACTCTTCCAAAATGTTTACAGCAATGTGAGATTTCTCCATGGCGAACATGGCTACAGTTGCATGTTTCTGAGTAGCTTTAAAAATCTCAGCTGTGTCAACAGCACCTACTTCAGATAGCCTATCTCTAACCCCCACAAAAGAGACCCAGTGTGCAGTGATGCACATGTAATCTGTGGCTTGGCAACTGGTCCACATGTCTGTTGTCAGGTGGATATTGTGAACAGCACTCTGCTGCAAAGCTTGTCCAACCAATCCCAGAACATCATGACCAATCCCAGAACATCATGATGTAGTGCTGGAACAGCAATTCTTGCGAAATAGGACCGGCTGGGAACCTTCGATTTAGGGCAGATGGCTAATACAAATTTAAGAAAACCCTCCTCTTCCACAAATGAAAAAGGGAGAAGCTCCAGCGCTATCATTTTAGCCAGCTTTGCATTGTACAACCGTGCCGTTGGGTGGTTGTGTTGGAACTGTCCCTCCAACCTAAGCATGCTTGCAATTGTAGGCTGGATTACTTTCCTTTGTGGTGCTGTTGTTTTCATTAACCCACTTAGGCTTAGCGACGCACTTTATTTCATTGCAGTACTCGCCTTGGTGTCTCAGCCTGACTCTGAGCTGGGCCGGACTGAGAACCAAAACCAGCCCTGGCAAAGTGCTCGGACGGCCCCCTGGGGGTGCGACCGAGCTCTTTGGCAGGGCCGGTTTTCGGCAGATTTTGTTACAGGGCCGATTTTGCAGCTATGCTGCAAAAACGGCCCTGTAACAAAAACGGCCCCCACGGCCAAAACCGGCCCCCACCTTTGCGGCACACCGGGAGATTGCCCGGTGCCCGCAACGGCCAGTCCGGGCCTGACTCTGAGTATGGCTCTTACTGTGGTGCCACTGAGCTGTTGCTGAGGAGGATGTAGGAGGATGTAGGCGGTACCACTAGACTACTGGGGAAAGGGCTAGAAATGCCCCCTCTACTTCACCTTCCACCACAATATTATCGTCCCCTGATTCTTCATGCCCAGCATCAATGTGTTGATTTTTTTACTTTGTTGTAAGTGAAGTAGGTGATCCTCCCACACAAGAGTGTGGTGTATTTTGAGATGGCTTGTTTGGCCTCCGGTACCATAGTTTGTACCAAGCTTACCCCACCGAACACCTTGTCGACAAATTGAGCATATAGCAACGTTCTCCTCCTTAGTGCTAACCTAAAAGAAGTCCCAAACTGGGGAGGAGAATTTTCTGGTGCTGCTGGATGTGCCACTTTCATTACCAGATGAACTGGAGGGTGTGCTTGGAATGTGACTCTGTGCAGCTACACTGTGACTTCTACCACTACCTACTGAGATGGTTGAGCTGGATGTAGGGCCCTGCCGGGCCTTTGAAAATATGGCAGCTGGAGGTCGTGGTGGTGTAACCTGTGTTGGTGGTATCCTTGCTACATCCCGCTCAGCAGCTGCCATTTTGGATAGGGTGATAATGTTGGTCTCCATCTCCTTTGGGGCGGTAGTGATGTGCGTGATGACTGGCTCGTCATCATCAATATCATCCCTCTCTTGTACATCTACCTCCATAACTCTAAGTCTTTCTGCAACCTTCCTTTTCACTAGCCTTGTCTTGTGGCGTGCATCACTCTCAGACTGAGCTGGGGGCTTCCAAGTGGCATCACGATCATCAGAAGCGGAGCTTGAAGATGAAGATGATGTCCTAAGCCTCCTTTTCCTTGCTGGTGGTCTGGAAAAGAATAGATCTTCCGAAACAGTGGTTTGCTCCACTTTGTCTGCAGGAAGCTTGATTGCCCCTACTTCAGGAGCAACAACTACTATTGTGGGCTGTTCTTGTGGCTGGTGCTGTTCTTGCGGCTTCTGCTGTTCTTGTGGCTGCTGCTTATCTTGTGGCTGCTGTTGTTGTTGTTGCGGCTGCTGCTGTTCTTGCGGCTGCTGCTGTTGTAGTTGCGGCTGCTGCTGCACACTTATCTGCTGAGTTTCCACCTGCGTTGATTGTGTATTACTTTGCGATAATAACACTTCAACATCGCTGCTCGTTAGTAGACTGGCTACCTCTGCGACACTCAAGGGCTTGGGCCTAGGTTGGTAGGGTTGGACCGCTGGTGCGGAGGTGCTGCCCACAGCTTGGTTCCCGTACAACGCTGCTGCATGCGTAATTTTTTTGGCCCCAAAAAAACATTGGCTGGCACACCAGTCATGGTTAGTGGCACTTCCTTTTTCTGTTCCTTCTTCTCACTGGCATCTTTCTTGGTACTGGACCTGGTACCTTTCTTTGGGGCCATCTTCTGAGGATGTCAGGCAGGACGCAGGTGCACAAGTTGTGGTCTCACGTGGACGTGATGCGCAGCAGGACTTCAGTCTGGCAGTACAACGGGTGATGATGATGATGATGACACCTCCTCCTCTGTCTTTTTGTGCACCTAAAAGAAAATAAGCCAGGAGAAGAACATCAGTGAAATGTTGCATTTGTTGTTGTGGTTCAATTACTGCTGTACTACTACAAAAAAACAAAGAAACAAAAGATATAGTCTAGCCATTTCTGAGACTCTGTCAAAAAGGGCTATGGTATACTACTGTGTGCACACTACACCTTCAGCAAGGATAGGAAAGAGAATAAGAACCAGCAAAATACAAATGTAATGGAAGTGGGGTGGACCCTGTTTGGCATTAAAATATTTGAGCATCACATCATTCAGGGAGCTGCTGCTGGCAAAGGGGATGGATGGATGGAAGCAGTAAGCCAATAGGAAAACCATGCAGGCCCATATGGCAAAAGCAGCACACTAATAACTCCCACCACAAAAGGCCACCAGCCACATGGACACTCACAAATCACAAGCAACAAGCAGGAGGCCTGGGAAACTACCATGAACTGACAAAAGGCCTATAAAAGCCAGGCAAAGGATGCATGCTAAAGCACACTGCTTTGCCTTTTTTAATGCAATAAAATGCAAAAACGAACATACACAGGCCAAAAAAAGGTCTGCATGGTGCATGCATTGCACACCAACAAACCAGACACACAAACAAAGGCATTTCTTTAAGACACCCAACAACAGAACCCCCCCCAAAATAACACATTTCCCAACTCAATCCAAGGCCATCCATGCCCTAAATGATGTTTAAAATAACAGACCACACAGAAACACTTGTTTAATGCACCTGTGGCTACCTGATCTGAGCCTACTGGATGCAAGCAGGCCTGTTGGCAGACAAGGCCACACAAGCTTGCAGGCCTAGGCTTCAAAATGGTGATCAGCCACATGGCCAGGCCCACCCAACTACAAGAAACAGAAGACAGACAATACAGGCCTATTGCAAAGAGTACACTGCCAGCCTTCAAAATGGCCACCAGCCTCATGGCCAGGCCTACCCACAACAAGAAGCCTAGGCCACAAAGGAATAGCATGCAGGCCTATACGGCAAAAGCAGCACACTAATAACTCCCACCACAAAAGGCCACCAGCCACATGGACACTCAAAAATCACAAGCAACAAGCAGGAGGCCTGGGAAACACCGTGAACTGACAAAAGGCCTATAAAAGCCTGGCAAAGGATGCATGCTAAAGCACACTGCTTTGCCTTTTTTAATGCAATAAATTGCAAAAACGAAAATACACAGGCCAAACAAAAGTCTGCAGGGTGCATGCATTGCACACCAACACACCAGACACACACAACAAAGGCATTTCTTTAAGACACCCAACAACAGAATACCCCCCAAAACACATTTCCCAACTCAATCCAATGCCTCCATGCCCTAAATAATGTTTAAAATCAACAGACCACACAGAAACACTTGTTTAATGCACCTGTGGCTACCTGATCTGAGCCTACTGGATGAAAGCAGGCCTGTTGGCAGACAAGGCCACACAAGCTTGCAGGCCTAGGCTTCAAAATGGCCACCAGCCACATGGCCAGGCCCACCCAGCAACAAGAAACAGAAGACAGACAATGCAGACCTATTGCAAAAAGCACACTGCCAGCCTTCAAAATGGCTGCCAGCCTCATGGCCAGGCCTACCCACAACAAGAAGCCTAGGCCACAAAGGAATAGCATGCAGACCTATATGGCAAAAGCAGCACACTAATAACTCCCACCACAAAAGGCCACCAGCCACATGGACACTCACAAATCACAAGCAACAAGCAGGAGACCTGGGAAACACCATGAACTGACAAAAGGCCTATAAAAGCCAGGCAAAGAATGCATGCTAAAGCACACTGCTTTGCCTTTTTTAATGCAATAAAATGCAAAAACAAAAACACAGAGGCCAAAAAAAGTTCTGCAGGGTGCACGCATTGCACACAAACACACCAGACACACACAACAAAGGCATTTCTTTAAGACACCCAACAACAGAAACCCCCCCCAAAAAACACTTTCCCCAACTCAATCCAATGCCATCCATGCACTAAATGATGTTTAAATTCAACAGACCACACAGAAACCCTTGTTTAATTCACCTGTGGCTACCTTATCTGAGCCTACTGGATGAAAGCAGGCCTGTTGGCAGACAAGGCCACACAAGCTTGCAGGCCTAGGCTTCAAAATGGCCACCAGCCACATGGCCAGGCCCACCCAACTACAAGAAACAGAAGACAGACAATGCAGGCCTATTGCAAAAAGCACACTGCCAGCCTTCAAAATGGCCGCCAGCCTCATGGCCAGGCCTACCCACAACAAGAAGCCTAGGCCACAAAGGAATAGCATGGCAAAAGCAGCACACGAATAACTCCCACCACAAAAGGCCACCAGCCACATGGACACTCACAAATCCCAAGCTACAAGCAGGAGGCCTGGGAAACACAATGAATTGACAAAAGGCCTATAAAAGCCAGGCAAAGGATGCATGCTAAAGCACACTGCTTTGCCTTTTTAATGCAATGAAATGCAAAAACGAAAATGCACAGGCCAAAAAAAAGGTCTGCAGTGTGGATGCATTGCACACCAGACACACACAACCAAGGCATTTCTTTAAGACACCCAACAACAGAACCCCACCCCCCAAAAAACACATTTCCCAATCAATCCAATGCCATCCATGCCATAAATGATGCTTGAAAATGAAATACATTCAAAACAGACCAAAGGAACAATTGCTTCATCATGCACCCACCCATGACTAGCTCTGGCCCTACTGACTACTACTACCCACAACAATTTAAAAAAAAGGAATAATAAGTACCAAAATTTAATTGTAGTTGCAGCAACTGCAATGATTCCAATCAAACAGACACAACACCAACTTATTTGTAAAATATCAAATTCAAAAGTCCTCAAATCCAATGATAATGATGCAGCCGACACAAACAGTGATCCTTCCAGCTCAAAAACCCAAAGGCAGAATGAACAGGAGTTGGACAAAGCACTGGAAGTAACCTGCTGGACAGGAACAGGAAGTTGGAGATTCTGTGGCACTTCCTCCCTCACACCCCATTTTAAAAAAGGACTCCTTGCACAAAAAAGGACAGCCAAATGTCAATCTGAGGAGTTTTTTCATCCAAATCATAATTTACGGAAGGTTTTATACTGCTCGAGATGATATTCTTCTCCAGATTGAAAATTGTACGTGTTCGAGTTCTCGAGCTTCACGACATTTCCGCCGGATGTCGATGGCGCATCCAAAATGATGTGTTCGCGTTCTCACACTCCCTGTCACATTGGCTATTGACGTGTTCGCGTCCTCAAGCTCTCGCTCGCGGTGGAGAATGACATGTTCGAGATCTCATACTCTCGCGGTGCCTGATCGCGAGACGAATTACATGATCGCAGACGCGAACTCTCGCGAAATAGCGCAAACGGCTACCAACATCTCGTGGAGCCCGCGAACGGATCGGAAAACTCGTCGGCGAACAGGGGGATCCCGGTAAGGCAATTGCGCGTGCGAGAACGTATTTTCAAAGCGCGAGCATGAAAAAAATCTCCACTACGCTGCGGATCGCGGAAATTTGGTCATTTTAGCACTCTCCGCAGAATGCAAAAATGCCAAAATATCGCGATTTTCGTGAGCGGAACGGAATTTGACGCACACCCCTAGCCTAAGGTAAGGATTGGGCGGACACAGATGTAGAGTACATGCCTGCCTGAACTGGCACTGCTAATGTGGCTAGGCATTTGGCTCTTGCTGCGGCAATACAGATACACATAACACTTGGCATGTATGATCATGGACCCGCTCGGTCTTGTGCTCCTTCATTACACCGTTCATGTGAACCTTCCCTCCGGGGGCATGCTACATTGCAACATTGTCCCTTACAGAGGAGGACAGCTTAGCTACATGTCCTAGTTCTTACCCACTACCTGAGGTGACATGGTTGCGTCCACTGCCCACAACACTGCAAACACCAGTAGTATGTGTTCACATGGACAGGTCTGTGCTCTGCATACTGAGGTCTGTCCAGCACATCACCGCCACACTTGGCATTCCTATTCATGGGTGACTTGCCTCCTTCACACATACTTGATTCCCACCTCTCCCCACATTCTGCTATTGTGTGGCTGAGGGGCGATGCCATTCTCGGAATGTCCGCTGTCCTGTTCTGTGCTGCCTCAGTGTTAGTCGGGGGTGCGTGGGCAAGGGGTGGTGTCGGTGGGTGTTGTGGAACTCTTGGGTCTGCGAGCTGCATGATCAGTGTCTCCATGACATGTGCTGGTCTTCGGATGTGGCTCTGGGCTGAGCTCCCTTTCATGCCGCAGGTATTCATCCTCCTTTACACCAGTAAAAGGCAGATGTTAAATCCCTGCTGCTAACATACCTTATCACCTGTTTTCGAATCGCATCCCAGATCTAGCTGGCCGTTGAGAATATCGTGAAGTGGTGTTTTTGCTTGTTTTTGCACGGGAACGCCTACTCTGCATTTCATTAGCGTTAGTTGTATCTCTCATCCGTGGCGATGTTTTTTGTGGAATCTATAGCTGGAAAACTGGCGATGCCTGCAGTTTGCACCAGCTTGAGAATGGGGCGTTAATTCTTTCACCACTTTTTCTGCACTAAAGTGCCGATAACATGGCGATAAGTCCTTGAGAATATGCCCCCAAGAGTACTGCTATAACATTTTTAGGCATGGTACAGCTTTGAGACTGGTTAGTTAAACCTGAAAAGGTGTGTATGACACCTCTGTTGTACCCTAACCCTTCTGACGAAGAGGTGTGTAAAGATTTACCAGCTCACGTTATTGGTCTTAGCAGAAGCCCTGCAATGATATTCCATGACAATCAGTCATAGCACTTAAGTTTTGCCATATTTGGTTCTCCATCCACCCTGCTTCCATAAAAAAACTGTCTGTATCTTTGTGTGAAAGCAATACTCACAGGTTTACTATGTGGAATAGGGTGAATCATTCACCACTCGTCACTTGTACTGTGGATTCTCAGTAGGAACCAGAGTGATGCAACTGCAGCTACACTTAATATTAGAGACTCCAAGACAAGACGATCATGTACATCCTAGGTTTCTCAGAAAGAGAGAATCACAACATTATATGAGGCTGAGGCCTTCTTCACCTAAAAAGCTCCACAATAATTTTCACATGAGAACTCAAACACCATCACAATCTTAAGGCAGAGCAAGGCTATTGATTCTATTTTATTTCATAAAAGTACAAGCCAGCTGTTTAAAATCAGAACATACATGAAGCAATTTCATATATGCTCAGCTGCAATCTTCAGAAACCGGTCCTCAGAAGCTTGTTTCCGGTCCAGGGAAGGCATAGCTTGGCAGTTCAGGCTAGACTGTTCCCATGAGGCACAGGGTCAGACTGATTTGCATATAGCCATGTCTGAACTGGGGTGGCAGAGTGGGCTAAAGAACGGTGATGGATCAAACCCAGATCTTTTGACTGGGTGTGAGTGTTTGATTGGTTCAGATGCTCAGTTCATCACCACCCCCTTTTGTACAGCTGCAATCTTGTGGCAGGTTAAAGTAGCAGTTAAGCTCCTGCCAAGGATTTCAATATGGAATGTGTTACAGTAGTGAAGGAAATTGCCAGCAAAGGCTGTAAACTGGACATCACAATGAATAATGAATATTATAATAATAATCCTCTCGCAATGCTTTAACAGAATAAGACGTTACATATAAGGGTAAACCCAAAGGTACTGGGAACTGGGTAATAGACAGTACAGTATAGGATGGTCCCAGTAAACAGTATTTTACCAACAAACACAGTAAACGTACATTCACAAAACATATAGAAAAATAATGCATAAATGAAATGGTTAAACAGTTTGTATTCCTCTCCATATCACTTCATCCTCACGAAAACCACCCACTTTTTCCTACAACTCCCCTTCCTTTTCTTCCGGGCACTTTGTGTATGAATTTTACGATGTTAATTATGTATCTGAGAATATGACGGTGTGATTAAATAACTCTGTTTAACCATTTAATTTATGCATTATTTTTCTAAACGTTTTGTGAATGTGCTTTTACTGTGTTTGTTGGTAAAATACTGTTTATTGGGACCATCCTATACTGTACCACTTAACAGATTAAGACAGCATAATTATAATATCAGAATTGGACGTTCTGACACACATTGTATAAATCTTTAAAAAATGTTCTCACGAGCAACTACTAGCCCTGATAAAATGTTTTACCTAAAAATATTCTTAGATGATGAAAGCTGCAGGGAAGTCCTGTCAGCTCTTTTAGTAGTAATCAGAAGACTCTTGAGGAATTTGGCTCTGGAAACATATACTCCATAAACACTAAATTAACTGGATAGGGATGTCTTTGCACTCCTACAATGAGCTCATAAAGTGCTGGTTAGTGACAGTAAGCCTATTACACTCTCAGCCTGGTAACCTTACAGCATATGTCATATTCCACATCAAAAATTGCTGCATTAGAAGTGAAGGAACACTGTCCATGTAGCTGAATCACAGTCAGTAAAATCAGTTAGGTATAGAGGTAAAATCAAATAGGTCTTATGATCAAAAAACACCCAAAGAATCTTACACGGATAGAATGTATTTCAGCATTGCTTAATGGACTAAGGTATAAATATGTGAACAGTGAACATAATTAGATTAAGTGGAACACCATATGTGCTTCTGGTCTCAAAACGCTGTTACAGTGGTCAACGTATCCAAAGATCTTGTCATAGGTAAAGGGGTCTTAGGAGGCAACGATTAAACAACACAACAAACACTCAGTAGACAAACAGATCTCCCTTGCAGGACTTGACTATAGATGTTAGGAATAGACAAGATGGATGAAGTTTCTATCCAGTTTACCCAAAAGTTACAATAGAGGCATTATAAATCTTGCAGAAGAAACTGGGCTGCAATCAAGGATGAACCAGATTGGGGATTTCTGGAGAGAAAAGTAAAAAGAACAGTCAGTCCTGTCTGCAGGCTGACATATGAAACCTTCTATAAGGTAAAAAGATCAAAACAACTCTGAGTTATGTTCCAACATATCAGACAGGGATTTTTCATGACTGGAATCACCTAGTGTCAATAAAAGGAACATAGCAAAGAATGAATAAAGACAATAGGCAGGTCAAACATGTCATAGGATTCCGCGTGGTGGTAAAGGACTGTAAGTATGGAATCACCAACGCCTCCTCATTGAGGCAATCTCAAAAGCAACACAGAATCGCATTGAGTAGGGATCTCACATCTGTTCTGAATTCATCTTTGTACTGCATCGCCCACAGGAAACTATGGCTTGTTCAGACAGGTGAGGGCATGATGGGATTTGTAATTCATCTAGCCAGCAGTCTTACTTTGCCTTGCAACCCATCATTTCCCTTGTTTCTGGAATATAACAATGGCACACCCCACACAAGTGTTCCAGGTGTGTTGGCAATGTTAGCTCCACTCAATATGAAAGGGGTGAAATGGGAATTTGGCCAAAACAGACTGACTATTCTCTGGGAATCGCAGGGCAAAGGAAGGTGTTAAGGGGAGTGGGTGTCAAAGTATTTCTTGTATCACATAAATACCCCATTAATAAACCTCTATTTGTCATGATCCATCTACAATATGTTTCTTTTCTTGAAACAAATAGACTAAACCGGCAGCGAAAATATGTCAGAGTGGAATATGATCGAAAATGAAAGTTTCTTCATTTATCAGAGTAAACTTATTTTCAGTCTGAGTTAGGGTTTGCAAATCAACTCTGAGAACTGCCGGTATCGTCATAAATTTCTAATGGAATATATGCACTGAGGTAGTTAGATTTGTTTTCTTCTATCTAATATACCTTCCGTATACCTGAGGTTAGTTGAGATTCCAACTAGAGCAGAGAAGGGGGAGTGCTTAACGTAAAAGTAAACAATCTTTTTTAAAGTAATTTACTTAAATGCCACCGCCATGCACCCCCTAATCTGTCCTAGTCCAAACTACTCACTTACTCTGATTGTAAAATCTGCTTATTATGCAAATGGATATAGCAAATAGATTATTGGTTTGTATTTAAACCGGGCCATGCAAAGTACAGAACAAGATGGGAAATTTGTGAAGGATATAGCAAAGTACTTTCCCCCTGATTCATCAAGCTAAATTGCACTCGCAAAGGGCAAGATTCTCAGAATCTTGCCTTTTGCGAGTGCAATTTTGCAAATGCAAAAAATGCAAATGCAAAATTCGCTATTTAAGAATTCGCACATTTGCGAAGAATTGAATTTAAGGAATCTCTATTTGAGATTCCTTAAATGCAATTCATGAAGCATTTTAAAATTGGTAAAATGCAATTCTGGCCCGCTATTTACCGAGAGGTCAGACCTCTCTGTAAATAGCAAAAACGTAGAAAAATGCATTTAAATGCATTTTTCTAAGTTGCATGTTACACACACACATGTCCTTTGGACATGTGTGTGCGCAACACCAATGTAGATTACATTTCAAGGGTGCTACAGGGTGTCCTTTGGACACCCCTGCACCCTTGAAATCGCATCCTTATTTGCGATTAGCTAATTGCTAATCGCAAATAAGGAATAACTCCCCATTCATTCCTATGGGCCTGTAGGCCCATAGGAATGCATGGGGAGTTATTCCGCATTAGCGATTAGCAATTAGCTAATCGCAAATAAGGAACATGTAGGAATCGCAATATTTATTGCAATTCCTACATGAATCCTGTTTTGCAAGTCCTTAATAGCGATTCGTTATGAATCGCTATTAGGGGCTCGCAAAACAGGAGAATGATGAATCAGGCTGTTAATTTGAAAACAATGCTCATCCCACTCAAAGTTTAGAACAAGAAACCGTTAACATTCAGCATGGTTTGAACCAAATAAAAAAAAAACTGCCTTGTAGAATTCTGTGTCTCTCTTCAGGTCTTTGAAAAAGGCACACTGCAATGCTATGCTTGCCCTTGCCCACTGGACTTTCAAAGAATGTAATCAAAAGCTAGAAATGCATTCTTAAAGAGGTTCAAATATCCAATCAAACACTTTCTATGGAAACTTTATGAAAGGAGAACACTTTGTATGAAAAACATAGTGGATAGTTATTTCTACAAGATGTATTTTTGCTCCTCTTGTACAATAGCAGTATCATCAATGCTGACATGATTAGGTTGAAAGTGTAAACCCAGTACCAGTGAAATCTCTGAATAGAGAGAAGGGCGTACATATTATAGCCTTATAGCCTGCCGTAGTGGGCTAAACCAGCCATTAAAGGGCTGCTCCAGTGCAAGTGAGCGGGTCTTTAATGGCCGGTATAGCCCAGTTACAAAGGGCTATAAGGCTAATAGAACATTCTGCCACTTAAGGGAAGAATGTTCTAATAAATAAAACAAAGGCCTCTCGGTGCCCGAGGGGATTGAAATCACCTGGGTTTCCGAGGGGCCTTTGTTCAAACAACATTGGAATGTTGCACTGCAGGCTTTTACCTGCCAGTAGAAGCATGGAGCACTTGGATTCCAGAAAGTAACTGTCTCCTTCTCAAGTAATTACTGTGATATGAGTGATACATGTGATTTTAAGAACAGTGATCCATTTGGTTTCTGTTTAGAACTGGCCTACAGCATTTTAGTTATCTGACAATATCTCTTGCGTGTTATCTGTCCACTGTTGGGGTTAGTTTATTTTATTGTTTCCAATAATGGATCTCAGTTTTAGGACTGATTTAGAAAACATTTGTTCGCATTGGTGAATTTTGAACATTGTTTCCTAGTTATCAGTCCCAAAATGAATGCTTGTCTGAACATATAAGAAAAGTGTATTGAGCAATATCTCCAGTCCTTTTACCCTTCTCATGAAAAAAAGTTTTATCAAAATGTTAAATTTAGTCAAATGTTTACTAATATTTATTACTCAGCTTTGAAGATGTTTTCATTCTTAACCCCTTCGATGCTGATGACGGAGCGGTTCCGTCATCAGCATCGGTTGGGCTGTGCTGATGACGGAACCGCTCCGTCATCAGTACAGCCCTGGGGGAGAGCGCTGGCGCTCCCCCCCCCTGTGCGGCGATCTTTTTTTTTTTTGCATGGGTGGCAGCGGAAGACTTTCCGCTGCCACCCCCTGGCCCCCCACGCTTCCTGGTGACGTCAGCGCGCACAGCGCGCGCCGACGTCATCAGGAAGCGCTGGACGCGCTGGAAGCCATTTCTTTCCAGCGCGTCCAGCATAGAGGTGGGTGTTCGGTGCTCCGGTGGGGCGGGGGGGGCGTTTTTCGGTGCCTTGAGGCATCGGGGGGGAGGAAACTGTGTTTCCTCTCCCCTGATGTCCCAATGCACGGCATTCCTGGTGCACGATCGCGCACAGCGTCGCGATCGTGCACCAGGAATGCCCCACTAGACACCAGGGATTGTTTTCTTTGGGCAAACTGTGTGTAGGAAGCGACCCCTTGGGCAAGGGTCGCTTCCTTGGGCTGGCATATATATTTTCAGACTTTTCTGCCCCCCCTGGGGCAGATCGGCCATTTTTTTTGGCCGATCTGCACCCAGGGGGGGCAGAAAAGCCCACTAGACACCAGGGATTGTGTTTGCCAATGTTTTTCTTTGCAGGAAGCGACCCCTTGGGCAAGGGTTGCTTCCTTAGGGGGCCATATCATTTGTTAGACTTTTCTGCCCCCCCTGGGGCAGATCGGCCGTTTTGTTTGGCCGATCTGCACCCAGGGGGGGGCAGAAAAGCCCACTAGACACCAGGGATTGGTTGTTATTGATAAAGGAAGCGACCCCTTGGGCAAGGGTCGCTTCCTTAGGGGGCCACATCATTTTTTAGACTTTTCTGCCCCCCCTGGGGCAGATCGGCCGTTTTGTTTGGCCGATCTGCACCCAGGGGGGGCAGAAAAGCCCACTAGACACCAGGGATTGGTTGTTATTGATAAAGGAAGCGACCCCTTGGGCAAGGGTCGCTTCCTTAGGGGGCCTAATAATGTTTTAGACTTTTCTGCCCCCCCTGGGGCACATCGGCCGTTTTGTTTGGCCGATCTGCACCCAGGGGGGGCAGAAAAGCCCACTAGACACCAGGGATTGTTTGTTATTGATAAAGGAAGCGACCCCTTGGGCAAGGGTCGCTTCCCTAGGGGATCAAATAATGTTTTAGAATTTTATGCCCCCCCTGGGGCAGATCGGCCGTTTTGTTTGGCCGATCTGCACCCAGGGGGGGCAGAAAAGCCCACTAGACACTAGGGATTGTTTGTTATTTATAAAGGAAGCGACCCCTTGGGCAAGGGTCGCTTTCTTAGGGGGATAAAATATTTTTCAGACTTTTCTGCCCCGCCTGGGGCAGATCGGCCGTTTTTTCAGCCGATCTGCACCCAGGGGGAGCAGAAAAGCCCACTAGTCACCAGGGATTTGTTTTTTATTTGAAAAGGAAGTGACCCCTTGGGGAAGGGTCACTTCCTAGTGGCCCTAATATTTTTTTAGACTTTTCTGGGGGGGAATAGAAAAGCCCACTAGACTCCAGGGTTATTTTTTTTATAGGGAACGACCCCTTGGCCAAGGGTTGCTTCCTTGGGCCCATTTGTTTTCAGTATGTTCTGCCGTGTCTTTATTTGGCCTCTCTGCCCTCCGTAGGGTTGCTTCCAGGGGGCCCACGTTTATAATGATTTATAATCTTCCCCCCTTGGGGGCAGACACCCCATTTGTGACATACCCTGTGACATAGCCTGTTGTAATGTGTGTTGTTTTTGTTTCTTCTAATGTGTATTGTTATTTTTTTCTCTTTAGATTGTTGCAGTGTGCGGTTCTGTTACTGGTGGTTCTGTTGTGCTGCTGTTTCTGTAGTTGCATGTGTTTGGTAAGAGACCTTTTTTTTGTTCAATTGTAATGTAATTGTTTATTTTGCAAAGTGTGTAGTAATACGAGTATGTGTTGTTGCTGTTTGTTGTGATTGTAAAACATGTTTTGCCTTTGTTTTTGATGTGTCCTTCTGTAGATGTAAGTTTTTTTTCTTCTTCTTTCTAGTGGGATATCGTTGCCTATTTGCTGTGTCTTTGCAGAGTAGGTGCTGGTGAGTGTAGTTGTGTCTTGTAAGTGAATTGTATATTTTTTCTAAATCTATTTTTTGGTGAAAAAGTCTTACATTTTTATCTTACTTTGCGCAGTGTTGGGGTTGTTGAGTTGTTTGTGCAGACTCCTTTATTTGTAAGGATAATGGCTAGCCGCCGGATTACTGCTCAGCAAGTTGTTGGAATGCTTTTTGATTCTTCCTCTGACCATGGTCCAGAGTCTGACTCTGATTCTGAGCCGGAGGTGGGAGGTGAAGATTCAGGTAGTGAGTTTTCTCTACGCATGGCTTCATCTGATGATGAAGACACTTTGAGTGCTGATGAAGCTACTTTTGGTGTGGATGATGTGCCTGTGGTTGGGGAGGACATTGCTGTGTTTACGGTTTTGGAGGACATGGTTGTGCCTGTGGTTGCGGAGGACAGTGATGTGCCAATTGTGCGGCAAGAGACATCTGGGCTGCAGCCTGGGGCTGCTAGACTTCCAGTTGGTGTTGTGAGACAAGAGTTAGCTGGGCGGCGGCCTGCGGCTGCAAGACTTGACGATGAAAGTTCTGACCTCTGGGTTGCACCAGGCATGGTGCAGCCGGCATTGCCTGAATTTACTGGTGTTCCAGGGTGTAGGGTGAACACTGAAAACTTTTTGCCTATTGATTTTTTCAAGTTGTTTATGGATGATGTGTTTTTGGCAGAGATTGTAGAGCAGACTAATTTGTATGCTGAAAATTTTTTGAGGGTGAACAGTGCCAGCCTTAAGCCCCACGCTAGAGCTACCCGGTGGACTCCCACCCATTTGGAGGAGATGAAAAAGTTTTTGGGTTTAACTCTTTCGATGGGCTTGCTTAGGAAACCATCAATGGCTTCATATTGGTCTACTAGTCCCTTGATGGCAACAGCAATATTTCCGGCAGTCATGACTCGTGATAGGTATTTGCTTCTGCTGCGGATGATGCATTTTGTTGACAATAGTCTTGCTTTGCCACGAGATCACCCTGACTGTGACCGTCTTTTCAAGATTCGGCCTGTCATTGATCATTTTGTGGATCGATTTTCTGAGATCTTTTATCCTGGGAAAGAAATTGCAGTGGATGAGTCTTTGCTATTGTTCAAGGGCCGCTTGGTATTTCGGCAATACATTCCTAGTAAGAGGGCACGCTATGGAATCAAACTGTATATGCTGTGTGACAGTGAGACTGGATATGTCTCTAATTTCAGGGTGTACACTGGTAAGGAATCCAGGATTAACCCCCCTGGTTGTCCGTCGACTTTTGGAGTGACTGAGAAAATTGTGTGGGAACTTGGTCGTGGATTTTTTAACAAAGGCCATCATTTGTATGTCGATAACTTCTACACTGGTGTGCGGTTGTTCAGGGAATTGGCCAAAGTGGACACTGTTGCTTGTGGCACAATCCGCTCAAACCGTAAAGGTTTCCCAAAAGAACTTGTTTGTCGAAAGCTTGCTCGGGGACAGTGCAGTGCTTTGCGTTGTGAGGAGCTTCTAGCTATCAAGTTTACAGACAGGAGAGATGTCTACATGTTGACTACAATACATGATGAAAGCACTGAACCGCGGAATGTTTGGGGTCAGGTTGCAGAAGTGCGCAAACCTGTGTGCATACTGGACTACAATAAGTACATGGGTGGTGTTGACAGAGTTGATCAGAGGTTGGAACCGTATGCTGCTCTTCGTAAGGCTTACATTTGGTACAAGAAGTTGGCTATCCATCTTTTCCACTTGGCAACCTTTAATGCTTTTATTGTGTTCCAGAAATCTTGTCCCCAGTCAAAGTTGACTTTTGTAAAGTTTCAGGAGTCTGTAATAGGCAGCCTTGTTTTAGTGGAACAGGCAAGTGTTCCCAGAGTTGGAGTGGTGGAGGATGTTGCCAGATTGAAAGATCGCCACTTTCCTGGTACAATTCCTCCTACAACCTCAAAAGACTTTCCCAGTCGGAGATGTAGAGTCTGTTGGCGAAGAGGTTTGCGGAAGGAGGTTCGCATGTACTGCCCCGACTGCCCTTCAAACCCCAGGCTGTGTGTACCTGCTTGTTTTAGATTGTACCACACGCAAAAGAAATTTTGGGAGTATCAATGAGTGGTAAAGTGAACTGGTTGGTCTTTATTCTGTAATAGTTATTGTTCAGTTTCAAAGTTTGTATTTGTGTAGTCTTTTTAGATTTAGTTGTCGAGTTAGTAGATTTGTATCAATTTGCAATTTGTTTTTGTTTCTCTTTTATTTAAAAAAAAAACTAAAGTATGATGTTGGTTTGCGTGTAGTGTCCATTGTCTGACTGTGTGCATGGTTTGGCGCTTGACTGCCGGTGTCTGTGGACTGGTGCTTGTCTGGCGGTGTCTGCGGACTGGTGCTTGACTGGCGGTGTGCGTGGTCTGGTGTTTGGTTGGCGGTATGCGTGCTCTTGCGCTTGCCTGGTCTTGTGTTTGGATTTGTCTTTGGCTGGTGGTGTTCGTGGAGTGGTGCTTGACTGGTGGTGTGTGTGGAGGGGCGCTTGGCTGGTGGTGTGCATGGAGTGGTACTTGGCTGTCTGTGCACGGAGTGGTGCTTGGCTGGCGGTGTGTGTGGAGTGGTGCTTGGCTGGCGGTGTGTGTGGAGTGGCGCTTGGCTGGACGGTGTGCGTGGAGTGGTACTTGGCTGTCTGTGCACGGAGTGGTGCTTGGCTGGCGGTGTGTGTGGAGTGGTGCTTGGCTGGCGGTGTGTGTGGAGTGGCGCTTGGCTGGACGGTGTGCGTGGAGTGGTACTTGGCTGTCTGTGCACGGAGTGGTGCTTGGCTGGTGTTGTGTTTGTGGAGTGGCGCTTGGCTGGTGGTGTGTGTGGAGGGGCGCTTGGCTGGTGGTGTGCATGGAGTGGTACTTGGCTGTCTGTGCACGGAGTGGTGCTTGGCTGGCAGTGTGTGTGGAGTGGTGCTTGGCAGGCGGTGTGTGGGGAGTGGCGCTTGGCTGGACGGTGTGCATGGAGTGGTACTTGGCTGTCTGTGCACGGAGTGGTGCTTGGCTGGCGGTGTGTGTGGAGTGGTGCTTGGCTGGCGGTGTGCGTGGAGTGGCGCTTGGCTGGGCGGTGTGCGTGGAGTGGCGCTTGGCTGGACGGTGTGCGTGGAGTGGTACTTGGCTGTCTGTGCACGGAGTGGTGCTCGGCTGGCGGTGTGTGTGGAGTGGTGCTTGGCTGGCGGTGTGTGTGGAGTGGCGCTTGGCTGGACGGTGTGCGTGGAGTGGTACTTGGCTGTCTGTGCACGGAGTGGTGCTTGGCTGGCGGTGTGTGTGGAGTGGTGCTTGGCTGGCGGTGTGTGTGGAGTGGCGCTTGGCTGGACGGTGTGCGTGGAGTGGCGCTTGGCTGGACGGTGTGCGTGGAGTGGTACTTGGCTGTCTGTGCACGGAGTGGTGCTTGGCTGGCGGTGTGTGTGGAGTGGTGCTTGGCTGGTGGTGTGCATGGTCTGGTGCTTGGATGGTGGTGTGGGTGGACTGGCGCTCGGCAGGCGGTGTGTGAGTAGTTACTTTCTGTTGGTCACTACACACACTGCTAGTTGAGTGACACTCCAAACAGTCCATCATTTTGTGTAGTTGCAGTGTCCGAAATGTGGGCGTGTGAAAGTGATGGGCCCTTGAATGGCGCTGTTTGCTGGTGTGAGTGTTGGAATGTGATGGGTCCGCGGCTGGCGGTGTGAATGTTTTGTATGTGTCACGCGTACGAAAGGTGTATGAATGGCCTGTAAAGCGGTTGGTGCCTTGACGTGGCTTTACAGCTCACGAGCTGAGAGTCAGTGGTTCAGTTTATCATACTTTCAATTATACACAGTGTATTTCATTTTTGTGAAATGACTTGCGTATAAAATTGTATGTACTGAATCATCACTCACCCTCGTGCCAAATCCAACCAGTATGTGTGTGTGCTTTTGGATTAGATGGGTGTGTAGTAATAATTTTTTTTTTCTCTTTCTGCAGTAGGGTGTACCTTGCCCCTTATTGTGATTGTTGTTATGTGTTGCTTTTCCATTCGGATGTTGTCAATGGTCTGGTTTGTATCAGGTATGAAAGGTGCGTGATTGGCCTGTAAAACGGTTGGTGCCTTGTCGTGGCTTTACAGCTCACGAGTTGCGAGTCACTGGTTCGGTTTTTATGCATTTATTTATTGACAGAGCCTTTCATTTTTTTGAAATATCTTGTTAATAAAATTTTATGTACTGAACCATCACTCACCCTCGTGCCAAATCCAACCTGTATGTGTGTGTCTTTGAGGAATAGATAGCCGTGCTTGAATGTTTGACTTTTGAGTAACTCTGTTAAGGTGTGGTATCCTTTTACTCGGGAGAACAAGGGGAACGCAGTGTGGTAGGACTTTTTTGCCGGCATGGCGATCCCACGCCAAAATGTTTGGAAAAGTGCTATTTTTACCTATTTTTAAGGTTTGCAAGGAGTTCTGGGTAGGAAAACATTGGGGGACCCACACATGCCATACCTCCCTGGACTCTCCCGGGTGTCTAGTTTTCAGAACTGTTTGGGTTTGCTACTTTCCAAAGAATACTACCCACGCAAGTGAGGTACCGTTTTTATCGGGAGACCTGGGGGAACGCTGGGTGGGAGGTAATTTGTGTGAGACCAGTGATGCCACGCTTTCCCAGACTACAACGTGTGAAAAAATTGACTTTTTTTCTGCTAAAATTGAGGTTTGCAAGGGATTCTGGGTAAAGGAACGTTGGAGGATCCACGCAAGCCATACCTCCTTGGAAGCCCCCGGGTGTCTACTTTTCAGAAATGTGTGGGTTTGGTAGGTTTCCATAGATGGCTGTCTCGCACGGGGCCAGAAACCCAGGTAACCGCTCTTGCAAAAGCTGGTGAAATTAACAATGGTGAAAATGTTAAGTCCACCAGCTTTTGCAAGAGGGGTTACCTTGGTTTTTGGCCCCGTGCGAGACAGCCATCTAGGGAAACCTACCAATCCCACACATTTCTGAAAAGTAGACACCCGGGGGCTTCCAAGGAGGTATGGCTTGCGTGGATCCTCCAACGTTCCTTTACCCAGAATCCCTTGCAAACCTCATTTTTTGCTTGGAAAAAATCAGTTTTTTCACACGTTTTAGTGTGGGAAAGCGTGGCATCACTGGGCTCACACAAATTACCTCCCACCCAGCGTTCCCCAAGGTCTCCCGATAAAAATGGTACCTCACTTGCGTGGGTAGGCATAGCGGCTGCTTTAGGAAAAGGCCCAATTCTTACTGTGGAGACCAAAACATTACCTTTAGCCAAATAATCTTATTTTTTGAGGGGGTCACCTGAGCTTTTGGCCCGGGGCTTGGCAGGCATCTTTGGAAACTACCAAACCCAAACAGTTCTGAGAACTAGACACCCGGGGGAGTCCAGGGAGGTATGGCATGCGTGGGTCCCCCAATGTTTTCCTAGAGCTACGGCGCAAAAACAAAAGGTAGTCTTTTTGTTAGAATCGTGCTAAATTTCACTGGGAATTTGAGGTGAGACCATGCTGCGTTTTGCGCTGTTTCATGTCGCAGCCACTATGCCTACCCACGCAAGTGAGGTACCATTTTTTTCGGGAGACCTGGGGGCACGCTGGGTGGGTGGAAATTTGTTGATCCACGCAGATTCCAGAACATTCCACCACAGAAATGTGAGGAAAATGTGTTTTTTTGGTCAAATTTTTATGTTTGCAAGGGATTCTGGGTAACAAAACCTGGGGGTAGGCAGACGAGTCACCCCATCCTAAATTGCCCTGGGTGTCTAGTTTTCAAAAAAGTATAGGGTTGCTAGATTTCCCTAGGTGCTGGCAGAGCTACGGCGCAAAAACAAAAGGTAGTCTTTTTGTCCGAATCGTGCTAAATTTCACTGGGAATTTGAGGTGCGACCATGCTGCGTTTTGCGCTGTTTCATGTCGCAGCCACTATGCCTACCCACGCAAGTGAGGTGCCATTTTTTTCGGGAGACCTGGGGGCACGCTGGGTGGGTAGAAATTTGTTGATCCACGCAGATTCCAGAACTTTCCACCACAGAAATGTGAGGAAAATGTGTTTTTTTGGTCAAATTTTTATGTTTGCAAGGGATTCTGGGTAACAAAACCTGGGGGTAGGCAGACGAGTCACCCCATCCTGAATTGCCCTGGGTGTCTAGTTTTTAAACATGTATAGGGTTGCTAGATTTCCCTAGGTGCTGGCAGAGCTACGGCGCAAAAACAAAAGGTAGTCTTTTTGTCCGAATCGTGCTAAATTTCACTGGGAATTTGAGGTGCGACCATGCTGCGTTTTGCGCTGTTTCATGTCGCAGCCACTATGCCTACCCACGCAAGTGAGGTACCATTTTTTTTGGGAGACCTAGGGGCATGCTGGGTGGGTGGAAATTTGTTGCTCCACGCAGATTCCAGAACTTTCCACCACAGAAATGTGAGGAAAATGTGTTTTTTTGGTCAAATATTTATGTTTACAAGGGATTCTGGGTAACAAAACCTGGGGGTAGGCAGACGAGTCACCCCATCCTGAATTGCCCTGGGTGTCTAGTTTTCAAAAATGTATAGGGTTGCTAGATTTCCCTAGGTGCTGGCAGAGCTACGGCGCAAAAACAAAAGGTAGTCTTTTTGTCCGAATCGTGCTAAATTTCACTGGGAATTTGAGGTGCGACCATGCTGCGTTTTGCGCTGTTTCATGTCGCAGCCACTATGCCTACCCACGCAAGTGGGGTACCATTTTTTTCGGGAGACCTGGGGGCATGCTGGGTGGGTGGAAATTTGTTGATCCACGCAGATTCCAGAACTTTCCACCACAGAAATGTGAGGAAAATGTGTTTTTTTGGTCATATTTTTATGTTTGCAAGGGATTCTGGGTAACAAAACCTGGGGGTAGGCAGACGAGTCACCCCATCCTGAATTGCCCTGGGTGTCTAGTTTTCAAAAATGTATAGGGTTGCTAGATTTCCCTAGGTGCTGGCAGAGCTACGGCGCAAAAACAAAAGGTAGTCTTTTTGTCCGAATCGTGCTAAATTTCACTGGGAATTTGAGGTGAGACCATGCTGCGTTTTGCGCTGTTTCATGTCGCAGCCACTATGCCTACCCACGCAAGTGAGGTACCATTTTTTTTGGGAGACATGGGGGCATGCTGGGTGGGTGGAAATTTGTTGATCCACGCACATTTCAGAACTTTCCACCACAGAAATGTGAGGAAAATGTGTTTATTTGGTCAAATTGTTATGTTTGCAAGGGATTCTGGGTAACAAAACCTGGGGGTAGGCAGACGAGTCACCCCATCCTGAATTGCCCTGGGTGTCTAGTTTCAAAAATGTATAGGGTTGCTAGATTTCCCTAGGTGCTGGCAGAGCTACGGTGCAAAAACAAAAGGTAGTCTTTTTGTCCGAATCGTGCTAAATTTCACTGGGAATTTGAGGTGCGACCATGCTGCGTTTTGCGCTGTTTCATGTCGCAGCCACTATGCCTACCCACGCAAGTGAGGTACCATTTTTTTCGGGAGACCTAGAGGCATGCTGGGTGGGTGGAAATTTGTTGATCCACGCAGATTCCAGAACTTTCCACCACAGAAATGTGAGGAAAATGTGTTTTTTTGGTCAAATTTTTATGTTTGCAAGGGATTCTGGGTAACAAAACCTGGGGGTAGGCAGACGAGTCACCCCATCCTGAAATGCCCTGGGTGTCTAGATTTCAAAAATGTATAGGGTTGCTAGATTTCCTTAGGTGCTGGCAGAGCTACGGTGCAAAAACAAAAGGTAGTCTTTTTGTCCGAATCGTGCTAAATTTCACTGGGAATTTGAGGTGAGACCATGCTGCGTTTTGCGCTGTTTCATGTCGCAGCCACTATGCCTACCCACGCAAGTGTGGTACCATTTTTTTCGGGAGACCTGGGGGCATGCTGGGTGGGTGGAAATTTGTTGATCCACGCAGATTCCAGAACTTTCCACCACAGAAATGTGAGGAAAATGTGTTTTTTTGGTCAAATTTTTATGTTTGCAAGGGATTCTGGGTAACAAACCCTGGGGGTAGACAGACGAGTCACCCCATCCTGAATTGCCCTGGGTGTCTAGTTTTCAAAAATGTATAGGGTTGCTAGATTTCCCTAGGTGCTGGCAGAGCTACGGCGCAAAAACAAAAGGTAGTCTTTTTGTCCGAATCGTGCTAAATTTCACTGGGAATTTGAGGTGCGACCATGCTGCGTTTTGCGCTGTTTCATGTCGCAGCCACTATGCCTACCCACGCAAGTGGGGTACCATTTTTTTCGGGAGACCTGGGGGCACGCTGGGTGGGTGGAAATTTGTTGATCCACGCAGATTCCAGAACTTTCCACCACAGTAATGTGAGGAAAATGTGTTTTTTTGGTCACATTTTTATGTTTGCAAGGGATTCTGGGTAACAAAACTTGGGGGTAGGCAGACGAGTCACCCCATCCTGAATTGCCCTGGGTGTCTAGTTTTCAAAAATGTATAGGGTTGCTAGATTTCCCTAGGTGCTGGCAGAGCTACGGCGCAAAAACAAAAGGTAGTCTTTTTGTCCGAAACGTGCTAAATTTCACTGGGAAATTGAGGTGCGACCATGCTGCGTTTTGCGCTGTTTCATGTCACAGCCACTATGCCTACCCACGCAAGTGAGGTACCATTTTTTTCCGGAGACCTGGGGGCACGCTGGGTGGGTGGAAATTTGTTGATCCACGCAGATTCCAGAACTTTCCACCACAGAAATGTGAGGAAAATGTGTTTTTTTGGTCACATTTTTATGTTTGCAAGGGATTCTGGGTAACAAAACCTGGGGGTAGGCAGACGAGTCACCCCGTCATGAATTTCCCTGGGTGTCTAGTTTTCAAAAATGTATAGGTTTGCTAGGTTTCCCTAGGTGCTGGCTGAGCTACGGCTCAAAAACAAAAGGTAGTCTCTTTGTCCAAAGAACGTAAAATTTCACTGGGAAATTGAGGTGCGACCACGTTGCATTTTGTGCCGTTTCCTGTCGTAGGCACAAGGCCGACCCACACAAGTGAGGTACCGTTTTTATCGGGAGACCTGGGGGAACGCTGGGTGGGTGGAAATTTGTTGATCCACGCAGATTCCAGAACTTTCCACCACAGAAATGTGAGGAAAATGTGTTTATTTTGTCAAAATCTTAGCTTTGCAAGGGATTCTGGGTAACAAAACCTGGTGGTAGGCAGTCGAGTCACCCCATCCTAAATTCCCCTGGGTGTCTACTTTTTAAAAATAGATATATAGGTTTGCTAGGTTTCCCTAGGTGCCGGCAGAGCTAGGGTGCAAAAACTACAGGTAGGCACTTTGCCAAATAAGGGTCAATTTGTAACTGCAAAATTTAGGTGTGACCACGTTGCATTTTGCGCCGTTTCCTGTCGCGGGCACAAGGCCGACCCACACAAGTGAGGTACCGTTTTTATCAGGACACTTGGGGTAATTCAGATTTGTAAATCAACTGTTATTACCAATTGACCTTTCATGCATTTCTCCCTTTCAATGAAAGACATTGTGTAAAAAAAAAATCTTTATGAAAAATGACCAATAATTCTCATGCTAGTATGAGTATTCCCAACTTTGAAAATGTGCAATTATATACTGTTTCTGAACTCTATAATTTGTACCCAATTCGGAAATACATAGGTGTCTTTCATACAGATTATTCCATGTATACATTTTCCAAGACAAAGTGCACTATACCCAGTAAATGAAAAAATACCATTGCAAGTTGCTGCTCAGTTTTTGGATCTGGGTTCGTCGGGTTCTTGGTGAAACTACAAGTCCTATATATCACCACAACCAGGAAGGTCTAACAAATGTAACGATATATTGCTTTCCAAGAGCTGTCAAAATTAGAAAAAGTTATAGGTGAAAACGTTGAGACAAAAGGCTGTTTTTTTCAACAAAATTTCAAATATTCCAATATCTAACTGTTAGTTTCTATAACGAAACCTTCATGGATTTAGACAAATGACCCCTTTCTGAATTCAGAATTCTGTCTACTTTTCGAAAATGTAAAGCTTTCCAGGATCCATTATTGCTTTCAAACTCATTTCTACCATTAACTGGAAGGAGGTGGAAAGCTCTAAAAATAGCAAAAATAGGCTATGTCCCAGAAAAATGCCAAAACTGAGTGAAAAATTTCGGTTCTCTGACAAAAGTCTGTCATTCCCTGAAAGCTGAGAAAATGGAGATTTCAGCCCCACAAACCCTTTTGTGATACCATTTTCAGGGAAAAACCCAGAGGCTTTCATTTGCAGCCCGTTTTTCCCATTTTTCTGAAAAAAACAAAAAAATCACTATATTTTGGTTAATTTCTGGGACCCCTCCAAGGGAATCCACAAACCCTGGGTGCCTTTAGAATCCACATGATGTTGGAAGAAAAGGACGCAAATTTGGCGTGGATACCTTATGTGGTCAAAAAGTTACAAGGGCCTAAGCGCGCACTACTCCAAAACACCAAAAAAAGGCTTAGCACAGGAGGGGAAAAGGCCTAGCAGCGAAGGGGTTAAGCACAGAACTGTCAGTTAGAACAGTTGTGTGGCATGCCTTAATTCTTCCTACTCACATTCTCGCTCCAGCTACATGTAAAAGGAGGAAATATGATTTTAGAGGCAGGTGCAACCAAAGACTTGTCCCCGTGAAGAGTCTGGCCTGAGATGGCTGAGCTTGGAAAGCGTCCCTGCAGAAGGCTGGCAGAAGTCGATAAAGGCCGACCATCTCCTACGGTAAGTCATGCGGGAGACAGACGAGAAGACAGAAGAGAATCGACGTGAGTGAAGTTAGGCTGCAGAGCACAGGTTCCATAGAGCAGGAAGGTCAAAGCAGGAGTGAAAATGCAAAGTCAGAAAAGGGCAAAGGGAATAGCACCAAAGCTTTGCATATTGCCACTGCAGCACAGCTGTGAAGTGAGAGACAATGTGTCAGATTACGTTTTATAAACAAAGACCTGTAATGTAAGGTCTTCTGTGGTGTCACCATGTTTGCTCATTCTGTTCATAGTCTGGTTGTTGTGGCTTGAAGGAAAGGCATCGGATAGAGACACTAATCCCTCATACATACAGTGGAGATCATGTACAGGTGGAGGAAGACAGTATTTCCCTACCACATTTGTCAACAATTGGGTCAGACGTAGCTCCCTGGCAGCCTGTTCAACATTGCATTGCAGCTATAGCAAAGACCTCCCAAAGGCTGTGTCTCAAATTGCATTCCCATCTCTTGCAAGAAAAATGTCACCGAGGGCCTAGTTTCTTGAACGTCCTGACAATAACCTATCAAACACAACTGTTGCCATAAAGAATTTTGCAGATAACTATTCAAGGGTAGCACCTACACACTTCTTGCCATTTAGTAGAGTTATCCACAAAAATGTTTAAATATGAAATATTTAACCTACTTTTAAAGCACCTTTATATTGATTGTATTTGTTTTTACTTTTTATAAAGCATGCAAATACCCAAGAGTGTCCTGGCATTAGGAAATTACATTAATATAATTTATTAACAAAAAGTTATTGGAACAAATATGATTTGATATGATTGTGGGTTTTATAAAGTGCGCAAAATGTATTGTTCTACTGTTAAAATGGGAGATAATTCAATGGGGAGTTGTATTGTGCATCAACATTTCAAGAGTTATCATGTCTTATCCTGCTAGCCACTTCGCTATAAAGTTCAGCTTTCGCAAAAGATTCAACACTACGTAGCTCAATCAGATCATTAATTACATCCGAAGTGGAAAGGACTTATAACAATGCGATATTTAGGATTCTGCGTGGAGTGAATGACAATTGTTTTCTCTACCAATCTGGAAAGGACATATGCTAGATACCTTCTCTTGGGAACATGCCACTATTATTCAGCTTCCACAGTTGTTATGGGTATTTTATTGAAATAACCTTTTATGAACAGTGGTGCAAGGAGCATGGAAGAATCCTCTTAAACTCTATCTGCAATGCCCTGATAGGATCACTGTCTAATACCCAACACCCTTTTGCCATCATATTGATTGATTGCTCATCAATGTTCTAAATAAATACAGTTAAAAGCCACGAGGAGTTACAGGAGGGTTTAGCATCTATGGACACTTGGAGAATTATTCTATAAGTGCTTAGTAGAAGTAGAGTTGACTTCTTTACCTGGTGACATGCCAGGATGCCACAATATCCCTGTTTGGCATTGCCCATCTTGAAATATATGCATGCTCTGTCTGTCATGAAAAGTAGAGGCAATGGAACGTAAAACAAGATAGAACCTCCTTCATACTCATTTAATGGGATGAACTCAATCTGGTCACTGCTTCTCTATACAGAGTTTTGCTAGTGCACTGTAGCACTGCAGACTCTTTCCTGCTGTTCTGTTGCACTGTTCCGGTGATGTTGCACTTCATGTTCCAATGAAATCATGGTCCTTTTACCAGAGATGCCTCAATCATGCCTACTAAGGTTCCCAGATAAGAGGTAGTTTGGGGAAGTGCTGTTTAATATGGTTATCGTTGCTGTGATTTTAGTGAATTCCTGAATACGTTGTGGTGAGAATAGAGGGGCATATTATCAAGGGGGTTTATCTCCACTTTCTTGGCTTTAAAAGCCAAGAAAGCGGAGATAAAATTATCTCCCTATTACCTAGCTGTCGCTAACACCAGTTAGTGACAGCTAGTAGGAGATAGCGACCATCTTGGGCCCCGCTTTGCATGTCAGTGGTATTTATCACTAATGACATGCAAAGTGGGCGTGTCAAGATGTTAGCGACTGAAAACAGTCGTTAACATCGCTATCTCCTATTACCAACTTTTGGAGATATTCGCGCTAAGCGCGAATATCTCCAAAAGCTAACACCTGCCCCTGAGCAGTTCTTAGCCATGTTATCCAATGGTAGGTGGATAACATGGCTAAGAGCATTAGCTCGGTAATGCATGAATATCGCTGACTTTTCAGCGATATTCATGCATTTCGGCCGATTTTTATCGCTTAGGAGATAAACCTTGATAATATCAAGGCTCCTAAGCGATAAAAATCGCCGCAGCTCGGCGATCAAAATTTCGCCGCTAAACCAACATAGCGATAATTATCGCTAGTTGTTGGTAATATGCCCCAGAATCTTTTCCCTCTGCTTTTTATTGGTAAATCTAGGCCCGCCCCCTGCTGTCACCCTTTTACTTGTGGCCATGCTTGGAGAGGCTGTGGTATCTAGAGAATTCGGACAAACCAGTGCTTAACACATATGTAAATAGATGGCTGCCCCAATTTTAAATGTTGTGCTGATTTACAAAGAAACATTTGTACCAATTGCTTTGGTACTTTTCAACATGCCCGCTTAACTCTTTGTGGAAAAAGGAAACAACACAAGCAAATTAAGTCAGGTGATTTCATTTTTCTTTACATTTCGAAATGTGCAATAACGGACTGTTGGTGTGTATATAACTAAAAATAATCCTAACAAGGAGAAGGGTGACTGCTAAAAAGAAGAAACCTGTCGGTATATTTCAGTATAAAATTCTGTTCATTTTAATACATTTGTAAGTTTAAAAACAAACATAGTATACAGATTACATCAAATTAACAAATAAAAACCAATTTATAGATAATTCATAAAATATTATCACATAGTGTTAAAGGGGGGAGGCAAAAATTGCAATCAATATCAAATTGACACCCAAAATAAATGTACCCAAAAATCATAAAATATGACATAACATTAGAACAAGAGACAAAAAGTGGCAATCAATACTTTCGACGCGCGTTTCGGCGTTTCAGAAAAACGCCTTCTTCAGGAGCCACAGATATATCTGGAAAATATAATTAATAAACATAAACATACAAACACTAATATCTAATAAAAAATCTCTTACAGTTAAAGATAAAACATCATCTAAAATTGACAAATTCACAGCAATCTATTTGTGCAGCACACCTTCCCTACTTGTCACAGCACAGTAATATATGCTATTCAAGTTACAAAGTTAATACTATTATATTTGAGCAGTTGTTTATTCATCGTCTTCAAAAATAGATCAGGGACCATTAAAGTAGCCATCCAAATTATTGGAGTATTTTCAGGGGTACCAATTATTGGAGGTGCATACCCAAGACATATAGTCAATGAATAATAGTAAGCCCCATTGTAGATAATATAGAGTATCATGGGCCAATGTGTAATACAAAGTGGAAAATACTTACTTCTAAAAAAAGTTTTCTTTTCTTCCTCTTACAGTGGCTAGTATCCACTTCTAGTTCCTTCGAAATCGATCGATAGCTGTTGCAAAGGACCTGACACTAAGCTGATACAGATAAAAGAGGACATATATAAGGTATCTTCGATGTCGATATACACCTAAAATGCAACTTAATCACATGATGTCGAACGTTGCATAATTGGCTCACCTAGAGGGTCGAGTCGCTGCCTATGGTTAATGGTTAGTTGGTTCTAGGCGTCACAGATAAATTCCACACGACCACCTGTGTAGTTCAAAATGTGTCGTTTCATAAGAGATCGCATAGTATCTACAAAAATGAATCGAAATTCAACTATAAATACTTATGTATTTGTATATAGACGAGTGACGTCTTAATACGTCCATGATATACAGAGTTTTGCTAGTGCATTGTAGCACTGCAGACTCTTTCCTGCTGTTCTGTTGCACTGTTCCGGTGATGTTGCACTTCATGTTCCAATGATATCATGGTCCTTTTACCAGAGATGCCTCAATCATGCCTACTAAGGTTCCCAGATAAGAGGTAGTTTGGGGAAGTGCTGTTTAATATGGTTATCGTTGCTGTGATTTTAGTGAATTCCTGAATACGTTGTGGTGAGAATAGAATCTTTTCCCCCTGCTTTTTATTGGTAAATCTAGGCCCGCCTCCTGCTATCACCCTTTTACTTGTGACCATGCTTGGACAGGCTGTGGTATCTAGAGAATTCGGACAAACCAGTGCTTAACACATATGTAAATAGATGGCTGCCCCAATTTTAAATGTTGTGCTGATTTACAAAGAAACATTTGTACCAATTGCTTTGGTACTTTTCAAGATGCCAGCTTAACTCTTTGTGGAAAAAGGAAACAACACAAGCAAATTAAGTCGGGTGATTTCATTTTTCTTTACATTTCGAAATGTGGAATAACGGACTGTTGAAATATAACTCCTTCGTGTAAAACATCTATTCTTTATACCACCTAACAGAATGCACATAGTCTGATAGATACATCACAAGGCAGGAGGATAGACACGTGCAACCACATTTGAGTGAAGGAAGAAGAATTCAGCCTTTAACAAATTAAGTTTTCATGTGACCTTTGATCTGAATATTTGCAACAACTCGTCTCCAATTATGGTATAAATATAAAGGTGCTTGGAAAAAGAAATGTTCAGACAGTATCTTTATACTATAAAGCACAGAGCAGTGGGAGGGTACATATGATGCACAGTGTAAGATGAGTCAACCAGGGGCGTAACACAGGCCCCCGCAGCCCACGCGGTGCGGGGGGGGGCCCGAAGCTCCAGGGGGGCTCTTTGGCACTGCACTCTGTCCGGAGAGCTCCTAATTGAGCCTGGAGGGGGCCCCTCTACATACCTTGCAGGGAGGCCCCCTCAATTTTCGTTACGCCAGTATAGTCAACGTGTCCCTCGACGCTCACGGAGCTGTGTATCTCACCCAGCATTTGGTGATTAACTATCAAGATACATTCAGACCACACTCTGATGTACATTGTTAGTGATAGAGGAGTTGCGAGGAATGTTCAAAAAGGCTATGTAGATCTCCTTGCATGAATGACTTTCAAATAACATACATCACAGATAATTTAGATTCACAAAGTGGTTCACCACATACTAGGTTGCTAAAGAACATGACTGGTGTGTTGCCTGGCAACAGAGTAACATTTCCTGTCACAGCATGGTAATATATTCTCATTGACATGCCACACATGTGTGTGTGTGCGCGTGTGTATTTATATATATATGCATTTTAGTTGTGGGTGTAAGCACTTTGCTATAATTTAATCAAGGGTTGACTCTAACCTGTTTGTTCGCCTCGAGTAATCATCTGGAAAAAACATTGCCAATTAAAGACGGTCAAATTTCCTTAAAATAAGAAAGGCACATGTATACATCAAACAATAAACCATAATTTGGTTTGAACTCAGCCCTGCAGATAGATTAGTTAGAAGGGGAACGGAACTTCAAAATGCTAATAAAATTAGTTAAAGACATAGGGGCATATTATCAAGACAAGCGATAAAATTATCGCCGATTTAGCAGCAGAAAACTGCTGCTAAAACGGCGATAATGGTCTTGATAATATGCTCTATGGAATTCCAATTGAAGCCCATGGTAAATGTGAAGGATATCTAACATGGGCTTCAATTGGAATTCCATAGAGCATATTATCAAGCCCATTATCGCCGTTTTATCTGCAGTTTTCTGCCACTAAAACGGCGATAATTTTATCACCCACCAAACAGTCTTTGCACAATCAGGTGTGGGCATACCACTCCTCCCCTGCCCTGCTCGAAGAGCAGCTCACCCACCCACCTGCCTGCAACCAAACATAAAATGGCAACAACTGAAAGTTATTACCATTTTATGTTTCTGTTTCTTGCACTGGGACGTTTGCTCCTCCGCCCGAGTGATGGAGCCGCCCCTGCCCCTTAAGGGCAACCTGCACAAGTCAAGATGACTCATGCAGTGCATGCAGAAAGAGGATTACATCACACCCTTTCTTGTTGAAGCTATAGAGTTACTCTTGCCGGCCCACACTATCTTCAAGCCTAGCTGCATCAATTAAACAAACATTACTATAAACCAGAAACATGACATCCTAATCAGAAGGCTGCGACACATATTTTTTCCATTTTGTCACCCCCCTCATTGATCACACTTGTCAACCCCAGCTTGTCAAAATGGCACAAATATGTGTTTAAAATACATATTTTTGCCATTTTGTCACCCCCTCAGTGATGACTCCCGGGGCGGCCTCCACCCATGGCACCCCCCTGCCTACACCACTGCTTGTCGTTCTCCCTGTACATTGCTCCGCAGCCTTTTGGCTGGATTCACGCTATACAAATATAACATAGTATACACGTATGTTTATCTATACATAAACATACATGTATACTCTGTGACTTTGTTGTTTATCTCAGATACCATGCTTGATGTATCAATACTAAGCGCGGTATGGTTCTACATGTCTGCCACGGAGCTCTACTTATGCTATGTACCCCTAAACATGTTGATAAATCTGGGCAGAGGGCCAGTGCAGGTGGGGTGTACTCCCTGGAGAGTCTCAGGGTTCCAAAGGGGGTAGGGAAAGATAGTGGGAACCGGCCTCGGTGGTGGTGATTTGTCACTCTTTCCCCTCCTCAGCCTTGTAGCAATGTGCGAGAGCACATCCCAGCAGGAAAACATCTCAAACTTTGGATTTGTTAACAGTCAATATTAAGGGTGCATGACTGGTGGTGCGAGTTAGTGAACAGTTTCAGATGTGCCAAGGTCCACTGCAGACTCGTGACACAGGATGACAATGTACTTCACACTCAGGAAACAGAATGATGCTCCGATATCCTCTGCAGGCTCGTAACTCAGGATCCACTAGATGTTGTTATCATGAAGTCCAGCTGCAACCGGAGCTGCTCTGAAGATGTGACCGCAGCCACTCCAATTCCTGATTGCCTAGCAACTGGGTGCAGAAGGGGAGTGCTTTATAGTTTCAGTCCAATTCAGATGGCTGCTGAGTGGGTGACTCATTTACTGATTGTATAATCACCAGGCTCATGCCATGAGGTGTTTTGGGTGACTCGTTTCCTGAGTGTATAATCATCAGGCCGAGTCTGGGTGTCTCATTTCCTGATTGTCTAATCATCAGGCCCAGATCAGAATGCAATAGTGTCAACACAAAAACGACATCTAAACTATATGGGGTGAGAGCACACACACATTCAGATGCACACGTGGAAAGCACACAGATACACCACACAGATGCACATGGGTTATAAATGTGGGTTTATGCAGAGCACATCCTCCAAGATTGCACAGCACCTCTCCAAGGATGTACATCATTACAAGTGTCATATATGGTTATGTATGTGCCCATGATACTCGTACACAGAACCCACATCACACCACACCTCAGGCAGTCCCACTGGCTCTCTAGCACTCATTTCAAACTCCTTACACACACATTCAAGGCAATACACAACTAAGGCCACACCTACCCCAACTGTTGCAAATCCTTCCACTATCCACTCTGACACCTCCGCTCTGCATTTCTACTCATACACATCTCACGCATACACAGAACCAGATCAGGATGGGCACTTTATTGCATCGCTCCTAAAGTGTGGAGCAGACTCCTTCTCAACATCCCCTGTTCTTCTTGTAATATACAAGAAGCTGAAGACCCGACTTTTCAATTAACCAACCTACTGTAGGTAAGGCTAGACACACACACAGACTTAGTGCCAGGATACCCTCATGGGTGGTAGTGCAACAAATACATAACACACTTATGTAGGGGAGTTCACCTGCTGTGTGACAGCTCCCCTTCCAGGCCTTCCACCACAATGCTTTTGTATGTCTCTGGATGTTCCCCTCTCCACTTATTGAAAGCAGATATATTCCTGCTGATCTGGTTACTACCTTGAGCAGTGGTGTTACTGCGTAGATACCGCAGAGTTGAATCGATGCTCAAACAAAGGTCCACCTCTTGATCGCCTCAATTCTGATTGCAATTACACTGAATGTTGATCAGATCATGTGAGGGGAGGAAGGAAAGGAAGGGACAGTGGCGTCACTAGGGGCGTGCGGGGGGTGCGGACCACACCGGGTGACACCATCCCATGAGGTGACACCGTGCAGGCCTGCCAAGTTAGTACGTGACGCTAACGCATTTCTGGCACATCTGACATCTGACACCTGTGCGTGTGCAGACTTCACTTACCAGCACTGGCTTAGTAAAAGTAAAAAATCTATTTATTGCCGTGCTACAATTTTACAATATGTCCTCTGCTGCCTGGAAACTCGGGCAGGGCCTGCCGTCAGCAGAGTTGTTGCAGGCTCTGTGGCGCCGTGGTGGGTGGATGTGACCTCAGGTCAGTCAGAAGTGGCGGGCCCCGTGGGTAGGCTGCTGCCTGAGACAGGACATGCTGCTCGTGTGAATTCCGATCCGACCGCGTCCGCCCCAGCCTGCCTGGAAACGGAATTCACTCCTCTTTGCTGTGCAGTGATGCCCTCCGGCTCCGAGCACCCACACTAGGAGGTGCTGGGGGAGGTCCCGTGAATACCCGCACCAGGACGTCAGTAAGTGCCGAGCAGGTCCTCTGAACGGCGGCTCCAGGAGCCCAGCCAGGGTACTATACTGCACGGTGGGGCCTCGAAGCACACCCGACATGGTAACACGCAGCTGAATCCCAGCCAGGGCCTTGTACTGCCCGGTCACCAAACCGTATGTGAGGAAAACACGTATTTCCTAATGTGCGCAGATGTTGGGACTCAGTGGGTTAAAGATTTCAGAAATGCCAGAGTTTGTTTTATTGCCGGTAGTTGCAAGCAGGGAAAGGTCTGTAGATGCGGCTGAAAGGAGGGACGAATAACGAGCGCAACATCGCAGGGGCATTTGTATAGCACTCGGGTGACAACGATGAGACACCTAGCGCTTACACCTTGTTTTGTAGCTGTTTCGACCACAGCTTCCATGAGGGGATAGAAAAGTATTTTGGATGGCGGGTCTCTAATGAGTGTATGTGTGTGTGTGTGTGGGGGAGGGTTGTAGTCCCATTTTGATACATGGTGGTGAGGGTTCTCATGTGGGGAGAGCGTCCAATGTTAGAAGAGTCTGTTATGATTTGGCACCGCTGGTATCAGAGCAGTGGAGCGCACAAAGGCCTATGGGAGGCCGGGCGTGCTAGAATGGAGGGCGCCCTCTGTCAAAAAAGACTGCTGTGATGGGTGGGAGGGAGCCGAGAAGTAAGAGTTCATTCATGCAACCAGTGCAGCAAAGAAGGTGGTCCTGCGAGGCTCGCGCTTGCAGGGGTATCCAGAGAGGTGCGTGCATGAGGTGTGGGGAGCAGAAGCACGAGGCGCCTGCTGGCAATACAGGGCATTCTGGCACTACGACAGTCACTGAGGCAGGCAGCGAGACCTCCCTCTTGAACCACAGACTCTGGCTCACCCTGCACTATAGGGGGACACGTCATTGTGGCACAGGTGAGAGAGCACTGATGCCCTTTCAGTGTGGGTGGTTTACAGGTCCCAGGGATGCCTCCTTCTTGTGGGTCGTGTCTGTGGTACATGAAAGTGCATTTCCCCTGCATCTCCCTTACCAGCAAATGTCACATTATTCATCTTATTTATGGTGCATTTCATACTTTTGGCTGTTGGTGCCTTTGAGTACTTGTGAGTGTTTTGTTTGGGCTTAGAGACTCTTCATCCTGTTGTGTGAGTGAGTTCAAGGCCATCTTTTACGTATGATTAGTGGCTGGGACATACACAAGCGCTTTTTAATGAAATTATTGGTTACTTTTCTCGTTTGGTGGACCATGCTGGCTATTCTGTGCTGTCATTGCTGTAGCCACCTGTAATTGATTTGCAATTCATTTGAGGCACCATTTTACTGACTATGTAACCCCTGCTATACAATTATATTTGCATACTTTGTGCTATCCTGAAAATAAAGCCCGTGAGAGACCCTGGATGGAGGGAGGGCTCGTCTGGGGCTGTCGGGCCTTTAGCAGGGGTCTGGAACTAGACCTCTGTGGCCCGTTGGCCCGGACCGCCCAGGGCTTAGAAGCTGGAAACCGTTGACCTCTGCCGGTCCGGAGCATAGAGATGTGCACCTGCGACCTTAGACTGGCCGGTTCAGAGGGGTCATTCGAGCTGATGGTGCTGAGCAGAGGGGATTCGCCCCCCCCCCCCCGCAAGTCCAAGGCAGAGGGAGGGACTGCTGGGACATGTAGCCAGTGTGCAAAGACAGGGGGCACTCAGGTCTTTTGTGGAGAGAAGGCCCCGGATGACGGACCCCTGGGGACTCTAAACTATTCACTAATGGTGTGCAAAACATTTGAATCAAACATTTGCTGAAAAAAACACAATTGCTGCGAACAACAGCTGCTTGTGCTCTGGTTCGCCACTGTATCGACAGGAAAGGGGAGCCAATGCCTAAGAAAAGAACCTTCCATAGGTAGTCGTGAGGGGGTGACACCATGAGTTGCCCGCACTGGGTGACACCAAACCTAGTGACGCCACTGGGAAGGGATCAGCGTGAGACCTGAAAGAATACCATACAATGATTAGCTTTACTGTTTACCCAAAACACCACCATAGACATGGCCTCTTGCTTATATATATATATCACTTAGGATCTTGCACTGGCTCCCTATAAAGGAGCGGGTACACTTTAAAACTCTCTGTTTGGTCCATAAAACCCTTCATGGGAATGGCCCTCCCATCCTAAACGATATGGTCAGACCATATACACCATCTAGGGACCTTCGTTCAAAACAGCAAAACCTTCTCACAATCCCTAGGACCAACAGAGCCCGAACAGGGGACCGCCTCTTCTCGCGAAATGCGGCCAGGCTGTGGAATGCTCTTCCTCTTCCACTCCGTCAAGAGCCCAGCCTGCTCGCTTTTCGGAAAAAGTTAAAAACTGCTCTGTTCCCTAAGATATAGATAAGCTGGTTCAGGATATTCTAGGTTTTCATTTCTATTCCTTCTGTTTAATTATGAAGCGCTGGGATGCTTTCGAGTAGCCATGCGCTATAGAAGAACCTCTTCAAGTCAATATATATATATATATATATATATATATATATATATATCACTGCTTTCCGCGTTCCACTGGCAGCCTCACACCTGCTCACAGCACTGCATAGAAACCTCGGACACGGACCAGTTAAGTGCAACTCATTTAATGACACAGAGTATGCCGCATGACGTTTCGGCTCCTCGGAGCCTTGCTCACATGACAACGCCACATATCCCGTTACTCATTTTTAAAGTGCCAGTGCTCAATTTCATCATCAACACGTGATTAATTTAAATAATAAACAGTGAAGATATATATACATATATATATATATTCACTGAAAAAACCATAGGTTTCACAATCATTATAGTTAGGAATTAGCATTTAAAAAACCTTTGAAATTCACTAAAAAAAACATAGGTTTCACAATTATTATAGTTAGGAATTAGCATTTAAAAACCCTTTGAAATTCACTGAAAAAACCATAAGTTTCACACCAGTTATAGTTAGCTGAACATTTTACTCATACAAAACCATTGAAATTCCCACGTTATAGTTAGTTGGACTCACTGTAACTCGCGCACCCGCAATCCACTGCTGATGACATCACTGATGACATCACTGATGACATCTCAAATGACATCACTGATGACATCATCCAGTGTCTGTGTGTTTCTGTAAAGTTTAAATATGTTTTACATATTGAAGAATGAGTGGATGTATAAGTGTCTGGATGAAGGATTTAGTAGGTGCGTGACTGACTGTATGAGTGAGTGATTAAATGTGTCTTACTGAATGCATGGGTTAGTGACTAAACTGTCTGAATGTGTGCATCATTATGTCTGTTGTTGTGTAAGCTGCTGCATGTGTTGATTAGTATCTATATGAGTGGCTATATGGGTTATTGATTGGTTGCCCAAGTATTTGTATGTGAGGGTGAGTGTGTGTGTGGGTGGCTGGGAGGTGTGTGACTCTGTGCATAGATGTGTGAGCAGTTGATTCACTTGGTGTATGGGTTCAAGAGTGAATGTGGAAACAGCTGTATGGGCGGTTGACTGTGTGCATGGGTGTGTTGGTGAGTGAATGGATATCTCAGTGCTACATGTCCAAGTAAGTACATATGTAAAACACAGTGCATGTGAGAGTTGGCATATATCAATGACTATACATGAGAGCCTGTGATTGCGTAAGTGACTGTATGGATCAATGTGTACTTGTATCAGTGATTGTAAAAGAGAGTAAGTATGTGTTAGTATATGTTTGAATAAGTAAGGTTATGTGTGTATAACTGTATAGATGAGGAAATGGGAGTGTGATTGATTCTTTGCATGACTGACTAGGTTTGTGAGTAACTCCATGGATTGTCATATAGTTACTGCTTACCTATGTACTGTGTTAAGTTAGCATGAGCTTATTAAATGTTTAAACACCATTTTTCCTTTTTGCTGCTTCTGCACACAGCACATAATTGTTGTTTTAGCTTTCAGCCTAGAAGAGCGTTGTGATTTACATGAGAATAATATGTTATTGCTCTGATATCAGCTTTGCTTGGTAAACTATGTCTGTACAGTGAGTGCTGAAGCTTCAAGGATAACTCGACACAGTATTGTTGTGAGGTCTGATCTTGGCACCTTCATAGACATAACATAAGTGCAGCTTCTGCCAAATTCTGGCTTTAGGCGCGTTTTATATTGCTTTGCTTAGAGCACACGATACACACTTGATGCGGTTCGCATGCGGAGAGCTGGTGGAAGATGGTGTGATCCCTTCACACTAGGATCTTAAGGTATGAGCCCGCCCTGCTAAAACCCAAAGAGACCTTCATAGATATAATATCCAATGCTAGTTAGGGAGGGTGAGAATTAGGTGTTGCTAACTCCTATTCATTTCAGCATTTTAGCATGCTGTCACCTTTTGCTTTCTATGGACTAGTAACTATGCTGATAACTTTGCTTCTGATAATATGTTTCCTTGTATTATCTAAGATACTGCGTTTGAGAAAACGGCATTAGTAAATAAATATTTCAAATATGCACGTGTCCTCATTTACTCCATGTTCTGGTTTGAAATGATTTTATAACGAAAGAGTGTTCATGTGTTCCACGATACCTGAGGTATTCTAAGTTCATGTTCTGGTTTTTCTAAACATTGGGAGTTTGTTATGACCAATGAGACACTGTAGCTAGCTCGGTAAGGGGATTTTGGGTACTGAGGTGAGTTTTGGGCCACCCTAGTTCGCTGAGGTTCCAAATCTTTATGCACAGTTCTGTAGGTGAACGGAATTCCCGCTACAGGATGAGTGGCACTGTGTGAGTGTCTGTATAGGTGTAGGAGTGCATACAATAGTGTTGTATTGATGAGTGACTGTGTGTATGAGTGATTGTATGGGTGAATGAGTAGATGTGGGTGTAGACTTAGGAATCAGTGAGAGTGTATGTAGTAACTGGTATTGGTGTGTCAATGGTTTCAGGAATGGTAGTCTGTATTCAACACTGGATGTATCAAAGGTTAGATTAGAGTGTGAGGAGGTGCATTATATTATCAAATTGATTATGTCATCAGTGATCTCATCAGTGATGTCATTTGAGATGTCATCAGTGATGTCATCAGTGATGTCACTGACCATGTCATGAATGATGTAATATGTGACATCAGCAGCAGTGGATTGCGGGCGCACGAGTTATAGTGAGTCCAACTAACTATAACGTGGGAATTTCAATGGTTTTGTATGAGTAAAATGTTCAACTAACTATAACTGGTGTGAAACCTATGTTTTTTTTTCAGTGAATTTCAAAAGTTTTTTAAATGCTAATTCCTAACTATAACAATTGTGAAACCTATGTTTTTTTTTAGTGAATTTCAAAGGTTTTTTAAATGCTCATTTCTAACTATAACGATTGTGAAACCTATGGATTTTTCAGTGAATTTCAAAGGTTTTTTAAAAGCTAATTCCTTGCTATATCGAGTTTGTAACCTACGATTATTAAAGTGAATTATTATTTTTTTTAGTAGCTGTCTTTTATAACTATTTTTTTTTCTAAAATTAGTTTTTCAATGTATTTTTCATGTTATTTTTTTTATCATTTTGTCTTTGAGCGCTCAGGGTGGGCGCACCGGTAAGCACACCCGAGAGCGCAGCAAGAGCGCTATTCCCGCATGCGGAAAAAAAAGTATGTATTTAAAGTAAATAATAATGCAAGACGTTCAGTGGCATACTTATAAAAGTAGCATTTTTGATTTTAATAACCGTATTTTAACTTTAAACGCATTTTCGAAAAGCTAGCAAAACGTCATTCAGGCGCGCCGCGTAAGTGCCTCCAGAAGCGCCTACGTTTGTGCCGCGTAAGCGCCCCCGGAAGCGCTCCGGTGCGGGCAGCGTAAGTGCGTCAAATCATGTGACCTTAAAATAACACTTTTCATTGGTTGTTAACAGTTTTTTTTACAACTAATGAAAACCCCAGCCATTTTCTTCACTACCTCTTTCACTTTGGAGACAGCAAGACCTATTTCCTTCTGCTCTTCAATTCAGTGAAAAGAATGGCTGCAAGACCACCCAGCAGCAGTTAGGACTCTGATGAGTTTATCCAGGAGGACCCTCCTCAGCCAAAGGTGAAGGAGCACTTCATATGGTAATTTTTTACAATTCCACCAGGGGAAAAGAAGGTAAATGCTCCTAAGGTGGAGTGTAAGATTTGCCACACTGTTTTATCTCGTGGTGACCGCTCCAAAAAATATAGTTTTGGCAACTCAACAATGATCAGGCATGTTCAAAGGAGGTGCCCCCAGAACTATGCCCGGGAGAGTGTCAGGGACCTGGCACGCAATCCCCCGAGAGATGGTGCCTCAACTTCCACCGGAGGAGCAACATCATCAGGGAGAGGAACAGCAGTGGAGCTGATACCCAACATGCAACCAGTATTTACTGACATCACCATTAAATGTAAGCAGTGTTACGAACTGCTTTGCTACGGAGAGCAGAGTATCATGCTAATTGTACGCAAAAGAGAAGACCATCGCTGCCCTCCCCATCCCTAATTTTTCCCTTTTTTTGCTCCTGTTGAGCAGTTTGGCATTCCCTATTTTTGTTTTTGTTAAAAAAAAAATAATTAAAAAACGTTCGGAAAATGTAAAAAAAAATAAAACCTAAAAAAGAAGAAAAAAACCAGTTCTTTTTAGAACTACCTCCAATTCTCCAAAAAGAGCTGTATTCTTTACAAATTCAAAAGGAGAGAGTGAAGTGGAGTGCAGTGAGAGAGGAAAGGAAAATGAGTGAGAGAGCAAAGAAAGGGACGAGAGGGGAAGGGAAGTGAAGTAGGGGGATTGAAAGAAGGTGAGTGTGGGAGGTGAGTGAGGGGAAGGGGAGTGAACAAGAGGAATGAGGATAAGTGAAGAAAACAGAGTAAGAAAACGGGGGTGAGGAAGGGTAAGAGAAGAGCAGTGAGGCTGAGGAAAGAGTGGTGATAGAGAGTGGATAAAGGCAAGTGAGCGTGAGACAAGGGGAGTGAGGGAGTGAGGAGACCGAGGAAGTGAAGGAAGGAGTGAGAGAAGAGGACTGAGTGAGGGAGGAAAGAAAGATAAGTGAGGGAGTGTGGCTGAGTTATAGGGAGTAAGCGTAACAGAAGAGGAGTGAGAGACTAAGAGGACGGAGAGAATGGGGGTAACAGAGAAAGGGTGAGGGAAGGGGAGTGAGTAAGTTAGAGGACAGAGGGATTGAGAGAAGGAGTTACTGAAGTGGAGTAAGGAGAGTAACAGAAGGGAAAAGAGTGAAGGAGCGCAGGAAGGGAAGAGACAGGAAGGAAAGTAAAGGAGAAGGTCTAAAGAAGGTGAGTGTGGGAGTGTGGCTGAGTTATAGGGAGTGAGCGTGACAGAAGAGGAGTGAGAGACTAAGGGGACGGCGAGAATGAGGCTAACAGAGAGAGAATGAGGGAAGGGGAGTGTAGAAGTAAGAGGACAGAGGGAGTAAGAGAAAGAGTTAGTGAAGTTGAGTAAGGAGAGTAAGGGAAGGGAAAAGAGTGAAAGAGTGAATGAAGGGAAGAGAGAGGAAGGAAAGTAAAGGAGAAGGTCTGAAAGAAGGTGAGTGTGGGAGTATGGCTCATTTATAGGGAGTGAGTGTGACAGAAGAGGAGTGAGAGACTAAGAGGACGGATAGAATGAGGCTAACAGAGAGAGAATGAGGTAAGGGAAGTGTAGTAGTAAGAGGACAAAGGGAGTAAGAGAATTAGTTAGTGAAGTGGAGTAAGGAGAGTAAGGGAAGGGAAAAGAGTGAAGGAGCGAAGGAAGGGAAGAGACAGGAAGGAAAGTAAAGGAGAAGGCCTGAAAGAAGGTGAGTGTGGGAGTATGGCTGAGTTATAGGGAGTGAGCATGACAGAAGAGGAGTGAGAGACTAAGGGGACGGAGAGAATGAGACTAACAGAGTGAGAATGAGGGAAGGGAAGTGCAGAAGTAAAACGACAAATGGAGTAAGAGAAGGAGTTAGTGAAGTGGAGTAAGGAGAGTAAGGGAAGGGAAAAGAGTGAAGGAGTGAAGGAAGGGAAGAGAGAAGAAGGAAAGTAAAGGAGAAGGTCTGAAAGAAGGTGAGTGTAGGAGTATGGCAACGTTATAGGGAGTAAGCATGACAGAAGAGGAGTGAAAGACTAAGGGGACGGATAGAATGAGGCTAACAGAGAGAGAATGAGGGAAGAGAAGTGTAGAAGTAAAAGGGCAGAGGGAGTAAGAGAAGAAGTTAGTGAAGTGGAGTAAGGAGAGTAACAGAAGGGAAAAGAGTGAAGGAGCGAACGAAGGGAAGAGACAGGAAGGAAAGTAAAGGAGAAGGCCTGAAAGAAGGTGAATGTGGGAGTATGGCTGAGTTATAGGGAGTGAGCGTGACAGAAGAGGAGTGAGAGACTAAGGGGACGGAGAGAATAAGGCTAACAGAGAGAGAATGAGGGAATGGGAGTGTAGTAGTAAGAGGACAGAGGGAGTAAGAGAAGGAATTAGTGAAGTGGAGTAAGGAGAGTAAGGGAAGGGAAAAGAGTGAAGGAGTGAAGGAAGGGAAGAGAGAGGAAGGAAAGTAAAGGAGAAGGTCTGAAAGAAGGTGAATGTGGGAGTGTGGCTGACTTATAGGGAGTGAGCGTGACAGAAGAGGAGTGAGAGACTAAGAGGATGGAGAGAATTAGGCTAACAGAGAGCGAATGAGGGAAGGGAAGTGTAGAAGTAAGAGAACAAAGGGAGAAAGGGAAAGAGTTAGTGAAGTGGAGTAAGGAGAGTAAGGGAAGGGAAAAGAGTGAAGGAAGGGAAGAGAGAGGAAGGAAAGTGAAGGAGAAGGTCTGAAAGAAGCTGAGTGTGGGAGTATAGCTTATTTATAGGGAGTGAGTGTGACAGAAGAGGAGTGAGAGACTAAGAGGACGGATAGAATGAGGCTAACAGAGAGAGAATGAGGGAAGGGGAGTGTAGAAGTAAGAGGACAGAGGGAGTAAGAGGAGGAATTAGTGAAGTGGAGTAAGGAGAGTAAGGGAAGGGAAAACAGTGCAGGAGTGAAGGAAGGGAAGAGAGAGGAAGGAAAGTAAAAGAGAAGGTCTGAAAGAAGGTGAGTGTGGGAGTATGGCTGAGTTATAGGGAGTGAGCGTGACAAAAGAGGACTGAGAGACTAAGGGGACGGAGAGAATGAGGCTGACAGAGAGAGAATGAGGGAAGGGGAGTGTAGAAGTAAGAGGATAGAGGGAGAAAGAGAAGGAATTAGTGAAGTGGAGTAAGGAGAGTAACAGAAGGGAAAAGAGTGAAGGAGCACAGGAAGGGAAGAGACAGGAAGGAAAGTAAAGGAGAAGGTCTAAAGAAGGTGAGTGTGGGAGTGTGGCTGACTTATAGGGAGTGAGCGTGACAGAAGAGGAGTGAGAGACTAAGAGGACGGATAGAATGAGGCTAACAGAGAGAGAATGAGGGAAGGGAAGTGTAGAAGTAAAAGGACAGAGGGAGTAAGAGAAAGAGTTAGTGAAGTGGAGTAAGGAGAGTAAGGGAAGGGAAAAGAGTGAAGGAGTGAAGGAAGGGAAGAGAGAAGAAGGAAAGTAAAGGAGAAGGTCTGAAAGAAGGTGAGTGTGGGAGTATGGCTGAGTTCTAGGGAGTAAGCGTGATAGAAGAGGAGTGAGAGACTAAGCGGACAGATAGAATGAGGCTAACAGAGAGAGAATGAGGGAACGGAAGTGCAGAAGTAAAATGACAAATGGAGTAAGAGAAGGAGTTAGTGAAGTGGAGTAAGGAGAGTAAGGGAAGGGAAAAGAGTGAAAGAGTGAAGGAAGGGAAGAGATAGAAAGGAAAGTAAAGGAGAAGGTCTGAAAGAAGCTGAGTGTGGGAGTATGGCTCATTTATAGGGAGTGAGTGTGACAGAAGAGGAGTGAGAGACTAAGAGGACGGATAGAATGAGGCTAACAGAGAGAGAATGAGGGAAGGGAAGTGTAGAAGTAAGAGGACAAAGGGAGTAAGAGAAGGAGTTAGTGAAGTGGAGTAAGGAGAGTAAGGGAAGGGAAAAGAGTGAAGGAGCGAAGGAAGGGAAGAGACGGAAGGAAAGTAAAGGAGAAGGTCTGAAAGAAGGTGAATGTTGGAGTATGGCTGAGTTATAGGGAGTGAGCGTGACAGAAGAGGAGTGAGAGACTAAGGGGACGGAGAGAATGAGGTTAACAGAGTGAGAATGAGGGAAGGGAAGTGTAGAAGTAAAACGACAAAGGGAGTAAGAGAAGAAGTTAGTGAAATGGAGTAAGGAGAGTAAGGGAAGGGAAAAGAGTGAAGGAGTGAAGGAAGGGAAGAGAGAAGAAGGAAAGTAAAGTAGAAGGTCTGAAAGAAGGTGAGTGTGGGAGTATGGCTGAGTTATAGGGAGTAAGCGTGACAGAAGAGGAGTGAGAGACTAAGGGGACGGAGAGAATGAGGCTAACAGAATGAGAATGAGGGCAGGGAAGCGTAGAAGTAAAATGACAAAGGGAGTAAGAGAAGGAGTTAGTGAAGTGGAGTAAGGAGAGTAAGAAGGGAAAAGAGTGAAGAAGTGAAGGAAGGGAAGAGAGAAGAAGGAAAGTAAAGGAGAAGGTCTGAAAGAAGGTGAGTGTGGGAGTATGGCTTAGTTATAGGGAGTAAGCGTGACAGAAGAGGAGTGAGAGACTAAGGGGACGGATAGAATGAGGCTAACAGAGATAGAATGAGAGAAGAGAAGTGTAGAAGTAAAAGGACAGAGGGAGTAAGAGAAAGAGTTAGTGAAGTGGAGTAAGGAGAGTAAGGGAAGGGAAAACAGTGAAGGAGTGAAGGAAGGGAAGAGAGAGGAAGGAAAGTAAAAGAGAAGGTCTGAAAGAAGATGAATGTGGGAGTATGGCTGAGTTCTAGGAAGTGAGCGTGACAGAAGAGGAGTGAGAGACTAAGAGGACGGAGAGAATGAGGCTAACAGAGAGAGAATGAGGGAAGGGAAGTGTAGAAGTAAGAGGACAGAGGGAGTAAGAGAAGGAATTAGTGAAGTGGAGTAAGGAGAGTAACAGAAGGGAAAAGAGTGAAGGAGCGAACGAAGGGAAGAGACAGGAAGGAAAGTAAAGGAGAAGGCCTGAAAGAAGGTGAATGTGGGAGTATGGCTGAGTTATAGGGAGTGAGCGTGACAGAAGAGGAGTGAGAGACTAAGGGGACGGAGAGAATAAGGCTAACAGAGAGAGAATGAGGGAATGGGAGTGTAGTAGTAAGAGGACAGAGGGAGTAAGAGAAGGAATTAGTGAAGTGGAGTAAGGAGAGTAAGGGAAGGGAAAAGAGTGAAGGAGTGAAGGAAGGGAAGAGAGAGGAAGGAAAGTAAAGGAGAAGGTCTGAAAGAAGGTGAATGTGGGAGTGTGGCTGACTTATAGGGAGTGAGCGTGACAGAAGAGGAGTGAGAGACTAAGAGGATGGAGAGAATTAGGCTAACAGAGAGCGAATGAGGGAAGGGAAGTGTAGAAGTAAGAGAACAAAGGGAGAAAGGGAAAGAGTTAGTGAAGTGGAGTAAGGAGAGTAAGGGAAGGGAAAAGAGTGAAAGAGTGAAGGAAGGGAAGAGAGAGGAAGGAAAGTGAAGGAGAAGGTCTGAAAGAAGCTGAGTGTGGGAGTATAGCTTATTTATAGGGAGTGAGTGTGACAGAAGAGGAGTGAGAGCCTAAGAGGACGGATAGAATGAGGCTAACAGAGAGAGAATGAGGGAAGGGGAGTGTAGAAGTTAGAGGATAGAGGGAGTAAGAGGAGGAATTAGTGAAGTGGAGTAAGGAGAGTAAGGGAAGGGAAAAGAGTGAAGGAACGAAGGAAGGGAAGAGACAAGAAGGAAAGTAAAGGAGAAGGTCTGAAAGAAGGTGAATGTGGGAGTATGGCTGAGTTATAGGGAGTGAGCGTGACAGAAGAGGAGTGAGAGACTAAGGGGACGGAGAGAATGAGACTAACAGAGAGAGAATGAGGGAAGGGGAGTGTAGAAGTAAGAGGACAGAGGGAGTAAGAGAAGGAATTAGTGAAGTGGAGTAAGGAGAGTAAGGGAAGGGAAAACAGTGAAGGAGTGAAGGAAGGGAAGAGAGAGGAAGGAAAGTAAAAGAGAAGGTCTAAAAGAAGATGAATGTGGGAGTATGGCTGAGTTCTAGGAAGTGAGTGTGACAGAAGAGGAGTGAGAGACTAAGAGGACGGAGAGAATGAGGCTAACAGAGAGAGAATGAGGGAAGGGAAGTGTAGAAGTAAGAGGACAAAGAGAGTAAGAGAAGGAGTTAGTGAAGTGGAGTAAGGAGAGTAAGGGAAGGGAAAAGAGTGAAGGAGTAAAGAAAGGGAAGAGAGAGGAAGGAAAGTAAAGTAGAAGGGCTGAAAGAAGGTGAGGTGAGAGAGGAGTGAGGAAAAGGGGAGTAAACTTGGGGATTCAGAATAAGTGAGAGAAGCGCAGTAAGGGAACAGGGGTGTGGGAGCATGAGACAACAGTAGTGAGGTTAAGGAAAAGAGTGTTGAGAAAGTAAATTTTGTACTTCAAACTTACCTTATAAGTAATTTAAACTTAATTACATATTTTCAGTAAATTTAATAGCTGTGAAAGAGAAAAAAAAGTAAGTTAGAATATTTTTAATATATATATATATTTTACAATACAAGAGACAAAGTAGGAGATTAAAAGTCATAAAAGGATAGTAAGAGATAAAGTAGGAGTGAAGGACTCAGAAAGGAAAACAAAGGAATGGTGAAAGTCAGAGAGAGTTAAAAAGAAATAGAGGGAGAGCAAATTACTAAAAGGATAATGACATAGGTACATTCAGTGACAGAGAAGAAGAGCAGGAGAGAGAAATAAAGTGAAGGTGAGTAAGATACTAAAAGAATGTGCATTAGAAAAACTAAAGGAAGAAAGGGAAGTAAAGAAAGGGGAGTGTGTGACAAGGAAGGAGGAGTGAATGACGGTAGATTAATGACAATGAGGGATGGAAGGTGAGTGAGGGTGAATGTAGGGTCGTTAGACAGTGGGAGTGAAGGTAACAGAGAAGGAGTGAGGGTAGACAGGTGATAATATGAGAGAACAGAGAGAGTGAGAGAAAGAGTGAGTAAAGGGCAGTAAAGTGAGTAAGGGAAGGAGAATGACTGAGGGAGCAAAGGAAGGAAAAAAGGGAAGAGAAGTGAAGCAAAGGGACTGGGAAAAGGTGAGTGCGTGAGGAGAGAAAGAGGAATGGGAGTTAAGGTTGATGAATGAGGATAACTGAAGGAACCAGAGTAAGGGAACAAGGGTGAGGGAGGGTGAGTGAAGGGCAGTGAGGTTGAGGAAAAAGGGAAGATAGAGAGAGGATAAAAGCAAGTGAGCATGAGACAAGGGAAGTGAAGGAGTGAGAACATTGAGGTAGTGAAGGAAAGAGTGGCAGAAAGGGACTGAGTGAGAGAGCAAAGAAAGGTAAGTAAGGAAGTGTGGATGAGTTATAGGGAGTGAGCTTGATGGAAGAGGAGTGAGAGAGTGAGAGGACCGACAGAGTGAGGCTAAGAGAGAGGGAGTGAGGGAAGGGGAGTGAGGATGTGAGAGGACAGAGGGAGTGAGAGAAGGAGTGAGTGAAGTGGAGTAAGTTGAGTGACAGAAGGAGAATTATTGAGGGAGCAAAGAAAGGAAAGAAGGGGAATGGGAGTGAAGTAGCGTGCTTGACAGCTGGAAAGTGGTGGATGGAAGAGAGGGAAAGGGCAGTGAAGGAATAGAGAATGAGGATAAGTGAGGAAAGTGGTATAAGGGAAGGGAGGTGAGGGAGAGTGAGAGAAGGCCAGTGAGAGTGAGTTAAGAGGAGTGATAGAGGGTGGAAATAGGTGAGTGAGGATAAGACAAGGGGAGAATAATATATATTTGATAGTACAAAATACAAAATAATTTGTACAATATGTTATATGGTTTATTTTTGCTGTTCTCAGAATATATTGAATTTCACTTAAAACAGTGACTTCAATACTACTCATCCTATAACAGCGGGCAAAAAAAACCACAATCAACCCATACAACGTTACAATAAATAATGTAAACTTTAGAAAAAACATATCTTAACTCACTTTTGATCCACGTACTTTTCCACGAGGCCAAATAGTATATGGAAAGTCCTTTTCTTTGGCAATTACTCAAGAGTATTCTTAATCTCTCATTTACCCGAGTTTCTGAAAGAAAAGCTCCAACATCTTTTACATTATGAAACAATAGTTTTATTTCTACCTCTAGCTTACTTTTTAGTAATATTTTCTATAATACTCACAGCACACACTACGTAATATACTTATACTACCTCTATGAGAACTACATATTTTTTATTATCTTGATCACTCTCACTCGGAAAGTAATTTTGAACAGCAAACTAAGTTTTATTAACTGCTGCAATCTTCATAGGCCAATTACCTTCCCTAAAATTTCGGTTGTAAGAACACTAGGTAAGAATTTTGTAAGTCAGAAGGCAAACGTTGTTTGAAAGTCAATTGAGTATCATTACAGTGTTTCCAGCCTTTTTGACATTTTAAATAAGCTGTGTAATGCCCTGATGTTGTTGAAGGACCATCATGGTAAATAATTGCTGCAGTTGGAAAGGTTCTTCCTGAAATTGATAATTGAGAAGCCACAACATTTTTAATTAAAGTTGTCAATTTAGTTCCATCAGGTCTACATCGTTGGAACATTAAAATTACATACTGGCCATATGTTTGTATAAATAATGTTGATAGCATTGCAGATTTACATTGAGTACAGACCATGTTTTGATTTGCTTGTCTAACTAGATTATTAAATGACACTGATTTGCAGTCTGGTAAAGTCAAATGTATAAATCTTTCAGTGTGTATTGTAGTACTACTTGAAAAGGAGCAATTGTCGCAGTCATGCTGCCATTTATAAGAAAGGCCGAAAAGATTTTCTACATCTACACCTTCATCTTTCAATACAACAAGCATATACATTAGAAATTCCTGACAATCTTGCTGAATATTCTGTGAAAATTGATTTACACCAGAACATATGTCTAAAACATTTCGAATTTCAGAAACACTTTGTATTTTTGTTCTATCACTGCTACATTTCTCAAACATAGAATTCAATAAACAACAAAATCTTTGATCCCGATTTTCAGCAATCTGTTCTTGTACAGTTTGGAGAAAAAAAACAACATTAACCAGTACATTAGCACAGCAGTTGACACCAGAACTGTTTTTAAACTGAAATCCAACAACATCTTTAATTGAATCCTTTTAGTTTCTGCTTACAATTACTGGTTCATCTACTTTTTTTCTTTTTGCTACAACTTCACTACATTTTTTCTCATTTCTTCTTTTTTGGCCTACCACACGCTTTTCAAATAGAGGATATTGAGGTAAATTTGGAGCATACTCTCTTCTTAACCTATTATATTCTTTTACACAATTTAGATCTGCATTAATCTTTGTCTCATCAAAATCAATCAAGTACAATCCTGATAAAGTTCTGACTCGAGATAAAGCAACATATGCCATACCCTCCTTGAACACAGAATTTCCAATATTCACCAAAGCACTATCTACACTTAAACCTTGAGATTTATGAATAATCAGCGCATATGCCAAAGAAACAGGAAACTGTTTTCGGCGGACATATAAATCTTTCACAAGCAAAAATCGGGCAGAACAACGACTGATTTGCTGTACTTCTTCAATACCATCAAATTTAATTTTTATAAATTCAATTCCATCTCTATTTCGGTAATTCACAAAATCAACAACATGACCCATTGCTCCATTTACTAAACCTCTTTCCACATGTAAATTACGTCGTAAAATTATACGACAATTTAAAGATGCATACAGAGTCTTTTCCAAACCAGCAGTTTTAGATATTGTCTTCTCTAAAGAATCCAATTTTGATTTCAACTTTTCTGACAAAATAATAGTTGCTCCTTCATGTTATATTTTATCAATAGCTTCCAGTTTCACAATCTCTTGATTTTTGAACTTTAACATTTTGTTGTTGAAGATTGAACATTCTTGCAGAGTTGGCATCAAGCATATGACAGATTTGTTTCCCGGAATTTTCTTAAAAATATTCTCTGGGAGAATGCTTTCTTTTGGAAACAAATTTGAAATTAACAGTGCATGTAAAGCTGCTTTCCCATGCTCACTAACTCTTCCAATTCTTACATCTTGTAGAATCTTTTTATAATCTTCATCCTTTGCCTGTCGCATATTTTATAGCAGTTCTGCATATTTGAAATGTAACCATATGTTAACATTTCCAATGCTTCCTAGGCACTTCCTTGTATCTTCATGTGTAAGCATTTTAAACACTGGTTGTCCTTTCACTGGAGTTAGTTGCAGTAGATCTCCAAAAACAATGATGTGTTTGCCTCCAAATAACACATCATACTCTGTTTTAAGAATTTCTTGCATTCTTAAATGCACAAAAGCAAGCATTACATTAGATACCATGCTTACTTCATTAATGATAAGAAGTTTCATTTTCTTCAAGACTCGGGAAACTTTAGAACAAGCTTCTCCAGATAGCTTGTGGTATTGTAATTTATTATCATGCTCTACTGGTAGCATCAATAACCGATGTAAAGTAATCCCTTTAATGTCATGTGCTGCCAACCTAGTTGGAGCGGTAACAACACAAGACAGCGATGACTCCGTTCTTTTCTGCAGATAAGTTGCAATTGCTTTAATCAGAAAACTTTTTCCAGTTCCTGCTTCTCCACTCACGTAGAGTCCGACAGGTATAAATGATGTACATGAGCACTCTTTTTTCTGATGAGATAAACCATGCTCAATCTGTTCTGAGACTTCGTCATATATTTGTCTCTGCTCAACGTTTAGTTTTTTTTCCAAATCTTCTAAGTTAACTACATCCTCCTGAGCTTGTGCCATGGCTCTTTCAACTTCATCCATGGCAGTGGCAGCTTCATTTTGTATAATTGGTCCTCCTAGTGGATCCTGACTCAATGAAGCAGAACTCTGACTGTCTTGAGAACTGTCTCTAGCAATCTCTGCTGCAATTGTAGCTTCTTGCTGTATTTCCTACTTCAACATTTGCAGATAATTTGAAAAAACAGGACATTCTATGGTAATCCTTGGTTGCATTGAACGAATCTTCATAAGTAAGAAAATCTCCAAGTAGTTCCTCTTCTGTATGCCAAGGCTTAAAGAGTTGCAAAAGAGCTAAGTAATAAAATTCCCTTTTGTCTGGAGATTCACAACTCAATATTCGATGATTAATCAAATGGCCTTTTCTTTGTTTCACCAGACAGCCTTCACATCCAATTACAGCATATATACCTTTATTGATATCTTCTGTGACGTTCTTCTTAAAAGTATAGGTTTGCAGAACTTCATAGAGACAAACGTTCTCAAGATGACTACTTCTATTTGGAAAGTATGTATCCAACATGTTTGTCTTCAAAATATCTGTACTGTCTGGTTCTTTCTCCGCCAAATACTCTATTTCTTGTACAGATTTCAAAACTCGGTTTCGTGTTGCAGCAAGACCTAGACTCACCCAAATGATGGTTCTAGATTTGGCATATAGACTTGCTGATGATAACCGATCAGAACATTCATATGCTCCAATTTCTCGATGCGACAACATCTTCAGACTGTAACTGTATAATTTCTTGCTTAGACTCTTTTCATGTGCAATCTCCTCCCACATTTCCTTCAGTTCCGTCTTTTCTGATTTTGTGATGTAAGACGTCACATATCGAGCCACAGCAATAGAGTTGTCAGCAACATATTGAATATCCATGTTAGCATTCCACATGGACAAAATGACTGGGTTGTAGTCATTTATATATTTGGATTCCTCATTTCTTCTTAGGTTGTATGTATTTTTAGATGATTTTCTTGTCACAGTATGTCGCAGAGAAGACATAAAATTATTCACTCTTCCTTTCGATGTTACTGGATGTGGAAATGCAAAACGACATTTTGTGTAGAACTTGTCCTTGGATTTGTATTTTCGATGACAGTATTTTCCATAACGATGGGTTTGAAAGCGTAAAACTTGATGTCTTAAATTGTTTTCTTCTGTAGCTTTTCGGGGACAGCACATGTAGAATACTGCTCAATGAAACTCATCACTTTCTCATCTGAATCTGTTCCAAATTTCGGTGCATCTTTAATCCATAGCAGCATATGTATGTGAGGAGCACCTCTTGCTTGATACTCCTTTCTCCAAAAGAAATCCAAAACCTCTCCAAGCGGAGGATTGTTTTTTGTTTGTAATAAAAGACATCATAGCTTCAAACCTATGATTGAAATACCTGCATAGATTAACTGGATCCAAAGAACACAGTTCTCCAGGTGTCTTGTATTCAATATTTTCAATGTTTTTATTTTCCTCTCGTAGAAATTCGAGTAAGTCTCCCCAAGCATACTCAGCACAGCTAAGAGTGAGGAACCATGTAGGAGTTCCTAAGTTTCTTAGCATACATTTTAATTCCCCATGACGACGGCACCAATACTCATTAGTACCACGCTGACATGCCATGAGATTAATTAGGTGATATTCCAAAATATTGTCTTGCAGTTTCACTTTATCCATAAAGTCCCTTGCCAAAACATTTTGTAGATGTACTCCACTTTTCAGTATATGGTTGACTGCATAAGAAAGTCGAGACAAGTTACTCTCAAACAGTAGATGGAACAAATATGGAATGCATTGACGAAACCTTGGATCTTCGGCACATAATCTGGATGTCCGGTATTCAGATGCTGGTATCTGCACAGGTCTGTCATCATATCGTCCACCTTGACCTGTTGAAAATAACTCTGGAAAACAACGAGCTTCCAAACTTTCTTCCCATACACTAATGGGACTTCCTTTTGCTTCTTTCATTTGAAACAAGTCAATAGCATTCCCCATTACTTCTTTGGAATGCAATGGATAAACACTATAATGTTCATAAATTTCTTCACTTCTAGAAACATCAACTTTTTCAATTTGCCCAGCTGAGAAATCACTGTCCTCTTCTACAGTTGTTTCTTCTTCTCCTACACATACATTTCTGTAGTAGTGATTATTTTTAACCAAATACAACGTTGCCTTTTTGACTTTCGTAACATCCACTAATTCTTGCCAGATTTTTTTACTCTTCTTTGTCGGAACACCATTAACTAAAATAACCAGAGGTTCCTCTTCAACTTTTTCTACACCAATTGTATCAATATTTTTCCTAAAATCTAAAGGCAAATAAACAACTCTTCCCTTTAATCCTCTCTGTAAATCTGAAGGAGGCAATGTCCCTGTCTTAGGCTTTATGCGAATAATAGCCTGAAAAGGATGAACACATTGAATCAAATTAGACTCATAGGTATTTAAATCCATCAATTCAGAAGGAATGTCTACCAACTCCAGATTATTTTGAACAGCTCTAGCAGGCATTCTGTTTTCATTTAATTTATTATAACAATATTTACAAATACGTTGATCAGAACCCAAATCAAAACAATTTTCTACCAACAAATAAGTTGCAAATTCCTTCCACTCATTATTATTTTCCATTTCACTTTTTACATATAAATCAACTAATCTAGTCTGATTCTTATAATGAGTTCCTCGACAACACACACAATTAAAATTAGGCCTTTCACTTGAATTGACCTTAAACTTTGTAATTTCATGGTCAGATTTTTCTGTACTTGAAATCTCTACATTCTCTTCCACATTACCTTCTATTACTGTATCATTTTCTGCACTGTCCTCTTTTTCACCAAAGTAACAAAACTCAATTTCTTCACAAATGTTCTTCACATCTAATTCAGTTCCATGCAAAAGAGCACTGTTTATCTGTTTTAGCTTAAGTGCTGGACTTTTTGCATAATACAACCTTCTCACTAATTTCCTCACTTTATTATGATGCACTGCTAACATCCTAAAATGGTGACAAACACTCTGACATACTTTTCTTGAAAGACAAGCCAGTGAATGCCCATGCAAACCTGTTTTTTCTCGCACACTACAAGGATCTAACTCTTGCAAAATTTTTATTTTTTGCTTTAGACTTATCTTAGTATAAGTCCGTAAGAAACTGCGAAACAAATCAATTGATTCCTGTCGCACACTACAAATACTACTACAATTCCAAGTATACACTGGAGCCTTAGGACATCTCCCTAAAACTTCATCAGCTAACACCTCTTCTGTATTTCTAGGTACAATCTTTTCTTTTTCAACCGGACAACCATCCTTCACCTCATATGCTCGACCACTGGTATCAACTGCATGCACCAAATCATTATCCTGAAAGTAACTTTCTTCATTAAAAAATGGCTCACAACTTGAACTATGCTTCCATTCTCCAGAAAAAACATCAAAAAACTAGTACGATTATTTACTCTTTTCCACTTACATTTTGATTTAAACACATTGATTACCTTATCTAGTGTACGAATTCTATTGATTACTAAACTATATAATTTATTTTTCACTTTAAATGCTTCATCCACAATCTTCACTATGCTTTTTTTTGTAAAAAGCACTCTTTTTTTGATACCTCTTTACATTTTTTAATAAATTGGATATAATTCTGTTATAAAACATTCGCCTACGAATTTCAATAAATTGATTTCTCCTTCTATTGCAATAGACAATAATATCATCTCCTTCTACAGGTCGAACATTTTTTGAGGAGCACAGTTTCTTATTTCTACTTAGTGATGGCTTATTCTTCTTTGAAACAACGTCTTTTTTTCTTTGACATTTCAATAACTTTCTGAAGAAATCCTTAGTTTGCTTACCAGAAGCATTATTTTTTTTGACTGAAGATTTTGTTTTGGATGAGTCTTGTATTTCTGTTTTGTTGGACCTTAAATGCTGCTTATATTTCTTTTGACGTCTTTCTTTTGATGGCATATTCTTTTATCTTTCTATAGATGATTTCAATTTGTGGTAAAGAAAAAATAACATATTATAGACCACTAAAAATATAATACATAGCAATTACAATAAGTAAACGATATAAACACTAGTTTACAACATAAGTTACTTTATACCACAGCAACTGTGTCACAGTAACAGTGCAGTACAGTTACATTATTATTCTTACTCTCTGCCTGCACCATCTCACTCTGTACCTGTGTCTTATATCACTCTGTACCTGTGTCTGATGTCACTCTGTGACTGTGTCTCATCTCACTCTGTGCCTGCCCCATCTCTCTCTCTTTGTGTGTGTCATTTCTCTCTTTGCGTGTGTCTCATCTCACTCTGATAAATGTTTCATGGTAAAAAGTATGGCTTTAACATTTTTGACAAATGTTAGATAGCATGTGTGTTAGGCCTTTTATTTCACAAGTAGGCTCTAAGCTCTGCAATGAAGATCCAGGGTGTGCCGTTCAAATGAGAAATTAATGTTATGTCTTGCTTATATATATGTGGTCTGTTTTTTGCCAGTAGAGACAGTAAAATAGTATGAGCAGAGACACACATACTGCATGCAGAGACAGACATGGTAGATTACATCTAACATCCTGGTCATTTGCCTAAGATCACACTGTGAGTCAAGCATGATTTTAAATGGATCTGGGTGAATAATTTGCTTAGTTGATGTGTTTAAAAATATGGTAATACATATTTTCTGAAAGTCAGTTAGACTTTAGCATATGTACTAGTAGGAAATCTTAGGCAGCATGTCTGTTAGGCCTCTTACTTTACCAATAGGCTGTAAGCTGTGCAATGAAGATCCAGGGTGAGCCGTTGAAATGAGAAATTAATGTTATGTCTAAAGCCTAACTCACTTTAAGAAAACATGTATTTACATATTTTTAAACTCATCAACTAAGCAAATTATTCACCCAGATCCATTTAAAATCAATGCAAGGCATCTATAGGAGAGATGGTGTACATTTTACAGATGAGGGGAATAGAGTCTTCCTCTTGAATTAGAGACTCTGTATTGGTACTTACTTGTAGGTCCAAAAAACACCCACATAACACAACAGCTCTTTTCAGAGCTACCCTACCTCTAAGCACTCTAAATAATTTTTTTACCATAATTTCTTACACTGTTTTTCCCCGTGGTGCGCTCAGGGTGCGCGATTCGGGAAGCGCACATGGGAACGCACCCAGCGCTTACCCGGCGAAAATTTAAAAAAAAAAGTTTTTTTGACCTTCACGTTCCTTCTAGGCCTACCTAAAAAAACCTAGGGGGTCAAGGGGTGTCTACCCTTCCCCCTTTTAATCATTCCCCCCTTTTTTTTCACCTCAGGTGTCTCCATTTCACCGAGACACAAGATGGCAGACTCTCCGGACTATTTATAATGTTGTCAGGCACACGAGAGCCAATCAGCTTTCCGCTCGCGCACTTCCGTGGTGCGCCGGGTGCGCTCCCTGGTATGCGTACCGGTGAGCGCTCGGAGCGCGCCTACAGATATATGTGTTTTTGAAGTTGCTTTTCATAAAAAACACTGGAGCAATTTTAAACAAATATGGAAAAGGCCCCTTCTACGTACCAGTGGAAATCATTTTGCAAAGTTTGGTGTAATTCCATTCAGCCGTTCGGGCTGTAGCCGTGTCTAAATGTCCTATGGAAAATTGCATGGAGAAAACACATTTGAAAGTATTGACATTTACAACCAATCAAAACGTTACTTTCGTTTTGAATTTGTGTGTGATGAAGTATGATTGGTTATGTATATATCTTAAAAGAGAGGAAAACATGGCCATTTTGTGATACTCCTGTCTGAGGTACTTTTGAAAAGAATTTTGGGTGCTCAATTTCTGCAGTTTGAATTACACAGTACTAACTCTTCTCCTACTTCCAAAATGGTGAGTTGTTAATTTGTAAGGGGAACTATGTTGTACACTTTAAGATAATTTGGGAAATGTTTTCTGTTAGCTATTTACAGTAATTCTGCAGTGCTTTATATTTCTAGTTCCTGCCTGATACTATACACTACCAATTAATTTTAAATAACTAAATACTTCATTAACCTACTTTTATATTATGTATTACTAAAAACGATAAATGAAAGTGATTAATTTTTTCTTCAATTTACAGAAAGACATTTCATATTAAAATGAATCAGAATGAGGAGACCAAAGAAATTTCCTTTGAAATTTCAACTACATTTCTTGAAATTCAAAATGTCAGGGATATCGACAGCACCATTTTATCACAAGGAGGAGATGACATAAATAATTTTTTTGATGAATCTCTTGAAAAAGAATTTATCGAATGTTTGGATACAATAGAATTCCAACAATCATCATGGCACACTTATAATGAGGAGATTCCTGATCATAAGATTGAAGAGGAAATTCCAGATGAGGACATGCTACAAGTTCTATTAAATTATGAAAATTCTGAACAATAAATTAATATTTACAAATCAAAAATTAGTTGACATATTATTCATTTTTATTTCTAATTTATGAGGTAGTAGCGAAGTGAATGTATTAAAGTGAATTTTAGACTCTGCATCGGTACCTACTTGTAGGTACTTAAATCACCCACATAATACAACAGCTCTTTTTAGAGCTACCCTAACTCTAAGCAATCCAAATTCTTATTTTACACTATTTTCTTTCAATATTTTTCCCTGTGGTATGCTCTGGGTGCGCGAACCGGTGAGCGTACCTGGGAACACACACAGCGCTTACCCCGCGAAAATTGCACCCCTTCAGGGTCGTTCTAGGCCCCCCTCAGAAAACCTAGGGGGTCAGGGGGTGTGTACCCTGCCCCCTTTTAATCATTTCCCCCTTTTTATTTTCACCTCTTGTGTCTCGATTCTACCGAGACACAAGATGGCGGACTCTCCGGACTGTTTAGAATGTTGACAGACATCTGACAGCCAATCAGCTTTCCGCTCGTGCACTCCTGTAGCGCGCCGGGTGCGCTCCTCGGTACGCGTACCGGTGAGCGCTCGGAGCGCGCCTATAGATATATATGTGTTTTTGTAGTTAATTTTTGAAAAAAACACTGGAGCAATTTTCACCAAATATAGCAAAGGCACATCTGCGTACCAGTCTCTACAATTTGCCGTAATTCCATTCAGCGGTTCGGGCTGTAGCCGTGTCAGAACGTCGTATGGAAATTAACATGGGGAAAACACGTTTTGGGACCCCCCTTTTTTCTCAGCCCAAACTTCACGAATCCCCCCGAAACTTTCAGGGAAGGAGCGGAGCGGAGCTGGCCAAAATTTTGGAAAATACACGCAAATTCCTCAACCGGCGCCAGAGTTATTCCCAATAGAATGTTGCGGATTTCCTATGGTAGCTAGGTCCTAACTATAACTACCTACTGGCGACTGCCAGTAGGTAATATATATACATACATATATATATATTTGCAAGTGGGTCGTGTACCCAGAGGTCTACGCAGCAGCTTGGCCCCAAGCTATGAGACACCCGACCCAGCGATGTTAACGGAATGGGCGGAAGCAAATCTAGAATCTTCAGCTAAACTAATGACTATTCTGGTGAAATATGCAGAAAGCGATCACTGCAAATTACAAGCGGAAATTGAACAGCTTGAAATTGAAATAACCAGTATGGGTACAAGTGAAGCGATAGACAAACTAAGGGCTGACATGATGTTAAGGTTGGGTAAAGAGGAAGACGTTATTAAAAAACGGAAAGCTTTTAAATTTGAGCGAGACCGCCTAGATTACCTTAACGGACAAATCTTTACCTACGCCAAGAAGTATGAAAATGTGAAAGCGCGAGCCAGGAAGACTCGCGTAATACAAGCAGAAGATACCTCTGGCACAATATCATCCACTGACGTGAACTCTGCTGCAGAAAGTGATCCTGAAAACGAGGCGGCTAATATGTCAACGGTGGGGTTTACAAAGTTGTCTATGGCACAGGAAATAAGCTGCATGTGCCAGGACCGCCGGGACACTTTGAGATCAAGAGCGAAAGCAGGCGGACAAGGAAACAACAAAGGGCAAATAGGAAGCACAGTGAAAGGCGCAAATGCAGCAAAAGGAAAAACAAACAACGAGAAAAAGCCACAAAGGGGCCGTTGGAACAAGCAAACCCAGAATCAAGTACAGGGGTCAACGCCTGCTCAATAATAAACCTCACAACTTTAAAACTCAGAAAAAAAGGACGAAACAATCCTAGGCTTAGGGTTGTCATATTGCCCACCGACCAATTTCAACTATGCGGACGCCTATAGATTCGTAAGGAAGCTTAAACTAAAAAAAGATTTCAAGTTACAACCTACTAGAAAGAAACATGTGGAAATACCCAGCAGTCCAACTCTATTGGAAGCAGGTGATCGCACAGGGTTTGAGGAAATTTGGGCTGTACAGGAGGAATCGGGCCCGTCTACGTCGTCTTCTCTAACAACATCAAGTGAAGATCGAGTAATATGTAGTACTCCTTTCAAACCCAAGTCAGTGTTCTTACCTATCATGACTCACGATAACTTGGATGTTTATCAGGAACTCATTACCAAAGACCTGAAAAAATTGTATATAGCCACCAACAGGAAACATGCCGCAATAAATAAAATGAATCAAAGCTACAATAACTTGGTGAAAAAATTTGATTTGGATAAAAACATCATTGTCCTCCAAGCGGACAAAGGCGGAAATATTGTTTTGTGGCCGCGCAAAATGTGCATTGATGAGGCGGAAAAACAATTACGGACCCTGCATGCTACAGAAAGAGCAATTTGGCCGCAATGAAAATATCATGGCAAGACCAAAATTCGAAACTGATGGCATGGAGGAGTACGAGCCTGATTTCCAAGGAAGAGTTTGGCTTTCTCAAGAAGGAATACCCAGTGATACCATCCTTCTATTTGATACCTAAAGTCCACAAAAGTGTGGACATACCACCTGGTCGTCCTATCATTTCCGCAATAAACAGCTCTACTGAGAACATTTCGAAATACATCGATTATTTTTTGCAGGACTGGTTAAAAGGGTTAAAATCATATGTGCAGGACTCCTCAGATTTTATCCGAAAATTGGATACTGTTATGTGGAATTAGGAAAGTTTGCTCATTACATTGGATGTATCTTCATTGTACACCTCTATAAGACACAGTGATGGTATTAAGGCGATGGAATATTATCTAAACAGACGTGTCATCAATTATTCATCGCACAACAAAATGGTTCTGTCTATGATCAAGGTCTGTTTAGAACAAAATTATTTTGTGTGTAACAATCAAGTGTACCAGCAAATTAGGGGAGTAGCAATGGGGGCCTGTTTTTCCCCCAGCCTAGCATGCTTGCATATGGGTTGGTGGGAGGAGCAGGTCCTCATGGTACAACATCTAGCTACAATGCAAAATCATGTTCCCTTATATCTTAGGTATATAGATGACCTATTTATGATCTTAATTTACAACAAGGGGTGGTGAGGGACAGAGTCTCTGAATTAAGCAGAATACTCTCACCCAGTCAAGAGATCAGGGCTAGATCCAACACCGTTTTTTAGCTCATTGCACCATCCCAGTTTCAGAACCTGGCTGTATGCAAATTAGTCTGTTCCTGTCCCAGTGCATGATGGGAACAGGGCAAACCAAACTACAAAAGCCAATTCTTACACTGGTAAGGAAACAAGCTTCCGGGGACCGGTTTCTGGCATTACAGCCGTCTTCGGCCCGGCTTGCTTGAATCCTGATGGTGCAATGAGCAAGGGACTCATGTCTGAGTATACCCTTCCACGCTTAGGGTGGACAAAATAATTTACAACAAGGGGTGGTGAGGGACAGAGTCTCTGAATTAAGCAGAATACTCTCACCCAGTCAAGAGATCAGGGCTAGATCCAACACCGTTTTTTAGCTCATTGCACCATCCCAGTTTCAGAACCTGGCTGTATGCAAATTAGTCTGTTCCTGTCCCAGTGCATGATGGGAACAGGGCAAACCAAACTACAAAAGCCAATTCTTACACTGGTAAGGAAACAAGCTTCCGGGGACCGGTTTCTGGCATTACAGCCGTCTTCGGCCCGGCTTGCTTGAATCCTGATGGTGCAATGAGCAAGGGACTCATGTCTGAGTATACCCTTCCACGCTTAGGGTGGACAAAATAATTTACAACAAGGGGTGGTGAGGGACAGAGTCTCTGAATTAAGCAGAATACTCTCACCCAGTCAAGAGATCAGGGCTAGATCCAACACCGTTTTTTAGCTCATTGCACCATCCCAGTTTCAGAACCTGGCTGTATGCAAATTAGTCTGTTCCTGTCCCAGTGCATGATGGGAACAGGGCAAACCAAACTACAAAAGCCAATTCTTACACTGGTAAGGAAACAAGCTTCCGGGGACCGGTTTCTGGCATTACAGCCGTCTTCGGCCCGGCTTGCTTGAATCCTGATGGTGCAATGAGCAAGGGACTCATGTCTGAGTATACCCTTCCACGCTTAGGGTGGACAAAATAATTTACAACAAGGGGTGGTGAGGGACAGAGTCTCTGAATTAAGCAGAATACTCTCACCCAGTCAAGAGATCAGGGCTAGATCCAACACCGTTTTTTAGCTCATTGCACCATCCCAGTTTCAGAACCTGGCTGTATGCAAATTAGTCTGTTCCTGTCCCAGTGCATGATGGGAACAGGGCAAACCAAACTACAAAAGCCAATTCTTACACTGGTAAGGAAACAAGCTTCCGGGGACCAGTTTCTGGCATTACAGCCGTCTTCGGCCCGGCTTGCTTGAATCCTGATGGTGCAATGAGCAAGGGACTCATGTCTGAGTATACCCTTCCACGCTTAGGGTGGACAAAATAATTTACAACAAGGGGTGGTGAGGGACAGAGTCTCTGAATTAAGCAGAATACTCTCACCCAGTCAAGAGATCAGGGCTAGATCCAACACCGTTTTTTAGCTCATTGCACCATCCCAGTTTCAGAACCTGGCTGTATGCAAATTAGTCTGTTCCTGTCCCAGTGCATGATGGGAACAGGGCAAACCAAACTACAAAAGCCAATTCTTACACTGGTAAGGAAACAAGCTTCCGGGGACTGGTTTCTGGCATTACAGCCGTCTTCGGCCCGGCTTGCTTGAATCCTGATGGTGCAATGAGCAAGGGACTCATGTCTGAGTATACCCTTCCACGCTTAGGGTGGACAAAATAATTTACAACAAGGGGTGGTGAGGGACAGAGTCTCTGAATTAAGCAGAATACTCTCACCCAGTCAAGAGATCAGGGCTAGATCCAACACCGTTTTTTTAGCTCATTGCACCATCCCAGTTTCAGAACCTGGCTGTATGCAAATTAGTCTGTTCCTGTCCCAGTGCATGATGGGAACAGGGCAAACCAAACTACAAAAGCCAATTCTGACACTGGTAAGGAAACAAGCTTCCGGGGACCGGTTTCTGGCATTACAGCCGTCTTCGGCCCGGCTTGCTTGAATCCTGATGGTGCAATGAGCAAGGGACTCATGTCTGAGTATACCCTTCCACGCTTAGGGTGGACAAAATAATTTACAACATAAGCGTGGAAGGGTATACTCAGATGTGAGTCCCTTGCTCATTGCACCATCAGGATTCAAGCAAGCCGGGCCGAAGACGGCTGAAATGCCAGAAACTGGTCCCCGGTAGCTTGTTTCCTTCCCAGTATAAGAATTGGCTTGGTAGTTTGGTCTGCCCTGTTCCCATGATGCACTGGGCCAGGGTCAGACTAATTTGCATATAGCCAAGTTCTGAGCTGGGATGGTGCAGTGAGCTAAAAAACGGTGATGGATCAAGCCCTGATCTTGGACTGGGTAAGAGTGGTCTGCTTAATTCAGACACTCTGTTCATCACCACCCCCCTTTTCTGAATCACTATTTATGATCTGGCAGGGTTCCCAGAAAAAGGCACAGTCTTTTGTAGAACAGCTAAACATCAATGATTTGAACTTAGAATTTATTTCTACAATTGACAGGACATCTGTCTGCTTTTTGGATATAGAGGTGTACGTAGAAAATGGGGGACTAGCTACCAGGTTACACAGGAAACCGACAGCGGGCAATACTGTCCTCCATGCGGCCAGCCAGCACCCTCACCACCTGATACGCAGCATTACTGTTGGGGAAATGTTGCGTATCAGGAGGATCTGCAGCACTAAACAGGAATGCTTTAGGGCGCAGGAAGCCAGTAAGAAGCGATTTCAGGCCAGGGGATACTCAGAGGGGATCCTTTCTAAGGCAATTGATCGCTCTAGAACCATTACCAGAACACAGGCTCTAACATCCAAATCTTCTCATGAAGCAGAGAACAAAGCTACTACATTAGAGCAATCTAGGGTAATTGTCCCATACAACCGACAACACAAAGAAATCAGAAGGATTTTCTCTCGTAATTGGAATCTGGTGACAGGGGACCCTGTCATTGGAGGGTTGGTAGGTAAGAAACCAGAACTGACCTATAGAAAATCCATATCAATGTCGGACAAATTGGTTAACAACTAGCCACCGACTTTAGGAAATTGGATGGCACTGAGCAGGGGATTACAAAAGTGCCTAATTTGCAAAGCTTGCAGATATGGCTGGAATAACACCCACTACCAGGTGCCATTTAAGGAGTTTCCTGTACCAATAACCAAACGACTCACCTGCAAATCAGAATTTGCGGTGTATGTGTTGCAATGCCCTTGTGAGCTTCGGTATGTAGGGAGTACCCGACCACCAGCTCACAAGCGGACCTTGCAACACATAAGGGCCATGGTAACTAAAGATCAAGCGCATCCGGTGGCCAGGCATTTCGAAAGTACCCACAACAGTGACCCCAAGCATCTGCAATATTATGTCATCGATTGTGTGATGCCATTGAAACGGGGGGCAATAGGGAGGCACAGCTACGGGTCCTGGAAACCAGATACATACTAGAGCTCGATAGCAGAACCCCTGGGGGCCTTAATGCTAGTGAGGATCTCTACACTTGCTTGTAGTCTTCCAGGAGAGTCAACCTATCAGGGTGACAGGGATCTAGATCCATCATATGGCCATGTTAACTGTATATACTTTTGAGACTTAACATCTAGAGTCGTAGTGAAATGTAACAGTATAGATTGCTAACAGTAACATCAGTATAAATGAATACAAACACAGACAGCCCCTCTTTATTCATAATCAATTTTCTCTTTTTTTATAAGCACTTTACACTTTATGGCAAAAAAAATTGCACTATCTCTGCACTACTGTCTGCATTAAAGGACGAGGTACGAATGGTTTACATAATATAAGAACGTTGCACAGGCACTAACCCACTTGGGTTATATGGATAATTCTTGCACTTGGAAATGTGTGTAAAAAATGATAATACAAATTAAAAAGATGGCAATATGTATATAGATAATGTTATAGAATATGATTATACATTTATTTATTAATATTGCGTAATTTGCACATATTTATTACATTGTATAAGATATGTAAGAGGTTGGAAGACATTTTCAGGGATTATTCTGTTATTATAATTGTAAAATGTATTACCAGCTATAGTCTTTTTATAGTTTCCATGTTGCGAGTTTCAATACACAAAAAAAAAAGGTGGAAGAACTAAACCCGCCTTCTATGTTTACTATAAGTACCTCCCTCTGATGTAACAAAACACATCATGTGATCAAGCCTGTGGGTACAGGTGAAACGCGTCATTGCAGACATGCTGGGCGTTAAAAGGCACGATTAAAGCACCTTCGTTTGGCACCAGACTGGGTTTCTACTCTTCGTCATTTCTTACCGGCAGGCAAGTTGGTGGCGTCGTTGGCGTCTGGCGGGAATTGGTTCATATATATATATATATATTCACTGGAAAAAACATAGGTTTTACACCAGTTATAGTTAGCTGGAAATTTTACTCGCATAAAACCATTGAAATTCCCACGTTATAGTTAGTTGGACTCACTATAACTTGCGCGTGCAATGCACTGCTGATGACGTCACATATTACATCACTCATGACATGGTCAGTGACATCACTCATGACATCACTGATGACACCATCCAGTGAATGTGTGTCTTTTTGAAAAATAAATATTAGTGAGTAATGTTTAAATATTTAAATATATTAATTAGTGTTTCACTTTGTGTATAAGTGGCTGCATGGGTTGGTGAGTAGGTACATGTGTATGTATATAGGTTATTAGATGTTTTTCTTAGTATCAGTATGAGTGTTTGTATGGTTTGGTGGAGGTATTACTTAGCACATAGATGCATGAATGACTGACTCTCGGTATGTGTTTTGAAGACAGCATATGTGCAGGACTGTATGGGTGGATGAGTGTGTATATGTGTGTGTTACTGACTGAATGAGTGTCTCACTAGTTTCTTTATCAGTAACTACATATGTTTTAATCTAGTGTATGTGAATATTGATGTATATAAGTGAGTATATCTAAGAGTAAGAGATTGTAAGAGTTCCTATTTAAATTAGTATGTGTTTCTATAAGGGATTGTTTAAGAGAGTAAGTATGTGTAAGTTTTCTTTGAAGTAAAGTGGTAGTGTTTGTATAGCTGTATATGCAAATAAATGGATGTTCAATAGTTTATTTGCATGTGTGAGTATGTGTGTGAGTAACTTTTGGATGACTGTCGGTGTGTAACAGGATGTATAGGTGTATCACTACATTTGATGAGTGAGTATATGTATGAGTGACTATATAGAACTGTTGGTGAATCAGTGCATGTGTATATAGATGGTGGAATTATTCAATTGGTTGTAGTAACTGGTATGGGTATCTCCATTTTTTTGAAAATGTTACTTTTTATTTTTGAATATGTGTTTCAAGGGTTACTTTTCAGTGAAAGGAGGTCTGTCACTCTGTCACAAGGATGGTGTTATCAGTGATGTCATGAGTGATGTCACTGACCATGTCATGAGTGATGTAATATGTGACGTCATCAGCAGTGCATTGCACGCGCAAGTTATAGTGAGTCCAACTAACTATAACGTGGGAATTTCAATGGTTTTATGCGAGTAAAATTTCCAGCTAACTATAACTGGTGTAAAACCTATGTTTTTTTCAGTGAATTTAATAGGTTTTTTAAATGCTAATTCCTAACTATAACTGGTGTGAAACCTATGGTTTTTTCAGTGAATTTCAATGGTTTTTTAATAGCAAATCTCTATAGGTATGAAAAGTAATATTTTTTATAACGAATTTTATATTGTATAATTATGTAGTTTTTTTTTTTTTTGCCCTGGGGCCCTCCCGGGGCGCGTACCGGTGAACGCACGGGTAAGCGCAATGTTACGGCGCGCCCCGGGGCACGTACCGGGGAGCGTCCCATTAGCGCTATTGCCGCGATCGAAACAACCACACCGTGACGTTTGGCGTAAGCGTGACGTATCGCGTTGCCGCGCAATGTGTCTTATCACGCGCTTCGTAAACGCACCCGGAAGCGCTCCGCGGCGCAGCACGGTGCGCATAGCGTAAGCGCACCGGAGCGCGTAACGTAAGCGCACCGGGTCATGTGTCGGGTCATGTGACATGAAAATAACACTTTTCATTGGTTCTCATCATTTTTTTCTCCAAATGATGAAAGCCCCCTCCTTTTTTCCTCATTCTAACTTTCTTCATTGAGAGAGCAAGAGCTATTTTTGATCACTGCAATGGCAGCACTTGTAGCTGCAGCTGTTGCACCCCCACCACGACCACCACCACCAAGAAAAGAAGGTCCACCACCACAGTCACCTTAATAAATAATGCTGTGGACAACCACAAATGCAACAAGAAAAGGAAGCACTAATTCTTTTCTTTTTTTTGCTCCTGTTGAGCCATTTCCACTTCCCTGTTTTTTGTTTGTTCCCTTAAAAAACACAAAAAAATATAAAATTGTTCAAAAATACCAAAAAAAAAATGTTCAGTAAAATAATAAAAAAAATATAAAACTACAAAAACAATAAAAAAAAGTTATTTTCAGAACTACCTCACATTTATAAAATTAAACCTATATTTTTAAAGGATCTCTGTCAATTTTTTGTCCTTAGGGTACGCGTACCGGGGTGCGCCCCCCCAAAAAGAAAAAAAATAATTAATGAAGCAGTTAGCATGAGGGAAGGACACAAACAGAGTTATGTTAAGAGAAAAAGAGCTACAAGATGACCACAGAGGGATTGTTTATTACATAGTAAAAAATAGAGAAGGTGTAATTGGATAAAAGTGAGAAAAGTAAAATGACTTATGGCGCGTCGCGTAAGCGCGACGTATCACGTTGACGCGCAATGTGTCTTATGACGCGCTTCGTAAACGCACCCGGAAGCGCTCCGCGGCGCGGCCCGGTGCGTATAGCGTAAGCGCTCCGGAGCGCGTAGCGTAAGCGCACCGGGTCATGTGTCGGGTCATGTGACCTGAAAATAACACTTTTCATTGGTTCTCATCATTTTTTTCTCCAAATGATGAAAGCCCCATCCTTTTTTCCTCATTCTAACTTTCTTCATTGAGAGAGCAAGAGCTATTTTTGATCACTGCAATGGCATCACTTGTAGCTGCAGCTGGTGCACCTCCACCACCACCACCACCACCAAGAAAAGAAGGTCCACCACCACAGTTCCTTGGAGGAGAAGAAGAAGAAGAGGAAGAAGAGGAGGAGGAGCAACAATCAAGGCCCTTCCTGCCTGAAGAACCAAGGCAAAGGCACGTTAAAGTGCACTATATTTCGCAATTCTATTCCATCCCTGAAGGCCAAAAAAAGGTGAACGCCCCCAAAGTCACCTGTCTAATTTGTGGCTCAGTCCTCTCCAGGGGCAAACCCCTAAAGAAATATTCATTTGGTAATTTTACCATGATCCGCCACATGGAGAGGTTTCATCCCAATAACTTAGCCCATGCTGAAGTACAGGAACTTCAGAACAACCCACCCCCTGTGGCCAGCACCTCCTCTACTGAAAACTCACTTTCTGGTCCTGAAGCACGCCAAATGGTGCCAAATATACAACCAAAATTTGGCACCTTAAAATATGTTTGCATTTTCTGTGGCAAAACATTATGTTATGGTGAACTTAGTGTCACCTTAATAAATAATGCTGTGGACAACCACCAATGCAACAAGAAAAGGAAGCACTAATTCTTTTCTTTTTTTTGCTCCTGTTGAGCCATTTCCACTTCCCTGTTTTTTGTTTGTTCCCTTAAAAAACACAAAAAAAATATAAAATTGTTCAAAAATACAAAACAAAAATGTTCAGTAAAATAATAAAAAAAATATAAAACTACAAAAACAATAAAAAAAAAGTTCTTTTCAGAACTACCTCACATTTATAAAATTAAACCTATATTTTAAAGGATCTCTGTCAATTTTTTGTCCTTAGGGTACGCGTACCGGGGCGCGCCCCCCCCAAAAAGAAAAAAAAAATTAATGAAGCAGTTAGCATGAGGGAAGGACACAAACAGAGTTATGTTAAGAGAAAAAGAGCTACAAGATGACCACAGAGGGATTGTTTATTACATAGTAAAAAATAGAGAAGGTGTAAATGGATGAAAGTGAGAAAAGTAAAATGACTTATGGCGCGTCGCGTAAGCGCGACGTATCGTGTTGCCGCGCAATGTGTCTTATGACGCGCTTTGTAAACGCACCCGGAAGCGCTCCGCGGCGCAGCCCGGTGCGCATAGCGTAAGCGCGCCGGAGCGCGTAACGTAAGCGCACCGGGTCATGTGTCGGGTCATGTGACCTGAAAATAACACTTTTCATTGGTTCTCATCATTTTTTTTCTCCAAATGATGAAAGCCCCCTCCTTTTTTCCTCATTCTAACTTTCTTCATTGAGAGAGCAAGAGCTATTTTTGATCACTGCAATGGCATCACTTGTAGCTGCAGCTGGTGCACCCCCACCACCACCACCACCACCAAGAAAAGAAGGTCCACCACCACAGTTCCTTGGAGGAGAAGTAGAAGAAGAGGAAGAAGAGGAGGAGGAGCAACAATCAAGGCCCTTCCTGCCTGAAGAACCAAGGCAAAGGCACGTTAAAGTGCACTATATTTGGCAATTCTATTACATCCCTGAAGGCCAAAAGAAGGTGAACGCCCCTAAAGTCACCTGTCTAATTTGTGGCTCAGTCCTCTCCAGGGGCAATCCCCTAAAGAAATATTCATTTGGTAATTTTACCATGATCCGCCACATGGAGAGGTTTCATCCCAATAACTTAGCCCACGCTGAAGTACAGGAACTTCAGAACAACCCACCCCCTGTGGCCAGCACCTTCTCTACTGAAAACTCACTTTCTGGTCCTGAAGCACGCCAAATGGTGCCAAATATACAACCAAAATTTGGCACCATAAAGGATGTTTTCATTTTCTGTGGCAAAACATTATGTTACGGTGAACTTAGTGTCACCTTAATAAATAATGCTGTGGACAACCACCAATGCAACAAGAAAAGGAAGCACTAATTCTTTTCTTTTTTTTGCTCCTGTTGAGCCATTTCCACTTCCCTGTTTTTTGTTTGTTCCCTTAAAAAACACAAAAAAATATAAAATTGTTCAAAAATACAAAAAAAATGTTCAGTAAAATAATAAAAAAAATATAAAACTACAAAAACAATAAAAAAAAGTTATTTTCAGAACTACCTCACATTTATAAAATGAAACCTATATTTTTAAAGGATCTCTGTCAATTTTTTGTCCTTAGGGTACGCGTACCGGGGCGCGCCCCCCCAAAAAAGAAAAAAAAATTATTAATGAAGCAGTTAGCATGAGGGAAGGACACAAATAGAGTTATGTTAAGAGAAAAAGAGCTACAAGATGACCACAGAGGGATTGTTTATCACATAGTAAAAAATAGAGAAGGTGTAATTGGATGAAAGTGAGAAAAGTAAAATGACTAAAAGAGCGAAAGAAAGGAAGAGAGAGGTAGAACACTAAAGCAGAGATAGTGTGAGACTGTGTGTGTGTGTTGGGGGGGTGAGGTGTGTGTGTGAGTGTGGGTGTGTGGGATGTGGGTGTGGGTGTGGATGTGTAAGGTGTCGGTGTGGGGGTGTGGGGTGTGGGGTGTTTCGGTGTGGGAGTGGCTGGGGATGTGGGTGTGTAAGGTGTGGGTGTGTGGGGTGTTTGGGTGTAGGTGGGAGTGTGGGTGTGTGAGGTGTGTGCGGGGTGTGTGTGGGTGTGGGTTTATGTGTGTAGAATGTGTATGTATGTGTGGGATGTATGGATGTGTCTGTGAGGTGTGTGTGTGTGGGGGGAGGTGTGTGTGTGGGCTGTGTGGGGTTTGTCTGTGAGGTATCTATGTGTGCGTGTGTGTGTGTGTGTGTTGGGGGGTGAGGTGTGTGTGTGAGTGTGGGTGTGTGGGATGTGGGTGTGGGTGTGGATGTGTAAGGTGTCAATGTGGGGGTGTGGGGTGTTTCGGTGTGGGTGTGGCTGGGGATGTGGGTGTGTAAGGTGTGTGTGTGGGTGTGGGTGTGTGGGGTGTTTGGGTGTAGGTGGGAGTGTGGGTGTGTGAGGTGTGTGTGGGGTGTGTGTGGGTGTGGGGGGTATGTGTGTAGAATGTGTATGTATGTGTGGGATGTGTGGATGTGTCTGTGGGGTGTGTGTGTGCGTGGGGGGAGGTGTGTGTGTGGGATGTGTGGGGTGTGTCTGTGAGGTATCTGTGTGTGCGTGTGTGTGTGTTGGGGGGGTGAGGTGTGTGTGTGAGTGTGGGTGTGTGGGATGTGGGTGTGGGTGTGGATGTGTAAGGTGTCGGTGTGGGGGTATGGGGTGTTTCGGTGTGGGTGGAGGTGTGCGTGTGTGAGGTGTGTGTGGGGAGTGTGTGGGTGTGGGGGTGTGGGGTTGTTTGCGTTTGGGTGTGTGTGGGACGTACTTGTAGGTACCTAAAACAGCCACAGAACCCAAAAGCTCCTTTTAGAGCTACCCTACCTGTAATCAACTCAAAATGATTATTTTACACTATTATTTTCACTTTTTTTCACCAAAGTACGCTCCCCGGTACGCTCCCCGGTGCGCGTACCGGGCGCTCCCCCTGTGAAAATTGTAAAAAAAAAAATGTTGTCCCGCGGGACCCTTTTATGGCCCCCACATCAAACCTAGGGGGTCAGGGGGGGTGTAACCTGCCCCCTTTTGGTCATTACCCCCTTTTGTTTTTAGCCACCTCTTGTGTCTCGGTCCTACCAAGACACAAGATGGCGGCCGCTCCAGACTGTTTCGAATGTTTACAGACACCCGAGAGCCAATCAGCTTCCCGTGCGCAAGTCGCGTGGCGCGCCCGGAGTGCTCCCCGGTGCGCGTACCGGGGCGCTGTCATAGATATATACATTTTTTTGAACCTAAATTACTCAAAATCCTCTGGAGCACATATCTTGAGACATAGCAACGGCACATCGGGCTACCAGTCCCTACAATTTTGCCAAGTTTGGTGAAAATCCATTCAGCCGTTCGAGCTAAAAGTGCGACCGACCGCCCTATGGAAATTAACATGGGGAAAACATGTTTTGGGACCCCCCTTTTATCTCGGCCCCCACTTGACGAATCCCCCCCAAACTTTCAGAGAATGAGCGGAGCGCCGCGAGGCAAAGTTGCTGAAAATTTAAGACCAATTCCTCAACCGGCGCCAAAGTTATTCCAAATAGAATGGTGCGATTTCCCTATGCAAATCAATCCTAACTATAACTACCTACTGGCGACCGCCAGTAGGTAATATATCAATGTAACATAAATCCGTTACCCTACTACACATAGTTGAATTATTTTATTCCTGTGAATATACAAAGCGGTAGAACCATGTGATATTTACCAGTTATCAACATATAGAATACAAAGTATTACTTCCTTCATTGAGCCCTCAGTTACACTCATATCAAACCATGAAACTATTCTGTCCAACCTCACAGGGAAAGAGAAGGATTCCTCTTGTAACTGGACCCTGTTAAAAGGGCAACATGAAAATGACAATGAGTTATTCTACCATTTATCACTTCTTCTTGTATCCACGTAAAGTTGAATAAAAAATAAATTTGAAAGGATGTTCAAAAACAAATGATGCCAAAGGGGTTAAATGCACCCCAACAAGCCTTCTTCATTAGGTTCTTACTATTACAGAAGTTTTATTTACGAACAACCAATAGAGACTTTTACTGCATATTGAGTAGTAGCCGAGATCCAAGTTCCGGGTTTTGTTTACCGCTCACTGCTGGTAAATGTTTACAATAAGAGAGATCTCCCGATCTCTAAACACAGGACGCCGGTCACGACGTACTCCTTAATCCAAGAGGTGCATCAGCACCTTCTGAGGCAAGACCCAGTTGAGGAACAACCATAGAATGAATGTGATCCTCCGATCTCCAAAAAAGGTCCGTATTCAAGTGCACAAGTCTTTAAGCCATTTCATGACATCAGCCGATCTCCAAACAAGGTAAGCGCACACATGCGCACACGCCTTTAGGGATGTCACAGAATGGCGCAGAGGAACCCCTACCCCACTGTGGTCGGTACTCACAGCTCCGCATCCTCCAGCAATTCAAGAATAATCTGCTTTGAACTGATCACAGAGAAATCATCTTCTGCTTTCTTCTGGTCTCTCCTCCAATGAAAGGCATGGGGGAGGAAAACAGGAAGTAACAACCCTAGAATCTTGGGAAATGTAGTTTAAGTTACTCCATTCATTATTACTTCATTCTCTGTTTGTTTCCATGGACTTAAATGACAACGTTCATACCTGGAATTAAGATGTATAACAAGCTGTGATCATGGTCACTTTTCTGCAAGTAACAAGGAGTGGAGTTTTTCAAATGGGAGGCAGAACTTACACCTATGGCTGACTTTTTTTCTCTCTGGCAGTTGCTGACGTGTATATTGTTCCATCGCCTTTTCTCTTGGCTCTCTGATGATTCGAGAGGTGCTGTTGATGAACGGTCATGAGGGATTGCATTAAGCATTGTTCAACCCAAACATGACATCAGCAAGGGACCGGTGGCTGATACTGTTGGGTGGTTGCATATAGGCCCCTGAGAACACTATGAGCAGTTTATTGATGCTGTCTTGTTGTTCATCACCAATTCTGATGGCTTTATGAAATGTCCTCATTAAACTTTCCACCTCCTCATTGGCTTGCAGGCACTGAGGAGAGATTTTCCAGTGAACGATATTGAGAGCCACCATGTATTCCTTAAACCTGTTGCCTTGAAAAGGCAGGCAGGTGTCAGTTCTTAGAGTTTTCAGGAGCCTAAGATGTGAAATATCTGATCCAACTTGTTTCTGGTCTGCCCAAAGTTGGTGGTCACAATTGGGAATTTTCAAGAAGCATCTGATCTACTATCATGTAGTACACATCATGGAGAGAAGCAAAATCCACACTGACATCCTGCCATGGTCCTTCGCTAGGCCTTTCCATAATGATTAGGGCAAGCCTGTCAGGAGGGCTGTTGGGTTGGCACCACTGCATCTGACAACTATCTCTTCCACGCTTTCATCCACAGGTAGGAACCACACTTTGTCCTTCTATTTGCTGGAGTTGGTTGCTGTGCAGGCCCTTTGGAGACAGTTATCCATCTTAGTTGTTTTTGCTGTTTCAACTAGTCATAGTGACCTCAGGTAATTTACCGATGTGAGCCATGTCACCTGTGTATGTCTGCTCCTGCACCACTGCCTAAGCTCACACTTTCCTGTATGGGGTTTGAGGAGAGGTAGTGCACTCGATTTGTGCACCTGGGCTTGCAGCATAAGTAAAATTGGTACCTTTGGTGCTGCAAAACCCACTTTACTGTTCTTGGATAACAGTGATACACTGGCTCGGTCAACTTTGAGAGCACAGGTAAAAATGAGTGCATCCCAATTTTCTCACCAAGTCTTTTTTCAATGTACACATATCTTTTCTCTGTGTCGGTGAGTGCCCAGACGGTGCACGAGATGGGCCTTAATCCATCGGGTTCCCCTTGTTATATTAGTACTTCTCTATTCGAAACCGGAGTTCCCGCACACACCACTGTTGTCAAGTGCGCGACATGGACCCCCATCGCTCACACTTTAGGCCAAGAAAGGACACCGTCCAAGACAGCCCTGCTCACCCCCTTAGTAGCTTGACACGAGCAACCAGGCTTATCTCCAAGGCACGAGTGTTCAGTATGTGCAACCACACCCACAGCAATCCCAATTATGTCACCACAAATGGACTCCATACAAGTTTGTATAAAACGAGGACACTTTATATAAAGAGATATACAAAATGACCACACAATACAACTCCCACATATATACACTGGGTAATATTGTTTCCGGTGGGTTGGGCGGTCCTGATCCCCAACCAACACTTCTAAGCAACAGTTACACTGACTTTTAACCGTTCTCAACAGGTTAGGTACGTTGTATCTGTAGAATCACACACGTTGCAAAATACAAGGAATACTGCCCTACTTAATGATGGGTTCATGTACAGTGCCACCGTGACACAATGCAATGTGTAGCGTCCAGATCATGTACTGAGTCAACACAAGATAATACAACTCTGTTCTCCACCAGCATGCGTCATGCTGCAATTACGTACAGTGCGATAGGAAAACAATGCAATGTGCATCACCACCAGCATGTCATGTGCAAGGAAGTAATAAGGTAATGTGTCACAGTGCAATTCAGTACAGTGCAGTAAACAACTAAAGCAGTGCACTATGCTAAGATCCTGTATCCTGCAAGGGAAACATAACATAGTGCATAGCACATTAACCCCTGAGTTTGTTAAGCACCTCTAGTGTCAGACGTTGTCGAATAGTTCGATAGTTCGTTAGCAGCAAATATGCAAAGTGTTATACGACTGTTGTTAGAAGTTGTGTGACCGGTTGCCCCCAACACGGATCAACGATGACACCCAAGTTTCACTCCGGGCCCTGTACTGCCCCGTCTAGGACCAGCATGAACCGAGATCTGGGCCGAAGCAGCCCTGTAAGAATTTCTTTGCTCCATGGTGCTCACTGCTCCCTGGTACTCCTCACCAGCACCTCCGGTGGCACCTTCGACATGCACCCCTGTTGCGTCTGAGACTCACTCCGTCTCTTGGTGCACACGGTCTTCAGGCGTTCTCCACTAACACCTGGGTCGCACCACGACACTCACACTGCGTGACTGAGTGAGTCTCACCTCTCCTCCTGGTGCACACGAGGTACCACACGAGGTACCAGGTGCTCTCCACTAACGCCCTGGCTGCACCACTACACGCCGACACGCATGTCAGAGACTCACTCCTTCTTAGTGCCCCCGATGTCCTGGCACTCTTCACTAGTGCCTGGACTGCACTGCGACACACACACACTCTGTGTATCCCGAATCTCGGCTCTCTTCCACGATGCCCACAATCCACAGGTGCTCCAACACCTGTAGCCGCACCAAGACACGCACCCTGCGCGTCAGAGTCTTCATTTGCTCCGGGTGCCCACGATCACCTTTGATATCGCTTTGTTCGCCCTAAGTGTGGCAGGGTATACTCAGACGTGAGTCCCTTGTTCACTTGGCCACTGGATTCAAGATAGCCTGGCTGATGAGGATTATGAATCCGAAACCGGTCCCAGGATGCTTGTTTCCAGTTCAGGGAAGACATGGCTTGGCAGTTCGGGCTGGGCTGTTCCCATAAGGCACAGGGTCAGACTGATTTGCATATAGCCATGTCTGAACTGGGGTGGCTGAGTGAACTAAAGAATGGTGATGGATTAAACCCAGATCAGTTGACTGGGGGTGAGTGTTTGATTTGTTCAAACGCTCCGTCCATCATCCCCTTTTGTATCGCTTTGTTCGCCCTAAGTGTGGCAGGGTATACTCAGACGTGAGTCCCTTGTTCACTTGGCCACTGGATTCAAGATAGCCTGGCTGATGAGGATTATGAATCCGAAACCGGTCCCAGGATGCTTGTTTCCGGTTCAGGGAAGACATGGCTTGGCAGTTCGGGCTGGGCTGTTCCCATAAGGCACAGGGTCAGACTGATTTGCATATAGCCATGTCTGAACTGGGGTGGCTGAGTGAACTAAAGAATGGTGATGGATTAAACCCAGATCAGTTGACTGGGGGTGAGTGTTTGATTGTTCAAACGCTCCGTCCATCATCCCCTTTTGTATCGCTTTGTTCGCCCTAAGTGTGGCAGGGTATACTCAGACGTGAGTCCCTTGTTCACTTGGCCACTGGATTCAAGATAGCCTGGCTGATGAGGATTATGAATCCGAAACCGGTCCCAGGATGCTTGTTTCCGGTTCAGGGAAGACATGGCTTGGCAGTTCGGGCTGGGCTGTTCCCATAAGGCACAGGGTCAGACTGATTTGCATATAGCCATGTCTGAACTGGGGTGGCTGAGTGAACTAAAGAATGGTGATGGATTAAACCCAGATCAGTTGACTGGGGGTGAGTGTTTGATTTGTTCAAACGCTCCGTCCATCATCCCCTTTTGTATCGCTTTGTTCGCCCTAAGTGTGGCAGGGTATACTCAGACGTGAGTCCCTTGTTCACTTGGCCACTGGATTCAAGATAGCCTGGCTGATGAGGATTATGAATCCGAAACCGGTCCCAGGATGCTTGTTTCCGGTTCAGGGAAGACATGGCTTGGCAGTTCGGGCTGGGCTGTTCCCATAAGGCACAGGGTCAGACTGATTTGCATATAGCCATGTCTGAACTGGGGTGGCTGAGTGAACTAAAGAATGGTGATGGATTAAACCCAGATCAGTTGACTGGGGGTGAGTGTTTGATTTGTTCAAACGCTCCGTCCATCATCCCCTTTTGTATCGCTTTGTTCGCCCTAAGTGTGGCAGGGTATACTCAGACGTGAGTCCCTTGTTCACTTGGCCACTGGATTCAAGATAGCCTGGCTGATGAGGATTATGAATCCGAAACCGGTCCCAGGATGCTTGTTTCCGGTTCAGGGAAGACATGGCTTGGCAGTTCGGGCTGGGCTGTTCCCGTAAGGCACAGGGTCAGACTGATTTGCATATAGCCATGTCTGAACTGGGGTGGCTGAGTGAACTAAAGAATGGTGATGGATTAAACCCAGATCAGTTGACTGGGGGTGAGTGTTTGATTTGTTCAAACGCTCCGTCCATCATCCCCTTTTGTATCGCTTTGTTCGCCCTAAGTGTGGCAGGGTATACTCAGACGTGAGTCCCTTGTTCACTTGGCCACTGGATTCAAGATAGCCTGGCTGATGAGGATTATGAATCCGAAACCGGTCCCAGGATGCTTGTTTCCGGTTCAGGGAAGACATGGCTTGGCAGTTCGGGCTGGGCTGTTCCCATAAAGCACAGGGTCAGACTGATTTGCATATAGCCATGTCTGAACTGGGGTGGCTGAGTGAACTAAAGAATGGTGATGGATTAAACCCAGATCAGTTGACTGGGGGTGAGTGTTTGATTTGTTCAAACGCTCCGTCCATCATCCCCTTTTGTATCGCTTTGTTCGCCCTAAGTGTGGCAGGGTATACTCAGACGTGAGTCCCTTGTTCACTTGGCCACTGGATTCAAGATAGCCTGGCTGATGAGGATTATGAATCCGAAACCGGTCCCAGGATGCTTGTTTCCGGTTCAGGGAAGACATGGCTTGGCAGTTCGGGCTGGGCTGTTCCCATAAGGCACAGGGTCAGACTGATTTGCATATAGCCATGTCTGAACTGGGGTGGCTGAGTGAACTAAAGAATGGTGATGGATTAAACCCAGATCAGTTGACTGGGGGTGAGTGTTTGATTTGTTCAAACGCTCCGTCCATCATCCCCTTTTGTATCGCTTTGTTCGCCCTAAGTGTGGCAGGGTATACTCAGACGTGAGTCCCTTGTTCACTTGGCCACTGGATTCAAGATAGCCTGGCTGATGAGGATTATGAATCCGAAACCGGTCCCAGGATGCTTGTTTCCGGTTCAGGGAAGACATGGCTTGGCAGTTCGGGCTGGGCTGTTCCCATAAGGCACAGGGTCAGACTGATTTGCATATAGCCATGTCTGAACTGGGGTGGCTGAGTGAACTAAAGAATGGTGATGGATTAAACCCAGATCAGTTGACTGGGGGTGAGTGTTTGATTTGTTCAAACGCTCCGTCCATCATCCCCTTTTGTATCGCTTTGTTCGCCCTAAGTGTGGCAGGGTATACTCAGACGTGAGTCCCTTGTTCACTTGGCCACTGGATTCAAGATAGCCTGGCTGATGAGGATTATGAATCCGAAACCGGTCCCAGGATGCTTGTTTCCGGTTCAGGGAAGACATGGCTTGGCAGTTCGGGCTGGGCTGTTCCCATAAGGCACAGGGTCAGACTGATTTGCATATAGCCATGTCTGAACTGGGGTGGCTGAGTGAACTAAAGAATGGTGATGGATTAAACCCAGATCAGTTGACTGGGGGTGAGTGTTTGATTTGTTCAAACGCTCCGTCCATCATCCCCTTTTGTATCGCTTTGTTCGCCCTAAGTGTGGCAGGGTATACTCAGACGTGAGTCCCTTGTTCACTTGGCCCCTGGATTCAAGATAGCCTGGCTGATGAGGATTATGAATCCGAAACCGGTCCCAGGATGCTTGTTTCCGGTTCAGGGAAGACATGGCTTGGCAGTTCGGGCTGGGCTGTTCCCATAAGGCACAGGGTCAGACTGATTTGCATATAGCCATGTCTGAACTGGGGTGGCTGAGTGAACTAAAGAATGGTGATGGATTAAACCCAGATCAGTTGACTGGGGGTGAGTGTTTGATTTGTTCAAACGCTCCGTCCATCATCCCCTTTTGTATCGCACGATCACCTTAGGCACCCCTTGGGAGGTCCCAGGCTGCCACGACATGGTCCCATCACTGCGCCATTTGAGACTTACTGGAAACTTTTCTGTTCCTGTGTTTCTGAACAGGGAGCCAGCTCACCTTGGGCCCTTGGGGTACAGGATGCAGTACACAGCAAAGTCCGGCTCAGGAAGAAGGGGGGGCATGACCCACGGCAGCGCCCCTTCAGTCTCTCCTCGCTCAAGAGCTACAAACTGCCCAGAAGCCCCAAACTTCGCTGTTCCATTTCCAATTCTTGGGATACTAGGCTAACAATACTACACCCAGCCTCCCCCATTCTGTCCTATGGGCAGGATGGCCTTTCACCAGGGAAAATGAAATGGAGTATTTTCCATTGTCAGGGCCTAGCACTCACACTGGCACAGGTCCTGCCTTTTACCTACACTGCACCCTGCCCAGGGGTTACCCAGGACGTTCTATAGGGGTTCCCCATGTGTATACATGCTAATTTAGCATAATTCGCGCAGGACCTACACTGAAGACCTGTGTTCCCTCTCTGTGCATTTCTTTAGTACTAGCTCTGGCACACATAGTGCGCATCACGTAGGGAGCATGCTTGTAAGGCAAACATACCAATCAGAGACAACCAAACTCTACTACAATTTATACAGAGAAAATCTGTACTTGTACACTGATTAGCTGTGGCAAGTACCTACAGCATCTAACTTTACAGCTCTGCCAGGAAAACGGTCTAAGAGAAAAGCAAAACGTTTAATGAACTTCTGTCAACAAGGCCAAGTCCAACATGCTTCAAGAGAAATGATGCTGCCATCGACAGTGAGCTCTGATTACTTTGTGCGGTCAAAGTAGCCTATTCATCCCTCTTGCAAGAGGGCTGATTTGATGCTCAGCAATGATTTCTCTTCCTTTGGCACAAGGCCAATGCTATTGAGGCTTTGGTCAGTTCTATGAACAGGCTGGCCAGAGTAGCCAGGTTTGAAATGAATCTCCTGCAGTTAGTGGTGAGTGCCTGGAAGCTTCTCACGTCTGGTGATTGGGATGTGTCAGCATCCTTGAAAACTGCAATATTGGAAGGGTCCACTAAAATCCCTTCCTCTGAGAAGATGTAGCAATAGAATTCTGCCTTTCACTGGAGAAAACGTGCATTTGGCTCATTTTAGGGTGACTTCCATGTTGGAGATCCTCTGGAGTGCTTTAGTTAGCCTTGATGGTGTTCTACTATGGTGGGGGCATGGATGAGAATATGAGCACCAACATTTAGTGTGCCCTCTAGCCCCAAGAGTACCTCTGTAATTACATTTTGAAATACTTTGGCCACTGAAGAGATACCAGAGTTAAGGTTGCGGAATCTCCAGAGACCAACGTGGGACAATAAGCGTGCCATGTATCTGCTGTCTTTGCTTAGCTCTAGCTGGTGGTATCCCGAGTTAAGATATAACTTCAAAAACCAACGGGCTCCATTGAAGTCTTTAGTGAAGTAATTAGTTGTCAGTGTGATGTGCCACTCTCTTCTGATGGCCCTCATTGGAGCAGTATCTCAACACAGATTATTATGCAGTCTGGCTGTCTTGGTTCATTTGCAACACCCGGCAGGGAAATCCAAGGAGTGGGCCCTGATACGTTCTTTGTTGCCCCAAGGTCTTCAAGCAAGCTTCTTAAGTTCTGTTTCAGCTGCTGGACCAGACCCTGCAGTGTCTGAGAGTGAAAGGTCGAATCATAGTTTTAATATGGGGTGATACTGGCGGGGCCTGTAGTGTCCCGAGAACAGTAGCTGGAATTTTGTTAGCACCAGCTTCATGCTCCTCATGTGGAGCGCTACTGCGAATTGGATATAGTGCAGCTCTTTAGCCATGGTGCAGCCTAATAGTGTCTCTGGTACACTGAATGTGGTGAAGAATGATGCTGCACAGGTGGGGTTGTTGAGGGATACTTCACAGTCAAAATTGCCTTTGAATGGAATGTGTTTGGTTCTGCTAGAGGCAAAAATCCTTATGTTTGAGGGCCGCAACGGCAGTCATGGTTGAAGAAGTGATAGTTATACATTACATTATCTGATGCCCCTGTGCCTATTATTGTCGTGAGCTGTGTTGCACCCACGAAGATATTACATGTTGGTCGTGATTTACTACTTAAACCTTGGATTACAATGGACCAAGATATGAAAAAGATTGTGTTCTCATTTCCCTTCAGCATAGTTGCTCTGGAATGTGGCTGTTTCTCAGCTGGTCACAGTTAGTTCAATTCTGGACGCCATGGTACATGTGTCATGGAGGGGATTTGTGGCAACCACCTCTCCACACTCTCGCAGAAGTGGTTGGGTTGCTGGAAGATCGAGGAACCTCTACTTTTGGCTGGGTACTGCTATAGAACAGGGTTCTCCAAAGTCAGCCCTGGAGGGCTGGATCTATACCAGATTTTTATCATATCCCCAATTAGATAAATGTAGTTATCTTAAAAATCTGGCATGGATCCGGCCCTCCAGGACCGACTTTAGAGAACCCTGCTGTAAAGGGTTAGTCTAGTCTGAAGTATCCATATGATTTCTGTGGCGGAAACCCTGCTGTCCTTGGCCTGATTGGTGAGTGTTTGGTTTTGCAGAAATTGCTTCTGTTTTGATTGGCCTAATATCACAAGGTTAAGATTTTGGGGTAAGTTTGGAGAAAGCTTGATACATTTGCTCCACCAGATCATTGGACGATTCACTGAATGAAACTAGACTGAGGATCTTATTCAGTTTGATCCCTGGCTTTTTGCATGATTTGCCATTGGAAGTCACCAGATTTACATCCTTGTATAACTTTGGCCGTAACCTCTTTCTGAGGGATGTTGTGTATACAGGTTCTTTCCAGATCATGCATCCTTGCATAGAAAGTGTCAATTGACTCTCCTTTGCATTGTTGTTCTAGCTTACACTTGAATCTCGCAAAGTACAAACTGATGTATGGGTTGAAATAGGACACTATAAGTTACCTTAGGAATACTTACGGCAACTGTGAGAAACATAAAAACAATCTGCTCTAAAAGACCCCTCTGCAACCAATCGATGTCCTAGAGCACTTAAAATGGGAGACAGGGCTAACCAATCTGAGAGAGATAACCTGGATCTAAATTTGCAAAGCATGGGAGTCTGCAGATATTTTCTCATAACAACAGCCAAGCTGCTGTACAAAAGGGCCATGAGAAATTACACAAGTGAAGCAACATTGTGCTTTCACATTTTAGACAAGACAGCTAGAGACATTTTCCGCAGCAGATTGTGAAACCTTTGTATAGAAATACAAGATAAGAAATGTCAGCCTTCCTATAAGTTGTGCAACTTGGAAGGTTCTGCTAAAAAAGGCGCTGTAAATGAGCAGGCCCAGGTAACATTTAATAACTAATCAATCTAATCAGCATGTGGGATACCCCATATCATTTAAACAAGGATCAGAGATACCTTTGGATAGGGATATATGAAAGGTCAACCTTCCAAGGTGATAGGTGAAACACCTACAACAACAAGATTTTTGTGTCCCATTAAACTTCAGGTATCACCAGAAATGGAACTTGTTAGACCTGGCATCTTGGTGTGGTTTCCCCTGCCTTTTTGCCTTCTGACCTCTTGCTTTGCTAACTTAATTTTTGCTGTCTTTAGGATTTTGGGTGCTTTTTTAAATAACCAGCTGTTATTAGATTTAATAGTTCACAGTCCTATTCAAGTGAAATCACATCTCTGGATTCTATCATTCAACACTGACAACCTCCCAGTGAAAATAAATCTTTACAGAGGCAGTCTGTGGGAAATACAAACTCCCATATTTTCTCATTTTTCCGAGGGCAGCCGAGATCCTCGTAAATTGATTGTTCTTGACACACACACCAATCAATGCCCTTCCTCCATACCTCAAGGAAGAGGACCTCTGGACATCTCCAACAGTGAGCAATGTCTCTCTTGCCCACTAAAGATGCCACCCCGGAGGGTGTGGCTGAGCAAAGCAGCAAGATGGCTGCTCTGTAAAGAGGCTCTACCGGCCGAGCACACCATCGTTCAGGAATCCGTGTCATATTGCTGCATCTCGTCACCCAATTATGAGTCATCTGTTTGGCGAAGGACGAGGCACAGTTTGATGTGCTTGCTGTCCCGAAACACGGCAGACAAGAACGGAAATCGCCGCCGATGGTGATTGGGCCCGCACTGCTGAGGAATAGGGGCCGACCCAGAGGGCTCAGACGTTGGAGCCAGCGGGGCAACGCAGGTGACTGCAGGACTCCAGTGAGCGGCAACATGTACAACGCACTAAGGCGGGAGCGGGCGGGCCACAAAAACTGCCCTGGTCCCAGGCTCCATGCACTTCCGGCAGCAGACCTGGAGAGAGGCCCGCGTGCACGATAGAGATAGAGTTGCCGGGAAATCCTTGTGCTGCAGGGGCCTACGCGGCAGAGAGAAAAACGAGAGGACCCCTGCCCCTCCCCCCCATCCTTACCTGAGTGGATTTCAGCACCCTCGTGAGGCTACTGGATCTGTGCATGCCCAGCGGGGCATGTGGTACGAGCTGGGCCGTGCGGTGCATTGGCTGAGGGCCGCGCTGGCAATCTGTGTGTGCTGCGGGGGCAGGTGTGGGCCTCTCTGCTTCTGGAGCCACCGGAGCGAGGACACCGCTCTTGGGAATACTGGCGCCTTGCTCCTCGCGACCATCCTTTCATCGGAGCGTGCCTGGCTAGAGGTGTTCACCTGTGCACTGTGAAGCAGTGGACAGCAGTCTTTTGTGACATTAAATCAACCCAAAATCAATGAGTGCAAGTGAACCGAGCGAGGATGCCCTTTGGCGTTTGACAACTTGGGCTCATGCTACTAGAGGTCGTCCTGCCATGACTGCGCAGGCTGGGATCATGCTGCGGAACTGTGTACCTCGTACATACCCCAGACCCTGTATCACATCACCTCTCAAGCAAAATCTTCACAACAGCGGAGGGGGCTGGTGACAGGGATTGCAGGAGAGTTTGCCTGGCTGCTGGGGTCGTGGAAGCTCTGGGCCTTACCACTGCCCGGGTTCACGCACCCTGCGCTCCCACTGGGCTCTAGGACAGACCGACTTTAGGAAACATCTCTGTGTGGGAAGGCAGGCGCCCTACTTGCATTGGCCAAAAAGGGAACTTCAATTGTGCCCTCATCTGCTCTGCAGCTCTGGAGTGAGGGATAGTGGGACTGCCCTGTTGTCCAGTGGACTGCAGAATCACGTCGCTGTTGCGCTGCATAAGCTTAATGGTCATGCCGCAACGCAGGTCTACGATAGGCAAAAGGGATAATAAGCAGCCCAAAATAACTTTTGACAAACGCTCGATTCGCCAGACAGAAGGCAACATGGCATCACACATGGTTGTGTGAGAGACACAGTTTGAATAGGAGCAAGATGAAGACATCAGAACCATACTAAAAGACATGAAATCTTGTCTCAAAAAAATGGACTCCAAAATTGACGCTCTGGCGGGATGCGTGGATCAAGTGTCGCGCAGGGTCGACAAGCATGAAGCCAGGCTGACCACATTGGAAACAAGAGTTTCTGGTGCTGACGACCGACAGGTTGAAACTCATGATCATCTTCTTTGTATGGAAAAAGTTCTGGAGGTAATCAAAGCCAAAAACGAGGACTTGGAAGCTCGCTCTAGGAGAAACAACGTGCGCATTACAGGCATACTGGAATCCTCAAATATCCCAAACATGGAGAAATATGTAGAGGAACTACTATAGGAATTTTTTGGCACCGACCTATCTGCTATGTTCCTGGTAGAGCGGGCACATCATACTCTTGGTCCTCGCCCGCAGCCGGGCACTTGACGTGTCTGATCCTGGAGTGGCTAATGAACTACAGTGATAGGCACACCGTGCTGAGCCTGACCCGGGAGCGCAGTGAGTTGTGGTGCCAAAACAACGTGATCTCTTTGTTTCCTGACTTTACCCAGGCGGTATAGGTGGCACAGCGAGAGTTCCTCCCTGCAAAGAAATTACTACAAAAAGCTGGGACCAAATACGCAATGTTATACCCGGCCAAACTCCGGGTTCACGTGCAGGGCAGGCCTCTGGTCTTCACAGAGGCCAGTGCCGCGATGAAATTCGCCAAGCAGCACTCCAGACAGCAAAGGGAAAAGATAAAAGATAGAGCGGGCTCGCCCCAGAGTCGGCTAAGTGACAATGATTAGTTTATAACTGTTTTTTCAATGCTATTTCAATAATACACCTTTTCTGACACCCCTGAATGTATGGGTACAGGGTTGTTTCATTATTGTCCAGGGGCCTCTCCCGTAATCTCCTGTACTCAGGCGATCCCCCTTGATGCTCGGCCACCCGGGAGCGCTGCGACAGGGCAGTTCACCGGCAACCTCACGCCCCCTCTGGGATAATTCCCCACTGTTGATATTTTTGTTTTATCTTGGTGAGTCTGGCATGGTATCTCAACCTAATTGGGGTGTTGGAGTGGGTGGAGGGCGGGAGGGGTGTTTTATTGTTCATTTTTTGTTAATAGCAATGCATAATGGTGACCTAATTGGGTGCCTTATAAAGTTGTTCTATTCTTTATTTGAAAATTTAAATGTGCTAAACTATAGGAGGAATGCATGGGGAAACGTGACTTGACCTCAGGCACAGGTCAGAGGAATGTTACAGACCTTATCTGCTACACCACAGATCATGACACATTTAACATGTCTGACCTGGAACGTACGTGGGTTAAACGACCATAAAAAGACCAGGCTGGTGCAATCATACCTCACTCACCATTCAGTAGGAATATGCCTTCTACAGGAAACGCACCTCACAGGCACTACTTGCGACAGATTGACGTCAAGTCGCTAGGGGGAGGTACACAGATCTTGTTATTCCAGCCATTCTCGGGGGGGGGGGTGGCAATACTCATTCAAAAGGGAGTCCCATAGCAGACAGTAAAAGTGGTTAGTGACCCGGAAGGGCGCTTCCTGCTGATACTGGGCACACTATATGACCAAAACACCATACTCACTAATGTGTACGGCCCAAATGTCGACGACTCAGCTTTTTTCAGACAGTGTGGCGTCATGTACAGTCCCTGGGCGACGCCAAGGTAATTTGGGGAGGCGATTACAACACAGTACTTTCACTGGAGAAAGATCGTGTAGGAGCCTCACATACACATCACCCACAGGCCACAGGGGTGCTATGGGGACGGACGGCGAACTACAAATTAGTGGACACATGGAGGGCACTCCACTCAGACGGCAGGGAGGGTTCATGTATTACACAGCATCACGGTGCCTGGCCACGGCTAGATTTTTGGCTATTGTCTCCAATACTCCACTCCTCGGTGGTTGCGCTATGCCATTGCGCATGCACACTCTCGGATCACGCCGCTGTTGCCCTGTCTTTGCAGATACCACGCCCCTATAGGCAACCATTCTCATGGAGGCTACCATACAATGCCCTGCTGGATGCAGTATTCCACAAAGGGATCCACACACATATAGAAGAATATTTTACACACAAGATAGGCTCGGTCGAAACTGAGGGCACGCTGTGGGACTACTTCGAGGTGGTGATCCGCAAACATTGTAAAGCGGGGCAGGCCAGAGTACTCCGGGATATTCGAGGTACTCTACACAGGCTTGAAACAAAGCTGCATGACCTGGAAAGACAATGTTGCGCAACAGCATCTGCGGAAACCTTGGGAGCCATCCATAAGACACTGACTGAATACGAGGACGAGGCTGACCATTGGCAGCCCGCCTGCGCCAGCACCACACCAATAGAGTCATTGACTTCATGACACAGGTGCTAACTGTGTCCCGCTATGCGAATGACATCACGTTGTACATGGTAGACCCCTAGGAAAATTTATCACCAATGACACGGCAGGCGGTTCACTACAGCTGCCTGTCTGGAGTGAATATTAAGTGGAGCAAGTCCGTACTCCTTCCACTCACATCTGGTACTCAGGCATTTGACACAGATTACCCATTTATTTGGGTGTCAGGTCCTGTTCGTTATCTGGGCATTTGGTTTAGTGCTAACATGCAGGAAATATGTACAGAGAACTATGGTAAAGTCATTGCTTGGATCAAAGACAGGGTAAGAAGGTGGAAGTCACTTCCATTTTGTTTGGCAGGATGTATAGTGGTAACAAAAACGATCATATTGCCGAAACTGCTCTATCTGTCCCCATTCCCATCCCAATGCATTTTTTCAGTAGTATCCGTTTGCTCATGATTGTGCTGGTATGAGTAGAAAACAGCCAAGGATCGCGTGGGAAATCCTGACTCTATCACAGGAACATTTTGTTTTATATGCACTAAGTGCGCAGGCACAATTCCTACATTTCTGGGTTTATCCAATGCCCTACCATCCACATGTTGCCATCAAAGTGGACAAGGTTGCGCCAATTCCACTCTCCACTGCATTATTTCAGGCATATAAATGTCCACAGGACGAAATAGATACAGTTCAAACTGTGAGCTGGGCTTGGGAAGGACTCCGTAAAAGAGCAGAACTAGATATGTTATATGCACCTACTCCAAAACCCACATTATCCACCTCTCATGGACCGTAGGGTGCGCGATCACTCAGTGGCACACAACCTGAAGGTAGGAGGGGATCTTTATCCTGCTGACACTTTTATTACATTGCAGCAATTATGTGACCCAGAACTACCTTCGGCTCTTGACACACTAATCTATTACCAGTTCCGTGCTTCCCGTAAGGATAGATTCAGTTAATTCCTGGACCCGCCGCCAGTGTTGCCGGCGCTAGAAAACCTACTGTCAGTGGAATCGGGTCATAGGCTTATCTCTCGCTTATACAAAATCACACAAAAGACATCTCCAATTGCTGTCCTGACTTCGAGAGGGGCATAGGAGGTGGAGCTGGGGGTGCCTATCAAGGACACACAGGGGTCCTTGAGTTGCAAACAACTGGAGTGCTTAACTTCAAATTACAGACTCACGTTAATACATTTCAAATACCTTCATTGCCTCTACCATATACCCGTCCAACAACAAAGAATGGGGAATCGAGAGAATGACCATTGTCAGTGCTGCGGGACTCCCGGGGCGACTTTTTTACATCTAGCTTGGCAGTGTAGGCCGATAGCAAATTTTTGGCTGAAGGTGTTAAGTCACATACACAACATCACGGGGGTGACAATTCCCTGCACGCCTCAGGCGGTGCTGCTTAGAGTGCTCAACACTATGTTAAATAATGGAGGGATTTGTTAGCATGAGCTGAAAGCCATTTTGTATTTCTGGCAGCGATCTTGTTTGCCATGTGCTGACGCGTGCTCGCCATGTGCTCTGTCCTCCCTCAGTGTTGACTGCTCTTGTAACCTGCCTAGAAACAAACTATATTTTGCATCTTCCACCTTCGCACATGCTCAGTTGAGCTTGCGATGTTCTTGCAACTGTTTCTAGTCTTTAAATGTCAGGATGTGTTCACCAGAATTAGCAACTGTTAGCTCCTCCCACTTTGTTGAGTAAGCAGATCTTGCATGCCCATATTAGTCATTTTTGCATGCTTACATGTGCCAGGACTGCTCATTGGTCTTATGCTGACTCTGTAACCCTAAGCATATATAAGGCCTCTGTTTTCTGTACTCCTCAGACTGCCTAATTCAGTTACTAGGGCTTCTGTGTGACGTAGTCTTGCTCATTTGAGGTTAATAAAGATGTTCTTTTTATATTTCAGCTTCTGTGCCAATTTCTTCTTTGTTGGTTTAAGAGGACCAAGTATCAGTGGGACCCCTGAGAAGGTTTCTATTTTCTACAAATGGCACCCAACGTGGGGCTTATCAGAGAAGTGGCTATCTAAAGAGTGATCTTATCAGGAGACAGAAATCTACTGAGGAGGACAGGACAGGACTCTACTAAGCAAGTACTCTGTGCACAGAGATTCTGGGTATTCTCTGTCTCTGCAGCCCAGTATATTTATTTATTTTATTATTTATTTAGAACATTTGTATAGCGCGGCTGTCACCTTACAGGTATCCTGGCGCTGAGATATCTCCTAAGATGGAATGCACTGGGAGGCAGCAGTAGAGTGGCATAGTTCTGATCTTCCTGATTTTGAGCAGTAGAGTAGTATAGTTCTGATCTTCCTGGTTTTGACCCTCCACATGATGTCACTCTTGACTGAGAACCTTTTTGGCGTGAGTATTCTAAAATTCGACCGTTGGGTAATTCAGAACTTCGCAGTTAGAATTTGGACAACCATTTGTTTGGTAAGAGTCGTTCTGCGGCACTTGCTGTTGATTTTGATGCCTTGGATTGGTAAGGTAGTTTAGTAACACTTACTGTGGCTTAGATTTGCGTTGGCCAACTTTTGATTAGCATGTATGTAATATGTAAATTGCAATTTATGTAGGCAGGTAATGAGGAGATTTTGTTTGAACGGCGCAACATACGAAGAGTACCTTAAGCGCTACTTTGATTATAATATTTGCATATTCTGCAATATTTTTGGCATGCCTGTTTCAAGCACACATCGAAGAATGTGTTGCTTTTTGGAGGTACCATAGTGAGATGTGAATTAAATTAGCCGGCTCCCCTGAGGGAATAGCTAGATAGGTTTAGGTATAAAACATATTTCTTCCTTATTGATTCTGTATCCCCATGGAATTAAAATATGACAAAAATGCAAACAAGGATCCTTTACTGTGCACGTTTATAAATTGAGATATGCAGAGCGATTTTTTGGTGTTCTGCCAGCCTAAGCTAGTGAATTGAGTGTATTTTGGCTTCTTGAAAATAAAACAGTTTGTTGGGCTGTTTTTTTTTGCAGTCTTTTGGAATACTATTGAGAAGCGCTTCTTGTAAATATGACTTACAACTAGTATTTACAAATGGTTTGGTTTAAGTACAGTGCTGTCCTTTGTTTCTGTCTTAAGTGTTGATCTGTGGGTTAAATGTGTGTTTAAATGTCTATGTGGTTTTCACATTAGTGATACTTCTGTAAGTAAATAGCGATTGCGCTCTTTGTGTAAGGATTGCTAGCCTTAAGTGTGCTGTATTATGTGATTATGAGTTTATGACCCCTTCTGTATATGTCTGGAATGAGCTCAATGTGTGTGTTTGTGTTTTCTTACTGTCATCAGTCTGTTATGCAAAATGTCATTTAATTAATATTAATTAAAAATTAAATAACAATCCAGAAATGATCCATATGATATGCTAAATAACTACAGCTACCTCCGGGTAACTGTGCGCCCTATACATTTAATTTAATAATAATAATAATAATAAAAGATTGACAAGAGTAACCAACTATGCAGATGTACAAACTGCCAATGCTTAAAAGATAAAATTAAAATTCACATTGAATAGGAATAAAATAGGCCTAAAAAAAACAAAATTGTGTGTTTTGCAATAAATAAACACTAAGATGTTACACCATTTTCCTTAGATACATTGTATTAGATATAAAGAGGCAAACACATCATCTGACTAAATTGGATGTTGTTGAACTAAAACACATATTATAGAACATGCCTTGAAATGCCTCAGTTTTAAATAGACAGTCACTACTTTGCTTCCATTTCAACACTGAAAAAAACTTTCCAACAGCTGTGTTTTAACTGCCGCTTAGCACCAGCTGTTATTTTGATTGTAGGCCACGGAAAGACAGGAATGTTGACTCAGCCAGGATTTTGTCACTACAGAACATGGAGTAAAACCCTGCATTTCATACAGCTGTTTTAAAAAGTTACAAAAATCAGGTTCAATATTTTGGATAACAGGAAAACATTTAAAGTAAGGATTTCCTTTTCTAAAGCCTTTTTACATGAGCATATCCGTGGTTCTGATTTTAAATAATGACTGTCCTTTTAAAAAAAGTGGCCCAAAATGTTTCATGTTTCAAGTTAGGCTTCTGTTCTTAGGCTTATGAATGAATGTGTCTAAGTATGATAGGCAAGGAATGCAGCTTGCTTTTCCTATGTGGAATTATCAAAATGATTGGTTTATTAAAAATATATAAATATATTAATTATGAAAAAATTATTTAAAAAATAAGTGCTTTTAAATTCATTTTTTAATATTTATAACGCTTAATACTCATACTGTGACCCCCTAGCATTAAAATTAAATTTAAGATGTGTTGTACCGCATAATGAGGATATTTGCATATGAAATTTCACTCTGCGCAGGTGTAAAAAACTCATTTTTATAAAGGGTATAAATTATATTTCTGATGCCCAAATCTCTGGGATTTGTAGAGAACATTCCGAGGATAACTATTATGCAAAGAAATTATAGGATAATAATTTTTAAGTGCCCCAAAATATCAAAGTCGAAATTGGGCAAAATTCACAATTTAAACAGCATTTTTTCCATTCAAAGCATCTTTTAAAGTGCCTTAGGCTTCAGTAAATGCATACATTTAGGCATAATACAAATAGCTGTCTTCTATAGTGTTAGACAATCTACAGCACACTGCTTATAATTAATAATATGTATTAAAAACCAGCAGAAGTTATTAAACTGACAAACAGGGGAATGGGTCAGCTTTCTGTTTTCAGGGTGACTTTGAATAGGGAAAGCTGCATGGAAAATTTGCACACAGAATAAGACAGCTGGGAAGAGTTAAAAGTCAGTTCTATATTTAGAAGCCTGGCAGGGCTACCAAAGCAAGGTCTGCTTTGACATTTTGACATCTGAAACTTTTTGAAAGACAAGATGGCAGCACAGGGAAAGAAGGAGGAGTTGTGCTTATTTTTTGTTGGCAAAAGCAAGTTTTTATGCACTCATATAAATATATACCACAATACAATTGTATATGTGAGCTTGACTATATATAGAGCACTAATGCTTTTAGTTTGGTGCTTACTAGGGCTGAACCAATGGGATTTAGTTTGAATTAATTGGCCCTAATGTTTCACTTGTACATTTGCTAAAAGGATTGGGGTTTTGGTATTCATATGCTTTCCTCCTCAAAAGTACTATTTACCTCCTATAACTTTGTTTATGCCTAGTTGCTACAAATAGTGGTTGATAGTGTTGACAGAAGGGAAACCTGTTTCAGGTTTCCTACTGTCAAAATGGGGGAAGGAGGCTAGCTCCTCTACAAATTAAGGCTAGGTAAAATGTATGTTACTCTCTCCTTTTCTCAATTTCTTTTTAGCCTGTCTAAATTGTCTGTGAAATAGCAATGAGACATTTAATTGGCTATTCAGTAATACTGTTAATAAAATGAATACAATATATATGTTATGTTACTGCCCATCCTGTTTGATGAAATTATGACAGGATCAGTAGTCTAGATTGATGTTCCCTTATTTTATCTTTAAGGGGAGCTAGATGTGGGTAGTTTTTGTTCTAAAATTCTAAGGTGATAACACCATTATTGTATGGTATTCCATGCTACATAGTTTTGCAAGGGCATTGCTAGTTTTTTTATTAGCTAGTCTGCGTAAATAAACTGACAGTCCTTATTAGAGCTGATGTTGCATAGTTTGGATCATGAAAAGTAGAACATAGGGAAGATGCCCATGTGAACCCTAGCAAAACATTTTATGAAGGAAATGTTGTTTTATAGATAAGAAACTCCAGCAGTTTTAGATTTTTCTGCTGCTCCTATAACATGAGAGCATGGTCCTAAGTGTACAATATAGGTGCTTTTATTAAGAAGAATCATTTTAGAAGTGTCTGCAGTCCTGTACAAGTAATGTAAAGTTTATGAGCAAAATTGTAGAACATTTCTTTTTTTTAGGGTTTTCAGATTAGCACACAGGGATACACCAACATAAGGATGTAGGGTATGTCTGTGTTGTTTTTCTCTTTTCCTCACACTTTAGTAAATGAATACAGACTTCCTTGGCTGCTTGGTATTGGGTGATGTATTACTCTTGCCAAAGAGTTCCTTTTATACATGCCAATAGGTTCAGGCTGTTGTTTATTTTTTTACTCTCACATAGATAGATGGAAGTGGTTCTTGGGGGCCTTGCTAATATATGGGGCATCCCAAGACTAGGAAGTATTCTGACACTATCCTCTCTGTTGATAGACTGTTTCTGTGCCTTGTCTAAAGACCTTTTGTTCTGTCCATCAATAGATATTTGCTGCTTTACAACCATTACCAGAGGGGCCCGGACATCAGATTCAGCCTGGGGAGTCAGCGTCAGCACCAGTCCAACTTGAAGCCAAAGTGAAGGTAACCAGCACAGGCATTGCTGGCAACTAGGACCTCAGTGAAGGCAGAAGCCCTGGGATGTTAAGTGTGTACCCTTGCCACTGTCTTGGGCGAAAGACCGGGTGACAAATCAGAAAGGAGAAATATTTGATGCCCAGCTGAGAGTCACAGACCGACCAGAATGGCGAGGAGGCTTTGCTTGAGGTGACCCCTTTTGAAACAAGGCTTGCTTCAGAGATCCCAGCAGCAGGCCTCTGAATCCTGGTCCTAAAGTGAATGCAATCTTACTTATTTGTTTGTTGGTCAAGAGATACTTGGGTACACTGGATGAATGTGTGGCCCCCAACGAATGAGCAGTGTGCCAGCAGAGCAATAGAGGAGTTAGGGAAGGACTTGAGTTTAGGGTACAGATGCTGTGTCTCTGGTGCCTGTTAGATTGAAGTGAAGAAAACTGGCGCACTGCTTGAGACACTGGACAGGATCGCTATGAGCATTTGCCTGGTGGGTGACTGCCCTGTCCCGAAAGAAGAGACTTTTTTTTCCCTTGAAACTGGGCTGTGATTCTTGAGTTGCGAGTTGTGCAGCTCCACCATGGAAACAACAAGAGCCTGCCTGTGAGGCTCAAGCGGACACAGGGAGAAGACTCCCCTCTGGCTTGGTTGTACAGCGGCTTCAATTTCACCAAGGACTTCTTCATTTTCTTGCCAATAACGTACCCCTTTAGTCGTCCCATTTTTAAGAAGGAGCAGCCCTTTGCAGCTCTTTGTCCTACTTCCAAAGGCCCTGTGTGGTCCTCCTGGTCCCAGATATGATTGATGTTCTAGCCCTCATAAAAGGAAAATGAAAAAGTCAATTGGAAAATGTTTTTATTAGATATGTGGTGTTGGCTATTCTGAAATTAAAATGAATAGTCACTGAAATGCATAGGAGCCCTGAAAATGTTTACTAGATGATATTAGGATTTGCTTTTGTTTAGGACTAGGAAAAATGATAATTGTGTTTGTGATAGTGGTCATTACTTTCTCCTGCTATCTGTATGTTAATTATGACCTGATGCTTCATTCTCTTTGTATTCCTGATTATACCTTACATGTACCCGCTTAATGACATGTTTAGAATGGAAAATGCCCACCTAGCAATGAATTAGGATATTGATAAATTTATGAAAATTGATGTGCAAATATTTCCCATGTTCCTACTGGATCATAGGAATGTCTTTAGCTCATGCTAAAAGGACCATCTGTTAAATATTGGAGGGATTTGTTAGCATGAGCTGAAAGCCATTTTGTATTTCTGGCAGCCATCTTGTTTGCCATGTGCTCTGTCCTCCCTCAGTGTTGACTGCTCTTGTAACCTGCCTAGAAACAAACTATATTTGGCATCTTCCACCTTCACACATGCTCAGTTGAGCTTGCAGATGTCCTTGCAACGGTTTCTAGTCTGTTAATGTCAGGATGTGTTCACCAGAATTAGCAATTGTTAGCTCCTCCCACTTTGTTGAGCAAGCATATCTTGCTTGCCCATATCAGTAATGTTTGCATGATTACATGTGCTAGGATTGCCCCTTGGTCTTATCCTGACTATGTAACCCTAAGCATATATAAGGCCTCATTTTTCTGTACTCCTCAGACTGCCTCATTCAGTTGCTAAGGCTTCTGTGTGGCCTAGTCTCCTTCATTTGAGGTTAATGAAGATGTTCTTTTTATATTTCAGCTTCTGTGCCAATTTCTTCTTTGTTGGTTTAAAAGGACCAAGTATCAGTCGGACCCCTGAGAAGGTTTCTATTTTCTACAACTATCCCGCTCAAAGCATGTAAGCGGCCAGAAACACTGATATTACTGGCTAAAAGACAGGTAGCCATACATTGGGGAGCAACCAGACCCCCCACAATATTGTAATGGATAACAAGTGCGACATACTGTAAGGCACAGCTGTCTAACTGTTGGGAACTTATGCCGGCCAAGTCCAGGCCGAAGGACATCTGCAAACCTTATGAGCGGTGTCTAACCTCTGCTGTGATTGATGATTAATGCACCAAGATTGTGGTTATTGTTGACCTCAGGAGTTATGTATATAACCAGTTCTGGGTTTTGATGCCTCCTAATTGTGAAAAACTATATTATCTATTCGGCTGCCTGGAGTGACCCAGCTGTGTCTTCCAAATTATATGATTCTCCCCATTTCATTGTATTTTGTGATGGCATTATGTTTAGTACCGACAATATGAAGAAGTCTAATTCACTGCTTATCATTTTCTTTCTCACTTAAATTTAAATTTCATGAAGTTTGTTTCTGTCTTCAGAAATGTCAATAAACAGAATTTACAAAAAAAAAATAGAAGGGTATGCTCTTAAAGGATTCATGACTCATAGTCTCAAAAGAGCTTGTCCCCAGGAAATGGCATATTTAAAAGACATGCTTATTTGGGGTTTGTTTACCTCTTTCTAGTTTGCAGCTTGAAATATATTTTTTCTATTCCCCAAATCTACTAACAACAATACGTAGTGGTAAATGCACCTACAACGTGTCAATATAGACCTACATCTTTTCCAATGCGTCTTCCCTTTGGGGGTAGACCCACATGACTATTTTCTGTAGATACGCCATTGCATGGAGGTCCTCCTATCTATAAAAATGGCCAACTATAACCCTTTTTGGGGAAACAACGTATCACCTCCCCTTTTTTCTTATTTTGCATCCATATTTTGCTTTGGGTTTGTATTGTAGTGTCTATTTCTCATATAACTTCTGCATTGTATTTTGTTATTTGCGATGGGATTCTTTTTTGCTTTATATTTTGAAGTTGTCTATTTTTTTCTCATGTTCCTTGTATAATCAATAAACTGATTTGAGAAAAACAAAGATGCCACCCCAAAAAATAATCTCTCTGCACAGGACTCGTCAATTTCTTCTAACAAACCCAATAGTGCCTCCAGAGAACCCAAATCAATGTGGTGCGCCAGGACCTCAGAGATCTTCAGGCTCACTTGACTCCAGGAAAGGTGTTAGGAGTGAGCTGGACCACACCTCATAAAATAAGTCAGCAATTGGAGCGTAGTAGAATGTACAGACAGCTTGTCCCTCACGGCCCATCTGTTGCAGTTGCTGGTGGGACAGGTATGCTGCATGAAGGAAGTTAAATTGGACCACCCGCAAGCGTGAGGAAATAGCTAGTTCCCTTAGGGCAAGACAGGCTTCCCTCCAGTACTTGTCCTCCAGATCGCTCACCCAGATCTCCTATTTACATTGGATATGCAAGAAGAATTCTGTAAAGCGCTCTGATATCCTTCGGGATCTTGTTCGCGCTATATAAAACTTTATAAATAAACACGGTGATTATTAGAGAGCAACGGGTCATAGAAATTGAACTTTGATGAGGTGACCTGTCATAAGCTTTCCTTGAAGAGTGCTGTATTAAGGGATCTTTGTATCTGCTGGGAAGTGAGTCATGAGAGCATGGCACAGTTGTTGATAGTGAAAGAATTGCGTGCATGAGTAATAGGTTCTATTGGTCCTGCAATTCTTGAAAGGACATTAGGATACCCCCTCTATGAACATCACCCAGGTAGGCAATACCGATGTGGTCCTGTTGAGAAATGACCGCAAGGCCAGCTACCTGGTCCAGCTAGGTGCCCCGCCACAGTGGTGTCATGTCTGTGAGGGGGCATTTCCATCGAGTTAGGCGTACGGCGGCTCTTCAGCAGAGCACTGTCAGTTGAGTGCAGGATAAACCAAGGAGGGCAAAGGGGCACCATAGAGAAAATCAAGAAGCCCATCAAAACCTTGATGATGTAGTTCAACATGGTAGGCAGGGTTATTCCATCCCCTGGTAAACCATTTGTTCACCGGGACCAGGTCAGCGGGGATATAATACCCTTAAAAGTCAGGAGTGCCGAGGCCTCCATCAAAGGATGATTTACAGTTTGAGGCAAAGGCCACACAATGTTGCCCACCCGCCCAAATAAAGGAAGTTAATTTCAAAGTAAGAGAGCGGAACTATGCACAGGTAATAGGGTAAGGATAATTCATTAGCAGATAGAGATACCAAGGCAAAGACATAATTTGAAACAGTGCAATGCATCACATCAGGTTAAGAGTTAGGTGGGTCTATTTATTCAAGTTGCTTTCCAATGACAATGTAAGAGGGCAAAAGTTGAGAAGGTTTGGAAGGCAGGAGCTGTGGGTCCCCACATATGAGTTCTGTTTGGTAGTAGTGTCAGGGCACCTGTCTCATCCCGCTGTGCTGCCAGTTACTGACACCAAAACAGATTTGCCAGCGTTCACCTGTAGGCCCAATGCCTCAGCATATAGTCGAAGGATCTCAAGGCACCTAGGACCCATTGTTTATTGGTCACTGAGAAAGAGCAGGACATCGCCACATATAAATGAATGTGGTCTTCCATACCGTCTCCCTATTGCTAGACCCAAACTCGTGCATTGGATCTCATCAGGTGTGCCAATGGCTCTATGGCAATAGCGAAGAGCAGCGAGTACAGGGGACAGCCTTGACGCATTCCCCTAAAAATTGGAAAGGGCAGGGAGAGAATCCCATTGTTCTGGACCCACACAGAGGGGGTATAATACAGTAGCTTCACCAATCTGCAAATGATAGGTACAGAGCCCCTTTGTTGAATTACGACCTCAAAAAAGGACCAAGAGACCATTTTGAAGGCCTTTTGGAAGTCAATTGGGGCACTTTACCACTGCTTACCAGTGATAAAGTGAATGTGCTCTTTACCTAAAACATGGTTATATTGGCTTGTCCACAGTTGGCATATTTAATTTACCTTTAAGCCCCATGTAAAATGGCCTACATGTGCACAGGGAATGGAAATGAAATGCTACTAGTGAGCCTGCAGCACTGATTGTGCCACCCACTTAAGTAGCCTTTCAAATATGCCTCAGGCCTGCCATTGCAGAGCTATTGTGTGCAGCTTTAAACTGTCATGTTGACATTGCACGGTAGCCCTCTTGCCAGGACCAAACCTTCCTTTTCAATACATATGTCACCCCTAAGGTAGGCCCTAGACAGTCCTAAGGGCAGGGTGTAGTGCATATGAAAAGTAGGACATGCACTTTTAAGTTTTACAGGTCCTAGTGGCGAAACATTATTAAATGTGTTTTTCACTACTGCAAGGTCTATCTCTACCATAGGTTAACATTTGGATTAACCTATTACATTTTATAAGTGTAATTTCCAATTGGGAAAAGATAGACATTTCAAGTTTGGTATCTCTCAACTCACACTTTCAAATCACAACTTCGGATTTTAAGTTGCAAGTCTAGAACTGCCACTTTTAAAAAATTGGCATTTTCCTACTTTAACCATTCTGTGCCTCTGCCTGTTTCTAAATACACGTCTGGGGTGGGTGAGAGCTAGGCTTTGTGCATTCCCTCCAGACAGCCACATACAAAGGGCCTTTTGATGTGACTGATGGGCCATCAACATTTTGATGCGTCTTCCTGGGCAGAATGGGAGGGAGGAGCTGATACTTGAATGGGTTGTGTCTGTTCCTACAAAGGGATCTGCATGCCCCCCTGTAGTGAGTCTGGAGCTAGCGCAGGAGGGTCAGAGACTCTGAGCACTTTAAAGGTCTCTCTTTGAAGTCTCCCCACTTCCAAGGCACAAATGGATATAAGTACTGGACCTCAGACATTATCACTTTAGTGCACTTCTGGGTTGGTGGTGGAAGAAGAGCTGATGTGCTGCTAAAAGGACTGCCATTCTGCTGGCCTCTTGCTTTGGTGTGCTGTCCTAAGCCTGCTGGTCTCTTGTCCAGGAGTGAGAATGACTGAACCTGTCTCTCCTCAACCCAGATCCCAGAGTGACTCCAAGGGCCAGCTGACAGGTCTCCTGTTTTATGAAGTCTCTGGGACACTAAAGACTTCCAACAAAACGTCTACTGCACATGGACTCTGCGATCTGTGAGTCTGCCCTGCTAAGTGTTGCCACCCCAGTCTTGCATCCTTGGAAGGGGCCCTAAGGTGCTCTGCCTTTGTGGTCTTGATCTGAACCATCGCAAAGCAACTCAAAGCCCTGCAAATCCTCGCTGCGCCGCTGACAGCCTAACTAGAATCTATGAACAGCAGCGCTAAGCCTTGCAAAGCCTCACCAGACAACTCTCCAGGATCGACCCAAAGTGACACAAAGCCCTACAAAGCCTCGCTGAGAATCTCCCCGGGACAGATGCAAAGTGAAGCCAAACCTTGCAAGGCCTCATCGTACAGCTACTCAGAACCAACACCAGATGACGGAAGCCTCGCAAAGCAATCCGCGCATGCCGCACACCAGGAGGTAAGGTATTTTTTTCAGTGGACCCAGGGGGGGTTTCTGTAGCCGGCCCACAATCCATTGTGGTCAGCCTGAACTTATGACTTTGTCCCAGTCTGGCGTGACCAAATAACCACTGTTGGTGCTTTGCACTTGCATGCGCTCTTTTCACCTAAACCTTTAAAATTGCATATCTCAGGATCTAATTTTTGATTTTTGTCATTTTGGTTTTGCTTTATTCATTGAACTAAGGTGTCGATTAGGATGGCGGACGGACCTGCGTCCATCTGCCACCCCCAAGGTGGAGGGACCGTCAGCAGGGGGAGGGGCGTTCCCTCCATAGGAATCAGGATGTGACCGCCACCCTGGCGGTCACATCCTGTATATTTAACAGTGCGGCGGTTGCTGCTTAAAGCAGCACCCGCCGCAAAGTTAAAAATGCATGTTTTGCATGTGCATGCACAAAGTGGCAGGCACCGCGCGGTGCCTGCCGCTTTGTGCATGCACATATGGTACCCCCATGTGCACGCCCCACCCCCCAACACCCTGGGGGTCCGCATGGGGCCCCAGAAGCAAAGGTCCACATGCTTTTCCACGGCGGAATATCCGCCACGGAAAAGCATGTCTTCGCACACATCATAATATGGCTGGCGGTGTCTTGCAGACACCGCCACCTTATTGTGGTCCACACCCCGCGGTTCAGTGGTGGACGGACCTGCCGTCCGCCGCTGATTCCACCTCCATCATAATCTGGTGGTGGGTGTTTTCAAGGACTGCGGCGGTGAATACGCATCCTCCGGGCCGGCGGTGGCTTCCACCGGCCCGGAGGATGCGGATTCACCGCCATCATAATCGACCCCTTCGTTTTTTTTTATAAACAGATGTGGCATCTTTTTGCTTGGTGTTTTCAGTTTTACTATTTGAAGTGTTGCACAAATACTTGACACACTGCCTCTTAATTTATATCTACTCCTTCTGACCCTTTTGAAGCATTATACTTCTCCATAAACTCTACTGCCACAGTTTCTTTTTCAGGTATTCTGTACTATAGGCCTCCGGGTCCTAGATCCTCATTTACCCAGGATTTGATGAATCTCTTTGAACCCTTTCCTGATAGGCCCAATTTCACTCTCCTGGGAGACTTCAAATTTCAATTAAAAAATACTAGTTCTAGTGACACTGTTTCCTTGGTGGAATCCTTAGCCGCATGTGGCCTGACCCAGCTCGTGGCCGGTTCCACCCATCTGGCAGGCCATACGCTCGATGGCATCTTCTCAAATGATGTCAGCCTTAAGATAGGAACTCCGATTCCTCTGGCCTGGTCAGACCATCTGGCAGTACCTTTTGATTTGAACCTCTCCTACCCTTCAATGTCCCCCTTTAACATTAAGACAGGGGAACTCAGACGCAACTTCAAGCAGATTAATAATGAAACACTGGCACCACACATGATTGGATTTACACCTTTTCCAGACACTGATGTAAACTCTGCGGTAACGGCTCTGACTACATCCATTTCTAGAGCTGTAGATATTCTGGCCCCTGCCAAACAGTGTTACTGTGCTCGCAAGAGTCCTTCCATGCCCTGGTTTACTGACCGCCTTAGAAAATTGAGAAAGGCCTGTAGAAAACAAGAAAAGAAATGGCATGCTCACCCAGACTCTGCTGGAAAGACACAAAACAAACTGCTTCTCAAGGCATATAAGTTAGCTATAATGGAGGAGAAAAAGGCCCATTATGCCAATCTGACGGCATCATTAAAATCATCAAGAGATCTTTTTAAGATCATCGATTCTCTTTCTGCCCCTAAGATCATGGACCCTATTGTTGAATTTCAGGAGCTCTGCGACAACATTTCATCTTTCTTTTAAACCAAAAACGCCGATATATATAAATCTCTCGAACTCCTTAACACAGAACTGGATGACATTGCCCCCATGTCTTCCCCTCACAAGCCCATCCCTCTGGCAGTGAACTCAGCATCTAGTCTTTTTGACTTTCCTCCTCTCACCTATGAGAGCTTAAATAATCTCCTTGATAACATCAAGTCAGGCTCTCCTCTGGACCCATGTCCTCTAAAAATCTTGAAATCGTGTAGGGAGGTTATTTTTCTCCCCCTACTTGAGGTGACGAACCGGGCCATTACTGAGGGAATCTTTCCCTCCTCTTGGAAATTGGCGGTTGTAAAACCATTCTTGAAAAAGGCCTCTCTGGGCCCTGGGGTCCTGAAAAACTTCCGGCCAATCTCTTTACTGCCGGCTCCTACCAAGATCCTGGAGGCTCACTTAAATCGCCACCTCACCACCTTCATGGAAGACTCTGATCTTTTGGACATCTCGCAACACGGCTTTCGTAGTGCACATAGCACAGAATCCCCCTCACTGTCATTGCTAATAACATTCGGACCAAAGTCGACATGGGCCATACCACTCTTCTGGTCCTTCTCGACCTTACGGCGGCCTTTGACACCCTGTCCCCTTCGGTCTTGGTTTCCAGGCTGGGGGAGATAGGGGTTGGAGGCTCGGCACTAAGTCTCCTGACTTCCTTTCTCCATCTAACGGAGCAACAAGTCAAGTTGGGCAAAATTCTGTCCCCTCCAATGCCAGTGCAATACGGGGTACCTCAGGGGTCTGCTTTAGGTCCCCTATTGTTTAACATTTATGTGACCCCACTTGCCTCGGTTGTGAGATCATTTGGCTTTGAGGTGTTGTCATATGTTGATGACACCCAAATTCTGGTCTCTCACCCAATCGGTGGCTGAGTCTGCTTCTAAGTTTAGATCATGTATGGAAGCAGTCTCCCAGTGGATGATCTGGAATTTTCTCAAACTTAATGGAGATAAAACGGAGGTCCTGATCTTCGAGGGGAATCAGGACATCTGGTCTAGCGACTGGTGGCCGCCTTCCCTCTAGGATTGTCCTGTCCCCTCTCATTCGGCCAGAAATCTGGGGGTCCTGATTGATGCCACTCTCTCCTTTGACCTTCAAGTCAGTAGGACTGTGTCTACTTGCTGTGGTATCATCAGGATCCTCAGAAAGATTGCCTCCTATCTCTCTCCGGATGCCCGGAATCAAGCTGCGGTGGCTCTGGTCTCTTCGAGACTAGACTATTGTACGCGCTTTATGGGGGTATGAACAAATCCGCTGTGCATCGCCTTCAAATGGTACAGAACGCCGCGGCTAGGATGGTCCTGGATCTCCCTCGGCTTGCTTCAATATCTCAGGCCCGGAAAGACCTCCACTGGCTTCCTGTCCAGGCTAGGATATCCTTTAAACTTCTTTGTCTTGCCCATGGGGCCTTCTTTGGCTCTGGCTCTGAAGGTATCAGCTCCCTGCTTCAGCCCTATCGTCCTAGCAGAGTGCTTCGCTCCTCTTCTAACAACCTCCTTTTTGATCCGAGATTTGCAAAAGCTAGATGGGGAGGCAGAGCCTTTTCCACTCTGGCGCCCAAACTCTGGAATTCCCTTCCTGCAGAACTGGCCTCCCAACCTCTGCCGGGGCTTTTTCGCAAACAACTGAAAACCTGGCTTTTTCGGGCGGCCTATCCGTAGTTCCTGGACTCGGTGCTGAAAGACTTCTGTGTCTGTCTGTTTTGTCCACTTTGTTGTGGCTGGCGCCTTGATGCCCTTGGGCTAAGTTGCGCCTTATAAGATCCACTTCATTCATTCATTCATTTAAATCTGACTCTGCTGTGCCAAGCTACTAGAGGGAGAAACACTAGTAGAAATAAATATATTTTTCCTCATTAGGCCTTACCTCAGGAGGCGTAGCATTTTGACTCATTCCCAGGTCTACCCGTAATGCTAACTCTGGGAATGCACCAAAATTCATGAGTGGTTGTATGTGAACACCCACGCTCCACCCATGGAAAGCCTCCTTGGTGCAGAATAGTGCAGCATAGCGATTTGCACTATGCTGCATTACTTGCGATTATTCAAGACAATCAGGGCCAAGCAAGGTGGCCTTGAGTTGTTTGATACATCTAATTTAGTTGTTGCGTTGCCCTTGCGCCCCCTTGCATGGTGCAAGGGAAACGCAACTATTTGATAAACATGACCCTAAATTCCAATCCCTTAACTGATAGGGAATGCAGTTTTCCTGCGCCACAGGTATGTGCTAAAAAATGGAGGTCTGCCAAGGTATTCCGTACAGAATGAGGCATGACATTCTGCGCTAATGAATTAAACAGTGTAATAATTAGTGTGCTTGTTGTGCAGAAAAACCTCAAACCACATATATTTTTTTTTTTTAAACATTTCTTATTGGATTTCCCCCCCCTTTTTTTTGTAACATGTACAGAGCACGAAGACAGTAAAATTATACATAATACATATATAGCAGTAGTTATTACATACGGAAGATATCTGCTTGAAATTACAATCTTGGATTCAATCCTACTAACTAGAAAGCATAATCATCAAGCTATAATAGAGCGCAGAGGCGCAGAGAGAACAGTGATGAAAGAAAACAGAAAAGAGAGAGAGAAAAGAGAAAAAAAGTATATAAAAGAAGAAGAAAAGAAAAGCACCAAAGCAGCAAGGTATCTATTAACTAACAGCACCACCCTTTTTTTTATTAATAAAGCTTCTCACTTGGAGATATTAAAAAAATTGTCTAGTCTCTAAGCCATAACTTGCCTGTAGCTCTGAAAATTGCATCATACCTTGTGGGTTTAGAATATCGCCCAGTTTCTGAATTCCTTGCCTCCCTCACTCTTTAAAGACTGCATCAGAAAAACCTCACTAGGAAGAGTAGGGTTACCATCAAGTCTTGTATAAGCATTGTACTTCCATATTCCAAACCTCTTGGCGAATGCTTTCCAAATGTTGTAAGCTGCTAGGATAGTCTTGAAATAGCTTGCGTCTGTATATTTCAGAAGTAGATTTTCTGCCTCCGGCCCCATAACTAATCCATAAATAGCTAATGTACCAAATTCACCCTGACATTCTGCCTCTGCACCTCCCTGCAAACCCACCATATATTGTAATGCTGATGCCCAATAATATAACTTTATATCCGGTAACGCCCATCCTCCCTTTTCTCGTGGAAGTGCCATATACCTGAGCACTCTCCTTGTTTTCCCCTTAGCCCAGATGAACCGGTTAATCATATGTTCACAGATCTTAAACCACTTATTTTCAAAGATTAGTGGAATAGCTCTAAATATGTAGAGCAATTTTGGGAGAACCAACATTTTAACAATATTTGTTCGACCAACAATTGAAAGGTGCAAATTATCAAGTCTCTCTAGTTCCTTCCTTACTTTAGTGATTATTGGGGCAATGTTCTTTTACACTAAAGTATCAAGATCAGCAGTGATATTCACTCCAAGGTACACCCCTGCTTGAACAACTCGGGTATCATTACAATATGTATGAGAATTTTTTATTATTTGCGTCTTAGATGTATTTAGAGCGTATCCAGAGATACGTCCAAACCTCCGGGCCTCGATCTCCATCTGCCCAATAGCCTCCGTGGGATTTGGTGTAATTACTGCCACATCATCGGCATATGCAAGAATCTTACATTGCCCCAGATGAGTGGACAAAGGTGTAATTCTGTCGCACATCTCTATCCTGCGAATTAGTGGGTCCATATACATTGCAAATAGGAGCGGAGAACACGGGCACCCCTGCCTCGTGCCCCGCTTAATCCTAAATTGCCGAGTAGAGCCTGCGTTTACTCTTATAGAGGCAACTGGATCAGTGTACAAACGCCCGAAGTGCTTTAGTATATCCCTCTTTAACCCCTGCCCTCATTAAAACATGCCACAAATAGTCCCAGGAGACCCGATCAAAAGCCTTTTCGGTAAGGGTGAGCGGCCAGCTACGCTCCGTGCACGGAGTGCGCGTAGAGCCGTCTCCTACGCATTTTGCGTAGCGGGCATAGCCAGGCGGCACTACGCACGCTCCGCAGACGGTGCGTAGCTGGCCGCCACCCACCTCCCTCCCGCCCTCCCTAAATACTTAAATAAAAGGATAGAAAGCTTTTAAAAACACTTACCTTGTCCGCCGCGTCCCCGGGGCTCCCTCTCGCCGTCCCTGGATTCGCGCCGCCATTTCAGATACTAATGCGCATGCGCGGGCGGCCGCGCATGCGCATTTCTCATGAGAAATGCGCATGCGCGGGCGCCCGCGCATGCGCATTACTATCTGAATCGGTGGCGGCACGAATCCGGGGACGGCGAGAGGGAGCCCCGGGGACGCGGCGGACAAGGTAAGTGTTTTTAAAAGCTTTCTATCCTTTTATTTAAGTATTTAGGGAGGGCGGGAGGGAGGCGGGTGGCGCGTAGTGGGGCTACGCGGAGTGCGCGGGTGGGCGTAGTTTTGTGCCCACTTCGCGTAGCTCCGCGGAGACCCACTCCGCACACTACGCCCAGGGTTACTTTTCGGCATCTAGTAACATGATCGCCATCGGGTCTCCTGTGACTTCAGTGGCGTCGAACAAAGTGATAACCTTACGTGTATGATGTGTTGTACCTCTTCCAGGGATAAATCCATGTTGATTATTACTTACAACATTTCCTATTATTTTAGCAAGTCTTGTTGCCAGTGCCTTAGAGTAGATTTTGGTATCAGTGTTCATTAATGTAATCGGCCTATAAGATCCGGGCTCAGTTGCAGGCTTTCCCTTTTTTAAGATTAACACAATGTCAGCTCCTCCCCATGAGCCTGGGATAGATTCCCCTGTTTGGGCTGCCTGTATTGTTTTAACCAAGTCATTTCCTAGTATGTCCCAGAATGATTTATAGAATTCCATAGGGAGCTGATCAGTGCCAGCAGCTTTCCCTGAAGGGAGGTTTAATATAGCTGTTTTGATCTCAGCTGAGTCCAAAGGTTCTTCTAATCCCTCTGCCTCCTCCTCTGTAAGTTTTTCCGTTGGGATTCCCTGTAGATACTCAATTATTTCCCTAGGGTCAGTAGACTGTTGATCATCATATAGCACCTCGTAGAATTTCCTAAACACCGCTCGGATTTCCTCCGAATCCGTGTGTAGTCCGCCGGATGTATCCCTGATCTCTCTTATCATTCCTGACGCTGCTATTTGTCTAGTACGTATAGCTAAGATACGTCCTACTTTCTCGCTAAATTCGTGACATCTCTCCCTTTTAATGGTAAAGTTCTCAGCTGCCTTATTCGCAATTTCTTCTTCTGCATCATTTTTTGCTTTCATCACCTTAATAAGTGCTTGTTCCACTGCTACACCTGTTAATACAGCTTGATGCAACTTCTCCTCAACATCTAGGGCTGCCCTGACTAATTCACAGTTCCTAAGTCGCTCCTGTTTGCGTTTAAATGTGCTAAAACTAAGGGTCTCTCCGCGAACACCTGCCTTAAAGGCATCCCAGACCATTCCTACGGGTGCACTTCCTCTATTATATTCAAAAAAATCTTTCATCCACTTTGACATGTGTTGTATATAGTTATCATCCTGTAGGAGACCCCTTTCAAAAGTCCACACTCTTTCAATTCTAATTCCTACTGTTGCTTTTAATGATAAAATGAGGGGGTTGTGATCACTAAGGATTCGTGGAAGTCTATCTATCTTTAGATTAGAAAGTAATACATTTGACACGAAGAAGTAATCCAGCCTTACACAGATTCGGTGTGGAGCTGAGTAATAAGTAAATCCTTTTTTATCTGATCTAGTTTTCCCCCACACATCTGTCAAAACATTATTTATTAATAGGTTAGACAATGCCTGATATACTCTTTTTTTCCTACCTTGATATCTCCCAAAAGAGCATACACCTAAACCATCCGCCCCATTAATATTGAAATCCCCGGCCATAATAATGCGAGGGGCCCACACAACAAGTTCCGTATCTAAGAACTGTAGAATCTCTGGATCATCTTCTGTTGAACCATATACAACCCCCAGTGTAGTCCACTCCCCATCAATCATACATTCAGCCAATGCCCACCTCCCCCATTGATCTTCCAATTTCTTTCTGACCAATACATTCTTATTCCTTGACAGTATAGCTACTCCTCTAGTTTTGGTACCTTGCCGAGAGTATACTATTACATGGAACCCCAGCTGTTCCAGCAGGTGCACTTGCGAAGCCATGATATGTGTTTCTTGTAAGTATATAAAATCTGCATTCATTTGTCTCAATGCAATTGAGATTCTTTGTCTCTTCTGATAGTCATTCAACCCACAGACATTCCATGTTACAAATCTAGTGTCCATTAAGTTTTTTACTATTTTTCCTTTCTGATAAATCCATACAAGTAATTAGGAACCATTTTGCCTCCGAGCTATCCACCTTTATTCTAATTTGATATATAGTGCCGCTATCTCTTAACCAATATATGTTCACCTGTTTTTTCATTGTGCTATACTCTATGCCCTGTGCCCTGTACATCGCCCCTATCCACCCCCCACCCTCCTCCCCAGACATACCCCCTGAACGCCCACCCCCCCATACTGGCAAATAGGTCCGACGGACCTATATCTGACAGCTGAGACCCCTGGGCCGTCACATCTCCCCCCTCTCCCATCTTAACCTCAACCTCTTGAGTTTCCTTTCCCAATCCCTAACCCCTAAACCCTATTGTGAGAAGAATGGAAGTGCTATACACCAACGAAACTCTGTCGATCTTTTTTTTTTTTTTTTATAGATATTTTACATCAAGATTCCAGTGCTCAAGTGCTTAACAATAGATATTATTCAATTTTACTACCTCTTCTGAGGCACCTCCCTCACTGCAACCACTTGTCTATTCTGCTCCCTGTTCTCTCTGAGAGAGGTAAGGTACTCTTGAGCCATAATTTCAGAATAGAAAACTCTTATATGTCCATCAAGAATTACTTTAAGACATGCAGGGAACATTAAATAAGCCTCACAGCCTATATTCTGAAAAGGTGTTATCATCTGCCTCATACGCCACCTCCTCTCGACCGTAGTGTGGCAGAAGTCAGGTCGTGCGAAGAAAGATATATCTTTATATGTACGTCTGGATTGTGGTTTCGCCTTGCTCATTATCTCCTCTCGTAACAGAAAATTACCTACATAAACCAAAATTGCACGTGATTTACTAGGCGTGTTACCCCTTTTCTGTGTCATAGGGAACCTATGGGCTTGCTGCACCTCACTTTCCCAGTCCCATCGGTTCATTTCCGGAAATGCCCCTTTCAATAGATCAACCACAAACGCTCGTATATCTTCCCCTTCCTTCCCTTCCTCCACCCCAAGTAGTCTTATGTTATTACGTCTCTGTCTATTTTCGAAATCTTCTAATTTCCAGAGTACATCTGAAGAAGTCTTATCTTGTTTCTGTTTGGTCTCCTGTAGCTTTACCACATCGTCTTCAAGCTTTCCTGTCCTCTCCTCCACCTCCGCGACTCTAGTAACCACCTCTGTGTACAGTTTGTTCATCTTTCGCAATGTGCCCTGCATTTTTTTGTTAGCGTGCTTTGCTCTTCGGCTTTAGGCCCTGGCCTCGCCCTGGATTTGCTTTAAAGTGGAAAATAATAGCTCAAAGTTCGAGTTAGAGTTATGGTTGTCACTCCTCCCTCCTGCTTCTGAGTTATGGTGCTGTCGACTGCTAATTCCATCTTGATATAGCTGTGAGGTGGCTGAATAGTCCCAATCAAGCTTTTTGGCAGTTGATAGTTGAGGAGAGCTTCGAAGGTTCTTAACACTACTGCACACTCTAGTCTTGTTTTTAGTCTTATCTGCCCTCCTTGCACGCCCTCTACGTACAGTCTCTTGGTCTACTTCAGATAATTCTTGAATTGAGTCCTCATTATGGCTCTCAGGAGGAGGTGAAGAGATTTCTGAATCTGTATCAGAGCCTTCAGTGGTAACCAAGTCTGTGTCTGTGTCACACCCCCCTCCTCTCCCTCATCTGCTTCTTCATCATCTTCATCATTACCAGTAAAGAAGCAATCGTTACTAGGTGAAGCCATAACTAGTATAGGGATTTTTACTTCCCCTATATTACATACTGGACTCGGGGTAGCATTCTGAGCTTGTGCCTGCCCATTGCTTATAGTGACCATATCATTGACAGGTCCTTCAGTATTCAGTTGTGGCAGCAGCACAGCGCCAGCGCCAGTCACTATGCTCTCTTCCCGTGCTGCTAGCGACAATATAGCCTCACCCCCAGCGCAAAAGTTCTTTTCAGCGAGTTGTGCTGCAACTATTACAACATCATTACTTGTTGTACTCCCCATGTCCATGTTTATATCATTATTTCTGCCAATCCCACCACCACAGATATCATCTCTCAATTGTTGCCGGGCACTTAGCGCATCAAGTCCTGGCATCTCCCTCTTATCGGCTGCACATACCTGTAGGTGTCTTCCTTGCTGTGTCCGTGACGACCGAATCAGCCCTTCTCAGGTGTGCGCCCAGCCCAACCGCACAGGCCGGGTCCAGCCCTGGGTCTGCTCCCTCCATCTCTTTCTCTTTCTCCGGGACCGACTCTGCAGGCTGCGTTACGGGCGGCTGCACATCACTCGCAGTCCCGCCCTGTTGATGCGGCTCACTTGAAAAAGCTCCGGGATCCGCTGCCTCTGTAACTCCTGCACTAGTGTCTGCCTGCGAAGGTTGGAGGTGGATCTGTATCTGCTCCAGTGTCTGCTCCAGCGTCTCCCCCAGCGTCCTTGCCGAGCATGCTGCGCCCGAAGTCGGAGACAGATTTGAAACTGAAGGCGGGAGGGGTGAAAAAGACTCCATTATAGTATGTTGGCGAAGAGCTGCCTCTCTCGCTGATGGATCCATTTGCTTCTTGCCTTTTTTACTGTTGCATGTCTTCTTTTTTTCCGGCTCTATTTCCTTATCTTTTAATTTTTGAGCCCTTAGCTCGGTCGCTGTTTCTCTGCGCAGCTGCGCTTTCGCCTTCATCTTTGTCCTCGAGTTAGGCACCAGGGCTCCGGGGTCACTAGAAGTACCGTCATCATCTTCGCCCCGCTTATTTCGATCATCTTGGTGCTGCCTTTGTTGCCTTGGCGATCTCTGTAGTTTAGGGGCCATGACTTGCATCAACTTGCTCCACCCAGAACGAAGATACCTTGCGGTGCCTTCAAGCAGTAAAATAGTGTTTTGGGATGGAGTCAGACTTCTCTTTATATTCTTGGTTATCCGGTTCTCACTGGCTAGATGCGATGCGTGGATGTGGTCTGTCCACATAGCCAGCACCCCCAGCATTACCAAGTATTTATCCCTTCCTCCTCAATTCCAATCGACCATCTGGTTTACACACGGGTCAGGGTTGGGACAGCAGGCATCATTTGGGAGAGAGGAAAGGTGCGACTCTCCCCTACGGTCTACTGGCGGCCATCTTGCCTTCCCAGTGTCTTTCTTGCTCAAACCACATATTTTATTAAATGTGAAAACACGCTATTTCTGCACTGAGGCTTTTCATGATAAGCATTGTGTAAATCTGCTGAGAATGTAATTGCTCTATAAGAAAAAAAACACTAATTGTGGGAGTTTTCTCTCATGGAAATGTCGGGCTAATATACAGTACAAATAATGTGTATATAAATTCAAACACATAGAGGTCCAGATGAATATAACAGTGTAGCAGATATTACAAAAGTAATTTTGAAAAGCGTATTAGTAGTGGGCTAACAGGCACATGCATCAAAGCATTTTGCGATCGCAAACGGTGCAAATCGCAAAAATCGGCCGTTTGCAATCGCAAAAATTGCTTTTGGAATGCATGAAACAAGTAGCCCCTCGCAATTTAAGAAATCGCATAATTTGCGATTTCTTAAATTGCGATTGCATTTAAGGAATGGCAATTTGCGATTCCTTAAATGCAATTCAAGAAAGTAAAAATATTTGCGATTTTGCAATTAAGAATCGCAATTTACCATCACATGTAAGGTGATGGTAAATTGCGATTTTTTTAAAAAAAGCATCGAAGTGCATTTTTTAAAGTCCCATGTTACGCACACACATGCCCCTGGGGCATGTTTGTGCGTAACATGGGTGCACATATGAATTTCAGGGGTGCAACAGGGTGTCCCTGCATCCTTGAAATCGCATTCTCCATTTGCGAATCGCTAATTGCAAACCGCAAAATGAAAATGTCTTCCCATTCATTCCTATGGGCCTCTAGGGGTAAATTGCGATTTTTTTTAAAAAAGCATCAAAGTGTTTTTTTTAAAGTCCCATGTTACGCACACACATGCCCCTGGGGCATATGTGTGCGTAACATGGGTGCACACATCAATTTCAGGGGTGCAACAGGGTGTCCTTTGGACACCCCTGCACCCTTGAAATCGCATTCTCCATTTGCGAATCGCTAATTGCGATTCGCAAAATGAAAATGTCTTCCCATTCATTCCTATGGGCCTTTAGGCCCATAGGAATGAATGGGGAGGGATTCCTTAATTGCGACTCGCAATTTGCGAGTCGCAATTAAGGAATGTTTAGAAATCGCACATTTTTCTGCAATTTCTACATGCATAGGCATTTGCGAATTCTTAATTGCGATTCCTTAAAAACCGCAATTAGGAAATCGCAAATGACTACAATGATGCATGTGCCTATATGTCCCCACAATTGCAGTTTTCTAAGAACCGTTTTGGTTGGTATTCTTTAACTAATATGCAGTGTCTACCTTTGTATTTGCATGACTGGAATGTTTAAATATTCATAGGTTTCAGCAAAGTGTATGCAGACGTCATTCGTCTTGACTAAGCTTATTTAGAGTGCTTGTGAGGAACAAGTGAAGCGTGCTAGTGGTAAGAATATGACATTTTCAAATAAAAATATCGCTGTTTTGGGTTCAGATTGAAAGATAAAAGCTTTTCAGATTTTTTTTATCATCAGGGAGCAATACTTTTGGAGTAGGACAGAATACACCAAGCTCAATTAAACTAAGTGGAATTAAAAATTGTATGTATCGTTTTTACTGTTTAAGTAAGAGAACTGAGGCCATCCAAATGTCTATCAATCTTTATAGTTGGATGATAGGAGGTAGTTGTGCAGAGGAGCAAATAAAACATTTTTGTTTGTGGTAAAAGGACACTTAGGCCCTTATTATGATGTCAGTCGGAGTTGCCTACATCATCATGTTTCTGGACTGACAGACGTCCGGTCAGCGGTCCAGACCTCACTTTTACAATGCGAAACCACATGGTGCCGTCGCATACTCAAGGCTCCTGCCACACGGTGCAGGGACTAACAGGGGGCACCATAGGTACCCTCTCGGTCCCTAACCGAACTGTTGCTTTTCAATAGGTTTTTAGGATTGAATGCCCTACGTGGAAAGCCTGTCGGGAACCAACATCGAAATCCCTATGGGGGGAACGCCATCCTAGGCGATTATGGTGGGGTCTCCAACTGGCCAATGGGCTCTTGAGCCCATTGGGATCCAACCGGAAAAGGGGGGTTTGATGTGACTGATGGGCCATCAACATCTTGATGCGTCTTCCTGGGCGGGATGGGAGGGAGGAGCTGATACTTGAATGGGTTGTGTCTGTTCCCACAAAGGGATCTGCATGCCCCCCTGTAGTGAGTCTGGAGCTAGCGCAGGAGGGGCAGAGACTCTGAGCACTTTAAAGGTCTCTCTTTGAAGTCTCCCCACTTCCAAGGCACAAATGGATATAAGTACTGGACCTCACACATTATCACTTTAGTACACTTCTGGGTCGGTGGTGGAAGAAGAGCCGATGTGCCGCTAAAAGGACTGCCATTCTGCTGGCCTCTTGCTTTGGTGTGCTGACCTAAGCCTGCTGGTCTCTTGCCCAGGAGTGAGAATGACTGAACCTGTCTCTCCTCAACCCAGATCCCAGAGTGACTCCAAGGGCCAGCTGACAGGTCTCCTGTTTTATGAAGTCTCTGGGACACTAAAGACTTCCAACCAAACGTCTCCTGCACATGGACTCTGCGATCTGTGAGTCTGCCCTGCTAAGTGTTGCCACCCCAGTCTTGCATCCTTGGAAGGGGCCCTAAGGTGCTCTGCCTTTGTGGTCTTGATCTGAACCATCGCAAAGCAACTCAAAGCCCTGCAAATCCTCGCTGCGCCGCTGACAGCCTAACTAGAATCTATGAACAGCAGCGCTAAGCCTTGCAAAGCCTCACCAGACAGCTCTCCAGGATCGACCCAAAGTGACACAAAGCCCTACAAAGCCTCGCTGAGAATCTCCCCGGGACAGATGCAAAGTGAAGCCAAACCTTGCAAGGCCTCATCGTACAGCTTCTCAGAACCAACACCAGATGACGGAAGCCTCGCAAAGCAATCCGTGCATGCCGCACACCAGGAGGTAAGGTATTTTTTTCAGTGGACCCAGGGGGGTTCCTGTAGCCGGCCCACACTCCATTGTGGTCAGCCTGAACTTATGACTTTGTCCCAGTCTGGCGTGACCAGATAACCACTGTTGGTGCTTTGCACTTGCATGCGCTCTTTTCACCTAAACCTTTAAAATTGCATATCTCAGGATCTAATTTTTGATTTTTGTCATTTTGGTTTTGCTTTATTCATTGAAATAAGGTGTCGATTAGGATGGCGGACGGACCTGCGTCCGTCTGCCACCCCCAAGGTGGAGGGACCGTCTGCAGGGGCAGCGGCGTTCCCTCCATAGGAATCAGGATGTGACCGCCACCCTGGCGGTCACATCCTGTATATTTAACATTGCGGCGGTTGCTGCTTAAAGCAGCACCCGCCGCAAAGTTAAAAATGCATGCTTTGCATGTGCATGCACAAAGTGGCAGGCACCGTGCGGTGCCTGCCGCTTTGTGCATGCACATATGGTACCCCCATGTGCACCCCCCACCCCCAACAGGCTGGGGGCCCGCATGGGGCCCCCAGAAGCAAAGGTCCACATGCTTTTCCACGGCGGAATATCCGCCACGGAAAAGCATGTCTCCGCACACATCATAATATGGTTGGCGGTGTCTGATTCCACCGCCGCCATGGGTGTTTTGAAGGACCGCGGCGGTGAATCCGCATCCTCCGGGCCGGCGGTGGCTTCCACCGGCCCGGAGGATGCGGATTCACCGCCATCATAATCGACCCCTTCGTTTTTTTTTCTAAACAGATGTGACATCTTTTTGCGTGGTGTTTTCAGTTTTACTATTTGAAGTGTTGCACAAATACTTGACACACTGCCTCTTAATTTATATCTACCCCTTCGGACCCTTTTGAAGCATTATACTTCTCCATAAACTCTACTGCCACAGTTTCCTTTTCAGGTATTCTGTACTATAGGCCTCTGGGTCCTAGATCCTCATTTACCCAGGATTTGATGAATCTCTTTGAACCCTTTCTAGATAGGCCCAATTTCACTCTCCTGGGAGACTCCAAATTTCAATTAGAAAATATTAGTTCTAGTGACACTGTTTCCTTGGTGGAATCCTTAGCCGCATGTGGCCTGACCCAGCTCGTGGCCGGTTCCACCCATCTGGCAGGCCATACGCTCGATGGCATCTTCTCAAATGATATCAGGCTTAAGATAGGAACTCCGATTCCTCTGGCCTGGTCAGACCATCTGGCAGTACCTTTCGATTTGAACCTCTCCTACCCTTCATTGTCCCCCTTTAACATTAAGACAGGGGAACTCAGACGCAACTTCAAGCAGATTAATAATGAAACACTGGCACCACACATGATTGGATTTACACCTTTTCCAGACACTGATGTAAACTCTGTGGTAACAGCTCTGACTACATCCATTTCTAGAGCTGTAGATATTCTGGCCCCTGCCAAACAGTGTTACTGTGCTCGCAAGAGTCCTTCCATGCCCTGGTTCACTGACCGCCTTAGAAAATTTGATCAAGGAGGAGAAAAAGGCCCATTATGCCAATCTGACGGCATCATTAAAATCATCAAGAGATCTTTTTAAGATCATCGATTCTCTTTCTGCCCCTAAGATCATGGACCCTATTGTTGAATCTCAGGAGCTCTGCAACAACATTTCATCTTTCTTTTATACCAAAAACGCTGATATATATAAATCTCTCGAACTCCTTAACACAGAACTGGACAACATTGTCCCTATGTCTTCCCCTCACGAGCCCATCCCTCTGCCGGTGAACTCAGCATCTAGTCTTTTTGACTTCCCTCCTCTCACCTATGAGAGCTTAAATCATCTCTTTGATAACATCAAGCCAGGCTCTCCTCTGGACCCATGTCCTCTGAAAATCTTGAAATCGTGTAGGGAGGTTATTTCCCCCCCCCCTACTTGAGGTGATGAACCGGGCCATTACTGAGGGAATCTTTCCCTCCTCTTGGAAATTGGCGGTTGTAAAACCACTCTTGAAAAAGGCCTCTCTGGACCCTGGGGTCCTGAAAAACTTCTGTCCAATCTCTTTACTGCCGGCTCCTTCCAAGATCCTGGAGGCTCACTTAAATTGCCACCTCACCACCTTCATGGAAGACTCTAACCTTTTGGACATCTCGCAACACGGCTTTCGTAGTGCACATACCACAGAATCCTCCCTCACTGTCGTTGCTAATAACATTCGGACCAAAGTCGACATGGGCCATACCACTCTTCTGGTCCTTCTTGACCTTACTGCTAGGCCTGGGCGAAGCACTACGCTCCGCTCGCGGAGTTTGCGAAGTTTTTGCAACTTCGCACTACGCGAGCGGCACGTAGCACAGTGCGAACATGCGTAGTGCAGCGCTCATTTTTTGCTTGTTCGCGGTCCTGAACGTCATGTTCGCGACCGCGAGCAAGCAAAATGACATCCCGGCGAGATTCTCAACGCGAGGAGGTCAGGTTTCTCATTGTGAGTGGTTGCGCATGCTCGCGACCGCTCTCAATGAGAAACTACCTGTTCGCGTTGAGAAAGCTGCCGCTCGAGTAATAATCTCCTCGAGCAGCAGAAAACTACAGCTCGCACAGTGCAAGATGCCGTTTTCAATGCTTGCACAGTGCCGGATGCTTGTCCGCACTGTGCAATCATTGAAAACGCATCTTGCACAGTGCGAACATGCTACTACGCAGCTCGCGTAGTGCTACGTGAAGTTCGCGTAGTGCGAAGTGCACTTCGCGTAGCTTTGCGTAGCGCTACTTCGCGAACTACACCCACCCTTACTTACTGCGGCCTTTGACACCCTGTACCCTTCGGACTTGGTTTCGAGGCTGGGGGAGATAGGGGTTGGAGGCTCGGCACTCAGTCTCCTGACTTCCTTTCTCCATCAAACGGAGCAACGAGTCAAGTTGGGCGAATTTCTGTCCGCTCCAATGCCTGTGCAATGTGGGATACCTCAGGGGTCTGCTTTAAGTCCCCTATCGTTTAACATTTATGTGACCCCCCTTGCCTCGGTTGTGAGATAATTTGGCTTTGAGGTGTTGTCATACGCTGATAACACCCAAATTCTGGTCTCTCTCACCCAATCGGTGGCTGAGTCTGCTTCTAAGTTTAGATCATGTATGGAAGCAGTCTCCCAGTGGATGATCTGGAATTTTCTCAAACTTAATGGAGATAAACCGGAGGTCCTGATCTTCGAGGGGAATCAGGACATCTGGTCTAGCGACTGGTGGCCGCCTTCGCTTGGGGATTGTCCTGTCCCCTCTCATTCGGCCAGAAATCTGGGGGTCCTGATTGATGCCACTCTCTCCTTTGACCTTCAAGTCAGTAGGACTGTGTCTACTTGCTGTGGTATCATCAGGATCCTCAGAAAGATTGCCTCCTAACTCTCTCCGGATGCCCCGAAGCAAGCTGCGGTGGCTCTGGTCTCTTCGAGACTAGACTATTGTACGCGCTTTATGGTAGTATGAACAAATCCGCTGTGCATCGCCTTCAAATGGTACAGAACGCCGCGGCTAGGATGGTCCTGGATATCCCTCGGCTTGCTTCAATATCTCAGGCCCGCAAAGACCTCCACTGGCTTCCTGTCCAGGCTAGGATATCCTTTAAACTTCTTTGTCTTGCCCATGGGGCCTTCTTTGGCTCTGGCTCTGAAGGTATCAGCTCCCTGCTTCAGCCCTATCGTCCTAGCAGAGTGCTTCGCTCCTCTTCTAAAAACCTCCTTATTGATCCGAGATTTGCAAAAGCTAGATGGGGAGGCAGAGCCTTTTCCACTCTGGCGCCCAAACTCTGGAATTCCCTTCCTCCAGAACTGGCCTCCCAACCTCTGCCGGGGCTTTTTCGCAAACAACTGAAAACCTGGCTTTTCCGGGCGGCCTATCCGTAGTTCCTGGACTCGGTGCTGAAAGACTTCTGTGTCTGTCTGTTTTGTCCATTTTGTTGTGGCTGGCGCCATGATGCCCTTGGGCTAAGTTGCGCCTTATAAGATCCACTTCATTCATTCATTCATTTAAGTCTGACTCTGCTGTGCCAAGCTACTAGATGGAGAAACACTAGTAGAAATAAATATATTTGTCCTCATTAGGCCTTACCTCGGGAGGCGTAGCATTTTGACTCATTCCCAGGTCTACCCGTAATGCTAACTCTGGGAATGCACCAAAATTCATGAGTGGATGTATGTGAACACCCACGCTCCACCCATGGAAAGCCTCCTTGGTGCAGAATAGTGCAGCATAGCGATTTGCACTATGCTGCATTACTTGCGATTATTAAAGACAATCAGGGCCAAGCAAGGTGTTTGATACATCTAATTTAGTCGTTGCGTTGCCCTTGCGCCCCCTTGCATGGTGCAAGGGCAACGCAACTATTTGATAAACATGACCCTAAATTCCAATCCCTTAACTGGTAGGGAATGCAGTTTTCCTGCGCCACAGGTATGTGCTAAAAAATGGAGGTCTGCCAAGGTATTCCGTACAGAAGGAGGCATGATATTCTGCGCTAATGAATTAAATAGTGTAATAATTAGTGTGTTTGTTGTGCAGAAACCACATATTTTATTAAATGTGAAAACACGCTATTTCTGCATTGAGGCTTTTCATGATAAGCATTGTGTAAATCTGCTGAGAATGTAATTGCTCTATAAAAAAAAACACAAATTGTGGGAGTTTTCTCTCATGGAAATGTCGGGCTAATATACAGTACAAATAATGTGTATACAAATTCATACACGTAGAAGTCCAGATGAATATAACAGTGTAGCAGATATTACAAAAGTAATTTTGAAAAGCGTATTAGTAGTGGGCTAACAGGCACATGCATCAAAGCATTTTGCGATCGCAAACGGTGCGAATCGCAAAAATCGGCCGTTTGCGATCGCAAAAATTGCTTTTGGAATGCATGAAACAAGTAGCCCCTCGCAATTTAAGAAATCGCATAATTTGCGATTTCTTAAATTACGATTACATTTAAGGAATGGCAATTTGCGATTCCTTAAATGCAATGCAAGAAAGTAAAAAGATTTGCGATTTCGCAATTAAGAATCGCAATTTACCATCACATGTAAGGTGATGGTAAATTGCGCTTTTTTTTAAAAAAAGCATCGAAGTGCATTTTTTAAAGTCCCATGTTACGCACACACATGCCCCTGGGGCATGTTTGTGCGTAACATGGGTGTACATATCAATTTCAGGGGTGCAACAGGGTGTCCCTGCACCCTTGAAATCGCATTCTCCATTTGCGAATCGCTAATTGCGATTCGCAAAATGAAAATGTCTTCCCATTCATTCCTATGGGCCTCTAGGGGTAAATTGCGATTTTTTAAAAAAAAGCATCAAAGTGTATTTTTTAAAGTCCCATGTTACGCACACACATGCCCCTGGGGCATATGTGTGCGTAACATGGGTGTACATATCAATTTCAGGGGTGCAACAGGGTGTCCTTTGGACACCCCTGCACCCTTGAAATCGCATTCTCCATTTGCGAATCGCTAATTGCGATTCGCAAAATGAAAATGTCTTCCCATTCATTCCTACGGGCCTCTAGGCCCATAGGAATGAATGGGGAGGGATTCCTTAATTGCGACTCGCAATTTGCGAGTCGCAATTAAGGATTGTTTAGAAATCGCACATTTTTCTGCAATTTCTACATGCATAGGCATTTGCGAATTCTTAATTGCGATTCCTTAAAAATCGCAATTAAGAAATCGCAAATGACTACAATGATGCATGTGCCTATATGTCCCCACAATTACAGTTTTCTAAGAACCATTTGGTTGGTATTCTTTAACTAATATGCAGTTTCTACCTTTGTATTTGCATGGCTAGAATGTTTAAATATTCATAGGTTTCAGCAAAGTGTATTCAGACGTCATTCGTCTTGACTAAGCTTATTTAGAGTGCTTGTGAGGAACAAGTGAAGCGTGCTAGTGGTAAGAATATGACATTTTCTAATAAAAATATCGCTGTTTTGGGTTCAGATTGAAAGATAAAAGCTTTTCAGATTTTTTTTATCATCTGGGAGCAATACTTTTGGAGTTGGACAGAATACACCAAGCTCAATTAAACTAAGTGGAATTAAAAATTGTATGTATCGTTTTTACTGTTAAAGTAAGAGAACTGAGGCCATCCAAATGTCTATCAATCTTTATAGTTGGATGATAGGAGGTAGTTGTGCAGAGGAGCAAATAAAACATTTTTGTTTGTGGTAAAAGGACACTTAGGCCCTTATTATGATGTCAGTCGGAGTTGCCTACATCATCGTGTTTCTGGACTGACAGGCGTCCGGTAAACGGCCCAGACCTCACTTTTACAATGCGAACGCACATGGTGCCGTCGCATACTCAAGGCTCCTGCCACACGGTGCAGGGACTAACAGGGGGCACCATAGGTACCCTCTCGGTCCCTAACCGAACTGTTGCTTTTCAATTGGTTTTTAGGATTGAATGCCCTACATGGAAAGCCTGTCGGGAACCAACATCGTAATCCCTATGGCGGGAATGCCATCCTAGGCGATTATGGTGGGGTCTCCGACTGGCCAATGGGCTACTTGAGCCCATTGGAATCCAACCGGAATCACCCTCCACTTTCACTTTCAACTGCCAGCATTATAATGCGGTGGTCAAAAGTTAAACCGAAGATGCTGGTGGGAAAGCCTCCGACCGCAGGTCGAATGCTTTCCGACCGACATCAAAAGGGATCTGCGCGAACTGCATTGGCTCCCAGTTGCAAGCAGAATAAAATTCAAAGTTCTTACCCTGGCGTTTAGAGCGCTAAAGGGGACCTGCCCTAATTATTTAAAACTCAGACTCCCCCGCTACCATCAGGAGAGGCACCTGCGATCTAACTCCCTGCTTCAGCTACTCGTTCCACGAGCTAGAAAAGCTAGACTTGGGGGCAGGTCTTTTTCTGCTGGCACGGCGAAACTATGGAACGCCTTGCCTTTCGCCATTCAATCTGCTACAACAGAATCTAGCTTTAAGAAGCTACTAAAGATCTGGCTTTTTATGCAGAAACCCTAAGTATCTCCTTGCCCTCTGCTTGCTTAACTGCTCACCTAGCGCCGGGACACCTCCTCGTGAGGTAGCTGTTCGCGCTTTACAAATATCAGTATTATTATTATTATTATTATCCCTAAGTCATGTTTTGCAGATATAGAATCATTCTACCGATTGAACTAACTCCTCGACCTAGTTCTATCAATTAATGAAGTCCGTGGTCCCCGACGTGGTATGATAAAATGAAGTAAATGGAAAGTAAGAACACTGATGATAGAGAAGAGACTATGCAGACAGGGCACATTAAGGTACCTAAGAGGTATTCAGCCAACTTGTCTTACGACTATGCTCACAATTGCACAGAATGTCCTAAGAAAAATGGAGCCGCTCAACAGCAAATGGAATGAACTGCTTGTGCATTATATAAAAGGATTCACCGAAGCAACTTTTACAAAACATCTATAAGTGATGGCTGCGCACCTGGCAATACCAGCCACTATTCAACTAGAACACAAGATTTCAGACAGTGTACACCATAACTGAGTTTGAGTCAATGGGAAATTGTTTTCAAGACATGTATTGCTATTGCCAGAAATGTTAAACATCAAATCGGTTCCTGAGGCACTATAGGGAAGCGTTTTATGTATATACAGTATATTCATAGGGCCACATACAATTACAAACAAACGAGGTATCACTTGTCTCTAATTTCTGTTTATAAACTTTATAAAGCAGAACACTTATCACATGAACAGCATGTGTAAGCCAAACTTAATCTACACCGGTGATTATAGAGTGTAACTAAAGCACCAAAGTTGCTTAAATGTATTTATGGTGGCCATCCTAAAAGCAGACATCATTCTTTACATCAAAAGAGAGGGAAAGCAGGCAGAATACCTTCTTAGTGTAATTTGCAATCTTTACACACAATACCAAAAGAATACTGTTACTTTGGATATCATAATCTATGTACCAAACTATTTCATTTTCTTAGTTTATATATAGTTTATAAAACTGAAGAAGCAGAGACATAATCGTATAATTCACTTAATACCATTACATCCTCACCAAACATGTGAAAACAATGGGCCTCATTTATGAAAGCCTTGCGCCACCAGTGCATCACTTTTTCCCATGTTAAAAGTCACGCACCGGCGGCGCAAGGCTTCATAAATAAGGTCCAATAAACTTCAAAGAAACCGGCACAATCCATCATGCGCCATCAGCATCCAATCACAATGTCTGCAGGCTGTGATACTGCGAAAAGGTAAGTGCACACATGAAGAAGTTACTTAGAAATGCTCCTGTACCCCTAGCTTCTCTAACGCCTTGTGCCAAGGACACTGGTTGAACAGCTGTGAATGGTTATTCAAGGCCAGAACTAGTTGCCTTCTAACAGAATGCAAGGCAGAACTGTTCTAAGGCACGTCCACTGGCGTGTCCACCATGTCAGACCGCTTGGCCACACCCCCGAAATTTAGTTTTTAATTGGAAAATAATAATTTCTTTACTCACCGGTTTACTTGATTGTACTACTGTAACAGTAATAACAGTATCAATAGTAGCTGTATCGGCTGTGGAGGTAGAAATAATCCCATTACTCTCTGCTTCATTCTTTGTGCTCTACATTTACTGTTCTTTTCTTTCTCATTTAGAATCTCGTCATTTTCATCATCTGTTTTCTTTTTACCTGCTTCGTTAACAATTGTAGGAAACTCACCCATTCCCTACATTGTACCCTCTTTCCGTGCTTTTCTCTGCATTCTCCATCTTGAATCCAATCAATGTCTCACAGCGTTCCAAACCTGATGTTTCATTTTTTTCATTCTTTCTCAATTGGTATAGGATCTCATTAATTAAGTGCTTCTAACTGTACAGGTCTGGACAGTGGTTTTCTTTAGTACCTCACAAACCTCAAATTCTAATTTGTTTTCAAATTAGAGGTACCCTTCAAAGAAAATTGCATGTTCATGTCATCAGCTGTGATCTCATTCTGTTCATTTAACCACAGACATGAATGAAACCCTGGATTTAACAAGTTTTTTATAGGCAGGAGAATCTTCCAGGTGTATTTTTACTCTCTCAAAAAATAGGAACTGAGGACATTTTCAATGTATAACCCATATTTGTTCAATCTAACTCTTCACAAACCACTTGATATAAACTGTATTCAGCCAATCACACCACTAGTTTAGCAAAGACCAACCTATCACTGTGCAACCCATTGTAATAATCAACTAATTGTAGTGTGGCTCACTGCACAGCTCACTGTGATTCAATGCTTTCAAAACCACAACCAATTAAAAAACCTTAAATTAAGAAAAGTCGTATCTGCTTAACCTAAAATAAAGAAAAGGGAAGCTGTTCTCACATCTCACTAAGCGAGAAGAATGGTACCCTATCTGTACTTTCTATCACAATAAGGCAGGTTCTCGACCAGCAGTAACCCACCCTTGATCGGTACATATACTCCTGTGCACCAAGGAATAAACAGTCACCAATCTAGATTTGAATGCATTCACAACCCTACCTTTAGTAACTCAGGAAAATAAACCCTACTGCGGAGTAAATTTGGCATCTCACAATGAACACCTTTACTTTGCAGACAATTTCAACTATATGAATGTATTTTGAGATCTTGTATTAGGATTAATCAGTTGACTAAAGCACAACACCAATAATAACAACAATAATCATTATAATGCAATATTTTTTATGCATTCAATCCCTAAATTCCAACATTTTTGTAGCAATACTCAAATAGACACAGTACTGAACACCATCAATCTAACTCAAAACCATGAAAAAATCATCAAAACTAAGCTTCCTGGTAACCCTCAACCAAAAGGCTCACACACACTAGTTCATGACACGCTATATATTTTGCTTGGCTTCAAGACCACCGTAATGCTGCTAAGGATCCATTTGTCCAGACCATTAGAACCAAAAGTGTATACAGATCATTTTATTTCCAGGTCTTAAATAATCTCCTAATGTTTGTCCACATTGTCCACCAAAACTGTGGACTCAATACAATCAGATAATCTAAAATAAAGTGCCGACTCAAGATTGAGGGTGATGTTATCCTGAAGAATGTAGGAGGCAATGCACCCTAAATATATTAGGACCTGACAGTAAATCATGCAACATAATCAGTTAAAGATGCCTTCTTTCCTCATCTATAAATTAGAATCCAAAACGTTTTATAAAAATGCTCGAATTATTACAAAAGGTAAAATACGATTAATCAGTTACATAATCTCATAAACAAGGAAATAACATTCTAATTATGAGACATGTTGCCATGGGTCTGCTCTCTAAGGAAGACTCTCATGGCTTGCTTCTAAAATGAGCCATCCAGTATAGCAAAATAAACAGCAAAATCAATACAGACAGCATGAGGTGAGCAAAAAGATACATATGCCCTGAAAGGAATAATAATTAGACCCCATTTGCCCTAATCTTAACAGATGACATAGCACATAGTTACATTTCAAACAATGATTACATGAAAGATAGGCAGACTGTAGTTCAGGCAGGAAGAACAGGAAGAACCTTGAACTAAAAAACACCTTTTATGAAAGAAGATAACAGAATCTCAATACATATTAGCATTACAATAATATTTCAGTACATATTTTACTGTGCGTGAGGTCAGTACGAAATAAAAACATTTGTGTCACTAAATAATCTCTACTTGGTAATTATAAATCAGCTCTAGCCTTCCTTTCCTTGCTTTCAAGGCAAGAAAAAGTTGTTCTTGAAAATGTTGTCAGTATATGATACACTAGCTTTATGTAATCCATTATTCTTGCCACCTTGATAGATAATATTGAAAATGGAGACAATGATTGCTGCTGATTACGTTTGCAGAAGAACATTTTCTATTCCTTTTTGTTGTTGATTTTCACTCTTTGAGATGTATGGGTTTGGAAATCAGAAACGCTTTTAGTAGCCACGTTTTTAAAAGAGCTTAATGATTTTGCAGCTGAAACATTTGTTGAACAAGATCATGAGAGGAGATTTAACTATACCTACTCCTAAAGTGAAGGAAAAACAAATAGAACCGCGTTCCACTACACTAGTACAATAGGGCAATCAATTACCTTGCACGGTAGAGTCTGATTTTCGAATTACATTTCAAGCATTTTTAATCTTCTTATAATTTTATCATAATGTATATTTTCATGTGCATACAGATACACCTGAAAATTATACATTGCTGAATGTAGACTATGAGTCTACATTCAGCAATGTATAGTTTTCAGAGTACCTGTATTTGAAATTATCTCGAATAGATTCTCACAACTTTATTAATGATCTAGTTGCTTTTTCGAGTGTTGTGATGCTTTACTAATACAACTAGGTCATTGACTTTATTGTATATGTGGATTTTAGATGTAGATTATATACCATGTGCTGGAGCACTTAGCAGAAACAAAAGTTGTTAACTTGACTATTGTTAATTATCAAAACTTCCAGAAGATGAAGACTAACATCCTTTCTTCTGGAAGCATCACGAAAGTGCATAGATATGTTTGAATAATACCATTATGTGTTTTCAACAAATAATAATACTTCGTCATTAACTCTTTATCTATTTCCCTAAATGGAGTAAAGCATTAAGCATGAGTTCTCCAATACTAGACAATCGCCTTCACATATAATAATCCTTTATTTTGGAAGTAGCTGAAAGTTCGGTAGGTCAGATTAGAAGAGGTGGTGTCACAGTGCTCTGAGGAACAGAACATTAATATTTTAGTGGCTGATAGCTAGCCTTGTATGGAACGATTGCATTGAGTATTCACTGATAATAATCTGAATTTATAGCACTTCAAAACATATATTCCACGTCAGATTTGTTCTTCAAATGGAGACAAAGTGCACACAAGTGCTGCAGCAAATATGTATCCACTTTATATGCTATCAAAGTGTAGCAAATAAAAAGTGTAGCAGAAACACATGTTGGATATACTTGCGATCATATAGCCCAAAAACGAAACTATTCTGCATTGATATTTGGGGAAAGCATGCAATGCAGAGTACCATTATCTCCACATTCAGTCACCCACTGCTTTTAACCATACCAAGAGGACCCACATATTACGTTTGTCAGGGTCCCTCTTAGCTATTTTTAATTCACATTACACCAATCTACACTTGGAGCACCTCCATTCACACTCCACAATGGCATCTTATTCTGAAAGACCTCCTGTGAAGAGCACCCTGGAGAGACCTGTTGGGCATTGCAGCACTGGCCCAGCGAAGAGCTGCCCGGTGATAAAGCATGCCACCCACCTGTATGTGTGAAAGATCTAGCTCCTGAGCCATGAGATCCTCCAATCTGCTTTCTCAGTTCTGCCACTGACCATATCCTTCTCTATACTCTTCGTTTTCCCTTTAACTCAAGAGGATCTTCATACCCTATTGGTTCGCTCTGCCCACACTATCAGGAAGAATTCCAAAAAGGCATATTTTTACTGTGGTTGTTCCAGTTCTTGATACATTGTTCAGCTCCACAACATCCTTTCCAGTGTAGCCTGAACCCACTTGACCTGAGAATATCTCCATCATCCAGGTCAGACGATCTGACTGTAGCCACATTGTTCTTCCAGTATAGGGTTCTAATAATTTGCACCAAATAATTATATCCTATCTTCCACTATTCTCAACTTGTGGTCTATTGTCACTGCCCCTTTCATGGACAAAGCCATGCACCTGCAAAATGCCTGACCCAGATTGATCACCTTACAAGCAAAGTCAGACGTCCCACAAGCTGTTGCATTTTTCCCAGAATTCACGTTTTTCCCTACCACCTCTTCCAGCAGGTTTTGTGTGCGTCCCAAAAACGAAACTATTCAGCAATGATATTCGGGGAAAGCATGCAATGCAGAGGCCAGAGAATGGAAATTACTGGCCCGAAATTAGATTGAATGTACGACAATCGACTGGACGATTTGAAGACCAGAATTATTATAATATTTATGTTGGTTAAAATAGTGGTTTGTGATATAAGGTTTAAAGAATAGATTTACCAAGGTGCACAGAACAATTACTCACTGTACAAGATCCCGTATGTGATAATGGTATTGGTCTCTACCCCTTTTGTATTGGTAGTTTTTTTGGGTCTGTGCTTGTTAAGTTTTCTGTAGGCATGATTGCTTAGTTTGTTTGGTTGTATCATTTTTTTCTAGCACAAAATAAGACAAATTGTTGACGCAATGAAGATGAATTGTATAAACCAAATGGTGTGCCTTTCAACAAATGCAGTCAAGATGAGCCGGCTGGACTTAGGTACCGAAATACAAGGAGGCTTGGGGATGAAATAGTACTACTGACTAGTATCTCTGCACCGAAGCCTGGCCAATATAGGTTTTTTCCACCAAAATGGGGAATAACTGCTATTCCTAGAGTTGTCAGGTGCTTTACTGACAAGCATTTCCCAATTCCTGCAAAAATATAGACTTTTTCTATCTTCTCTGAGTAGATCGAAAGTGTTGAGGGAGTGGTGAGAGTGCAAAGGCTCATGTGCCTGGCCAAGGGCAGCATTGTCTGCTCCACTCACTACTGCAGGGGTTGGTGATGCAGGCAATATTTCTTCTTGCAGCTTGCCCTTCAACAATTTAGATAGACAGTGTCTCTGGGCTCAAAGTATTCAAACTCGATAATTCCAGCCCTGGACACACTTGGAACTGCGAGGGGGGGGGGGGGGGGGCGGACTTCACCCAGAGTTATTGCTCCAAGTATTGCCTTACATCAAGTCTTAAACGTATCACCTGTTAATCTATACAGTATTAAATACTCCATTAAATATAACATCATGCAAATGCATGCATCCCAGGGCTGGTCCAGCAGTACTACAATACTTGGGGAATGATACAGATCTTTGGGCCGACAAAAATGGACAGTTTGGCAGAGAATGTTTAGCAGGAAACATTGGAATGGGGCATTTGTTATTATGGGACGTCGATTTTCTGCTCTTTTTATTGAAAATATATACTTTTCCGTGGAGTAAACTCTTGTCCTTTCTGGGTTTGTAACATAGGACTGTGATAGTAATTGCTCTACTTTTTTGGGCTAAATATATCGCCAGTTCCTGGGTCGTCTCTGCTAAACAAAAGTTACCAACTTTATACATGTTCTATTCTTTGTAGTATGAACTAAGGGGCATATTATCAAGGACCGGTGTTAAAATTATCGCCGTTTTATGGGCAGGAAACTGCCGATAAAACGGCGATAATGGGGTTGATAATACGCCCTTGTTAATTCCCATAGTAGCCCATGTTAACATCAGAACATGGGCTTCTATGGGAATTAACAAGGGTGTATTATCAAGCCCATTATCGCCGTTTTATCAGCAGTTCCCTGCCGATAAAATGGCGATAATTTTAACACCGGTCCTTGATAATATGCCCCTCAGTCCGGCGAATCTCACAAAATTTATGCTGCATTAATTATGTGAAATTCCCAAACGTTATGCAAAATGTAGCAAAAATGTTTTCATGAAATGCTGAACCAGCACAACAGTTCCAAATATTAGAGTCAAAGAAGGTGTGATGCAAACAACCAGCTACGTTCTGTTTGTTCACGTTAGTCCCATGCAGGGTTATTTACCTGAATGAATTCTTGTTAAATATCAGTCCAGCAGCTTGCATCCGAAATGGACACCAGCATGCATTTAATACTAACAGTGGCGGCTGGTGAAATTTGAAAGTGGTAGGGCGTAAAAGTTGGGTATAAATGTTACGTCTGAAAGGTGAATTTGTGGGGTACTTCCCTAGAGAAAGTTGTGAAGAACGCAGTGGCAAATGGTACATTTTAAAGAAAATTTGAGAAAGAAAAAGGTTTATAAAGCAACTGTGAATGTGTAGTGTAGACATATTTAATCACATTAAAACTGACTAGTTACTGTAGTGTGCAACTAGAACAATTGGACATTAGCACACTGAAACTATGCAAATGTTACACATACAAAATCTGAAAACTTGGCAGCTGTAAATAAATATTTTGTCTGTCAGGTTTGCTGATGTGTTATACTTTATGTTGTTATTTTTATATTAGAGGAACAAACACAGAGCCATTAAAGCTAAAATATAATTAAGCTCTTGGGCTGTAAAACATATGGAAGTAATTAGCCTAAGATTAAACTAACAGCACAGCACAGTCTCACAACCCTCAAAGACTAGCAGTCTTACTACTGGCAGAACTCTCACACCCCTCACATCAGGTAGGGTGGGCCAGCTCTCACACCCTACTAAGAGCACTGGCACAGTAGACTTAAGGAACCTCTAAGGACTCTTTATAGCAAGGATGTGTGCTTGAGTCGAGGGAGTTCTAATACAGGGCTTCTGAACTGGAGACAATGGTCTAAGGCAGCATAATGGAAGCAAATGCTTACCAGTGGCATGCTTAACATCGCTAGAACTATTGGCTTTGTCAATGCCTGACAGTAGCTGAAGGCCTTGCAATGATTACTCTCCACTGCAACTACGCAATTCAGGGAGGATGAATAGAAATAATAATATAAAAGGCGATGATTCCGATCTCAGCACTTTGTCTCAGTGCCACCTTACGCTTCACTATTCTTTTTGGGTAGATCCTTGTCTGCCATGCACTTCGGAAATCCCTTTTTTTATGCTTGCAGTGGAATACATAGTCCTGAAATCTCCTTGGCGTCATCATGGTAGGTGATGTTTCGATTATTTTTACTCTTTAGGGCTGGCATATATAAATGCCTGACTTGGGCGTTACATCTTAAATATTTAAATGATAGTTTGTGTGTTTTATATCTTAAGGGTAGAATACGTTGTTCTCAGGGAAATACCTGTTTAGTTTTCAGATAGTGTCTCTCTGGGTGAATGAATGTTGATGTAAAAATTAGGAAGGTGAGAAGTAACAAAACATAATAATGAGCACAACCTGGGCTTGACTTTTGCCGCTCACGGATGCGGAAACTGAGTTGTGTTTCTAACACATGAGGACAACCCGTGCAGCCCTTCGCCGCAAAACACGGATACACTCTGTAGATTTAATTAACTTTAAAAAAGATTTACTTTCTTACAGATACACACGTGCACGCACAGGAAACACACACAGACTTCGACAATCACACTAATATCTCTTGACTGTTTGTAGACCCACAGTGGCCTGGTGAGTTATACGCTCACTGTTGACGTCTGCAAAGTTCGTATTCAATAATGAGTGAAGCCAATAGCCTTTATTCATGCAGCGTTCAATAGACGGTCTGTCATATTAGGTGACTGTGATATCTGTTATTAACAGCACTATATCTGTCGGGGAGTATGCACAAAAGGAGGTGCTAAGAAGCTGAGAGGCGAGGGGCACCTCCCCCCAACCTCCCCCCAACTTTCACTGTGGTGTTACACCCCAGCCTATCAACAATCCGCAATGCAATACATACTTTGAGCCGGTGTCTCTACTGGATAATAAAGTCGTGGCCGGCATTACGGGCGGGTGGGGGCAAATGCCAGAAACCGGTCCTCGGAAGCTTGTTTACGGTCCAGGGAAGGCATGGCTTGGTAGTTCGGGCTGAACTGTTCCCATGCGGCACAGGGTCAGACTGATTTGCATATGGCCATGTCTGAACTGGGGTGGCAGAGTGGGCTAAAGAACAGTGATGGATCAAACCCAGATCTGTTGACTGGGTGTGAGTGTTTGATTGGTTCAGATGGTCCATCCATCACCACCCCCTTTTGTACCGCTTTGTTTCCATAAGTTGGCAGGGTATGCTCAGACGTGAGTCCCTTGCTCACTTTGCCACTGGATTCAAGCAAGCCGGGCTGAAGACGGCTGAAATGCCAGAAACCGGTCCTCGGAAGCTTGGTTCCGGTCCATGGAAGACATGGCTTGGCAGTTCGGGCTGGACTGTTCCCATAAGGCACAGGGTCAGACTGATTTGCATATAGCCATGTCTGAAATGGGGTGGCTGAGTGGGCTAAAGAATGGTGATGGATTAAACCCAGATCAGTTGACTGGGGGTGAGTGTTTGATTTGCTCAAGCGCTCCGTCCATCATCCCCTTTTGTATCGCTTTGTTCGCCCTAAGTGTGGCAGGGTATGCTCAGACGTGAGTCCCTTGCTCATTTGGCCACTGGATTCAAGATAGCCTGGCTGATGAGGATTATGAATCCGAAACCGGTTCCAGGATGCTTGTTTCCGGTCCATGGAAGACATGGCTTGGCAGTTCGGGCTGGACTGTTCCCATAAGGCACAGGGTCAGACTGATTTGCATATAGCCATGTCTGAAATGGGGTGGCTGAGTGGGCTAAAGAATGGTGATGGATTAAACCCAGATCAGTTGACTGGGGGTGAGTGTTTGATTTGCTCAAGCGCTCCGTCCATCATCCCCTTTTGTATCGCTTTGTTCGCCCTAAGTGTGGCAGGGTATGCTCAGACGTGAGTCCCTTGCTCATTTGGCCACTGGATTCAAGATAGCCTGGCTGATGAGGATTATGAATCCGAAGCCGGTTCCAGGATGCTTGTTTCCGGTCCATGGAAGACATGGCTTGGCAGTTCGGGCTGGACTGTTCCCATAAGGCACAGGGTCAGACTGATTTGCATATAGCCATGTCTGAAATGGGGTGGCTGAGTGGGCTAAAGAATGGTGATGGATTAAACCCAGATCAGTTGACTGGGGGTGAGTGTTTGATTTACTCAAGCGCTCCGTCCATCATCCCCTTTTGTATCACTTTAAACCAGCAAAACGGACACCAACACACAGCAAATACACAAGAGGTCAAGGCAAAACAAAATTATGGGGAACCAACACCAATGATGCCATGTCTAATACATGTCCTGTGTCTTTCACTCATCCTTGATTCTCGCCCATTATCCGATCTCAACTACTATGTCATTTCCCTAATCTAGGCCACTGAAGAGTGCTCTTCTGCCTCATTTTCATCACCTCCTATCCCTTTCTTCTTTTGACTCAATCTTCTCCTACACAAAAGATACCTCTCCATCCTCCCCGCCATCAACTTAATGTGCCACACAGCCCTTGGCTGACACCCTAACAGGGTTATGTTGAACAGGCACCATACCCCCATAGGTATGCCCTTACCTAACCAGCTGCCCTATTGTACGAATCTCATCCTTTTTGGTAGCCTCACAGCCCTACATTTCAGAAACACATTCAGTCCTCCATCCAACATCTCATTCGGTCTTATTGTTCATTGCTCATCTTCTGGAAGTGACGTGTGCCTCCCTAACCTCCACCCTCTTTGAGCTGCCCCTTTCATCAATCCTGGTGTCACCAACTTATTGACATACGCTCCTATAACTCTGCTCTTCCATTTATAGATCTTGCATCTGTAGGCGACATGGCACTCCTTTTCCATTCTGGACTGCTTCTCGGTCCACCTCTGCCCTCAGTCCTACTTGTCTGGTCCCTCGCTATTGTGTGTGTATGCCTGCGGCTTCATGGTAATGTGACTGGTGAGAAGCTTACTTCTTCATGTGTTTAAGCCCTGCTGGAGATGAATGGCCCTTAAAGGCGCGTGCTTCATTTCCTTTTTAGCAGTGCAGACAGGACAGCTCATCGGAGGACTCTTGAAACTTATTTTTACCTCACCGAGGGACGGTAGCAGCCAAGAACAATGCCTCATTTAATAGATGCTCCATCCTTCCATTAAATACATATTAGAAGGTTTAGAGGAGCGGATGATGGCACATTATTGCATTTCTGCCACCACATAAAACAGACAGGCATGGTGTATTTGTGGTAGTCGAACCCAGATATACTTCAAGAGCACATCACATAATGTTACCAGTACACGGCAACTGACACATACTTTAGTCCCTATCCATACAACACAAACCATGTTCAAATGACCACTAGTCAATAATACATGCAGAGTTTCAGGGATCTGACATAAACCTAATCATGAATGCATTTCTTATTTCCTTCCTCATTTCTTATTTTTGTATTTTCTTTAATATTTCTGCCCTACCTTCCTAACTTACGTATCCAGTCAGTCAGGGCTTCTTTCCATCTTGCTTTCGTCATTCCCTCCTTATTTCCATCATGCGTTCTTGCTTTTATTTATTCCTACAGTTTTTTCTTTTTTTCTTCTCCTCATCCATGTCTCTTACCTTTATTCCTTCATTGCTTTGTTACCTCTTTCCACATGTTTTTTTCTTTCTTCTTCCTTTTCGTCCATCTCTCCTTCCTTTCTCTCTTCATTCTATCCACACCACCCTCCTTTCCTCTTTGCTTCCTATTTTCTTCCTCCTTTCCTAATCATGTTCTTCTTTTATCCAACTTCTTTCTTTTATTCCTTCATTATTTCGATCCTCTTGCCTTCTTCCTTTCGTGCTTTCTGCTTTCATTCTTTCTACTTTCATTCTCTGTTTTTACTTTACATATGTTGTGTTATTTCTTTGTTTCTTTTTCCCTTTCTTCATCAATTATTGCTTACAGATTCTGCTACAAAGCTAAAATATTCAAGAATTCAAAAATGTGATTAATATGTCTAGGATGATATGAAGTATTATTTAATGAAGTGTGTTTCTATTTTATCTCAGCTAGCTAGAATCAGATAAACAAAACTCTCCAAGATATTGTCAATTATAATCAACGGTAGTTTGAAGGAGGGCCAAAGAGCACTCGAAGATATAGTTGGATTTAATGACTAACCATCTGCCTACGTTCTGCTTAAGTGGAAGGACATCTTGTGTACAGATTTCAGAACAAAACTAAGCTAGGCTAATATTTTTATAGTTATCTCATGAAAATGCCATCCTGTGTAAAATAGAATAATGTATTTAACGTAATGTCCTCTTTATATATGGAATATAATACCATATTGGGAATTAATTTATATGACCAAGTGTAAGACCGGTGGCATGTGCGTAACCTATATTCATAATACAAAAACACTGTAAGGGACTTTTTTTGATCAGTAAAATTAATCAAATACATGGACGGAGAACATGCACATACTGCACATAGAGTTATTTGGCTTGTCAAAACAGATCAAAAAGCGATGAAGCAGCCCTTTTAACCACAATTATTGTAATATAGGAGAGATTTTAAGGCTTAGATAATCTGAGTCAGTGAATCTTATTCCCGATATCATTTGGATGGAGTTTCAATATCTCAATCCTAAATATAAGGCCTGCATCAAATTAGTCATTATGTCGGCGAAATTTAGTGTAGGTTCGGTAATTTCACGTTACTCTTGTTATTCAAAATGGCTAAAATTATGCGTAATTAGGCGCGATTCACGGTAAAAAAAAAATAGTCCTCTGCATGTGACATTCAAGGTTAAAATCTATAGCAAATGCATGGGAACAATGTCAATAACAGAACTCGAGAGGTTTTTGGTCACAGCGCTTTTTTTCTTTTGCACTTTTTTTCCGTGCAAAATACATTCTTGTGTCGATAGTAGACGCGAAGATGAATTTCATGCTAAATACAGCACCACATGCCAGTTTTGCACGTAATTATGTGTAATTTGCACAAAATATTTACATAACACAAAAGGAAATGCAAATTGTGCACACACCTTCGAAATATGAGACACTCCACCCTTCCCTTTTTTGCTTATCACATCTTTTCATGAACAATACATATTTTTTGTTTGAGCTCATTTTTCCGCTGTGAGCTCCAGAATAATTTTTCATATGTTCCATCCATGTACTGTGTTATGTATCAGAAATATAATTTTAAGCCGATGGGATCTATGTCCTTGGCACATATGGCAAATCTGAAGAGGACTAGGGTTTGGAGTTGGGCTTGAAAAACCTTAATAACTGAGAAGGTTTGCTAATTTAAATTTTATGGACAGATGCCCCTTCAACCTCCTCTACATTGGCATGACTACATCGAAAGCGAGAACTGTGATTAATGAACACCAGTCCATAATAAGGAATAAGAAAGACAATGCAAAATGAAACAATTCCTTGAAAAAATTATTCCTCTGATGAAATCGAGTGACCCATTATTGAAAAACTGCAGCCACACCACTCTTTTGTTATGAACATCATTGGATCTATATGCTTAGGGCTTAGAAAAAGGGTTTGAATAATGACATCCCCTGGGCCCAAATTAATAGAATAACATCATGACTTTCTTGTTTTCTAAATATTTTATTGAGTTTATGATAAAGCATAGACCAATCAATAAAGAGCACTGATGAAGTAACATTAAGCTTGAAATATTACATTTGATGTGTTGGACTTGGCCCTTTTGGCAGGTTCACCCTGAAACTTGTTGCATTTGCCTAGCCTGTTTCTGTAACCTGGTGTTGGTGATTTTAGGCCTCTACGCACTTTTTCACTGTGGTTTAGTGTAAAGTGCGTGCGCTCTCTGTGTATGTATGGTGAGAGTGGTCTACCCTCCCATAGGAATGCATGGGGAATATATGTGACCATGGTAGTTCCTGATGTGTGGGGAATGCAGGGTCGAGTTTGGTATGTGCGAACTCGTGAGATTAAATGCTGCGCGATGATGTGTGCAGATTTATTGTGTCTAGTGTGGAAGTGCCACTTCTAGAATTGGCATGTCTGTGCAGTGAATGTGAATTGACTGTCTGGCTTGTGATTGGTTAGAGCTGGCTGGTGTGCCTGGCTCCAGGAGTCAGGATGGGTCTGCCCCGGCGGTGAATGAAGAGATCTGCATGTTGATGGCAGAGAGGAGTGCACCTGGGACCTGAATAGGGCTGTGCTTTCCCTACACAATGCTAGATTCACCCACTGTGGTGCATCTGATGTCCCTAGCCTGGCCAGTGAAAGGGAGTGCCTCTGAATCAGCTGCAGCTGGTTCTACCATTGCCTACACCTGGGTAAACAAAGGATTTTTGTGTATACAAAGGGGTTGTGACCCCATGAAAAATGTTCTTGTTTCCTGACTTGAATCTGCCAGGGGCATGCTGCTGCTGGGGCCCAAGGGAAGGCTTGCCTCCCTGGGCCCTGCCCACCCCCTGGATGCCTGATGGACTTTCCCTGGAAACCTTTGCCTGTGATTCCCTGCTTACAGATTTCTGGGACCTTTTCTTTGCCTTTGCCCAGCCTTGTTGTAGCCTAGTCGCCCTGGAAGCGCTTTTTGGGGAGAAGGCTGGTAACTTTGCCCTAGCGCCTGGAGAGCGCTTCTATTTTGTGCCTTTGCAGCCCTGGCCTGCTGTCTGGGGATTTCCCCCGTCATGGCCTCCTATCTTGGCAATTTTTGAGATCCTAGCGGGTGCCCACCCTACTTATTTTTGCATTTAAAAGCAGGTGCCTACCCTGCATTGTGCCCGCTTATTTATTTCCTACGCGGGTGCCCACCCCGCTTATTTTTATGTAAATTACGGGTGCCCACCCCGCATGGCCGCTGTGTTTATTTAATTTAAAATACAGGTGCCCACCCCGCGTTTTGCCGTGATTAAAATCACCGCGGAGGCCCGAGTCAGGAATAAGGCGGTAGTCAGGCAACACTGTGCTGGGCGGCGGGCAAGACTTCCGGTGTTGTGAGGGAAGTCCCACACACTCCACCTCTGCCTGGGGAAGCTGCCCGGGATTGAAGAGTTGAAGGTGCGGGGCTCCCCTGAACTGGGAGAGCCCCGCAAGTGTGGTGACGGCAGAGGAAGGGGGCCTGAGGCACATTGCCGGTGCCTGGCCTCTTCCTCGGATAAAGAGGAGCAAGGAGGCGGCAATCTGAAGCCTCGCTGGCTTCCCCTTCTTGAAGTCCCGGTCCCGATATGGGGATCCGGGTGAAGATGGGCGCGCAGAGAGGACGGGGCTCTGATGAGGTGAGAGAGCCCCGCAATGACCGCCACCTGTGCCCCCTACGCATCGGGAAGAGATTCCCCCGCGCCGGAGCCTGGTAAGGAGAGGGCTCGGGGTGTTGGTTCCTAGAGCGGCCCCACTTGACAGCGGGCCGTTCCAACAATGCTGGTGACAATTTTTAGAGCCTGAGGGCTCCAGCGCATGGGGCATGTTTTGTTGGAGCCTGCGGGCTGCAATGTCGGGCCATACCAGTTTTCCTGTTCCCAGAGGGGCCCACGCTTGTTGTATTAGGAGCCAGTGTGCTCCCTGGGGGGCAAAGTTATTTGTAGAGCTGGCGGGCTCCAACGATGGGCTAGCCAGAGGAAAGGAGCCCCATTGGGGGTCCCCTATGTACAGTGGTACCAGTTGGTTTGGGGGCATGCTTCTTTCTAGAGACTTGGTGGCTCCAACAGTGGCCTAAGTTGTTTCCAGAGCTAGAGGGCTCCAGCAATTGGCGCATTTTTTGTTCCCAAGGGCCAGTGAGGGCCCATCCCGCAGTTTATTTCCCAGCTGCCCAGCAAGCAGTGGGCAGCTGCACCGATTAGGTTTTTCTTTCTAGGGACATGTGTTCTCTTGGACTCAGGAGTGAATCACACTCCTTCGCCCCTACTTTGGCCTCCCCAGCTGCACAGCACTTAGTGGCAGCTGCAACGTTTCTTGTTCTCAGCTGCCCAGCAAGTAGTGGGCAGCTGCAACGTTTAGGTTTGCACCGGTGGCGCACCCCTGACTGGCGCTGCATTGGCAGCGCACCCTGACATTCTGGACACAGGGCATTTAAGCCCCCTCTTGATGGCCAGTTGGCCAGGGGGAATGGTAGAGGTATAGGGCGCAAGGCCCTAATGTGATTGATGGGTGCTTTAAATGTGGTGCTAGGAAATGAAATGCTTCTAGTATGTTTTACGCACCCTGTGTTGATACCTGTAGAGATGGTTTTACCTATCGAGGTTTGTGCTAGTGAGATTGTACTCCACTGTGATTTACGCCCCTAAATGTGAGTTATACTTAGGAGGTAGGGTCTAATGTATTTAGACTAGTGAGGAGATCGCCTACTGTATTTATAATGATTAGGCCTAATGCGATTAATGCGTAATGTGCAATGTCGTTATGCCTGTGATACCTCTAGATGTGTTTTCATGCTTAGGAGGTGGTTTTGCCTAGTATAGTTTATACTAGTGAGTTCATGTGTCCCTGCGTGATCTATGCCTATGGTGATTAGTATTGCGTACTGTGTACCTACCTTTAACCAGTGGTTACTGGTTGCATTCTACAATTATTATTTTGTGCTATTTCTACTAAGTGCTGATCCTGACAGTGGCCCACGTGGCCCTGTCCTGTGTAAATAATCCCTTGTGAATATTGCCCTTGCCAGTTGGCACAATGTATATTGTGTGATTACTATATGATGTGTTTAAAGAATACAAAAGTTATTTTTATATAACCTTATGTGGAGTTCCTTTTGTAGTGTGACTGGGATGTTAATGCTGTGTGCCTGTGCAAATGCTTTACACATTGCCTCCGGGATATGCCTGTCTGCTCGTGCCAAGCTACCAAGGGGGTGAGCAGGGGTTATCTTTGGCGTGTAACGCCCTTGCCCTGACTAGAGTGGTGGTTTCTGCCTGACTTTGGAGCAAGCCTTAGCCAACCAGAAATCCCAGTTATAACATGATGAAAATGACATCTGTACATTGAGAATTGCAGTGTGAGAGACACTAAAATATACAAATAAAAAGGGAGGGGGAGCAATAACTACTGGTAATAAGTATTACATAACGGAGAGATTTATTCACATCTAATATACTGAACTTGATACATAATATGAAGGGTGCACAGACATAATATCGACTCCAAAATATCGTTTGGACAGAATATCGAGTTTTAAATATCGTTTGGACAAAATATCGACAGGACAGAATATCGACAGCCAAAATATCGTTTTTAAGGTAAGTGAAGTAATATCGACTGTAAATAATATAGAAAGTTAAAATATGCAAGTATATAATCTAGATAGTAAATAATATCGTTTTTTAAATAATATTTAATTATTTATAGTGTTTTTATGTTATAATATGTGTGAAAAGTGTCATTTTATGTTATAATTATTTTTAAATAATGATTTTTTTTAATTATTGTGTAATTTTATTCTGTAGCGGGTTGTGGGTTTATAGGGGAATAGGGTGGGAAGTAATTTAATTATAATTAATTAAATATGTAAATTTATTAATTGGTAGTAATAATTAATTAATTGGTAATTAAATAACATTTGTTAATTATTTAAAATTTAATTGGTAATTAATTTAATTTAATTGATTAATTGCTAATTATGTAAATTAAAATAATTTATTTCCTGTAGCGGGTTGTGGGTTTATAGGGGAATAGGGTGGGAAGTAATTTAATTATAATTAATTAAATATGTAAATGTATTAATTGCTAGTAATATTTAATTAATTGGTAATTAAATAATATTTGTTAATTATTTAAAATTTAATTGGTAATTAATTTAATTTAATTGATCAATTGCTAATTGTGTAAATTTAAATAATTTATTTCCTGTAGCGGGTTGTGGGTTTATAGGGGAATAGGGTGTGAAGTAATTTAATTATAATTAATTAAATATGTAAATTTAATAATTGGTAGTAATATTTAATTAATTGTTAATTAAAACATATTTGTTAATTAATTAAAATGTAATTGGTAATTAATTTAATTTAATTGATTAATTGCTAATTATGTTAAATTAAAGGGGTATTTTTAGGGTTCAGGGTCAGTTTTTGGTTTTTGGGTAAAGGGGTATTTTTAGGGTTCAGGGTCAGTTTTTAGTTTTTGGGTAAAGGGGTATTTTTTGGGTTCAGGGTCAGTTTTTAGTTTTTGGGTAAAGGGGTATTTTTAGTGTTCAGGGTCAGTTTTTAGTTTTTGGGTAAAGGGGTATTTTTAGTGTTCAGGGTCAGTTTTTAGTTTTTGGGTAAAGGGGTATTTTTTGGGTTCAGGGTCAGTTTTTAGTTTTTGGGTAAAGGGGTATTTTTAGGGTTCAGAGTCAGTTTTTAGTTTTTGGGTAAAGGGGTATTTTTAGGGTTCAGGGTCAGTTTTGGGTTTTTGGGTAAAGGGTTTTTTTTAGGGTTCAGGGTCAGTTTTGGGTTTTTGGGGTACAGGGGTACAGTGTAAAAATAAAGTAAAATTAAATTTACATTAATTTAATTTAATTTAATGAAATTAAATTAAATTATATTAAATTAATTTTAAATAATTTAAATTATAAAAATTATTATATACTTACCAATACTTACGTTGTAATGGTAGTGCGTTGTAAAAGTTGCGTTGTAACGTCATATATCCACTGTTGCACTCTTTGGAGTGGGAATAGTCATTTTAACCCCTACGCTATCCAACGCTTTCCCTACTGTTGCACCCACTGGAGTGGGAATAGTAATTTTTACTCTTTTGTATTTGTACGTTAATAATATTGGCTATTATTTAATAAAATTTTGTTACTATATATATATATATATATATATGTTTTAAGAAATATGATTAAAAAAATATTATTTTTTTACTTTCATTATTATTTAATTATTAAAAGTTATTTTAAGTATTGTTAAGTATATTTTAGTAATTCATTTTTTATATTAATGTAATTAAACATTGTTTTTATTAAAGTCGATATTTTTTACAACTATATTTTTGTAAACGATATTTTTAACTCGATATTTTTGTACTTACCTGTTTGTAGATAGAAACTCGATATTTTGTCTCTCGATATTTTGTCAACGATATTTTTGTTGGTCGATATTCTGTCCCTCGATATTATTTCAGTGATCCAATATGAAGCAATTAATAGTATAATTCTATATAGTTATCAATTGGATTCCAAAATGAAAGGTAAGTTGATGAATTATGAACAACGCCTAACATAGTGAAATCAACTCCCTTTCTTGTAAAAATTATCCATGGCCACCATGCATGTATTGATAATAATGAGGCGTCTTTACAATTGGTAGAGAGCAGCCGATATTAAGAATTTAAAGAACTCTGTATCTAAATCTGACAGTTTTGTTGAGAGTAATACTGATTTACAAATTAACAAATTGTATGAAGGTTTATCTGATAAATGACATTTGTTTATTATAGCATTCCAAACCTCATTCCAAAACTTAAAGACAATATTGCATTTAAAAAACATATGTTTAAGTGAACCTGGAGCTAAATTGCAGTGCCAACAAGTGGGAGAATTTAGTAGCTTTGCTTTAAAAAATGTAATGGCATCCATAAATAATTAAATAATATGAAAGGTTTCGTTTGATAAAAGGATACTGGTGACCATCCAGCACCATTGGTAATCCAAATTTTCTCCCATAAGTCTTGAGATAAAGGAAGATTGAGCTCATTATTCCAAAAAGAAGAGATACAACTAATGTTATTTTTATCAAAATTATTAAATTTTTATATAAAACATTGAATGAGATGAAGGAGCAATTGCTTGAATATATGTTCCTAAATCAGATACACTTCCCATTGGAAATTTGCTAGGAAATGAATCCACGATAGAATTACATAAAAAACGTGTATTTAGAAATAGCTGAATTGGGCAAAAGAAACTTCTGTTACAGTTCTTCAAAAGAAGTAATTATGATATATATCTTTTATATAAAAGATACCAACATTTAGACTTCCAAAATTGTATGTTTCAATTAGGCTTTTTAATAGGACTATACCATAAGGATACCATAAGGATATATTTAAGGAGCAGGAAATAGGTGTTTGAAGTAGAGAATTACATCCAGTAATATTAATTTTGTAGATTTCAATATTGCAGATCTTTGCGATAAAGAGCTAGAAGCGCACATAAAAAGTAAAGCAAGTAACAGAAAAGATGATACCAAACTCTTTTCAATGTGCAACCATGAAGGAGCATTATTAAAAACTGTGTTTGTGAACCAAAAGGCGCTTTGTTTTAAGATAAACGCTTTATGATAATTAAAATGTATGTAACCTATACAAAGTGCTTTATTGTTCCCATTTTAACAGAATCCACTTTTCTCCACCAGGATAAAGATAAGGCAGACCACTTATGAATGTTGCCTTTAATAGTATTACGAAGAGAGTCACTATGAGTTATCGATTGTTTAATGGTATGAGAGAATAGGATTCCAAGATATGCAAGTTTTTATTTTTGCCATATTATTTCATCATTGGGAAGCAAATCCAGGGTTCAGTGCATATTTAAGGGAAACAATTCTGTCTTATTTGTGTGTTAAGTGTAACCTGAAATTTGAGAATATTGCTGAACCATCTTTAATAGGGGAGGAATAAAGGTATCAGGATTACTAATATATAATACATCATCAGCATAAGTCTTTATAGTAACGTCATGAGTAGAAATATCTTTTATTTCTGTGGTTTGTCTGATAGAAATAAGTAAGGGTACAATGGCAAGGAGAAAAAGTAAAGGAGATAAGGGACAACCTTGGTGGGTGCCTCTAAAAAGGGAAACATTATTAGAGTGTTGACCATTAATCAAATGTCTAGCCAATGGGCCAAAAAAATGGCTGAAATAATATGAAGAAAGGAATTGCCAAAATTAAAAGCAGATACAGTTCTAAATAGATTCTGACAATGTACTTTGTCAAAAGCTTTTTCAGCATCTAGTGCCAGAACAGCAGCTGGAAGGGGTAGAGATGACACAGCTTCAATTGCATGAAAAAAGAACCTCGTATGATTCATTAAATGTCTATTTTTCATGAAACCAGTTTGATCAACATGAACAGTAGTGTCAAGTACACCAGTCAATCTAGTTGCAAGAATATTCACATAAAGTTTACAGTCCTGATTAATTAAGGGAATAGAACAGTAATTTGATCCAATAGTGGGATCTTTCTTAGGTTTGGAAGAACCACTATCAAAACTTCAGTAAAGGATCCTGAAGTAGATACTGATAAAGTAAAGTGAGTAAATAATTTAAGCAAATGAGGCATGAGATAAGGAGAGAATCTATATACATATAAATGAATGTATGTCTGTCTGTCTGTCTGTTTGTCCTTTATGCATTACTACACCTTTCATCCGATCGCCATGAAACTTTGGGAAGTTGTTGAGTACACTCCCGCGAAGGATTCTGGTATAACATTTTTTAAAATATCGGCCCCCCAGGGCCCTCATAATCTTTCGAATACTGATGTACTCACAAAACGGAAAAACAAAAAATCGTGTATCCACAAGCACTCGAATAAATACATAGAATTAAAACAGCATTCACCCAATCGCCAGGAAACTTTGGGAAGTTGTTGAGTACACACCAGCAAAGGTTTCTGGCATACATTTTTTTAAATATCGGCCCCCCAGGGCCCTCATAATCTTTCGAATACTGATGTACGCACCAGACGGAAAAACAAAAAATCTTGTATCCACAAGCACTCGAATAAATAAATAGAATTAAAACGACACTTTGAAATGTTTTCCATATTAAAATGAAGAAGTTTTAATAAAAATTACACAATGTAAATTAAATGTTATCATAACGAGTTTCCTTGAATTTCCTTTCTTCGGAGATCGCAGCAACGCGTGACGGGTAAGCTAGTTCTTTATAAAAATGCAGCAGGTAGACCGTTTGGCTCTGGTGATTTACCAGGCTTATGTGATTTAATTGCAGATTTAAGTTCTTCTAATGAAATCATTAAATCCAATTTTTCCCATACTGATTGGGTAATTTTGGGTAGGCCGCAGGATTGCAAGAAATTATCAATATTAAACTTATCTACAGTTGAGGGATTACTGTATGGATTTGAATAGTAGACCAAAAATTCATTAAGAATTTCTTTGTGCGATAGTGCTAGTTTACCATTTAAGCCATGTATTTCATTAATTTGGATTATTTTATTACTTTTACTATGCAAATAATTTGCCAAAATTTACCCAGATCTATTAGCTTTGAAATTAAATGTAACCTTATTATTCGAAATTTGTATATCAGTTCTTCTACTTAGCAAAGAGTTTAACTCTTATCTGAGTTTCTGTAATAGCATTTTGTATTTATTATCATTAGATGAAATGAAGAGCTGTTCATATTTAGATATTTGTTCATCAAATTCTTTAATTTTAGTGTTAAAAGCTTTGTTATTGTGTGCCATGATTGATATTGTTACTCCTCTGATATAAGGCTTAAATGCATCCCATTGATTAACAAGTGAAGTAGATGCTTCTGGATTAAACGAGAAATAGTCATGTAATGCTGACAAGAGTTTAGATGTATTATTGCCATTAAGAGCAATATTCGTATTCACACACTATCGAGAGTGCGATTGTTGAGTTGCATTAAGTTACATAATACCTGAAATAACAGCACGGTCAGAAATATTAATATTATGAATTGTAGGATCAGAAAATGAAATAATTAATGAATGGGCAATTTAACAAGTGATTAATACGAGAATAAGAATTGTGAGGGTTAGAGAAAAAGGTAAACTGTTTCTCTTTTGGGTGATGTAAATACCAAATGTCCATCAATTTGATTGATTTAAAAAATGATTTAAAAATAAAATAAGTCTATGGGGGTGATATTTGGTTTGAGAATTTCTATTTAAAAATGCATCACAGATTAAGTTAAAGGTGCCACCAATAAAAAGTGGAACAGTACCTAATTTAATCACTTCAGAGGTAAATAGAGACCAAAATTTGGGATCATCATTTGTTGGACCATAAACATTAATAATATGAAAATATATTAGTATTAATCTTAACTTTCGCTATAATATAACAACCGTCTGCATCTGAAAATTTTGATAATATTTGAATATTTAACTATTTTGCAAAAAGGATAGTGACACCATTCTTTTTACTAACTGCAGGAGAGAAAATATTGTGACCAACCCAACGTTTATTCATATATGATAAAACTGTATCATCTATATGGGTTTCCTGAAGTAAACAAATATCTGGCTAAATAATCTAAAACTTTAATTTATTTAACAGGATGTCTTAAACCTTTGACATTGAATATAACAACTTTAATTCTGTTAATAATATCCATAATTTGCAGACAAAAAGAGAAAGAACAAAGAAAGAAAAAATATTGCTTAAAGAAGTCGAAAGTGGCTCCAGACAAAAAAGATAGGAGAAAAAGGAAGACAAGGACAAACGTAAGAATCACACATGCACATATACAAGATGGACCTGCCTAGATAATGCCCCCACAAAAGATATCGATAAATTGGCTACGAGGAAAGAGCATTTCAATATAGGAATCATGCTGGAGTGTCATTTATTTCCATGCAGAGCAGAGAATGTACATCTAAAAATCTAAAAACACACGAAGATCCTCAGGGCAATGAAAAGATTTTGAGATAACATCCTTTTAAATTCTCATAACAGAAGGATCAAAAAGGCCATACTTAAAACCTCAGCTTCTTAGTCGAGGTCTATGTTCAATTAATTATTTGCAAATTTTAACAGTCTCCTTAGCGAAGTCTTAATGTACACAAATTTTATTTCCATTAACCATTAAAGTTGGGATCGCTCTTGCTGCTTTCAGGAACAATACCAAATGATGGTGACGCTAGACTTTGAAAATCACCTGACACGGCTTAACATTGCTTGGATTACGATGAGAAGGAATTCTGTGAGCCTTATCAATTTCACATTTTTCGGAAAATGTTAAATGTAAAAGAACAGGTATCAAGGAATCCAAGAATTGCCTACAGTCATTGCCTTCAACTTCTTCCAGCAAATTAAAAATGCGCAGGTTATACTGCCTATTGAGGTTTTCTAACTCGAGTAATAAGGCATTCATTGGCACAATTTTCGTGGTGAGGGACAATACTCTGTCAATTTTAACCTTATTATCCTGGATTTTTATTGTCTTGTCAGTCACTTTCATTGAAAGGCCAGCCATATCTTTACGAATATTTTTAATTTCTAAAACAATGGTAGTAGTATTAGAACGTAACGCTTGTAACTCTTCTAATAAAGTTGTTAATGAAGCCTCATTAGGCTCCACAATTTTGGATTTTACTGGTGAATGAGAAATGGTTTGCTTGCGTTTGTTAGATATTGCATTTAAATTCTTACCTTCCATATTCAAATTTAGCAGGCAGGATATAAAAATAGTGTCAAAAGCAATTTTAAAAGCCAAGAAAATGAAAATAGTGAAAATATCACCAGAGTAAGCAACAGTGCAGCAGCTATAACCAGATGTGGGTGTGGATAGGCCTCAGCCACGTTCTTTCCTGGAGAAGTCTCCGCCCACCTGCCAGGAAGTTTTAGGAGCTCCTCACAGGTCAGCTTGATGCAGGGAGACAGCTCGACAGAAAAGATATGAAGCTTGAACCAGAGCCTCAAAAAAACAGTTTCTCAAAAGCGCTGGTAACAAGGAGAAAGAAGGGACACTCCATCGCTGTCCAAGTAAGCCTTAAAGTGACAAAAAGCTTGTCAATAATGCGGGCACTGCAGTAACACTAACGAGCGGCAGCCATCTTTTAAGTCATGAACATCCTGACTTTCTACCCACAAAGTAGCCTCTTTAGATTTCTTCCCCAAACAAAGGTTTTACAATCAGTGGACATGACATCATGTACTGACATTACTTGGCTAGTTAGAATAGGTGCTTGACCTTAACTACAGTGTCTTTCTTCATTCTCAAGCACCTATGTGCAACCAATGAGTAATAAATAGGTAAAAGAGGGGATATTATTCCCTACTGCACCTCTCTCTTGCAACTTTAGGACATTTCGAAACTACCCATCTAAAAAACGATTCAGTTCATTTTTCCACAATATTGTTTATCACACAGAGTTATTTACTAATTCAGCCACACTTCAACTTCCGTTTTTTCTTTGTTGTACTCCAATACCTGCTGCTGGGCAAGGCTCATGTTGCATCTGCACCAACATTATAATGAGAGAGCACAAGTCTGAAAAATGTATAAGTGCACCATATTTACAAGCATGTAGTTAGTTTAAACATGCGCTGCACACGAGTGTTTTATATTTAGAAGTGAAATACACAGAGTGTCTTATATTCAGTAGTGAAATGCATAGAATGTTTAAGTAGAGTAACAATAGTCATAACTGTGTGAGATTAATGTAGAATCGTTTGGGATGAATATGAAAACCTCACGTTCTCATGTTAAAGGAATAATGTAAGAGTTGAATGGAACTCTGAAAACCAGTATATTGTGTAGGCCTTAGGGCAATTCACAGCAAATCTAAACGTGCTGCTAAAATAATGTGAGATGGGGTTAACATGGATCGTCCAAAATGTATTATCGAATCTAGTTTGAAATATATGCTTTATAGATGTGTTGTTTTAGAAACGTATGCTAGTTAAGAATGCTGTTTAAATCAAGTTAAATGTTTTAGAGTGCAGGGACCCGCTTCGTGTAAATCAAGTAGGCCTGAACTGATAATGTCATCTCCTTTTGATGTGCCATGTGCTCATTAGAAGAGAAGTCGAGAGGTGTCTAGCACAGAGCTTCGCGTGTGCTTTACGACCTATAGATATGGTGGAGTCTGGAATTTGAGGCCCACTGCAGGACGGACTGTATGCAGGTGCGAGGGTCCTAATCAGCTAGAATGAAAGGGGCTTTGTTCAGTGGCGCTTGGCGCAGGCCTGTAGGAGTTTCCAGGAATTTCAGGGGGTATCGGCGCACTGGAGAAGAAGCCTGGGAACCAAGGTCAACTTTAACGAGGGTCTTGAAGAGTACCATCATGGAGTTTACCGCGCAAAGATGTATCACGTGAGGGGCGTCCCACGGGGCGTTCCTACCAGAAATGTGATTTTGTATTAGGGAAAGAGACCCGGGAGGAGAGCAGAGAAGATGATTTTGGGAGCCTAAGGAAGCGGATGGGTAGGCAGATAGGCTGATCAGGAGAGACCCACTATCAGAGAAGAGACAAAGAAAAGTGTGTGATCTTCTTAGGAAGTCACCACGGCTGACACCTAGAGGGGTATAGATCTTGTTAAGTAGGGATGTCACTTAGTGTAGTGTAGGGACAGACTAACCTGAATTTTCTTTTCTGTAATGACTTTGAGGTTGCAACTTGTATCCATTTTGGCAACGCTCATGTTATTTGAATTTGTACTCATTATTCTGTTTTTCAGACTCAGACTATTCAAAAAGTTCATGTTCATAGTGATACCAATTTATCTTCTGAATCTCATTTTGAGAAGTTTGTATCTTCAGTTATCTTTGACTTTATATTAAATCTTTGAAACTAAATCCTGGTCAGTAGTCATTTAGAGTGGTGTAAGTTCTTAATTGATTGACCTATTGTTAGATTACCTTTTACTCAATGACAGGTACCAACGATCCAGTCGACTTGGTTTGGGATCTGGTAAGGTAACTAGTAATCAGTAATCCCGCGTTAACAGTTGGTAGCAGAGTAGGATGGTTATCTTCTTGAGGAAGGTAATCTAGATAGGTTAGTTTACCCCAAGGCCCCTAGACGTCGAGAGACGAGCAACGGAAGAATCGTGTGCCGAAAGGTGCAGACGGTGCGAGAAAAGCAGCAGCATCGGAGGAGAGTGAGTATAACAAGGGTCATGCGTGAACAGATTGCGGTGTTTTGTGTTGTATTTGTATTGTAATGTCTTGCGGAGTTGAATGCCTGTAGTGTGAATGAGAGAAGGTTGTGAGCGCGCGCAACCTGGTAAACTGGTTACCTGGTAAACGGGTGAACTGGTGAAATCTTAAGTTCAGGCCAGAGCTTAAGTGGTTTTGGGTGTATCGAACATCCAGAGTAGTTGTCGACCATAGTACGGAGGTCACGAGGTACCATTGACCGCCGTGGAACCGAGATAGGGGGAGTGTAAGAGTGAGCGTATGAGTAACGGACGCTGGTCGGAAGTTACTGTGTGTGAGTAACCTATCAGTGAAGGCGATTGTCTGGAAGTAAACGGAAAGACATTTCGTCAAGTTAAGGTGACAACTACAGAAAGACTGTGGGCGTACAGTCAAGAAAGGTGATCGCTTGGACGGAAGTAATCATTTTTCAGAGTATGAATGGGACGCGTGCATGACCGAGGAGACGAGCTGAGAAAGGAGGGGAACTGCTGCGAAGGGGGACGGGTGACGTCGGCTAGAGCCACGCTGTGATTGAGCGGTTGGTGTGACGTTAGCTAGAGCCGCGCTCTGGTTGGGCGGCTAGAGTGACGTCGGAGGAAAGTCGCGTACGGATAGGCCAGTTAGTGAGAACTGGGCTGAGATTGGTGGAATATCATCAGGAAGTAAACAAACGCGGAGAAAGAGAGAAATCATGAAGTGTTTTAAGTGTTTAAAAGGGATTTTTAAACGAAAACGAAGTGAACATTATTATGGGGAAGAGGCTCCGCCGGAGGGTACACCAGCTCATTATATGGCAACGAATGTTGGGCTGCATACCATATTATGGATTGGGGCTTGGAATAAGCTTACGGAAGGGAATGAGGAAATGCAGTTCCCGAGGTACGGGACGTTTAAGTTAGAGGTGTTACATCGGCTAAAAGCAACTATGTCCTCATTGAAACCCTCACCTAGACCTACACAGTTTGAGGCCCTTAATGCATGGATTAGGGCGGCACACGACAGAAATTTGAACAGGCGCCAACAAAGACTGACGCGATCGGTAAGAGCAGTGCGAGATTCTAAATGGGATGAGGAAGCAAAGCGGTGGAGGGTACAGGTTATTGAGGTGGAAAAAATGTATCCGATGAGGGAGGTGGCAGGAGGAGGAAGCCTCATGGAGGAAGACGAGGAAAGCGAGTCGGAAGACAATCTGATAAACAGATTGTTAATGGACAGACCACCTCCGAGAGTGGGGGTGATAGAGGATAGGGGGCTCGCAAGGGAAGATGGGAATGCCATAGAGGGGTATACACCACTCCCTATATCGGAATGGACACCTATCAAAGGTGGGGAGACACCTCAACATAGTACAGTACAGAGTGTAGTGGGAAGGTTTGTGGTGCAGAAAACGCCAGCCACCGAAAGGGTTGAGTCCTTTGGATTGCCAGACGCTCTTCAAGTGCCTGTTACCATAGGACCTATAGTATCGATCTATAACCCAGAGAGGGATAGAGAGGAAGAACAGAGGCAATTGGATAGAGAAAGGATCGAGATGGAAAAGAGGAATAACGTGACAAATGCATGGAAGCAATTGCCAGGTTCGGTAACGTGGAACACCCCATTAGATACATCTGTAGGCCCCAACACAGGACAGGGAGGTCAGAGAGGACCGATGGACCTAAGGGGACCGCGGCCAAAGTCCTATACAGAATTAAGAGCTGATTTGAGGGAATGGGATGGGTCCGCAGTGACCCCGAGTAACAGGTCAAGAACAGAACCAGAATGGGAAAGCAGAGGTAACGGGACTGTATCTCATTGTGGGGCCAGCGAAAGCAGTCAGGGGCGGGAAGGCCAAAGTCAGGAGAATAGAGGAGTTACACGTCCTACGGATGAGAGGGAACAGCAGGAACAAAATAGTAGGAGTGTAGAGTGTGAGGAGATGTCCCGTCTCTGGGAGAAAGGTGGAGACCAAATGGTACATGCTTTTCAGAATAGATTTAGGTGCCTTCATCATGTACTCGGAGAAGACGTTCAACATTGGAGAAAGGAGAACAGTGATAGGTCCCGCCACGCCTCGAATAATCAGGAATCACAGGGAAGTAGTGAAGAAAGAGGGAGTAATGGAATATCTTACCATGCATCCCGCGAAACTAGCCAGGATGGGGAGAGAGGGGCTATGAGGCGTGAAGGAGTGTTTCACCATCCACCCCGAGAAGATGGAAAGGCATGGGACCTAGAGAGATGGGAACAGGGGAGGACTCCCTATAACTCACCAGTACCTAAACGTAGATCTCGGAGCTGGGATGGGAGAGATGCGGATGGAGGAACTAAATTTAGTGTCTTGAAAGCTGAAATTAAGGCAAAGAGACTCGATGTTACTAGTTTAAAATCAGATGTTGATGAGATAATAGATGGAACATTGCCTTTGGAAAGGATAGAATTGTATGAACAGGATGAGTTATTGTTCATGGCAAAGGATATTACTAGGAAAGCTAGAGCGTTTCATGAGAAACTGACTGATTTGGCAGACAGGTATGCCGTGGATTTGTCTAGGACAAGGGCATTGCAGAGTAACCACAGATTGCAGTACGCAGACCAGGACCTAGATGAGAAGAGAACTACTGGATTAAAAACACACATAAGAGAGCTGGTATCAGGGATAAGGGTGTGGAGAGAATTGGACAAATGGGAAGAGAGGTGGTCAAAAAAGGGCACCGTTAGACGAAGTACAAATGTGATGACCCCCGAGGGAAGGGTAATGCATATGGAGGCATTCCCTTTGCGAGAAATATCAAACGGAAATTATGTACATGTGCCCTGGAGTAGAGGAGACTTAGCTGCATTTACCAACTCATTTCCGAAGTTAAGGGACAATCCAGTTGAGTGGTATAAGCAGGTAGAAAGGTTTGTAAAAATCTCAAAAGTATTGTGGATTGACTTGAACACGTTGTTTGACATCGTGGTCCCATCTGATTTGTGGACCCCGTGCAAGACTAGTGTTGAATGGCCAAATACTGAACCAGTGAGGGATGCTCGGACTAATGGACCGTCCGAGATTGTCATGCGAAAGTATGAAAGGGTAATAGAATGGCTGAAAGATAAGGTACCACCACAGGATATAGATTGGGTGAAAATAGACCGAACGAGGCAGGAACTCAAGGAGACAGTTCACGAGTTTTATGAGAGATTATTGAAAACATTCAAGCAATACAGTGGACTCGATGTAATGGATCCCAAAGATATAGGGCAGTTTGTGTCAAAGTTTGTCTTGGGGTTGAGACCTGATATTTGTTTGATGATACAGCAACATTTAATCTGTTGGCAGAACAAACCACTAGATGAGATTTTACGTTATGCAAGATACTGTAGTGACGAGATAGATTCTAAAGCCAAGAATCTAAAGGAGAAATTGATGGTGGTGCAAATGCAGTCCGCTGGGAAGGGTGGCCAGCAGAAGCAGGGGATGGGATGAAAACCAAACGGTCAGAACAAAGATAATGAAGAAGGGCAGAGACCAAGGGTAGACTTTGCCACTTTAAAGAAAACGACAAAGTGCCATTTATGTCACCAGGTGGGACATTGGCGACGCGAGTGTCCCTTTAACCCTGAAAATGGAGAGCTAGAAGGAGAAGAGCAGGTTCGAGAAGTCCCAACTCCAAAGGTGACAGTTCCAGGAAGCAAGGTGGCCAAAGGGGGGACTTCGGCTCCACGGGCCCAGTTCCCACAGCCACCGAAGGTAGCGACAGGGGGAAAGGTCTTTAAACAAATGCCTCTCTTCATCGAGGAAGAAAAGTGTTATTACATTGATCCATTGACAGGACAATGTGTGAGCAGTGAAGAGGACTGTACCCTCGGGGCAGTCCTAGAGGTGGATCAAAGAGGGCCATTTGTTGAGGCAGAAGTGGCAGGGTGTCCCACAACGTTCTTAGTGGATACTGGGGCTACCCGATCAACTCTGAGGTCAGCGGTGGTTCCTGACTTGCCGATGTCAGGGGAAACAATTCAGGTGGTAGGAGTCGCAAATAAAAGGCTGACTAGTCCATTGACAGAACCAGTGTCTGTGAAGATAGGAAACCATATGAACGAACATCAGTTTGTGGTTTGTGATTCGAGTCCTGTATGTCTGTTAGGAAGGGATTTGTTGTGCAAATTGAACTGCACAATATACTGCACCCCGCAAGGAGTGGAGGTACAGACTACAGACGATGATGCTACTTTCAAGGTAGCAAACTCAAAATCCTGTGTAGAACTATATCCTACTCTGACAGTAGAAGATCTTCCCCAAGACTTAAGAGATGCAGTGGCGTCAGAGGTATGGGATTTCACAGGAGAAGAAATAGGATTGATTAAAGGGGTAGAACCGGTAAAAATACTAGTAAAACCAAATGCCGAGTTTCCAAGAACGCCTCAATACAAATTGTCCCAGGAAACCATTGCAGGGATAAAACCTGTGATCGAGTCAATGATACAGCAGGGAATACTGGAAGAAATTGTGGGTAGTCCTTGTAACTCCCCGATTATGGGTTTGCAGAAACCTAGTGGGAAATTCAGGATAGTGCAGGATTTACGAAAAATTAACAACATAGTTGTTTTCAATCCCATTGGATGAAGAGAGCAGATATCTTTTCGCTTTTAAAATGGAAGATCGCGTTTTAACATGGTGTCGAATCCCACAAGGATTCACAGACAGCCCATCCATCTTCAACCAGTTGTTGAAGAAGAATCTCGAAAATCTAGTACTGCCCCAGAACTCAGTCCTGGTCCAGTACATAGATGACCTACTTGTTGCGTCAGAGACAGAGGAAGCCTGTAAAATAGACTCAATTGCCTTACTGAACCATTTAGCCGAAAATGGACATAAGGTATCTCCGAGCAAGTTGCAGTATTGTCTGACAGAAGTACAGTATTTAGGGCACCGGTTAGAGAAAGGAAAACGTAAGGTGTCACCAGAGAGGATTGAGGCGATAATGAAGATGAATGCGCCTACAACACAGAGAGAAGTTAGAATGTTCCTAGGAATGGTGGGTTACTGCCGACAGTGGATAGTTAACTTTTCACTGAAAGCAAAGCCCTTACAGAAACTGACGCACAAGGAGGTGAGTGATCCGGTACCATGGGACGAAGAATGCTTGGTGGCGTTCTTGCAGCTGAGAGACGATTTGTGTCGTGCTCCGGCTCTGGGAATGCCTGATTACGAGAAATCATTTTCACTCTATTGTTGTGAGAGAGAGGGATGTGCTTTGTCAGTCTTGGCACAGACCCACGGAAATGCCCGTAGACCAGTTGCATATTTTTCGGCTACATTAGATCCAGTAGCCGCAGCGTTGCCCGGATGTCTCAAATCCGTTGCTGCAACGGGTGTCAGCATTGAAAGGAGCGAGAGTATCGTGATGGGACATCCAGTGGTGGTATATGTACCACATTCAGTTGAATTGTTAATGACCAGGACGAAGACGCAGCATCTGACTAATAGCAGGCTCACGCGCTACGAGCAAGTTATTCTTGCCGCGGAGAACGTGACCCTCAGGAGATGCTCTGTCTTGAATCCTGCTACTTTGATGCCATTACCTACTGTAATAGAAGGCGAAGGATGTGAAGGCCACGATTGCCTTGATGTGACTGAACTATGCATGAAACCCAGACCAGATATTGTGGATGAGCCATTGTCTGACCCCGATGAAATTTATTTTGTTGATGGCTCATGTTTAAGAGACGATACTGGTCGGTTGAGAGCAGCTTATGCTGTTTGTACCATTACTGGAGTTGTGGAAGCCGCTTGCCTGGAAGGAGTACATTCCGCACAGGTAGCAGAAATCATTGCCCTAACTCGTGCCTGCATAGCAGGAAATGGAAAGAGAGTCACCATATACACTGACAGCCAATATGGTTTCGGTGTGGTTCATGATTTCGGGCAGTTGTGGTCTCAGAGAGGTTACATGACCTCCTCTGGTTCGCCCATTCGAAATGGAGAATTTGTGCGATTGTTGTTAGAAGCATTACAAGGTCCAGTTGACATTGCAATAGTAAAGTGTGTAGCTCATACTAAGAATACAGATTTTGTGTCACAAGGCAACAGATACGCTGATGAAGTCGCACGCTATTGTGCGGAACAAGGTTATTCTTTTTCAAAAGTGGAAATAGATGGTGCTGAAGAAAAGACAGAATTAAGTATTATGTTAGAAACTGTAGACACTTGGGAGGATTTAAGAATGATGCAGGAGAACGCACCTGAAACAGAGAAATAGGCATGGGAAATAGCAGGTTGCGTGCGAAGTGAAATGGATTTTTGGGTTTCAGCAGATGGGAGGGCTGTGTTACCTGAAGAATTAGCAAATCCCATGGCGAGAGAAATACATGGTCCAGTACATCTAGGAAGGGATGCTATGATGAGAGTGTTTAGGCAAACTTGGTATTGCCCTAAATTTAGAATAGCAGCAGAATCAGTATGTAAGCGATGTGTTACCTGCCAACAACTGAACGTAGGCAAACGAACACCAGTCACCCTGAGTCACATTGGGAGGTCGGGGGGCCTTTCAATAGGATGCAACTAGATTTCATCGAAATGCCAAGAGTTAATCGCCTTCGGTATGTGTTGGTGATTGTATGCGTATTTTCCAGATGGGTTGAAGCGTACCCTACACGTAGGTGCGATACACTCACAGTGGCTAAATTGTTGCTCAGGGAGTTGATACCGCGCTTCGGGGTGCCTGCCTCTCTGGAATCGGACAGAGGAAAACATTTTAACAGCGAAATAGTGAAGATGTTGTGCTCCACATTAAAGATCGATCAAAAACTGCATTGTAGCTATCGACCAGAAGCTTCAGGAATTGTGGAACAAGTGAACGGCACTTTGAAGAATAGATTGGCTAAAGTAGTGGCATCCACATCTTTGAGTTGGCCAGATGCTCTTCCTTTAGTGCTTATGAGCATGCGCAGCACCCCTGACAGGAGGACAGGTCTCTCTCCACACGAGATTCTGATGGGGAGGGCCATGAGACTTCCCACAGTTCCAACTGCTGCCCTATTGAATATTACAGATGATCTGATCTTGGATTATTGTAAAGGACTGTCTGACGCCATCCATTCTGTGTCCCTTCAGGTGCATGCGGCTGAAGTTCCAGCATCGAGGAACCTGTGTCATGACCTGAACCCAGGGGACTGGGTGTTGGTCAAAAAGCACGTCCGGAAGAACTGCCTAGATGTTCGCTGGCGTGGGCCCTTTCAGGTAATCCTGATCACGAACACCGCGGTGAAGTGCGGGGGGCTGCCAAATTGGATCCATGCATCCCATACTCGGAGAGTTCCAGCACCTCTAGAAGAAACAGCTCCTATCCCAGACGAAAGCCCAGAAGTGGAAGAAGAGTCGCAAGAAGGGATTGAAGCAGCTGAGGGGGTGTCGGAAGAAGTTGGGAACGCATCGGATCCAGACGAAGAGCGAAGGCAGGACGGCAGTGAGACTGAAGACGCAACTGAAGGAGAGAGCAGCAGTGAATACGATTCAGACACAGATCAGTACCAGAGTGATCAAGAACCGAGTGTGAGGACGAGACATAGGAGAACAAGGTGTGAGGCTGCCACTTGGCCGGGAAGAGACAGGAGGCTAAGTTTGAGGTCGGCCCAGGAAGAAACACTTGCTCCTATATCTGAAGACTCGGATCAGGAAGAAGATACCCAGGATCAAACCGAGGAGGGCCCTAGAAGGTCAAGGAGGGTGCGAGTGCCTAGTAGAAGATACTCTACTCCTGATTGGACCTACCTCGTTGCAGATGTCGGTGGGGCACAGAACCGGGAGGGTCAGGGAAGTGAACCTGATCAGAACTGATCCGATAATCACAGTACAAATACTGTTCCTGCTACCGGGGGCGGAGACCGAAAGGTTGCTGACACTCAACATCGTCTATCCTCCTCTCCTAAGCGGAATAAGAAAATTGATTTTAGAAACAGTTGAATTTCCAGTTTGCTGTTCACGATATCCAGTGTTGGAGGGAACTCTCCTTCGGTTAGAAATGCTTGAGCGAGTAGTGGAAGCTCTTGGAATGCTCATTGTGTTGGACTAACACCACATTGCGAATGTCTTCAAAGGGGCGCAGAACTGGAAAGGTGAAGAAAGTGATCCTGATTAGAACGAACCCCTTTGTAACCGTGGATGTAGAACTGATAGTACCAGGAGTAGAAATTGAAAAAACGTTAACTCTCAATTTCGTCCGTCCACTTGTCCAGAGCGAAATACGGAGAATAATCCTAGAAACAGTTGACTTTCCATGTTGTTGCAAGAATTGCCCAGAACTTGAGGGAATGTTTCTTCGGATGGACATTTATGAAGACGTAGTGTCACTCCTTGAGCCATACATAACTTCAGACGGATATAAGACTCTTGAAAAGAATTTGTAAAAGCACTGCAAGATAACCTAGCGCCGAGTGGAAGAAGAAAAATAGTAGGGGTTTCCTTTTAGCGGATGGAGAAGGGCTAGGGTTGTCTGTTTCTACCGGACTTTAAACTGTTTTGCGGAGTAAATTGTCAGCTTCCAAGGGTTCAAAAGAGAGACATTGTGTAAAAGAAAGACTTTGTTCAGAGAGAAGAGGAAGCGAATGCTGGAAAAAAAAACGTCAAGAGCTACACTGTTTGAGAACATGGAGGCTGGCAACCCGAACCGCAGGGCAAAATGTATAGTTGGCACACTGTTGGGAGTGGTGATTTCCCTGATAGTTTTAGTGGTTACTGTCTCATACATAGTGGGACACGAAAGAGATGTAACGGCAGTCAAAGAAGTCAAGGGAGTGTCAACACCGAGAACTACTACTGTTAATGATAAGGGAAACATCAATGATAAAGACAAAGCGTTGTTAGATGCAGAAATAAAAAGGTTACACACAGATGAGTCACAGGGAAATTTCAGGTCAAATGCTTATGCAAAATTACTTTACGAGTACATTGATGTCATGGAGGCGAAGAACTGCTACGTTTGTATGCAGTTACCAGCTTCTGTGGATGAGGGTATCAGATACCATCATCTTCCATTGACATATGGAATCACATGCAGTTTGTTGTTGAGCATATTTTATGGACGAGAAGGATTTGAGTATTATTTTTCGAATTTCGACTCGACATTGCCAGAGGTCCCAAATTACAAGCATTTGAACAAGTGGGACTATTACAAGAGCGAAGATAGATTACACAAATGGTTCATTCCATGGAAAACGTTAGATACTTCACATGCCCGAAGAAATAATCTGACTTGTCAAGTGTCAGAAATCGAGAAAAAGTTTATAGGGCAGGTAGATACTAGATACAGGAGGCAGAAGATTCTAAAGGCCTCAGGACAATGGGAAACAGATTGGACCAAGGAGGAAAGGATACATCAAAGAAAGGGTAGCTTTGGTCCAATTGCTTTAGACAAGGAGAAATGGGGGAAACTGTGCATTCACAGGAGTTACTCCTATTATGAGAATCTGTATGTAGGTCAAGTCAGTTGTGAACATGCTTTTCAATTGGAGTACTACTCCAAGGATTTCCTGAAAGAGATGCAAGCAATTCCAAATGTATATTTTGTATGCGGAAGAAATGCCTATGTGAAGCTACCAGATAATTGGTACGGATCCTGTTATCTGGCAATTATCTTCCCTAAAATATATCATGTTGAGAATTTAGAAACGACAAAGAAAGGAATACCAACTAGAGGGAAAAGAGGGCTAGGCGCAGCAGAAGTAATTGGGGATGTATTCGGTGCTGCATTTCCTATCCTAGGAGTGATACTGAATGACATCAAAATTAGGAGATTGGCTACAGTAGTAGATAGGTTATCTGCCAGTACTGCTAGATCATTGATGTTGGTGGAAGGTGAGATGCAATCGATTAGGGCAATGGTTCTTCAGAACCGACTTGCTTTAGATGTTCTGTTAGCTAAAGAGGGAGGAGTCTGTAAGGCTTTGAAGGTCCAGGAATGTTGCACTTACATTCCAGACAATTCAAAACCTCTAGAGAAGTATATACGAAACATCACTGCCATACACTACGAAATTGAGGATCTGACAAAGATAAACGTGTGGGAAAAAGTAGGTCATGGAATGGGTAAAGTTGGAGGTTGGTTTGCCAACCTAGGAAAGGGTATCGTTTGGTACATACTGAAACCCATCATCATAATTGTGATTTGTGTAATCACTTTGTGGGGATTGGTGCGTTTGTATCAGTGGTATAGAGCAAATAGGTTGCAGAGATCTATGAGGAAACAAGAGGAAAAGTTGACAGCGATGCAGGACACTCAATACAGAAGTCTGAAAGCATTGGAGACAATGAAAAGAGGTGGCACTGCCACGACTTCACTTTGAAGGGTTCTACATTTTTGTGATGATGTCCTGATGGTGATGACCCCTGAAGGTCATCAAAGGGGGGATTGAGAGAGCACAAGTCTGAAAAATGTATAAGTGCACCATATTTACAAGCACGTAGTTAGTTTAAACATGCGCTGCACACGAGTGTTTTATATTTAGAAGTGAAATACACAGAGTGTCTTATATTCAGTAGTGAAATGCATAGCATGTTTAAGTAGAGTAACAATAGTCATAACTGTGTGAGATTAATGTAGAATCGTTTGGGATGAATATGAAAACCTCACGTTCTCATGTTAAAGGAATAATGTAAGAGTTGAATGGAACTCTGAAAACCAGTATATTGTGTAGGCCTTAGGGCAATTCACAGCAAATCTAAACGTGCTGCTAAAATAATGTGAGATGGGGTTAACATGGATCGTCCAAAATGTATTATCGAATCTAGTTTGAAATATATGCTTTATAGATGTGTTGTTTTAGAAACGTATGCTAGTTAAGAATGCTGTTTAAATCAAGTTAAATGTTTTAGAGTGCAGGGACCCGCTTCGTGTAAATCAAGTAGGCCTGAACTGATAATGTCATCTCCTTTTGATGTGCCATGTGCTCGTTAGAAGAGAAGTCGAGAGGTGTCTAGCACAGAGCTTCGCGTGTGCTTTACGACCTATAGATATGGTGGAGTCTGGAATTTGAGGCCCACTGCAGGACGGACTGTATGCAGGTGCGAGGGTCCTAATCAGCTAGAATGAAAGGGGCTTTGTTCAGTGGCGCTTGGCGCAGGCCTGTAGGAGTTTCCAGGAATTTCAGGGGGTATCGGCGCACTGGAGAAGAAGCCTGGGAACCAAGGTCAACTTTAACGAGGGTCTTGAAGAGTACCATCATGGAGTTTACCGCGCAAAGATGTATCACGTGAGGGGCGTCCCAGGGGGCGTTCCTACCAGAAATGTGATTTGGTATTAGGGAAAGAGACCCGGGAGGAGAGCAGAGAAGATGATTTTGGGAGCCTAAGGAAGTGGATGGGTAGGCAGATAGGCTGATCAGGAGAGACCCACTATCAGAGAAGAGACAAAGAAAAGTGTGTGATCTTCTTAGGAAGTCACCACGGCTGACACCTAGAGGGGTATAGATCTTGTTAAGTAGGGATGTCACTTAGTGTAGAGTAGGGACAGACTAACCTGAATTTTCTTTTCTGTAATGACTTTGAGGTTGCAACTTGTATCCATTTTGGCAACGCTCATGTTATTTGAATTTGTACTCATTATTCTGTTTTTCAGACTCAGACTATTCAAAAAGTTCATGTTCATAGTGATACCAATTTATCTTCTGAATCTCATTTTGAGAAGTTTGTATCTTCAGTTATCTTTGACTTTATATTAAATCTTTGAAACTAAATCCTGGTCAGTAGTCATTTAGAGTGGTGTAAGTTCTTAATTGATTGACCTATTGTTAGATTACCTTTTACTCAATGACAGGTACCAACGATCCAGTCGACTTGGTTTGGGATCTGGTAAGGTAACTAGTAATCAGTAATCCCGCGTTAACAATAATCTGGGCTGGTTTCCTCTTTTACAAACAGCCCCAACCTCCAATGATTCAAAGATATCTCGTATTTGCCAATCCTACATAATGTGTTTCTCATTTCAGATTTTACTCCATCATACATCAATTATATACACTGAATGCAGCTATTACATCAAGATGCTGTTTCGAGCAGCTTCTCTTTTTTGTGTACTACTACAACACCAATGATTCCTAAAGAAGCTTACACCCAAGTATATTACAATAGTAACACCACCCTCTGCCTTCCATTTCCAACTGTTGCTTGCACTGATTTTTAGTGCTAGGAGCATGTCCCATGCAATAAATTCAGCATGAACTGCACCACAGAGTGTGCCATAGGACACTGCTTCTTTCTGCTGCTCGAATAGATTTTCTACTACTGTGTGGGTTAAGAAATCTTACCTGGAGACAGTCTAGTGCTCGATGTTCTCACTCTCCAACTTAAGTTTGGCGAGCCGCATGTGAGGAAATACTCTGCCATGGGGCGGTTGGCAGAGTTTTTCCAAAACTCTGCTCTCTGCTTGAGCAAACTTCGTCAGAGGAGCAGAGTTTATCACCCTCCCCTAATGCCTCTGCATTGCTTTACTATTAGACAGCGGGGCACACATGGGCAAACTACGCCCTTACATGTGGCTGCCACTTTATCAACTGTCTCTCCCTCGGATTCGACCTCAGACTCGGCCAACCAAAGGAAGAAATGTGGGTTGAATGGCAGGCACTGCACCTTGATTAACTAAATTTCATCCTAATCCAAGGGTCCTTCTCCCAACATGTTGGGCCATTCAATGTGTGCACGCCGAATGATTTACAATTTAAAATGAGTGTACCAAGTCTTGTGACACGCCTCATACCATAGTGCCTTATTGACATTAGTTGATGATCGGTGTACATATGGGATATTTTTGACCACCCTGCTTTTTCGAGTACCTTATTTCTCTAGTTTGGAAAGAGAACCATGAGTCACATTCTCTTAGAGGTGGGAAACCAATCTGTTCTGATGCTTATGCTTTCAAAGTCTATAATATTGTAAGTGTGTGACTATAGGAATTCCTGGTGTAAGCAACGGGTCACAGTGGGGTTCGTGAGGATACATGTGTGTATGCATGTTTTTTGTCTCCACAGAATCACATCCTTATGTTTGTTGCTTGTTTTTTGTCCTGCAGTGACACAAAAAGGACCATGTGTGCTGAATGCATTCCTTCACTAAAGTATCTTTTTCTGCATGTATCATAATATTCATAATCATGAGTTTGATTCTCTAATCTTTGCCTAGGCTGCTACATTCTAATAGGTGAAGGTAGGATATTCTTCTTGAGATAAGTAGGGATCCTTTTTTAAGTAGTGCTGATGAATGCCCTTGACCGTGGTTAAGGTTACCAAATAGGCAGAAACATTTTGGCAGGTGAATGGAAGAGAAGGCCATAGCACCTACATCATGCATCCTTTCTAGTTTTTAAACATATCTAGGGTACCTATCAATGAGGGTATATCCTGCAGGTTTACCTTAAGGTATTTTAATATTTGGATCCCTAATTTTTACCTAGGAAATATAGTTAGTCAAAATCCTCTTCCAGAAATTCTGGATCTAGGATACAATCCTTGGGTTACCAAAATAGGACATACTATCTGTTCTGTGTACACTTTGTTGCCCCATACTTTTGTGTTCATAGTTCTTTTTTTTGGAGGATGTACAGTGTGCATTTTTCCTCCTCATCTCTTGCTACGGTTGGATAAGGTATATTATTGCCATGACAGTGGAGACCAACCAGTATTTCTTCTAGCTGGGAACAGTGTTAATCCTGCACTCCCTGCACTCCTTGCACCAACAATACTAGGTGACATTTGCGCTGCAGGGCATAATATTGTTACACAAATGGAGCTACAAATGTGTGATCTTCATTTCTGTATGTCCACGCCCTAATATAGCTCATCACAGTCAAAAGATTGAATTACATAGTCAGTCAATCAAATACTTTTCTATGGCTTTCTTTCTTGGAGTTGGAGGACATTTGGCTGTTTTGTGGGCCTCTGCAACTTGTGCGACCCTCTGCAAACAGCTACTGCGGGTGCACCTTATACTGAAGTTGGAAGCATGATGCTGCTTCCAACCTCTTTCGATCTGGGACCTCTCTGAGGTGACCTCCTCAGCAACCCACTGAGCCTGTGCCCCCTCAGTCAATGTGCAGCGGGACTGCAAGCTATGCTTGCACCTTGGTGCACAGTCACCTTCAATAACTATTGCAGCGCTCAGATGTTAATAGTCTTGGCTACATACACTATTTACAAGTTGTCAGGTTCTTTCTCAACACTCCTGGATGCACCCTCCTGCTACTGGACTCTGCTGCATCAAAGGTAAGTGCATCCATGAGTGTTTAGAAAGAACTTGACAACATGTAAATAGTGTATGTGGCCCAGACTGTTAATATCTGAGCACTGCACGAGTTATTAAAGGTGACTGTCCACAAGAGTGTGCCTGTAAGAGATTCAGTGTGTATACATTGCCTTGTTTGAGCTAATGTTCTCTGTAAATAAAATAACTGAATATCACCCAGAGAAAGAGTACAAGTGAAGGACTTCATACGTAAACTTAAACTACATGCCTTCTTTAAAGATTCAAACAGAAATGAAGCAATGGAAGACCATAAAATGGACACAGGATTACGACAAAAATCCACCTTCACTCCTCTGGATTCAACCTTACCGGTGGAGTTATTAACTTTTGAAAAAGCGGCCATGGAGGAGTTGGCGAACCTACCAACTAATGACACACACACCTTCCAAAACACCTCCCGGTTGGAAAAAGGAGCCTTATGTTAACTAGCGAATAACGCTGACAGTTATAAAACCAGCAGACAAGGGTGGGGCCATTGTCATCCAAACACAGCAAAACTATGACAGAGAATGCAAGAAGCTACTCAACGACCAAAGGAACTATGAAATCCTGCGTGATGATCAAAAAGAGGAAATCCGGATCCGAATCCTGGTGATGGTGGAAGACGCGATTGCTCGCGATTGGATTTTTAAAAAAAGACGCTGATTTCCTTATCCAAAAATCGCCAAAAACACCGTACTTCTATACAATCCCGAAGATCCACAAGGATGCGATATATCTACCTGGTCGACCCATCGTATCTGGTATAGGGTCTATCCTCGAACATCTCTCAAAATTCGCGGACGCATTTTTGAGACCTCTAGTCCAGAAAACTAATACCTACTTAAAGGACACCAAGGCGGTACTCCAACTTATTGAGGACCTTCCCTTTGACCCTGACAACAACTTACTACCGGGACTGGACGTGGAGAGCCTGTATACAAGTCTACCCCTTAATGAAACACTCGATATAATTGAGGAAGTTCTGTTTTCGACACCCTGGAACTACCACACACCAAGGAATATTGTCATGGAGACTATCAGTCTGGCGCTAAAAGCAATTTCTCTATGAAGGGGTTCACTACTAACAGAAGCATGGCACCAGCATGGGCAGCACTTTTGCTCCTAGCCTGGCTGGTCTCTATGTACACCATTTAAAGACCACAAGAATTTTACAGCAACAAAACCCTTTTTACAACCGGGTTATTACCTGGAAACGGTACATCGACGATGTCATTGTTATATGGAAGTGAGATATACAATCAGTTGAGGAATTCATGACATGGTTGAACCTACAAGATAGGTTCCTGAAAGTCACTCACACAGCTTCCAATAAGAATCTGGTACTTCTAGACCTTAACATTTATCCAGACCAGGGAAGACTCAATACCAACACCCACTTCAAACCTACGGCCCAAAACTGCCTCCTACTGTACAATAGCTTCCACCCTAGACACTTGCGAGACAATCTCCCCTATGGGCAGTTTCTTCCCCTTCGAAGAAACAGTTCGGATGTCTCTGAGTCCAAAAAGCAAGCATCTGACTTGGAACAAAAACTGCTAGAAAGAAACTACCCTAAAAAGATTATACAGAAAGGTCTAAAAAGAGCTAGAAATAACAACAGGAAAGCTCTATTAGAGAACCTCTCACCAAAGGAACCTGAAACACATCCCATCTGCGTCGCAACCTATAATACTAATTCTAGCAGGATTTCCAAAATAGTCAACAAACATTGGAAAATCCTTAATTGTGGCACCCTTGATTTCCCTAAACCTATGTTCTCACACAGAAAGGGTAGAAATCTGAGAGACATGTTGGTTCACACAAGACCGAGAGCCACCCAAGGACCAAACCCCTGTATGACAGGACTACAACCGGTGCAGGGACATCAACCTTGCAGCTCATGTAGCACCTGTGAATTAACAAAGAAGAGTAAAACAATAAAATTCGCAAATGGCACTACATGGGAGCAGAGAACTTTCACAAACTGCAATAGTAGAAATGTAATCTACTTGATCACATGCCCCTGTGGCAAAGAAAACGTAGGAATGACATCCAGACCGGTCAAGATACGGATCGGTGAGCATAAGAGTAATATTCTATGCAGAAAAAGCACGACTAAGATGGCCAACCACCACTTAACAATGGGTCATAGCATAAAAGATCTACAATGGACTGTGATTGAACATATCCAGAACGAAAGGGGCCTTCTTGAAAAAGAACAGCATTGGGTGTTCCGCCTAGGGACACATGTCACAGGGCTCAACTATGACATTCCGTGGGCGCAATTAAACTAGCACTCCACAGACAAACCAGTAACCATGTGCAAACTCTAATTGCAGTACTTTTTGTCCATACTTGCTTAGGGTTTGGCCCTTCCAACGACTGCCCAGTGGACACACCATCCCCCTTTTTTGGCTCTTGAATATATGTTGGCCAATGTTACATCAACTATTGGAGATTTATCTACCTCCTGCGCGTTACTTACCAGTATGGTTTGCCCTGTGGCACTAGGAGCACTACAATATGAAAATATATGGTACGTGGAGCTGTTCACGAACAGCCATTAGGTGGCAGTACTGTTTTGCACAATAAAAACTAATACTTTTTGCGTGCTGTGCCACGACCAATACCAATCGTCACAATATATAATAATATATATGATGCATGAAGCCACCATTTGTCAACAATCATTTGTCAACAAACACGCTGTAACATTTTGGGTGCATGGATCTTTTCACTTATAAGCGTAATTTGCCAGCGTCTTTCTGCACAACAAAGACGCTGTAACATATCTCTTTGAACGGTAAAACAGATGCACTTATTTCTCTTCTGCACCATTTGACATCTGATTAGGTGAGCACATCAAGCTCCCGTTTCATACCCTTCTGGTCCAACAAACAAATCGGACGTCACTTCGGACTTCCCCGTATCAGATTGGAAATGTTCTAGTCTTTCCTAGCACCAACATGGCCCCCGGATTTCCGGAACTAAGTGAGGAACATCCTAGTGTTTTGCGACCTCCACCCAGGCAACATGCGGACAGGTGCAACCCTTTACCTATCACTTAACCAATTAAATCACGTATAAATACGCCACCGCTCGCCCTCTCTTCCACACCACGGAACCGCGGGATGGAGAGAGAGGAAGCGAGGACTTCACGACTTGATGTAAGTACGGCATAGCCGTCTAAGGAGGGAACTGATCACTATTATTTCCCCTTGACAATGACTGCAACAGAAGGCGATATATTCCCAAGGAGCTGTTAACACAAGACTTTGTTTTTCTCCATCTTTGTTTTTCTCTATGTTTCCATACAAACAGATGAAAGTTTCAATTTACCTCTCAACCCGATGGCTCATGGAGCATAGACTCCTTACGTCTCTAGCATGTACTTTCTTTTGGCTCTCAACAAACTCACATTTTTTCAGCCTAAAAACAACGAATTCACCTTATAGAATGTGTGCTTTCCGTTTTATGTTTGTTTGGTTGTGTGTATTGTCTCCCCCCCTTCCTTTACCAGAACAGGTTGCAGCACCAATGTTTAACTGTAGCATATTATGTTTACAAGGTTCACTGTGCATCACCTTTTTCTCTTCTATAGGTGATCTGAGTTTGAGCATTGGGAAGCGCACGTGAAGTAACTGTGCTCTCTTTTACAGGCTTATTCTCAGAAATACTAACAGAGCTTTAGAAAACATATACCCGTACCACATAGGTATTGTATTTTAAATCACTTGTATATATTTCACATATTGATAACAACATAGTGAGTGACAGAGGGATCTTACTCCGTCCTGACGAAGAAGCATTAGAGCTTCGAAACAAGTTGGCACCCCCAGGAGAACCAGCACATTGCTAGCGTGATTTCTCTGACCCACCCTTTTTAACAGTACCGGCCTATGACCAAATAAAGTGTTTTTGTATCCATGAGGCCAGGTATTTTTTAACATCACTTTTTCATTCACCCCTGACCCTTTTCACTCACAACAAATACACCTCACATAGCACTTACAAAAACCAAGTGCTCCAGCGTAGTCGCCAGTCGTAGCACGCCCCGCAGCGAGGCGGGAAGACCCCGATGATAAAGCATGACACCAAGGGCCCTTTTGGTGTGTGAGGGGTATTTTAATAAATACTGTGTATGCCTTACACCTCTAGACATACAGAAACTTCTTTGAGGTGGATCTTTTTGTTTTCTAACTCATTGCATGGAGGAGAATGCATCCACCATAGTACTCTCATGAGCACTACCTCTTCACTCCGTAACCCTTGATTTTTTGAAAACCAAATTGAGCTTCAGAAAGGAAACCTTTTTCTTCAGCCCAATCTTCGAGTTCTAAAGAATCACCCTCCCTAAGATTTTAATGGAGGAATCCAGAAAGGAAATCAGGCGATAGCATGTTGGGTTCCCTCTTGACCTTTCTTAAATTAGGTACTGTAGAAGATTTCCTCCAGGTGTAGGTAATTTACGCTGTAATAGTGGCACTGAAGATATTTCTCAGCAAAGGGGCCCAAAAGGTTGGTTGTTGTCTGAAAATGTCAATGGGGAGCCCATCTAGGCCCGGTGCCTTGCCGGCAGTACTCCTGAAAAGGGCCAAAATTACGTTGCTGACGTCAATAGAAAAAGCAAGAGAGTTTGTGCTATCAATGGAATGAACATAAGAGTAAGCTAACTGGGTCAGTGTAGGATGCACGTAAGTCAGGTAGCTTAAGCAGCTTCTTTACAAAAACTCTTAAAAAGTGGGACATCCGGGGGCGTGGCCAACTGCCGAGCATGGCGGCAGCTTGAAGCGGGAGCTCCCCGAGGGTTACCGGCCCGCGCAAATATCCGTACATGTATCCGAGTTTTCGCCCGCCTGAAGGAGCGACATCAGCGTGAGGAAGCAAGCGGCACTCAGTGATCCGCTCCCGGTGAGAATCGGACCCCGGAAAGTGCTTCGTTCGGCGGAGGACTGCTGGGGCCTCTGCCTGCCCGACTGCACCGGCCTGGCGTGACAGGTGAACCCGGGCGGAAGTACACCCTGCTCGGCTGTGACGCGCTGACTCCAACCGGCGCCTGCTATCATCCGGGAGAAGGAAACAAAGATAAGAACTGCCCCAGCGGCCCGAGTGGCCGGCGGGACCCCTTGAAGGAGCGAGCGTGGCGGCCGAGCACGGGAACGGCAGCGCATATCGCTCAGGTGCCGAATAGCCGCCCTCACGGACGGGGACGTCCCTGGACCTCGGCGATGCCATCTTTGAGGTGAGGAAGCGATCGGGCGCACTGCTCGAACTACGAGGCAAACCCAGGTACGCCAGGGACCCAGCCGCACACCCGCACACCCGCAGAAGCATAAAACAGACATTGAACCTTGTTTGGGGGTAACTAGCTGCAATCCTGGTGAGGCACTTGTGAGGAAATCGAACCAGCTGATGGGTACAATGGGCATTTGAGACGTTCCGCCCTGGAGTTGCTGCTCTGAACCAAAGCGGGCTGCGGACACAGAATACGGGGCGCTCCCTGGCCGGGGGCCGTTGACGGCGCAACGCGGCGCCGGCATTAGGCGCGTTCCAAAGCCCACGAGGGAACGGAGTGCACACGTGGTGGCATCGGGGCAAAAGCATCGGGGCTGGCATCCTGGCGGGTGCGACCCCCGGGTGTGATATACTGGGGTATTATATCTAGCGGTTCAGGCGAATACTGCCAGTAGGGCCCCCGCCCGATAACACACAGTCTAAGGACCAGGGGACAACTCGGACTGTTGGCGGCGATCAAGATCTACACTAGCAAGCACGACGCCATGGCGGGCAAGGGCACGAGAGGTACGGCGACGCAAGCGAAACTTGATAAATTTGCATATACTCAACATGGGCAGCCTCAGGGAGGCGGCCGCCATTCCACTGGCGCAACTCCTGACACAGACGGAGCCAGGAAAGTAACCCTGGAAGACATTATGAAAACCCTCACGGAGGTCCAAGCAACAGTGGGTACTATTTCATCGGAGGTTAATTTGCTAAGGGCAGACTTTAAGAAGATGTCAGAAAGGGTGTCTCAGGTAGAGGTGGTGACAAAATCGCTCATTGAAGACACTTCCGACCTGCAGGTGGCGATGGAGCAAATGGAAAAGGTCACTAAACAACTTCAGGACAAGCTGGACGATCAGGAGGGGCGTTCCCGAAGGAACAACGTCCGCATCCTAGGCATTCCGGAATCGGAGGGGAAAGGCGCCATGGACCTGTACATCGAGGACCTTATCAAAACCAAGCTGCAACCTAAAGGCCTGTCGAACTTTTTCTCGGTCGAAAGAGCGCACCGGGTCCCTGGAGGTGCGGCCAAACCAGGAGCACCGCCGCGGCCAGTGCTGGCTAGACTATTCAACTTTAGAGATAGGGACGCCATTTTGCAAGCAGCAAGGGTCGCACCGCCTGTGAAAATTCTGAACTCGACTTTGGCCTTCTTTCCGGACTATACAGCTGAGGTGGCCAGGCGCCGGAAGTCCTTCACTGAAGTGAAAAAGACGCTGCGTGACAAGGGCTTGCCCTACTCAATGCTTTTCCCCGCCAAATTGCGAATTGTGGCTGAGGGGAGAGCATGGTTCTTTGATACGCCTGAGGTAGCACGAGAATGGCTGGACGGATGGAGGCAGGTGGGAAAGCCCCAGCGCCCGCACAGAGATCGCCAGCATCAACGCGACGGAGGGACGACGGATCACCAGTATAATGGCCCTGCCACTGAGGAGGGAGCTGCAGGACCGGAATCTGACCTTGAGAGGGACCCTCTCGATTCAGGACAGCCTGTCAGGGGTTGATTGAATGTGCTCTAAATGGGATGGAGCGTTTGCTGCACTTGGGACTTCGAGACTGATGGAGCTGAGTAGGGCGGGCACTGGCCGGTGCCTGTAAGGGACTCACCAACCCTACAAGCAAGTAAGATAGATTGGGATGGGACTAAGCACTCTGCCAAGTTGGGGATGCGGGCGGGACTTCGTCCGTGGAGCAGGGGAGCAGGGAGGGGGTGGGGGGGGACGTTGTAATGTTATGGTTCTTGTTACTGGTCATCACTACTTCTATTGGACGCACAGTCGCACTACAGGCCATCCACACCTGGCACTCCGGAACATATCACTACATGCAGGTAACACCATACTGCTGCACATTAGTATCACTGGTCATACAACTAAATGGCACACCACGCACAAGTTGCGCTCACTGAGGGCGCCCCTGCGATGACACCGGTGCCACCGCTAAAACTGCTTACGTGGAACGTCAGAGGACTGGGGGATAAAATTAAAAGAGGTTTGGTACTGCAGACCGTCAAACGCCATGGGTCTGAGTTGGTCCTGCTTCAAGAAACGCACCTGGCTGGGAATACGTGCAAGGCACTTGATAGACGCGGGTATACCATGGCAGTACATGCTGAGTTCTAAGCATGGGCGGATTTTGCGGATCCACGATTCGCGGATTCAGCGGATTCACGGATCGTGGATCCGCAAAATCCGCGGATTCAGCGGATTTGCGGATTTGGGGGCGGGGCTTCCTCGAGCGTGTGGGCGGGGCCAAACGGACGGGGCTTCCACGCGAGCGCACATGCCTCTTGTGTGTCTAAAAGGTCAGAGACCGATCAGAGCAGCAGATTAAGAGACAGAAGCCCCTGGTCACAGGAACAGCACGGGGGTTGCGCTCGTAAAAGTCAAAGATGCCCAGCCTCCCAACGCTCACGTTTTTTTTTGGGCTGCTGAATGAGTCACTGCATTTGCGCTTCAACTAGTTCCAGCGACCAAGTGTGTGTCACTATGCAATCGCGCCGAAGTGCGCAGGGGTCCCTTGAGTGAAATGTCCATCATAGTGGGTAAATGGCGGGAAGACGGTGCACACCTCGAGTGTGTGGGCGGGGCCAAACGGACGGGGCGTCCATGCGAGCATGCCTCTTGTGTGTATAAAAGGTCAGAGACCGATCAGAGCAGCAGATTAATTATTTAATTGTGCCAGGACCGTCGTGCCCGAATGAACCCTGCCCTTCATATTTATTCAAGACACCACTGTTGAAGTAATTTACGATGGCGCCGGCAAGCTGCCAGCGCCATCCTGCAAAAGTTACTTAATTAGCTTCAACAGGAAGCTCCAACTGCTAAAATAAAGCAGGCGCTCGAGCCCCTGCTGTATCTTATCTGTTAGAGCTTCCTGTTGAAGCTAATTAAGTAACTATTGCAGGATGGGCGCTGGCAGCTTGCCGGCGCCATCGTTAATTAGGCGCGCGCGCTTGAACTTTTGACCGCAAAATCCGCTCCGCTCGCGGATTGCGGATTTTCGGCAAATCCGCGAGAGTTCGCGGATCGCGGATTTGCCGAAAATCCGCAAAATCCGCGATCGGAGCGGATTTTGCGCTCATGCTTACTGAGTTCACCACGGGCTCCAGGGGCACTGGGATACTCCTTAAAAAAAACTCATCATTTCTGGTTACTAGTCACAAGACGGACGATCAGGGACGATTTGCTGCGCTCTCTGGACAGTGGGAGGGGAAAACCCTCAATGTGGTGTCCGTATACATCCCCCCAGCATTACACTCTACAGCACTGCCAGCACTTGGGCAATTTCTCATTGGCCTCCCGGAGGGTGATATAGTTATTGGTGGGGACTTCAATGCTATCACAGACCCCTTATTGGACACCTTTCCCATAAGAGATCGCCCGAGAGGAGCAGCCGCGCTTCCTGGCTTCCTGGGCGCGCTGGGCCTCACAGATGTGTGGCGACAATTGAACCCTGCGGCAACTCAATATACGCATTACTCATCCACACATAACAGCCTCTCACGTATCGATTACTTCTTATTAGGGGTGGGACTGGGTTCCATAGATAAGCTAGAAATCCTACCCAGGGGCATCTCTGATCACTCCCCAATATCCATCCACCTTACTACCAGAGAAAAGAAGCGCACCAGAACATATCCGATACACCCCAATTTTTTACTGGTCCCTGGAGTCAGGAAAAAAATTAAATTGGCCACAAAACACTACTTTAACGAAAATGCGGGAACAGTCTCCTCACCCACGGTGCTCTGGGAGGCGTACAAAACGGTCCTGCGCGGCGCAGCCATAGAGGCAATCACTGGACATAAGAGGGACTCCGGTACAGAACTTGCTAACTTGGAATTGGCACTCCACGCAGCGAACACTGCCCACATGTCGGACCCCACCCCTGACAACATTCACACGTTACACCTACGACAAGAGCAACACCAGGCACACCTCAAGACGATCATTAAGGGTCATTTAGCAAACACCGCACACCGAATCTATGACGTGGGAGATAAAGCCGGGAAGATGCTGGCATGGTTGGACAAAAGGGGAGGCACTAACAGAGGGATACAAAGACTATACGATCGTGAGGGCAGGCTGCAGACACACCCGGACCAAATAGTTCGCACCCTAGCAGGGTACTTTCGGGAAATATACACCCCGGTTCGGTCCGTCACGGAACAGGAGGCACTGGCCTCGCTCGGGCACATCAATATCCCTGAGCTTTCACAAACCGCACAACAAGAACTAGACACAGATTTGACGAAGGATGAGATCCTATTGGCGATACAGGCATTACAGTCCGGCAAAGCACTGGGGCCCAACGGGATCCCTGTAGAGTGGTATAAAGCGACAGCTTCGACGCTGGCCGGACCACTGTTAGATATGTACACTGAAAGCGTGGAGAAAGCATTGCTCCCACTCGATCAGCGCACGGCCACGATAGTGGCCATCCCGAAACCAGACAAACCACCTACTGAATGCACCTCTTATCGACCCATTTCCTTACTGAACATTGAAGCGAAGATTTTGGCGAAGCTCCTCGCCAGTCGTCTGACTCAGCACCTGAGTACTTTGATACACCCCGATCAATCGGGCTTCATGCCCCACAGAAGTACAGCGCTGAACCTACGGAGGGTGCATGGGGTGCTGGCACGGGCGCATCGACTCTCAGGCCCAGCTGCGATTTTATCCCTGGACGCAAAAATGGCGTTCGACCTGGTAGAGTGGGAATACTTGTTCGCAGTCATGACCCGAATGGGCTTCGGCCCAAAGTATCTTGCATGGGTGGGGTTGCTCTACACATCACCGGTCGCGCAGGTGGTTGCGAATGGTCACATTTCGCCTCCATTCCCACTGGGGCGCGGAACTAGGCAGGGGTGCCCACTGTCACCCCTTCTCTTTGCATTGGTGCTAGAACCATTGGCAATCCTGCTTAGAGCAACGCCACTGTTCCGAGGCATTGCCTGGGAGGACGGCTGGGAAGACAATGTCTCATTGTATGCGGACGATATGCTGATCTACATGGTCAATCCAACCGAGGGAGTCCCAGCCCTACTGGCGCTGTGCGATGAGCACGGCAGGGCGTCAGGTTATACCCTGAATTGGTCCAAATCCATACTATACGTACTTAAGGGCCCGAACCCACTTCTACAAGACGAATGCCCCCTAACCGTAACAACCACCTCCTTTAAATATCTGGGTATTTTCATTACCGCTGATGCCGCGGAATTTTATACCAAAAACCTGCTGCCACCTCTTACGCGCCTACGTGCAGACGTTAAATACTGGGCTACACTGCCGTTAACCCTCCTTGGGCGGGCGGCACTGTACAAAATGATGGCTCTCCCAAGGTTTCTTTATGTGCTGGAGAACTCCCCTTATATAGTGAACCAGCGATATTTCAAGCAGGTTGCTGCACTGATATCCAGCTTGCTGTGGAGCAATGGCCCAGCAAGGATAGCGCAGGAAAAACTGGTGAAAAGCTGGTACGAGGGAGGAATTGCGTTACCCAATCTCCAATTATATTATTGGGCATCCCACCTTAAAATAATTAATCACTGGATACACGTTTCGCGGGGGGACCCCGCGTACAAGGCTGACTGGGCTCAACTGGGAACAGACGACATGCTTGCAGTGTTATACAATTCGTCGCGTGTTAAGACCCTACTCGGCCCAACACTTCATACGGTGACACTATGGTACACAGCACAATCCCGTCTGGGCTGGAGGGGGAAAATAACCAGGTTGACGCCACTGTGGGACACTAAAGCGCTGGGTAACTTAAGGTCGTGTAAGGGTTTCGCGCAATGGGACCACATTGGGATCTCAGTGGTTGGGGACCTCTGGGACAAGGGCACGGTGATTGCATTTACACAACTCCAACAACAATATGGCCTGGGCTCCACTGAGACATTCCGATATGGGCAGATCAGACACGCTCTGTTGCAGGCAATCCCACCCGACACCGCACTCCCTGAATCGTCACCCCTAGAAGACAGGCTGTTGACGGAATTTATGGAGCAAAAAGCAACCTCTCTCACATATAAAAAACTGGTTAACAATCTGCCAGAACCCACACGGAAGCTTAAAGAGAGATGGGTTGAGGAACTAGGTGAGATGGATGATACAGAGTGGAACGAGGCCCTTGCATCACCACGGGAGGTAGGCATTTCGGCACGGTTCCGTTTAGTGCAACTCAAGATTTTACATCGCACCTACTACACCAGAACACTTCTCCACAAAATACAGAGGGCACCACACCCTTACTGCCTTAGGGGATGCGGGGAAGAGGGTACTCTGTTTCACACATTGTGGGAATGCCCTCAAATCCAGGAAGTGTGGAGGCAGATCATGCGAACAGTCTCCCAGGCCATTGAAGTGTCGGTCCTACCTGAACCCCGTAAATGCCTGTTGAACATTTGGGACCCTACTGACCTGGACAGGTATGGACAGCTGTGGGTTACATTGGCTGTGACTGTGGCAAAACGTGATATCGCACAAAAGTGGGGTGCCCCGGAACTACCTACGGTGGCTGGTTGGATCAGATATATGGACCTCCTAATGGTGAAAGAAAGGGCAGTCTATGTGCTACGGGCCTGCCCCCGTAAATGGAATAAGGTGTGGCTACCGTGGAACAAATATAGGGGAGAACCGTGTACACCCTTGCCGGAAGGTGAGGATTCGGAGTCAGAGGAGGACGAAGAATAGACGGTACAGGTACATAAACTGTAAACTGAGATGTGCAGGGCTGGAACGGGGTTGCAATTGTACCTGGGTTACAGTGCAGAACGTATGTAACGGCCAACCGCTGACTGTGAGAGTATACGCCCCATCGTAAAGTGATGACCTTAGTTGGGTTTTATGGTTTTTGTTGTTTTCTACAAGTTGAACTTGTTAGGGGCGGAAATATACGTCTAGAAATACTTTACTCCTCCGTCACCATAAAGGTGTGGAATTGAGGTGAAACGAACTCTATATGTAGTGGTTGCTCCTGACTGCCACATGCCATAATCAAGGTAACAAATGCTATATGTTGTAATACGGTATACTTTTTCGTTTATTCATAAATATGCAAACACTGCTACTCAAATACGAAATACTTATGCTAATGTAACTATATTTCTTGCATTCCTGACAATAAAGTTTAAAAAAAAACAAAAAAAAATTTTTTTTAAAACAAACACAGATTCCACCCTTTGGTCTTCCCCTCAATGAGCGAATTGCTGGTGTGTGCAGTGTTCTGTAGCCGTTTATATGTACTTCGGTGATGGCCCACGTCTCTTGTACACAGAGGATTTCAAAGTTATTAATAAAGTCCTTCTAAGCCAAAAAAAAAAAAAAGTGGGACATCCAGTCTTCTGAGGGAACATGACATTTACTTTTGGAATTTTTGTCTTCTGCAAGGTTAGGATGGTTTATAACATCCCAAAATGCCTTGCCGTTTCTAAGCTTTGCAGCTGCTTGTAAGCCCTCCCAAGCCGTCTCTCTTATTTCCCTTCTCCTACTTTCTAGGGTCATCTTATAGATCCTCCCAGCTCACCTGATGTTTTCAGTATTTCGAAGTAAGGTCTTAATTGCCAATTTTAAGTTCTTGAAGGCAGCTGAACAGACATGATTGAACCATTGACAGGTGGAGGGCTCCGTATGGGTTTACTTGGTGACCATCGTACTGGATATCATTTTGCAAAGTGTGTGAAAGTTTCCCAATACTGCGTGTGGTTTAGCTGCATCAGATAAGCAACACATCACTTTCTCCTCCCAATAATGAAATCCTCCAAAAACGTTTTCTGATCCAAATTCTTCCATTGGAACATATCCTCTGATTTTTACTATAGTGAAAATTGGCAGGACAACCAGGAATCGACGTTTCGGTGACAGGACAGGATAAACAGATAAAGACTGTGTTTTAATCACTAATACTGGATGATATAAACAAATTTGTACCATTAATACCATTGCAAATTAGAGAATTCCTGTCCATGCTCAAAATGTGGAAACAGGGTAATAGACTTGAGTAATGTGTTAAATATTGAAAGTCCATGGCCCACTATAGATGATTATGCTCCCACTGTGGAAATATTGTAATGGACTTAAAGGCTGTGTTGAATATTGAAAGTCCATGACTCACTACAGATTCATAAAATCACCTATGTTAGTGAGTTAAATCTTTTGTCCATGAGATTTTCTTTCATTTAAGCTACATTGGAGTCAGACAGATGACATGAGACTGTTTTGGAGGATTTGAAGAAAATATCAGATGTTAAGATTGCAGGCTATATGATCCGACCAGGGTAATAACGTTGAGGATATTGTCTTCAAAATGTTTGGGAAATGAAAATACTCTGCAAGATAAAGTTGTGTGCAGGGCCTCATAGACATTACAAGAATGAGACTGTCAGCATGGAGGAGAAAGGTGTCAAATCTGCCCTATAGAGTACCATTGTAGACTGGGGAAGAGTAGACATGGTAGAACCTTTGACTTTTAGTCAAAAATGGTAATGGTAAGTATGTTGTAGAACGAAAGCAAGTAGGCCTGGCTAAGTATACCCTTATGTATGACAATTAGTTCTGGCCTAAAGATTGGGGCCTAAAGACAGATGTATCTTCGGCCTCAGCTGTTTCACTAGTGTCATAAACAGAGTGACTTTGGGTCAGGCGCCTTCACCTATTGGTTTGTTCTAATGTCATTTACATTTTGCTTGCACCCACCAGATATAGAGCATTAGGCAATGGGTCAGCCCTCTTCAGCCATTGGGTGCTTGGTCACAAGAACACACTCATCTCAAACGAAGCGAACTTCAATGCCAGAGTTATTTTGCTAATGCTGGTTTCCTTTCATTTTTCATTTTTTTAATTATTTTGACATCCTTATGTGTTTATACTGTGTGTTTATATCACTGTACATAAAACCCACTAGACATTCCCTTGAATCAATAAGATGTTATTTTCCTTTAAGGAGCATTAAAACTAAAACGATTTATATGCTCATTAAAAGTGCATCTGCCTGCTAGGACTCACCTGCACTATTATAAGTGATGGTTATTTTCTTAACTTTACATTTTTGTTGTAAAAATATGGCAGCCTAATTTAGCTGGAATGTCTCCCCTTTTCATTTTCTTTTTGTGGCATTTTCTTTCAATAAAATGTGAAAAACCTAATCACCAACATGCATGCCAAGGCTTGACCTATTGACTTTGCCAATTCTTATTTTTACTTTTTTTTACAAAGTTCACATCATTTACCTTATTTTGATTGTATCATCCATATACCAGAATGCTTATCCATGTTCCAGTAGGATGCTCCCTTATTCTAGGGGCAGCTTTGATAGATTAGATTATCTACCAGTGTAAATCAATAGTGTAGCTAAGGAGATGGCCACTTAAGACTGACACTTGTATCATAGTAGTTAAGGTTTTCTATTGCTAAAATGGTCTCATTTCCATTTAAAGCTCCTATTTTGAAACAAGCTAAAATCTACCAATGTAACATCTGAGAGGCAATATTGGTACATGTGACTTGTGTAAAGGCGTAGACAAAACAATTTTATTTTAACCAGTTAGGCAGGATAACGTATTCACTTAGTAGGTGAATGGATAACACAATTCAGGGCAATCGTTTCACTATTTACAAAAGGCAATGTGAAACTATTATGGTGTACAGTTCCAGAGTAAACTTAGATTTTCCCTAAATGAATTATGTAATACATCATCAGCATTCCATATCACATTCCATGATGTCAAGCCATTTGAAATAAACTTGTATCTGAGCACCCAATGTAGCATCTGCCGGAGAAAGTGAGTGACTGTGATCGGGAAAGGTCTTATGCACATATACACCTTAATCTCACCAAAGAAAATAACAGAATAACAGACAAAGTGTTGACATATACGTTCCTAACACCAGCCAAAAGACTAGGGGCCAGATGTAGGTAAATGTAATTTACCGATTCTAATATACCGAGTCATACCGAATCGGTATTTCAGAATCGGTAAATGAGATGTAGGTAAAAAATCGGTAAAAATTACCGATTCGGAATCACTCGGAATTTGAAATCGGTATTTACCGAATCGGTATATACTGACTCGGTAAAATCCGATTCGGTAAAACCCATACATTCCAACGGGCCCATGGCCCATAGGAATGAATGGGTATTACCGAATCGGAATCTACCGATTCGGTAAATACCGAATCGGTAAATACCGATTCGGAAATTTGAAACGGACAAACATGTGAGCCTGTGAACCAATCAGGAACTCCAACCACACCCAAACCCAAAGGTACTGGGGAATCAACCAATCAGAATCAAGCACCCCTCCCCAGTACCTGGGACTGGCCACGCCCATGCAGGTGCAGAAACCAACAGTCAGGAGAGCAGGAGGACAGACTGAGGAGCAGGCTTCCCTGAGCTCACCTGTACAGCACCATGGAGAGTCAGGATGCACAGAGGGATGCTGCTGAGCGCAAAAGAAAAATGAAATTCAGCCCTGAAGAACTGCAGGTGCTTGTTGCAGTGGTTGTCAGACATTACAGCAAGATCTTTGGGAAACAATCACTGCATGTTGCTGAGTCCATCAAGCGCACTACCTGGATTGACATACAAGGAAAGGTAAATGCCATTAGTGTCACCCACCGTGAAATAGACGATTTGAAAAAACGGTGGTATGATCTCCGCATCATCACCAAGAAGAAACTAGCTGCCCACCTCAATGAAGCTGCAGCAACAGGGGGAGGAAGAAACCAAGCACCACGACCCACCGACATTGAGGAGCTGGTGGAATCCACCCTTGAGCCTGAATCCATCCACGGCATTGGGGACGCTGACAGCTCCGCAAGAGCTGCAAAGAAACAAGGTAAGATGCATGTACATTGTCCTTCACCCATTTACCTATTCCCCTTACACACTCTGTGTGCCTACATCACACTCCAGAACAGGTTTTACCAATGTCCACCAATGCATCATGGGAAATGTAGTCATAGGTAGATAACTCTATGCAGTCAGCATGCCATGCAGCAAGGGATGCAACAGACTACTAGCATAAGCAAATGAGGGACAGGCAAATGTGCTATAGTAGTGTGTTTAATCAAGAGACACAGGTGAACCACTCCACTGACACAATGTCCAAATCTGTCCACAGGAGAGTCATCGCGCAGCACAGCAAAGGATAGGGAGAAGAGGAGGGAAGAAGCTGGTCCCAGCACAGTACACGGAGGGAAGGACAAAGAGCAGGCAGCCAAGTCACCTGAGGAGACAACACCACCACAGCCACTGTCCCCTCTTTTATTTGTGAGTCAGGAGTCAGGAGCGGCTGCACAGTCCCCCACCCCCACAACTCTGTCCCCAGTGCTGGAAAGGGCAAGGCGCCTTGATGTGCCCCCTCACCGCATACTGGAAACCTCTGAGGAGGAAGAGGATGAGGGTGACATGGCCATCAACCCACTGGATTCAGCCGACGCTGAGCAGCTGCCCACTCCCAGAGCTGTGCGGGCCAGTGTCCGAGGACGAAGGCCACAGGAGGCAGATGAAGTGCGTCACGGTCAGGGGGTCTTCTGCGGTCTGGAGGCCACCATGGTCAAAGTCCAGCGCCTGCAGGCGAAAGCAATGATGGGGGTTCAGAGGCAGGCACGCACCACCAACAACAAGCTGGATGAAATAGGCAAGGGCATTGGAGACATTTCTAAGAGCATGCAGTCAATGACTAATACAAAGCTGCCCCTATCAGAGGAGCAGACTCCTCCGTGCACAGCTTAAATGGCTGGAAAGTCTAATAGTCTTATACAGCAAATTGATCAAGTTGTCTCAACAAGAGTAAAGTTTGAAACTTTTTATTCCATTTGTTTCTTCGTTTGTGGTATTTCAACACATTAGTTTCATGGTTGTAACCAAAGCTTGTTAATCATGCCCAAACATGTTCATAATTCGTCTTTCCCAATGCATTTCGGGCTTTACTGACAGCCCTTTGTCATGGGATATCTCTACAAGTAAAAAAATGTGAATTCCAATCAGTGTGGATATATGGAAAGGTAGTCAGATCGCAATGCAAAGTGAAAAGGTGAACTCGTGTAGAGATATCCCCCGACAAAGGGCTGTCAGTAAAGCCCGAAATGCATTGGGAAAGACGAATTATGAACATGTTTGGGCATGATTAACAACCTTTCGTTACAACCATGAAAATAATGTGTTGAAATACCACAAACGAAGAAACAAATGGAATAAAAAGTTTCAAACTGTACTCTTGTTGAGACAACTTGATCAATTTGCTGTATAAGACTATTAGACTTTCCGGCCATTTAAGCTGTGCACGGAGGAGTCTGCTCCTCTGATAGGGGCAGCTTTGTATTAGTCCTTGTAATTCTTGACGCTGTAAGGTACAGACAGCGATCCCACTGGAGCACGCAAAATCGCTAACTGTTCAGGAGCAACAGACAATCCATTAAGCTGTGCAAGCCTCATTCATTTTTGTCTCTACAGCATGCAGTCAATGGCATCTGGCATTTCATGTATAAACAAAAGGAATCCTACCAGAGGGGATGTGTATCCCAAGAGATATGGGAGCACTCAGTGTTTGTTAAAATACCCCTCACACACCAAAAGGCCCCTTGGTGTCATGCTTCATCATCGGGGTCTTCGCACCCCTCTAACGGGATGCGGCGTGCTACGACCTACGACTACGCGGGAGCACTGATAAATGGCTATGTGTGGTGTGTGTGGTGCACGTGATAAAGCAAATAATGTGAGTGGTGGTAGATAGTGACTGGTTAAAAAGTACCTGGCTCGTAGGTAAAAAGATTTGTTTTTTTATTCAAGACCTCAGGCTGGCACTATTAAAAGAAGTGAAGTGCGAGGTAACCTCTGTTGTGATAATGGACAGTACCTCATGTGTGCGTCGACATGTTTCGGAGCAAACGCTCCTTCTTCAGGACGGGAGCACAACTTCCCCACCTTACTCACGTTTCACTAATTAATAACTCAGAAATTAATGTTAGTTAACAAAAAGTGATAATTTTTAAGTGAAAAAAAGGCTATAATGTGCCTACAGCGGTTTTGGCTCAGGATAACTGCAGTTGCATGACCTGAAAAAGAAAAGAAAAACAAAAATGGTCACCCAAGTTGTGGGTAGTTCTACAGGTGCAATAACCTGGAACAAACCATATAGCACAGTTTACCCTGTAAAAGAAAAAGACTTATAAAACATACACTACATGGAACACACAAGATTGTCTGAATAATGATATCAGGGAAATGTAGGTCATACTTAATAGATATGGTTTGCTTGCTTCATGAGCTCACACGGGCATCTAGGGGTTAATTGCTATTTTGTGCAATCTGAGTGGAAAGATAAAAGGAGTAAAATGAAAAGTGAACAAAGGAGTTGATAATCAGTTCTTACTCACTTGTTTTTGAAAAAGAAGGTCCAAATGCCCTGTCAAATATACTCACAGACCGGGGACAAATATTCACCGTCTCACCCCACACGCAGCTCCGCTCGAATGGTAGTGCGAGCCTGCTGTGGGTGGTATTTATATCATGTTGTCCCAATTAAATTAACCAGAATAACCAATTAGGCGGGTACGATATTATGCCAAATATGGGTTTTCTGCTAGCTTAATTCCCGGTTTTATGGTCCCACACACCTAATCCCGATCATCTCATTAGGAAGGGGAAGTCCCGTTCATCACCGGGCGCTGCCGCTTAGCATGCCTGCTTCGCGCATGCTCCGTTAGTCATGGCAGAGGTGCGCATGCTTCGCTGGGAGATGCTACTAAGCCGCGCATGCGCGGTCGCGTGGTTGCGCGCCTGGGTCTCATATGCTCGATGCTGATGGTGGACTATGCCGAATCGGTGCCCCCAGATCTCATTTGTGGTCACTGCGGGTTGGAGTTAAAAGAAAAGGGGGTTATTTTAAATTAAATAATGAAGGTTTCTACATGAAACTACAGATTTTGTGCCTGTGATACTCAATTAAAATTACAATTACAATCGTTTCATTGTAGTGACAATGATTCCCTTAGGGGCGTCCTTATAGGGGAAGGTAGTCTCAATATCACAAGTGATAGATATGGGTACAGGGCTTTTGCTCTGACTAGGATAAATTCTTTTGACCTCATCATTAAGCCCATGAATATGCGTGCCCAGGCGAAACACCCATCTTTGTTGGTTTGGAATACGTGGGGATGACCACTAGAGCAGTGAAGACGAGACTGAGTGAGCACAAAAGTAATGTCCGGTGCAAAAAAAGCACTACCAAGATGGCAACACATTACCTAGAAGAACAGCATTGTGTAAATGACCTGAGGTGGACAATCATTGAATCACTACCATCTGAAAAGGGCTTGTTCCAAAAGGAACAAAGATGGGTGTTTCGCCTGGGCACGCATATTCATGGGCTTAATGATGATGTTCCGTGGCCAGAATTATCCAACTAAGGGCAAACACTAAAATTGAGAAGGTCAAAAGAATTTATCCTAGTCAGAGCGAAAGCCCTGTACCCATATCTATCACTTGTGATATTGAGACTACCTTCCCCTATAAGGACGCCCCTAAGGGAATCATTGTCACTACAATGAAACGATTGTAATTGTAATTTTAATTGAGTATCACAGGCACAAAATCTTTAGTTTCATGTAGAAACCTTCATTATTTAATTTAAAATAACCCCCTTTTCTTTTAACTCCAACCCGCAGTGACCACAAATGAGATCTGGGGGCACCGATTCGGCATAGTCCACCATCCACATTGAGCATATGAGACCCAGGCACGCAACCACACGACCGCGCATGCGCTGCTTAGTAGCATCTCCCAGCGAAGCATGCACACCTCTGCCATGACTAACGGAGCATGCGCGAAGCAGACATGCTAAGCGGCAGCGCCCGGTGATGAACGGGACTTCCCCTTCCTAATGAGATGATCGGGTTTAGGTGTGTGGGACCATAAAACCGGGAATTAAGCTAGCGGAAAACCCATATTTGGACAGAATATCGTACCCGCCTAATTGGTTATTTTGGTTAATTTAATTGGGACAACATGGTATAAATACCACCCACAGCAGGCTCGCACTACCATTCGAGCGGAGCTGCGTGTGGGGTGAGACGGTGAATATTTCTCCCCGGTCTGTGAGTATATTTGACAGGGCATTTGGACCTTCTTTTTCAAAAACAAGTGAGTAAGAACTGATTATCAACTCCTTTGTTCACTTTTCATTTTACTCCTTTTATCTTTCCACTCAGATTGCACAAAATAGCAATTAACCCCTAGATGCCCGTGTGAGCTCATGAAGCAAGCAAACCATATCTATTAAGTATGACCTACATTTCCCTGATATCATTATTCAGACAATCTTGTGTGTTCCATGTAGTGTATGTTTTATAAGTCTTTTTCTTTTACAGGGTAAACTGTGCTATATGGTTTGTTCCAGGTGATTGCACCTGTAGAACTACCCACAACTTGGGTGACCATTTTTGTTTTTCTTTTCCTTTTCAGGTCATGCAACTGCAGTTATTCTGAGCCAAAACCGCTGTAGGCACATTATAGCCTTTTTTTCACTTAAAAATTATCAGTTTTTGTTAACTAACATTAATTTTTGAGTTATTAATTAGTGAAACGTGAGTAAGGTGGGGAAGTTGTCCTCCCGTCCTGAAGAAGGAGCGTTTGCTCCGAAACATGTCGACGCACACATGAGGTACTGTCCATTATCACGACAGAGGTTACCTCGCACTTCACTTCTTTTAATAGTGCCAGCCCGAGGTCTTGAATAAAAAAAATCTTTTTACCTACGAGCCAGGTACTTTTTAACCAGTCACTATCTACCACCACTCACATTATTTGCTTTATCACGTGCACCACGCACACCACACATAGCCATTTATCAGTGCTCCCGCGTAGTCGTAGGTCGTAGCACGCCGCATCCCATTAGAGGGGTGCGAAGACCCCGATGATGAAGCATGACACCAAGGGGCCTTTTGGTGTGTGAGGGGTATTTTAACAAACACTGAGTGCTCCCATATCTCTTGGGATACACATCCCCTCTGGTAGGATTCCTTTTGTTTATACATGTTAGCTTGTGGAGTAAGAATCCTACTTTGTTTACTCTACCTCCCTTCTTTGCTAATTTTGCATCTGGCATTTCAGACATGATACAGTGCATGACTGTCCTGTGCGACAAGTTGGACAGGGACCATTTGGAGAGACACAAGGCTCGTGTTGATGTGCGGCAGCAGACAAAAGCCCTGAACAGATTTGCGACTGCAACCACCCTGCTGTGCAGACGGTCAGTGGTGATGCAGGATGCCATTGTTCAGTGCTGCACCAATTTATCAGTGGGAATGGCCAGAGTGACCTCTGCTATGGAGCTCATGCTCGCACAACAGACTGTCACTCGAAGCGACACATGTGTGGGTGAAAGTGAGGACTCCACCAGCAGGAGTGGTGCAAGCACTCCTGTACAAGAAATATGTAGGAGCGGCAGGCGTCATGCAACTGAGACAGGCCACACCAAGAACCTTGACACACAGCCACATCAGTCCCACCCTGTGATCCGTGGACGTAAACATTGACTATGCCCTCCACCCAAGGAACAGGTCACGGTGGTGTTAACCGTGACAACACAGTCATGGACATTTATATATCGTGTAACCAATGTGTGGTATCATTGCACTTGCGTAGTGAAAATTTAACTACATACGTCATGAACTTTGCCTGTCTGTGTCTCATTACTCACTCAGAAATATTGCTGTGTGACCTCTGCCCGTCTCAGTCTCCCATCTGTAGCTGCTGCTGTTACTGTACCATGGGGCCATGCCAGTTCTGTGTCATCATCAATGTCCTCATGATGTGTGATCTCCACCTCTGTGCCTTCCTTGGTGGCGAGATTGTGTAACATTGCACAGGTCGCAATGATTTTGCAACACAGGATTGGAGTGTACAGGCGTGCCCCTCCACTCTTGTGGAGGCAGCGAAACCTGCTCTTTAGGAGTCCAAATGTGCGCTCCACAACGTTGCGTGTAGATCTGTGAGCCACATTGTACCGCCTTTCACTCCTGGTGGATGGGTTGAGGTAGGGGGTGAGCACAAAGGACCGCAGGGCATATGCACTGTCGCCTAGGGGGGAGAAAGATTGACATTACTTGCATGTACATGATACATTAATCTGCTGTGAGTGTCAGGGTGTGTCAATGTCATTTACCTAGCAGGTATCCATTTCCAAATTCTCCGGCAACTAGGTGTGTGTATATTCCACTATTCTGGAATATATACGAATCATGGGTACTTCCAGGGAACTTCGCAACGATGTCTGTGATGATGTTGCCAGCGTTGCATATTACCTGTACATTGATGGAGTGCGTTGACTTGCGGTACCTGTATATGTGTTCTGTGGCTGCAGGTGGACAGAGTGGTACGTGGGTGCCATCAATGCAGCCTATCACGTGAGGGAAGTGTGCCAGTTGATAAAAATCAGTCTTGGTTTTTGCAAGTTCCGCAGGTGTATCAGGGAATGAAATGTAATGCTCCATCCTCTGCATCATGGCGTCAAGAAACCTCCTGAAGAAGCAGGACAGGCAGCTCTGGGACACACCACCCACTGCAGCTATCACACTCTGGTAGCTCCCGGAGGCAAGCAGGTGTAAGCTACACAGCATCTGCACATGGGGTGGGATGGTGTGGGCCCTGGGTGTTGGGTGCTCCAGGAGTGGGTGTAGGTCCCTGATCAAGTCCTGGATGGTTTGGGGATGTAGTCTGTACCTCTGGAGTATTTCAGGCTCTGTCAGTTGGAACAGTGTTATCCTCTGCCTGTACACTTGTTCTTCCCTTTGCCATTCCACTTGAGACAACAGATCCTTGAGAAACCTTTCAGGAAACTTCTTAAGACTTGGATCTTTAACCTCCCCGATGATTGGACTAAAGCTGCCATCTAGCCCTCCTTCCGCCAACACGACTAGGCCTTCAGGAATTTTCAGCGCCATGATGCTCCCTTCGGAGCGACCGCTGCGCTTTAGAAATACCCTCTCAAATTCAAATTCTCAAATTCCCTCTCTTCTGCTGCCTGTAGTCTTTGCCGCCTTGCAATGACGTAGAAAGCCACCATTATGGTTCCACAGTTGCATTTTGGGACTCTTTTTACGGCCTTCACCTGGTTACCACCTACATTCAATCCATGGTAAATACCGACTCAAAAATACCGAATTTCCGTGTATTCGGTATTTTTGGGCTATCCTACATCTCCATGGCCATTTTTTACCTTTTCTTATTTACCGATTCGGTAAATAAGAAATCGGTAAATATGCATTCGGAAAATTCCGCCTCGGTAAAAATACCGACTCATATTTACCGAGTCGGAATTATACCGACTCATATTTACCGAGTCGGAATTATACCGACTCATGTTTTCCGATTCGGTAAATAATAGGCTCCTACATCTCATTTCATGGATGCCGGTCGGTAACGGACGAAATTACCGAATTACGGCCGTTACCCACCGGTATTGGGCAACCTACATCTGGCCCTAGAAGTTATAATGTTATGTTATTCTATGTTAGTTTATGTTATGTGTATTTCTAAAGCGCACTATCACTTGCGAGGGTACCCTGTCGCTGACCAAGAGTGTTTACCTAGCCCTGCCTATGGTAAATTGGTTATTTGAACAGCCAGGTCTTTAGTTTCTTGATGAAGTTCCAGAAGAGAGGAAGAGGCTCTGATATGGAGTGGAACGTTGTTCCATGCTTTAGTAGGGATGCAAGAGAACGCGTATGCCTCTGATTTGTTGTTCGGTATGCATGTGTGTGTGAGTAGGAGTCCAGCCCAGTGGAGTTGGCTGTGAGGTTGGTGGAAGGAGATGCGACAGTTCAGTTAGGCGGAGCCTGAGTTGTTTAGTGCCTTGAACGTGTGTGGCGAGGCGCATGAATTGAGAACATTTGTGTATCAGGAGTTTGTTTTCCCTGAGGTGTGGAGTGATGTGAGTTTTTTGTGGGAGATTGAGGGTTAGTCTGCTGCTGAGTTGTGGATGGTTTGTAGTCTTCTGGTGAGTTGCTTGATAATCCTGGCATAGATGGTGTTCCCATAGTCCAACTTGCTGGTGACTAGAGCGAGTGACAGTTTTTCTTGTGTTGCTTAGGAGTCATTTGAAGATCTTCCTCAGCATTTTGAGTATGTGTGAAAGCAGTATGGAGTGAGGACGTTGACTTGTGTGCTCATTTCCTTGCCAGTTTGCTGTCACAATAGTTGTGAACTAGTTTGAACATTGTTTGTGGATCCTCTCAAAAAGATAGTTTAGTGACACGAAGTAAAACTTCTGAAACTACGTAGTCACAGGATTTCTTTTTCTGTATTTTTATACAGCTCTAACTTAACTCGAAGGTACTGATGCGCTATACATGTGCACGGGTTACATTACGCAAGGAAACATTATGTTTTTAGGCACGGGGAGAGTAAATTATTTGCCCAGAATCACAGGCTGTTGAGCGGACGGACGCTCGAACCTGGTTCCCCATGTGCAAAGCAGGAAGCTCTGACTACAACCCCACATGCTCTCCTGCTGTGAAATGAAATTCCGAACAAGGCGAAACAAGAAAAGATTTATTTAAAGATCAAAAGATTTACTAAGTGTACAGAGTCCTTTGCGATGATGACTTTTAAGGCAGAATGGCCATTGCTTTCTCCAACCTCACTGTCTGTGAGAAAGGAAAGTTGACTGATCGTCAGACGGATATTAGAAAGCCACTAAAACTGCATTGTACTTTTGTTCTAGCCCTATAAAAGGAAGCAGGTTAAGGCAGACTTTGCATTCCAAAGAAAAAACATCTCTCTGATGGTTTGGTGACATGCTGAGGGGGACGGCTATCTTCTTCACATTGGTACAAGTCGTACTTTTGGATAAGTAGTGTCTTCTTTGAAATCTCCTTAGAGGTTTTACTTTAAATCGGCAACAACTCAGAGGCTAATCTGACAGGTCGCTGGTGGTCTGCAGGGTCCAGTTACAAAATATAATAAAATCACGGTGACTTTCAACAACCACGCAGGTGTTGTTCTCTCGAGTCTTGAATGTGATGTGCTTTATGGGCTTGATGTGACAGTAATGTCTGGCAGTACAATATTCTGGCACCGATACTGTCGTGTTCTTAGGTTACTTTAAGAGTCTGAGTGAGCAAGACCTTAACACAGACACTGCCATTCATTTATGCAACACTGTCTATTTTGCCTTTCCACTGCATGAATGTTCTCATATTACTGACATCAAAACGCGCTGGGAATGCCAAATGTATCGGAATTACTGGCAGCTTCATTGGGGATAGAAATCGACTACTGTGTAACTCCAACTCCTATCCACTTGGTGCTCCGAAAAAATACTCTTTCGGAAGATGTATTACTTCTGGGGAACATCATGGGTGCGACACCTCTGTGTCATGATTCCTTTTTTCATTGAACTGAAAATGCACCGCATGGTCCAATAGGCGACAAACTTTGAAGCGCTTACTGTGATTTGTATTGAATATATTGGCCACCCTCGTGGTACAGAACAAATAACTATTAGGTTCTTATAAGGTGATCGTTATCTATTCAGGAATATAGGCTAATGTTTCAAGGAACCCAATTATCATTTTGAGGGATTCTGCTGTCAAAAGGGAGGTGACCACTACCGAGATGAGTTTGTGTCATGGGACAATACAGAGATATACGCCCACACCTCTCGGATGTACATTAGCCTGATCGTGTTTTGGTCCGAACAAGTGTCACACTGCTTCCTTTGAAAGTGGACCATGTTATAAATGTGCAGTAAATTTAGAGCATACAGACTTTGGATGCAGATTTTATGGAGTGAAAACCTAATCAAATTACAGGACTACAGAATGCACAGAATTTGGGACTGCAGTGAAAATCTTCACCTCCATACAGTAGGGGTCCCATGTTATGTTATGTTTTGTTATGTTATGTTATCAGTGTTTTTACAGCATGCTAATCACTCTTACAAGTGTCCAGGTGCTCTGTAGCAGGTGTGTGAGGCAACCTTGGGGGGTCTTACTAAAAAAGCTGGTCTTCAGCTTCATGCAAAAATCATGAAGGAAGGAGGCTCTGATGTGATGTGAGAGGTCACTCCAGGCTTTAGAGGCCAGATACAAGAAGGTGTGTCCATCTTCTCTGCTTTTGCATGTATGTGGGGTGTGTGGTAGTGAGAGATCGAAAGAGCTAAGGTGTCTTGAAGGTTAGTGGAAATGAAAACAACTGTTCAGGTAGGAAGGGCCAGTGTTGTGGAGAGCTCTGTAGCTGTGGGTGAGGAATTGAAAGTGTGCACGCTGTGTATTGGGAGCCAGTGGAACTCCCTAAGGTATGATGTGATGTGGGGTCAGTGAGGGAAGTTGAGGACTAGTCTGACTGGTGCATTTCAGATGGTCTGGAACTTTCTTGTGAGGTTGTTGGTAATCCCTGAGTACAGAGTGTTCCACAGTCTAGAGCTTGGGTGATCATTTTGCCAATGTTGTCTGATAGCCACTTGAAGATTTTTTTAGGCAGCTTTAGTGTGTTGAAGCAGACCGAGGCCAGTGCGTTGACTTGAGCAGTCTATGTTGATTCTAAGTTTCTCACTTGCAAGCAAGGTGTGTAGGTAGGTCCAAGGTCATGGTGCCACCAGGTGGAGTTCATGGGTGAGGCATTCTTTTCGAACACTACCAACATGGTCTTGTCTGTATTCAATTGGAGTTAATTGGATTTCATCCAGGTGGGGGCTTCTGTCATGGTTGTGGTGAACTTGTTCCTGGTGCTGGGTGTTTTTTGTCTGAGAGGGACGGCATCAGTTGCGTGTCATCAGCATAAGTGTGGATGTTTATGTTGTGAGTTCGTGTGACATTGGCTAGTGGGGTCATGTCGATGTTGAAGAGCTCTGGGCTGAGGTAAGAGCTTTGTGGGACACCAGGAATAAGATCCTGTGCTTCAGCGGCATGGGGACATGTTGATGGTTTGGGTTCTTCTTGTGAGGTTGGAGGAGATCCATTCACGGGTGGGTCCCTGGCTGCCTACTCTGTTTCATCGAGTCTTTGGATGAGGATGGGTTGGAAGATAGCGTAGAAGGCTGCTGATAGGTCTAGAAGAATGAGGGTTGTGATTTCCCCCCTGTTGAGGATTACCCGGATGTGGTTGGCTCTCAATACCAATTGTATGGTGTTGAGAAGCTGGTGTTTGGCGAGGTGGTAGGAGAGGTTTTTGTTGATGGTAATTTCCGTGACTTGGCAGGGTTAGAAAGGAGGGAAATTGGTCAGTAATTGACAAGTTTGGTCAGGTAAGTCAAGGGTTTCTTTAGGAGGGCACTGACGACTGCGTGTTTTCATGGTTCTGGAATGGGGTTATGCTGATGGAGATGTTGAGGATAGAGGTGAGGGCCTCGCTGATTGGGATAACTTATTTGTCAACGGTGTGGTGGGGTAGTGTTCTGCCAGGACTTAGAGTGAATGGTCTTCATGATTGTCGTGGTTTCCACTGTGATAATCATGTCTCAGAGTATATATTTGATCCCTGCATGATCTGATAATGTGTCTTAGGTGCAAGCGGACCTGTGTTTTCTCTTTCTCCATATTTCAAATAACTGACTCATTTCCCGGCTTATTGAATACATTGTAAATATTGCCAGTGAATGCAGCATGTTTGTCAGATCCAAGGATCTTCAAGTTTGATGTAAACTGAACTGTTCGTCTACTGTTGTAAGTATTGTCACAATTAGACTGAAAGCCTGAGGACAGCACATGGGAGAAGGGGGACTGATGCATGTGAAATAATGGAAAAACGAAAACTGAGAACCCACATTGGAGGAAACCAAATCATGAAAACCAATTGTGAGTAAAGACAATTTTAAGGAAATATTTATAAATCAAAAATTAAAGGAAATATTTTGAAGAAAGATAATTTTAGGGTGTTAGACCTGGCATCTTTGGCGTGGTTTCTCATATCTTTTGGGCCTCCAACTCCTGTATTTTTGATGCTGTGCTGGATTTCATTTTTGCTGGTTTAGATGCTTTGGACATTCTGCCACTGCTGATCAGTGTCAGAGTGTAAGTGCTCCCTGTGTAAAATTGTTATTGTGATTGGATATACGTGATTGGCATGTTTGTATCACCATGAAGTCCCGAGTAAAGTGCACTGGGTGTGCCAGGGCTGGTGATGACAAATGCTACTAGTGGGCCTGCAGCACTGATTGTGCCACCCACATGAGTAGCCCTAAAATGGTGTCTCAGGCCTGGCACCGCAGTGGCTGTGTGCAGTCTGTGAAGTGCCATGTCCTCCTGGTCAGTGTCCCCACTGACCAGGCCTAACCCTTCCCTTTCTGTGCACATTGGTCACCCCTAAGGAAGGCCCTAGGTACCCCCTTGGACAGGGTGCAGTGTATGTGAAAGGTAGAGCATGTACTTGTGCAGGTGACATGCTCTGGTAGTGAATTACAACCATTTTCGTTTTTCACTGCTGCAAGGCTATCTTGCTCCATGGGCTATCATGGGTGATGCTGGCTACAGTGGCTACCAGCATATCTTCTCATAGGAACAAGATAGGACATAAAAGTCTGGTATCCCTGAACTCAGAATTTAATAACACATCTTTTAGGAAAGGTTGTTTTTAAATCCTGTGTTTGAGAACAGCACTTTTAGAAAGTTGCTGTTCTCTTGTCTGACCTTTCTGTGTGCCTTGGCCTGTTTGTGAATTGACTGTCTGGTTTGAGAGTGACAGGGGCTGGGGATTCCCCAGGAGGCTGGCTGAGTCAGCCCTAGGCTGAATGACTGCATCTGCATCTTGAGTGGTGGGAGGGGATAGCACCGGGACCTGAATAGGACTGTGCCTGCCCCCACAGTGCTGGCTCCACCCCCTGTGGTGCATCTGATGGCTCTGCCCTGCACGGTGAAAGGAGAGAAGGAATCATGTCAACAAAGTGCTCCAGGGCTGTGGTCACCCTCCATAATGCTGGCTCCACCTCCTATTGTGCAGCTGACGACCCTGCCCCTTCTCACTGAAAGGAAAGGAGAAGCCAGGAAAACAAAGTGCTCAAGGAACACCCAGAACTGTTTCAGACCGGGCTCAGAGCCCTCCTGCACAAAGGAATCAAAGACTTTTAGGGGTATAAGTACAGGACCCCTTACTACAGAAAATTAGATCATCCTGGAATCAAGAAGGAACCTCTGCCAAGGAGAAAGCTGAATCTGAAGAAGGAAGACTGTCCTGCTGTTGCTCTGCTGGACTGACCTGCTGTTGCTTTGCTGCCAAGGAGAGGGAAGGACTTTGCTGATGTGCTGTGTCCCCTGTCTTGAAGGAATCTCTAAGGGCCTGAGAAGAGCTGGCTCCCTGTTTTTGAAGTCCCAGGAACAAAAGGGCTTCACCCCCAGCTTCCCTGACCTCTGCTGAGAGAGTTCTGCCCTTCCTAGAGTGCTTGGGCCAGTTGTGGTGCCTCTGGAAGTTGTACCTGTGCTGGGAAGCTGGAAACTAAGATTGAGAGACTTTTGCAACTGAAAAGTTATCGCATCGCTCGCTGCGGAGCGCATCCCCGACAGTGCGAGGAAATTCCCGCCGCTACAGAGGTCGATATCGTCGCAGCGCCTGTTGCTGCTGCCTAAGACGACGCATCCTTCGATTGCGGGAAGATCACCATCGCTGCAAGCTTCGTCGCAGAGCCTGTCGTCGCTGAGGGAGATCGCCGCACCGCCGGCCTGCGGACCGCATCACATCGCTGCAAACATCGTCGCAGAGCCATCAAATCGAGGAGCTGCGAGAGAGAGAGATCACCGATGGATCGCGCATCATCGCTCCGGAGATCGTCGCAGCCCCTACGAGATCGACGCTTCGTGCCTTTGTGAGAACAAACTTCCTATGGAACCTACGCACCGGAATCCATACATGTGACCTTCCTCCCCATACAAACCGGATTCGTCGCAACACGCCCGCTGCTGCAGCGGGGTTGTCGCAAATGCCTCCCCAGGGTTTCAGGAGCAATGCATCGCTTGTTTTCCACCGCACCAGCTTCTGCTTTTGGAACTTTGTCGCAACTAAAGGTACTGTTGGCTAAACGTGACGCAACTGTGAACTTTTCAAGCATCTGTGGATTATTTTATCGCAACCTTAAGAACTCTTTTGAAACCATATTCTTGAACTGTGTATGTTGGATTTTTGTTGTTTTTGTCTTGTGTAGTTTAGATTAAATACCTTTATTTTTCTAAATTGTTGTGGAGTCAGTTTGTGGTGTTTTCACTGTGTTACTGTGAGTGTTGGTACAGATACGTTACACATTGCCTTCTGATTAGCCTTGACTGCTCGTGCCAAGCTACCTAGAGGGTGAGCAGGGGTTATCTCAGAGGGTTTCCTCCTTACCCTGACTAGAAGCAAGGGTCCCTATTTGGTCAGTGGTACCTACCTCTGCCAACTAGAGACCCCCAGTTCTAACATTGGGAAACATCCAAAATCTGACAAATGGGTGAAGATTATGGATAGTGATGGATTTTTAGGGATTTAGGGCTCGGGATGGGTGGTGTTTAGGGATGGTGAGGGGTTTTTGGGGATCAGACCTGGGTGGAGTTTAGGGGTAGTGATGGATTTTTAGTTTTCAGGGAAGGGTACTGTGTAGGGGTGTTGAGGCTTTTTAGGATTTACAGATTGGTGAAGTTTAGGTCTGGTCAGTGCTTTTAAGGTTCAGTCATGGACAGAGTTTTGTGGTAGTGGATGAAGGGTTTTAGTGTTCAGGAATGGGTAGAGTTTAGGCTGGAGTTAGGTTTTACGTGTTCTGGGGTAGGTGGAGTTTATATGTAGTAAGGCGTTTTAGTGTTCAGGGATGGAGGTTTAGGGATTTTGAAGGGTTTTAGGGGTCATGAATGGGTGGGTTTCAGGGGTGGTGAGGGCTTTTTATGATTCAGGAATGAGTGGAGTTTAAGGATGTGTCGGATTTAAAAGAATCAGAGATAAGAGGTGTTTAGGCATGGAAAGCGTATTTTTATGATTCAGGAATAGTTGGCGTTTAGAATAGCAAATGGTCTTAACTTAAGCAATAGGTAGAGTTCTGGAGTAGAAAGATCTTTAAGGGTTCAGGGATGGGTGGAGTGTAGGGGTCAGAGATGAGTGGACTTTATGTGTGGTGAGGGGTTTTAAAGTACAGGAATGAGTGGAGTTTAGGGTCCAAAAGAGCTTCTGGGTTCAGGTATTGGTGGAGTTTTAGGGGTCAGGGTTGAGTGTAGTTCATGCATGGGGAGGCATTTTTTAAAGGGGCAGAGACGGATGGTGGTGAGGGTTCAGAGAATCAAAATCATCCAATGTAATTATTTGACAATATAGGAGAAATAAATCTAAAATAATGTCCCCGACGTAAAGGATTGAAATAAATACCTTCAACAAATGTTTTTCTGAAAGTAAGACCTGCAACCATTTCATTCACACCTTAAAAAATAAATATGCAGAAACCCATTTTGAAACGAAAACATTCTAAAAATTGGTTTCTATGAAATGGTGAATGCAGTTTATCCTGAATATTTCTATTAAACAGTTCAAATGAAATGCTTCCACGGTAATGGTATTCCATTAAATCATTTGTTCATGAAATCGCATACAACCATGGTGACAGAAGGGAGAGAGACAAATTAAGGGACTCGAGTATCTTTTCATGTCATGGCATACACAAACCTCTCTAAGAGAAAGGCGTTCCAGAGGGTTATAATGGGTACTCAAACTCTCCCTCAAGCTTGATAATGTTAAGGAGTTCAGTAGGAGTCGAAGCCCACCCTTGTGTTTGATGATGTTGAAGATGTAACCCAATACTGAGAAATTGCTTGTACATGAAAACCCATGTGACAAATATGAATGCCATGTGTGTTGCAGGAAAAATGATATGCATTTCTCAGTTCGTTTTTCTGCTACATGTACTTCTTCTAAGGAGGCTGTGGGAGTTTAAACAACCAGCCAAAAGCCACTGATACGACCACCAGTACCGGGAGAACAAGGAACAGGAAACAGCAAAGTGCAACAACAACCTGGAACCAAATAATTGAGAAAGGAGAAACAAAGCAAATATCTAGGATGGGACGGCCAGGTGACGAACTAGAGCAATATCAGCAAGCCATAGCAATGCGCACAATTGGCAGAAGGGGAGTAAATTACTTGTGTACCTTCATGTACATGTCAACCCACTTTGGCCCAGATTTAAGAGGCAAATAGACAGGAACAAGGGTGAGGATGCACTAGAGCGCTAACCTACTGCCATCTTGCTAGTCTCCATAAACTTCAACCTCTTTGACTGTGCTGTGAATGTTGACCTTTCAAATTCCTGCCAATTATTAGTTGGCGTGAGGAGATGTATTCTCAAACATCCCTTACAAACTGACACTTTTTCTGACTTAGCTTTAGGCTAGAATAAACTTTACCTTTCTTGAGGAAGGATCCTCACAACCGTTAAGAGGTAATCATCAACATTTTTTTCAAGAGAAGCTCACAGTTAATGATCATGAGGTCATGAGAGCATCTGCACAGGCATTAATTTCTTACAGGAATTACTTTATCAAATGCTTAGACTCATATTCATATTTATCTAATGTGTACCCCTTTGTATATAGTATATGCTCAAAAGCCCATATCTTCAAATTAGTTAAAGCTGACTGAGTAATAATAATGTGCTTTAATACGGATTCCCCCATTATCGGTGCTGCATCAATCATTTTTGGTAACAACTTATCGAAAAGAATTGCAAAAGATGCAGACTGACCCTGTTTGCCACACATTACTACTGATTATTCCTCATCTTTGCAACAAAACTCTACATAAAGTGTTAATATGTCATAGTATTGAGTTACCGTTCTGGATATAAAACCTGTAAGTGGTGCAGGGTTTTAAATGAGTGGTTAACTTCTTCACAGCGCAGTCTCATGTGTTGTAGACTGCTATCACGCAGCCTCACATTTTTCAGACAGACTTAACTTTAGTTCCCAGAAGAGAGTGCTGATGCTCACGTGGAACCTTTCGGTGGCTGCTCAGAGAGGTATACTAAGTTCACATACTTCGACAGTGCCTTCAGAAATCCTGTCTGTCTGTTTGAGCATTGGACGACAATCAACGACAGACACTGAAAGCTCTTTCCATGTCTGATCCTGTTGCTTGTGACATTTCTTCCACGGTAATTCTGAGGGGCTATGTCTGTGGCAGGAAGTGTCACCCAAATCACATTTATTCAAATATCGAACAGAGTTATGCAGGAACAACATTGGGGTTATACCACAGAAAACCATGTCTTACGGGCATTTCCATACATGCATGGGCCCTACGTTATTAGGTTACCACGGGAACGTTTCTGAAGATGCATTGTGGATAAATTGAGCCTTTAGTATCCAATGTTGCCTTTATATATGATTTGATCATCATTTTCCTTTTCCAACAGATGATAACAGTGCCCCAACATCACTCAAATAGTTCTCTCTTACTATACCATGAAAGTGGGGAACCACCAGCTTAGAACTAAAAGAGAATTATTCGTCAGTCACAGAAACAAATGAATATTCAAGTATCGGCTGTTGCAAGGACGGTAGTTTTTACAAGAATATATTTTAAATTAATGCACTACAATCGTTTCTTAAAAACCAAACAATAATAAAAATAGTTATTTGATTTCGCCAGCTGGTTTGCTCTTTGTGGTTTTTGCACTTTCGCTGAATGATTTCACATGTGAACTATCCCCATATATCCTATAGAACTCAAAAGGTTCATTATCCAGAAGAGAGTGGAGAAGTGTGGCTCAATGGTTAGAGCAGGCAGACCTCGATGCAGAGCTTTGGCCAGGGACCAGGTTTCGATTCCCGCCTCGGCGGGTCATGGGCTCATTAATTCCCCTGACCGATATTCTCACCTCAGTGCTTATTCTGATCATGGGTCCCACGCTGCAACTCTGGGCAATAGCTTGCTTAGTCTCCACAACGGCCCCCACAACGCGAGGGATGCCTGGTCTGCACCATGGGGGTGCCCAAGAGTGGACACTTCCCAGGGAAAGCCAGGAAGGGTTCCCTTGCGGTATTCGTACAAGCGCCGGGAAACCCACTGTGGGTAGCTGTGCGCTATACAAGTACAAAAACATTTACATCCATGATGATAACAATCTGACAATATTAAAACATGTGTATTTTGAAGTTTGATGGACAACTTGCATGTACTGATCTGTTCCCTATAACACATCACAGGTACATTTCTTAGATGACACATTTTGCTGAAATTCTGCTGACAGCCTGGGAAGGTCACTTCTTGTGACTCTTCCTTATTCTACTGCCCACTTCACCCACCAGAAGATTAAAAGGTTAAAGACAAGACTGACGTTTCCCTCACGACTGAAGAATGAGGTTCTCTCAAATGAGTTGACTGCCCAGTTTCAATCAAGCCTTGGTATACAGGAAATGTGATCTTTTTGAGATACAATTGAAAAACAAGCCAAACTCATGATAGGTGTATCAGACCTTTACACATTAGTTAGAGGAAAACCACTGTTATGGCCAAAACGCGCCTGAAAGAACCATTGGAAAATTCAGGATAAACATACATGATATTTAGTACTTTGTATCCTCAGGGTGGTGAGTCTGCAGTCATTGACCTGTCAGTCATTTAATCATTTTAGATGCCAATTTCGGGGAATAAATGTAACAAAATGAAAGTCTATGGGTGACCGAAAGAATTGTGATGGCAAAGGTGCTCTTCTCATTTAACGATGTGTAGTATTCATATACAGCGACTTCTTTAAGATTCGAGTTGATGAACTTTCTGAACTAGTTACTAAAGAATTGGCATTATCCAGCATCAAAAAGTCAAACCTTTGACTAAAAACAGTGGTAGTGCTAGTGCACCAAATTAGTTCCATCTTGTTCTTATTCCCATTAAATAATCTTCACCAAGCTCCTGTGTCATGTGTAATTACTGACCCATAGCAGGACTTGCATGGTTCTCAACGATAGGGTTGGCGATGGTGGTAGGCAAGCTTATGGATCTCTGTTGAAGAAACAGACAACACTACCAATTGGGGGCTGGGGCAGTGGCTTGCAGTAGTTTTTGACACAAGCAGAATTTGGTATCTACATTGTTTGTGATGGATAGGGGGCATATTATCCATAAAAGGTGCAAGGAGCATTACTGTTGATCATCCTTCTACATAAGTCCACCAACTTTGAGACTGTTAATTACTTCCTTGAAATGAAATGGTTAACCGAGGTTTACTGAGGTTGGGGTTGAGTGTGAGACTTAGGAGGAGCAGAGTGTTAAACTCAAATGCATTTATTTGTATTACCAGGGACTGCTCTAATATAAATATAACATTCTCCAGGGGCAGGGTCACACTCTAATAATGCCATTCTGCAGTTTATGCGCAAATGTTTCTACGCACTAATAGACCTTTACAAATTATAAATACAATCACAAACTCAAGAACTCACAGTGGACCTGAATCACAAAGGTTTTTCCATGGTCAGCTATTTGCTGTCCCTTTCGTAGGTGTCAAATACTCAGGAATGTCTCGGCCTGGTTCACAAAGTATTTTTTGTGTGTAGCTGTGTTTTAATCCAGATATCATTAAGACATATGTACATCTCCAAATTGAACTAAACCAATGCTATGTGGTACTATCAGCATAGCAAATGCGCAGATTACAGTGTCCAAATGCTGCAGCACCATTAATACTTAGATCAGAAAATAGCAATTCATTTTCTTCTGCCTTCAAGAGTATCGTGTGGGCTCCCAGTTTAAAAGACAGGCACATTTATAATGGCTCCGTGTTTGACTTCCAGATGTATGTACTGAATAGACCAATAATATTTTAAGGAGAAGAGTTTATACTACAAGCCCGAATGCTGCCTGATGTTTATTGAACAAGAACTGCTCGCCAATCTCTGTGTAGAACAATTTCAATTTAGATGCTTGTGCTCTGCAGCACCATTGGCATGCTATCTGGGATTAACTAACCCTGCAGAAATGTAGAAAGGATTTAATAGGCTTCATTTTGCCAAGTCTTATGCTCTTTTTAATGTATCTAGATAATGTCAAAGGGCAAACAAACTTGCGAGGTAAAGCAATATTTTCAAGTCTAAGAATTTTCGGAAGAGCCCCCTTGACAGACAAGGGTGATCTGTCAAACAATAGTGCAATAAACATTGAGCAAAACTTCCAGCGAGTCATTCAAAACTTGTTTTTAAGTCTGGATTTAGCACAAGCATAAAGGGTGATACATCTATGGAGCTATATTGCAGTGGGCAATGAAGAAAGGGATGTAATGTTCAAAAGAGTGAATGAATGCTGGTTGCTTTGACTGGCACATACAGGGACCCACTCAGTTGCTGAAACATCTATTAGACTGGCTTATTGGATCAGGGCTGGGGTGGCCATAATAAGTGATTATTCAAAAATAGAATGCGAACGATATCGGGTGACCGCTGTGGATACGCAAACCATCCTGATCACAAGCTTGTCTCTGATTGGCTGCCAACATTTCAAACCAAGAAGTGTTAGCAGCCATCTTGTGACTTGGTAGAACAATCACCAGAAAAAAGTTGAAAAAAAGATAAGGGGGCAGGGTAGAAACACCCTGATCCCCTAGGCCTGCTCAGGGGGTCCCACAGGGACCCCCAGGACCACCAAAAGTTTTTTTTAAAGACATTTTTGGGGGATTTGTGTACATATGCGTAGCCCACTGGAAAAAAATGAAGCCTGTTATCCCGTGCTTTGTTTTAATAAGCCCCCTGGTAGGCCACGTCCCGGGGGAAATCTTCTTAATATATGCATGGGCCGCGCGGGCCCTCGTAGCCCTGGGGACCGCCACCTTCCGGGGGCTATTTAAATAATATGTGGGGGTCACGTGACCCCCTTGCAACCCCGGGGACCTCCACTTCTCTGGGACTTCTTAGTAAAATGTGTGGGGGCTCCTGTCCCCCCACACTGCCCTGGGGACCGACACCTCCCTGGGGCATTCCTTATTATAGACCAGGGGGGGCCTCACGTGCCACCCAAACCCTGGGGACCGCCACCTCCCGGGGCTTAACTTTAATAAGAAAGTGAGTGGAGACTCCTGCCCCTCAGACTCCTGCCCCTCACCACAGTGCCCCGGGGACCACCACCTCCCCAGGGCTTCAATCATGATGGGAGAGGGCCTCCATGGCCCTGGGGACTGCCACCCCCCAGGGCCGTCTCCAGCAATGCCCAGGGGTGCCCACCCTCAGGGCATTGCAGTTTGCTATGACAGGGCAGGAGCCATCAAAGCTAACACTGCTTTGCTTCATGGAAGCAAGAGCAGGAAACCTGCTCTCGCTTCCATGAAGCAAAGCAGATTTCTTTTCGGCAAAGGAAGCTACATGTGTTTTTAGAGGACTTGGCTAACATTTATGTTAGACCTGGCATCTTTTCGCTTGTCTCCCATGTCTTTTTGCTTTCTGACCTCCTGTTTTTGATGATATGTTGAACTTTGTTTTAGGTGGTTTACCACTGCTGATCAGTGCTAAAGTGCAAGTGGTTCCTTTGTAAATTGTGTTATTGAGTGGTCTTTCCATGGTTGTCTTATTTGATTTACTAGTAAGTCCATAGTAATGTGTACAGGTGTGCCCAGTGCCTATAAATCAAATGCTGCTAATGGGCCTGCAGCCCTGATTATGTCACCCACATATGTAGCGTTTCAAATGTGTCTCAGACCAGCCACTGCAGTATCTGTGTGCACAGTTTTAAACTGCCATGTTAACCTGGCCAGTGCACCCACTTTGTGAATAAGAGTGATAGTTTGCACACCTTTTAAAGTTATAGTAATCCACCCTTTTAGGTTGATGCTCTTAGGCTGAATATATGCGTGCAGTAGCGTTCGTGCTGTGCCCCCCTAGCACTCTGATAAATCACCAAGCTGGTGGAGCGTACGTAACATTACACATGCGCCACACACAGCAAGAACGATTTCTGTAGAACTCTAGTCAATTCGGTATTCAATTTTAATCAAGAACTTTGTTCATGATATAGTTCATCATTTAATCACATGTTTATTCGTTTGATTCAGGGCTTTACATCTCCTATATTTTTCAAGTGTTGCAGAAATGCCTATCCAGGTCTTTTCAACAGCACATGGGAAATACGCGACCCATGGCAGCCAAGTCACTACATTGTCATTTGTTTTACATTGCTGCTACCCCTGAAGAAGGGCAATTTAAAGCCCGAAATGCATTGGGTAATTTTAACCTTGGCTGCCATGGTCCGCGTCTTTCCCACATGCTGTCGAAAAGGCCCCCCAGCACTATGTTAGGCACACCAGGGTCCTTACCTCCAGTGGAAATTTGAGCTCTTTTTGGACACTTGGGGTCCATTAGGATGGCGGGCAGATCGCCCCCACCAGGCAGGCGGTAGCCACCGCTGGCCTGGCGGGGGCGATCCTCCCGCCATCCTTGCAGGAATGACCCCCACCATATTATTATGGCGGGGGGGTCCGCAGCGGACGGAAAGACCGTCTGCTGCATTTCTGCTCCGGTCGCCTTGCAACCGGGGCAGAAAAGGCTGCAATATGGTGGCGGTGTCTGTTTGACACCACCAGTTATATTACAATGTGCACTGGGGAATGCCTTTCCGTGGTGCCATTGTCACCACGGAAATGTCATGCGGAGTCTACCTGCGGGGTCCTGTTGCGGGCCCCCAGGGACTCCGGGGAGGTGGGGGGTGCACATGGGGGGTAGGTACCCCCTGCATTTCAAAGAACAACGTGGCAGGTACCGCACGGGCCTGTCACGTTGTGTTTTGAAATGCACAACATGTATTCTTAGCATTGCGGCGGGCGGTGCTGTCAGCACAGCCTGCCGGCAATGTTAAAAAAAAAATATGCGCCCGCCACTGTGGCAGGCACATCCTAATTTCCCCCACGGGACCCCTGCCCTTATGGCGGGTGGTTACTTTCTACGATAAAATGGCGGGCGGACAAAGTCCGCCCGTCATCCTAATGGGCCCCTTGGTGTCCCCTTTGTAGTGTCCATACTCACCGCACTAATAGCACTTGGGGTTTTGGGCTGCTGATCTGTATCATGGTAGTTTTGCTTCTGGTTGCCAGATTGGGAATGAGGACAAGACTCTTTCCCCATTGAGTTTGTCTGGGCCCTTTAGAGGACTTCTTTTTATCTCCCCCTCTTTCTTCTATTGAGAACTGTGACCACACTTTTGGGAGGCTCCTCCCAGATACCTTCTTGGACACTCTGGTGCTTACACATATGTCTGCCGCCTCATCAAACTTCCTAGAGTCAGTTAGCTTTCTATCCACCAGGTCTTGGCGCAGCTCTGGAAAGCAAATATCAAAATGTGGTCCATAAATTCTTTTTTTTACCACCCTTCAAATTCATCAGCCTTGCTGCCCCTCAGCCGGCTTTAAGTGCCTTACCAACATAGTCCAAGAAATCCACACATATTTGTATAGATCGTTTGTAACTAGCCCTAAACTGTTGCCTGTACTTCTAAGGTGTCAACCCAAACTTGCTGACTACAATGGTTTTCCTGGCAGTGTAGTTGGTCTGGTCCCAGACCTCTAATGTAAGGGGTGTATCCCTTCTAACTGTGGACATGTACTGCCATAGAGTGCCGGGTCCTCACAGAACTCCTCTGGGACCTTGTGCACATTTAAAGTTACTTCATAGGCTGCCAACCATTTATCTATAGCATCCCCTACATTGTAACTTGGCACTGCAGGTATGCTGCCACCATTGCTATAGCTGGACCTCCCTTGTTGGGCTCTGATGTCCAGCTCTCTGAGGTTGAGCTCATGGGTTATTTTTCTTTCATATAGAGCCAGCCTCTTCTCCTCTCAAGCATGATCTTTTTCAATTTGTATTTGAGCTAACTCCAGCTTTAGTCTTCTCTCATCCCTCCTCTCCTCCTGCTCCTCTGGGGCCAGGTTCATGGATGAGGCAATGCTCCCTGACTTGGTGGAGCCCCCTATTCTTGGCAAGTTGTTGGCTTCTTGGCCTGCAGGCTGTCGCCTATCCACCTGGTCTGGCTCCCCATCCTCATCCAGATTCCCACACTCCTCCTCCAGAACCACATGTCCTGCATCCCTTGCTTCTATGTAGGCCCTCAGTGCCTTTTGCAACTCCTCCTTTCTCGTGAAGCCCTTCATAGAGACCTGAAATTCCCAGCAGAAAACCTTAAGCTGAGCCACTTTGTAACTTTCCAGTTTGGCCAGCTCAAACTCCATTTTTGTAGGTGCAGATGCAGGGGAAGGTACAGATGCAGGTGCAGGTGTAGCTGGTGGCTCACCAGTGAGAGACATGACTTTAGGTAAAAGAAAAAATGCCAATCAGGGAAAATAGAAAATCCAAAAATGTCAATTATTAAAGGACAGAGAAAAATTGTTAATCAAGGGAAATAGGCTTGAATTGGTCATAAGTATAAAGTTGTAGTGAACACTGCATTAATGTATGGTATTGCACAAACACAAATACAAGTCCTATCCTCACTGCTGATCATCCGTGTTAGAAATTAGAAGAGGCAATGTTTTAATTATTGTGCAACCCAAACCTGCACACAGTAAAACAATGATACCAACACAAAATAACTCCACACTGGTTTAAAGAAATAGAGAGTATTTGAATAAAACAAGACCAAAACGCCAAAAATCCAATCACTAGAAGTTAAGATAGGAATTTTTCAAGATTTAGGGGCTCATTAGGATGGCGGACGGACTTGCGTCCGTCCGCCACCCTTGAGGAGGAGGGAACGTCCGCAGGGGCTGCGGCGTTCCCTCCATGCTGATTAGGATGTGACCGCCAGGGTGGCGGTCACATCCTCTATTTTTAACATTGCGGCGGGTGCAGCTTCAAGCTGCACCCGCCGCAATGTTAAAAATGCATGTGTTACATTTACATGCACAAAGTGGCAGGCACCGCACGGTGCCTGCTGCTTTGTGTATGCAAATGCAGGGAGGTACCATAGGTACCCCCCATGTGCACCCCCCACCCCCCATTCACCCAGGGGGCCCGCAACGGGCCTCCAAAGTGAATGTCCGTATGCTTTTCCATGGCGGAAAAGCCGCCGTGGAAAAGCATATTTACACCAACATCATAATATGGCGGACGGTGTCTCATAGATACCGCCTGCCATGTTATAGCTTTTCCGCCGCGGTCGGAAGCCGACCACGGCGGAAAAGCGGCGGACGGAATTCCAGACCCACCAGCCATCCTAATTTGGCGGTGGGTCTTTGGAGTCTCCGCCGCGGTTTTTCCGCATCCTCCAGGCCGGCGGACACTTCCGCCGGCCCGGAGGATGCGGAAAAACCGCCATCCTAATGAGGCCCTAAATGCAGAAACAGTGCTTAGACGTAACTAGAGGTCAAAAGGTTACTTGAGGTCACGAGGGACCAGGGCAGATTCAAAGTTTTGGCTGACATTGATAGAGAGCAGGCCTGTTACAGAACCCAGACAGATCCTGCTGAAGAAATATCGACATTGAGAGCCTACTGCCTCATCATCGAGCCACGCAAATGGGGTCCTATATCATCGTCAAGCTCCTTTGAAGTGAATGTAATGCATAATCATTGAGCTGCGCAGTGTTGTCTTTGAGCCATGCAGGCTGTGTATCTGCTGTCACCGAGCAGCCATTGAGTTGGCTTTGAAGAGTGATGCAGCAGGGCCTTTGATGTAGGGGGTGACTTCAAAGGGGCTCTCTGAAATCACAAGGATCCTCTTCAACCCAGTCAGACTATCTGTGGTGGGTAATCAGTCGTTTATGTGGGATCAGGACGCAGTCTCTTCATGTGTAAGTGTGAACTCCCCTCTCCCCTTTCCTGTCCAGGAAGGCTTTCAGAATGGACAACTGGACTTTTCTCTTTATATCCCGAATCTCTCAAAGGTTCTCCAAGGGCTTGTGTGGGCTAGCATCCGGTTACTGAAGTCTCAGGGAAATCAAAGATTTCCCCTGCATCTTGCTATCAACACCTGGGCTCCTATGCTGTGTGTCCTGCTCTGCCAACCAGAGCCAAATCCAATCCTGAGCCCTTTGAATGTGTGTGTTATGTGCTGCAACCCAAGAAACCAACGATTTAACGGCAAGGTGTTATTCGGACGTGGTGCATTCCCAGCAAAAGCGAAGCACTACTGCTGCCTGCACTGAAGCCATGGACACCAATCACCGAGTGTACGAAGCAACAACCTCTATTTACAAGGCAACCCAGACTTTGCCACCGCATCACCTCCCAATCACCACTGCTGTGTGAGTTTTGAATACTGCATCGTGGACGTCTGTGACACACAAACCCAACTCAGAAGAACGACCAGCCCAACTGATGCATTGCCTTCAGCCCAGCTATTTGACATTGATGCCTCAGAACCGACACACGATGATCTTGACAGCAAAACATCAACAACTTTGCCTGACTTCTAAACTGATGCATCGCCTGTGACAGAGATGCCTCGCCTGTGAAATGGATTTCAACACATTGTCCCTAAGCATCAATGCATCAAAGGTCCTGTCAGCGGGTCTGAACGTTTGGATTTGTTCCAGTCAAGCACAGCCAGATAGCCCCAGTTGGAGCCATTGAATTCTAAGCACTCCGTTTTGAATTAATCTTGCAAAATTCTTATCTTGACTTGTATATGTTGAATTTTTGTCATTTTAGACTTGCTTTACTTGGATAAATACAGGCTATTTCGCTAACCTGGCATGGAGTACGTTTGTGGCGTTTTCACTGAACTACTGAGTGTGTGCACAAATACTTTACAGATTGCCTCTTTAACTTGGCCTGACTGCTCTGTGACAAGCTACCAGAGGGTGAGCACAGGTACATTTTAGAATGTATTACACTTACCCTGACTAGGACTGTGATTACTACCTGCAAATCAGAAACCCAATTTCTAACATTGGTGTTCAGTGGTGAGGCTAGGACTTGAATTTGTGCATTACATACAGTGATTGGTGTACACTACCTCCATATCTCAGACCATTTCGTACCAATATACTATTTATTTTTCCTTTTTTTGCAACCTTTTGAATTTTTGCAACAATCTTGTCTCAGTCTGGAGAGCCAACAGCTATACCTGCAGTCCTGGAGTTTTAGCAGGACAAGTTGGAAACCTACACAGTATCCAAGCTCAAAGGTTTCTGCATGGAGCTTAAATGTTCTTTTAAAGGCCTCACTAAAAAGGTTGAGCTACAAACGGCACAGAGGGCCTGGTAAGCAGCCAGGGATGCAGATGTGCACCCAGAAGATGAGAATATTGTTGTGGAGGATTTAGAATAAAGTCTGCATCTGGTATGGCTGGAGGAGCCAGCATTGCCTGTTGAGTTTTGGGCCAGCCTGAATGGTGGAAGAGCTCCCTCCAAAGCTGGCAACTGTGTTTCCTCCAAACGCCTGTCCTCAGCAAAGTTGGAGGACAGGCGGGAAGAAAGGAAGCTCAAGATGGAGCTTGCCAAGCTTAAACGTAATTTGGATTAAGATAATTTGGCAATGGAGAAGGATAAACTGGCAATGGAGGAGAAGAAAATTATTGCAGCTCAGGAGCTGAACTTGAAAGAGCTGGATTAGGTTTGTGGAAGCATTTCTCCGTGGAGCAGAGGGCAACCTCACTGGCCCTAGGAAAGCAGGACACAACAAGGTACCCTGCCATGAAGGAGACCTTAGTCAGAATATATTGTCTGACTCCAGAGCAATACCGGCAGAAGTTTAGGGAAAGTGTGAAACTTGCCCCTCAGACATGTGCAGCCTTTTCCTGTCTTGAACACCCCTTTTTGAGCAGGTGAGCATTTAAATTGTGGGGCCTCTGGATCCCAAGACAGCCATGGGCAGCAGGTTCATCCTGGTCTTGGAGGACCATGCCACTCGGCACCCACAAGCTTTCCCTATGAGGATGGTGACTGCGCCCACCGTGGATCGAGATCTATACCCACGTGGGTTTTCCCAAGGAGGTGGTATCTGACTGTGGTTCCAGTTTCATGTACTTATACATGAAGGCCATGTGGGAGGAATGGGGGTAACCTACAAGTTCTCCACTCCTTACCACCCCCAAACTAATGAGTTGGTGGGGAGATTCAACCGTGCCCTGAAAGGCATGATAATGGATCTATCCGAACCCATGAGGCTTAAGTGTGACTTCTTCCTGCATGTATTTTATTTGCCTACAGGGAGGTACCACAGAAGGGGGATGGCTTCAGCCCTTTTGAACTTCAATACAGGCGAGAGGACCTCTCAGTTTAGTGAAGGAGGGCTGGGAGCAGGCTCCCAGAAAACCTCCCCAGGATGTATTCAATTAAATGCTGGCCTTCCACAACCAGACAGTCCACTTGTGGAAAATCGTCTAGGAGAATCTGGAAGCCATCGAGGAGGAATGAAATGCTGTATGACCAGAATACCACTCTGTTTGAGTTTCAGCCTGGCCAAAACGTGTGGGTGATGGCACCGCAGAGCCCCATGCTCTGTAAAACTGCTGGTCTGGCACAATTTAGGTGAAGGAGTGGAAGAGCGATGTTACCTACCTGGTGGACTTGCAGACTCCTAGGAACCCTTTGAGGGCCCTGCACTCATTCCACACTTCGAGAGATCTGAGTTGGCCATGCTCTTCGTCACGGATGATGAGGTGGAATAAAAGAGTGAACGTCTAGTGACCTCCTGTCTTGCAAAGAGCAGGATTAGTTAGCGCTAAAGTTAGACTTTGACTCTAGAGCAGCAGAGAAACTGTTGTCCGGCTTCTGGGATAGTTTGCATCTGTCTTCTCACTCACCACAGGGGTCAGCCATTGGTTGACTCATGACATTAATACTCGGTATAGCCTTATGGGTTGTCTGAGAGAGTGAGGGCCATTATCAAAGAGGAAGTCTGTAAGATGCTGGAGTTAGGAATTATTAAACCCTTCAACAGTCCTTGGTCCAGCCCAGATGTTTTGGTCCTCAAGACGGCTCCACCCGAAGCCACACCTCAACTCCGGTTCTGTGTGAACTACCATGGGCTCAATGCTATCCCTAAGACTGAGGCACATCCCATCCCTAGTGCTGATGAGCTCATTAATTGGCTTGGGGCTGCCAAGTTCTTCAGCACGTTTGTTATAAGAGAGGTCAGCATTCTCAACACCAGAAGGGCACTACCAGTTCAGTGTAATGCCTTTAGGGTTAAAGATCACCCCTGCCACTGTCTAGAGGTTGGTTAACCAGGTTCTGGCTGGGTTGGAGAAATTCAGTGCTGCCTACTTTGATGAAATTGCAGTCTTCAGCTCCAGCTGGGAGGACCAATTGGACCACCTCGGGGATGTGCTGAGGGCCTCCAGAGTGAAGGCCTCACAATCAAGGCCAGTAAATTCCAGATAGGGCAGGGCTCTGTGGTTCACTTGAGAAACCAAGTAGGAGGCAGCAAGGTGCAGCCCCTACAACCAAATATTGACAACATTCTGGCTACCGCATCCACCAAGAATTTCAGTGCCGCCTACCTTGATGATATTGTAGTCTTCAGCTCCAGTTGAGAGAACCCCTTGCACCACCTCGAGGAAGTGTTGTGGGTCCTGCAGATTGTAGGCCTCACTATTAAGGCCAGTAAGTGCCAGATAGGGCAGAGCTCTGTGGTTTACTTGGGGCAACACGTAGGGGCGGCAAGGTGCAGCCCCTACAACCAAAAATGTACACCATTCTGACTTGGGCACCCCCCAAGACCCAGACAGAAGTGAGAGCCTTCTTAAGTCCCACTGGATATTACAGGAGATTCGTCAAGAGGTACGGCACCATTGTTGCCCCCTTGACAGAGCTGACTTCCAAGAAGCAGACATGTTGGGTGATCTGGAAGAAACCCCCAACAGAGACATCGGACAATGAGGACTGATATAAGGCCCGAAGTGCCGTTCCGTGGCACTCACGAGACTAACGCCAGCGGTGGAAATGTGCTGCACCAAGGCGGGTACTGGGCCCTCCGCCATCTGACCGGTTGGTTTGATAGCTCCCATTGTGACGACATTACCTTACTGCTACTCTCCTAATGCCTTGTTCTATATATTGGCTGGGGGGTATTGATTGGTAAATGTGCAAAATATGCTCTCAGTCTTCTCTAAGGTAGCTGTTCTCACGGAAGGGTACATATGATGACTTGTGGACATAGCAGTAATTACGTCATTGGTAAAACAGCCACCTCCCGAGTTGTTATGCCACAGTGTTCCCCAATGGGTATACCCCACTATCAGTTTTGAATTTGTTCTGTATGGTGGGTTTTGTTATGATTTGGGTCTATGGCTTTATCGAATTAGGGTTGTTGAAGTGGGTGGGGGTAACAGAATGTAACAGAATGTTCAATGGGGAACTGTTCTTTTGTGATTGTTCATGCACGCTGGGCATGATATATACCTGTAGCTGCAAACAAACCTGCTTTCATTCAGTGCTTGATACAGCTGCGATTAATTTTGTTTGTACATATCGGATAACTAAAATTGTTTGACTTGGAATATTAGGTGGCTCAATACCCCCCAAAAAATCTGACAGGTACTGGATTATTTAGACAGACACACAGTGCATATTGCTCTCCTACAGGAGACTCATCTCACCAAGACCTCAGAGGCTAAGATAGCTATGAAGTGGGCAGGGCACAGGGTGATGTCTTCGTATTCGTCATACGCCAGGGGGGTTCTTATACTGTTTAAAAGAGGACTGCCCTTTACGCTCCTCAAACATACACTGATGATGAGGGCCGTTGTGCTATGAATCATGGAAAACTGGGGGTATCACTGATCATGGTCATTAACATCTATGGCCCCATACTGGACAACCCGCAGGTCTTCCTCCGTATGCTTAGCATTCTGCGCACCTGGCCTGACACGGCCATATTATGGGGGGGAGATTGCAATACACACTTGAACCTAGTTAAAGACAAGTCAAATCCACATGGAGCACATACCATGAAGGCTTCTCAGTGCATAGACTATGCGATGTTGGAAATAGGGTTGGTGGATGCCTGGCGAGTACGTAATGAAGACGCCAGGAGTGGTACACATGTCACACCCACACACAACAGCTGCTCATGACTGGCTCTTGAACAAAGAGCCCAATGGCTGGGTCACGGATGTTGTTCACCTTCCGTGCACCTTATCCGACCATAATCCAGTAAAATTGTGTCTTGGTGTTCCCAGCATAGTGCGCCGACTGTTCACTTGGCATTTCAAAGCTGAAGCACTGCTAGACCCTATCTATAATGACACTATACGGAAGGCGATTACACAATATTTTGAAATAAATGTGGGAACAGTTGGGACTGCGGTATCACTTTGTGAGGCCTTCAAGGTTACAGTGCAGGGGGTCTGTATAAGCACGACTGCAGGCATACTACGGGACATACGGAGACAACTCTCTAACGTAGAGGCCTACTGACCGATTTGGAATGGGACTACATGGGGGACCCTAGCACCAACACATTGGCAGGTATTCAAGAACAAGTGCTGGAATAAAACACACTGGCGGAGTCTGAAACCCGCTTTTTATCAAAACGCCATGTTGCAAAAGCGTATGGTGAAGGGGGCCATCCTGGGCGTCATTTGGCCAACTGACTTACGAAAATTGTGGACTCACAAGGGGAGGAACACTTCTCACCCCACGGGATAGTAGAACAATTCAGGTCCTGCTATACGGAGATGTACACATTGTGGGGGGGGCATGGACGAAGACGCCCTCGGGAGTATGTGTCTGACATTGCTTGCGCCTGGTTTCCAGATTGCCATCGCGAGTACTTGGCCAACAAATTGATGAAGCTGATATTAAGGCAGCGATCCGATCCCTGACGAATAAAAAAGCCCCAGGCCCAGATGTACTCATGGCGGTGTTCTACAAGGGATACGAGGAGTTTTTACTGTCCTACCTCCTGGAGGTATATGCAGAAGCCCATGACACCAGCATATTACCGCCATCTCTAAGACAAGCTTTAATTATTACCTTATTGAAAAAAGATAAATCTCAAACGCACTGCGACTCTTATCGCCCTTTATCGCACATTAATTTAGATGCCAAAATATTAGCCCAAATACTTGCCACTAAACTCCAACCACTAATGTCATGTCTGGTCCTACCGGACCAATCCGGCTTCCTACCAGAGCGCTCTACCTTTCTTTTTGCCATGTTCCACATTTTAAATTCTGATCTCCCAGCTGCCGCAGTCATGTTAGATGCGGCAGAAGCCTTTGACTCCATTAAATGGTGTTATAGGTTTTCCATTCTGGGACGTATGGGGTTCCTGATCGTTTTCATACTATGGTTACAGTTGCTATATAATGATCCATCGGCGCGGGTGGGGCGTCTTACATCTGAGCCGTTTTCTATCCATCGGGGCATGCAACAGAGCTGTTCTCTTTCGCCGCTCCTATTTGCCCTCATCCTCGAACCACTAGCTTGTCTGATTCGTCAGGGACACAGGGAATCGGCGTTAAATTTTAATCATCCTTCTGTCTGCATCTCACAATATGCGGATGATATGGTGCTCTTTATCTGTGAAACACAAAAATATCTGTCTCCTGTACTGTGAGACTACATTCGGTTTGGTTTGTTCTCTGGACTCCTGATCAATTGGGACAAATTGGTAATTATCCCTTTGACGTCAAACACTCCACCCCAACAGATGGAATACCCGCTGATAAGGTCCACAGATTCGGTCAAATATTTGGGAGTGTGGGTTCACCGTGACCCAAAGATTGTGATCAGGGAAAATTACAGCACTGCCTGTGCTGCCCTCAAACTTCAAGTTGACACGTGGTCCTCGCTGCAGCTCTCCCTGGCTGACCGCATCGCCATTATTAAAATGATCGTGCTGCCACAATTTTTATATCTGTTTACCAATATCTCGATACGGTTACCGGCGCAACTCTTTCGCACTATTCGTTCCCACTTAATTAGACTTTTCTGCAATGGTAAGCAAGCTAGGATAGACTGGTATACACTCACTCTGGATTATGCTCAAGGAGGGATTATGCTCAAGGAGGGTTTGTGCACCTGATTTATACCTTTACTATCTATGTGCACAGGTGCAGTACACCTACTCCTGATACCACCCTCACACCTTCACATCACATGTTGTGGTGGAAGATGGGGATGCGCACCCGGTTCCACTGGCCGGAATCCTCACACACACACAGGGGTACACCCAGGACAGAGATAAATGCAGTGGACACCACCATAGCTGCCTGGCAATCAATTTGTAAACTATCGTCGAAGCTTCCGATTTATGCTCCGGCCATGCCGATTGCACACCATGCTTCACTATCAGTCATGCAGGAAGGGGGCTCGCTCAAATCACTGCACGCGGTGGGCATCTGGCAAATGCATTATATATTCACAGACAGACACTTTCTCACCTCTAAGGACCTTCAATACATTGCAAACAAGACGCCACTATTTCGTTTCACTATCCACCGCTTGAAACTCGCACTTAAGAAACATTATGAATCAAATCCTGTGGAACCACCCACACTACAATCCTTGCAGACGTTGTTAGCGGCACCCTCGAGGTGAAAATTAGTCACCAAGCTGTATAAGGCGGTGCGTGTCGAAACCATACACAGGGGTGTGGAATTTAATAAAATATCTACTTGTCCATGGGGCAGGCTACTTAATAAATCTACTTGTCCTGTAACAAAATCCACTTGTCCCCTTTGTGCCATGTAATGCAGCAACAAATTACACAGCAATCTCATTATATAAGAGTTCTGATATAGCCTCTGATTATGCCATGGTTCATACCATAGTAGTGTTTGAATACTAGTAATTCCCTTATGCTGCTATGTTTCTGCAGGTCTACATACTGGGGCTGAAGGTAGTGGTAAGCAATAGTTCCAGAGTTGGAATGCCCTTTTTAGTCTGTGCATACCTAATAACGTGCATGTTTTAAGGGTTTTCACCAATTCTTCTCTAATCATTTCCCATACTGAGAACGGTTGGAAATTTACTACTGACAGTGGCAGACTTAAAACTTCTTCCAGGTTTGGGAAAAAAGTGGTTGGAGGAAAAGTGAACTTGAAAACATTCAGATTTTCACAGAAGCAAATCTACACCTGCATATTTGCACATGCTAAAATGCAGTTCACAAATATTTTCTGGGAGTACTAGGTCTTGGCCTACTTCTGTAAAGTCTTGTGAATTCATGGAAACTGTACATATGCACTTAATGCAAGGATATACCCCATGGATGCACTTTTGAGACTTTCTTTAATAATTGGGCCTCTAATTAGGACTGGCGTTAACCATGACCTTTTGTTTTGTTTTTTTATTCTGTTTCTCTCCATCTGTCTATCATCTGGCGTGCCTGTTTGTGACTGTATTTTGCTCTTTTAGAAGAAGCATATTGGCACACAAAGTAGTTTTGTTCAGTGCCCAGAACCGCTGTGGCAATGTGTGCTGAGACCAACTTTTTTTTGTGTTGCTTTTGCCAATGCTTGTTATAATGGTGAGGACCCAACAGCTCCCACACTGTTAAGGTTTTACAAAAACCATGCCTAAACAAGGCACGCCTTGACAAAACCAAAAGGCTGACCACCAATTTCAGACCCACTGGCTTTGCCAATGCTTGTTTGTTCTTGTTTTCGATATTCGTATTTAAACTGGTTACACTGATATTCCATTCTGAATATTTTTGGGAAATACTAACATACATCAACATGTTACTAAATGATGCTGCAAAGATTTGGTACCTAAAATCTTACAGTAATTTAGCTAAATGTTTTCTTTTCTTACATGCATTTTTTGTGGATGTTTTTATTTTGAAAGCAAAGAATCATCACTCTTGCTTTCCAGCTTCTTCAAATATTTGCATATAATCAGAGAGCATTCTGGGTGCATTATACAGAGCCTCATATTATTAAACGTTGAAAATGTATGTACACTTTTATGCTGGAACCACCGTTAGTAGTGTAGGCTGAGCTTAAAACATTTACTTTTAGTGCTCACCCTAATAATAAAGGCTTTGCGTTAATGAACCATATATACAAGTTTGAACAGCATTAGCACACATATTACATATAACACACACTTTACCTTAATTGTAGAGAACGCCCTTCCCTGAGCCACAATGTGGTACTGTAAACTGGTAGGGTTTTGGGCCTACTTGTCCCAAGGACAAAATGCACATTAAAAACATTAAAACTTGTAGCCCTTGACCCCAAACAATATGTCCCGGGCGTCGGGCCATAGGAATTCCACATCCCTGTATACATAAGGAACACCATTGCCTGGCTCAGTGGAATACCACACTTGATCCTCCACTGACGTCAAAAGAGTGGGAACATATATGTACATAAACAGGCAGACTCACCCCCAATGGCAACCTCAGGATAATTCACTTCAAATATATTCATCAGATATATCACACTCTGCTCAAATTGTATACGATAGGCCTCCGAGACGAGCAACTGCAAGCGATGTGGCAGACCGGATGCAGACTTCTGGCATTTAGCATGGCTCTGTACTCTTGTCTCACAATACTGGACGGCAATCATAAATGGCTTGAAGGACATGTCCAATCAAGATTTGCAATGTGAACCGGTGTTCTGTGTATTGTGTTTTGTACCTCAAGGGCACCATGGGGATTTTTTTTTAGGATAGCCTTGCTGCTAGCATAACGGCGGGTGGCACTGACTTGGGAAAGCTCCTTAGCCCCCTGTGCTGAGCACTGGCTGAAGGACATGGTGTATTGTCGAGAAACTCTTGAACTGTATGCTGAAGAACTCCCGTCCTCATCTGCCCAAAGACATCTGGGAGCCACTATGGCAATATTTGTTAACAAAGACTAAGTGATCGCACACCTGAGGTTTAAATAGTATGTTGTTGCAACGTAACTACTGCTCTGTGTATCTTAAGTGTTTCTTAAGCAATGGGCAGCCTGGCATTTTTAAAATGTGTCTAGTATGTAAAGCAATAAAAACTGGTTTATTGTTGTTTTTGAACTGCATAGCATTATACTGTCCTGCATGACGGAATCTGTGCCCTGTCGCTTCTTGAAATTCAATAAAAAGATTTTGTTTTGTTTTTAAATGCAGATCGGGAACATGGAAAATAAACTTCCCGGCGAGATTCTCAACGTGGAGAGGTCAGGTTTCTCATTGTGAGTGGTCGCGTATGCTCGCGGCCGCTCACGATGAGAAACTACCAGTACGAGTTTAGAAAGTTGCAGCCTGAGAAGAAATCCACTTGAGCAGCAGAAAACGACCGCTTGCACTGTGCAAGATGCAGTTTGCACTGATTGCACAGTGCGGACAAGCATCCGGCATTGTGCAATCAGTGCGAACAGCATTTTGCACAGTGCACTATGCAGTTTGTGTAACTCGCGTAGTGCGAACTGCACTTTGCATAGCTACGCGTAGTGCTACTACGGGAACTATGCCCAGGGTTAGTGTATGCAGTACTCTGTATGTGTGATATAAGTTGAAAAAGAGAATGCACCATCACACATGAGGAGTAACAATGAGGGACACCTACCTGCAAAAAAACAATCCCTTCAAAGCAGCACACGTAGAAAGAGGAAATAAGGAGTAGAAATGAAGATATTTCTCCTTGCTATGCCTCTGTTGGGCAGGCATACAATTTTGATGCAATCCCATATTTACTAGCCTTGGTAAATCGGGAACTGCTTCAAATTCCATTTATGGATGCATGGGAACACCTATGCTCCACCCATTGAGTGTCTATCCATTGCAGAGTAAGTGCAAAAATGTAGCCCTAACTAGGACCTACTAAAACATTTTCATGTAGCATTGCAGACCTAGATGTCAACACAACTGATCAAGAGGTCAAACATTTCTGAAGAAGATGACATTATCCGACCACAAGAGAAATTGTGGGGACAGCCCTCGAAATCCCCTGCTCTGAGAATTTAGGACTTGAAACAACCCCGAATACATCGGGCTACAATTCAGGAGATTACATTCATTGCACTGGTAACTGAGCACTTTTGCACAAACATTTGCCCAGACTAACCAATACAAAATGCCATTTCCAGTCAAAATGTCCTTTTTCTGCCAATATGTTTTGCAATCACATATGGGTGTTGCTTCTTATTGATCTGAAGTGTCTTTAATCCTCAATTATGAAGCAATTGAATTTAAGGTAGTGCATTTGCATATTTCGACAAAGTATAATCCTGTTTTTAGTGTTGGAAAGTGGAGGTGGAATAGTAAGAGTATAATGAACTTGGTATTGTTTTTATGAATTATATCTTCTCCTAAAGGACGTCTCATGCTTCCATCAGGAGAAGATCATGACAACTGCTCATTAGGTAGGTTTTGTAGAAAGTAACACATTTCTATTACAAGATTAGGTTCCATAGAGTTGTATTGAGACAAAAAATAAATATTCTGTACGGATGTATGACGTTACCACGTGATCAAAATTATCGCGGTACATCACAACGCAGCTTTTACAACCCAAGTCGTTACCACGACTTGCGCTGTAGGGTGCTGGACTTAGGAATAGTATGATTTACTATTCCAACTCCAGCCTACGTACAGTAGGGAAGGTGTTGGAATAGTAAATCTACTATTCCTTAGTCTAGAGCGCCCTCCAGTGCAAGTCGTGGTAACGACTTGTGTTTTAAAATCTGCGTTGTGATGGCTCTGCGGTGTTTTGACCGCGTTGTAAAGATTGTTTATCATTCTGTACTACTTACGATACTGACCTACTTAATGGAGGTCACAGTGCAGCCATGTCACAGGCATGCCAAAGGCAAACCCGTCTTGCCCCGTTCACGCCTGGACCGTAACCAACACTAGGAACCCTGGCCCTCCGACCATCCATTGCTACTCCTCCACAGAGCCCCAGACCCTAGACCCCAGATGCCACAACAACAACTGCTGCATCACCTCCCCCAGATCCACAGAAGGACCTTTCTCATGCTTCAGCTGTCATTTCACCTGCAACCCTGACCCATCTATCCACACAGGAATCCTCGCCTCACCCACCCAAGAAACCACAAACACTTCAGAAGCTCTCAGTGCATTCTGCTCAATGGCTGGTCCCTCTGCAGAAACACCACGGAAATCTAGGACACCATCACCACCCTCACCCCTAACGTGATCTACTTCACTGAGACGTGGCTCAACCTCTCCCCAATCTCCAACATTACCACCACAACCCCACATGGCTACAAGATGATAAACTCAGACTGCGCCAAGGAACACATAGGAGGCTTCACCATCAACCAGAAAGAAACCATCCGATGCACCTCCACCAGCAACTGCACCACACCAATCATATAACACTTCAAATTCGAGCTCCAAACCAATGCCAAGATAACTTTCCAAGACACCCTAACCTACAGACTCTTGGGCCCACGACCTACATTCTCAAACACTGTCACTGGAATAATCTGTAGACCCTACATCCTACTCGGCAACCTCAACCTCCAGATCGACAACACCAATGACATCAACTCCACCAACCTTCTGGAAAGCTTGAGCACCAACGGCCTCGCCAAGCACGTCACCAACACCACACACAACATAGGACACACGCTGGAACCAATCTTCACAACTAGTGACAGAGTCAAATACAGCCAAGTCAGCAAACTCACCTGGAGCGACAATGTCTTTGTCCACTTCACCATCGAAGGTTCCGCGCACACCACCACCAAGCCCCTGAGCACCTCCCACCACAACTTGAACAAAGTAATTTGGACCCGGTAGATGGAGGCCCTCAACACCAGCCGGCCAGAAGATGCATCAAACCTGAAACAGGCCATCTAGAACTTCTCTGAGTGGCTCACCAAATTGGCTGATGTAGTCGCTCCCTTGAAGCCAGCCAAAACCAGCAGACCCCCCCAACAAGCCGTCTGGTACTCCTCAGAGGTCAGAACCATCAAGCATAACTGCAATTGACTGACAAAGCAATGGCACTTCATGAAAGAACCTGCAAACAGAATCTCCTTCAAATCAGCCCTCAACAAGTACCACCAATGAATCAAAAACACAAAACGAGACTCCCTTACGGATCACATTGAGACAAGCACCAATCACATTAAGGAACTCTTCAAAATGATCAGAGAATGCTCCTGCCTGGCTGCCACCCAGAACGTGATCCACCCTTCCCGGTAACTCTGCGACTCCTTGTCAGACTAATTCCACAGCAAATTAGCCACCATATACAACAACTTCATCCCACAACCCACTGACCTCAACAAACTAAGCCCTCTAGCTGACACCAGCAACCCGATCATCACTTTGACCCCACTCACCAAACAGACCACCACAGCTATCATGTCATCCATCCATCCACTCCGAAACATCCTCAGAACCCTGTCCCCACTGTTTCTTCAACCCCGGGACTGGAGAAATCAGTGACGAACTCACCAACATCCTCAACGCCTCCAACACCACAGCGACCTTCCCCAACAAATGAAAACACGGTGAGGTCAGACCTCTACTGAAGAAACCAATGGCTAACTAGAGTAAACTCAAAAATTACTTCCCCATCTCGCTGTTCCCAATCCCCACCAAAGTTCTCGAGAGGGTCATGAACCACCAGCTCACCGAACACCTAGAAAAAAACAACCTGCTTGACATCTCCCAATCCGGCTTCTTATCCAAGATGAGCACTGAGACCAGCCTGGTAGCTGCCACGTGATGACATCATATCCATACTCAACAGAGGTGAAACTGCAGCCCTGATTCTCCTTGACTAGGCTGTGGGGTTTTAGGTTTGAACCTATAATAACTGATGAAACCCCACTGAAAGAAAAATAGCCCTCACCAGTGAAAACATATAAACACTGAAAAAACACCTGCACAAACACAAACTAAATGCCACTCAAAGAAAGGAAAAAGAAAGTGGAAGAGTCATTTTGTTCTTACTGAAGGGGTCAATAAAATGTAACTTTGTTATACAAGCTAGCAGCAAGAAAGACTGGCTAACATTATTCTGCTTGAGTTTTGTTCTTTAGGGATGCCACTAAAATATTGTTTCTTCTTCCTTTTACTGTTTTCAGTTTTATGGCCTTTGGTCTAAAGATGCAGGGTTTAGTTTCACGTTTTAGGTTTAGTTTAATAATTTTATAAACTGTAGAGAATTAGGACATATCAAACTCACATTTGATATTTTGGCTGCATTTGATTCTTTCACTGATAGGTAAAATGGCTAGGTTCATAAAAATCTTTCCTAATATGTGTCATCACATTTGCCAACAGAGAATGGGTAAAAACCCTTAATACATCAGACTATAGTTTCTAGTGGGTCAGTAGGTGAATTGCCAACACCTCAGGCTTTAAACATTAAAACTAAGGTATAGTGACAAGTATATATATTACCAAGCATCTGGGATAGTGGTGAAAGCGTGACACCAGACTTTTGGAAAACATGGAACGCAGTGTCACTTGTTATGCTCTGCAAAAAAAGGTTCTTTCCAAGTTCAACAAAGATTGGGGTGATATTGTTTGTATTTGTAGTGATTCAGCTACGTATATAAAAAATTTGTGTGATGACCTGTCAAAATTGATACCCAAACTGAAATGATTCCCTGTAGGAGATCCTTGCCACTTGTTAGATGGTATGCTGAAAGCATCTTTACAATCTTCAGAGTTAATGAGGGATGCTATTGACTTTTTAGTCCATTCTGGTGCACTGTTTTCTTATGCCCAGGAACTAAAACGCAAATATTTATCATTACATGCTTTATGTGGCATCAAAGAAAGAGTCATCCAAACTGTGCCCCTTAGCTGACGGTTCTCAGCCCAAGGGGCTATGAATGCTGAGAGGGCCTTTTCACAGAAGTTTACATGGGAAGGAAAGTGCGAGCGCACATGACCAAAGACTCACTGAAGAAGTATTGTATGGTGTACTACAATAAGATAATTTGCAAAAATCTCTTTGGACCTCATCTACACTATACGTACACTGTCTATATACCATGTTCTTTCAGTGCAGAAAGTAAGCAATGATAAAAGCAAAACGTTCCATAAACACCGGAAAAACACTTTTTCTGTTGTTTTTAGGTGCGTGAGAATGTGTAACCACTGATAACAACTGTTTTTTAAGATATTGAAAACACTGAAAAAACCCCACCAGAATTTACCAAAAATAGAAACTGAATACAGGACAGCCTATCCTTGACCTTTCAGTGGCTTTCAACACCATAACACACCACACACTCATCGACAGACTCTACCACATCTGTGTCCTAGGGGACACCCTCAAATGGGTCACATCCTTTCTCACAGGATGAACTTATTGAATCCGTCTACCACCCTTCACCATGGAACCCAAAAGCATAATCTGTGGTATACCCCAAGGATTGTCTCTCAGCCCGACCCTGTTGAACACCTATATGACACCCCTCCCCAACATAGTCCGAACTACACAGACTCATCCTTATTCCTATACAGACACCCAACTCATTCTCTGGCTCACCAAAGACCCTTCCACCATCAGAACTAACTTCTGAAACGCCATGACCATGGTCACCGATTGGATGAGGCACAACTGTCTGAAACTCAATACCAGAAAGATGGAAGTGATGATCTTCAGGAACAACACCTCTCCAAAAAAGGTTCTTTCCAAGTTCAACAAAGATTGGAGTGATATTGTTTGTATTTGTAGTGATTCAGCTACGTATATAAAAAATGTGTGTGATGACCTGTCAAAATTGATGCCCGAGCTGAAATGATTCCCTGTAGGAGATCCTTGCCACTTGTTAGATGGTATGCTGAAAGCATCTTTACAATCTTCAGAGTTAATGAGGGATGCTATTGACTTTTTAGTCCATTCTGGTGCACTGTTTTCTTATGCCCAGGAACTAAAACGCAAATATTTATCATTACGTGCTTTATGTGGCATCAAAGAAAGAGTCATCCAAACTGTGCCCCTTAGCTGACGGTTCTCAGCCCAAGGGGCTATGAATGCTGAGAGGGCCTTTTCACAGAAGTTTACATGGGAAGGAAAGTGCGAGCGCACATGACCAAAGACTCACTGAAGAAGTATTGTATGGTGTACTACAATAAGATTAATTTGCCAAAATCTCTTTGGACCTCATCTACACTATACGTACACTGTCTATATGCCATGTTCTTTCAGTGCAGAAAGTAAGCAATGATAAAAGCAAAACGTTCCATAAACACCGGAAAAACACTTTTTCTGTTGTTTTTAGTGGCGTGAGAATGTGTAACCACTAATAACAACTGTTTTTTAAGATATTGAAAACACTGAAAAAACCCCACCAGAATTTACCAAAAATAGAAAATGAAAACAGGACAGCCTATCCTTGACCTTTCAGTGGCTTTCAACACCATAACACACCACACACTCATCAACAGACTCTACCACATCTGTGTCCTAGGGGACACCCTCAAATGGGTCACATCCTTTCTCACAGGATGAACTTATTGAATCCGTCTACCACCCTTCACCATGGAACCCAAAAGCATAATCTGTGGTATACCCCAAGGATCGTCTCTCAGCCCGACCCTCTTGAACACCTATATGACACCCCTCCCCAACATAGTCAGAACTACACAGACTCATCCTTATTCCTATGCAGACACCCAACTCATATCTGGCTCACCAAAGACACTTCCACCATCAGAAGTAACTTCTGGAACGCCATGACCATGGTCACCGATTGGATGAGGACCAACTGTCTGAAACTCAATACCAGAAAGATGGAGGTGATGATCTTCAGGAACAACACCTCTCCAAAAAAGGTTCTTTCCAAGTTCAACAAAGATTGGAGTGATATTGTTTGTATTTGTAGTGATTCAGCTACGTATATAAAAAAATTGTGTGATGACCTGTCAAAATTGATACCCGAGCTGAAATGATTCCCTGTAGGAGATCCTTGCCACTTGTTAGATGGTATGCTGAAAGCATCTTTACAATCTTCAGAGTTAATGAGGGATGCTATTGACTTTTTAGTCCATTCTGGTGCACTGTTTTCGTATGCCCAGGAACTAAAATGCAAATATTTATCATTACGTGCTTTATGTGGCATCAAAGAAAGAGTCATCCAAACTGTGCCCCTTAGCTGACGGTTCTCAGCCCAAGGGGCTATGAATGCTGAGAGGGCCTTTTCACAGAAGTTTACATGGGAAGGAAAGTGCGAGCGCACATGACCAAAGACTCACTGAAGAAGTATTGTATGGTGTACTACAATAAGATTAATTTGCAAAAATCTCTTTGGACCTCATCTACACTATACGTACACTGTCTATATACCATGTTCTTTCAGTGCAGAAAGTAAGCAATGATAAAAGCAAAACGTTCCATAAACACGGGAAAAACACTTTTTCTGTTGTTTTTAGTGGCGTGAGAATGTGTAACCACTGATAACAACTGTTTTTTAAGATATTGAAAGCACTGAAAAAACCCCACCAGAATTTACCAAAAATAGAAACTGAAAACAGGACAGCCTATCCTTGACCTTTCAGTGGCTTTCAACACCATAACACACCACACACTCATCGACAGACTCTACCACATCTGTGTCCTAGGGGACACCCTCAAATGGGTCACATCCTTTCTCACAGGATGAACTTATTGAATCCGTCTACCACCCTTCACCATGGAACCCAAAAAGCATAATCTATGGTATACCCCAAGGATCATCTCTCAGCCCGATCCTGTTGAACACCTATATGACACCCCTCCCCAACATAGTCAGAACTACACAGACTCATCCTTATTCCTATGCAGACACCCAACTCATTCTCTGGCTCACCAAAGACCCTTCCACCATCAGAACTAACTTCTGGAACGCCATGACCATGGTCACCGATTGGATGAGGACCAACTGTCTGAAACTCAATACCAGAAAGATGGAGGTGATGATCTTCAGGAACAACACCTCTCCGTGGGACAAGCTCCTGATGGCCTCGGGAGCTCGGACCCACATCGACAGACCAAGCCCAAAACCTCAGCATCATCAATGACAAAAAACTCACCATGAAGCATCAAGAAACACAGTGGCCTCATCCTGCTTCTAAACTCTCTGCATGCTCTGGAAAAACTTAAAAACCAGAGAGATGTCACCCATGCCCTCGTACCCAGCTGAATAGACTACAGAAATACACTCTACAGAGGAATCAACACCCAACTCCTCAAACGACTCCAGACCATACAGAACATAACAGCCTGTCTCGTCTTCAGCCTCCCTAAATAGACCCACATCAACCACCACTTCAACCACCACTTCGGGAAACTTCATTGGCTCCCCAACCAGAAGAGATGCCAGCTCGAGATTTGGATACATGCCTACAAGTCCCTACACAACCAGGGACCAGCATACATCAACCAATGCCCAATATTCAACCAACCCGCCAGACACCTATGCTCTGCCACCCTGGCCCTTGCACTCACACCCCACATCTGCCAAAGCTAAAGAGGAAGTTGTTCCTTCTCCTACCTCGCTGCCAATGCCTGGAACGACCTCCCCATCCACCTACGAACATCACCCTCCCTTGCGGATTTCAGAAGGGGACTCAAGACCTGAGACAAGCAAAATCTCAGGGCCAGTATTCATTCAGGGGTAATGAGCTGCGCTTCATAAATGATTGATTGATTAACGTCATGATCATTAACATTAGGCTCCAACTGACCATTTTCTAGCAAGATCTCTGGACAGTTGAAATGTCGATTGTTTACAGTTGATTATTTGCTTTGTTGCTTGCTATTGTTGCATTAACCACATGCTGGACTAGATTGCTTCCAGACGTGCTGTTTTTTTTAACAAGGCCCAGCTATGGATTTTGCATATAAAGCAACTACCTCTGTGTAATCCACAATGCCTTAACATAGGTGGAGAATGTGTCAGATGAGGAGTCACCTTGGGTTTGGTGTCTGAGAAGAAACTGCTGATCTCTCCAAGAAGGCATTCCTTTCTGCTATTAAGGTTGCACTGCAGAATTATGTTGTATCTGTTACAGACCGAAAAGGGCTCTCTTTAGAAGCAAAAACACACATCCTTGACACTGGTAGGATATCAGTGGCTTCTATCAGAACAATATCGTCAAGATTCATAGAATTACAAGATGTAAAAAGTTCCATCCTTGTTTTCCTCCTACAACTTCAGTACCACGTCCATTATTTCTCTATGGTCCCATTTTGAATTCAAAGCAATTTATCTGCAGTTCAGACACTGTCAGTGTGATTTAGTTTCAGTTTTATGGCAACTGCAGGTCTCTAATAAGTATGCTCCTTTCATTGATTTTGTTCTCCTTCAGCTGCCGCTCTAAATGTAATTGAAATTTTTGTTTTTTTTTCCTTCTGACCTGACTTTTTTTTAAACTGACAGGAGAGCAATCAGTGTAATGCCCTTTGAGTTTTTTATGTTCGAGATGTGAAAAATAGCCCCTCCACTTTAGGAACTTTCAGGTTTCTGTGCTAATAAGACATGCAGACTGCAAATTAAAGTTCCTGTCCTGCCATCAGTCTGCATTTCTTTAATGCCTGATGCACTTTTAATGTTTCTCTATTTTCTGTTTCTGGTAATGGACCTATACGTGTTCTTTTTTTGCTCTTCTCCTCCTGAGATTACCATTCGAGAAATGATCTTCACATGCTTGAAAGCTTTCAGATTTTTTTTTGCAGGAACAGCCTGTCTCTTGCATCTTGCAATTAATTACAAATCCCACGGTGAAGCCCTAACTGTGGCCTTTCAGTGCACAGCGCATAGAGAGAGGCAGTTATGCTTGACATAGTGCCGCTGACAAGCATGTCTGCGCATCCCACACCGAGGCATTAGCAATCACAGGCTCTTAATCCTTGGATACATAGAATCAAAGCGCAGCAGAGCGCCGAGTGAGAGGCCCTGGCCGCATTTCACTTTTACAATAGCTGTCAAACCCCTTGGATATAACGGCGTTTAGGACGAATAAATATTCACTGAGAAGCGGAGCACAACATATCCAGCAAATATTTTAACACAGATTAGTTAATAGCCTCTCTGGTTTGGAAGGGAGCCATGGTGGACTGCAAAATGCAGCTGCTTTTTGCTCAAAGGCATGGGAGGGGTATGCTGAACTCGCGCAATTTAGAATTCTCTATTAAATGCGCCTATTATTACCAGCTATCTTCATCACTCCAATTACCCATCCAATTGTGAAGGTAACGCACCTGCTTCCCCAGACACCTTATGACATGTGAAAACGTACAGGAACTCCCTACACCTGGATTGCCCTTCCTCTTAGGCCCTATCTTCTCACCTGCAGAGATAAAGTGAAAAGCCACCCGCACAACATTGTGGAATCTGCAAGGCCTGGGGATTTAGCTTGTGATAACAGGAAAAAAGAGAATCGTGTAAGCAAGAGGTAATCAGAGAGGGGTGGCTCCTCCACTACGGCGGAGGAGCGTTGCCCCACTGCTTTCTCGCAGTGCGAGAAGCAGGAACATAAAATGGTAAAACTACAATTTTATGTTTTCTGCTTCTCACACTGCAAGAAAGGAGAAGGATTTGGTTGGGGTGGGTGGGTCTGCTCAAGGGCAGGGGAGGAGTGGCTAGCCCAGTGCTGTAGGCCCTGACTGTTTGGTCGGCCCCGAGTCATTCTCCCTCTGCCTTTTCTCCATGTCGGTTGCATTCAGCTAAATGGAGAAAATGGCCTCCCCATAGGCACGTGGCTGTGCGCCGTCCCGACCAATCACAACGCTGCCATTGCAGCATTGTGATTGGCTTACAGGAGGAGAGGGAGGCTGCCTGCAACCTGTTCCTGCCAGAGGCAGGAAAGCAGGAGCAGACAGAGCAGTGAAGACGAGGGACCCGGGAAAGGTATGTTTTAAATTTTTTTTATTATTTAAAACCCCCCAACCCCGCGCAACCCCGACTTCCCTCGCGACCACATGCCTGTCCCCCCACCCCGCATATCCCCGTGCCTACCCCTCTTCCCTTGAGCCATGCCCACCGCGACTGTAATTAGAGTAATGAATATTGCCAGTAAGTTATCAGGGCATTACACTGTCAGCCCGTCCCTGTCCCACTCTTTACTGATGAAAGTTATAACAGAGCAGGAAGCACATGACAAGTTCCGCAACAAGTACGTGGGCAGAAGCCCGCCTTGGCCTATCCCAAAAGCAGTCTCAATAGTTCATAGGCCCAGAAACCAGCACAAGCAAGGATCACACATGGCAATAATAATCCAACAAACTAGCCTACGGGCACAAAGAACATCCCCATAAAGGAATATTGGAGAAGTCAATACGAAGGCATCTCCCTCAACACAGAGGTGTTTTAAGGTATGGACAAAGTGGGCAATTGCCCAAGGCACCCATAGTCCAGAGGGAAGACTTTCTTTCCTATTTCTCTTCCTCAATCCCAACCTATCTCCTTCTCTCTGAATGCATCTGCCTATGTCCTTACCTCTCTCTACCTACCCCAACCTCACTGCTCAACTTTTCTATGTAGTCTTTCTCTAGTTTTCCTATCTGTTGCTCTTTCATCTCTCTCACACTCCACCTTGATCAACCCTATTTATCGCTCTCTATACTTCTATCTTCTTGTAAGGAAATTGTCGTGATGTTATTTCACTCCCTTCTTCTTTCTGTACCACTTTCCTGCTGTTCAGCCTAGTTGGGTATGGAATGTGATTACTGCATAGAATGTTGGATGTTTGAGGTTAGGCAGTTGGTGTCAGCAGGCTGAGCAGTAAGGATATACTGCTCCTGGTGGGACATACTTTGCCGCATCTATGTGTTCGCAAGTGTTTACTCCGGCGAAATTGTATAGTATTCTAGTTGGCAAGTGCGACCAAGTAAAATATCCGCTTCGCACGGATTTTACGAATTTTCGGCAAGTTCACGAGAGTTCGCGGATTGCGAATTTGCCGAAAATCCGCAAAATCCGCGAGCGGAACGGATTTTACGCTCATGCTTAGTTGTATGTAAAATGGAGTATACATGACAGGGCTATCTGAAAGGACATGACACCCACTCCTCATCAAATGGTCAACAAGTCCAACTAGGTAATGATAAAGCTAACGCTATATAAAATCATTTACAATAAAATATACTAAAAGGTACTTAAAAGAGTGAAAAAATGTCCATTAAAAAAGTCATTTTTTCCTAAAAAGTATTCAAAAGGTCCTCTAAACTTTTGTATATTGAGATTATTGTACTGAGCACCTTGAAAGCCATGAAGCTCAGTTAGAGCCGCGAAAATAAAACGGAGTCAGTTTTAGTAAATGTTTAAAAAATAGCCAAACGGTTCCCAGCACAGGAGAGGCCAGATTGTTTTTAAGAATCCTGCGCTGAAGACTCAACATCACTGAACATTGTATCCGCAGATGGCAGTCCCTCAAGAACTTCCAGTATCATATCCAATGAGCAAAGGTGGTCATCTCTGGTTATCTAGAACAAATGGAGGAGTATCACCCGAAGTTGAGCTGAAGGTTTTCCAAGGGGAGGGGGGTATTTCTTAGAATAATAAAGAAGAATAGTTATTCCTTTTGTAAGAAACCCGACCTAAGTATCTCTATATGTGTAATGGTGAGCTGACCAACTCACCATTACACATATAGAGATACTTAGGTCGTAATTCCCCTACCAGTATCTCGCTCCTTGTTTTTAACATTGTCCAGTTGCTTCTAAATAAAAATCACATTTTTAAGTTAACCCAGGACAATTTTTAACATATATTTTTTCTGCACCCACACTAACATCATGCTCCACTGTACTACAGGTGTCGAAGCACACCCTGGTGACGCTAGGCCACCAGGGTGGACCCCGATGATGAAGCATGTCACCACTAGGTGGTGAGTGAGGGGTTTCTTACAAAAGGAATAACTATTCTTCTTTATTATTCTAAGAAATACCCCCCTCCCCTTGGAAACCCTCCAGCTCAACTTCGGGTGATACTCCTCCATTTGTTCTAGATATCCTTGACCAGGGGAATAGGAGTATTCTCCGTCCACCACGGGTGGACACTAGCCCTTGCTCTCCCCCTTGTTTTTCAAAGGTCATCTCTGGTTCCCACGACAGCCGCCGGGGAAGAGATAGATGCCTTGCACGCCTGATGTTGATGCCTGTACTTCTGGAGCAGAGCTAATATTCCTTCTAACAGGAGCGGAAGCATCCCTTGGAGGCTGTAGAAATGCTGTCATCAACATGAGAATAGGTTGTGGACAACTGCACGTCATGGCCTGCAAAGGTGCCAGTAGCGCGTCTATGTCCAGCATTGCAACCGATGGAAGTGTTAGACATAAGTCCAACACACAGCCGAACCTGCAGAAAGGGCAACAGAACAGGACACAATCTAGCCAGACCGGTCTGAAAGACAGGAACCAATGCTCACTATGCTCTCAAAGCCGAGGTGTATTGAGGTAGAACACCATGCGCTCACAACAACGTCATTCCAGTAGAGTATCAAAATGAGGATTCCTGCTACCGCAAACCGGACTAAAGGAAGCCCTCCAAAAATGCTTCCAAGTACGGAGTGTATGAAGTCTGGAATTACTCCCAAGATGACCTGAAAGGTGGTTAAGAGACCTGAACCAAGTCGCTTAAATAAGTGTATGATCCCACGCGTATCAGACATGTTAAAGATACCATGAACCATTTCTTCAAAATGGATCAGGACGTTCGTACGGACCAGGGCCTGTATCGCTGCTGAAGATCTTGCAACCTGGAGATCAAAAGTCTCTCGGGCTGAAGTTAAGGCCACATTTTGTTGAAACAACATGGCTTTCAGTTTTCTCAGCAAATTAAACTGTATACTGGAAACATTTAATGAAGGCCACAGTAGTGCCTCCCTAACTGTGCGAGCAGGGGGAAACAATACTTGCTTACAGCAAACATCCCTGACATTTACTGTGACTAGATATACCATAAACAACAAACAAACTTAGAGGTCTAAATCAGAAACTTGATCTGAATATCTTTCAAAATACCTTCATGTCTAAAACGTACAACAAGATAAAGAAGTGGCTAACAGTTATGAACAACAGACCAGATCGCCAAGAAAAGGGCCACCTGTAATTGCTAATCAAAACCCATTATGGATTCCCATCAATAACTTGTATGGATCAATATTTTCATTTGGTAATCCTGCCAGGGTATTCTGTCTCTTGATCATTGAGACATACGGCATACCCCCATCTTTAGCATGGGGTAATGACCTACAATTACTAGATTAGACCAAATGATGATGATCTGATGGGAAAGTGCAGTGCAAAAAAATGAAGATGAGTGTGATGGTTAAAACAGGATAGGGAGCTTTAACAAAAATTACTTTATTGGGCATAAGCCCCTTCCTTGTTAAAAACAAGAACAGTGCAACAACATAAACGCAGTTTAAACAAATAGCTGCGAGAGGACCAACATGTTTCAGCCTATTATGGGAGGAAACCCAAGGCTTTCATTAGGGTCTCTGTTCTCAAAGAATGCTACTGCCAAATTAGTGAGAAACCTGTGAAAAAATGATAATAAAAAACACACAAGTGAACTAATAACAGTAAAGGATATATTTCTCCTACATCTGTTTCAATTCCACCTTGGCACCTGGTGTGGTCTACAACAACAAAAACATATGTGGACCCTTATTAGGTTCAAAGGTCTGTTAAAAACGGTAATCTATTCATTAGTGTTCAAGATTTTCAAGTACTCACTCAGTGTGCCCGAGGAAAGGACCTCACCTCTTCCTGGACCTGGCTCAGGTAAATGTGAGACCCCGCTCTGTAAGGACAAGACAACCCCTACACTTAGTATAGATAGAGCGAGCCCTTTTTACCCTGCTCTGTCTATTAATAATGCTTGGGGTGCACCAATGTGTCTTGCACATAGAGCCTGACTTCCTGGTATAAACTTTTCACGCAAGAGAGTCCTCGCACCCACATACAACTCTCTAGCTAGACTTTACAAAAAATATTTTAGCATATGTAGTTTAAATAAACTCAAAAAATGATTGCCAATACAGCAAAAAGACCTTTTGTCCCCTATTCAAGGCTGACAGATAAAAGGGGCCAAACTTTTAATGAGACAACCATGAGGTAGTTGGCTTGTTTATCACTATTTAATGTTAACCAAGTCCTCATAAAACAAGTGCCAAAAAACAGCCCAGACTGATTCTAGAGCCTACCTGTCCGTCGTTGTCCCAAACGATGACTGAGTCAGGGGGAGGAATTGGGCTTCTCGAAAGAGCCTCTATTTCATACGTTGAGACCAGCTTAACTCGCGTACTCTCGCGAGATTTTGATAGACTACAGAATGATGTCACCAGACCAGGAAGGAGTAGTTTTAACCAACCGCAGCCTGATTGTATTTCAACATAGTGTTGGAAATAGCAAACAGAAAAGGAAAACATTTCGTAAACTCTACAGGATGATGTCACCAAACCAGGAAGGAATAGTTCAAAGCAACCCCAGCTTAACTCGCGTAATCGCGCGAGATTTTGACGGACTACAAAATGATGTCACCAGACCTGGAAGGAGTAGTTTTAACCAACCACAGCCTGGTTGTATTTAAACATTGTGTTGGAAATAGCAAACAAAAAAGGGGGAAACATTTCCTAAGCTCTACAGGAAGGGTTAGGAAAAACAGATTGCGTATACCGGGATATAGTTGTTAAAGCAAACAGTGTTTATCGATAACCTCTTTAATCGCGTGCTCTCGCGAGATTTCAAACGGACTACAGGATGATGTCACCAAAACAGGAAGGAGTAGTTCTAAAGCAACCCCAGCTTAACTCGCGTATTCTCACGGGATTTTGGACGGACTACAGGGTGATGTCACCAAACCAGGAAGGAATAGTTCTAACCAACCACAGTATCAAGAATGGTACAAACCCCGGATCTTATGAAATAGGAACAAACTACAGAGTAATGCCCCTCAAATAACAGCTGTAGTTAGGCAGAAAATAAGCTCAGCTATATGCACTCAACAACTATCGTCTCTTGCATCTTCTGAAAGTTATAAAGACACTTAGTATGGTAGTCTAATAGGTATCATAGAATGCTGCAAACACGTTATAGTGATAAAATAACTCCAACTGTTAAGAACAACATGGAGTGGAATCACATCTTACTGACAGGGTGGTCATGATCATGGTAAATTGAACCACGGATTATCATCTTTGAGCCCAATCCTGTCAGTGCGTAATTTGAAGACCCATTTCTGTTCCTTATAAAATAGGAATTTTGATATATCACTTATATGTGATGGAATAAACGGTTTCTCAAGAACAACCCACATAAAATCTGTTTCACTGTGGTTGTATTGTAAAAAATGTTTAGTTAATCTTGAGACATCTTTTCTGCAACGAAACGTGCTTTTATGTTCTTGCATCCTCACTCGCACCTTCCTGGTGGTCATGCCTATATAGCGTAAATTACATGGGCATGTGATTTGGTAGATCAGGTTAGTGCTGTTACAGTTAGTAAAGTGTCTCAACTGCCAAGGGTGGTCGGTGCCTATGTCGATGCTTGTTGTCTTGGTCGTTAAAGGACAGACCGAACATCCCCCACATGGATGGTGTCCCATTACGGGAGGTAAGTCCCACAAGGTGCCCACCTCTCTGGTAGAAGTTTCTCGAGGACGGGTGTGTATCAGGCGGTCCCTTAAATTGCCCGACCTCTTAAATGCAAAAAGGGGAAACTCAATCTTATCATTGCTACTGTTTAGTATGCGCCAACGACGCCTAATGATTTTCTGGATACAATTGGATTTTGTATTATAGGTAGTAACCAGAGTCAGGCGATCCAGTTTGGTCTTCCCTCCTTTCGGTTCAAGAAGTGCCTCACGATGATTGTTGGCTGCACGTTTCAACGATTGTTTGATGAGTTTCCTAGGATAATGTCTACTGGTTAGCTGTTCCGATAATTCCTCTGCATGATGTGCAAAAGTTTCTGGAGTTGAACAATTCCGCCGAACTCGGAGGAATTGCCCAAAAGGCAAATTATCGCATAGGGATTTGAGGTGCTGACTCTCGTATAGAAGTAGCGAATTTCTTGCCATCGGTTTTCGATACAATTCACTTTCGAGACCAGTCTCCGTCGTGTAGATGGAGAGGTCCAGAAAGGAAACCTTCTCTTTGCTTGTTTCGATGGTAAAGTGTAAGAAATCGTTCTGATTATTCAGCCACCGATGGAAGTTTGTAACTGAATCTATGTCCCCTCTCCACACCACTAGAACATCATCTATACAGCGTTTCCACCACAATATAGACGATAAAAAGGGGTTAGTTGGATTTAACACTGTTGTCTGTTCGAACATATGGACATACAGGTTTGCTAACGAAGGAGCAAAAATGCTGCCCATGCTCGTCCCTGAGACTTGATGGTATACCGTGTCTTCGTACCTGAAAAAAATGTCTTTCATAGCTATGGTGGCTATGGTAACGAATGCCCCTCACCTTTTTCTCACTGATAAACCCTTTCTTAAGGACTGGTCGATGATTGCGTGGCGCTGCACCCGCGATTGGCTGATACTAATTATCAGTACAGCCAAGCGGATGGCAGATGGCATTTTAGTGGAAATACAAACCCTCGAGGGCCAGATCCGCGCTACAGTTACCCCGACAGCCTTTAAGAAACAGAAAGACGAGTCAGATAAATCAAACAAGGAGTTTTTTGATCCCATTTTGCAGACTAAGGTAGATAAGTTCAAAAAGGACTTGGCCAAGTTCAACCTTGAACGTATATACCCATACACGAGTGACAACTATAAAGCCCCCGACTTCAGTCGCAGCGTGCGTATGTATGGATCCAACTACTCTGGGTCTAGCTCTGATTCTGGCAGTGACCAAGGAGCTTCCAATCCACAAACACCTGCTGGTGGCGGCCGAGGTAGGTCTGGTAGGGCTGGTAGATATCAGAACCATAGAGGACAGTATAACATGGCAGGACAATTGTGGTGGCCTCCAGCACCGTGGGGACATCGGGGCAATTTTCAGCAGCCATTCCAGCCACCAATGGGCCCTTTTCCAGGCTACCCACAATACAATAATCAGCCTTTTTTAACGTTTTGCCCCCGACGATCTCGGGGCAAAAGAAGACAAACACAAGGACAACCACAGGTCCATTGGGAAGATACGGCAGGTCCTCATACCGGGACCAGGAGCCACACCAGACAGAATGCGCAGGAGTAGGCTTACAACCTGAGACTAGTTTGGTGAATAATCTAAGTAAGAAAACCTTGTCCGCCATTGAAGAAGTGGTTCTTAATAAAGGGTTGGGCTTTGTGACGACAGATAATGGTGATCCATTTTTACTCCAGATTGAATTAGCCCAATTTTTTCGGAAACTGCAACTACATTACTTCTTTAACAATAGAAGTAATGAGGAGTCTGATTTGGAGAGAGATGTCAATACCGGCCTAAGACCCAAATCTACTTTCCTACCCCCAACACATGCCATACCGTCCCAAGTGTTCACCTTTGAACAGGCGGTCAAAGATGACATTGAAAAAATCTGGATCTCCCCTAAGTCTGGCTATAATAATCTGTCCAGAATGGAGAGACAAGCTTTGAAAACATTAACTGAGGATTCCTCAGTAATTATCAAGCCTGCCGACAAAGGGGGATCGATTGTACTACAAGATGTGGAGACTTATGGGACTGAATGCCTTCAACAGCTGAGTAACACCAATGCATACAAGCCACTCACTATAGATCCTACCCCAAGACTAATGAATGAGATTAAATTCTTAACAGAGGAAGCCTTAACAGAAGGTTGGATAACTCTTTTAGAGTCCCAATTTTTACAGACACAACATCCCATTATGCCCTACTTCTACACCTTACCTAAGGTGCATAAACCTCAGAGACCACCACCAGGGAGGCCTATTATTTATGGCCAAGGATCAGTTCTAGAGCCCCTTTCGGCTTTTGTAGATCACTTCTTCAGACCAATAGTGCACATTATGCCTACCTATCTGAAAGATACCACAGATGTCCTGAGGGTGATCCCGGATATCCCTTTCAACCAGGAGACAGACTATCTAGTCTCCCTAGATGTCGAGTCCCTGTATACCTTGATCCCCCAGGATGAGACTTTGGAGACCATCAGATCCATCCTGGGTGACACTGAACTTGACTCTATCACCCCTGTACCTTTAATTATGTCTTTAGCCACCATAGCTATGAAATAAAAAAATTTCAGGTACGAAGACACGGTATACCATCAAGTCTCAGGGACGAGCATGGGCAGCATTTTTGCTCCTTCGTTAGCAAACCTGTATGTCCATATGTTCGAACAGACAACAGTGTTAAATCCAACTAACCCCTTTTTCTCGTCTATATTGTGGTGGAAACGCTATATAGATGATGTTCTAGTGGTGTGGAGAGGGGACATAGATTCAGTTACAAACTTCCATCGGTGGCTGAATAATCAGAACGATTTCTTACACTTTACCATCGAAACAAGCAAAGAGAAGGTTTCCTTTCTGGACCTCTCCATCTACACGACGGAGACTGGTCTCGAAAGTGAATTGTATCGAAAACCAATGGCAAGAAATTCGCTACTTCTATACGAGAGTCAGCACCCCAAATCCCTACGCGATAATTTGCCTTTTGGGCAATTCCTCCGAGTTCGGCGGAATTGTTCAACACCAGAAACTTTTGCACATCATGCAGAGGAATTATCGGAACAGCTAACCAGTAGACATTATCCTAGGAAACTCATCAAACAATCGTTGAAACGTGCAGCCAACAATCATCGTGAGGCACTTCTTGAACCGAAAGGAGGGAAGACCAAACTGGATCGCCTGACTCTGGTTACTACCTATAATACAAAATCCAATTGTATCCAGAAAATCATTAGGCGTCGTTGGCGCATACTAAACAGTAGCAATGATAAGATTGAGTTTCCCCTTTTTGCATTTAAGAGGTCGGGCAATTTAAGGGACCGCCTGATACACACCCGTCCTCGAGAAACTTCTACCAGAGAGGTGGGCACCTTGTGGGACTTACCTCCCGTAATGGGACACCATCCATGTGGGGGATGTTCGGTCTGTCCTTTAACGACCAAGACAACAAGCATCGACATAGGCACCGACCACCCTTGGCAGTTGAGACACTTTACTAACTGTAACAGCACTAACCTGATCTACCAAATCACATGCCCATGTAATTTACGCTATATAGGCATGACCACCAGGAAGGTGCGAGTGAGGATGCAAGAACATAAAAGCATGTTTCGTTGCAGAAAAGATGTCTCAAGATTAACTAAACATTTTTTACAACACAACCACAGTGAAACAGATTTTATGTGGGTTGATCTTGAGAAACCGTTTATTCCATCACAGATAAGTGATATATCAAAATTCCTATTTTATAAGGAACAGAAATGGGTCTTCAAATTACGCACTGACAGGATTGGGCTCAACGATGATATTCCGTGGTTCAATTTACAATGATCATGACCACCCTGTCAGTAAGATGTGATTCCACTCCATGTTGTTCTTAACAGTTGGAGTTATTTTATCAATATAACGTGTTTGCAGCATTCTATGATACCTATAAGACTACCATACTAAGTGTCTTTATAACTTTCAGAAGATGCAAGAGACGATAGTTGTTGAGTGCATATAGCTTAGCTTATTTTCTGCTTAACTACAGCTGTTATTTGAGGGACATTACTCTGTAGTTTGTTCCTATTTCATAAGATCTGGGGTTTGTACCATTCTTGATACTGTGGTTGGTTAGAACTACTCCTTCCTGGTTTGGTGACATCACCCTGTAGTCCGTCCAAAATCCCGTGAGAGTACGCGAGTTAAGCTGGGGTTGCTCTAGAACTACTCCTTCCTGTTTTGGTGACATCATCCTGTAGTCCGTTTGAAATCTCGCGAGAGCACGCGATTAAAGATGTTATCGGTAAACACTGTTTGCTTTAACAACTATATCCCGGTATACGCAATCTGTTTTTCCTAACCCTTCCTGTAGAACTTAGGAAATGTTTCCCCCTTTTTTGTTTGCTATTTCCAACACAATGTTTAAATACAACCAGGCTGTGGTTGGTTAAAACTACTCCTTCCTGGTCTGGTGACATCATTTTGTAGTCCGTCAAAATCTCGCGAGATTACGCGAGTTAAGCTGGGGTTGCTTTGAACTATTCCTTCCTGGTTTGGTGACATCATTCTGTAGAGTTTACGAAATGTTTCCCTTTTCTGTTTGCTATTTCCAACACTATGTTTAAATACAATCAGGCTGCGGTTGGTTAAAACTACTCCTTCCTGGTCTGGTGACATCATTCTGTAGTCCATCAAAATCCCGCGTCTCAACGTATGAATTAGAGGCTCTTTCGAGCAGCCCAATGCCTCCCCTCAGTCATCGTTTGGGACAACGATGGACAGGTAGGCTCTAGAATCAGTCTGGGCTGTTTTTTGGCACTTGTTTTATGAGGACTTGGTTAACATTAAATAGTGATAAACAAGCCAACTACCTCATGGTTGTCTCATTAAAAGTTTGGCCCCTTTTATCTGTCAGCCTTGAATAGGGGACAAAAGGTATTTTTGCTGTATTGGCAATCATTTTTTGAGTTTATTTAAACTACATATGCTAAAATATTTTTTGTTAAGTCTAGCTAGAGAGTTGTATGTGGGTGCGAGGACTCTCTTGGGTGATAAGTTTATACCAGGAAGTCAGGCTCTATGTGCAAGACACAGTGGTGCACCCCAAGCATTATTAATAGACAGAGCAGGGTAAAAAGGGCTCGCTCTATCTATACTAAGTGTAGGGGTTGTCTTGTCCTTACAGAGCGAGGTCTCACATTTACCTGAGCCAGGTCCAGGAAGAGGTGAGGTCCTTTCCCCGGGCACACTGGGTGAGTACTTGAAAATCTTGAACACTAATGAATAGATTACCGTTTTTAACAGACCTTTGAACCTATTAAGGGTCCACATATGTTTTTGTTGTTGTAGATCACACCAGGTGCCAAGGAGGAATTGAAACAGATGTAGGAGAAATATATCCTTTACTGTTATTAGTTCACTTGTGTGTTTTTTATTATTATTTTTTCACACGTTTCTCACTAATTTGGCAGTAGCATTCTTTGAGAACAGAGACCCTGACGAAAGCCTTGGGTTTCCTCCCATAATAGGCTGAAACATGTTGGTCCTCTCGCAGCTATTTGTTTAAACTGCGTTTATGTTGTTGCACTGTTCTTGTTTTTAACAAGGAAGGGGCTTATGCCCAATAAAGTAATTTTTGTTAAAGCTCCCTTTCCTGTTTTAACCATCACACTCATCTTCATTTTTTTGCACTGCACTTTCCCATCAGATCATCATCATTTGGTCTAATCTAGTAATTGTAGGTCATTACCCCATGCCAAAGATGGGGGTATGCCGTATGTCTCAATGATCAAGAGACAGAATACCCTGGCAGGATTACCAAATGAAATTATTGATCCATACAAGTTATTGATGGGAATCCATAATGGGTTTTGATTAGCAATTACAGGTGGCCCTTTTCTTGGCGATCTGGTCTGTTGTTCATAACTGTTAGCCACTTCTTTATCTTGTTGTACTTTTTAGACATGAAGGTATTTTGAAAGATATTCAGATCAGGTTTCTGATTTAGACCTCTAAGTTTGTTTGTTGTTCATGTTGTTCCTTCAAGGGGATAGAACTTAGACGGGTCTTTAAATGTCCTTTAGCCCTCCGATACCGTTTTGTTAGTTATACTAGATATACCATGCCTTGTGTCATTCCAAAACAGCCTTGATCATTCAGAACTAAGTAACTTCAATTAGAAAGTAATTCAAAAACAGGATGAATCACGGCAGCTGGGGAGCTCTTCAAGTAGCAAGATAAGTTCTCTTTTGACGCATTAAACTTTCCATGAAGCGACACTAAAGATCCACTTACAGCCTTCCCACAGTCTTTACCACTTAAGAAAACTTCAGTGTCCTTATTTCTACACCGTTATCTATACGGTAACTCCCCAGTTTCCTGTATGAACCCTTCACCCAACGGTTCGTATCTGCCTGCTTGGATATATCTAAGGCCGTATTGCAACTGAAATATAGTGACTGGCAGTATGATATAACCATGAATTGACCATTCTGTAGATGTTGACTCTGCTATAGTGAAAGTTAACTTCTCCAACTCTTCAATGAGCAGCATGGTGTACTTTGCATCTCTGCATGCCATAGTCAACTGTTTGTCGGTCAGATTGTAAATCGAAAACAAACTTGTGCTGGTAATGTATTTCTATGGCACCTGGCCTTAATGCAATGACTGTGGGTCCAGCTTAAAAGAATAATGGAGCACAATTGAGATTGCCCATGTTGTAGAATATACAAATGCAGAGGACACAATGTTGGCCAATGAATAAAATATGTGAAGAAAGTGTGGTCATACCGTTGTCTACCACAACCAGGGCCTTTTCGAGGTTAATCCTATCAATTTCACATAATCTCTCTGCAGCATCCTCTTGTAAGACTTTCCATAGTTCATTGTAGTTGGTATACAAGAAGCGCTTCTTACTCAGTTTCTTGGACCTAACAAGAAATCCCTAAGATCTATTTTGTCTGCTAGAAGGGAAAAGTGCTGTTTAACCAGTTGTAGTGTCGAGGTTTTTAGCCATTCTAGGCACAACTTCCCAACACTGTAAGAAGCCACTACCCCTGGGTCGTCTGTGTGCACATAGCCTGGGTCAGGCCTACGGATATTAAACCCTTAGGTGTTACCATTGAATCTTGCTTGACACCTATTCGTGTCGATAAGCAAACCAACCATCCCTTCCAATTGGGAGCTGAAGAATTGTATGTACCACTCTGTAGCATTGCACCAAGGTCCTCCTCACTAATCAGTGTGTTATTCGACATACCGTCAATAGGCATGGGCGAGGGGATGCGTAATGTTTCCATGTCTTTAATTTTTGTAAACCTATAGCAGGCAGTCTGTTGCACTGTTCTGTTCAGGAATATTATCTGTGACGGTATGAGGCAAGCTCTAAATAAAACCTCCATACCCTGATCCTGCCAATCTTTTGTCCACCAGATGGCTTTTGTGTCTAATGTGTTTCTCCAATAGTCAAAACCTATATAGACAGTTGGGAAATGAGAAAGGTGCTGAATAAAAGAGCTTTGTGTTAGTCAGCATGATTTTCTTTGCAGTTATATTCTTCTGTACTAACTTACAGTAGTATGACATTGGGTCTGATGTATTGAACGCTGAAAAGTATGCACATTTCTGTGCAAATGTGGCAGATCTACCTTTCGGTGTGCCGGCAATGTTCTCATTGGTGGTAAGTGTTTATAGTGCGTGGAACTCTAGCTCTGTGCATAAAGTGGTGATCATAATGCTGGTAACAAACATGCTATTATAGTCAGGTGTATCTTCATACGATGCCCTGTAAGAAAATGCAGCAGATTGTTCGGAATCTGACAGCATAGTATTTATAGTCTCAATGTCCCAATCATCAGAGAGTGTACTCGGGGTAACGAAGTCATTTGTTGATATTTTGAACATGTGTGGAATTTTCAAATGTTTGGTGAGACCAAATACATCATATGTAACCATATCCCACACTATACCATCCGGTACTGGAATTGCTGAAATGTTCACTAGGGACAAGTCTCTTTGCTCACAGTGTGATGATGTATGTGGTTTCAAGACAAGTCCACAGGTTGTAATGCAGAGCATTGTGGGAGGTAATGCAAGTTCAGTAGTAGGAAAAAGACTTTCACTATACCAATCCAAATTAACAGGAAAAGGATCCCTAATGCAAACCAAATATGCAACCAAGGGTACACTAAATACGTCTTTTTCATTCGGGGATAGAATTGTCGAAATTGTTCTTTCTTGGAAATGGGTGGCATTTGCTCAGGTTCACTTTGGATCTGAAGAAAAGTAATTGAAGTTGATGAAGTAGCCAGACTTAGTTCGATCTATCTTTGGGAGTTCAGCAGTGTTATTTGAACTGGAAGTTGCTTCTTGTGAAGACATGCTGATGCAAAGTTCATTAGTGGGCCGAAATGCAATTTGTGTTTCACTTTCATATGGATGTTCACTTTCAACATGTGTGATTCGTACTCCGTTATTGGCTACTCCGGCATCTTGCACAGAAGAGCCTTGAAATGTTATTAGTCTTTCCATCTGAACTTCCTGTATAGTAGCGAGAGGAGATCTGCAGTTACGCAGCACGCCATGTAGTCTGCTGTTGAGAATCGGCCACATAGTGTGGTTTGATCAGATCAAAGGAGATCAATCTTTCTTTTTTTTCAGGCGGCAAGATGCAGAAGAAGTACTGCTCTTGTTCCTTGAACCGCGTGGACAGGTGCAGGTGTTCTGTAAGATAGCCCCAAACTCCTTGTCCACGATCTTTTCTCTGACTAGGTCCCGAACCTTTGGAACCCAGACAGGTCTAGCCAAAATCGGTTTCACTTTCCCAGTGGCAGTGCGTTTTACTTGGACGTTGTTTTTTAATGCCCGAAATTCACTGAGTTCCTATAAAACAGCCAAACAAACATTCAATTCAAATGGTTTTACATCCGCCACTGAGCTGAAAAAATCGAGGTCAGGTACCCACATTCTTGTCCCATACAGGATCTCATAGGGGAGACTTCCTCCCAAAGATTTTCTTAGCATATTTTTCAGTAACCTCTGGACCCTGTATAGTTGATTGACCCAACTACCGCCCACACCTAATACCATTGCTGTTAAGGATTTATTTAGGTCCCGGTTTTTCCTCTCCACCACCGAATTTTCGTCTGGGTGGTAGGGGGAGGAGTACCGCAAGGCGATGCCCATACTTTCCATGGCTTCCTTGTAAGCCTGGGAGCTAAACTCAGGGCAACAGTCAGCATGTAACATGCCAATTGCGTATGTTCCAATAAAGACTCATAAATCCTTTATAACAGTTTGTGCACCAGCTGAGCACTGAGTCCAAATCCATAGAAATCTAGAGACTGAATCCACTGCCACCAAGTTGTACTTGTAAGGCCCGTCTGAATTTAAGGGGCCGCAGTGATCCAAACAGACACATGCGAGAGGTCTGTCTGAACTGAGTAATGATGTTTGTGGTGGCCATGCTATGGTGGAAACTTTCATCTGCTCATAAATGTTGCACTTTAAGGCATAAGCCTTTGTTTGTTTAGACAAACATGGCCACCAGAATTGCCGCTTCAGTAACAAAACTGTAGCAGTGACTCCTGCATGTGCAGAGCCCAGACCCTTGTGTTCATCTAGAATTAAACCTAATCTGCGATCTGTGTTTGGTATAACTTAATCCCCCACTCCTGCAATTTGAGCATACAGTGTGTTTTGTGCAACTAATATATAGGAATATTTGAGTGGGCAAAAACACTATGTTCGCCGTGTCGCCTGAGTGAGGGCAACACAAAATGGCGGCTGTCACAAAATGGCGGCTGACTACGAAGCAAAGTCGGAAATCTCAGAACCTCAGCGCCTCCTTTTGCCATTACTCAGGCAAAACGCAAAGGACTCAAGTTAATCTGAGTCAATGGTCATGAGGTCATTGAGGTGTTGCTGCAACATCATTTTAATGTTCTCTGTTTTCTGTGACGCAGGCTTTGGAACACACAAGGTGGCAAAAAGACCACAGATGGCGGGACCACACTGCAAACAGAGACAGCAAGAGAAAATGATGGCGAACATCATTCCAAGGAAAGTTAACACTTTCCATCCCTATGTGGACAGTAGTCTCCAAAACCATCCCATCACGGAACAATCTCCTGTGTCCTGATGAATAGACTCAGAAATCACGTGTAATTTAGAAATGGCTTGGTATACTGTAGGAGCATTATCAGGAATGTAAATGCAGCAACTAGACCCAATCAATTTACAGACTCCTCCTCTATCTGCAAGGACGATGTCTAAAACCATTCGGTTTTGTAAAGTCATGAGACGATCCGCCTGAAGTTCAGCCGTCAAGTTACTCAAGGCTCCGGAAGTTACATTTATCGTAGCCTCGACAACACAAACTAGTTGTCTGATATTTCTGCTATTGACCATTGGGACCCAGAAGGGAAGAAACCCTTTAATAAAGTCTCCTCCCTCTTGTCCAGCTGTGTCTCCAGAATCAATAACCCCTCTACCATATCGTTTTCTGGGATGACTTGATGGAGCAGTGTATGTAGGGGGAAGAAGAAAAGCTATATAACATGTTCCTGAAAAATAGGCGGGAAGCCATGTATAGGCCCTATCGTGACAGACAAAATATGTACCTTGAGATGGTACTAACGGAGAGGAAATCAAGGGGGAATAAACATAGGTATGAGAACAAACACTCTTTTCCTGTTTATTCTTATTATTTTGACCATTTATCTCCAAACATAAGATACCTTTATGAGGTACAGTCCAGATTGGTAAGGATCTTCTTTGTCTAGCCTTGTCAGTGAGGCTAGTATTGTAACGAGTCACGTTCCTACCATCATATGCTTGTTTCTCGTCAATTTTAGCCATAGTCTCTATTCCCTTTATCAAAGGACTATGACTGTAATCTGATCCACCAGTATATACATCACCAGGAGGATATCGAAGTTGATTTTGATATGCATTAGAAAACATAGCCAAATAAGCCCAAGCTGAACCTTCATATGAAAACGGGAGAACTAAATATGGCATCCCTTTCTCAGCGTTATGAGGCATAAGCCCAAAAACCCAACAGTCAGTAGTGTTAACTACCAGTTGATGCTGATGTAACAACTGGAGAAGTGTGGCTCACTGGTTAGGAGCGGCAGACCCTGAAGCAGAGGTCGGCCCGGGACCAGGGTTCAATTCCCGACGCGGCAGAGTCTTCGGTCAATGTCCGCGGACTCGATAATTCTCGCCTAGGTGCCAACGCTAACCATGGGTCCCACTCTGCAACTCTGGGCAATAGCTTGCTTAATCTCCACAACGGCCCTATCAACGCCGGGGATGCCTGGCTTCACCTTGGGGGTGCCCAGGAGGGACCATCTCACAGGGAAAGCCAGGATGGGTTCCCCAGCGGTATACAGCGCCAGGACGCCCCGAGATGGGGTAACCGTGCGCTTTACAAGTATACATACATGAATGAATTGTTAAAATATTCTGTTCTCCTAACTTGTTCATGGTCTGGGAGTGATTAGAACTTATGCGGAGAGTTAGTAGGAGAAGGGGGCAAAGGAACAGAAGTTGGAACAGGTGCTTGCTGCATAGTGTGGATAACCCATCCCACACAAGCTAATAAGCTACATAAACACACTAGAATATATAATGCTACGCCACATCGACTAAACAACAGTTTCTTGTACTTATTTCTTTTTAGAATCTTAACATCATTTTCTTCCATTTCAGTATCCATTTCTCTAAAGGCGTTGTTCACGGTAATCTTCCTAGATCACTTAGCTGTGATTATTAGCCGTCCTATGACACAGCAAGTCCTGTTGACCTACTCACTATTCAGGTCACAGCCTAAGACTCCTACAGTGACCCTGCAACTTGATGGATGGTGGAAAAGAAATGTCTTTCAAAAAGAGTAACCCAAAAGAAAAGAAAACACAGTTCAATAGTTTTTTGGCAACCTAGGTCTTAGGTTGTACCGTGTCTTGCCAGGTATCGACTGGTCTCGTAACAAAGTCTCTGGGTTAGTCATGTCGAGTCTCAGATGTGTTGGTACAGCTTCTTGCAACACGTCGTCATCTTCTTTCTCAGAACTTGTCCAGTCCAGGCGTGCACTACTAAAAGGTACAAATCAAGGTACTTTCTCACATTCACTATCACCAACGCCTTCTTGGACCCACTGATCATAAGGTAAAGGCAAGGGTACCCTCTTACAGTGCACGCCGGGGACCCAGTTTTTCTTCCCAATGACTTTAACAGCTGTACGTGTCGTCAAAAGTACTTGTCGTTGAAGCCCCCAACGAGGTTCCAGATTCTACTTCCTCTGGAAGTTTTTGAGGCAGGCGAAATGACCATTTCGAATGGAATGACCTGGATCTGAGGAGACCTCCGGCAAAGCGTTTTGGACCTTTTGATGAATAACAAGTAATTTAGTGGTGAGGTCATGCAAGTAATCAACCAACAATGGATATGGAATGTCAGAGTATTTCTTTGGTCGAGGACTCCCCAAACATTGGCTGGGCGTCCAAAAAGGACCTCATAAGGACTAAGTCCTAAACGATAATGCACAGTTGTTCTCGTAGAGAGAAGTGCCAAAGGTAAGGCGTCAGGCCAGGCAAGGCCCGTGCTGGCCTGAATCTTCACTAATTTGAGCTTGAGAGTACCATTATAGCACTCTACCAAACCCGCTGACTGAGGATGGTTTGCCGCATCGAATTTCTGCCTAATCCCAAGACCCGCACACACCTTCTGCATAATTTGACCCACAAATTCACTTCCATTGTCACTCCAGACAATGCGCGGCAAACCAAACCTTGGGAAGAATTCCTTTAAGAGGACTTTGGCAGTGGACAAGGCAGTATTATCCTTTAGGGGGTAGGCCTCTATCCATCTGGAAAAGGCACAGACCACCACCAGGACCTACTTAAGGTTATTGGAACGTTCCATATGAATCTAATCTATTTGTAAAACCTCAAAAGGATACGTAGGAGAAGCAAAATGGCCTGCCGGAGTTGGAGTTCCCTTTCCTGGATTATGCATCAAACAAATAATGCAATGCTTTACCACATTCTCCGCATATTTGGGAATACCTTCATTCTGCCATACTGGATCCAGAAGCTAACATATTCCTTTTGCACTAATATGAGCTGGACCATGCACCATAGTAACTACAGGTAGTACGTAGGCATCTGGTAACAACCATCGTTGGTGTTCCGACAATTCCGTCCAACACCCTGTCGTGTCCAACATTCCCGTACTCTCTCTCCACGTACTCAATTCCTTCTCAGTTGCTTCTTCTTGAATCATCTTCACACTTTCCACTGTGTCCTCACAGATTCCTGCTTCTCTGACCCATCTTGCAGGGCCTGCAACATACATGCGACTCTTAACATCTTTCGCTGTTTCTTTCGCTACTTCATCTGCAAAAGTATTCCCACAACCCACATCATCAGTGATCCTTTTGTGTGCACTACAGTTCACAATCGCTATTTGGATAGGCAAAGCAAGTCATTCGAGAAGGTCAGTAACCAACTGACCATGCTGTATTTTTGTCCCATGGGAAGTAAAGAATCCTCTTTCCTTCCACAAGCGACCGAAACTATGAGCCACACCAAAGGCGTACTGGCTATCGTTGTAAACAGTCATGCTCCTTCCTTTTGCCAACACACACGCTCTCTTTAGTGCAATCAACTCAGCTGCTTGTGCTGAATTGTGTGAAATACGTGCAGTTTCTACTACTGTATGCAAAGTAGTAACAGCATAGGCTGCAGTCGTATCACCATTAGGAAGCTTAAAACACGACTCCTCTACCCATAGGATCCCATCCGGATCCACGAGTGGTGTATCTTTTAAATCTATTCTGCCTTTAGTTTCCTCCTCTGTACGAAGAAAACAATCATGCTGATCTTGTATATCCTCCTCTTCAGTATTAGGTAACTATGTTGCTGGATTTAAAACATTACATCGCTTGATGTGTATATGGCTAGCTAAAAGCGCTAACTCATATCCAGACAAGCGAGCACTCGTAAGATGTTGTGTTTTTGTTCTGTTCAAAAGAGTATCTACTGCATGTGGTACCATAACAACAAGAGTGTGATCCAATACCAATCCAGCAGATTGACGAATAGAGATCGCCGCTGCTGCTGTTGCTCTGAGACAACTAGGCAATGCCTTGGCTACTGGATCCAATGTAGCCGAAAAATAGGCACATGGCCTTTGCCTGTCTCCAAATTGTTGTGTTAAAACTGACAATGCACAACCTTCTCGTTCATGCACGTAGAGTGTAAAAGGCTTACTATAATCTGGAGTACCCAACACAGGAGCAGAACACAAAGCAGTACGTAAATCAGAAAAACTCTTCTGACATTCGTCAGTCCAAGGTAGAGGTTGGGGTGTGTCTTTCAGAGTAAGTGCCAACAGAGGTTTAGCCAACAAAGAAAAATTTGGAATCCACTGTCTGCAATAAGAGGTAATGCCCAAGAAGGCACGTACTTCCTTTTGCGTGGATGGCACAGACATTTGTGAAATTGCAAGGATACGTTCTGGGGTCAATCGCCTTCCCTCCTTCGACAAGAGATGACCTAAATAGGTAACCTCTTGGCGGCAATATTGTAACTTAGAAGGTGACACCTTATGATGTAAATCAGACAAATGACGCAAAAGCGAAACAGTCGCATTTTTACAAACATCCTCTAAATCGGTAGCCACTAACAAATCATCCACATACTGAATAAGAGTAGCACCTGGGGGCAAAGAGAAAGCATCCAGCTGGGACTTCAAAGCTTGGCTATAAATGGAGGGACTCTCACAATAACCCTGAGGTGTGCATCGAAATCTAAAGCTTCGGCCTCCGAGAGAGAAACCAAAGAGATCTCTACTTTCCTCAGCAATAGGAATGCTAAAGAAAGCATTCTTGAGATCAATGACTGAGAACCAATCAGCCTAAGCAGGTATCATTGTGAGCAAAGCAGTAATATCCGGGACAACAGGAAACTGAGGGACAACAATTTTGTTGATCTCTCGAAGATCAATCACAAAACGATATACAGGAGGCTTAGAAGGATCAGTACATTTAAGAAAAGGCAGAACAGGACTGTTGCAAACATTTCCTCTTGTTTCTTCAACAACACCCTTCTGAACTAAATCATAAACAATAGCCAATAAAGCTCTTTCGCCATCGTTAGAAATCTTATACTGAGTAATGCGTGGCAATTGAACATCAGGTTTGATAGTGATCACGTAAGGTGGAATCTTGAGCAAACCAACAACATTCGGACCCGTGGCCCAAAGCGTAGCAGGAAGTGAACGCAATTCAAGTGGTAGTTGATCCTTAGACAAATACATAGGAGAAACCAATTTATCACCCAAAGTAAGATGTACACCAGAGGGGGAACAATACAACGTAGCATGTAGACCTTTCAATAAAACCAATCCCAACAAATTCTCACCGCAACCAGTCGTTAAAATGAGCGGGGCTTCCAGATCATAAGGACCAATAGAGATGGGCAAAGGGTATGAAACTGGGTTGCTAACTGGGGCGCCGGAGAATCCTACAGAAACATTCGTTAAGCCAGACAAAGGTGCTCCAGGGAGTTTGGAGTGAATAATAGAACTTCTCATCGCACCAGTATCCAAAAGAAATGGCTCTGAAACACCCAATGCAACAACGTTAACATAAGGCCCATCCTGATCCACTGGAACTGATACCACTCCCTTGCTTTGTCTACGACTGTCCAAGCTAATATGAAAATCAGAATTATCGTTCTCAACACAATAATCGTCATTGTAATATTGTGCAGACTGAGAATTTTGCTGATCAAATAATTCATAGTATTCTGAGGGGGAAAGGAACGCTGTCCTTGAGACAACGCACCTCGCCCTCTACCCCTAGGTGTTGACTGAAAACCACCACGGCCTCGTGGCCCTGATAGTCCACCTGTACGCTGCAATAAAATCAGACAATTATTCTTGAAATGACCTTCCTCTTTACAATAGGCACATTGGTTAGGACCCAACGAAGCTCGTGGAACAAACGGTGCAGGTTTCTGTAACAATCTCTGAAACTGTGGAGGCTGTTGCAATTGACACTGAGCAAAACGAGGGGGATAAGCTTGTTGCAGAAGAACCTTTGTTTTCAACTCTTTGGTCTTTTTCTCTACTTTATCCTTTTCTTCCTTATCCCTATTCTCGTAATACTGAGCAGTAGCCAATATCTGAGCAGATGAAGAAACAGCCCACAAACTCTCGGAGTCTTTAAATTTATGCGATAATTCGGGAAGTAAATTAAATACAAGTTTATCCACAAATAATCGCTGTCCACCCTCCGTACTCATATCTTGACCACTGTGGTCGATGAACGTCTCTTCGAAACGAGTGAAAAAAATCAGAGACACTCTCATCTTTCTTCTGTTTACACGCAGCTAACTTATCCCAATTAACTCGGAGGGCAGGCATCATCGTTTTCATTAGAGCTAATTTTCTACCAGGCAATTCAGTGATCAAATCATCGGGTTTAGCGCCACCTACTTGTGCTGCATCTGCGGCAGTTAAAACAGCCCAATTACCACCTAAAGCTTTATCGTGGTCTTCCCTACGAAACCGAGCCCATAATGCTTGAGGGACTACATTACCCATCAGCAAATCAATATCTGCTCAATTCATAACGCACGCATCAACAGTCTGGGACAACTCCTTGTAATATCCAGCAGGATTCTTATGAGGATCCGGTAGAGACTGCTTAAGCGCCAGAACTTCAGATCTTTTCCACGGGACATGTACCCATACACACTGAAAATGAGCAGGGACAAGCGGATTAGCAGCTGGATCCCCATCTCTCCATTCTCGCATAGGATAGTGTTTCACTTTATGCCTTACTGCAGGATCAGGTTCAAGAGAAGCTCGAGAGAAAAAGGAAGACCTAAAAGTGATAAGTGTTCGAACAGCACCCTCGACATCAGAACCCACAATAAGTCCTTTATCAAATTTATCCTGTATATCAAACAAACCCTGAGGAGGTCAATCCAAATCCATATCACCCCATCCTTTAACAAGAATATTACACATAACATAAAAAAAAACTCTGTGTAGGCGCATTCCACTGAAGAAAAGTGTCCAAGATATCGCGTACATTATACTGTGGACCACTCATGATCCAATTGTGAGCGAGAGAGTCCAACCTAATGCGCTTGTCAGTATCCGGAATTTGACTACGAGATTGTCTTCGGGACGAAGCCGGAGTCAAATTAAGAGACCCGAAGAAAGGCAACAAAAGACCGGAAACGGTATCAACTAATCGTTGACAAGCCGTAGGAGAATCTGACAGTAAAACTGGAGACAACGTGTTAAGCACAGCAGGAGAAGAACTATCAGTAAAAGAAACTGACGGTAAAGGAGACTGAGGTACAGATGTCGGTGGCAAAGGAGGTGGAGGTGGAATTACCGGAAGAGGCACTTGTGGAAGAACCGGAACAACTGGTTGAACAACAGGTTGCTGAACAACAGGTTGTAATGGGGGTGCATTAGCACCTAATACATAAGGCAGAGGTAATCTCAACAAAGGAGACATTAAAGGATCTTCATCAAGATCTTTACTCTGTGTAGAAGAAGGCAATACAGGATAGCATCTATCTATTGCCATACGATGCTGTCTTTCTGAAATTGCAATCATTTGATCAGTTTCATTATTCTTAAACTGTTGAGCAGCCTGTAGAATCGTCATATCCTGTGCTTTCTTATCTTTTTTCGCTTGTTTAATTTCTTTCTGTTTGGCTTCCTTACGCCATAGGCGGAAAGAGCCAAACATTGCCGGCCGGGCTTTTCTCTTAAACAAAATTGCTTCTAAATTGTCTAATATGTCAGACTCAAAGCTACCATTTTGTGGCCACTGCAAAACACCATCTTTCTTTGTATATCGGATCCATGTTTCATTAAAAATAATAGGACCAAGACCATGTTTCAAATAGAGCTCATAAGTGGGAGTTCCAAACGGAGGAATTGGACAAGAATCCTCTAGCCGGGAATCCCTAGTACAATCAAAACAGCAACATTTCTTAAACTTACTAGGTCCAGGCATTTTGTAACGAACTGGACTATTCACAAACTTCATGAATATGAATTGTCAGGTTTCATTACAGGAAACAAAGGATTATTCATCGGGAAGGTGCAAGCCTCAATCATACCTTAGTATTCAAGTTGGTCTAAGATTTCTTTGACCTGTCTTTTTGCATCAATTTTTATAGGGTACTGTCTCTGTAGATTTGGTGTCGATTTTAATGGGATTTCGTGGTGGGTTGACTTCATGTCCCACCCTACATGGTTGTGTTATAATGCCAGAGCTAGTGCTAGTGCCCACTCCTGCGCGTATGAATGTTTTAGAGATTCAGGAACGAGGTCGGAAAAAGCAGGCAAAATGACCCTTTCCCCCTTTGGGCAATCCTTCATAAACTCAGGTGGCCAATCTCTTTCTGCAAGCAGTATGTAATATCCATATGTTAAGATCGCTCAAAAGAGACCTTCAACCTTTTGTGAGATGTCCCATCTATTTGAAGTGTAATTTCATACAGTCTATGCAGGACACTAACTCTGGTAGCAGGGTTTCCACAGTGATGTGCTCATTCAATACTGCTGTCACCAGAAAATCTTTTAGGTTCTGGTGAGCCTGGGCATTTCTAATCTTTAAGCCAGCTACTTTATTCTTTTTGATTTGAGGCTTTGCTTTAGGTTTCTCTTCCTGTTTGATATAATCTAAAGTGCGATGTGTTTCCCTTTTTGTCTTTTTCCTTATGTTCTGATCGGCCATCCTTCTCCGAGTTTTTTTATGAACCCTGGAAGGAACGAAAGGAACGTGTATCAGTGTCCTGATACCCATCAGGTTTTTTAATGTTGTCACGATTCCTAAGGTTGTACCTCTTTTCAGAGGACTCCTGTTGGGGAGACCCACCCCTTGATTGTGAATTCTTTCCTGAACTGTTATTTTTTTTTAATAGTTTTCCCATTTCTTATTAGAAGAAGTGGGTGCTTGCTTTGAGTTCTCTTTGTCAGGAATACCTGCCATTTGCGGCTTCCTTGCTTTGGTTCCCAAATTATCTCTACCCAATTCAGCATAGTTTTCTTCGATAATTTTTGGTAATTCTCGCTCCCTATTTCTAGGTGCTATTTCCCTTAGGAGGCTGTGTATGGCCACTGCTGATGCCTCCCCCTTTATAATACTCAGCATTATTGCTGAGACTTGGGCAAAATCACCCAACAATTTCATTCCCAAGTCCATGGCAGGCCCTGCCCTGTACTCATTCTGTATTTGTTTCAATACTTCTGGAACTACTGCTCAGGGAGGACTACCATGTATTCTGACATGAACAGCAGCACAGATTGTTCCCCAAGTGGTACAATCCTCAATCGAGGGAACCATCCCCATTGGCAAGCAAATAGTTAGCATTCTATGTTTTTCCTGTGGACCTGTATGGGGAAATACTGCTTCCAGCTGTGCAATTTGTTGTGCTTTCCAGAACAGAATTTGCTCACGTTTGGAAGGAATTGTCCGTATTACTGATTTCAGTGTCTGTGGGTTAATTGTAGGTGTGGTCTGGTGTGGAGCACCTGGAGCATTTCTAACAGGTTGGACTGTTAATGTTTGCATGTTGAACTGCACAATGTGTCTGTATAGCCTGGCCATGTCTATGTATATTTTACGTACTTCATCCACTAGTAGTGTATCTATCTTGGGATGTGGAGTGTATGTCGCTAAGACTGGCCAGGTCACTACTTCTATGCTGAGCCGACCAAGTCTCATGGATGATGCTGTGTGTGGGAGGGCACCTTTAAACTAGCTTTTATGCTGCTTGTTAGTTAACGGGACTTCAATGTCTTCGTATGGAATGTATTCTTCTGGTGGTTCAACTACAATCTATGTGTGGAACAATTTAGTTACCAGATCTGCAGGTGGGAACTGAACTCAGAATTAAAATACCTCTGATCCGAACACCTCATGTGCCTCAATCACAAAGGTTGTACAAAAAAGAGATTGCCAACCTCACATTTCTTTTCTCCTCACAATTGAGGAAAACAAACCAAAATTACTATATAGTTTGTTCGGTATATCCACTTCATACCTTTTTTATTTTTATTTCATTATTTTTAGGTATTTCTTGTTTGAAAAAAACACAAAACATTAACACATTTGACACTTTCTACATAAATACAAATACATCAAAATTCAACACTATTCAACAATACATATATATACACTATACATTTCACAAAGACTTTTATCAACAATAAATTCGTTTTAAAAAAATGCTCTCTGGTTAAATTTTTACCCAACGGACAAAGTCAACAGAAAACATTTCTCATTCAATAAACAGCAACTTAATGCATTTCTGTTTTAAATGCCGACGTGTTTCAAACCCAATTTCATCACTTTCTGGGTTCTCATCAGGGCTCTGTCTCTTTTGTTTATCTATAAAGTATATATAAAACAAAAAAGTGTTCTGTTTTAGTACTCAGTTATTACTCTCAAATATTCTCAATCTTCACGCCTCCATTCTCCTGTGTCACTACTTTTACCTGTATTCCAGAGTTTCGCCGGTCCACAGTTGTACGTTTTATTCACTACTTCGTCTGTGTCTTTATCTACAATGTAAGTTATATACATAAGGACCTTTGTTTTCAATTCTTAATCGACTCACAAACTCGTTTGCAAAAGCATTGTTAAAGCGTACCTCATCAGATCTTTGTCATCGTGTTGGCACCCTTATCACTTCTCTATCTCACTCGCTGTCTGTCCATTAGCTGTAATTGATAAAATGGAGTACTTTAGAATTTGATCTCCTCCATTCTATTCGCAAAGTCATTCTGCGCTAATCGCAGTTAAAGGGACATACCTGCTCTCAAATGGGCGCGTTCATGCGCGGGGTGCTACACGTCTCCAGTTGAAGTAGTAGACTGTATTCTGCCTGCAAATTATAATGTATTCTATCACCTTGATGTCAATTCTCATTATTTGCTACCCGCATTTGTTAACCTCTAGGAGGGCGTACCTGCTTTGTTTCATACACGATCCAGCGCTGAGTGCTTTTCGCGTCTACAGCTTGCTCATTTGGCTTACTCACTTCGGGGTCATCGTATCTGGCAGTTTCCTGTGAGTGCACAGTGCCCAATTTTAGTCTAACATTCATAGGATTTCAGTCAAAAATCGCCTAGAGGTATCGTTCGTATTACCTGTCTCTCCTGTGTGCCGGTCGTTAATGTTCAGATTTCCATGACATCGCGGCCATCTTTTAGTGTGTTTTTATTGTTTGGCAAACGGCGTCCATCTTTTAACGTGCATTTTTTTCAAAGATATAGCTCTCCTGGGTTGGCAAGCACAGCGGCCATCTTTTAGCATATAATCTCGCTTTAATCTTGGTTGTCTTATCTCACTCACTTGACTTCTAGAAAAACTCGATTTGGTTTTTTAAAAAAAATGTTATGATAGCCATTTGTGATTATTTCCAATTTCCAAATTGGTTGTTGTCATTTCATTCAATTTTGAAGTTCGAACAACACATTTTTCGAATTAGAGTCTGGAGACTTCAGACAATGTGTTTAATCCAGTAAGGGCACTGTTGAATTTTAGAATCAAATACGCTTCTTTATGCAATAACAGCTTCTCTGTGTCAGTGGGGCATTTTAGCTGGTTGACATTGTACAGTACTGACCACCTAAAGTCGTTTTCCCCATGTTGTTTGTCAATAAAGTGTTCAACCATGGGGGCTGATGTCACTTTATTTTTTATACGGGATCTGTGCTGCGTTATTCGTACATTTACCTGCTGGTTAGTCTTGCCAATGTAAATTTTTGAACATGGGCACATAACAACGTACACGACATTGCGTGTCCGACAGTTTGAGAACCCCACATGTTTCCATTTAATGTTAGCATGTTGGAATTCTTTTCCCTCCATCGTGCTAGTGCAGGACACACAATTGCCACACTTGTGGTGTCCTTCAATGGGTTTCATCCCCCATTGTGATAATAAATCACTCTTTGGTTTAGGCAGAGCAATCTCTGCACGCACAATATTTTGGCCAATACTCCTGTTTTTCCTGTAGGCAAACAGCAGATGAGGAAATGGGCATTCTAAGTCCTCGAATAGGTGTCAATTTTTTAAGACCATTTGTCTGATCTTATGGGTGTCAGGGCCATATGTAGTCACACAGACTAATCTATTTAGTTCTTGCTTTTCTTTGACCTCTAGTAGACACTCTCGTGGAGTAAAGCGTGCCCTCTTGTAGGAATGCTTTAGCATTTTCCGTGGATAGCCTCTATTTATCATTTCTCCACAAAATGTTTCTGCATAATGCTCATAGTCTCTTAGCTGCGTGCAATTTCTTCTTATCCGGAGTAGCTGGCCATATGGCAAATTTGCCTGTAGACTCCTGGGATGTGCACTGCGATGGTGTAATATTGTATTTTTGTCAGTTTTCTTTTTATTTAATGAGGATTGCAAACAGCCCTCTGCGCATGTGATTTGTACGTCCAGAAATGTCATTTTTGTACAGCTCGACTCGATGGAAAATTTGATATCCTGATGTTTTAGATTTAGCCACTCATGGAACTGCATCAACTCCGCGTGGCTCCCCTGCCACAGGAGGCACACGTCGTCGATGTAGCGTAGCCACTGTATTAGATGTTCTTTATATGGATTATTATTATCCACAAATTTTCTCTCATACTCGGCCATGAACAAAACGGCCATCTCTGGGGCATAAGGACATCCCATTGCTGTCCCTTTTGTTTGCATAAAGAACTGGTCATTAAATCTGAAGTAATTCTTTCTCAAAGCGACTTCTGCTAATTTAAGAATAAATTGGGTGGGGACTCTATGTGGCCTCTCTCGAGCTTCAAGATATATCTCCATTATTTCCAGTGCTTCCTCCTGGGGAATCTGAGTGTATAAGGACGTTACGTCCATAGTCACCATCAGTTGGTTCAAGGGGTTGGCCGATTATGAGAGAAAATTTGTGGATAATAATAATCCATATAAAGAACATATAATACAGTGGCTACGCTACATCGACGACGTATGGCTCCTGTGGCAGGGGAGCCACGCGGAGTTGATGCAGTTCCATGAGTGGCTAAATCTAAAACATCAGTAGATCAAATTTTCCATCGAGTCGAGCTGTACAAAAATGACATTTCTGGACGTACAAATCACATGTGCAGAGGGCTGTTTGCAATCCTCATTATATAAAAAGAAAAACTGACAAAAATACAATAGTACACCATCGCAGTGCACATCCCAGGAGTCTAAAGGCAAATTTGCCATATGGCCAGCTACTCCGGATAAGAAGAAATTGCACGCAGCTAAGAGGCTATGAGCATTATGCAGAAACATTTTGTGGAGAAATGATAAATAGAGGCTATCCACGGAAAATGCTGAAGCATTCCTACAAGAGGGCACGTTTTACTCCACGAGAGTGTCTACTAGAGGTCAAAGAAAAACAAGAACTAAATAGATTAGTCTGTGTGACTACATATGGCCCTGACACCCATAAGATCAGACAAATGGTCTTAAAAAATTGGCACCTACTCGAGGACTTAAAATGCCCATTTCCTCGTCCGCTGTTTGCCTACAGGAAAAACAGGAGTATTGGCCAAAATATTGTGCGTGCACAGATTGCTCTGCCTAAACCAAAGAGTGATTTATTATCACAATGGGGGATAAAACCCATTGAAGGACACCACAAGTGTGGCAATTGTGTGTCCTGCGCTAGCATGATGGAGGGAAAAGAATTCCAACATGCTAACATTAAATGGAAACATGTGGGGTTCTCAAACTGTCGGACACGCAATGTCGTGTACGTTGTTATGTGCCTATGTTCAAAAATTTACATTGGCAAGACTAACCAGCAGGTAAATGTACGAATAACGCAGCACAGATCCCGTATAAAAAATAAAGTAACATCAGCCCCCATGGTTGAACACTTTATTGACAAACAACATGGGGAAAACGACTTTAGGTGGTCAGTACTGTACAATGTCAACCAGCTAAAATGCCCCACTGACACAGAGAAGCTGTTATTGCATACAGAAGCGTATTTTATTCTAAAATTCAACAGTGCCCTTACTGGATTAAACACATTGTCTGAAGTCTCCTGACTCTAATTCGAAAAATGTGTTTTTCGAACTTCAAAATTGAATGAAATGACAACAACCAATTTGGAAATTGGAAATAATCACAAATGGCTATCATAACATTTTTTTTTAAAAACCAAATCGAGTTTTTCTAGAAGTCAAGTGAGTGAGATAAGACAACCAAGATTAAAGCGAGATTATACGCTAAAAGATGGCCGCTGTGCTTGCCAACCCAGGAGAGCTATATCTTTAAAAAAATTGCACGTTAAAAGATGGCCACCGTTTGCCAAACAATAAAAACACACTAAAAGATGGCCGCGATGTCATGGAAATCTGAACATTAACGACCGGCACACAGGAGAGACAGGTAATACGAACGATACCTCTAGGCGATTTTTGACTGAAATCCTATGAATGTTAGACTAAAATTGGGCACTGTGCACTCACAGGAAACTGCCAGATACGATGACCCCGAAGTGAGTAAGCCAAATGAGCAAGCTGTAGACGCGAAAAGCACTCAGCGCTGGCTCGCGTATGAAACAAAGCAGGTACGCCCTCCTAGAGGTTAACAAATACGGGTAGCAAATAATGAGAATTGACATCAAGGTGAAAGAATTCATTATAATTTGCAGGCAGAATACAGTCTACTACTTATACTGGAGACGTGTGGCACCCCGCACATGAACGCGCCCATTTGAGAGCAGGTATGTCCCTTGAACTGCGATTAGCGCAGAATGACTTTGCGAATAGAATAGAGGAGATCAAATTCTAAAGTACTCCATTTTATCAATTAAAGCTAATGGACAGACAGCGAGTGAGATAGATAAGTGATAAGGGTGCCAATACGATGACAAAGATCTGATGAGGTACGCTTTAACAATGCTTTTGCAAACAAGTTCGTGAGTCGATTAAGAATTGAAAACAAAGGTCCTTATGTATATAACTTACATTTTAGATAAAGTCACAGACGAAGTAGTGAATAAAACGTACAACTGCGGACCGGCGAAACGCTGGAATACAGGTAAAAGTAGCGACACTGGAGAATGGAGGCGTGAAGATTGAAAATATTTGAGAGTAATAACTGAGTACTAAAACAGAACACTTTTTTGTTTTATATATACTTTATAGATAAACAAAAGAGACAGAGCCCTGATGAGAACCCAGAAAGTGATGAAATTGGGTTAGAAACGCATCGGCATTTAAAACAGAAATGCATTAAGTTGCTGTTTATTGAATGAGCAATGTTTTCGTGTTGACTTTGTCCGTTGGGTAAAAATTTAACCAGAGAGCATTTTGTGAAAACGAATTTATTGTTGATAAAGGTCTTTGTGAAATGTATAGTGTATATATATGTATTGTTGAATAGTGTTGAATTTTGATGTATTTGTATTTATGTAGAAAGTGTCAAATGTGTTAATGATTTGTGTTTTTTTCAAACAAGAAATACCTAAAAATAATGAAATAAAAATTGAAAAGGTATGAAGTGGATATACCGAACAAACTATATAGTAATTTTGGTTTGTTTTCCTCAATTGTGAGGAGAAAAGAAATGTGAGGTTGGCAATCTCTTTTTTGTACAAGTATAGATGGTCCAGCCAACTCCGCGCCCCAGGACCTAACTCCCCCTTTTTTAGTCAATCACGAAGGTAACACAGCCACCAATTGCTGGTACGCCGTGTTCTAACAACTTCATAGTAACCGCATTTCTGCAGTTTTCTGAGATGTTAAGAACGTTTGCAACTTCGTCTTCCCCCAAGCCTAAACCATTTGCGTTGTAAAAAGGAGAACAATAAATAAGAGTTTGCACAATGTGGGGGAACCTTTTATGCTTACAAGCTTGCTAAACCTTCAGCCAATACACAGAGTATATCTGCTCAGCTGGGGTGGATTTTCCCTCCCCACTTCAAACCTCTCTGATAAGGTGTAAGTAGGGCTTTCTGAGAAAGCACAACTGAACTACTCAGATTTTTACTGTTAATATAAGAACTAAACCAACGTTGGCAGTGCCATGTTGGGTAGTTCCTAGGAGTCCCCCAGGACCTGCATGTTTTGGATGGCCTAAATTGAAAGCTTGGTGTCCCAACCGCTTTAGGATGCTCCCACAGGATCTGTCAGCCGTTAGACCAGCTAGCTCTACAGTACCACTACCACCCCCCTGTATTCTACAGTGGAGTAGGTAGACTCTGGCAACCACTGAACATTACAACCCTGATTCCTTAGGGATCGTGAAAAACAGTACAGTACGTTTCACTCAGACACTCGTGCTTGCTTTCTCTCAGAAAACACACAGGATGGCAATTAGGACATTTTAATAAGAATTTATTGGTGCAGCGACAGCCTGGTGTAAAACGTATTTAATGCAACAATCAGGAGACAGAGGCACACAAAAGAGATTGCTAGCGCTAATATAGTGAATAGTAGATACATTTCTACGACAGTGCTAATAAGACTAACAGAAACAGTTCTGATAAAAACAGTAGCACTTGCATATTCCTAAAATGCACGCTTTAAGTAATTTTCTAAAATGTACCTAGCCACAGCTATGTGTATCTGTAGCCAAGAAACCCCCGGGGAAGAACCAGCCCCTTACCTGATGGTTTAGAATGAAGGACCCCATCTCTGCGTTGAGTATGACAACCCACCAGGGATGTCAGACTGCTGCTTGTTAGAGATTCAACATGCAGGACCCCAGTCTGAGCTTGGATGTAATTCTCCTCTAATTTGTAGGGGGGAGTGATGGTATTTTATACTAAAGTAGTCATTCCAGGGTTTTTTCTAGAATCAATATGTTTTTAAAACAACCATGGATGTTTTGAAAACAATCATAGATGTTTGAAAACAATCATAATTGTTTTTCTAAACAAGTGCGATCCTGCACAGCTAGCTGTTGGCCAAGGATGAAAGAAAAGTGTTGACCCTTATACAGAATAAATCTGCTGTGCCTGGGGACATGTTTAAGTATGTCAGGTACAGGGATTCTGATAGAAGACTATGAGCCTGGTGTAGAAGAGACAGGAGCAAGCTATTAGGTAAAAGGTCACCTGTTAAGAATCGCTATAGTGGTGTGGATGGAGTGTTGTTGTATGGAGTATACATGACAGAGCTCTCCTAAAGGACATGACAGTCCAGCCCAAATTGCCAGGCCAGGTCCTCCCTGGACCGGAAGCTAGCCTGACTGATGAGGGGTGTTACTCTGAAACTGGTCCCAGGATGGTTGTTTTCGGTTAATGGAAGACCTGGCTTGGCAGTTTGGGCTGGACTGTTCCCATGAAAAACAGGGTCCAGACTGATTTGCATATGGCCGGGTCTGAACTGGGGTGGCGAAGTGAGCAAAAGAACGATGATGGATTCAACCCAGATCTTTGACTGGGGGATGAGTGTCTAAAAAGTTTCAGTGCTCTGTCCATCATCTCCTTGTGTTTTCTTAAAGGAGTGCAGGTACCTCAATTCTGATTGACCTGTGCATTGAATGTACTTCCTATTTGTTGGTAGGTGATGCAGAAAGGGATATGTATTACATTGTGATTAAGCTACACTGTAAGTAAGGGCTATGTCACCAAATAGCACTTGATGAGAACTGCACTTTTGGGGTAAGGTATAATTAACATATGCTTGGGATTTTTAACTACTGTATGCCCCCTTTTCTTAAATGTTAAGGTATACATCAACATTGTTTGGAATCATGAAGGTTTGAATGAACTGAAAATGGGCAATACACTAAAAGCTGGCCTGAACGGTGGCGTCAGAATGTTTTTTGTCCAGGGCCCCATAAATCCCTGTCTTAGCGAAATTCACATTGACAGCAACAGCAACAACCAAAGTTAGAAATGAAGAGCTCCCCTCCTACAGAAAGCTCCAGAGCCCAACTATATTAGAAAAACCAGACCCAGAGAATCAATACAGGTGCCTCCCCGCACAAAGTGGAGATTGTCAACAGGGACGCCCAAAATGAGACCATCCAAAAGCAGGACGTACCTTTGGGACCCACTGGTACCAGATAAGCTCAAGAGAGGCAAGAAGCCTCAAACCTAAATGGCACAAAAGCTGAGCTAGAAGACACCATCTGCACCCAAACAAATGGGGAACCCAGTGGTAGGGCAGCAGACAGGAGCACTAGGCCAAAAAGCCATCCAGAATGGGGCCACCACATTATTGGTCCAGGGAGGAACAAGGGGAACCATAGAGCGACCAATAAGGCCCCCGGTCTGTATGGACAAACAGCAGTCAAAAGAAAAGAAGAGGAAAGTCAGTGGACGAAAAGATGACTGGGTCATCAGCCACCAACACCCAACTGTCACGATTCGCTCCCTGCACTCTCATGCCCTTCACCAGGGGGTTGAAATCTGGGACTTTTCAGTGTTCTAATAGGCTTCCGGACAATCCTCTGCATATATATCTTGACTTACACCCATTTGAACACTATTTGGAGATTGCCATTTATTTCCAATCTATGCCAGGTTTTGTGGAAGCCAGTCTGCTCATACTTGAAACTCCATTACCTATAATCCCCTGCTCACTGCTTTGCTCTATCCCTGCATGCCAAGGATGGGTGGAGGAATTCAGCACACCTGTGGCTGGCAGCTGTTAGCCTGCTCACACCTGGTGCATATGATTACTGAGAGCTCTTTTAAGCCTCAGCACCCTTCAGTCCAGCTTAGGTCTTTGTAGCTTTGTTCCCTTGAGATTGACCCTTGTTTCCTGTGCTTTTGCTGTCATTGTTTCCAGGATTCCTGAGCTATAGTTATTCCTTGTTTCCTTGATTCCTGTGCTATAGCTATCCTTGTTGTTGAGCTAGCACTGCCTGCAGGGGTTACCTTGATTCTTGAGGTATAGCTATCCTTGTTCCTGAACTAGCACTTCCAGCAGTATTATGCTGATTCCTGTTCGGTACCTGTAGCTATCCTTGTTCCTGAATTATCACTGCCTTCAATGATACCTTGATACCCCGATTCCTGACCCGCACCTTTTCCTTGTTCCTGAACTAGAACTGCTTTCAGTGCTACCTTGTCTCCTGAGCCTGACCTATTCCTTGTTTACTTGATTCCTGAACCAGTACTATCTTGTGCACCCCTGAAGTCTCTCTCCTGTATTTCCCTTTTGCCAGTCCCTGCTTTTCTTCCCATTACCTGTTCCAGTTCCTAGTTTGCTGTCTTCCTACTCCTCGTGTCTTACTTCTCATCTCCTTGTATGTATTTTACCTGCTTTCTGCCAAGTGTGCCTTTTCTTTTCCATTCTTTCCTGTTAAGCAATCCTCCTTGATAGCTCCTTGCCTGTTGTGGCTGTATATTTAGTTCTACACCCGTGCTGTTATTGCCTTGCGTGTTCCTGTTTGATTGCCAGCATCCATGGGCAGAGTTAACAACAGTTAACAATAGTTAACATTATTTAACAACCTAGGTGGTGTTTCCTGTCCACTGTGAGTATTGTCTTTTAGTTACATTTAAAACATTACCATAGGTATCAGCTCCAAAGACCCTGCCTTAACATGTATATCCTGTAAGTAGATATTTTTAGCCAGTATCTGTAACAGCAATTGTGGGTGAAGAACTCACTGAGCGTCAGTTTGGAGCTCCCAAGTGCTTTACCGTTAATTGTTAATGTTGTTATATATATGTCTTGTTCGTCCTTCCTGGGAGTTACTTATTCTGAATACTAAATTGCCTCTTGAGTGCCTGTCCTTTCTGAGTCTTAACCATCTTGTTCCCTTGTGCAGGCTTCTTCTATGGATCTCATTTCTAACTGGGCAACAAGGTACTCCTCTTTTTGCTTACTTTTTCTACCCAGCCACCAGCCCTTGTCCAAGTCTCTTACTGTGTCCTAGAAAGAACCCTGGACAGTCCTGACAGAATCTCCAACCCACATTTCTAGAGTCACTTGTGAGGTTTCTTTGCATTCAGTTAGCTACCATTGTTCTGTTAGATTTGTGTGTGAAAATACTGAAGGTGTATCATAATGAAAGATTTACGAAAGAAAGGCCCCAGTCTTCATTTCAGTTTGTGCAGGGCAGTTCCACAGTGCCCAACAATGAAATTCATTTAGTGTCAACTTTTAATTTTTAGGATGTTAACCCTAGTCCTGAAACAAGGAACCTTCTTATGGGAAATGGACATTTATGTTTTGAATATTTTGGCTCTCAACACCTCTTTGCCATACCTGACTTAATCTTCTGTTCTGATCTTGATTCAATGACTGTGTCAGCATTTCAGAAGGAGAACACAACCTTACTCTGTTTGCTGGACATGAGTTCTGTTTCTCACATGTCTGCTGGAAGTGGTTATAAAATGGCATGTTTAACCACACAACAGGCAAAGAAAGAGCAAATTAATTTAATAGCCTCTGTTTTCCATTCAAATTAAATAGCCCAATATTGTGACCCAGTAAAGTTCACTGTCCCTGATACTAAATAGACAATGGGTAATACTACATTCAAAGGAAACACTAATCAGTTTAACAAAAGCGAGGAATGTCCTACTAAAATAAAGGGAGCTAATAGTCAGTTTGAACTCTAAGGTGTAGTTATGTTGCTTGTTGTAAAGTTGCCAAGTCTACCACTATTCTTGTAGAGAAACACCTACGATCTCCTCAAGATATAATCAAATCTAAGATTCTGAATTCCAACAAGAGATTAAACTTTTTCAGACCCTGTTAAAAAACTATAACTCAAACTTCAAGTGGGAATCTAAAATCACTGTAGAAGACTATTTTTCTGCATCTATGTTAGCCTCCTTACACATGGAGAATGAAACCTTGTGCTCTCTTCTGCGGTCCCCTCAGAGCTGGTCTAGTGAATAACATGTATAATACTGTGACTCACAACCAGTAGCAGCCTGTCCCCTGCCAAAGTGGCAGGGTGGGCAGGAGGAGAATGGTGGGGAGGGAGGGGTTTGGGGACACAATAATAAAATAATAAAATACAATACCTTAACTGAACGCCACTGCCTGCCGTATTGCGTTCTTAAAGTCTTCTTCTGGGCACCGGCTCCCAGACTGCACTGCGACCAATCCTGATGCTACTTGAAGGCAGTGTCAGAATTGGCCTGAGCGCTGTCAACTTGCGCTCTTAGGCAGACTGGGAGCCTGTGCCTGCTCTCTCCAGTCCCAGCAACACATCTAGGGCTGGAGAGAGCTTCAGTGTGCATGCCAGTTTGGCTGGTCTGAGACAGCCAGCCACATCATCATGCTCACTGCAACAGTGTCCACCACTCCACACCAGCAGTGTCATCCCCCTGGACCCACCCCCAAGACTCGTCAGAGTCCTGGGAGTGGGTCCAGGGGGAGTAAAATGAAACTGTAATAAAACAAGTTTAAAACCTGTATTATAATTGTTTTATTTGAGGGTGGTGGCGGTGGGGCAGCGGTCCTCTGCCCTAATGGAGAAGAACAAAGTACTCATCCATTGTTTGCTCTCTCACCTTCAAGCCCACCACACATTGAATGGTCAGGAAATATCTGTACTCTATACTCTGATGAATTTGTGCCACCTTGTAAGGCAGGAAATCTGGGAAAATCTCCCATGACCAAGAAATCTCTGACCTAATTACTCTGACTAAGAGATGTGAACTGCCAAATGGTGAAGAAGGTATGGTCATCAGAGACTCTCAGAATCATCCTTGACTCAACGCTCTCAATGATCAAGCAAGTCAACGCCGTCTCCTCCTCTTGCTTCAACACCCTCCGCATGCTCCGCAAGATCTACAGGTGGATCCCAACTGATACAAGAAGGACCGTCACCCAGGTCCCCATCAGCAGCAGACTCGACTATGGAAATGCCCTCTACGCGGGAGCCCCGACTAAGCTCATCAAATGACTGCAATGCATCCAAAACACCTCGGCACAATCCTCAACGTACCACGCCATGGCCACATCACCCCCACCTGCACTGACTACCTGTCAACAAGAGGATATCCTTCAAACTCCTCATCCACGCACACAATGAATGTGAATGTGAATGTGTTGTATTTGTAAAGCGCACGGCTGCCCACGCGACGGGGCGTCCCGGCGCTGCACTCATACCGCTGTGGAACACTTCCTGGCTTTTCCATGTGAAATGTCCACTCCTGGGCACCCCCAAGGTGAAGCCAGGCATCCAAGCGCTGCTGGGGCCATTGTGGAGATTAAGCAAGCTATTGCCCAGTGTCACAGAGTGGGACCCATGATTAGACTAGGAACCGAGGCGAGAATTATCAGATTCGGGGAGATGGAGTCCAAGAGCCGCCGAGTACGGGAATTGAACCCTGGTCCCGGGCCAGACCTCTGCATCAGGGTCTGCCGCACTAACCATTGAACCATGCTTCTCCACAATGCTCTCCACAAGACAGGCCCAGGCTACCTCAACAGATGACTCTCCTTCTACATCCCCAACCACCAGCTCCACTCCGCCGACCTCGCACTCGCCACCGTCCCGCGCATCCGAAGGACAACCACAAGCGGGAGATCCTTCTCCCACCTCGCCGCCAAGACATGGAACACCCTCCCACTAAGCCTACGACAGACCCTAGACCTGCTGACCTTCAGGAGGCTACTCAAGACCTGGCTGTCCGATCAGTAGCGCCACCCCCCCTTCCCAGCGCCTTGAGACCCTGGCGGGTATGTAGTGTGCTTTACAAGTGACTGATTGATTGATTGATTGATTCAGATGAGCACTATTCCTAGACATCCCAAAGAAACAGCTTCAGTGTGTTTTAATGTGAGGATTTCACTACTGGAATCAGGGAATCTACTGTTCATAAGCTACTACCATTCCCAGAGCTTAGAGTCTGTCAACATTGTGCCTCTCCGTCTGCAGCTTGCCTTCTTCCAGACTCCTTTGCCGGGCTGCCTGTCCTCGGAGCCAGTGTCCCCAGCCAGCCTACCTGCCTTCCGAGCAAGAGTCCCCAGACGGCCTGCCTGCCTTCAGAGCTAGAGTCCCTAGCCGGCCTACCTGCCTTCGGAGCCAGAGTCCCCAGCCAGCCTACTGGCCTCCGGAGCCGGTGTCCCCAGCCGGCCTGCATGCCTTCCAAACCAGCCTCCCCAGCCAGCCTGCCTTCCTTCACAGTCAGAGTCCCCAGCCGGCTTGGCTGCCTTGTGAGCCAGAGTCCCCAGCCAATCTGCCTGCCTGCCTTCGGAGCCAGAGTCCCCAGCAAGCTGCCTGCCTTCAGAGCCAGAGTCCCCAGCCCTGCCTTCAGAGGTTTCATCACATATACTTTTAGAGACCTAGTCCCCAACTTCAGAAACAAAACTTTTTAGTAGCTCTGGCTTTGATGTTACCATTAATGTTTTGACTGGATATTTGTTAGATACAATAATGCATTTTTACCAGCCAACATGATTAGTTGTAGATTATATGATGTTGGTTATTCTGTGGATGGTAACATCAAAGCCAGAGCTACTGAAGAAACAATGCAATTATTCACATACTCATATTATCCAAAATAGTCTTTGCATGGTTATCAGCATGATTAAGTCAGTTACGTTATTTTTTTCAATCCTATGAAAAACAGATGTACTTGTAAATGCTCTGACCCAGTGCTTGATCTGCCATCATACAGGTTCTTTCCCAGATGGCGATGTTTATGGCCCCTAAGCGCCCGGGAGCGCAGATTGATACTGTGGCATGTGCAGTATGAGCTTGGAACAAGCTCAGACGCAGTGCACGCATTGAGCATCTCTTTGCTTCATCTGTACGGCTCATTGGACATCCTTCCTTCCATATCACGTGTGACTCTGACACATGCTGTAGACTGTGCAAACCGCACCTTACATCTACTGGCGCAATTTGCCCTGATGGCACGTTTCTCTCGCTGCAGCAAGTGATAAAAAATTATGATACTAACTTGCTTGACACTTTTGAGTATTATCAACAATGCACTGAGACCTGTGCAATCCTATGCCTCATTGCCAGATGATCTGCCTACATTCCTGGTGCTCTAGTAATCCTTGACCACCTCATCTTCCCGCAAACTCATATCCAGATGCAGTCCAATAAGCAGGAGGGCATGGGATACAGACATGACACCCCCTCACAGATGAGCAGTGGTGCTACTGCTGCATCCAGGCATGCACACTCTCCCCACAGTATCACCTCTGCCTCATCCATTTTGAGTTAATTCACCGACTATACCACACCACTAAGAAACTTTATACTACTTTATAGTTCACAAATGTAGTGTACTACATGGCATTTTCAATTTTTGACATATTTAAGTCTTTACAAAAAAGTCCATGGAGTAGCCCAGTAATACCTACACATTACTAAACCACTAAAAGAATTGTACATTTAATTTTGTTAAACAATTCTAAATACACTGCACTGCTAAATATTTCACTGTACCTCACTCCATTCTATTCCACTCCATTATATGTTACTCCTTTCCACAGCAACCTACTTTACGCTGTTCCACTCCACATCACTCCACTCTATGGTACTCCACTCTACACTGATCAACTTTACGCTATTCCACTCTATACCACTCTACTTTAAGGTGTTTTACTCTAGGCCACTCCACTGTACACCAGTGTACTGTATGCCACTGCACTGTATGACATTCCAATCTATTCAACTCTACACCACTGTCTTTAAGGTATTCCACTCTATGCCACTCCACTGTACACCAGTGTACTATACGCCACTCCTCTGTATGACATTCTACCCTATGGTATTTCAACCCTACGCCACTCAGCTCTATGTCACTCCACTCTTTGCCACTCCACTCTTAGCTATTCCACTCTATGCAACTCCACTCCACCCCACTCCACTGTATGCCACTCCACTCTACACTATTCCACTCTACACCACTCAACTTTACATCACTCCACTCTCTGTCATTCCACTCTACGCGACTCCTCTCTACTATATGCCCCTCCACTGTTTGCCACTTCACCCTACACCAGTCCACTCTATACTGTTCCACTCTACACCACTTGATTGTACGCCACTCTACACCTCTATACTCTGTACAATTCCACTGTACACCATTCTACTCTAGTCCACTCCACTCTATGCTATACCACTGTACGCCACTCAACTGTATACCACTGTACACCACTAAATTCTGAGCTATTCCACTCTACACAACTCTTCTCTACTATACACTATCCCACTCAATACCACTCTACTTTAAGGTGTTTCACTCTACACCACTCCACTGTACACCAGTGTACAGTATGCCACTCCACTGTATGACATTCCAATCTATGGCATTCAACTCTATGCCACTCAGCTCTATGTCACCCCACTCTTTGCCACTCCACTCTAAGCTATTCCACTCTATGCAACTCCACTCTGCACCACTCCACTGCATGCCACGCCACTCTACGCTATTCCGCTATACGCCACTCAACTCTACATCCCTTCACTCTATGTCATTCCACTCTACAGGAGTCCTCTCTACTGTATGCCAATACCAATACTGTTCCACTCTACACCACTTCATTGTATGCCACTCTACACCCCTATACATTATACAATTGCACTCTACACCATTCCACTCTACCCGACTCTATGTCACTTAACCATACGCCACTGAATTCTATGCCACTCCACTCTCCGCTTTTCCACTCTATGGCCCTCGGCGCTACACCACTGCAGTGTACACTAACCACTCCCCTGTATGCCACTTCACTTTAGGCCACTTCAGTCAATGCTATTCGACTCTACCCCACTTTACTCTATGCCACTCAGCTCTGTGCTATTCTCCTCTAAGCTGCTCCACTTTACTGCACTCTACTGTACTCCACTCCACTATAAGCAACTGTATTTTACCCAACTCCACTGTACTCTATTCCACTCTGTGCCACTCAACTGTTCACCTCTCTATGCCACTCCACTCTACAATATTTCGCTTAACACAACTCCATTGTCGATACTCCACTCTACGCCATGCTGTCCACTCCACTGTCCACCATGCCATTCTACACCACTCATGTTTACAAAACTCTACTCAACACCACGCCAATCTGTGCCATGCCACTCTACACCATTCCGTTTAACACCATTCCACGGAATGCCAATACACCCTATGCCACTCCACTCTATGCTATTCCATTATATGCCACAACTCTATGACACTCCACTCTAGGCTATTCCACTGTACACCACTCCACTCTACTCCACTCTATGACACACCACTATACAGCACTAAACTGTGCAACACTGTCCTCCACTATAATCTATAGCACTCAGCTCAACGTCATTCCACTCTTTGCCACTTCACTCTAACCCATTCTACTCTACACCACTCCACTGTATGACTACCCACTCAATGTCATCGTCATCTATGCCACTCCACTCTATACAATTCCACGCTACGTTATACTATTCCACTCTATTCCAGTTTACTGTACACCACTCCACTGTACGCCACTACACTCGACACCACTCTGCCACTTGATTGAGTGCTGCTCTTCACTCCTATACTCGACACTATTTCACTCTAAACCACTCCGTTCTATGCTATTCCTCTCAATATCATTTAACTTAAATCCACTGAACTCTATGCCACTCCACTCTACACTTTTCCAGTCTACGGCACTCTACGCTCCAAGCTACACCACTCCACTTGTTGCCACTCTACTCTACGCCACTCTACTCTACGCCACTCCATTCTATACTATTCCACTCTACTCCACTTGACTCTACGCCACTATGGTATGCTACAATGAATCCATTCTACGCAACTCCACTCCACTCCACCCCACTTCACTGTACTCTGTTCTACTTTATGCCACTTGACTTTTCACCACTCTACACCACTCAATTCTACAATATTTCCCTTAACACCACTCCACACTACACCATGCTGCTCTATGCCACTTCATTCTACACCACTCCATTCTACACCACCCACATTTACGCCACTTCACTCAACACCACTCCACTCTACGCCATGCCACTCTACACTATTCCATTTTACACCACTCCACTGCATGCCACTCCACTGTATGCCACACCACATTATGCCTTTCCAAAATACGCCACAACTCTATGCCACACCACTCTACGCTGTTCCACTGTACACCACTTCACTCAACACCACTCCACTCTACAACACTCTATGACACTCCACTGTACAACACTGTCCTCCACTGCAATCTATAGAAGTCCATTTACCAACACTCCACTCAACGACACTACACTATATGATTTGAAACACATTTATATTAAAAAGCAGAAACAATTGAAATTCAATTAAAAAACACATTAAAACTTAGATATGGTTACGAAAACAATATTTATTTTTCTATTCAAACTATACTTAAACTCCAAAAACATTAGGGGCCTCATTTATGAAGGCCCTGCGCCACTAGTGCGTCACTTTCTCCCATTTTAAAAGTGACGCACCAGTGGCGCAAGACCTTCATAAATAAGGCCCTAGATATTTTAGAGTTATAGTTACACCTTAAATTTATAATGTATGGTCCACCTTCAAATTCCTATAACTCGTGCACCTCCAAACACAGTATTGTCAACTCGCTAGCCACACAACAACAACTACAACTGCACTGCTTATACTCTTTCATAGTACACCGATATATTGTTTTCTCTGTGATTTATTTTCAAGAGGCGAATTATAAGAATATATGTAAAGGAACAAAAAACAGATCCCACTCTTGAGGTTAACGACATCTTCTTCCTTTGTAGGTCCTTCAGAGTTCCTCAGTACCCTAGACAGTAGCAGAGAGGCAGGTATGAATCTGTCCTTTACAATTTAAATGTCATTGTATGGATTAGTAGGGTGTCCTCTTTATATGTTTTCTGTGTGGAAAGGTAATTGTTAATAAGGGGGGGGGAGAAAGGGAAAAAAAAGAGAGTATAACTATTTTTTCTTACTCTTTTCTTAAAAAGTTATACACACTCAAAGAAATAAAAATAGAAAGTGTAGGAAGGAAAAATGAATGCCTGTTTCCACCTTTTAATATGTTTTCCCCATTCTATCCTTCATACTTTGCTTACATTTATTAATTTAGATTTGAGGTCTTCTTGCTCCCCAGCCTTCCCTCCTTCCCACTTTTTGGTCCCCTTTGGCTCCGAACTAAGCGCCGCACACACACCTGGTGAAGCCACATCCCTCCTGGGATGCAGCAGGGCTCTGTAAACAGCTGGCAGACAGGAGACTCTGCTTCTCCTTCTTATCTTCTAATAGATTCATCGGATGCTGCAGGTTCATTCAGAACCTTCCCCAGGTCCATGGATTTCTCAGGATTCGATTTGTCGTTTGTTTCTTGTTCCATTTCTCCTGCAGCTCCTTCGTCCTCTTCACCTACTGTTTCTCACATTCGCCTGCAGAACCACTGCTCTCCCTCTCCTTTTGCGGCATCACGTGTTGGGCCTTGACTCCCCCCTTCCGCCTGACTCCCGGGTTGGACAAGAAGGATAGAGCTAGCTTCAGTCCCCAGGGTTTCGGACATGACAGGTTCATGACACACTTATACTATGTGATATCATGTGTTTCATAACAACACTTATAGCATCTCCAATGAGATAATTTGTGAGAAAACTTGCACAAGCAATATTTATTGTAGTGTGGCTAGAGAGTTGACAACACTGTGTTTAGAGGTGCTTTAGCTATAGAAATTTAAAGCTGGGGTGTAAATTATAAATTCAAGGTAAAAGTATAGAATTTCTGATGTTTGTGTAGATCAAGTTTGGTCTGTATAGAAATAATAAATAAAGTTTTCCTAACTATAATAAATTTTTCATTTTGTTTCATTGAATATATATATATATATTAGCCAGTGGCGAGTGCCATTGGGTAGTTGTGATTAGGATAGGGCTTTCAAATGAAATGGCTTTGTTGGTTTGCTAATAACATTGGCATGTTTGACAAATCTTCACCAAAGATTCCAAAAACGTGCTTTTTTTTGCTCAGCTCCTTCCTGAAAAGTTTTGAGGGATTAGTCAAACTAGGGCCGAGAAAAGGAGGGGTCCCAAAACTCAAAATCCATATGTAATTTTCATAGAGATTGTTGGAATGTGCTACAGTCAAAATGGTTGAATGGAATTACGCTAAATTTGGCAGGAAGATAGCTCTTGATCCAGAAAGTGTGCTTTATGTTATTTGGTATAAAGCCATTCAGTAGGGCATGAGAAATTGAGGTTCAAAAATATGTATTTACCTGGATGGTTGGGTAGCAAGACTATCTAGAGGTAAAATGGAGATTGCTTCCGCCCAGTAAGAGCGTAAAAAATATATGCTCCCACCTGGCAGGAGCAATGCTGGCTCCTGCTGAACCCTGGGTGGATACATGCAGGGAGCCAGTGGGGCCACTGGGGCCCTGGTGCTCCCCCTGCAGTCCCCAACATTTTGTTGTGGATGCCCTGGGTGACGCCGGGGCAGCCACATTAGCCTGCATGTGATGGTGTCCCAGAGGCCTGTAGAGGCTTAGGAGGAAGGCTGGGCAGCTCCTTACCCTAAAAAATGGATACAGTCCTGGGGAAGGGGTCCCCTAGGCTTGTGAAGGCTCAGGAAGGGGGGCTACAAACCACCCTTCTCATAGAAATAATACAGGCCTAGGGGATGTGGTCCCCAGGACCTGTAAAGGCTTGAGGAGGGGCCTCACAGGCCCCCCTCACCAATATTATTAACATTTAAAAAAAGAATTGCTGGCTCCTACTGCCCCTAGGATAGGTGCTGGCAGGAAGCAGGCTGATTCGCGGGCCATAAGTCTTCTCCCCTGCAGCCACCAACTAAAACCTAAGCATCTGAGTGTCCCTGGTGGGCACCAGCACACTCACAAGTTAACAAGCATTTGCAATGCAATCGGTCTCGCCTTTGAGACCTTATATGTATTTAGCTGTGCAGCACATTAACCTGGGGGCTGAAACATTTACTGTCTTTAACAAGTAGGGAAAGTTAGCCCCAAACTGCGTGACAGGACAGGTATGGAAACACATGGAGAGAAGTATTGCCTTTCAGCGGGAAATGGTATAGTCCAAAGCTCTGTTAAAAGCAGGGTCTTTGATGGTCATATCACTGAAAATGCAAGATTTAAAAAAATTTTTGTTGTCTACGGGTGCTTGTGGAAGACAATTTCTATGGACTGGAATCTAGAGAATGCTAAAGTGATCCTGGTATTTTACTGACCTCTGCTGGTCGTTTTCTATCAAGACACCTAAATAGAGGCAGTTGAACAGAAATAAATGTCCCTAAGCAGGAGCAGACAAGTCCTGGGGCTGATCTCCAGAGCCCACAAAGTACATATACTAAAGTATATATAGGAGGTCTCGAATGATAGACCTTAAAACTGAAACAGATGAAAAATAACTGACCTGCAGAAGCCACCCATTTATAATTGACTGCTTCTGGCAAGTTCACGCTATACTGCCCTAGGGCATTTTAACATAGTATATTTTAATGCTTGTTGTGCCTCCCAAAGAGGCAGGTACACCACTGAACATTTTTTTAAACTCAGGCCATAATTTAACTATAACTCACACTATTGCCATACACTGCTAATTACCCTTTATATTACATTCTCATGACATGTTCTATGACATGATTGATAACATCATTGCAACATCAGAAATTACAAGACTAACAGCCAGATTCATGAAGCAAAATTGCAATCGCAATAGCTGCGAATTAACTATTGCGATCGCAATTAACAGAAAAGCAATTCATCATGTCAAAAACACAGGAATTGCGAATTCGCAAAAATAAAATTGCGAAATCGCAAAATAAATCGCAGAATCTAGGAGGAACCCCTATAGCGAATCGGAAATAGCGAGAATCCATGGATTCTGCTATTTGTTTTGCGATTGGGCTAAATAATCACAAACGCAATTCATGACAACTCGCAATTAGCGAAAAAGCTGAAAATCGCTATTTGCGAGGCGCAATTTAAGGAGAACCAAAAGCAGGTGGTAACCATTAAGTAAAAAAAAAAAAAAAAAAAACTAACGAGCCACAGGTGCAGTCCTGAACAAACACACTTAAGGAAACACAGTTGTAGCATGAGGACTCTCACAATGCCTGGACTCTACATGGTGGTCAGGCGGCGAAGGCTCCAGGCTACAGCACAGAACAGACGCAGGATCCAGGAGCGAATATTCCGCCTGCGGGTCACCCTGCTGGGCCAAACTGCGGAGCAAATTTACTCTAAGTACCGCCTGAATGGGCCAATGATCATCAAGCTGATCCGGGACCTAGACCCCCTGATGCAGCACCCAACAAGGAGGACCAATGCCGTGCCCACCCATGTCCAGGTGTTGGGCTGCCTGCACCTACTGGCCTCCGGAAGCTTCCAGGGGATAGTCGCTGTTGCAGGGGGGATCTCCCAGAGCACCATGTCCCGCTGCCTACGGAGTTTCCTGGAGGCTATGCTGACCCGGCTACACCACTACATCTCATTCCCGACCACCCAACAGGACTTGAATGAGGCCAAGAACGTTGCGCAATACCCACATGTAATTGGATGCATTGACTGTACCCACATCCACATCTGCCCACCAGCACAAACGGAATACATGTACCGCAACCGCAAGTCCTACCACTCCCTCAATATCCAGATGGTGTGCAACGCTAAGACTTTCATCACGGACATAGTGGCACAATACCCGGGGAGCACACATGACTCATTCATATTCCGGCACAGCGGCATTCACACACGACTGGCCAGGGGAGACTTTGGCGAAGGACACCTACTAGGTAAGTACACATGCCCCCAAATACTACACTGTGATCATGTAGCTGCACAGAACAGGCACTCACCCTCTGCTCCTTTCATTTAGGTGACAGTGCCTACGGTCTCCGTGAGTACCTCCTCACCCCATACCTCAACCCTGCAACACCACAGCAACGGCGTTACAATGCTGCACACATACGCACAATAAATTGCATTGAGAGGACATTTGGCCTTTTGAAGAGCAGATTCCGCATACTGCACAAGACTGGTGGGGCCATCAAATACGAGCCAGAGGTCTGCTGCCGCATCGTGGCCGTGTGTGCAATCCTCCACAACATTGCTACCAAGCGCAGGATACCTGTCAAGATCTCTGGCAGTGAGTCGAAAGGGGACAACCGCCCACCTGCACATGTGCGTCATGCACGTGGGGAGACTCCTGCAGAAGGACACAGGCACCGCAACCACATCACTATTAACTGTTTCTAGTGCCCACATTCCCCTCACACAACACTGCACTCATGCATGACAAATGTAATAATGACATGAGTCGGATTTACGTGAAACCATAAATTCTTATTGTTTATTCACAATAATGTGGCTTTTGTTGTCCATGATTGCACATGGGAACAGTATTTCGTCATACGTCCCCATGCAGGGGTAGAGGGCTTGCTTGCAGATTCTGCATGGCCCTGCAGGCAGAGTGAAAAGTGTCACTGGCGCCTCCGTCCAGACGCACCCAGTCGCCTCTCGATGTCCTCAATTGCAGTGTTGGCCCGTGATGCTGCAGTGGGCCTGCTGCTGCGGCGGCATTCAGTCACCGGCGGCAAGGACATGCTGCTGTGGCTTGACATGCCCTTGCTGGCATCATCACCACCCCCTGGTTCACCATGGGCAGTTGGCTGCAGACTGAGCACTGCTGCTGTCACCTGATCAAGTGCCCTGGCAACGTCTTGGCAACACTGGACCATTTGCACCTGCATTGCAAGGGACCGGCGGGAAAATTGAGATGTTGTATTGCCAATAATATGATTGGACCTAGTGTAGGCTGACAGGCGGGTCAGCAGCTGGCGGTGGCGGCGGCGGGTGATGTCCTGCTGGGAGACCAGGATCTGGTTGTTCTCTCGCACAGCTGCGGTTAGCTGTCCAACATGCTGCGCGGTATTAGTGAGCTGCAGATGTATGGCTGCCAGGTGACGCGCCTGCGTCTGATGTACCGCAAGCTTACGGGGTTCAATGGTCAGGCCAGGATCCCGTGCATGGACAGCCCTGCCCGCACGTGTTGAGGTGTCACGCTGCTGGCACGTCAGTCCGCTGAAATGCGACCTGACTGCGGCTGTGCGCCTCGTCTGCCTCCTGGCTGCTGGTGGTGTGGCCTGTACCAATGCTGTGGGTGCTGGTTGGGGTGGTTGCTGGGCACCTGTGGCTGCAGGGGTGGCTCTGCCCACATGGGGTGGTGGTGGTGGTACTGCTGCAGGTGGCTGAGATGGTCCTGGTTCAGGTTGGCCCTCACCCTCGGTGTCCTCCGGGTACTCATCTATATGTAGGGCCTCGCTGTCGGTGCTGGCCTGTTCTCCTGCACCTGTGATGTAAATGGGTGCATGATTAATGATATGTAGCTTGCACATGAGATGTTGCTACATGCATGCAGACCTGATTTCCCTGACTGGCTTTTGGAATTACTTTGAATTGACAGGTCTGCCTGAGTTGGGCTATCCGGGAATCTTTTTTACACTACAACTCCCACAATGCAATAGGGCATTTCAGGTGTGCATGTTCTGCAGTACTGGGGTTGTCAAATTGCTAGCTCAGGGGTCATGGGCATTGTTAGGGGATGGGCTCGCAGTCGCATGGCACTTACCTTGGGATTGTTGGGTGGGTCGGGACGAGTCAAACTGGGTGACCCCCACGCAGGCTTCAGGAGTCAGGGTGTCCTCCACGAGGTCCTCCAGTGGCAAGTCGCTCCCCCCAGCCTCTCCGCAATTCTCACTTTGGCACGCCCTCTGAGGTCGTACCACCTCTTTTTCAAATCGTCAATTGACCGCTGGGTCACCCCGACAGAATTTACCTTGGCGCGGATGCGCAGCCAGATGCGGCGCTTGTCAGCCTCTGGCACCCTCCTGGAGTCCTTACCAAACAGGCGTGCATGGTCCTTACAGACCCCCTCAATTAGGAACTCAAGTTCTTGCTCCAAGAACTTAATCTTCCTCTTCCTCTTCCTCCCAGGGGCACTGCTCGCTGCTGATTTCTGTGACATTTTGGAGCTTGTGGATGTCCTGCTGTGGTGCTACAAGTTCACTGTTGTGGAGCTCTTCACAGTCCTGCTTCCACTATCAGGCTCAGTGGTCTGAATGAGGGAGGGAACAGCCTACTTCCTGGTTGTGATGTCATCATTGGGCTCGAAATGCGACTTCCCGTTTTTGATCTCGCAGTTAGCGAGATCGCAAATTGGAATTTCGGTAATTGCGAAATGGCAATTTCAAACAAGAAATCGGCCGAATCTGCGATTATTATGCGATTGGGGCAAAATCGCAATCGGCAATTGCGGCCGATTGCGAATCGCATTTTTTGCACGCATTTCTTCATGAATGCCATTCTGCGAATCCTAAATTGCGATTCGGTAAATATCGCAATTTGGAATTCGCAGAATGTTGCATTGATGAATCTGGCTGATAGAATGGCAGGACGCGAGGTATAGTTAATTTAGGGGATGAGTTATAGTTACTTGAGATAAGTATAACTGGTGTTTTTTAGTTAGAAAATATGTACTTGCCCCCTGAGAAAGCCTTCTCAGAGTTTGGTGAGTTTGGGAGCAGAAGGAAGTAATTCCAAAGTTGCGAGCTGGTGTTGCTTTTAAATAAGTGAGTGGAAACAGAAAAACAGATTGTGCAAGGAGGCACACTTTATTTTGAGCTAATCGATTGACATATAAAGAAGTTTGTAGCACATAATAGTAGTTTAATGACATTAAGCAAAAGCGCTTTTCTCCATTTAAAGTCGGATAATTTTCCCTTTGCGCACTCTGAGAAAGAATACGGCCCACGCTGTTAAAAGGACTTCATGTGGGCAAGGCTCTGGTGAGTAGAAACGTTGGGAATAGTGAGCCTCTTGCCCTTGAATTGTTCCATGAATAAAAGATGTTTAATTGCAACCCAAACAGTGTCAGTGTACCTCTTTGATGAGAAAGGAGGAATTGGATGGTATGGTTCACAGGAAGCCTCACACCAGATGTACTGGAGCCCTACGAAGGTCGTGGTTTCCTTGCGGGGCAAAAGTGGATGGAGATGTTTATTTGGAGCCTAACCTGCTTGCCCACTGAGAAAGCCTTCTCGGAGTGTGCCGAGTTTGGGAGCAGAAGGAAGAAATTCCAAAGTTGCGGGCTGGTGTTGCTTTTAAACAAGTGAGTTGAAACAGAAAAACGGACTGTGCAAGGAGCCACACTTTATTTTGTGCTAAGAGATCGACATATAAAGAAGGTTGGAACGCTGTGAGAAGTTGGCCTGGCATATGATGTCCACTATTCTAGTGGGCACCTTGCATCAGTCCAAACAACCCTTATTGATGGTAGGTTTAGACAACCTTTATATAAAGCTATCCTAGTGGTAGCTGTGGAGAGCATCCTTCAGGCTAAGCTTTGAAGGAATGTACAGCAGTTTTTTTACCAGTCTATAATCTCTTGAATAATCAAATGAAAGTACACCACACAAGGTATATATCAAATACATATGTATTTATTCTAAACACAACCCCTCTAGTCTCTTTATGAGGCTAGAGGCAAAAGTACAATACAAGGACTTTAAATGACACACAGTAAATAGCACAGTCTATGTTGTGCCCTAGGGGCCTCACAAACCATATACTAAAATAGTGATATAAGAACCACGTGAGGTATAGAAGTGAGGCCTAGGGCCTGTAGAACTGCTGGGGCAACCAGGAACCACCCATGGCAGGAACGCAGGAGACCCACTGGGGATACGTGCAGTGTCCAAACAGCCGCGAATCACCATTGACTTCTATGGAGGAAAAGCAAGTTACAATTTTAAATATTAAGGACACTTCAGAGTGAACTACGATGGAACCCCTTTAGACTTAGACACTTTGAGACTCAAGACCCACGGGAGCACCGGAGTACTCGTGTTACCTCACCCAGGGAAGCCGGGTGCGTAGGTGTCTTTTGGTGTCGGGTTTCATCGTCGATTCCAATACAGAGCTGCGAAGAAGTGCTGCAGGCGACCAGAGGAAAAGTGTCCGGATGGATCCAAGGGTGGATCGAAGATGTGAAGAACCTGAAGGCAGAGTGGGACAGAGTCTGGGTTACTAGCCAGTGACCAGGATGGCAACAGGAAGATGCCAGCCGATGTCGGGTGCTTTCAAGTGAAGTAGGTGAAGCTTGACTCTTCAGCAACGAGAACCAGGAGTTGTCGATGACAACCAGGCGCTGGATTCGAGCTGTCCCACAAAGGATGTCGAGTGCTGCAGTGTCAGAATCTAGATTGGACCCAACAAGCCTTGGGAACAGCAAACCACACAAGAAGACAAGATTGGCTTTGGTGCAGACCAGCAAGGTCTGAGGGACTCATATTTTGGAGGGGAGTCAGGGCGGATGTATGACGTTACAACGCATACTTTTATAACGCCTACCTTTACATCGCAAGTTTTACAACGCATACCATTACAACGCATAGTGCTTTGGGGCGCTGGATAGTGAATAGTTTAATTTACTATTCCAACTCCAGTCCCCGTGGATAGTAGGGAAGGTGTTGGATAGTACATTAAACCTATTCCCTATTCTAGAGCGCCCCCCAGTGCAATGCATTGTAATGGTTTGCATTGTAAAAGTTGTGTCGTATAGGCACTGCGTGGTAAAAGTTGCATTGTAAAGGATGTTTCCCGTCAGGGCACATCTGGAGCAAACAGGAAAGCCCAGGAAAGAAAGGATTGTCCTTCATGGGGACCCACTAACTAGCAGACTAGAGATCGCGAAGGAGCCTCGAGCTGTGGTTAAGAAAGGGGACTCACGGGACACTCGTAGAGTGCTGGCCTCTCAGCTTCAGTGCAAAAGGTGCTTGGGGCAAGGGCAACAAATAGCCCAATGCACAACTTCGGGAAACTTTGGGAAGTAGGTGCAGCTGCAAACTTGCAGGATGTGCAGGAGTTCCGGTCCCACATCTCTTGTGATGGCTGCGAGTCTCAGCTTAGGATCTCGTGTCGGCCTCAGAAATGTCTGGAAGTCTGTGTCCTGTGTCACAGATTCTTCGGGATCCGGCAGAAGCCTCAAAAATGCAGACAGGCAAGATGCTTTTAGGTGCCTGTTTGAACAGGGGGGTCACACCTTGACCCCAAGGGAGATTTCTTCCGTCTTCCACTCGATGTGGAATGTCAAAGGGCTAGGATTTTGTCTTCAGAGTTCATCCAGGGTAATCTAAAGTTCTAGGGACTGGGTTCCCATACTTATACTAAGTTTAGAGGATGGACTAACTCTAAGGTCCCACCTATGGGAGGACCTGGTGAGGGGGTGGTTACACCCATTCCCCTTTATCCAGTTTCGCACCAGAGCGGGGGCTGAGTACCCCAGCAACCGGTTTGAACTGGGAAATGCATGGAGCACCTTGTGTGCCCCAGGCAGTGTCTGAAAAGCATTCTCTGAATGCAACTCACCCTGCCCCAATACACTAAAACCAGTCTGGGAAGGTGCTGGCACCTCCCTGGACAGGAAAATTATTTTCCAGGCCTCCCCTGCTGGAGTTTCGTCCAGCAGCAGGAGGTCAGACTCGTGTCTGTGGCAGCACCATCCATTTTGTGATGCTGAGGCTCTTTTCAACTTTAACCGGGTATACCAGTGTGTACATGTCTTCTCCTTCTAGAAGGGTGGAATGCTATCCCCGCTGCCAGAACTGTAACACGACATGTATTGATAAAGCAAAACCAAAGTTAGCATTAACCGCTAGGATTATAATGCCCTTAAGAGTATATGGCATGGCTATATCATAGAACAGCTATAAGGAAGGATTTCCGAAAGCTGCAGAGGGGCCCAGCTCATGCTAGGGCCCCCTCTCCCACAAAACCAAGCACTTTCTCTTCAGGATTGTCAAGGCCTTCCATAGGAGTGACTTATAGGTTAATATGTGTCTATATGTAAAGGTAGTTATAGGTATACTATAACTCAGTAAGGGGTGTTTACACCACCTTACCCAGGCTGTAAGGGCAGACCTGTGGTGCCATTTTGGAAGGCTTTCCAGGGGTGGCAAATAAATGCTTCAGCCCCTGGTAGGCCTCTGGGGTACCTCTGCCCTTGGTACCTAAGGTACCATATACTAGGGGCTCACAAGGTAACTCAGTAACCAATTTGAATGTAACTAATGTACATGGAATCCATTTTAGTGAGAAAGCAGATAGACTGGGGCCCTGAATAGCAGGATCACAGTCTAACTAAGGCAAAAACCAGCAAAAAAACAGGCAAAAATTGCAGCAAGATTCCACCTTCCTACAAGCACATACTAGTAATTTAATGACATTAAGCAAAAGCGCTTTTTCTCCATTTAAAGTCGGATATTTTTCCCTTTGCGCACTCCGAGAAAGAATATGGGACACGCTGTTAAAAGGACATCACATGGGCTATTCAAAATTCAGAGAGACCTCTCGTGATCAAGGCTCTTGTGAGCAGAAACATTGGGAATATTGGGAATAGTGAGCCTCTTGCCTTCGTATTGTTCCATGAATAAAAGATGTTAAATTGCAACCCAACCAGTGTCGGTGCACCTCTTTGATTAGAAAGGAGGAATTGGATGGTATGTTTCAATGGAAACCTCGCACCAGATACACTCTCCGCCCTAGTAAGGTTGTGGTTTCCTTGCGGGGCAAAAGTGTATATATATACGCCACTTCTAATCCCCACTCGGATCAACGAAGCAGAAAGCAAGAGACGGACCACTGGTTCGAGTTACAGGTTCTTTTTTATTTCAGTTCAGCTGGTGGAAAGTGCACGACGCGTTTCGGGCTGTGCAAGCCCTTGTTCACATGCAATATATATATATTCACTGGAAAAAACAATAGGTTTCAAGGGCGTTATAGTTAGTTGGACATTTCACTTGTATACAACCAGTGAAATTCCTCTGTTTTAATTAGTTCAGCTAACTATAACTCGCGCCCCCGCAATGCACTGCTGATGATGTCACATATTACATCACTCATGACATGATCAGTGACTTCAATTGTGACATCACTGGTGACATCTCAAATGACATCACTGATGACATCATTGAGGACATCATTCAGTGACTGTGTTTCTGTAAAGTTTAAATATGTTTAATATATATAGGGAAAGGCATATTGAAGAATGAGTGGGTGTATAAGTATCTGAATGGATGATTTAGTAGATGCGTGACTGACTCTATAAGTGAGTGATTAGACGTATCTTACTGAATGCATGGGTTGGTGACTAAACTGAGTGAATGTCTGTATCCGTCTGTATGTTGGTGTGTAAGCAGCTGCATGGGTTTGTGAATAGCTACATGAGTGTCTATATGAGTTATTGATTGGTTATCTGAGTTTCTGTATGGACGCCTGAGTGTTTGTGTGAGTCGGGTGTGTGTAACTCTGTGTATAGATGTGTGCGTGGGTGATTCACTGGGTGCATTGCTTTAAGAGTGCATCTGTGATGGGCTGTATGGGTGGGTGAGTGTGTGTATGGGTGTGTTAGTGAGTAAATGTATATCTCAGTGGTACATGTGTGAGTAACTACATATTTGAAAGGCAGTATATATGTGTGTTAGAGTATATTAATGGCTATAAGTGAGAGTGTTTGATTGTGAGAGTGGCTGTATGGATGAGTGTGTACTTGTATCAGTGATTGTATAAGAGCATATGAATGTGCTAGTATTTGTATGAGTAAGTGAGTTGGTGTGTGTATAACTATGTAGGTGAGTAAATGGGTGTGTAATTAATTATTTGCATGACTGGCTAGGTGTGTGAGTACCTCTATGGATGAGTGGCGGTGTGTGAGTGCCAATATAGATGTATGAGTGCATATGATAGTCCTGTATGGAGTGACCGTAAGTATGAGTGACTGTACGGGTGAATTAGTGGATGTATGTGCAGACCTAAGAATCAGTGAGTGGGTATGTAGTTATTGGTGTTGGAGTGTCTGTGGTTTTGCAAATGGCAGTCTGTAAGTTAGAGTGAGTGTATCAAAAGTTATATTAGGGTATGACAAGATGCATGAAATTATCACATGGATGATGTCATCAGTGATGTCATTTGAGATGTCATCATGATGTCATCAGTGATGTCACTGACCATGAGTGATGTAATATGGGACATAATCAGCAGTGCATTGCGAGGGTGCGAGTTATAGTTAGCTGAACTAACTATAATAGGGGAATTTCACTGGTTTTGTACGAGTGAAATGTCCAACTATCTATAACGCCCTTGAAACCTATGTTTTTTTCAGTGAATTTCAATGTTTTTTTAAATGATAATTTCTAACTATAACTTGCCTGAAACCTATGGTTTTTTCTGTGAATTTCTAAGGTTGTTTTAAATGCTAGTTTCTAACTATGCCTACAGAGGTAACACACAGAAAGAAGCAAAAGAAATGTCGAAAGAAGCAACAGAAGTCCACAAAGTCGAATATTTTGATCACTTAACACTGCGGTTGAAAAAGAAAGGAGTAAAAGAAAAAGTGACATAAATATATATTTATGGTGTTGTATTGCTTTTATAAAGTGTATGGGCGTCTTTTGAACCATTGAACTCTACATAGATGGTCAAACTGTGGCTACATTTTTATCGATAATAATACCTATTTATTAGAACACAGTTGTTCGCGTTTGTTTATCTCACACTTTGTCAAATCTATCTATCTATCTGCCTATCTGTCTGTCTGTCTGTCTGTCTGTCTGTCTGTCTGTCTGTCTGTCTATCTATCTATCTATCTATCTATCTATCTATCTATCTATCTATCTATCTATCTATCTATCTATCTATCTATCTATCTATCTATCTATCTATCTATCTATCTATCTATCTATCCCTTTCTGTCTCTCCGTCCGGCGATCTGTCCAAATAATGGCACACTTTTAGCTATTTGTGTGTATAACCTAGCAAGACATACAACCTGTCTGTCTTCCTGCCTCTATTTGCCTGTCTCTCTTCCCCTCTCTCGCTATGCAGTGTAGTTCTCTCACTTTATCCAGCCCTCAGTATATTTAAATCTTGCATGTGTTATATGCGCTCATTTCCTCCTCCTTCCCAGTACAAGAGGCGCGTGTTACAACTACAGTGTACTTTAAATCCCTGCCCACGGGCTCCTAACATAGTGCTCACCTTCTATAAATTGCTTGGAGAGAAATACCTTTTCTTGTGTCTGTCAGCCGACTAGACACACTGGATGCTGTTGTAGCTCTGGTCCTAAACAATTAATATATGGGACCTTAGTATCTATACGGTGGGTATTATCTGGTAGTGACGGCATGGTGTGTTACAACAGCATCCAGTGTGTCTAGTTGGCTGACAGACACAAGAAAAGGTATTTCTCTCCAAGGAATTTATAGAAGGTGAGCACTATGTTAGGTGCCCATTTCCACATATTGTTTTACCACTGACCCTGGCAAAGCCCTGACGTCCTGTCATTTTCACCCAAAGGCTGTCCACCTTTATTCCAGTCCTGATAAAGACCCGCCCCTGATGCACGTAGTCAGCACATCACTATTAGGGTCGAAACGTCGACGCACCTTGCTTGAGATCTAACTGTACAAAGTCTGTTAGGAACAAAAGAAATTATTTTGCCTAAATGACTATTGTTTTCACAGTTGACAACCTTGAGTAATTGAATGATCATGTATTTATGTATGTATGTTTTTATCCTGCACTAGTTCTTCACAAACCACTTTGTTTTGCATTGTATATGTTCACTTGTTGTTAGGACAGCTTAACTAATGTCTGAAAATAAGTCAAAATATTGAGAGAGTGTATTACTAAAGAATTACTTTCTCCTCTACCTGGGTCAGTGTGTTATTGTCTAAGGCTACTGTATGTGTACCCCGACAGGGACATATCATTCTAGTCACAGAGTTGAATACTGTGTTGTTAGGTATTCCCATCCGACAGAACCATTATTGTTTGTTTAACTACCCGCCCAGGTTCTGAGGGATACAGGGTTACTCCATTATACTTAATGGTCACTCGCCCAGGACAGCATCAGGGGGCTCTCCTTTGTCCCAGGTGTTTGAAGTAAACAGCATAAATGTATCAAGGAGATGCCAAAAGCTAAAACCCGTGGGAGCTTCCCTGATCCCACATTGTTTGGCGTAACATTTACTTTATTTCTTACCTACTTTTTATCACTCATTCTTTCTTCAACTAAATTCCCGTCCTTTCCCTCCCCTTTCTTCTGCTGCTTACTCTGTATGATTTTTGCGGTTCCTTTCAAGTTCATCACTTGCCATAAAGGTGCAGACCTCACTGAGGGGCAATGAGGGTGTAAACCCAACACTGCAAACCTTCAGGGCCCATTCTTGGCAGGATCGGCTTTTGGGCAGACTGAGGGTATGCTGCAGACTGGGCCTTCGTGCACCCCCAGGGCATCGGGTCAGTTCCCCACATATGTGAGGCCAGGGTTCACGCACCGTCCAGACCTGGGGAGAGGGGGGGTTGAGGCAACTGCACTGAGCACTCTCGGGCAAAATGCAAACCCATCACCCACCTCAGCAGAATATCTGGCAAACTATGAAATGTGACGACAGGGTGCGAACCCCCCAAACTCGACTTCTGCTAACAGTCTTGGGCTTAGCTCCTATGAAGCTGTTAGCTGCTAAGGGTGCGAGGAGACAATCCCCCACATGCATCAAGCATTTTTGTAGTCGCAAACGGTGCGATTCCTTAAAATCGGCCGTTTGCGAATGCAAAAGTGCTTTTTGGGATGCATGAAGCAATTTTAGAATTCGTAACATGTTTGCGAGTTCTAAAATTGCGGGTGCTTTTAAGAAGTCGCAGATGTGCGATTTCTTAAAAGCAATGCATCATTAAATTTAAAACTGTAAAATTGCAATTAGGGTGCCAAATTTACCGAGTGGTTGAACCACTCGGTAAATTTGGAAAAAGTGTTTAAAAAGCTGAAAATGTTTTTTTTCAACATTCATGTTGCACACACACATGTCCTTAGGACATGTGTGTGTGAAACATGATGCGAAAAATACATTTCAGGGGTGCATGGGGGGGTCCTTTGGACCCCCCCTGCACCCATGAAATTTTCTAAGTGCCACTCGCAATTTGCATTGACTCCTATGGGCCTATTGGCCCATAGGAATCAATGGGAATTGCGAAAATTAACTTAAGAATTCGGTATTTATTTGGGATTCGGTAAAAATTGCGATTTTTACCGAATCACAAATGAATACCGAAAATAATGATGCATAGCATTTTGCACTTCTTAATTTGCGATTCCTTATTTTTCGCAAATTAAGAAGTGCAAAATGTCACAATGATGCATGTGGGGGCTTGTTATGTAGAAATCCACTTTGGCTAATCACGAAACGTGAATGTACACTCTCAAATGGGTTTACTCACACATAAAATGTCTCTATACGTCGGAACCTCAAGACATGGCTCTTCCAAATGAAACTGACATGATCTCCCCCCCAGGCCTGCCCTTATCAGCGCCTGTATACCCTTGTGGGTGATTAGACACACTCTACAAATTCACGTAACCAAGCAGTTTTGCATGTGAGATGGTCACTTCACAGGGGTAAGAGAGGGTGTCCAGGGGCTAGGATGCCACAAAAAGATGAACATCTTTCGTCTTAGCAATTTTACAAATCTGTAGTCGTTCACAAACCAGCCACAAAGCACAGTCCCACCCTCGAACTGGAGATTTAGGACAGGAGAAAATCTACAGCAAAGGTGGGACTGGGGAAGATGTAATCCCCAAAATGGTGTGTGTAGGTGGGGAGGGGGGTTAGAGAAGATCTTTCCTCTCTTTTAACAAGGAAAAAGTGTGTGTATATATCTATATATGGAAATCAACAAAATAGTAAATATGCATGACACTAATTCATTCGGACAGCTTTCAATCACGTTTACCCATAGTACAGTGCAATTAAATGTGAACCATTTTGAGATCTAAATGTGTTTTAGCGAACAATTTATACATGTGTAAATGCACAACTGTTATAAGTGCAAAAATATGTAGGTGTGGAATCTGGGGTCCGAATCCCTAGCATTTATCAGTACAGGAAGTAGTACTACATTTATGAGTACAGGAAGTCGCAGTACAGGAGTACTCTTTTGCATACCTTCATATGCCTTTATGAATAGCCATTGACATGTCAAACTCCGAATCAGCAAAGTGGAAAGAGGACGCACTTTTTTCTACTTGTGCTAAATTCATAGGAGAATTGTCTGAATATTCCCATTTCTCCCCGTATAATTACTTTAGGGCCAATTCATAAAGGCATTTAATAATATGTAAAAGTGTCAACAGGAGCACTTTTATGTCCTCTTATACCTTTGTGAGGTTCGCAAATGTATTCCTACACTTGCAGTTGGGTCGCTCCGACTATTTCAGCTTCCCCCCATAGTCATGCAGCCCTCTGGAAATTCGTAAAAAGTTGCAAATGTACTTGAAACAGAGGTGGAAGTGGGGAGGGATCATCTTCTGTTTCTTTTTTTTTTTTGATTGCTATTTGGAATTTAGGGGCACAATCAGTCATTAATGACTGCAAATCAATGTTTGTCTATTTGTGGAAAAGATGCTGAGTAAGAGCGAGAGCTGCAGACTTTAGAGCTGGGGCGCCAGGTTCCACTCTTGGCCTCAGCTCAACATTCTGTGATTCTGGATAAATCACGTCATCTCCTTGCGCTCACCCAAAATGAATGTGCTCTTGTGTAATGCAACTGTTGCTCATGCAAATCGCTCCAGTACCTTCAGTTGGAGTTTGCGCTATATAAAGCTGCAAAAAACGAAACAATCCTCTGAAACTGGTGGAGGTGTGAGGAGAGGGGATAGCAGTTTTCCAGGGAGAAGCTAAGGAAAATTATTTAGTGGATTGATGGGTTACATTTTCTCATTTGCAAATCTACACCTGCCGCATTCCCGTATTGGTGAATATTTACGCATGTCCAACTCCCAGAGTTTGTGACAGTCTCAAGTGCGAGTAGTAACCATTAAATTCCGCCTCAATTCCAGAAACTACGAACTTTGCTCCAAACTCTATCAAAAATCTACCAGAGAAGCATAAAATGCTTAAAAGAATTGTCTGACACCGATCTTTAGTTTTGAATAAAAGACAAATTTATTGGACAGCGGGACTGGGGGATCACAGTGCGCACCTTAGATAGTGCGGAATACATACTCTACAGCAGCCCTGCCGCTTATATTTTTCACAGGTTTTGGTCTCAGCGGCGCGTTGCACAAGCCTTGTGAGCAGGGTTTAGTGAAAAGGGGGTTTGGGGGGCAGTTTAGGCTCAGGAGCTAGGTGGCGGGATTCACAGGAGGGCCGGCGGGAAGATGTAATACAGTTTATCCTGTCTTTGATTGAGAAAGTGCTCACGAGGGTGACAATAGCTGGTAAATTGGCAGGGATCGCCTTCATGGAGAAGCTCCTGTGGGGTTACACGCCGTCTGCGAGGAAATCGGCTCGCGCATGTTCTAAGGGTGGGCCTGAGAGTGTGGCCGGGTGGCTCGGGTCAGGAACCCCCTGTCGTGGGACCTCCTGGAGCGAGTGTTGCAGAAGTTGCCTGGGGTATGCAGGGACGACTCGGAGCATTGCCTATTTTCCACATTAATGTTGTGCATGTTCGTGGGAACCTTCTGGGTTTCGGAGTTGTTGGGTTCCAAATGGGGGGAGGGTTTGTTATGGGACGAGGTTTCCCTCAGAGGGGGAAGGGTCTGCCTGTGGCTGAGGAAATCAAAAACGGGTCAGCGGGGGTGGGGTCGCTGGGTCTCTCTACAGGCGGGCGATTCTGGCTTGACCTGCCCGTATAGGTGGGGGATGAAATTGAGGTCTTTGGTCTCAGACACGTTGGGGTTGGTGTTCAGACATGCGGATGGGTGGGTGGCAACGGGGTCTCAGCTCCTGGCTATATTGAGGAAGGCCTTGAATTGCCTGTGGTTGGACAGAAAATGTTTTGGGACCCATTCCTTTAGGATTGGAGCTGCCTCAGAGGTGAACAATCGGGGTTGGGGGTGAAGGGACATTATGAGATTGGGCAGGTGGTCATCAGACTGTTACCAGCGTTATGTGCGCAGCGCCCCCGGTCCATTGTAGCGCGGTTCTGTGTTTTTCCCTGTGTTTACTCAGGTTTCTCATTTCAGGTTCGGTATGGGTCCCCTCGCCAGGGAAATATCCATTTGGATTGTGGGTCATTCTTTTTGTGAAGTGGTCGCAGGTCCAGGCCCGCTCCAGCTATTTTGGGGAGAACCTTGGCTTAATAAAGTACTGTTCAGTGTCTGTTGGAAAGGGAGAGGGGGAATGCTCTGGAACAAACTTTTGCAAGTGTTAAACAGGATGTTCGTGGCTGGTAGGTGCCCGATGTCCTGGTCATTTACCTAGGCTAAAACGATATGGTTCTGGAGACGGGCCTGGCACTGATGAGGAGCATGAAGCATGACTTGAAGGAAATCAAGCATCAGTGGTCACGCTGTGCAGTAGTGTGGATAGAGTTTGTGCCGCGTAGGGTTTGGAGGGGCGCTGTGGACATTGGGGCAGTGGACAAGGCCCGGAGTAAGGTAAACGGAGAGATGGTGCATTTTTGCCGCAATTTATGTTTTGCCAAGATTCAGCATAAAGACATCAGGTATGACACACCAGAGTTTTTTAGGGGGGACGGGATCCATTTGTCTAGGATGGGCATGGACTTGTATTTGTTGGAGTTGAGGGAAGTCCTGGCCCGGATGCTGGGCATGCGTAGAGGTTGAGGAGGTCACTTTTCTAGAGAGTGCTTAAGGGGGCTAGGGGCATTAGGTAGGGCATCAAGGGGGCAGGGAGTCAGGGCTAGGAGGTGGGGGGCAAGAAAATGGGGAGGCGGCATGTCCACCTACTGCCCCGCATTTTCCAGGGGGGCAGGGTTATTTGAAAGTTGGCCAAGTTTGGCTGGAGTTTTGTAGTTTCTTGAAAAGTTTGGGGAGTTTGTGAACAGGAGCAGAGAAAGGTTAAATAGGCAGGAAGTTTACATTAAAGGTTCGTTAGCTACAGTTGCATAAAGGCAGGTAGGATTTTAGGTAATGGGAGGTTAGGATTTATAAATGCTATATAGTAAGATCGTGCAATATTATTGTTATTGAAAGTTAATGTTTGGTATTGTTGCAGGGTGGGGGTTTATGATGTGGGGATCGTAGGGGTGGGGGGAGACCAGTGTTAATAAAATTGTGATATGCACCTGTTTCAATAAAGCGGCCTTTTACACACACAAAATGGTTGTCGGTGTGGCTTGCCCCCCCTTTTCCCTCCCAAGGGGGTTTTGGGGGGCAGCCGAGCACCGCGAGGTCTGCCCCCGGGCAGATTGGGAGGGGGTGGGACCAGCAGGGCATGGACATTTTGAGGCCGTTGGGCTGCTTTGGGACTAGCCCAAAAGTAGCCCAATTTTGTATTAGTAGCCCAAGCTACATAGGGGTCCCTCGCGCTTCCCCAGCCACCATTTTAGGTTTGGTGAACTGGTGGCTGGGAGCGCTGTAGTTTGAGGATTTTTGTCCCTGATGTGGGGATCGTAGGGGTAGGAGGGTCAGGTATTTGATGTTTAGAGAGGTTTTAGTTTTGTAAGGCAAAGTGCCAGTGTTAATAAAATTGTGATATGCACCTGTTTCAATAAAGCAGCCTTTTACACACACAAAATGGTTGTCGGTGTGGCTTGACCCCCTTTCCCTCCCAAGGCTAAGTACAGCGTGGGCCGTAGTGACAGTAATGCTGACCTGACATCTAGCTGAGTTGTTTGCACAATCCATGCTAAATAAAGCGTGCGCTTTCACAAAGCCACGTATTTTTCTTTCATATTTTCGTTCATTAAATCATGAAAGCATTCTTGTTTCCCTCCTGACTTTGCTGATTTTCCTTTAGATTATTACTTTGTTTCCGCCTTTCTTTCTTCTTGGCTTATTTTCATCCTTTTTCTTTCCTTCTTTTTTTTTTTTATTCCACACTTTCTTGATGTTTCTTTTTTAAAATATTTCCTTTGCTATCTCTTTCACACTTTGCTCTTTCATTTCTTGTTCTTTTATAAATTTTGCTTTTGTTCCTTCTTGCTTTCTCTCTTTCAATCCTTTTCCATTTATTTATGCTCTTTTATACAGTTCTATAATTCATTACCCTTCGCCCTCTTCCATTTGTCATCGTTGATTGACGGCTTTAGTTTTTCTTTCTTGTTGAGTCATTTCAAAATGAGCAATTATTCGTTTTCTGTGTTTTTTTTAACGTTTACTTTCATAGTTTTCTTTTCTCTGTGTCAGTCCAAGACAGACCTCTCTGTGTGTCAGAGTTTGGGGGCCACCCTACCCTGTCTGTCTGACAAAACGAACTCGGAAATGGAAATTTTTTATTTTTCAAAATACCTCAGATGAACATCCAGTTTCGCCAATACCCACAACACTCAGAAGAGAAAACAGCCGAATCGTTATTATGTCTTAGTAAAATGCAATTTTCAAATATAAATATGGGTCGGAAGGACAATATCTGCGAAATTACAAATATAAAAAAGTGGGAAACAAATTGCATGGTCCCATCTCTGACTTATCTCGAAATCGATGCATGGTGTTTAAAAAGGTCTCTTGCGATTGGCGCTTCTGTATTTTAAAAGTGTTAAAAGCGCACAACCTGTTCTATGTGACCTTAGAAGCTAGCCTTGCCCGGTTCCTCTGTTTAATCACGTCCGGCCGGGCACAGGAGGGACTAACACCCAGATGCATTAAGCATCCATTTTGCGATTCCTTATTAGCGAAAAATAAGGAATCGTTAATAAGGAATAGCAAAATGGTATGCAAGAAAAAATCACTTTAAAAATAGCGATTTCTTAAAATTCCTTAATTGCGACTCGCAAATTGCGAGTCGCAATTAAGGAATACCTCCCCATTCATTCCTATGGGCCTCTCCCATAAGAATGAATGGGAAGAATTTTCAATTTGAGAATCGCAAAATGAGAATACGATTTCAAGGGTGCAGGGGTGTCCAAAGGACACCTTGTTGCACCCCTGAAATTGATCTGTGCACATATGTTGCGCACACACATGCCCTTAGGGCATGTGTGTGCGCAACATGAAACTTTGAAAAATGCACTTTAGTGCATTTTTCAAAGTTTTTGCAAATTACCATGAAGTTGTACTTCATGGTAATTTGCGAGACCTATTAGCAAAATCGCTATTTTTTAAACTTTAATGCATTGCATTTAAGGAATCTCAATTTGAGATTCCTTAAATACAAGTAATCGCAATTTACGAATTCTCAATTTGCGATTTTTGCATTTGGGATGATGCATCCCAAATGCAAAAATACCGGTCGCAAAGGGGCAGATTCTGAGAATCTGCCCCTTTGCGAGCGTTTTTTAGCTTCATGCATCTGGGCCTATGATTACAAAACGCCCTATGGCCTGCCCCGAACCCTCACCATCAGCCCCTCATTCAGTGGCGCCCCCTTTAGCAGACCGCTGGCATCGCAGTCTTTTCCTCTTTATTAACTGCATACTTCTTGTCTGTAACGCTGCCACAGGCTGCTTCGACGTTTCTCTCTAGCGCCAAGAAGTCTTAAGGCATTCGAGGAGCTTTACCAATCAAGTACTTGACTGGCGTAACATCGTTGTACAACCAGCACTGGACTCCATCCACTATAGACCCCGGGCAGGAGCCCCATTCAATGTCCCTCATTTAGACACAGACCCCGGAAGTAGTGATTAGAAATCTAGGGCCGATAGTCAGAATACGAAATAGAATAAAAATTAAAAAAAACTACATTTTGTCCTAAATCCGCTCTTCGACCGATGTGTTCTAATGTGCACGCATCACGGAAGTGCCAACGCTATTTCTGAATGATTAATCTGTCTGGTTCTTTGCAACAAATTATAATTTGGCTGCAAAGCCGTCGGAAAGCAACCGATAAGGAACATAATGATGGTTTCAAAACAGATGCGTGTTAGTTTTATACTGCCCACTCTTCACATAGGGAAGCAACCTTACTGAGCATGTCTGGCCCACATCTATCGCTACTGTTTTATTTTATTGTGTATCATTTTAATTTTGCAGCTTCACCTGCACTACATTTCTGTCTGCGGTGCTGTCAAAATAAGGCTTTGGTACTAATGTTCAAATGCCATGTTTATAATTTGAAATCGTGCTGAATGGTCCCACTAAATATCATTTCAGTTCCCGCCATGTCCCCCAACACAGGGTCCTGTCCGCGAGCTGTATCCGCCTTACAGCGTGATTCATTACTGCCCATGGGGCACACTTTATTCCTCTGAGCAGGGTGTGAAGGTGCAGAGAGTATACAAGACCACCACAATCAGCTGTCAGCTCTGCTGTCCTGTGGCATGCTGGACAGTGTGCTGGGTATGCCTGAGGTCAGCAGTGCTGCGTGACATGCGGCGGGCCTTGCAATCCTGATGACTTGACAGTGTGGCGGGTTTCCTACGGTCTCTGCAGTGATCTGGACAGTAATTCCGATGGTTCCACAATGAGGCGGGTATCCAGCCCGCATATCCAGCGGGTTTCCAGCCTAGCCTGCAGTGTGCTTGAAAGCGATGCCGCTGGTTTCACAGTGAGGAGAGTATGCTACCGACTTTCCTATGCGTTGGGCAGTAATGCTACTGGCTCCAAGTGCGTTGGCTGTCCTGCTGGCTGTGCACTTTGCTGTGCAGAAATGCTGTTAGTTCATCAGTGTGAATGTAGGTATCTGGCTGGGCCTTTACATTTTCAGCCGAAATTTGCAAAATAATAAATAAATGCCCCGGGGGGGGGGGGGGTGGCGGTCCCCGGGGCAGTGGGGTGGGATTGGGGTCCCCCACACTTTTTTTTCACTGCCCCCGGGACCTGGCCCACCTGGGGGCCTCGTTTTGACGCACCCAGTGCAAATTTGGCCGATTTAAAAAGAAAAGAAAAAAATGCTTTTTTTGGCTTGGGGGGTCCTTGTGGGACCCCCTGAGCAGGCCTAGGGGGTCAGGGTGTTTCTACCCTGCCCCCTTTTCTTATTTTGCACGTTTCTGTGTCTCTTTTCTTGTGCCTCAGTTCTACCGAGGCACAAGATGGCTGCCAACACTTCCTGATTTGGAGTGTTGACAACCAATTAGAATGCAACTCGTGATCGGCAGGGTGCACGGATCCTCCGTGCCTCTATATATCGATATTTTTATTTTGTGATTTTCTCATCAACTACTGAACAGATTTACACCATTTGAGAAAAATAGGCCCACATGCATCAACGGTAGTGATTGCGATTTCTTATTTGCGAATTTTAAGGAATCGCAAATAAGAAATCGCAATTGTCTATGCATGAATATTTTCGCGATTTATTAGCGAATCGCTAAAATTCGCATTTTCATGCGAATCGCACATATTTCCTTACATAAGAATTCTCAAATAGCGAATTCGCATATTGCGAATTCGCAAATTTGCGAAAAAACCACACATGATGAATTGAACCTCTCTGATTGTAAGGAAGCCAGGAAGGCAATCACGTACACCTGGGGACTCCTTTGAATGAAGGTCTGGCAGTTGGTCTCTGAGCCTGTTGTGGAAGGTTGCTGGTGCTGCAGTCTGTGCTCTTCACTGTGAAGGAGTCAGAGATGGAAAACCAAGAGGCAGAGGGGCCCTCAAGGAAAAGGAAAGTTAAATTTTCAGAAAAAGAACTGGAAATCCTCATTGAAGAGGTGACTGACAGGCATGATCAGCTCTTTGGCAAGATGTCACATAAGGTGCCTGATTCTGTGAAAAGAAATGTGTGGCTAAACATACAATCAAAGGTAAATGCAGTTGGTGTGGCGCACCGTGAAATCAGCAATTTACAGAAGAGGTGGTATGACTTGCGTAGTCGCGCAAAGGAGAAGATTGCGTCAAGAGTGAAATCTGCAAACAAAACAGGAGGTGGTCTCCCCAAGGACATACCCACAACCCCTTTGGAAGACCTTGTTGAAGGGACACTTTTGACTGAGGCAGTTGTGGGTGTCATGAACATAGACACGTCTGATCTTATTACCCCTTCTGAAGGTAAGTGTACATGTAATTTGATTGACAAGTGTTTTGTTTTAAGAAATTGAGTAAATTGTGAAAGGCAACTTAGGAGAAGGAAGATTCTCAACACACCAAATATCAGGTCCATAACATCCACTGAAGTTGCCGGCCTCATAGAAGTAAACTGAACATGCTTAAAGCAATGCATTTTGGGTAGTGTAGTTCCTATCTTTGACTTGTAGGGTGAAAGGCATATTTGCAAATTTTGGAGACACAGAGTCAATTTATTTAAACTTTACCAATGTTTTTGAAGAAATTACTCATCAGTTTGGATAATTTTATTTGACAATTCTAACAAAACAGTCTGCACAGTAAACATATGTTTCCACTTTTCCAAACAGAATTGCTTCAAGAATTAATTGAACAAGATTTGCGTGATTTCAGTACACTAGACATTCATGTAAATGAAGATGTCAATAATCCAAGTACTTCCACTGCAAATGTGACATTGAATGAAAGGCAAAGAGTACGCCAATTACTACAAAGTGATTCAGAGGAGGAAAACAGTCCAACTTATCCAGTGTCAAGACCAGACCCAACACCAGCAGTCAACAATGCAAGGCCTAGTAGGCGAAGGAGGCAAAGTCAATTTTATAGACGGCGTCCTAGAACATCAAACTTGTCTATATTTGAGGAGGGTTCCACCACTGGCAGTGTGGTTGAGGACAAAATATTGAAGATACAGCGCCTGCAAGGCAAAGATATTAGAATTATGAAAGGCAAAATAGTACATATGTGCAAAGAATTTGCTGGCATTCACAGCACTATGAATAGGATGGTAGAGGCATTTGAACATAGCCATGAGGCTAATGCTGATAAACTTGACAGAATTGCTAAGTCTTTGGAATCAATGCGCAGAGTAATGGAAATGCAACATAAGGAAAGTGTAAATAGGCACCTTAGGCTACTGACCAGCTCACATGGCCAGAACAGACAGTTGTCACGTATTTCTAATAGTGCATCTAAAATGTGCAAACAAAATGTTATCATGCATGAAAAAATGAATGATGTTTTTGTTCAAATTTCAAAGGGAATGGTGAGAGGGAATGACTTAGGACATGCTTCAAACATTGGTGACCCACCTGGGATTAATTTATCAAAGGTAGCCAGTGCTGTGGGTGGTCAAAATGTAAACCCTCCTGATGGTACCAATGCTGGATCAAGACGTAGTAATAGAAATGTGAAAGAAGGTTCCCAAATGTTGTTAGACAAAGAAAAACATGGTGCAAAGGCTTTGGGTGTGCGTGGGCGAAAAAAGTAATATGTAAGCAATGTTTTCTTCAATGCTGGACTTCCAGAAAAAATTGGTATTTTTCATGAAATTTACACTTAGAAAGTCAATCTACTTTGACACTTGTCATTTATGTTTTTGGAATATTGATTAAAAATAATTTAGAAAGCACTTCACTTTTTTGATGCTTAAAAGACTTTAACATTCTTAAGGCAAAAACACAAATAAAGCCTGGTACCTTTCTCAGAAATAATTCTGTTTAATCTCTGCTCTTCTTATCCTTCCTTCTGCTGCCTCTGGCCCATGTTGTCTTGCTGGGGGTTGCTGTGGATCATTGTCATTTGGCGGTAACATATCTTCTTCTTCCAAAGGTATGCCTCTTTCTGTTGCCATGTTGTGTAGCATAGCGCAGGTTGCAACTATTTTACAGCATACTTTGGGATTGTATTGCAAACTACCACCAGTCTTATGCAGTATGCGGAACCTTGATTTAAGTACACCAAAAGTTCTCTCAATGACATTACGAGTGGATTTGTGAGATTGGTTGTAATGTTGCTCCTTTCTACTGGCTTGGTTTAGGTATGGAGTCAATATGTACGACCTAACACCATAGGCGCTGTCACCTTTTTAAAAATATAGACACAGAAATTAGATATGTAAAACTTAACATTTTGCATAGGTGTATTACTTTGATAGATAAAAATGTAACCATATTTACCTAGCAAATACCCATCTCCAAACTGTCCAGAGAAGAAGTCTTGCATGTATTGCACTGTGCTTAAAGATGTAAGAATCATGGGCACTGCCAGGGTAACTAGCCACTATGTCAGTAATTATGGTCTTAGAGTTACATATCACTTGAATATTCAGTGAGTGAAAACTTTTCCTGTTACGGAATGTGTACTCATTTTCTGAGGGTGGACAAATAGGTGCATGTGTCCCATCCACACATCCAATCACATGTGGGAATTGTGCCATACTATAAAAGTCAACTTTCGTTTTCTGCAAATCCTGTAGTGAAGATGGAAACTTAATGTAATTACTTATTCTAAACAACATCGCATCCAAGAAAGAATTAAAAAATCTGGACAGCGAGCTCTGGGATACACCGCCAGCAATAGCTACTACTCCCTGGAAAGAACCAGAAGCTAGAAGGTGTAGACAACACAGGACTTGAACATGAGTAGGGATAGCATTTGTCCTGCGAGTCTCCCTTTGCAAAATGTGATCCAAATTATTGATTATATCAATTATTAAGTTACCAGTAAGCCTGTACCTATCATAAATCCGGTCATCTGTTTGTCCAAGCAAGGTGATCCTAACTCTAAAAATTCTCTCTTGTATCTGCCTTCCCCTCAAACCTGCACCAAATCTCAATCTGTGGCGGCGCGCCAAGAAGAAAAGTCCTGCCATTGTGCAAAGCTCCTGGTTGTTCTCTGAAAGCCAGCAACAGTTGAAAAAAAAGATCCCTGACTTATATACCATAGCTGCCAATCAGCAAGGCCTTCACAACATCTGCTGTGCCCTAAATAGCAGTGCAGGTGGATAAGAGAGTGCAAACTTATTTCACTCTCTCATTTTCAATACAAACTGCATTGAAAGTGTTAACATCACATTTTTAAACATATATATGTTTTTTTTAAAAAAAATAACTCGTAAAATTGAATGTGTGCAACTTCCACCAACCTACATTACAAAAATCAAACGTCTGTGTGTGCTAGGGATGATTTGTTTTGGAAATACCGCCAGTTTCATATTACATTACCAAAAGGTCAGAGGTCAAAAAACATCAGCCCATGACATGACATGTCACATCATTTTCATTAATTTGAAGTGAAATCTGTCGTTTATTAAGGCTTCTACAACTTCCCTAAGGCCCACAGCACAAGTTTCCCAATGCCTGCGAACAGTTAACACCATCTCTGACTTCTTCTAAATTTAAGAAATGCAAATTGCAAATTCGATAGTATTCGCAAGTTCCTAACATTGATGCATAGGCACTTTTCGTTACCAAAACCGATTCGCATCCATTGCGACTCTTTTTAGAAATCGCACATGTCCATACGATTTCTTAAATAGCGAAAAATGAAATAAATAATCATGCATCTCAAACTGGTAAATTGCATTCGCAATCGGGCAATTTCTGCGAATAATACCGATTGCGAATGCAATCTACTTTCATGCATGTGGGCCAAAGAAATCGATTGCGATTTCTTATTTGCGAATTTTAAGGAATCGCAAATAAGAAATCGCAATTGTCTATGCATGAATATTTTCGCAATTTATTAGCGAATCGCTAAAATTCGCATTTTCATGCGAATAGCACATATTTCCCTACTTAAGAATTCTCAAATAGCGAATTCGCATATTGCGAATTCGCAAATTTGCGAAAAAACCACACATGATGAATTGAACCTCTCTGATTGTAAGGAAGCCAGGAAGGCAATCACGTACACCTGGGGACTCCTTTGAATGAAGCTCTGGCAGTTGGTCTCTGAGCCTGTTGTGGAAGGTTGCTGGTGCTGCAGTCTGTGCTCTTCACTGTGAAGGAGTCAGAGATGGAAAACCAAGAGGCAGAGGGGCCCTCAAGGAAAAGGAAAGTTACATTTTCAGAAAAAGAACTGGAAATCCTCATTGAAGAGGTGACTGACAGGCATGATCAGCTCTTTGGCAAGATGTCACATAAGGTGCCTGATTCTGTGAAAAGAAATGTGTGGCTAAACATACAATCAAAGGTAAATGCAGTTGGTGTGGCGCACCGTGAAATCAGCAATTTACAGAAGAGGTGGTATGACTTGCGTAGTCGCGCAAAGGAGAAGATTGCGTCAAGAGTGAAATCTGCAAACAAAACAGGAGGTGGTCTCCCCAAGGACATACCCACAACCCCTTTGGAAGACCTTGTTGAAGGGACACTTTTGACTGAGGCAGTTGTGGGTGTCATGAACATAGACACGTCTGATCTTATTACCCCTTCTGAAGGTAAGTGTACATGTAATTTGATTGACAAGTGTTTTGTTTTAAGAAATTGAGTAAATTGTGAAAGGCAACTTAGGAGAAGGAAGATTCTCAACACACCAAATATCAGGTCCATAACATCCACTGAAGTTGCCGGCCTCATAGAAGTAAACTGAACATGCTTAAAGCAATGCATTTTGGGTAGTGTAGTTCCTATCTTTGACTTGTAGGGTGAAAGGCATATTTGCAAATTTTGGAGACACAGAGTCAATTTATTTAAACTTTACCAATGTTTTTGAAGAAATTACTCATCAGTTTGGATAATTTTATTTGACAATTCTAACAAAACAGTCTGCACAGTAAACATATGTTTCCACTTTTCCAAACAGAATTGCTTCAAGAATTAATTGAACAAGATTTGCGTGATTTCAGTACACTAGACATTCATGTAAATGAAGATGTCAATAATCCAAGTACTTCCACTGCAAATGTGACATTGAATGAAAGGCAAAGAGTACGCCAATTACTACAAAGTGATTCAGAGGAGGAAAACAGTCCAACTTATCCAGTGTCAAGACCAGACCCAACACCAGCAGTCAACAATGCAAGGCCGAGTAGGCGAAGGAGGCAAAGTCAATTTTATAGACGGCGTCCTAGAACATCAAACTTGTCTATATTTGAGGAGGGTTCCACCACTGGCAGTGTGGTTGAGGACAAAATATTGAAGATACAGCGCCTGCAAGGCAAAGATATTAGAATTATGAAAGGCAAAATAGTACATATGTGCAAAGAATTTGCTGGCATTCACAGCACTATGAATAGGACGGTAGAGGCATTTGAACACAGCCATGAGGCTAATGCTGACAAACTTGACAGAATTGCTAAGTCTTTGGAATCAATGTGCAGAGTAATGGAAATGCAACATAAGGAAAGTGTAAATAGGCACCTTAGGCTACTGACCAGCTCACATGGCCAGAACAGACAGTTGTCACGTATTTCTAATAGTGCATCTAAAATGTGCAAACAAAATGTTATCATGCATGAAAAAATGAATGATGTTTTTGTTCAAATTTCAAAGGGAATGGTGAGAGGGAATGACTTAGGACATGCTTCAAACATTGGTGACCCACCTGGGATTAATTTATCAAAGGTAGCCAGTGCTGTGGGTGGTCAAAATGTAAACCCTCCTGATGGTACCAATGGTGGGTCAAGACGTAGTAATAGAAATGTGAAAGAAGGTTCCCAAATGTTGTTAGACAAAGAAAAACATGGTGCAAAGGCTTTGGGTGTGCGTGGGCAAAAAAAGTAATATGTAAGCAATGTTTTCTTCAATGCTGGACTTCAAGAAAAAATTGGTATTTTTCATGAAATTTACACTTAGAAAGTCAATCTACTTTGACACATTTGTCCTTTATGTTTTTGGAATATTGATTAAAAATAATTTAGAAAGCACTTCACTTTTTTGATGCTTAAAAGACTTTAACATTCTTAAGGCAAAAACACAAATAAAGCCTGGTACCTTTCTCAGAAATAATTCTGTGTAATCTCTGCTCTTCTAATCCTTCCTTCTGCTGCCTCTGGCCCATGTTGTCTTGCTGGGGGTTGCTGTGGATCATTGTCATTTGGCGGTAACATATCTTCTTCTTCCAAAGGTATGCCTCTTTCTGTTGCCATGTTGTGTAGCATAGCGCAGGCTGCAACTATTTTACAGCATACTTTGGGATTGTACTGCAAACTACCACCAGTCTTATGCAGTATGCGGAACCTTGATTTAAGTACACCAAACGTTCTCTCAATGACATTACGAGTGGATTTGTGAGATTGGTTGTAATGTTGCTCCTTTCTACTGGCTGGGTTTAGGTATGGAGTCAATATGTACGACCTAACACCATAGGCGCTGTCACCTTTTTAAAAATATAGACACAGAAATTAGTTATGTAAAACTAAACATTTTGCATAGGTGTATTACTTTGATAGTTAAAAATGTAACCATATTTACCTAGCAAATACCCATCTCCAAACTGTCCAGCAAGAAGTCTTGCATGTATTGCACTGTGCTTAAAGATGTAAGAATCATGGGCACTGCCAGGGTAACTAGCCACTATGTCAGTAATTATGGTCTTAGAGTTACATATCACTTGAATATTCAGTGAGTGAAAACTTTTCCTGTTACGGAATATGTACTCATTTTCTGAGGGTGGACAAATAGGTACATGTGTCCCATCCACACATCCAATCACATGTGGGAATTGTGCCATACTATAAAAGTCAACTTTTGTTTTCTGCAAATCCTGTAGTGAAGATGGAAACTTAATGTAATTACTTATTCTAAACAACATCGCATCCAAGAAAGAATTAAAAAATCTGGACAGCGAGCTCTGGGATACACCGCCAGCAATAGCTACTACTCCCTGGAAAGAACCAGAAGCTAGAAGGTGTAGACAACACAGGACTTGAACATGAGTAGGGATAGCATTTGTCCTGCGAGTCTCCCTTTGCAAAATGGGATCCAAATCATTGATTAAATCAATTATTAAGTTACCAGTAAGCCTGTACCAATCATAAATCTGGCCATCTGTTTGTCCAAGCAAGGTGATCCTAACTCTAAAAATTCTCTCTTGTATCTGCCTTCCCCTCAAACCTGCACCAAATCTCAATCTGTGGCGGCGCGCCAAGAAGAAAAGTCCTGCCATTGTGCAAAGCTCCTGGTTGTTCTCTGAAAGCCAGCAACAGTTGAAAAAAAAGATCCCTGACTTATATACCATAGCTGCCAATCAGCAAGGCCTTCACAACATCTGCTGTGCCCTAAATAGCAGTGCAGGTGGATAAGAGAGTGCAAACTTATTTCACTCTCTCATTTTCAATACAAACTGCATTGAAAGTGTTAACATCACATTTTTAAACATATATATGTTTTTAAAAAAAAAAATAACTCGTAAAATTGAATGTGTGCAACTTCCACCAACCTACATTACAAAAATCAAACGTCTGTGTGTGCTAGGGATGATTTGTTTTGGAAATACCGCCAGTTTCATATTACATTACCAAAAGGTCAGAGGTCAAAAAACATCAGCCCATCACATGACATGTCACATCATTTTCATTAATTGGAAGTGAAATCTGTCGTTTATTAAGGCTTCTACAACTTCCCTAAGGCCCACAGCACAAGTTTCCTAATGCCTGCGAACAGTTAACACCATCTCTGACTTCTTCTAAATTTAAGAAATGCAAATTGCAAATTCGATAGTATTCGCAAGTTCCTAACATTGATGCATAGGCACTTTTCGTTACCAAAACCGATTCGCATCCATTGCGACTCTTTTTAGAAATCGCACATGTCCATACGATTTCTTAAATAGCGAAAAATGAAATAAATAATCATGCATCTCAAACTGGTAAATTGCATTCGCAATCGGGCAATTTCTGCGAATAATACCGATTGCGAATGCAATCTACTTTCATGCATGTGGGCCATTGATGCATAGGCACTTTTCGTTACCAAAACCGATTCGCATCCATTGCGACTCTTTTTAGAAATCGCACATGTCCATACGATTTCTTAAATAGCGAAAAATGAAATAAATAATCATGCATCTCAAACTGGTAAATTGCATTCGCAATCGGGCAATTTCTGCGAATAATACCGATTGCGAATGCAATCTACTTTCATGCATGTGGGCCATAGTGTTTTCTGAACCAAGCACTAACTTTCTGACAAATTTGGTGTACTTCCATTCAGCAGTACGAGCTGTAGCCGTGTCTAAAGTTTCCTATGGGAAATTGATTTTTTCACATCTTTTTCTTGAATTTCTCAGGAACTAGTGAATGGATTTACACCATTTCACAAAAAGAGTTCTTTCTGAAACAAGGGCTACCTTTGTGCCACATTTGGTGTAATTCCGGTCAGCAGTTCGGGCTGTAGCCATGTCTAAATTTTCCTATGTGAATTAACATGGAGAAAACATGTTTTGGGACCCCCCTTTTTTCTCGGCCCCTGCTTACCAAAACACCCCAAAACTTTCAAGATAGGAGTTGACCAGAGTGCCCCACTAGTTTTGAAAATTATGCGAAGATTCATCAACCAGCGCCAAAGTTATTGGGAAAAGAAAAAATGCTTTTTGAATAGAAACAAGGTCCTAACTATAGCTACCCACTGGCAACCGCCAATAGGTAATATATATATATATATATATATATATATATATATATATATATATATATATATATATATATATATATATATATACATTCCAACACTTTTCTCCAGATAAACACACCCTCAAAGTATATGGTGCTCCAACGAAAACTCTTTATTGCTCGCTACACGTTTCGACAAATTAATGTCTTGATCACACGAACAGAATAGCAACATGAGCGTGCATACGTAACCAAAGAAAGCGACGAAGGACTACATTGTTTTGCTCTCAAAGCCTGTCCCAAAATTTCGGCCATCTAGTAACATTTAAGTAAAGCTTATAAGTATAAGCACATTACTGTTTGCATTTAACTAATGACATTTCATCAATTGCAGACTTATTCACATTTTATTATGTAAATGATAAGTAAGTAATAAGTAAATAAATAAATACTTAACATTCATATCGCACTAGTGTCAAAATTATCGACAAACTAATTTAGTGACCCTGTCTCTAGTACTTGCAGTTTATGCAGGCCAATTTTTTTGTTCGACTTACCAAGTGCAGGCGCCTGTTGCAGAGGTACTTGCAAGGTACCAGGCACTATATAATATCCACCAGAATAATCGTGATTATACAAAGTCTCTGAATAGAGCTAGCACACTAGATATGACACCACCACTTTTTTACCCAGCCCGGTATGAACCTTTTATATGTTTAGGCTTGGATGTAATAGTTTTTGCAATTTAAATGCCGTGATTAAGCCACTAGTGCGATAGAAATCATCATGTTCACTAAGTATAATGTCTCTGTGAACACGGAGTACACGGATAGCATAATTTATCATGTCGATAATTTAGCCACTAGTGCGATTAAAGTATTGTATAATCTGTATTTCAATAAATACATGGAGCATCAACCATTGGACTGCTGGAGCCTTTAATAGGAAGGATAATGTATCTGTTGACACGAGGGCGGCAGCACTCGAAGAGCCCAAGCACCATCTCCGTTTGGGAGCAGGTTAACAAAATCAACATCTAAGTTGTCCAATTTGAATTGTCATCAGTGATGTCATCAATGATGGCACTGACCCTGTCATGAGTGACTTAATATGTGCGGTCATAAGCAGTGCATTGCCAGGGCATGAGTTATAGTTAGCTTAGCTGCTGAATTTCACTGATTTAGTACGAGTGAAATCGGAGCCGAAAGATAATGTCCCTGTAATCTTTGTTTTATTCAGTGAATTTCTAAGGTTTTTGTAATTTTATTTTCTAACTATAATCTCCCTGTAACCTTTGTTTTCCAGCGAATTTCTGAGGTGTTTTTACATATGAAATATGTCCATCTCAATACCCAGATATGGGTCCCTTGTACACTGCCACTGGATTCAAGCTAGCCTGGCTGAAGAAGGGTGACATACCCTGAAACCGGTCCCAGTATGCTTGCTTCTGGCGCAGGGTGGACCTGGCCTGGCAGTTCGGTCTGGACTGTTCCCATGAGGCACAGGGTCAAGACTGATTTGCAAATGTCTGGGTCCAAACTGGGGTGGCGTAGTGGGCAAAAGAATGATGGATTTAATCCAGATCTTTTGACTGGGGGAGAATGTTTGCATCGTCAGCATTCCGTCCATCATTTGTTTGCTGTAACACTAATATAAGTGGGCACCATGTACCAGTCCAGACAACCCTTATGGTCATTTAAGAGGTCTTCAACAACCTTAGAAAGCCCTCTAGCTGGTAGCTATAGAAAGCAGTATTCAGGCTTAGTCCAGCAGGAATGTAAAGCAGCTTTGTTTTACCAGAATGCAATCTTATAGTACAGATTAAATGAAAAAGAGCCACACAAAGTATTTATAAAAATACATATTTATTATATAATACTCTCTAACACATAGAAATATCTCCTACCCAGAGATATGCACAATGCACACAATACTTTGGCAAAGAAACACAGTAAATAGCACAAAATACACAGTGGACCCAGGGGGGAACCAAACCATATACTAAGAAAGTGGTATAAGAACCATGACTCAGGTCAAGACAATGTTGGGAGGACGTAGAAGTGGTGGGATCCCCAGGGAACCACGCAAGGTGAGTATATATGGACCCCAGAGAGAGTTTGTGCAGTGTGGGAACACAACTGCGTGGTCCGTAGAACTCTGCATGTAAGTTGCAGTCAGATTTTTAAAGATGAAGGACCCTTCACAGTGGACCATGAAGAAACCCCATGGAAGACAGAAGGTAGGAGAGCCACCCCACCCGTGGATACCCTAGTACCCACGTTACCTATACCAGGGAAGCCAGGTGCATACGTTTGAAGTGGTGTCGGAAACGCCATCGAACCCAATGGAGGAGTTCAGGAAAGTGCAGCTGCTGTAAGAGGAGAAATTGGTGGTGGAATTCAAAGGTGAATTAAAGATGAGAGGTACCTGCAAGCAGAGGGGACATAGTCTATGTCACTCAGGGGTAACCAGGAGACATTTAGAACGAATGTCCTCCGATGTTGTGTGTTTCAGGATGGATTACGATAAACTGGACTCTGCAGCTGTTTGGACTAGGTGATTCTGAGGAGGACCAGGAGCCATGCATGAGCTGTCCCACAAAGGATGTCGAGTGCTGAGGAGTCGGTGTCTGGTAGTGGCACCCACAAGCCTTGGCAAATGAAACCAATGCAGGAATGGAAGAAGGAGCAATGTCGGGACTAGCAAAGACTAGACTACTCACCAAAAGCAGGGAAGTCAGGGCTGGTTCCGAGCATACAGAGGAGCCCAAGAGAAGCGAAGGTGACCCTCAAATGGACCCAGAGGCCCTTGAGTCGCAAGAGGACCTCAAGCAGCTCACCAAAAGATGCAGGCCACGAAGCCCATGAAGTGGTGTAGCTGAAGATTCTGGTCACTGGAGGTGCTCATCGCTGGGGCTACTTAGAGCGCAAACATCTTCTTGTAAATAAGTCAACAAGCCTTTGCAGCTGCAAGTTGATAAGATACACAGGTGTTTGGTTATTGCAACCCCCACAAGGAATACTGCCTCAAACTTGGTGAGAGGGGACAAGGTTGTTCTGGGGAGCTGTGGAAAACCATCACCTGTGTTGCAAAACCTTTCAGAGTCTGGAGGAGCTCAGGATTAGCAGACCGGTCGACTTAGTTGCTGTGCCTGCAAATTCAAGGGAGTGACTCTTTCAATTAAGGGAGATTTCTTCAAGTGTCTTTGAAGCTTCATCGGCCTCGGAAGGTTCCTGGAAGATGCACAGGCACTGACGAGGTAGCACACTGGAAGGGAGACAAAGGCAGGCCCAAACGAAGTCCAGCAAAGTCCAGAGTGCCCAGATAGTAGAAGAGCAACAAACCAAATCCTTGTTATGATTTGTATGGTCGAATTTATTTAAACCATTTACTTTTTCATATAAATCTCATTAAGTTAAAGCATTGATTGCATGAGAAAAACACTACGTACATACAATTTATACAAAAACATTTGACAAAGAATTTTAACAAAAATACATAAATACATATGACAAAATGACATCCAATCATTAAGTGTACATAAATATACAAATACGGTCATACGAGAAGCATCAGTCGTTATGTAGTATTAAGCAATGAAGCTATTTGCAGTAAGGAAAAGAAAACAAAATGAATTGTAACAAATACAAATTTTCAATTGTCTGATAAATAAACTTGAATTCTTTCTGCTATTGGCAATAGCAGAAAGGAATTGGCAATAGCAGAAAGAATTCAAGTTTATTTATCAGACAATTGAAAATTTGTATTTGTTACAATTCATTTTGTTTTCTTTTCCTTACTGCAAATAGCTTCATTGCTTAATACTACATAACGACTGATGCTTCTCGTATGACCGTATTTGTATATTTATGTACACTTTATGATTGGATGTCATTTTGTCATATGTATTTATGTATTTTTGTTAAAATTCTTTGTCAAATGTTTTTGTATAAATTGTATGTACGTAGTGTTTTTCTCATGCAATCAATGCTTTAACTTAATGAGATTTATATGAAAAAGTAAATGGTTTAAATAAATTCGACCATACAAATCATAACAAGGATTTGGTTTGTTGCTCAAAATATAGCTATCAAAAATCGCAGGGCCAGCATTTCTCTTTGTATAAATTATTCTATGGTCCAGCTGACCCTGTAACCCGGGACCTAACTCCTTATTTTCTGCAAACAGATAGTAGAAGAGCAGTGGCGTCTGATCTGAATGTTATCCCATCTATCATAATCTAGGGACCTACACCCACATAAGCCCTTAAGTACCCTAGGGAAAGGGTTAGGAAGATTCAGCAGCCCCTCCCAGGGGTGGATCTGGCAAAGGGGGGAGGTAACTCCCATGTCCATTGTCCAGTTTCGTGCCAGAGCGAGAGCCAATGGCTCCCAGGACTTGGTTGAACTGGACTATGCACAGGGACACCAAATGTGCCCCTCATGCAGACTGAGTGGCACTGGCAAGTGCACCCACCCCATCCCAATACACTAAATCCTGTCTGGGAGTTGATCAGATCTCCCCATGACAGGATGCCTATTGTTCTGCCTTCACCTGCTCGAGCTTGGCTCAGCAGCAGGAGGGTATAATCGTGTCTTTGGGCTGCAGCAACCATTTTGTGCTGTCTGAGTTAAGAAGGCTGGTACCAGGATCACCGAGAGCCTAACAGAGAGCTCTTCCAGTGCTTGGAATCATACCCCCCACACTGTTAATGGTGTGGGGGGTATGATTCAAACATGTTTGATACCAACCATGATAGGATTCGTTGCAGCCGTTTTCAATATTGTCTCTGTGTAATGACTGGGTACCCCTCTATATAGTATATGGCGGTTTCACTGACAACCCAGGAGAATGGATTCCATCGGCTGGAGGGGTGTCATGCTCATGCAGGGGTACCCTCTTGCTTAGAACCAAGCACCCTGTCTTCAGGATTCCAAAGGCCTGCTATAGGGTTGACTTATAGGTTTTACGTGCAGTGACCCTAGATATAGGACACCTATATCTTTAGTAAGTGGTGCTTTCACCAACTTACACAGGCTGCAATAGAAGACCTGTAGTTCCATTTTGAATGGTCTCTCATAGGTGGCATAATACATGCTTCAGCCCATGGGAGACCTCTGGAGTACCTATGCCATGGGTACCTTAGTATCATATACTAGGAACTTATAAGGGGATCCCATTATCCAATCTGGGATGTACCAAAGTACTGAACACAGCAGTTTAAGGAGAAAGCAGATAGACTGGGCCCTGACTAGCAGGATCCCAGTCAGACTAGTCAAAAACAGCTTAGCATCAGGCAAAAAGTGGGGGTAACCATAGAAGCAGATCCTACTTTCCTACATATAACATGAAAATCAACACCAAATCACGTTGTAGATTTTACATTACTGTGCCTGTTGCAAGAAAATACCTTTTCATGTAGTGAAAAGAAACAATAAGAATAAGGCACATTTGTTTTCTAGCTTGTATCATGAAAAGTGTGTATGCCATCAGTAAATTTACTTTTTATTTGTTTATTGTTAAAATGTATTCATTCATTCTATGAGTTGCAAAACCTTATCCTTTTTAATTGGTTTAGACTGAGCGACAGTGGATGTGCTTTTTATATCTCTCGAGGGCTGCGTTCCCACCCAAGTACTTATACATCAGAAAGCAATAGGTTATACATATATAGGTCAGACACGTTTATGACACATTCATTCACATGAATGAGTAGCAGAAAGTCCAAGGGTTATTTAACGAGAAACAGGAGATGAAGACAATAAGCAAAACAAGAGAAAATGGTCATAGGGGATTCGTATGTCCCCCCACTCTGCCGAATATACAAGAACAATATAGATTTCCCTGAGGAACTGTGTAATCTCTCTCAGCCTTCTGTCAGCATTAAGCTGGAAATGCTGACTCTAAGAACCGCTCCTGCACTTTGATATGGTGTCACAGAACACTAGGCTGGCGGTCTGTTACATCAATTGCAAAGCTGTTGCTTGCTGTCCATGACCTGGTAAGGAGCTGCCAGCTTGTGTTAGTGGCTATTAATTAGATTTTTGACACCCTTTCTGTAAGCCATATTTTCACCACTACCGTGTGTTGAGACCTGCGTATAACATATTGATTTCCAATACCAAGACTAGATATTCATGTTCTTTTGTTCTTAATAGACTTTGAGGACAGGCTTTCTTCAGTCCCCACAGGTTCCATTCAAGATGCTTCTGAATATACTTGCCAGTCACTTCAGCCGGTCTGCTGATTCTGTAGCTGTGCATCAATTACTCGTGAATGCATTTATTATTTCTCCACTTATTGACTCTCCGCTTCAAAGTTTGTAAATAAACTCTACACTTCTTTGGCAGAAAGTTGAGTCGATGGCTGCTGGGAAATATGATAAGCACCTTACCTCCCAGGAGTTCTTATGATTAAACTAACCAAATATCAGAAACAACTCAAATAACTGAAGAGCATGGTGGGTGTGGAAAGTAGAAGAGTTGTAGCTCATGATAGCGAATCATGACTCGTACTGATGTAACTTTACAGTGGTAGAGCTGCAATTCCATTGTGCTCAACTTGGTGCAAAGGCCCCGGCAACAAGGCAGAGTACTATATACAGGTTTTCTTTACCCAGGCAAGACTGCCATCAGCCCTTCCTTGCATCAGCACCCTCTTCATGCCCAGATACTGACTCATGGGCAGACAAAGGTTAACCTTATTTTTCAAGGGAAACCCTCGTGTATTACTGTGACTCCGAGTAGGGACTGTCAGACCTGGCATCATTAGCATGGTTTTCCCGGGCTTTTTTGCTTTCTGGCCTCTTGTCTTTCTGACTTCATTTTTTTTGGCTTTAGGATTCTGGGCACTTTACACTGCTGACCAGTGCAAATATACATGTGCTCTGTTCCTAAAACATGGTAACATTGGATTATCCACAATTGTCATATTTAATTTACTTATATGCCCCAAGTAAAGTCCACTACATGTGTCCAGGGCCTGTAAATTAAATCCTACTGACTGTGCCACAAACTCCAGTAGCCCTTTAAACATCTGAACATTCTGACAGATCCATGTGTTTTGGTATACAAGACCGAGCACCTTAAAAGAGACTAGTCTATGAAGTGAAGCAAACACACAAGGATCTGTCAGAAAATTTAGATTGATGAAAATAAGAATTGAACATGACAGTTTTTATTGAAAAATAATCTGCAATATTTCCACAGAGATAAAGGTGAAGAGATATAATACGAATAATATAAAGTCCACAGAAAAGGAGAACTGAGTAGAAATTACCAGAGAATTCACCATAACAACCATTAATAGGCTCGACCGGGAGAGAAAGGTAATACATTCTTTCTAATTCATAGATCAGATACCACAGCCCAACAATAAATAAAACAAATTGAAACCCAATACTCACTCTATCCACTACTTTACAGAACCAATCAGTCAGATCCCAAAGAAATGTGAGATTCAAGGATAGGATAGGATAGGATGTATGTTTATAGAGCGCTGGATTGCCGTGGCGTCCTGGCGCTAATGTCAGAAGAAAGACCTATATTACCAAGAAGACTAGGTGGATGAAAATAGCCATGTTTTCAAATCCTTCCTAAAAAACTGCAGATTTGCTTGGAATCTCATAGCCATTGGTATTTTGTTCCATATTTTTTCTGCGCCGAACGATAATGTCCTTCCTCCCCATCTTGCCCGACTAATGTTAGCAGTCTGAAGTAAGCCTAGGTTGGCAGATCTAAGGGCATGTGAAGGGATGTAAGGTAAGAACATTCTTGAAATGTCCTCGGCACCACCACCGTGAAGTGCTTTGTGGACCAGGCATAAGGCTTTAAATTCCACCCACTGCTGGATAGGAAGCCAGTGCAGTGATTTAATTCCTGCTTAAGTTGGGTTTCCTTTGGGAATATTCAAAAGCAATCTTGCTGCCGCATTCTGTAAGGACTGAAGTTTCCTCATCTGAGTCCTATCAATGCCCAAAAAGAGGGCATTGCAATATTGAAGTTTGGACAAAAAGAGACCTACCATTACTGTCCTTTGTAATTCCTGTGAGATATAAAGAAAGATTTTCCCAGAGTTTTCAATAAAAAGAAACAGGAAGAAGTGAGACTATTCACTTGTGCAGAAAAGTTCAACTGGTCATCGAACATAACTCTGAGATTCCTGACTTTGGGAACAGGACGAGGGCAATTCCCGGCCTCGATCAGCCACCAGAAGTCATTCCACAGGGACCGGCCATTGCCCAATTCTATCACTTCTGTTTTATCGGTGTTCATTTTCAGGAAGCTATAGTTCATCCAGGTCATGATCTCTGAAAGACACACATGAAATCTGGTGGCTGTGACTTCTGGTTGCTTACAGATAGAAATAACAAGCTGCAAGTCGTCAGCATATGAGACTAGTGCGAAACCATACCTTCTGATAAGTCTGGCAAGCAGAGTGACGTAGATGTTAAACATTGTCAGGGATAAGATTGATCCCTTTGGAACCCCACATGGAAGATGGAAACTATCAGATTTCAAACCATCCCAGAACAGACTTTGCTCCCTTGCCTCCAAAAAGCAGAAGAGAAGGGCCAGGGCAGTGTCCTCAACCCCCACACCCTTCAGCCGCTGTACTAACACTGTGTGATTCACGGTGTCAATGCTGCCAATAGGTCTAGGAGTATGAGGACTGCCCTGCCTCCACCATCTACGAATTTCTGTATCTCCTCTGTTGCAGTAATCAAAGCAGATTCGGTGGAATGATAGGACCGAAAACCCTGTTGTGTGGCGTCTAACAGGTTATTTGAATCAAGATAATTATTCAGCAAATTATTTAATGATTTCTCCAGAATTTTTGCTACTATTGACAGACCGGCAATTGGGCGGTAATTCTTTGGCTCATTTGGGTCCAAGGTGGGTTTTTTAAGCAGTGGCCTAATGGCCACTTTTTTCCAAGTCGTAGGATAAATGCCCGACTCCAGGACTTGGTTGATAAGGGGGGAAGGTTGTCACAGATCTCCTAGTGGCCTGATGCATAATGGCCGGAGGGCATGGGTCAATAGGTGACCCATATTTTATGGAGAGGAGAAGCTTTTGCACCTCATCATTAGAAATTTTCTGGAAGCAGGATAATCTACAGTGAGTTGATCGAGCATCGTCAAGAATTTGCCATTGGTCATCATGAGTCCTCCCGGTATTCAAGGGAACATCATACATCACGTGCACCTTACTCTGAAAATGAAGAGTGAATTTATTGCACATTGCTTGGTCTGTCCTAAATACGTTGTTCTGCTGCGGTTTCGTCAGCAGCTTAACTGATTTGAATAATTCCTTGGTGGAATTACCAGCTTCCTTAATCTTAGCTGTAAAGTATGACTTTTTAGCAGCAGTGATTGCATTTTTATATTGTTGGAGGGCTTGGTTATTTATTGCTTTCTTCTCATTGCTATAATTTGTCTCTAAAGACATTCTGCTCTCCTACAGCTTACTTTTAGGCACTTGAGCTCAGCGCTATACCAAAGTGACGAAATCTTAGATCTTTTTACTGTCACCAATTTTTCAGGAGCAACCTGGTTACACGCTGCCAAAAGCCACTTATTAAACTGGGAGGCTACTTCGTAATTATCCTTCGATAGCAGGGTGGGAAAGGGGCCCAGAGCTAGCTCTAGGTCATTGCCTTGAACTTTATTCCAATGTTGAACTTTTACTTTACATAACTTTGTTTGAGTACAATGATTAGGCTGCATAATTTTGATGTCAAAATGGACAGCCTTGTGGTCTGTCCATGGGAGAGTTAATGTTTCAGTCAACTTAATAGCCGGGTTGTGAGAAAAGATGCCATCCAGAGTATGGCCTGCCCGATGGGTGGATTCAGTTACTAGTTGAGTTAAACTGAAAGCCGCAAGATTATCCAGCAGTCTAGGTGATTCTGGGTTATTTATTAGCTCTAGATGATAATTAAAGTCGCCCAGAATTGTACGGGGTGAAAGTCAGTAATGTAATTTTTTTTTCAAGTCGCATACATACTTTAAGATGTTGAATGAATTAGATTTATTTTTGGTAAATTTTGTGTTCAAGGAAATGTTTTGAAAATGTTATGTTTACTTATAGCGGGCTGAATTTCCATTTTTTACCTCCTGACATGTGGTCAGAACAATATGAAAACGTGTATATTAAATTTACTTGAATCATATGAAGTCTTAAAAATCATAAAAAAAGATTAAGCCAATTACTTGATCCTATGAAAAAGTGTTCATTGAATAATTATAGTTTGGGAAGGTGTATGTTTTTGACTTTTTAGAAAGTTGGCATTTTTTGGTGGGGTGGTCTGACTCGCTGTGTTCGGCTGGAAAGGAAGGAGTGGATCCAGTCCAGTGCCTTGTCGTGGATGCCAGCGTCCTGGAGTCTCATGATTAGGGTGCGGTGGGAGAAGGTGTCAAAGGCAGCCGAAAGGTCCAGTAGGATGAGCACTGTGGTTTCGCCCTGGTCGAGGAGGGAGCGGATGTCGTCAGTAGTGTTGATGTGTGGAGTCTCAGGGCTGTGGTTGCTTCAGAAGCTGTATTGGGAGGTGTCCAGGATGTGGTTCTCTTCCATGACCTCGGAAAGTGGGGTGTTGATGCCTTTCACAATGACCTTGGCTGGGACAGGGAGGAGGGAGATGGGTCTGTAGTTCTTGAGGTATGTCCGGTCGGCAGACGGTTTCTTCAGCAGGGGCATATCTCAACGTGTTTTCAGTAGTTGGAGGAAGGTAGTGGTTTCAATGGAGAAGTTGATGGTAGGGTGAAACTGGGGAGCTATAGCAGCTGCTCTATGGAAGATGTGGTATGGGCAATGATCCGATGAGGCTCCTGGGTGGATGCTCTTCATGGTCTTGAGTGTGTCGTCTATGGTGAGCGGAGTCCAGTTGAGCACCATCTGTTGGGGTGCAGTGTGGTTGCCTGTGGTGGTGGCAGGCGTAGTCACTGGGTATTGGGTGTTGAAGCTGGTGTAGATGTATCTGATCTTGTGGTGGGAGAAGGTGCTGAGTTTGTTGCAGAGGTCTTGGGAGGGTGGACGTCTGTTGGGCCTTGCAAAGTCCTTGATTATGGTGAAGAGTTCTTTGCTGTTGTGTGATTTTGCATTGATTCTGTCTTGGAAGGCCATTTTCTTTGTTGTTTTTAAGGAGACGGTGTTTTGTGTTGATGGTTAAATGGGTATTCAGGGTTTTGTTGCTCCTCTAACTTCTCTAGTCATCTGCAGGTGTACCTGGACTCGTGCGGGCGGGAGTGAACCAGCTGGCTTTCTTGGAGTGTTGCTTGCCTGCTGGCTTCATGAGCGGTGCCAGAGTGTTTGTGCAGTTGGAGATCAATCAGTGAAGGTTGGGTGCTGCGGTGTTGTCTGTTGGTGTAGTGGTCTTGCTGTGGTGATGTTCCCACTGGCAGAGAAAACAGGGTTGAGCGTATGTCCAGCTGTGTGGGTCGGTCGGCTGACTAGCTGCTTGAGTCCAATGTTGATGAGGCTCTCCAGTAGGCAGGCGGTGTTATGGTCACTGTGGTGGTCCAGGTGGAAGTTGAGTTCTCGGACTAGGATATAGTCAGTGGATGAGAGAGTCCAGGGTGCGATGAGGTCTAAATTGGTGTTGGTGAAGGGCGAGGGGGGACCAGGGGTCCTGTAGATGAGGCTGCCATGGAGGGTGGTGTTGGGGTTGGTATGAATCAAGAAGTGGAGGTGTACTGTGTTTGTCGTTGGGTCGTTTGAGTGCGTGGTCAGTCGGAGGGTGTTCTTGTGGACGATGGTGATGCCTCTTTCTGGTTGGTTGGTGTGGTCCTTGTAGCTGTCGGAGATGGCGATGTCCAGACCAGAACAAGGGTTAGTCCTGGTTTCTGTGAAGAAGGCGATGTCGGGGAGTTGTCATTGAGGAAGTCCCAGATTTCTGAGGCATGTTTGTGAGGGATCGCACATTGAGGATGAATTTGAGGCAGTCAGGAGCTGTTGGTGGGCTGGGTAGTAAGAGGAGATTGAGTATTGATGTGGGTGAAGGTGTGGCTGCAGTTCTGGCAGGAGAATGGTCCATGGGTCTCCTTTGGTGACACGAGGTGGCAGGTGGTATGGTGTCCTCAGTTAGGGCGAGAAGAGTTCTGGTGTCATAGAGGTGAAAGGTCCGAGAACCAGGATCCCTGGTGCTGGGCGCATTCCAGGTGCGCACGGATGCAGGCAGACTTGCCTTTGGCACACCTTCGGTAGGCTAACAGCGGAGCCGCACATCGGCCACCATTAAGTAATGCTGTGGGGGGGCTGGACAGCTGGGAGGTAGTTCTACTTATTGTATTTTTGTCATTTTGGTCTTGTTTTGTAATTAAATTAAGCTCTTTATTTGCATATTGCTGGATTATGTTTATGTTTATGGGGTGTTTTCATTGTTTTACTGTAATAAGTTTTGCACAAATACTTTACACATTGCCTCTTAAGTTAAGCATGACAACTCTGTGCCAAGCTACCAGCGGGTGAGCACAGGTTAATTTAGGGTGTGTACCTGACTTACCCTGACTAGAGTGGTGTTCCCTACTTGGACAGGGTGCATACCTCTGCCAACTGGAGACCCCATTTCCAACACTGGTGATCAGTGGCAAGGATAGGACTTGTGCTTGTGCAGTGCCTTGCAGTACTTTGGTGTCGACTGCCATCCACATAAAAGACTAATTCTAGTCAAATTCTCACTGATTGGTATTTTTGCTTTGTCCTAAATTTATGTCTCTAACTGGAGGTTCTATATCTGCAAAGAATGAGCTTGAGCTAGCCAAATTTGAGGGTTACACTGTGGCCCAGCTCAAGTACTTCTGCAAGGAATGTGGATTTCCTTTAAAGAGCACTCCAGGAAGGTAGAGCTGCAAAAGGCATTGATAGCCTGGTCTGTGGCCCATGCAGCATTGAATAAGGCCCCAGATAAGGATGGGGATGAGGAGGATCATCTGGACCAAGGCCTAGGAGAGGGTCTTGGAATGCTGCTTGTGGAGGTGGTGTTATGAACAACAAGGGGACCCGTTTAGGTAGTTTGAGGACCTCGGGTAGTAATGATTATTCAAGAGAACAAAGGTCCTGAACTCATACGAATATGGTTAAGACTAATAAGCATAGACTTAAATAAGAACTATGTTTTCTATCCAATGTCCAGCCGGACAGAGGAGATTTTTATTTTTAAGATAAACTAAGAATTCAAATGATTAAAGGGAACACAAATCACAAACTGGGCACAAGCCAGTACCAAGTATGGAAGGGGTGAAGACAATACATGGGGAAAATGACAGGCAAACAGAGTGGAGCGAAAGGATGCTTACAAAACAATGCAAATCTTGTGTAAGCTAAACCTAACAGTAACTGCAATAATTAATACAAGAGAGAAAATGCAGTACTGTTAACACAGTCGACGTGACGTTTCGATCCCTATCTCCAATTATATACTGGGATCATCTTCAGGACTATATACATTACTATTGCCTGAGTTTTTTGGCCTGTGGGAATAAACAGGAAGAATGGAAGGAAGGGGGGGGGAAAGACAATTAAATTACACTAACATTTCAAATTCTCATGAAGCATGTCACGCATTTTAGAGCATTTTAAACATTTTAAGATAGGTGACTCGGTGCTCTGGAGACGCCGTTCCCAGTGACATATTATCAGACAGTAAAGATTGCACGGTGCCGTGGGGGTGACTGGACGTTGAGCAGTGAGTTTGGGCCGTGAGCCAAATGACTCCTGAATGAGTGTTGGCGTGACAGTGCTCTTTTTTATTATGTGAAGTGCCTATGTGGACAGTTGGCGTGTATAAAAGCTTGTAACCTACGGGTGAATATGGTGCTGTGTAGGGAATTAATCGTGCCGGGGGATGGCGCCTGGCTATAGGGGAGAGATGCTGACCTTCTTTCAAAGGAAGGTGCGGTCCATCAGCATCAAAATTCGAAGCCTCATGGAAAAGCGAATGTACCTAAAGATAAAGATACATTAATAAAGGCAGGTCGAAGAAACAGCAGGGAGGAGGTGAGGTAAACCGAGGAGTTAAGTTTACCTGAATGGATACATCAAAAGCCTATAAGGCTTCTTTTGAAGGGCTAAATTGTGCGTCAGGGCGTCAGTTGAGCGTGTTGAAATGGACCTGTGGGAGAAGGCAAACTTTTAGTGGGGAATAACCGTTATATTTGAATAACGGAAGGGCTAGCACAAATAATAATGTACCTGTAGACTCTACAGCGTGCCCCGTAAATGTTGAAGTTGGGCTGGGTGGTGGGCTGCACGGTTTGGCTGCTAATTAGAGCAATCCGGGAGGTTGTTGGTCCTGTGTACAATTGGGAAAAGGAGTCAGAGCCATAAACAACCGCCGAATTTCTTCACAAATGAGTGGAGATTGCCTTACCTCAATGGGACACCAGTGACCTTGTGGAGGTGGGGCACAACATCCTTCTAAGATTGGTCATTCCACTCCAGGCAGGGAGCAGTGTTTTATCTAGAAGCCTGTTCCCACAGAAGCTGGATGGCAGGAGGAAGGAGAGAAAGTTAAAATTGGTGCTGTCTAATCTCAAATTTGAGGCAAGCAAAAGAAAAAGACCTTAGAGGAAAAAAGGCTGACCATGGAGATGGAGGAGAATACATTGGCTATGGAGGTGAAGAAGCTGATGTTGGCTCAGGAGCTGAGCTTGAGAGAGCTATTGGCAACAATTTGGCAACAATTCTTCTGTACCCTCTGACAGGAGGCTCCACATACCAAAGGATTTGGTGTCAGAGTTTGTGATGGGAAATGACATAGACCGATGGCTTGAGTCCTAGGAGATTAATCTGCAGATGTAGATGCACAAGGTACCTGAGGAGGATTGGGGAGCTAGTCCATGGAAGCACGTTGCTGGTGAGGGGAGGGACACCCTACTGACCCTAGAGGGGGGTGACAGGATGAGATACCCCCTCATGAAAGAGGCCCTAATCAGGAAGATTGATCTGACCCCAGAGAAATACAGACAGAAATTCCAGAATAGCCAGAAGCTCTCCCGAAAGACCTGGATGGATTATGTGGATTCCTTTTGCAAGGCACTGGATAGTGAGGTACAAAATTACTAGGAGTTGTACAATTTGATTGCACAGTAGCACCTGTCTTTCCTTTCCAGATCTGCACCACTACATTGTTGACAGTATGCTATCTGATTCCAGGAAACTTGCTGAGGAAGGGGGCCACTGGGCCTGCACCAGGCTCCACAAGAAGTTATCTGGGGGGGATCAGCATAAGGGTAGACAGGGTCCTAACCAGAAGAAGGAGTTGGAGGGACAAAAAAACCAAGAATACTCCAAAAGGTCACAAACTCACTCTGTGAGTCGGGCTCCCATCCCCCTACTGAAAAGTGAAGAAGTAGTTCCCTGACTGTACGTCTGCAGGGAAGGGACTACTGAAGTGCTTTGACTGTCAACAGAAAGGGCACTGCAAGGGAGATCCCAAGTAACCCAAGCAGGCACAGCACTCCTCTGGTAGGCAATCACTGTGGCTGGCTAGTGTAACGCTTGGGAAGTAGATGGTCCCAGATAGGTTGGGGGACAGTGCAGAGGTTACCCTAGTGTCCCTGGCTGACAGAGAGATGGTACAGAGAACCCACATGGTGAACCATACTAGGAAGTACACCTAGTGGGTCACCATCAAAGGGCAGAGGGTGGAGGCTCTGAGAGACACAGGAGCCAGCATGACAACCTTCAGGTATCATCTGGTATCTTCAGAGCAGGTAGTCCCTAATTTGTTCCAGCATGTGTTTTCAGCTGACAACCATGAAAAACCACTATCCAGTGGCTCTGGTTTCCTTTGAAAGGGGGAGTGGGTGTGAGGTCTGCTTAAGGTAGCTGTGAGCCTGTCCATGCCTTTGAATTATGTGCTGGGTAATGACCTGCAGCATACCACCTGGAAGGAAGTGGAGCTCAGGCCCCGCGTGGAGATGATGAGGTTTACAGACTAGGTGTGCCTGACCAAAAGATCCATGGCAGCCCAACAGGGTGGTCTAGAGGACCTGGAGCCTGGAAGGATTGCTCAGGCATCTGTCAAATACAGAAAGGGCAACAGCTGTAGGAAACCTGCTCCTGAACTTTACATGGTCCGGAAGTAGGCTGAACCTTAGGGGGAAGCCCTGGTACCTACAGGGGAGAAAGTGGCCGAACTGGGTAATCTTCCTGAGCTGACCAATTGGCAGCAGGAAGGGGGTCCCACCAGGAAGGAGCTCTACTGAGAGCAAAAGGAATGCCTTTCTCTTGATGGTGTGCAACAGCAGACTGAGACCCAGGCTGCTGGTGACCTCTCTAGCAAGTACCTGTTATAGTGGAGAATGGTTTCTTATATAGTGAGCATAAGGTTCCTGAGCCTGGTGCAACACGTGTGTTTGGTGCCCCCCAGTGCTACAGGACCTTCCACTGGGTCTGGCTCATGGTGTGCCACTGGCAGGTCATTTTGGGCCAGACAAGACTTTTGATAGGCTTGTTACCCACTTATATTGGCCTCAAATGAAGAAGGCCTCAGATGCGTTCTGCAGGTCTTATCCTACCAGCCAGGCAAGTGGAAAGACAGGGAGGTAAATGCAAGGCTCACCTGCAACCTTTTTCTGTCATTAGCTCCCCCTTTGAGAGGGTGGGCATCAACATAATTGGGTCTCCGGACCACAAGACAGCCATGGGCAACAGATTCAGTCTTGCCTTGGTGGACCACACCATCCGTGACCCGGAAGATATTCCCCTGAGGACAGTGACTATGCCCTTCATGGCCAGGGCCCTGATTGGGATCTTTACCTGTGTGGGTTTCCACAAGGTGGTGGTATCTGACCAGGGCACCAAATGTATGTCTTACTGCATGAAGGCCATGTAGAAGGAGTGTGGGGTGACATACAAGTTCACCACTCATTACCACCCCATACCAACAGGTTGGTTGAGAGGTTCAACCAAACCCTGAAAGGCATGATTATGGGTCTGTCAGCCACCAAGAGACATAAGTAGGACATCCTCCTGCCATGTTTTTTGTCTGCATACAGGGAGGTACCACAGGAGAGGGTTGGTTTTAGGTCCTATCAACATCCGTAAAGGTGCCCTGTGAAAGGGCCTCTCACTTTTATAAAGGAGGGCTGTGAGCAATATCCTGGATGATCTTCCCAGGATGTGGTTAGCTACATGCTGGCCCTTTGCAACCAAACAGCCTGCTTCCGGGTACTCAGCTAGGAAAATCTAGAAGCTAGCCAGGAGGACATGAAATGCTAGTATTGCCAGAATGCCACTTTGGTGGAGTTTCAGCATGGCCAAAAAGTGTGGGTAATGGAGCCTGTGAGCCCTGTGCTCTCCAAGATTCCTGCTCTGGGCATTATGAGGTAAAGGAGCTAAAAAAGAAATGCCACTACAGGTGGACCTCAAACCTCCTAGGAACCATTTGAGTGTCCTACTTGTGAACTGCCTCAAGTCCCACTTTGAGAGGTCTGAGATTACAATGCTATTGGTAACAGATGATGGGGCAGTAGAGGAGAGTAAATCTCTTCCGAAACTCTTATGTTCTAAAGAGGAGGATGGGTCAGTGGAGGGTGCCAGACTCTCCCCTACACTGACCCTAGAGCAACAGAGAGACAGCCACTAGTTGTTGGGGCAGTTTGCCTCTCTCTTCTCACTTACCTTAGGCTCCCTACATGGTGCAACCATGATATTGTCACAAGGAACATCCTACCTGTAAAAAATTAAATGTACAGGTTGTCTGACAAAGTGAGTACTAACATTCAGGTGGAGGTCTCCAAAATGTTGCCACTAGGGGTTATTGAGTAAGCCCAGGCAGAGTTTGCGTAGCCATGCAACGTGGAACACTGCAATGCTACGCGGAGTTCCACGAGCATGCGTAGTTGCTTGTTCCACATGCTCGTGAGACGTTTCTGATGGTCAGCAACGCAGATTGCATGTTTGGGGATAAATATCAGACAAACTTCACCACACGGTCGCCAATGGGCACGGTCATCTTGTTTTTCTACTCTTTGTTCTGGGGCTTGTTTTTTAATCCACTCAATATTTTTCTGATCTTTTTTACTTATCTCTATCCCTCTCTCTTCCTTATTGTATATTTAGCATTTGTTCCTACTTTTATTGTGTTTTTGTACTATTTTTTCATTACTTGCTTTTTATTTTGTCTTACTTCCCTACTTCTCCTGACTTTATTTTTTACTTCCAAATTTTCTTTTCCGCCACCCAGAACCGTGGCTAAGAGTGGTTCTAAGACTAAGAGTGCGACCCGGAGCCGCCTTCCTTTTGGAAGGTGGTGCCTGGAAGGGGTGCAGGCCCAGGTCTTATTCTCAGAGGTTGAGGTGGCTGTCCTAGTTTGTTTTGCACAGGGCCACCTCCCCTTAACCTTTGCAGCAGACGGCAGGCCTGGTTCAGGCTATGGGATCCAGGAGCATCACCACCGGTGGGCAAGTGTGTGCCGAGCAGTGTTTCACTGCTCTGGGGTCCGGTGCAGCCCAACCAACTGACACAAAGGTGGTCCGAAATCCTGGACCGGGAGCGGGACCTGCTGGACCTGCTAGGTGTTGAGGTCGTGGGGCTTGGTGAGTAGCTCATATTGCGAATATTAATTTTTTCCAAATAGCTAAAATGCTGCTGCTGCTTACATGCAGGTGAGGTATGTTTAAAAACCATATATTATGTGATTGTTAATTTATTCTTCTAGATTGGTACTCGGTGCTACAAATCTTACTTGTTTGCAACTTTGCGCTCACTTGGGCTGATTATGTAAGAGAGGTTAGAGAACTTAAGCTAGATAATGCAGACTAGTGAGAATCCTTTCCTTTGTCCTGTCACTAAGATAGTGGTAGATAGGTAGTTATAGTTAGTTACTTGGTATTAGTTGGTAATATTTTTGCGGTTCGCTTGACGCATTCTCCATCACATGCTGCTTAGTAGAACCTTTCATAGTTTGTTAGTGACTGAATTTTATAGTAACTCAGCATCAGCAACTAACCAACAATTTGGTGTATGCAATATGCATGCGTTCATCTATGAATTTTTGAGGTCTAAAATAAATGCAGACTTGCTGAATTTGCCAGTCAAAGGGCGTTGATACATTGATGATTGCGAATGAGATCAGAACTTAAATGAATCAAATATAATTTTTGGGAAAGTCTTTGGAACAGGTAGGCTAAGTGGTTTTAAGGTTTAGGACTCTGGAATCAGAAAGAAACAGTGGAATAATAAAGAGATAGGATGGTCCGCGACCGCCATACTAGTCTACTACTACTAGTCAATCTGATAAGATTGGACAATTTTATTGCAATTGCTGTTTCCTGTCAAAAAATCTCTTTGGAACGATTTTTAAAAATATTTATTATTTATTTCACACCAATCAATTTTTATATCTTTATTATCATGTCTTACATGATCAGCATTCCAGGGGCAAGAAGACAACAGGGTCTGCGGAGGTGGGAGCTGGAGGTGCCTCCCAGGATCGCTCCTCTACTATATGTGGCTCTGCTGCTGGCCCTAGAAGGTCCTCCTGTTGTTAACATTAATAATTATATTTCCCTAACTTTTATTGCACCTTATTTTTTTTACTGTTATTTCCGTTTCCTAATTCTATTTATTACTAAATCTTCTTCAGTCTATCTGTTTCTAAATTCTTGCTATCCCTGCATTACCTACCAACTTAGGGGCATATTATCAAGAAACGGTGTTAAAATTATCGCCGCTTTAGCGGCACGAAACTGCCGCTAAAGTGGTGATAATGGGCTTGATAATATGCCCTTGAGAATTCCAATAGAAGCCAATGTTCACACCAGAAATTTTAACGCCATTTCTTGATAATATGCCCCATGGCTATTTATATTTATAGTGTCTGATTTTTTTTTTTTACATCAATCTAACTGCCTCTGACTCTGTACTACTATTACTCTGTCTGTAGCTTGCTTTATAATTTATTCTGTTTTTTTCAGTCAGCTTTCCCTCTCCCCTTATATTTTGTGGACTGTCTAGTGATAGTCATTGGTCATTTGTCCGACCTTTAACACTACTAGTACTACTATTCTGCTGTGCAGCTTGCATGCCCAACTAAGGTATTTTGCACATGTTTATTGAGATTAGAAGGCTTTCTTTTACTTTCTTTCTCATGCTCAATCAGTAAATAAAATGACTCCCCAAAGTCATGTATTTGTACTTTTTCTCATCTAGGCTTAGTACTATTATTATTTTCAGCAGATGATTGTGAACAACTGATTACCGTGCACCATGGCTGGAAGGAAGTAAGAGGAGGAGGAGGGCACAATTATATTTTCCAACCAAGAGAGAATACTCAAGATGAGAGACCTTGTTTCCGATTGTACTCCCAATTGGCCACTCTTTTTCTTTTTATAATTTTTTAAAACTCAGATTCATCAATAGCTCAAGCCACTGAGTCAAGTCCTTTGGGTTGTCCTCTTCTTGAGAGACTTTTTGAATATTGGCAACAACAAGATATATATTATTAGGTGTGATAGGATATACTGTCTACTCTACTTTAGTACCCGATTTGTACTAGTGATGTGCGTGGTGTATGTATTTATTGTATCTTCAATCTTGCTAGTGAAAAAAAGAAATATGGGGAGGCGTATATGGCCGGGGCCAGCGGGGAAGGCAATGCCAACCAGGAGGGGGCCGATACAGCAGCTGCAGAGGGTGAGTCAGCAACAGTGGCAGGTGGTGGTAAGTCGTATTTCTTACTTATTGACAATCCACACTCACTGCAAGGGTGTACATTGTACTGTTGAGAGAGACTAAGTTGCTGTGATCAACGGTTGAGGAAGACACCCTTTACTTAGCAATAGCATTAGCATCCGGAGTTGAGAAACTAATGGCGTCTTTTATCTGACTTCAATTCAGCTGGGAAAGTTTTATGAAGAAGACTAAGAGTCAGATGACCTTGATGAATGTGTTGGAAGAATAGGGAATGAAGGATGGAATGAGGAAGGACGGGTGACATGTAATATATGACTGACAGAGAAGTATGCATAATGAAGGATGGAAGCCTGGAATGCATAGGTGGCTGATAGGATGCATTGTTGAAGTATGGTTGAAGGATGGGTGAAAGATGAAAGAAAGGATGCCAGCCTGGGTGGTTGAAACTGTATGAGTGATAAGAATCCTCTGGGGGGTTTGGAGGTCAAACTCAAAGGCAAGCAAGGACGCTTGGGTTGTGGTTTAAAAAACAAGTTACAATTGTATGTTGTTGGTGAAAGGTTGGTTGAGAGCTTAAAAATAATGCTAGCCATGTTTACTTTGGATGGATGGATGCCTGGATGGTATTCAATAATAGCATAGGTGGAGACTGTCACTGGATGAACAGAATGTAAAAGAAAAATAAACCGTGCCAGAGTAGAAAAGCCAAGGGTGAAGATCAGAATAAGATTAGAATGAAAAAACAATAATGCTAGAAGGGCAGTGCAATAATAATTGGGAAATCACTGGGAAGAAACAAGGGCTGTTTTTTTTCAAGGTTTTTGCTTCAAGGTTGTGTTTCAGAATACTCCCTTGACTCACATTAGTTTGCAAGTACAACATATTTATTTTGTATGTATGTACCCATACCCTCCCGTTATCAATTGCCTCCCTCTGACTCCAAGACCCACTTCCTACCTATGTCAGTTCGACCGTGTCAGCCATGGGTGGCCTATCTGCTGCATAGTTACACAATCAATCATAGTACCTCATGTCATCCCATATACAATCATTCAAATCAGATATAATCCGCCTGGTTGAAGTTGTCAGGGTGAAAGTGAAATTGAGCAGTTGCCATTGATGTAACAGAGTATGGCCATAAAAGAAAAATAGGATAATTGTGTAGTTGCAGACTACAGCTGCCCCACCTGCAGATAGTAGTAAATAACGTGAGTCTGCGACACAAGTATGTCTGTCTAGGGTGCAATCTGAATGAGCTGGCATGCCTACAAGGTTAATTTAGCAAAACAAGAGAGAAGAAGAAGATTTGTCTACTCCTTGGTACCCAGTAATGTCTGAAATTCCCACAAATGTAAGAGGCCAAGGAATTGGGAAGATACCACACACCGCAGCCAGTTTTTGTTTGAAATCTCCTAATAGTGTAATACACAAACAGATAGATGCGGTACCCTCACTTGTGACTTGTCCTACTAGTACTGTCAGTCTCTCCTCAAGATCTATGCAGTCTGCAATTAAAACCCCCATGGACTTGGAAGTGTGCGGGTGTTTGAATTAATTAATTAATTTCCATAGTACTATGCCTCCCCCGAACTTCTTCTCTTACCTGTGATTGATGGTTACTTATACTTAGGTGAAGCGATGGCTTCATGGTGATGGTTTGGTTTCCCAAGGTGCCATGGTGGTGCTAGTAGTAGTACATGCTGACAGTAGCATTTGCAAAAAAAGACAATGAGACAGTCAATCCCCTGAGGGAGACTCGGGAATTAGTAGTAGAAGTACAGTACACAAGAACACTGCCAAACAAGAAACCATGATGATGATAAGCAATGCTAAAGTAAAATAAACCAGAATGCCTGGAGGGCTAGCCAAGTACAAGTTACAAACTGAAGTCGACTCGAGCTATGATTTTTAAAAAAATTTTTTTTTTTTTTTTTTAATCCTCATATTGCGAAATTTCTATGTATTCGAGTTTCAGGTTTCTGCCTCTGGTTTCGTTACCAACACTGTCCCTTGGTCTTTCGAGGTTGGGGAATTTGTCATCTGTCCAAGGTTTTCAGAGGAGTATCCTTATTCCTTACATAGTACCAACTCTGGTTTGGAGATTCGGGGATGAGCTAGCCTTTAGACTACTCGACAAGTATCATACTTGTCTACCAGATGTTGTTTTCGCGTTAATCATAGGACCGTAAGTACTGACCTAATGTTGGAATTTATATAGTTTTCGAAAATTTCCCAATACTTAAATCTTTTTCTGATGTTTCCTTTTCTGTCTAGTTTGTTGCTTTATGACAGAATTTATCCAATCACTATGTATAGGTGGCAGTGGGCTAATCCATTTTAAACAGATCCCCCTTCTGGCTAGAACAACTAAAACAAAGAGAAGGTTTTCCTGACATTTTGTTAATCCCCCCTTACACATTGTGACGTCGATCCCAAAAAAGGTAAAAGTTGTACTTACAGTTAGCTGAGTCTGTATGATTACGCTCATGGTCTTACCCACTTCTTTCCAAAATTCTTCCAGTAGGGGGCAGTTTCTGAACATGTGGAAGTCATCTGCCTTTTCTTCCCCACACTTCGGGCCATTTTTTACGCCTGCATTTTTAAATTTAGACAATTTTTTCGGAGTCCAGTATGCGCGATGGATTGTATATAGGTGGTTCCTTTTTAGTGTAACAGATTTTAGAGTTGACCAACATTTTTCCACGGATCTTTCCCAGATTATATCTAAGTCATCCAGTTGTAGCTCTCTCCCCCAGATTTGATCTTCCATCCTCTTGTCTCCCTCTCCTACAGTAATAAACGCCCAGTACCACTTTGCCACTTCCTTAGTGATTGTTAAGAGTTCTACCATTTCTTTTTCCAGCTTTACATCCTCTTGATTGTTAGTAGTGATGGTTTTTGCCCAGCTTGATATTTGATAATATTTAAACTTGGACACTGACCCTTTGGTGAGAGATTGAAATGTTTCCCACATGATCAAAGTTGAGTTTTTTAATAGTTGTCCCCAGTAGTTGATATTGGCTTGTTTTAGGGGGATTGCCATTGCATCCTTTAGGCATTCTGGTGTTCCCGGTGAGTCCCATATTGGGGCCATTACACTGTAGTATTGAATTTTCAAATTTGCTCTAATTAGTGCCCACAATTTTGCTGCCTCTCTTAGGGTCTTTAGTTTTATTTTTTTAAAGTATTTAGGATGGCCAAATTTGAATAGAAAATGATCTTCTCTGTCTGTCATTGCTTGTAAGTATTTTGGATAGTGTTGATGACTTAGGAGGATCCGTGTATTTTTAAACTGGAATGCCTTATAATACTCCACCAGATCTGGGCTTGATAATCCTCCCTCTTGTTTTCCTCTCCTGAGTTTCTTCCACGAGATCCTAATTCCCTTTGAGGCCCATATGAAATTGATGATATCTCTCTGAGGTTTTTTTAAGAGCGGTTTCCCAAATTCTAGAGGGATCGTGTTAAAGAGGAAAGTGTACTTTGGTACTATTGACATTTTAATGATGTTCGATCTTCCTATCAAGGTTAGTGGTAGACTAGACCATACTTCGAGTAATTTTTTACCTCTTCAGTTACTTTATTCAGGTTTCGCTGTGTTATTTTATTCAGATCTTGGTTCACTAGGATCCCTAGGTATTTTATTTCTTTTTTGATATTTGAGCTTTGGAATTGTGTTTTCCATGTCATAATCTCGGTCTTTGAATGGTTTACCAGATAGCCTGAAACTTTCCCAAACTCGCTTATGATTTCTTCTATTGATGTCTTTGAATTGATGTAATCGTCCGTAAAAATCATTAAATCGTCTGCATATAATGCGATTTTCTTGTTCCATCTCTGATATTGGAAGGGAGTAATCTCTTTAGTGTTTCTTAGTTTGTTCGCCAATGGTTCAATATATAGATTAAAAAGCAGGGGGGAGAGGGGACAACCCTGCCTTGTTCCTCTTTCTATATTGACATTGTCAGTAAGACTGTCATTTACTAAGATTTTTGACCTTGGTGTTTTATAGATAGGTTTTACCACATGCATGAAAGATTGACCTATATTATTTTTGGTCATAACTTTTTCTAGGAATGTCCAATTGACTCTATCGAACGCCTTTGCGGCGTCGATGGTGAGTATAGTAAGTGGGACTTTTTTTGCGTGGCTATGTCAATGGAGCTCACAAGCTCATGTGTAATTTCATGCAGTTGTCTTCCTTTAATGAATCCCTTTTGATCTGGGTGAATAAGTTGATTCATTACTTTCCCCAGTCGAGATGCCATAATTTTTGTAAATATTTTATAATCTGCATTAAGCAGCGATATAGGTCGATATGATTCACATCTAGTGGGGTCCTTTCCAGGTTTTAATATGATTGTAATCATTGCATCATTCCAAGAATCTGGTATTTTATTTTGTTGTTTAAAAATCAGGTTTATTAGTTCCGTAATATGTGGAAGTAGGGTATCTTTTAAACTAATGTATAACTCGTTTGGTAGGGCGTCTGGCCCTGCAGCTTTTCCCTTTTTTAGAGTTCTGATAGTCTCATCTACTTCACTTATTGAGATCTCTTTATTTAGTTCTTTCTTTTCTTCTTCTGTGAGGGCCAGTAAAGGAATGTCTTCTAAATATGAGTCTATCTGGTTTTCTTGTGGACTTGTATCTTCTGTGTATAGTTCTGTAAAGAATTTCATAAACTCTTGTCTAATTATGTTCTCTTCTGTGGTTTGGTTCATTTGTCCTTCTTGGTGAATTTTTGTTACTTTATTCCTGATTTTATCTGTTTTTAATTTCCAAGAGAGCCATTTACCACATCCTTCCCCATATTCGTGTTTTGCAAGTTTACTTGATTCCCATTTTTTGCGTAATCTGTCTTCTAGTAAGTCTTCTAATTTTTCTTTCTGATTTTTCCTTTTTAGTTCTAGGTCTTTTTTCTTTTGTGTTTCTTGTTCTGTTACTATTTGAGTATCAATGAGGTTGATGCTTTCCTCCAGGTCTGTTATTTCTTGTCTCGTTTTTTTGTTTTTATATGCTCCTAGGCTTAGTAACTTTCCTCTTAATACGGCTTTATATGCGTCCCAAGTTATCTGTTTTGTTGTTCCATTTTTGTTATTTTCAAAAAAGTTTGTGGTTTCCAATTCAATTTCTTTCATACTTTGTTGATAAAGTAGGATTGCTCTTTCTACCGTGAACCTTCTTTGTATTTCTACTAATTTTATTTGAATTGTTAATTGGACCGCAGAGTGATCTGATAGGTGGGCTGGTAGGTGAATTAGGTTTATTACACTGCTTGATATGTTTTGATCAACTAGAAAATAATCAATTCTTGATCTATGCCCCAATTTTTTGGAATGAAGCGTGTGTCATGCCTCAAGCCCCCTCCTATCACACTGTCCCTTTAAGCCTGCACTATTTAAGATTCCTCGACCCATGGAGCGACGCTTCGCGTTCTTGCGTCAAGCTCCGTTGGGTCTGTTTTCCGTCCTGATTACTTTTGCCTGACTTCCGCTCCAGTGTTTCTGTCGTCTCTTTCCCTGAGAGAGCTTCCCGGTCTCGGGGTTCTATTGAGCTCCGGCGCATGCTTTCTATTCACAGTTGTTGCGAGCGTTTTTGACTCAGCGCTTGCCGTCTTTACAACTGTTTGCTTCACGAGTACGTTCGTGAACCTTCCCCCTTCCTTGGGAGTCTCGCCAGGCGGCCGGGTTTTTCTCCGCCCTCCGGTGGGACTCTACCATTCTACTTTCCCTCTGTGATTGCTCCGCTTGTCAGCCGGGCTTGTTCTCCGCTGACGGGCCGGGCTGGTCCTTTCCCTTTTTGCCCTCACCGGAGTTGCTCCGCCGGTCAGCCGGGCTTGGTCTCCGCTGGCGGCCGGGTTTCCTCCGGTGTAATTGGTTTAGTTAGTTAGTGTTCATTATTCCCCTTTTTTGTGATTCCTGCCCGTCCCTGTGTCCTACTTTCCTTGGGGATACTTATGTCCTGTGGAGTACCACGTATTCGGCTGTTGAATCTTGCGTGGACCAGTGTGGATTGGGCTACTGCTACACTTCTCAGAATCACGGTAACAGCGCATTTTTGCGCTGCACATATATTGGTTTAAGTATAGAACTTAATATCGTTTTTGAATACCTGTTTTGTTTTATAGATGTTTCTGCAGCTACCAAGAGTATTGGCACCCGAGTTATTACATTCCATCAGACTATTGAGTGTGCATCTTTGAGCGCTAAAACAAAGACCAGAGTGAGCACAAATATTAGTCACTTGTATTACAAGACGTGTAGAGATACACACTATACTTATGTATGTTCTGTCCTCTACACTACAGCTCCAGACGTATTCCCTACACGAAGGTTCCTCCATATCCATTCAGGGACATTTATTCATATACTTCTAGGTATGAAAGGTTTATATGTATAGATGTGATACTGATTGTTATATTCACACTCAAGTAATTACTTCCTTTGTATTTTCAGTCTACTTGTTGCCAAGCACTCAAGAGAGGTTGTCAAAACATCCAAGTCTGAAGACCATCAGCACACATTTGTTACCCCAACCTTTCCTTGTTTTGTCTCCCTGTTTTCCCCTGTTGCGCCTCTCGTGCTCTAGTGTTCGATAGAGCCAGAAGGCTGCAGGGGAAGGCTGTGGAATATTCTTCGGATTCCTGACGCTCCTGCGGAATCATCTTGTATCCTTTACAGCGTGAATGGGTTTGATTTATCCCCTCTTTCTCTCCAAATGTCTGTCAGTTCTAAATCCCTTTAAAAAAAGTTCTAAATCCCTTTTAAAAATACTGATCCATTTTCTCATTTTCGGTAGATTTGCGTGTCTCCCTGGTGGGGATCTATCATTGTTTGGGTCCATTACGAGGTTAAAGTCTCCCCCCAAAATTATTGGAGAGGTGGTTTGTATTAAATGGGAGTAGAGTTTCCGTAGCGGGTCTTCATCGTCAAGATTGGGTCCATAATATCCCGTTATTGTGAGGGGGTTATTCCCTATCAAGACTTTTGCTATTGCCCATCTTCCTTTATTGTCTGCTTCTGCTGAGTCCAGATTAGCTTTGAGGGATTTTTTGATGATTATTGCAATTCCTTTGATGTTGCATTCTTGTGTGGTGCATATAAGAAAATCGACCCAGTTTATGGTTTTTATTACTTGGTCCCATTCCATTTTTAGTAAATGTGTCTCTTGTAGTATTATGATTTCGCTTTCTGCTGTTCTGAGATATTCCAAGATTTTGTTTCTTCTGCTTTTTGTTCTCATCCCATTTACATTCCAGGAGAGTATTTTAAATTCTTTTTTAGTTTTCTTCATTTATCCAGATTTTCTTGTTCGTGCTCCTCCCTCTGAAAACCATTTGGTCTACCGTTGTAAAACCGCAGTTTGATGTTTACCCGTCTTCTTCTACTTATGAGGATATTTTTTCCCGTTTTTTTTCCCTATTTTGCACCCCACCCATTTTCGTGTCGTTTTTATGATTTCTTTTTTGTGATTTACCGTTACCCACCCTGGGGAAGCCTCCATCTTCTTTTCTTTGGGTTAATTCCATAACCCTTAGTAGCTCCAGCTTCTAACTCTAAGTTTAAGTGTATTGTGTTTGTTCGCGTTTCTGCACCATTATTTACATATGTACTCAACTATATATATAATATAAATATAAATATAAATCAAATTCTGGGGATATTCATTTTTAACTCATTGGTTTATCAGCTCGGATTTGGTCTTTTATTAAATCAACAAATGCTTTAGCTTCTTCTGGGTCCCTTATATTTCTCATTTTATTTCGCCACATGATTCTTAATGAGGGAGGAAATTTCATTTGCACTGTGGCACCAAGTTGTTGGAGTTCTGGCATTAGTTTCCCCAGCTCCCATTGTCTGGTTTGAGAAGCGTTTGACATATCTGATCTAATTTTGAAGGTCCAATTGTCTTTATTGTATGTTCCTTTTTTCAGAGCTTCTCCTAATATTTTTTCTTTCAATACATAGGTTTTAAAGTTCACGAGTATTTTCCTTGGCGTTTTCCTCTCTTTGTTTTTACCAAATGGGTCTCTGTGAACCCTTTGTATGTCTTCTTCAAGTAGATCTTTGTCTGCCCAGGGGAAATATTCTGCCAACAGATCGATTATATATTTCTTTATTTCTGTCCCTTCTTGATTTTCTGGCACGTTTAGTATCCTTACATAATTTTTTCTTGCCTGGTTTTCAAGTGACTCCATCTTGTCATATAGTGTCTTGTTCTCTTGCTTCAGTGAGGTGATTCCTTTTCGGTTTCTTTCCACATTTTTATTTAGAGTACCCACTTCACTTTCTACAGCTGTCACCCTGTCCCCCAAAGCGTTTAGTTTATTATCTAATTTCTCACAGACTTCTTGAATTCTATCCTGTTTAACCTCTGATATAGTGAATTTTTCCTTCATCTCCATCCATATCTTTTCGAGGAATTCGTCTGTGTGACTTTTGGGGTTTTCTTGTGCCTTTTCTTTCTCTTTTTCTTTTTCTGCTGTATCTTCCTCGTCTGTTGTATCCTCCCTTATTTCTACTGCTGGTGCCGATGCTCCTTTTGTTCCACCCTCTGCCATATTATGTTTTAATGTCAAGTCAACTAAGCCTCTGTTAGTTTGCTCTTCTGAGTAGGTATATTGTATATCAGGGGTTCGTACAGTTTTTGAGGTGAGCGCGCTTTCCTTTTCTTGCATGCTTGGGGGGCCTTGAAATATCGGATGTATCTCTTTCTGAGCTTGTTCTCCCTTTTGTGAATTTTGTTGTGTCTGAACTTTAAAGTAAGTTTTCAAGGAAGGGGTGACCTTGATTTTTCCTTTCCAGGGTAAGTCCACTTTTCCCCTGGCGGTAGCTGTACCTCTCTCCGTGTTAATCTTTATTTCTTGTTTGTTTAGTTTTCTGGTTCTTTTTTTACTTTCTCTGGGAGAGATGCCCTTAGGATATTGTTCTTGTTTTAGGAAGTTTCTGTTCCTAAGACTGTAGCTGGATACCACCTGCTTGTTTTGCTTGCTCTGTAATTGCACTAGACTTCCTTCTTGGTCACTTCGTGGTTTTTCTCTCTCTCCTGTGTCTGAATGTCTAAGGTTTTTCTCCACTTCAAAATAGCATCCCCCTTCCACCTCTATCCCTTCCTGTGATTTGCTCATATGTTGCTGCTTCAGTTCCTTGCTCAGTTCCTTGCTCAATAATTGTAAATTAGTTTTAATGGGCTCACCTTTCAATGCAGCTATGTGGTCCTAAGTAACTTTGTTTATTGTTTTGTGTTCCACTTTGTAGGTGTTGTGCTGCCACCAGCCACTTGTGGGAGATACTGTTCTGTGATAGCCACTCCGTTGATTCAAATGGGTTTTGGCTTGTGTCTCTTCTCCTTTAGTATTTCTCCAATGCACAAAGACTGTCTCGTTTATTTCGCTGGTTTTCCAAAGCGCAAGTTCTGACATCCATTCATAATTGGAGGGGGTACTGTTTAAAAACTCATAGGTTTTGATTTTTTGCTCTAACACTCCGTAATTCTTTTGAAAAAAAATGAGCTGTAGTGCTCACTTCAATTGTTGACCTTGTTTGGTCATAGATTTGCTCTGGCAACCTTGCACAGTAACGAACGCGATCCTGCAGTGGGGGCCACTCTGAGAGTCGCTCCACATCTGTGTCTGCGTTCGAGGCTGCTCTCCCACTCGCGCCCCGGAATTGGAAATTCAGCCTCCCGGAAGCTTTCGCGCAGTTTGCCTTTGCCTCAACGGCCGCCGACCAAACTCCTGGTTTACTTGGTTTTACTATCGGCTTCACTGTGCCAGCTCGCCTCTTCAGATCCGGACCACTGTTGCTGCCTTCTCCCTCCAGGTAGTTTACCATATTCTGTAAGCGTATACGTTCTTCAGTTTTTCAGGGTTTTTTTTTCCGATGAGATTCTTTTGCACGGTGCTTTCTTTTAATGCGGGCTAAGTTATAACGCTATTTAACCCTCTAGCATATCTTCATGTTAAAGAGTCTAAGCCGGAGCTCTCCGGCCGTTCGTCTCACCCGGCCGCCATCTTCCCCTCAATCCGGCCTCCCCCGAACTTCTTCTCTTACCTGTGATTGATGGTTACTTATACTTAGGTGAAGCGATGGCTGCATGGTGATGGTTTGGTTTCCCAAGGTGCCATGGTGTTGCTAGTAGTAGTACATGCTGACAGTAGCATTTGCAAAAAAAGACAATGAGACAGTCAATCCCCTGAGGGAGACTCGGGAATTAGTAGTAGAAGTACAGTACACAAGAACACTGCCAAACAAGAAACCATGATGATGATAAGCAATGCTAAAGTAAAATAAACCAGAATGCCTGGAGGGCTAGCCAAGTACAAGTTACAAACTGAAGTCGACTCGAGCTATGATGAAGAGGACAAGCGGTTTGTAACCTCTGGTGCTGGAACTAGGATGATTGATGACTCGATGATGGCATGCAATTATATTATTATGATGGATTATGTTCCTCTGGAGAAAAGAATTTGAATATCGAACACTGCATGGGTGGGCAATTTAATTTTGCAAATGTGGGCTAATGTATTAATACTTAGTGCAGAAGAGTATCCTCGCCCTGCCTTGTGTTAGTGTTGCTTTCACCACATCTGCCCCAGCAAGTCTGTGATCAATAATTGGTATACATTTTATTTAGTCACACCTCATTATAAATCACACAGCCTGGGGGAAGAGGGTTAGGGTTTGATGAACGATTAGGAAGGGGGATTTGAGTGAATGGTTTGACAAAGACAAACACTACACATGGACAACACAATCTTGGAAACCAACCATCATAAATCTGTTACGGGAGAAAAAGGAAATGCATGCATGATGATGACTTGATGAGTAGTACTAGACTAGTTGTACAGAGCAGCAGTATATTATTAATTAACATGCAATTGCCTTGCCTGTCTGCCCCCAGAGAGACACAAGTTACATAAATTTTCTGTTGTGATGTACCGTGCTTCCTTTGAAAACTAGCAAAGAAAATCTGTAGAAGTCAAATATAAGCAAACATACACAACAACACACACAGTCGTAATGATTGATGAAAAAAATGTATCAAATGAAATGATACTATGATTATTGCCAAATTGGGAGTTGCATCTCGATATCCCTCTTCGTCCTTCCTTGGACTGTCCGGCCAACAATCTTGGGTGTATGCCTGGCGGATGCGGTTTGGTAAGGTAAGTGTGAGTTGTTTTTCCCAGAAACCACAGGGTAAAGGCTGGCCTGTAGATGGAAAAACAAAAAGGATATTGAAAAATCGATCATTTACCTATTCTTTCAGGGCAGACCCTCTAGGCTCAGAAAGGAGGATAGATAGGGAGGGACTGTAACTCGAGGCAGGCACACATTTCACATGTGTTGTAGTATTCGCCATCCAATGTCTGGCTTGAGGGAAATGGATTTAGGGCAAGTCAGAGCTCGAAGGAGTGGACTTACTTCTTCACTGACTGCACACAGTTGCACTTTACACCAGCAATAAAAGAGTAAGACGGTGGTGATGAAGTTGCTGGTATTAGAACTAGGAAAGACAGTGTCGCACACGAATAATAAAGTAAATATTTGTTAGCTATATCTTTTTTGGGGGCTTTTATTTGGGCGTCAAAGGAAGAAAGAAAGTAACACGAAATCCTAGTTGTCAGGGAATTCGAGCTTGTTCTCAAACTCCTGTGGTTCACCCAGAAGTAGGTCACCTAACACACTACTTCCATGACCTGAGTCGCCATCATTATCTTCCTCCTGTGCTACTCCAGGTATGGTGTAATCCGGTGGTATAAAGTGCTGATTCATTTTGATCATGGTTAACCTCTCCACGTTTTAGGGTGAGAGACTGGTCCTTCTCACTGTCAGAACGTCACCAGCAGCACTGAAAACACGATCAGCAGAGACACTTGCGAAAGGGCAAGCCAGATAGTTTACCACCAGCCTGCAGAGCACTGGCCATTGGCGCCTTTTCCCATACCAATATGGGAATGGGTTTTCATCAAAGTAAACCTCTCTTGGGAAATCCAGATAGTCCTGGACCATCCGCTCAATGCTCATGGGTGCTCCTCTTTGCTCTGCCACTTTTGCCTTCGACTCAGCACTGGACTGAACCCCTGACTGTAGAAACCATTCCTGAGCCGATTTTGGGGCTGATGCTCCTGTTCTTGTTGTTCTTGGTGTTGTTAGTGATTTTGGCTGCTGTGAGCCAAGCGCACTGCCCTTAGGCTCTGACGTTGATCTTGAAGGCTGACCTGCAGTACTTGTTGTGCCCTGGAGGAGCGGGCCTCCAATTCCCTCCTGTTCTTTTTCTAGCAGACTGGCTTACACAGCTATCAAAGTTTTGTAGCTGGCAACATCTCTGTCTGAAAAAGGAATGAAAGTGTGCAGTAATAGTTTATACCGTGGATCAAGAATTGTGGCACAAATGTGATGGTTGGATGACACAATGCCTCTTTGCACCCTTGTATTTTCAGATAAGCGAAGGGTTAAGCTCTCCATCAACTCATATGCTTTCTTTTTTCCCTCCACACCTGCATACATTGCAGAAAACCCCTTCAGTTGTTCCTGTAGCATGTGCAACAATGGGATAGCCTGGCCCATAATATAGTCCTCCTTTCCTCGAAAGTAAGTAGCATCTCTGTCAGGCATTTAACTATACCCCATTGGTCCATCTCAATGAACATGCCTTTCACAGTAGCATCCCCTCTTTGCATGACATATTCATTGATTGGTCTGTACTGCTCAAGCAGACATTCAAAAAAGTTGAGTTCCAACGTGTTGGCACCTCCTGGACGAGTGTTTGACTGGCATTCCATTATCACATTGAATGATCTGTAAAAGGTGAGGCAGGTTTCAATCGATAAATACCCAATTATTGCCCGGCGTTAGTCGCCTCTCAAACCACTCGAAATTATCAAACAAAGAGGCAGGCGCTGGAGACTGGAAGGCAGGAAACAGAGGTTTATTCCGACGGAGCAGAACACGTCAAATCAGACAACAGGGTATCTTCTCGAGGTGCTCTAACCGCATCTCTGAGGCCTGGCCTCTTATACACAAGTTTATGACTTTATTGCATGAAACGCATTCCTGTTAATGCTTTGAAGTACGGAAAGACATCTTTGAAATCCCCGCTTCATGCCCGTTCCCACACACATTTACAGTAGAAGTCCCCACCCCGATCTCAGCAGGTGATGACTGGCGCGCAGCTGGATATTCCGTTGATTCCCGGAATGTGTGCGGCTGATCGGATCTCATGGGGTGGGGGGTTTAGATTAGTCTTAGATCCTTTGAAGAGGGGCAGCTGCCTACTGTATGGGCAATAAACTGCATCCGCAGGGCTAGGTGACGGCCTGGGATCGGGCCGGACAATCGGGCACAGAGGATGGGGGTCCATCAAAGGATGCGTGCATCAAAGGGACGGAGGGAGGTGTTGGCTGGGTACGGGATGGGGTTCCGAGGCAGGGTCGCGCTGAAAGAGGTGGTTTATGGCCCGAGCGTGTGAGAGCGGGGGCTGTCAATGCGCGGGGGATGTTTGCGAGGTCGAGAGAGGGAGAGAGAAAGACGCGCTGGCTATCGGTAGTGGGCAGAGAGGCCATGGCATTCAAAATGGCTGCTGCTTACGCGCACATATGAGCCTGAAAGGGACAAGATGGCGCCGATGTTTAAGTCGCAATCTAGATTTTAACAGATCCTCAGCTGTTTCCGGGCTTTAAATGAATGACTGATGTGTGTGCATATTCTTCTGCAGGTGGTCAGTAAGTTACTGACTCAGTCTTCTTTTTTCAGAAAAGTCTTGAATATGCAGTGTGCCAAACACAGGACCCTGAAATAGTCATCATCGGCCATGGGCTTAACTATATTACTGCAATTGTCCGTGGCAACAAAACCAATGTTAAGCCCTCTTGGTCTCATCCATTCAAAGACCACGCTGTCAAAGTCTTCCAAAACGTATGCAGCAGTATTAGATTTCTCTGAAATAGCCACCATCGGCCATGGCGAACATGGCTACAGTTGCATATTTCCGAGCGGCATTACAAATTTCAGCAGTGTCACCACCTGCAGATATCTTTTCTCTAACCCCCACAGAAGAGATCCAGTGTGCAGTGATGCACATGTAATCAGTGGCTTGGCAACTGGTTCACATGTCTGTTGTCAGGTGGATAGTGTGAACAGAACTCTGGTGCAAAGCTTGTCCAAGCAATTCCAGCATGTCTTAATGTAGTGCTGGAACAGCAACTCTGGTGAAATAGGACCGTCTGGGAACTTTCGAGTTTGGGCAGATGGCTGCCACAAATTCTAGAAAACCCACCCCTTCCACAAAACAAAAAGGGAGGAGGTCCAGTGCTGACATTTTAGTCAGCTTCACGTTGTACAAACGTGCCGTTGGGTGGTTGCGTTCACACTGCAACTCTGACCAAAACATGCCAAGAATGGTAGCCTGGATTTATTTTTCTGGTGCCACTGATGTAGGTGACTTCTTGACGCCAGATGTTATGCTCAATGCATGTTTTTTCATTCCTGTACTCTCTTGCCTTGGACCCCTTGGTGTCTCAGCCTGACTCTTGTGCCATTGTGCCGTTGCTGATAATGATGTGGGCTGTACCTCAGCACTGCTGGGGACTGGGCTACTTTGTGTAACAGAGAAAATGCCTCCCTCTTTTTCACCTTCCACCGTGATCGGCTCTTCGTCTTCATCCTCTCTACCAACAACATGTGCAGTTCTTTTCACCACTAAGGCATGCCTCCCACTGTTTCAAGTGGTGTTGTCTCAGATGGGTTGTTTGGCCTCCGGAACAATAGTTTGTACCAAGCTTAACCCCACTAACACCTTGTCCACAAATGGAGCATATTGCAATGTTCACCTCCTTCTTGCTATTCAAAAAAAGTCCCAAACTGGGGAGGTCAATTTTCTGGCGCTGCTGGTGCCACTTGCAATGTTAGATGAACTGGTAGGTGGGCATGACGTTTGACTCTCTGCAGTGCCTACATCTACTGAGGTGGTTGTAGTGGATGTAGGTCACTGCCAGCAAAATATTGAAGCTGGTGATGGTGTTGGTGGTATCATCTGTGTTGGTGGTATCTGTGCCATATCCCTCACAGCAATTTGTGATGGGGAATTGTCGGTCTCCACTGGGGCGGAACTAGTGTCCCGATGACTGGCTCGTCATCATCCTCCTCTTCTACATCTACCTTCATTCCTCTAAGGCTTTCTGGAACCTTCCTTTTCCTTATTCTTGTCTAGTGGTGTGTCTCACTCTCAGACTGAGGTGGCTTCCAAGTGGCATCTAGATCATCAGACATGGGGCTTCCAGAAGAAGTTGATGGACTAACCCAGCTTTTCCTTGCTGGGGATCTGGAAGACAATGGATCTTCTGAAAGAGTGGCTTGCTCTTCTTCTTCATTTTCAACATCATATCTCATTGGTGTTGGACCCGTGATTAGACTGGCTGCCTCTGCGACAGACATGGGCTTGGGCCTAGGTTGGTGGGGGGGTCAACTGATGCGGGGGTGCTGCTCCCAGCTTGCTCCCCGGACACCGCTGCTGCAGGCGCAATTTCTGGTTTCCCATGAAAGGTCTTGGACGATATACCGGTCTTGGTAAGTGGCTGTGCCTTCTTCTCACAGGCAACTTTCTTGGTATTAGACCTGGTACCTTTCTTTGGGGCCATGTTGAAGATCTCAGCAGCACACAGCGGCACAAGTTGAAGAGATGTCTGTGGTCACACGTCACGTGACCGCATGCGCAGAAGGACTTCTGTCTGGCAGTACAACAGGTGAGGTTGTCTCCTCTTTTTTGCACCTTAAAGCAAATAAGCAATAAAACATCAGTGAAGTGTGGCATTCATTGTTATGGTACAATTACTACTGGTTTAAGTAACCAAATATAATATACAACTTAGTATGTGGCCACACTTGTTAGTGATAATAATATTATTAAATGTATTACCTCAGTTATTAACAGTACAGTGTAGCCATTTGTGAGACTTCGAAAACAACAAGGGATTTCATGGTATATATACTGTAGTGTACAGTACACTCAGGAAGGATAAGAAAGCCGAAGAACAACGACAAAATTTCAAATGTAACGGACCCGGTTTGGCATTATGTATCACTTGGGATGCAGCATTCAGGGAGCTGCAGCTGGAAGTGGATGGAAGCAATGAGCCAAGATGAACAAAGGAAAGACAATCAGGCCTATGGCAAAAGCAGCAAAGCATACTAACTGCCACCACAAAATGGCCAACAGCCATATGGTCACTCACAACAGTCAAAACAATAACAAGCAGTAGACTTGGAAAACAATGAACTCAAGCAGGCCTATATGGGGTTGCACACAGACTTAACAAAATGACCCCAGGCCACATAGGGAGGTTCGGCCAAGGCAAATGCTGGCCCACTATTACAAACACACTGACACACTGACTAGACAAAGGAGGCATGCTAGACAACACAACGAAAATCTACTGGACTAAAAAAGGTTTGCAAGTTACAACCACACACATCCAACAAAGGCATTTATTTAACACACATGAAAAAAAGTGAAACACCAGAAAATAACCATTTTGCATTTCAATCCAATGCCATCCATGCACTAAATCATGCTTAAATTCAACTGACACCACATAACCAGTTGTTTCATGCACCCATGATGAGTAGCTCTGAGCCTATTGGTTGGAAAACCCATTGGCAATAATATTGCAAATTTATTGGAAAATGTAGTGAACTGTTCTACATTTGTGCTGATAGAAAGAAAAAAAATGCATAAAAAACAACCAGCAAGAAGGCATGCCCACCACAAAGAAGGCTTGCAGGCCTATATCAGAAGCACACTGGCTGCTCCTTCACAAAATGGCCACCAGCCACATGGCCAGCCCAAACAACAAGAAAGGGAAGACATACAATGCAGGCCTATGGCAAAAACACAATGGCTGCCTTTCAAAAATTGTTGCCAGACACAGGGCCAGGCCACAACAACAAGAAAGGGAAGAAAGACAATGCACACCTATGGCAAAAGCACACTGGCTGCATTCACAAAATGGCTGCCAGCCAAATGGCAATGCTGCCACAACAAGAAGCAATAAGCCAAGAGGAACAAAGGAAAGAAGACATGCAGGCCTATGGCAAAAGCCCACTAACTACCAGCACAAAATAGACGCCTGCCACATGGTCACTCACAACAACAACAAGCAGGAGGCCTGGAAAACAATGAACTCAAGCAGTCATATATGGACACAGACTTTACAAAATTGACCCTGGCCACGTGGGAAAGCTCAGCTAAGGCAAATGTTGCTGGCCCACTATTACAAACACACTCACACATTGGCCAGACAAAGGAGGCATGCGAAACAACAAAAATCCACAAGGCTAAAAAAGGTTTGCAAGTTACACAACAACCACACACATCCAACAAAGGCACTTGTTTAACACACATGAAAAAAAGTGAAATATCAAAAAAAACATTTAATTCCAATGCCATCCATGCCTTAAATGATATTTAAATTCACCAGACGCCACCAAAACTGTTGTTTCATGTAACCATGAGTAGGGCCTACTGGCTGAAAGGCCTATTGGCAGACTACTGGGCAACTGAATTAAATAAATACTGCAAATTGATTTCAAAAATTGGAGAAAATGTAGTGAACTGTGCAACATGTTTCCTTTATAAAAGTAGAAAAATTATATACAAATGAACAACTAGGCCCCTACTGAAACTACAGGCCACCCACCACAATACATTTTGAAAATATGTTGAAAAGTACAACAAAATGTAGGCGCAATGCCCCAATCAAACAAACAACACCAATTTTCCAACTTACTTGTGAAATCGCAAATTCAAAAGACCACAAATCCGATTATAAATGATGCAGCAGACCCAAAAAGTGATCCTTTCATCTCCAAATCCAAATGAAAAGTGAACAGAAGATGGACAAGGCACTGGGAGGAGCCTGCTGGACAGGTACAGGAATTTGGAGACTCAAGGGCACTTTTTAATCAAATCGTCATTTCAAGCAGATTTTGATGCTGCTCGGGAGAGAACCTTCACCAGATTGCACATTCTGCATGTTCGGGAAAGCGTTCTTCAAAAAACTTTCACGGCAAGTCCGATAGCGTGCCTGAACAATGTGTTTGCAGTCGCAAACTCTCGCGGGACCGTGCAGCCGGCTAGCAAATCTGGTGGCACTCATGAATGGATGGGAAATCTCATTGGCGATCGCTGGCAACCAGTAAGTAGCTCCTGAATGCGTGAAAACTCATTTTGGGTGTGCGGACACAAAAAAACTCAGTTGCAGAGTGTGGAGTTTTCTGGAAAATCCACGTTGTACTTGGAAAGCAGAGTTGCCAAAAATCTGCAAACTCCACAAGCAGAGTCGAGTTTTACACCCAGGTTTATTATTGAGCCCCTCAACAGTCCTTGGTCCAGCCCAGTGGTGCTGGTCCCCAACTCTGCCCCTCCAGGTTTCACACCTGCAATTCAGGTCTGTGTGAACTACCATTGGCTCAATACAGTCACTAGAAATGACGTACACCCCATCCCCGAGCTGATGAACTCATAGGTCGGCTTAGAACTGCTGAGTGCCTTGACTAATGGGGCAAAAGAGAGGCTTGCATTCTCCACCCCAGAAGGGCACTTCCAGTTCCAGGTCATGCCCTTTGGATTAAATCACACCCCTGCCACCTTCCAGAGGTTGGTCAACCAGGTCCTGCTGAGATTGCAGTGCTGCCTACTTGGATGACATTGCAGTCTTCAGCTCCAGTTGGAAGGACCACCTCTGTCACCTCAAGGCAGGCCAGACTATCAAGGCCATTAAGTGCTAGGTAGGGTTGGGATTTGTGGTCTACATAGGCCACCAAGTGGGAGGTGGAAAGGTGCAGCTCCTCCAGGCCAAGATTGAGACAATTCTAGCTTGGAAACCCTCCTTGATCCAGACAGAGGTGAGAGCATTTTTAGACCCCATTGGTTACTACAGGAGATTCATCAAGGGGGATGGCACCTTTGTTACTTTCCATGACACTGCTAACTTCCAGGAAGCAGCCACATCAGATGATCTGGACAGAGGCATGTCAGAAAGCCTTTGAAGCCCTGAAGGAGGCATGTGCACGGCACCTGTGCTCTAGGCCTCTGACTTCTCCAAAGAATTTATTGTCCAGACAGACATCTCCGAGGTTGGTGTAGAGGCCATGCTTTCATAATTAAATGAAGAGGGTGTGGATCAAACTGTAGACTAAATCCTCTTGAGGCTTCTTCCCATGGAACAGAGGTGGCAAGTAATAGAAAGGGATGCCCTTGCTGGAGTCTGGGTGCTGAGGAAGCTAAGGCCATACCTCTTTGGCCCTCACGTTTGGGTTCAGATATACCACAGGCCTCTCAGAGGGTTAATGCAGATGAGGGGTGAGAATCCCAAACTGTTGAGGTGGTCCATTTCCCTACAGGGAATAGACTTTGTGGTGGAACACCATCCTGCAGTAGACCGTTCCAATGTAGAAGGTCTCTCCAGATTCTTCCACCTAAAAAGAGATCTTCCAAAGAGTTGGGTAGCTCTCCACACTTTCAGCTGAGGGGGACACGTGTTAGACCTGGCATCATTTGTGTGGTTCCCCTGACTTTTTTGCTTACTGAGCTCCTGTTTTGCTGACTTAATTGTTGCTGGCTTCGGGATTCTGCACTCTTTACCACTGCTGACCAGTACTAAAGTGCAGGTGCTCTGTCCCTAAAACATGGTAACATTGGCCTATCAACAATTGGCATTCTTAATTACTTTTAAGTCCCTAGTAAAGTGCAATACATGTGACCAGGGGGTGTAAATTAAATGCTACCAGTGGAACTGCAGCACTGATTGTGCCACTCACTCCAGTACCCTTTATACATGTCTCAGGCCTGCCATTGCAGAGCCTGTGTGTGCAGTTTTAAACTGCCATGTTGACCTGGCAAGATAACCCATTTGCCAGGCCCAAGTCTTCCTGTGAGAAGGATTGGCAAAACATAAATCTAGGATGCTAGATGTGTCTCTCAGTTTTGGCATTGATTTTAGAAAGATTGGAAGAACAGAATGCAAAAGAAATTATCAGAGGGGAGAACAAAATCATGTGTGGTTGCTGATATGATCTTTGAGTTCATCTACTTTCTGTGGTAATCTTCTTCTTCGTTTCTTGGTTTTAGGTCCATGCTTCCATGGTGAGTCGACCCGGTTTGCCAGGATAGAAGACAAGGACAGCATTTTAAGTAAAAAGATCTGGAGTATTTTGGTTGTGAGGGATAGGTACCATCACAACACCCAGGTGGGTAAACATCCTTTACAACGCAACTTTTACCACGCAGTGCCTTTACGGCGCAACTTTTACAACGCAAACCATTACAACGCATTGCGCTGGGGGGCGCTCTAGGATAGGGAATAGATTTAATTTACTATCCAACACCTTCCCTACTATCCACGGGGACTGGATTTGGAATAGTAAATTAAACTATTCACTATCCAGCGCCAAAAAGCACTATGCGTTGTAAAGGTATTCGTTGTAAATACCGCGTTGTAAGGGCATGCGTGGTAAAAGTATGCATTGTAACGTCATACATCCACCCAGGTGTGTTGGGGAGAGCTCCTTTCTGGTGAAGCTTGTAAAGCCGTTACCTCTTTCTATTGGGTTGTATATTTACTCATTTGCTAGATATCCTGTTTTGACTACTGAGAATTTGGAGAAGGGGGAGTGCACAAGAAAAACATGTGAAATTGTGCTCAGCCTATTCTGCTATCATCTCTTTGTGGTTTGAAGCTAACTGCGCCCTCTGTCTAATTTCTTCTTAAAATATTCTTCCTATCTTTTTGGTTGATTGGTCTCTCAAGCCCAATCTCAGATTTCACTTTCATCAGGGACTTCTATCCACAAATGAAAAAAGAAAAAAAAAAAACAGAACACAAAGAAAAAAAATGTCCAAAATAAAAACCACTTGGAAGGTTTATATTCACTGGACTCCACTATTCCAGTGGTTGGGGTAGTGCCTCCTTCTGGCCCCTCAAATCATACCTGTCTCGGTTCGCCCCTTTCCTTCTTTCCCACCCCCCTTCCCGAACTGTCTCTTATACCTCTCCTCCCTTCCCAAACACGTACCAGGAAAGCCATAACTCTCCTGAGTTGCGGCGGGGGAGTCACGCTTTCCAGGGCGACCACCACTCTTAGCTCCAGGTTTCAGGGGCCTCGTCGTCTTTGCGCGCTGTCGTCTATCCTTGTGAAACTGGAGCAGGGTTCCTTTCTTCATTTTCCCACACAGTACCTCTGACGTCCTTGGTAGAACGGGACTGACTCTCGTCTCCAAGAACGCGACCTGGGCCCACGCTGTGTTTTTACGGTAATTTCCAGGTGCGGCCCACTCTTCTTCTCCTCCAATTCATTTGTCTTCTCCTGGCTCTCCGCCCTTCTTTGTGATTGGCTGCTAGCTTGTGTAGACCTGCCTTCTTCTTTCGTCAGGGACTCCTCGCCGATAGTGTTAACCCTTTCTTCTTTTTTACAGGGAAGGAGTTCTTGGAGCTTCTCACCATACTGGGATGAAAGGGATAAGTGAGGGATGATTAGGGGTATAGGGTCGGAGTCTCTTAAAAGTAAAAGATTTATTTCTGGGAGCTGGACCTTGTCTTTCTCATACTTCCTTTTTAATACATAAAAGTCACTCTAAGGTAGGCCCTAGACAGCCCAAGGTCAGGGTGCAATATATTTAAAAAGGTGGACATATACTTTAAAGTTTTACATGTCCAGGTAGTGAAATACTCTTACATTTGTTTTTTACTATTGCACGGCCTATCTTGCCTATAGGTTAGCATTGGGATTACCTTCTCTCTTATAAGTGTAATTTCCAATTGGGACAAGATTGAAATTTTAGTTTGGTGTCTCTGGACAAACAATTTAAAATTACAATTTATGATGATGTCGGATTTTTAATTTAAAAAGTCTGAAAGCCACTTTTAAGAAAGATAGCATTACCGTACTTTACAGACAAATCTTACACTGTGTAAGATAAATCTCGAAACCTCCGAGCGCAATGGTGCGTCTTGAGACGTAGAAACCAAAATCTAGTCTCCAGTGTTTTTCTATTCGAAAATGGTTTATTTTGAACCAGTCTTCATGAAATTTTGAATCAAATGTTATAGAGTCTCAAAATAAATCGCTGCATTACTGCATTTCAAAGAAACTGTAAATTTTACTTGTCATTCATAAATGCATTCCCTATGCATTTCGAGCGGTGCTCTTCATCAGGGGGAATATCTGAAAGGAAATGAAAAAGATACAGAGGATATGGGCGCGGTGGATCCGCGGATTGCGCGAGGATTGGCGTCGTAGCATAAGCACACCGTCCCGATCACGCACTCAATGCAAATTGGCTGTCAAGTGGTTGTCAACATTCGAAACTAGAAACTGTTGGCAGCCATTTTATGCCTCGGTAGAAGCAATGCTGAAGATGTCTGTCAAATATGTGTGCAAACGCGAAAAGGGTGCAGGGTAGATACACTGTGACCCCCTAGGCCTGCTCGTAGGATCTGCGCATTTCGCTGCTGAAAAAAAAACCGAAGTTCCGGGCTCCCGCGCTTTAAAGGTTATTAGCCCCCGGGGGGGCCAAATCCTGAGGGCATTTTAAAAAAAATAGTGTGGGGGGGTCCCAATCCCCTCCACACTGCCCCCGGACCACCACCCCCGGGGCTGTAACTTACTACATGCAGGGGGGGCTGACAGGGCCCCCCCACAGCCCCGGGGACGGCCACCCCCGGGGCTTGTTTAAAAAGGGCGGGGGGCTCTTAGGCCCCACCAGCCTCGGGGACAGCCACCCCTCGGGGCTTCAAAACATGAATTGAAGGGGGGCTCTGAGGTCCCGCCGGCTCGGGGACCGCCACCCCCTGGGCTTCTTCAAAGTGTGGGAGGGGGGCCATGTGGCCCCCCTCCTGGAGCCCAAGATGCACAGGGCCGGCTCCTGCAGTGTCTTGGGGTGCCGACTCCCGGGACACTGCTATTTGCAATGGCCCCTGGTTTGCACCCGTTGGATGCACAACTCATAATCTGTATGGTGCGCAACTCCAGCACGTAAGGTGTACGACTTGCACGCATTGGCTGCACGACTTTGATGCGTTGGGTGCGCGACTCCTAGCCAATAAACAAATAATATTTTTCAAATATACATCAAGCTTATGTGTTTAGTTGTTAGGTGGCTTTAAAAAAGATCCCTTGTGTTTATTGAGAGATTTTAGTACCTACAAGTAAGTACAGATGCAGAGTCTAAAGTTCAAGAGGAAGACTCTGTTCCTATAGATGCCGAGCATATTGAAACGCTGATATAAATACATGTACTCTTGCAGTGACACTATTCCTAGCACGATTCCCTATTCTACACAGAGACCAGTACATTACCCTAAACCCTTAATCTACCTCCAGCATGATCATCTACACTACCCATTCACTACTGCAGTACCCTAAACCCTAAAACACTACTCCAGCACGATTGCCTACACTACTCAAACACCATTGCACTACCCTAAACCTTAAATCTACCTCAGAACAACCTCCTACACTACCCAAACACCACTGCACTACTGTAAACCCTTAATCTACCTCCAGCACGACCACCTACACTACCCATTCGCCACTTTACTACCCTAAACCTTAAATCTACCCCAGCACAACCTCCTACACTAACCAAACACCACTGCACTACCTTAAACTCTAAAACACTATCCCTAGCATGATCCCGTATAGGACATAAACACCACTGTATTATGCTAGAACACTACCCCGGCATGAATCCCTATACTACCTAAACACCTTTTCACTACCCTAAAGCTTAAATCTATCACAGCAGGACTCCTTACACTACCCAAACCGCACAATACTATCCTACTACTGAATTTACAAGTAATATTGTTATTTGTCTAGAATCACACTGTGAGTCAGAGTCCATTTGGGAAAATTGAGAGACAATGATTTGGTTGCTTTATATGTTTGCAAACATGTAAATACATGTACTCTTGCAGTGACATTATCCCTAGCACGATTCTCTATACTGTACAAATAGCAGTGCACTGCCCTTAATCGGCCTCCAGCACGATCACCTACACTACCCATTCACTACTGCGGTACCCTAAACCCTAAAATACTACTCCAGCACAGCAACCTACACTACTCAAACACCATTGCACTACCCTAAACCTTAAATGTACCGCAGTACAACCTCCTACACTACCCAAAAACCAGTGTACTTTCCTAGAACAGTACCCTACCATGAGCCCCTACACTACAGAAACACCACTGCACTACCTTAAATCCTAAAACACTATCCCTAGCATGACCTGGTATAGTACATACACACCACTGCACTATGCTAGTACACTACCCCAGCATGACTCTCTACATTACTCACACACCATTTCACTACCTTAAAGCTTAACTCTATCGCAGCAAGGCTCCTCACACTACTCAAACACCACTACACTACACTACTACTGCATTTATAAGAAATATTGTTATTTGTCTAGAATCACACTGCGAGTCAGTATTCATTTGGGGAAATTGAGAGACAATGATTTGGTTGGTTTGTGTGTTTGCAGACATTTAAATACATGTACTCTTGCAGTGACACTATCCCTAGCATGACTCCCTACACTACACAAAGAGCAGTGCACTACCCTAAACCCTTAATCTACCTCCAGCACGATCACCTACACTACCCATTCACTACTGTAATACCCTAAACCCTAAAACACTACTCCAGCACAACTGCCTACACTACTGAAACATTATTGAACTACCCTAAACCTTAAATTTACCCCATCACAACCTTCTACACTACCCAAACACCACTGCAGTACTGTAAACTCGTAATCTACATCCAGCATGTCCACCCACACTACCCATTCACCACTTCACTACACTAAACCTTAAATCTACCTTAGTATAACCTCCTACACTACGCAAACATCACTTTATTTCCTAGTACACTACCCTACCACGACCCCCTACACTACACAAATACCACAGCACTACTTTAAACCCTAAAACGCTCTCCCTAGCATGAGCCCCTACAGTACATAAATACCACTGCACTATGCTAGAACACTACCCCAGCATGATTCCCTATACTATCTAAACACCATTTCATTACCCTAAAGCTTAAATGTAACACAGCAGGACCCCTTACACTACCCAAACACCACTATACTATCCTACTACTGTTTTTATAAGAAATATTGTTATTTGTCTAGAACCACACTGTGAGTCAGGGTCCACTTGTGGAAATTGAGAGACAATGATTTTGTTGCTTTATGTGTTTGCAAACATATAAATATATGTACTCTTGCAGTGACACTATCCCTAGCACGATTCCCTATACTACACAAAGAGCAGTGCACTACCCTAAACCCTTAATCTAACTCCAGCACAATCACCTACACTACCCATTCACTACTGCAGTACCTTAAAACACTACTACAGTACAACTGCCTACACTACTCACACACTATTGCACTACCCTAAACATTAAATGTACACCAGTACCACCTCCTACACTACCCAAACACAACTGCACTACCCTAGAACACTACCCCAGCACTACCCCGTACACTACACACACACCACTGTACTACCCTAGAACAGTACTCCACAATGATCCCCTACACTACACAAACACCACTGTAGTACTGTAAACTCTAAATCTGTACTGTATGGGAAATGATAGTGACTGTTTATGTACCATGTAGTAATCTATTTACTAAAGTAAAAGTGAACCAATTATGAATTCACTCAGTGTCTCTCCTCATAGTATTGTGAATATTTTCTTAATATGCATGTTCTTATAAAGTGCTTCAGGTTTTAGTTTTATGGAGTGCTGCAAAGTGGTATGTACTATGTATGTACTGCTGTTACCAACTTCACAGTTGTGCTTCACGCCTAACATTTCTTAGTTAGAATTTTTATGGAATGTGTTTGTATAGTAATAAAAAAGTATAATTTTATAGTTATTGATAAATATTTATTTATGAATATTTTTCACAGATACGGTTTATCATCATTAAAAAAAAGTTTTCATTCCAGAGAAAAAAAAGAAGAAGAAAAGTTCAGAAGAAGGATACTTACTTGAAAAAGAGTCAGCCACAAGTATTGGAAGACCAACATAATGTGTCTAAAAAGAGAAACATTTCTGGTTAGACCACAATGGATTTCATTAAAAATATTACTAGATTGAGAAAAAAATTGGAAATGTGCAAAGCAGTGAAAATGTTCCAAAAAAAAAAAAAGTGCAAAGATTAGGAAAGGAAAAAAAAAGGCAATGTACATACAAAGGATACAACTTATAGTAAAAGAGAAAATCAATATAAAGAAATACGCAAAAAAATGTTTTACAACAGAGTAGTCCATAATCTACTGAAACATACAAAGAAATGTAGAAAGAGAACACTATTTTATAAAAGGAAGCATATTGAATCCATTGTGGAAAAGACTTTGGAAGTAAAGATGAAATTATTCATTTTAGTATTAAAGAGAACTCTATCACTAGATAAACCAATCCATTTAATGAAAGTCAAAAGTAAGAGGAAAAGAGTAATTAACAAAAGTATTTTTTGTGATATTTTCTTAGGGCTATAGAAACACAGTTCAAATCCTGAGCCTTTTTTTTATGAAGATAGTTATTTACAGAGCAATGATTTGTTGCATGCAGTTGACACCAGTGGTCGAGCTTATAAGGTTAGAAATGGTTGTCCAATTGAGAAAGAGAAAATGGTTCCTAGAAATGCAAAAGAAGTGATAGCTGATGAAGTTCTAGGCAGACGTCCTAAAGCCCCAGTGTACACTTGGGATTGCAGTGGTATTTGTAGTGTACAACAAGAATCTATGGATAAATTACGCAATTTCTTACAAGCATATTGTAAAAAAAGTGTTAAACAAAAGATTAAGGTGTTGCAAGGAGTAGACCCTTGCAGAGTGAGAAAACATACTGGTTTGCAAGGTCATTCTCTGGTTTGTCTTTCTAGAAAAGTATGTCAAAGTGTTTTTCACCATTTCAGGATGTTGGCAGTACATCATACTCAAATGTGGAAGTTAGTGAGAAGATTGTATTATGCAAAAAGTCCAGCACTAAAGTTAAATGAGTTGAACATTGCTCTTTTGTATGGGTCAGTATCAGATGTGAAAAACGTTTGTGATGATACTGAGTTTTGTTACTTTGGTCCTGAAGAAGAGAGTGGAGAAACTCAGACATTATTAGAATAAAATATGTAGAGAATGTTGAACATAGTTGTACAAAATATTTTGAAAGTGAAATTATAAAGTTTAAGGTAATTTCAGGTAAAAGGGCAAATTTTTCTTGTATTTGTTGTCGCCGAACTCACTACAAAAATCAGACTAGGAGTGTTGATCTGTATTTAAAAAGTGAAAAAGAAAATAATGATAGGTGGAAAGAATTTGCAACTTATTTGTTGGTAGAGAATTGTTTTGATTTGGGTTCTGATCAGCGTATTTGTATATATTGTTATGACAAATTAGATGAGAATAAAATGCCCGATAGAGCTGTTCATAATCTACAGTTGGTTGCTATTCTTTCAGAACTGATAGATTTAAACATGTATGAGTCTATTCTCATTCAATGTGTGCACCCGTTTCAGGCTATTGTTCGCATGGAGGCTTAAACAGATAAATTGCCTCCTTCAGATTTACAAAGAGGATTAAAAGGGAGAAATTGTGTATTTACCGTTAGACTTAAAGAAAAATATTGAAACGATTAGTGTAGAGTGTAGAAAGTGAACCACTAGTTATTCTTATTAATGGTGTGCCAACTAAGAATAAGAAAATCTGGCAAGAGTTAGTGGATGTTAGGAAAGTCCAAAAGGCAACATTGTATTTGATAAAGAACAATACATATTATAAGAATGTTTATATGGGAGAAGAAGAAATAGTTTTAGAAGAAGATACTGAAACGTCAAGTGGACAAATTGAAAAAGTAGATATGTTAAGAAGTGAAGAAATCTATGAACTTTACAGTGTGCATCCACTTCATTCAAAAGAAGTGATGGGGAACACTATTGATTTGTTCCAAATGAAAAAAGCAAAAGGAACTCCCATGAGTGTAAGGGAAGAGAGCTTGGAAGCTCGTTGTTATCTGCAGTTGTTTCCAACAGGAAAAGGAGGATGTTATGATGAACGTGCTGTGCAGATTCTTGCATCTGAATATCGGACAACAAGAATATATGCAGAATATCCAAGATTTCGACAATGTATCCCTTATATAATTCATCTTTTGTTTGAAAGTGACTTGTCTGGAATTTCATATGCAGTCAATCATATGCTAAAAACTGGAATACATCTGCAAAATGTATCTGCAAAAGATTTTATGGATAAAGTACACCAGAGAGATGATCATCTAGAATCTCAGCTCATTAATCTGATGGCATGTCAGAGTGGGACTAATGAATATTGGTAACGTCGTCATGGAGAACTGAGATGTATGCTATGGAATTTAGGAACTCCAACATGGTTCCTTACCCGAAGCTGTGCTGAGTACGCTTGGGATGCGTTGCTAGAATTTCTTCGAGAGGCAAATTCCAATATAAAAAATATTGAATACAAGACACCTGGAGAATTGTGCTCTTTGGATCCTGTTAATGTATGCAGGCATTTCAATCATAGATTTGAGGCTATGATGTCATTTATCTATACTACTATTATAAAGGAAAAACTTTGAACCTTTGAGGTGGGCAAACTCGGGAACCACAGCGCCAATCCACACACCCGATACACCATTGTAATCGTCAGGGTGTGCAGATGGACATAGGCTATATAAACTTAATAAATATACGTATTTCAAAAATATACCCAAAAAAAAGTAGTCCCTTGGAAGAAGCGCCGGCCGCGACGTGCGGGCTGATGTTAGGAGCGCGGGGAGGAGCGGCGTAAAGGAGCGCGAAGAGGACCGGTGGACATGAGCGCGGGGAGAAGCGGCGCACAGGCGGGGAGGAGCGGTGAGGAGAGGCGGACAGGCGATGAGGAGCGGTGGACAGGTAGTGAGGAGCGGCGGACAGGCGGTGAGGAGCGGTGAGGAGCGGCAGACAGGCAGTGAGGAGCGGCGGACAGGCGGTGAGGAGCGGCGGACAGGCGGGGAGGAGCGGTGAGCTGCGGATGAGGTAGGTTATTTATTTATTTATTTAGGAGCGGAGAGCGGCGGCAAAATACAAAAGCAAACGTTACATTAAATGAAGCAAAAATGACAATCGTGAGCCAACAAAATAGAAGAGGAAGCAAACGGTGCATTACAAAAGTGAGCCAAACGGTGCATTACAGGAGGAAAAAGTGACGTGTGCAGGTTACAAAAGCGTACAAAGTAAACATAGAGGTATAATACTGCAATATATGGAGGAAGGCTCCGGGGGACCCACGGACAACGTCGGGCCGGGTGGGGGCCCTGAAGCCTAATTGGTCCCGGACAACGTCGGGACGGGCTGCTAGTTTGCAATAAAGAATATTCCTCCTCTTGGAGAAGTTGTGGATTTGTATTGGAGAAAGGAGTATCAAGCAAGAGGTGCTCCTCATGTACATATGCTGTTATGGTATGTTATGGTATAAGTCTTTATTGTTTAACTTATTTAAAACCATAATAATGTCATAAAACTGATATAATGTCCCTATAGAACTATTAAAAAACAAGAACAAGCATGTTAATTATATAAAATTATCAAACAGCGGTGTCCTTCACATGAAGCCAATTAAAAGTTTGTATATAATTCTACGACATCGTATTGTTATTGATTTCAAGTTGTAACACATAAAACTTTCCCCCCTTTTTTTACATTTCTTATATAATGACCATAACATTCTAACCACTATTGTTTAGGAAGTGCCACATAATTTGTCTCATAATACAGTAAGAATTTCATTATTTTGCAAGTCAGCTGAGGGTCTGTTGTGCCGAGTCCTCTAATAATTGCACCTCTACAAGTTCAAATTCCTTTGTCATTAAAAGCCTTTTTTAATAAGAACATGAGTTGCGTTTTTCAGATGGGACAGATGCATATTAGATGGATAATATCTTGCCAGGCTTCACCACATAAATCACAAGATTTGACTCCAGTATATTTCCACGATGGTTGTTCAGCCAGGCTTGGTAATACCCCAAGTCTTGTTGCCATTAACTTGAGTTTCAAGTGGGGCGAGTATCTTGCTCCGAGGCATTCCGCCGGTCGAAGTGTTGTGTAGGATTGCAGAACCATCCAGCCGTGGGATCTTTTTGCTAGGGCACCTTTGTCTGCCAATAATGATTGCAATTTTGCCGCCTTGTTTGTTACGCTACAGAAGATTTGGAATGAAGGGTTCTTCGTCCATAGATCCCTCGTCTCAGTGTCCTCTAATGCCTTTTTCAAAAATTTACCGTAGTTTGAGTTTGGCTCCTCCTGGGCTTGCCACAAGGCATCATTTAGCAGATTAGATCGATTCTGCCATAATTTATACCATGTTTTGATAGCTGCGTATTTTCTCCCAATTTCCTTCTTGATGAGGCCAAATTCAAGTCGGACCTGTGCCAGGGCTGCTGACCGAGGTAATCTGAAGACTTTTTTATAGGCCTTTATTTGTAACGAGGCTATGATGTCATTTATCTGCAATAAAGAAAATCCTCCTCTTGGAGAAGTTCTGGATTTGTTTTGGAGAAAGGAGTATCAAGAAAGAGGAGCTCCTCATGTACATATGCTGTTATGGATTAAGGACGCTCTCAAATTTGGAACAGATGCAGATGATACTGTTTTGAGTTTTATTGAACAATATGCAACATGTGATGTACCCAAAAGCACAGAAGAAAACAACTTATGAGCATAAGTGTTACGTTTCCAAAGCCAATGACGTGGAAAATACTGTCGACGAAAGTACAAATCTAAGAACAAGTTCTACAGCAAATGTCATTTTGCATTTCCACGTCCTGTAATATCCAAAGGAAGAGTGAACAGTTTTATGTCATCTTTCTGACTTACTATCACAAGAAAGTCTCCAAAAAATACCTACAACTTAAGAAGAAATGGTGCGTCAAAATACATAAATGACTACAACCCAGTCATTTTGTCCATGTGAAATGCTAACATGGATATTCAATATGTTGCAGACAATTCCATTGCTGTTGCTCGATATGTAACGTCCTATTTTACAAAATCAGAAAAGACGGAATTGAAAGAAATGTGGGAAAATATTTCTCACGAGAAGACTCTCAGTAAGAAATTGTACAGTTTCAGTTTCAAGATGTTATCTCATCGAGAAATTGGAGCATATCAATGCTCAGATTAGTTATCATCTGCAAGTTTATACTCCAAATCTAGAAGAATCCTTTATGTGACTCTAGGTCTTGCAGCAATGCGAAATCAAGCACTGAAATCTGTACAAGAAATTGAATATTTAGCAGCAAAAGATCCCGAAAGGACAGATATTTTGAAAACGAATATGTTGGACACATATTACCCAAACAGAAGTTATCATCTTGAGAACATGTCTCTCTATGAAGTGCTGCAAAACTACACTTTCAAACGGAATACTACAGAGAACATCAACAATGGAAAATATCGAGTCATTGGTTCCAAAGGATATTTGGTGAAACAAACTAAAGGGAATTTGATTAATCACAGGAAGCTGAGTTGCAACACTGCTGATAAAAGAGAATTTTACTATTTAGCCATTTTACAACTATTCAAACCATGGCGTTCAGAACTGGAATTGCTCGGAGATTTCCAGAGCTATGAAGATTCCTTTAATGCTTGTAAAGATATCCTACAATGCAGTGCTTTTGCTAATATGTGAAAATGTTGAACGATGAAATTGATCAAGAAGCTACAATTGCAGCTGAAATTGCTAGAGACAGTTCTCAAGACAGTCAAAGTTCTGCTACGCTGAGTCGAGATCCACTAGGACAACCAATTGTTGAAAATGAAGCAGCAATCACCGTGAATGAGGTGGAAACAGCAATGCATCAAGCTCAAGAAGATGTAACTAACTTAGCAAACTTGGAAGAACAACTAAATGTTGAGTAAAAACTAATATATGAGCAAGTGAGACAGCAGATTGACCATGGAATACTTCATGAAAGGAAAGAGTGCTCATGCACGTCATTTCAACCTATCCAAATGTACGTGAGTGGACAAGCTGGAACTTAATTAAAGTAATCACCAGTTATCTACAGAAAAAAGCTGAGTAGAATTTGTCTTGCGTTGTCACTGCTCCAACTGGGTTGGCAGCACACAACATTAAAGGAATTACTTTACATTGTTCACTAATGCTACCTGTAGAGCATGAAAACAAATTGGAATACCACAAGCTATCGGGAGAAGCTTGTTGTGAAGTTTCGAGAGTCTTAAAGAAAATGAAACTTCTCATTATTGATGAGGTAAGCATGGTATCAAACTTAATGCTTGCGTTTGTGCATTCAAGAATGCAGCAAATTCCTAAAACAGAGTACGACATGTTATTTGGAGGAAAACATGTCATAGTTTATGGAGATCTACTGGAACTGACTCCTGTAAAAGGACAACCAGTATTTAAAACACTTGCGCATGAAGACACCAGAAAGTCTCTGGGTAGTGTTGGAAATGTGAACATTTGGTCATATTTTGAATACAAAGAACTCAATACAAATATGCGACAGGCAAATGATGTTGATTATGGAACTATTCTCCAAGATATAAGAATTGGACTACTAACTGAACATGGCAAACACGCTTTGCAGACTTGATTACTTTCCAATTTGTTTCCAAATGAAAATGTTGTTCCTGAGAAAATATACATGAAAATTGCAGAAAACAAATCTGTAATCTGCTTAATGCCAACACTGCGTGAGTGTTCTATATTCAACAAGCAACTTTTGAAACTGGAAAATGAAGAAATAATAAGAATGGAAGCCATCGATAAAATAGAGCATGAAGGAATTACTATCATTTTGACCAAAAATTGAAGACAAAATTGGATTCTTTAGAAAAATCAATATCTAAAACTGCTGGTTTAGAAAAGAATCTATATGCATGTAGAAACTGTTGAGTCATTTTAAGGCGTAATTTGGATAAAGAAAAAGGTTTAGTTAATGGAGCAATTGGCAAAGTTGTGGATATCGTTAATTATCAAAATAAAGATGGTATTCAATTCTTAAAGATTACATTTTATCAGATTGAAGAAGTGAAACAAACTGGTCATTGTTCTGTTCGTTTTTTGCTTGTTAAAGATTTATATGTCTGTAGAAAACAGTTTCCACTTTCTCTGGCATATGCAGTGACTATTCATAAATCTCAAGGTTTAAGTGTTGACAGTGCTTTGGTGAACATTGGAAATACTGTGTTTAAAGAGAGTATGGCATATGTTGCTTTGTCGCGAGTCAGAACATTATCTTGGTTTTTTTAATTGATTTTGATGATACTAAGATTACTGCAGATGCCAACTGTGTCAAAGAGTACAATAGGTTAAGAAGAACATACGCTCCTAATTTAGGTCAATATCCGGTATTTGAAAAGCGTGTGGTTTGTTGAAAAAGAAGGTATGAGAATATCTGTATGAGAGACCTTGTTTCCGATTGTAATCCCAATTGGCCAATCTTTTTCTTTTTATAATTTTTTAAAACTCAGATTCATCAATAGCTCAAGCCACTGAGTCAAGTCCTTAAGGTTGTCCTCTTCTTTAGAGACTTTTTGAATATTGGCAACAACAAGATATATATTATTAGGTTTGATAGGATATACTGTCTACTCTACTTTAGTACCCGATTTGTACTAGTGATGTGTGTGGTGTATGTATTTATTGTATCTTCAATCTTGCTAGTGAAAAAAAGAAATATGGGGTGGCGTATATGGCCGGGGCCAGCGGGGAAGGCAATGCCAAACAGGAGGGGGCCGATGCAGCAGCTGCAGAGGGTGAGTCAGCAACAGTGGCAGGTGGTGGTAAGTCGTATTTCTTACTTATTGACAATCCACACTCACTGCAAGGGTGTACATTGTACTGTTGAGAGAGACTAAGTTGCTGTGATCAACGGTTGAGGAAGACACCCTTTACTTAGCAATAGCATTAGCATCCGGAGTTGAGAAACTAATGGCGTCTTTTATCTGACTTCAATTCAGCTGGGAAAGTTTTATGAAGAAGACTAAGAGTCAGATGACCTTGATGAATGTGTTGGAAGAAAAGGGAATGAAGGATGGAATGAGAAAGGACGGGTGACATGTAATATATGACTGACAGAGAAGTATGCATAATGAAGGAAGGGGGCCTGGAATGCATAGGTGGCTGATAGGATGCATTGTTGAAGTATGGTTGAAGGATGGGTGAAAGATGAAAGAAAGGATGCCAGCCTGGGTGGTTGAAACTGTATGAGTGATAAGAATCCTCTGGGGGGTTTGAAGGTCAAACTCAAAGGCAAGCAAGGACGCTTGGGTTGTGGTTTAAAAAACAAGTTACAATTGTATGTTGTTGGTGAAAGGTTGGTTGAGAGCTTAAAATATGCTAGCCATGTTTACTTTGGATGGATGGATGCCTGGATGGTATTCAATCATAGCATAGGTGGAGACTGTCACTGGATGAACAGAATGTAAAAGAAAAATAAACCGTGCCAGAGTAGCAAAGCCAAGGGTGAAGATAAGAATAAGATTAGAATAAAAAAACAATAATGCTAGAAGGGCAGTGCAATAATAATTGGGAAATCACTGGGAAGAAACAAGGACTGTTTTGTTTCAAGGTTTTTGCTTCAAGGTTGTGTTTCAGAATACTCCCTTGACTCACATTAGTTTGCAAGTACAACATATTTATTTTGTATGTATGTACCCATACCCTCCCGTTATCAATTGCCTCTCTCCGACTCCAAGACCCACTTCCTACCTATGTCAGTTCGACCGTGTCAGCCATGGGTGGCCTATCTGCTGCATAGTTACACAATCAATCATAGTACCTCATGTCATCCCATATACAATCATTCAAATCAGATATAATCTGCCTGGTTGAAGTTGTCAGGTTGAAAGTGAAATTGAGCAGTTGCCATTGATGTAACAGAGTATGGCCATAAAAGAAAAACAGGATAATTGTGTAGTTGCAGACTACAGCTGCCCCACCTGCAGATAGTAGTAAATAACGTGAGTCTGCGACACAAGTATGTCTGTCTAGGGTGCAATCTGAATGAGCTGGCATGCCTACAAGGTTAATTTAGCAAAACAAGAGAGAGAAGAAGATTTGTCAACTCCTTGGTACCCAGTAATGCCTGAAATTCCCACAAATGTAAGAGGCCAAGGAATTGGGAGGATACCACACACCGCAGCCAGTTTTTGTTTGAAATCTCCCAATAGTGTAACACACAAACAGATAGATGCGGTACCCTCACTTGTGACTTATCCTACTAGTACTGTCAGTCTCTCCTCCTAATCTATGCAGTCTGCAATTAAAACCCCCATGGACTTGGAAGTGTGTGGTGTTTGAATTAATTAATTAATTTCCATAGTACTATGCCTCCCCCGAACTTCTTCTCTTACCTGTGATTGATGGTTACTTATACTTAGGTGAAGCGATGGCTGCATGGGGATGGTTTGGTTTCCCAAGGTGCCATGGTGGTGCTAGTAGTAGTACACGCTGACAGTAGCATTTGCAAAAAAAGACAATGAGACAGTCAATCCCCTGAGGGAGACTCGGGAATTAGTAGTAGAAGTACAGTACACAAGAACACTGCCAAACAAGAAACCATGATGATGATAAGCAATGCTAAAGTAAAATAAACCAGAATGCCTGGAGGGCTAGCCAAGTACAAGTTACAAACTGAAGTCGACTCGAGCTATGATGAAAAGGACAAGCGGATTTGTAACCTCTGGTGCTGGAACTAGGATGATTGATGACTCGATGTTGGCAAGCAATTATATTATTATGATGGATTATGTTCCTCTGGAGAAAAGAATTTGAATATCGAACACTGCATGGGTGGGCAATTTAATTTTGCAAATGTGGGCTAATGTATAAATATTTAGTGCAGAAGAGTATCCTCGCCCTGCTTTGTGTTAGTGTTTCTTTCACCACATCTGCCCCAGCAAGTCTGTGATCAATAATTGGTATACATTTTATTTAGTCACACCTCATTATAAATCACACAGCCTGGAAAAGAGGGTTAGGGTTTGATGAACGATTGGGAAGGGGGATTTGAGTGAATGGTTTGACAAAGACAAACACTACACATGGACAACACAATCTTGGCAACCAACCATCATAAATCTGTAACGGGAGAAAAAGGAAATGCATGCATGATGATGACTTGATGAGTAGTACTAGACTAGTTGTACAGAGCAGCAGTATATTATTAATTAACATGCAATTGCCTTGCCTGTCTGCCCCCAGAGAGACCCAAGTTACATACATTTTCTGTTCTGTTGTACCGTGCTTCCTTTGAAAACTAGCAAAGAAAATCTGTAGAAGTCAAATATAAGCAAATATAAACAACAACACACACAGTTGTAATGATTGAAGAAAAAAATTAATCAAATGAAATGATACTATGATTATTGCCAAACTGGGAGTTGCATCTCGATATCCCTCTTCGTCCTTCCTTGGACTGTCCGGCCAACAATCTTGGGTGTATGCCTGTCGGATACGGTTTGGTAAGGTAAGTGTGAGTTGTTTTTCCCAGTATAGCACAGGGTAAAGGCTGGCCTGTAGATGGAAAAACAAAAAGGATATTGAAAAATCCATCATTTACCTCTTCTTCCAGGGCAGGCCCTCTAGGCTCAGAAAGGAGGATAGATAGGGAGGGACTGTAACTCGAGGCAGGCACACATTTTACATTTGTTGTAGTATTCGCCATCCAATGTCTGGCTTGAGGGAAATGGATTTAGGGCAAGTCAGGGCTCGAAGGAGTGGACTTACTTCTTCACTGACTGCACACAGTTGCACTTTACACCAGCAATAAAAGAGTAAGACGGTGGTGATGAAGTTGCTGGGATTCGCACTAGGAAAGACAGTGTCACACACGAATAATAAAGTAAATATTTGTTAGCTATATCTTTTTTGGGGGCTTTTATTTGGGCGTCAAAGGAAGAAAGAAAGTAACACGAAATCCTAGTTGTCAGGGAATTCGAGCTTGTTCTCAAACTCTGGTGGTTCACCCAGAAGTAGGTCACCTAACACACTACTTCCATGACCTGAGTCGCCATCATTATCTTCCTCCTGTGCTACTCCAGGTATGGTGTAATCCGGTGGTATAAAGTGCTGATTCATTTTGATCATGGTTAACCTCTCCACGTTTTATGGTGAGAGACTGGTCCTTCTCACTGTGAGAATGGCACCAGCAGCACTGAAAACACGATCAGCAGAGACACTTGCGAAAGGGCAAGCCAGATAGTTTACCACCAGCCTGCAGAGCACTGGCCATTGGCGCCTTTTCCCATACCAATATGGGAATGGGTTTTCATCAAAGTAAACCTCTCTTGGGAAATCTAGATAGTCCTGGCCCATCCGCTCAATGCTCATGGGTGCTCCTCTTTGCTCTGCCACTTTTGCCTTCGACTCAGCACTGGACTGAACCCCTGACTGTAGAAACCATTCCTGAGCCGATTTTGGGGCTGATGCTCCTGTTCTTGTTGTTCTTGGTGTTGTCAGTTATTTTAGCTGCTGTGAGCCAAGCGCACTGCCCTTAGGCTCTGACGTTGATCTTGAAAGCTGACCTGCAGTACTTGTTGTGCCCTGGAGGAGCGGGCCTCCAATTCCCTCCTGTTCTTTTTCTAGCAGACTGGCTTACACAGCTATCAAAGTTTTGTAGCTGGCAACATCTCTGTCTGTAAAAGGAATGAAAGTGTGCAGTAATAGTTTATACCGTGGATCAAGAATTGTGGCAAAAATGTGATGGTTGGATGACACAATGCCTCTTTGCACCCTTGTATTTTCAGATAAGCGAAGGGTTAAGCTCTCCATCAACTCATATGCTTCCTTTTTTCCCCCCACACCTGCATACATTGCAGACAACCCCTTCAGTTGTTCCTGTAGCATGTGCAACAATGGAATAGACTGGCCCATAATATAGTCCTCCTTTCCTCGAAAGGAAGTAGCATCTCTGTCAGGCATTTAACTATACCCCATTGGTCCATCTCAATGAACATGTCTTTCACAGTAGCATCCCCTCTTTGCATGACATATTCATTGATTGGTCTGTACTGCTCAAGAAGACATTCAAAAAAGTTGAGTTCCAACGTGTTGGCACCTCCTGGACGAGTGTTTGACTGGCATTCCATTATCACATTGAATGATCCTCAGCAGCTTCCGGGCTTTAAATGAATGGCTGATGTGTGTGCAGATTTTTCTGCAGGTGGTCAGTAAGTTACTGACTCAGTCTTCTTTTTTCCGAAAGTCTTGAATATGCAGTGTGCCAAACACAGGACCCTGGAATAGTCACCATTGGCCATGGGCTTAACTATATTACTGCAATTGTCCGTGGCAACAAAACCAATGTTAAGCCCTCTTGGTCTCAGCCATTCAAAGACCATGCTGTCAAAGTCTTCAAAAACGTATGTAGCAGTATTAGATTTCTCTGAAATAGCCACCATCGGCCATGGCGAACACGGCTACAGTTGCATGTTTCCGAGCGGCATTACAAATTTCAGCAGTGTCACTACCTGCAGATATCTTTTCTCTAACCCCCACAGAAGAGATCCAGTGTGCAGTGATGCACATGTAATCAGTGGCTTGGCAACTGGTTCACATGTCTGTTGTCAGGTGGATAGTGTGAACAGTACTCTGGTGCAAAGCTTGTCCAAGCAATTCCAGCATGTCGTGATGTAGTGCTGGAACAGCAACTCTGGAGAAATAGGACCGTCTGGGAACCTTCCAGTTTGGGCAGATGGCTGCCAAAATTCTAGAAAACCCACCCCTTCCACAAAACAAAAAGGGAGGAGGTCCAGTGCTGACATTTTAGTCAGCTTCACGTTGTACAAACGTGCTGTTGGGTGGTTGCAACTCTGACCAAAACATGCTGAGAATGGTAGCCTGGATTTATTTTTCTGGTACCACTGATGTAGGGGACTTCTTGACGCCAGATGTTATGCTCAATGGATGTTTTTTCATTCCTGTACTCTCTTGCCTTTGACCCCTTGGTGTCTCAGCCTGACTCTTGTGCCATTGTGATGTTGCTGATGATGATGTGGGCTGTACCTCAGCACTGCTGGGGACTGGGCTACGTTGTGTAACAGAGAAAATGCCTCCCTCTTTTTCACCTTCCACCGTGATCAGCTCTTCTTCTTCATCCCCTCTACCAACAACATGTGCAGTTTTTTTCGCCTCTAAGGCATGCCTCCCACTGTATCAAGTGGTGTTGTCTCAGATGGGTTGTTTGGCCTCGGAACAATAGTTTGTACCAAGCTTACCCCCACTAACACCTTGTCCACAAATGGAGCATATAGCAATGTTCACCTCCTTCTTGCTATTCAAAAAAGTCCCAAACTGGGGAGGTCAATTTTCTGGCGCTGCTGGTGCCACTTGCAATGTCAGATGAACTGGTAGGTGGGCATGATGTTTGACTCTCTGCAGTGCCTACTTCTGCTGAGGTGGTTGTAGTGGATGTAGGTCACTGCCAGCAAAATATTGAAGCTGGAGATGGTGTTGGTGGTATCATCTGTGTTGGTGGTATCTGTGCCATATCCCTCATAGCAATTTGTGATGGGGTATTGTCGGTCTCCACTGGGGGGGAACTAGTGTCCCGATGACTGGCTCGTCATCATCCTCCTCTTCTACATCTACCTTCATCCCTCTAAGGCTTTCTGGAACGTTCCTTTTCCTTATTCTTGTCTAGTGGTGTGTCTCACTCTCAGACTGAGGTGGCTTCCAAGTGGCATCTAGATCATCAGACGGGGGCTTCTAGAAGAAGCTGATGGACTAACCCGCCTTTTCCTTGCTGGGGATCTGGAAGACAATGGATCTTCTGAAAGAGTGGCTTGCTCTTCTTTTTCATTTTCAACATCATATCTCATTGGTGTTGGACTCGTGATTAGACTGGCTGCCTCTGCGACAGACATGGGCTTGGGCCTAGGTTGGTGGGGGGGTCAACTGATGCGGGGGTGCTGCTCCCAGCTTGCTCCCCGGACACCGCTGCTGCAGGCGCAATTTCTGGTTTCCCATGAAAGGTCTTGGACGATATACCGGTCTTGGTAAGTGGCTGTGCCTTCTTCTCACAGGCAACTTTCTTGGTATTAGACCTGGTACCTTTCTTTGGGGCCATGTTGAAGATATCAGCAGCACACAGCGGCACAAGTTGAAGAGATGTCTGTGGTCACACGTCACGTGACGGCATGCGCAGAAGGACTTCTGTCTGGCAGTACAACAGGTGATGTTGTCTCCTCTTTTTTGCACCTTAAAGCAAATAAGCAATAAAACATCAGTGAAGTGTGGCATTCATTGTTATGGTACAATTACTACTGGTATAAGTAACCAAATATAATATACAACTTAGTATGTGGCCACACTTGTTAGTGATAATAATATTATTAAATGTATTACCTCAGTTATTAACAGTACAGTGTAGCCATTTGTGAGACTTCGAAAACAACAAGGGATTTCATGGTATATATACTGTAGTGTACAGTACACTCAGGAAGGATAAGAAAGCCGAAGAACAACAACAAAATTTCAAATGTAACAGACCGGGTTTGGCATTATGTATCACTTGGGATGCAGCATTCAGGGAGCTGCAGCTGGAAGTGGATGGAAGCAATGAGCCAAGAGGAACAAAGGAAAGACAATCAGGCCTATGGCAAAAGCAGCAAAGCATACTAACTGCCACCACAAAATGACCAACAGCCATATGGTCACTCAGAACAGTCAAAACAATAACAAGCAGTAGACTTGGAAAACAATGAACTCAAGCAGGCCTATATGGGGTTGCACACAGACTTAACAAAATGACCCCAGGCCACATAGGGAGGTTCGGCCAAGGCAAATGCTGGCCCACTATTACAAACACACTCACACACTGACTAAACAAAGGAGGCATGCTAGACAACACAACGAAAATCTACTGGACTAAAAAAGGTTTGCAAGTTACAACCACACACATCCAACAAGGGCATTTTTTTAACACACATGAAAAAAAGTGAAACACCAGAAAATAAACATTTTGCATTTCAATCCAATGCCATCCATGCACTAAATAATGCTTAAATTCAACAGACACCACATAACCAGTTGTTTCATGCACCCATGATGAGTAGCTCTGAGCCTATTGGTTGGAAAACCCATTGGCAATAATATTGCAAATGTATTGGAAAATGTAGTGAACTGTGCTACATTTGTGCTGGATAGAAAGAAAAAAATGCATAAAAACAACAACCAGCAAGAAGGCATGCCCACCACAAAGAAGGCTTGCAGGCCTATATCAGAAGCACACTGGCTGCTCCTTCACAAAATGGCCACCAGCCACATGGCCAGCCCAAACAACAAGAAAGGGAAGACATACAATGCAGGCCTATGGCAAAAGCACACTGGCTGCCTTTCAAAAATTGTTGCCAGACACAGGGCCAGGCCACAACAAGAAAGGGAAGAAAGACAATGCACACCTATGGCAAAAGCACACTGGCTGCATTCACAAAATGGCTGCCAGCCAAATGGTCACTCACAACAACAACAAGCAGGAGGCCTGGAAAACAATGAACTCAAGCAGTCATATATGGACACAGACTTTACAAAATTGACCCTGGCCACGTGGGGAAGCTCAGCTAAGGCAAATGTTGCTGGCCCACTATTACAAACACACTCACACATTGGCCAGACAAAGGAGGCATGCGAAACAACAAAAATCCACAAGGCTAAAAAAGGTTTGCAAGTTACACAACAACCATACACATACAACAAAGGCACTTGTTTAACACACATGAAAAAAAGTGAAATATCAAAAAAACCATTTAATTCCAATGCCATCCATGCCTTCAATGATATTTAAATTCAACAGACGCCACCAAAACAGTTGTTTCATGTACCCATGAGTAGGGCCTACTGGCTGAAAGGCCTATTGGCAGACTACTGGGCAACCAAATTAAATAAATACTGCAAATTGATTTCAAAAATTGGAGAAAATGTAGTGAACTGTGCAACAGGTTTCCTTTATAAAAGAAGAAAAATTACTTACAAATGAACAACTAGGCCCCTACTGAAACTACAGGCCACCCACCACAATACATATGGAAAATATGTTGAAAAGTACAACAAAATGTAGGCGCAATGCCCCAATCAAACAAACAACACCAATTTTCCAACTTACTTGTGAAATTGCAAATTCAAAAGACCACAAATCAGATTATAAATGATGCAGCAGACACAAAAAGTGATCCTTTCATCTCCAAATCCAAATGAAAAGTGAACAGAAGATGGACAAGGCACTGGGAGGAGCCTGCTGGACAGGTACAGGAATTTGGAGACTCAAGGGCACTTCCATCCTCTTAAAAAATAAATTAAAAACAGAAACAGGACTCCTTGCACAAAAACGTACAGCCAAATGTCAATCTGAAGAGTTCTTTTTAATCAAATCGGCATTTCAAGCAGATTTTGATAGTGCTCGGGAGAGAACCTTCACCAGATTGCACATTCTGCATTTTTGGGAAAGCGTTCTTCAAAAAACTTTCACAGCAAGTCCGATAGCGTGCCTGAACAATGTGTTTGCAGTCGCAAACTCTCGCGGGACCGTGCAGCCGGCTAGCAAATCTGGTGGCACTCGCGAATGGATGGGAAATCTCATTGGCGATCGCTGGCAACCAGTAAGTAGCTCCCGAGTGCGCGAAAACTCATTTTGGGTGTGCGGACACAAAAAAACTCAGTTGCAGAGTGTGGAGTTTTCCGGAAATCCACGTTCTACTTGGAAAGCAGAGTTGCCAAAAATCTGCAAACTCCACAAGCAGAGTTGAGTTCAATCAATCAATCAATCAATCACTCAATCACAGCATTTATATAGCGCATTACTCACCCGGAGGGTCTCAAGGCGCTAGGGGAGAGGGGGGTCCGCTACTGCTCGAACAGCCAGGTCTTGAGCTGCTTCCTGAAGGCGAGGTGGTCCTGGGTCAGGCGGAGGTGGGTCGGGAGGGAGTTCCAAGTCTTGGCGGCCAGGTAGGAGAAGGACCTTCCCCCTCTGGTGGCTCTTCCGACGCGGGGGACGGCGGCGAGGGCGTGGCCGGTCGATCGAAGCTGGCGTGTGGGAGCGTAGAAGTTGAGGCGGCTGTTGAGGTATCCGGGGCCTTGGTTGTGTAGGGCTTTGTGTGCGTGGGTGAGGAGATGGAAGGTGATTCTCTTGTTGACCGGGAGCCAGTGCAGGTCTCTCAGGTGTCCGGAGATGTGGCTGCGACGGGGGATGTCCAGGATGAGTCGTGCTGAGGCGTTCTGGATCCGCTGGAGTCTCTTCTGGAGTTTGGCGGTGGTACCGGCGTAGAGGGAGTTGCCGTAGTCCAGACGGCTGGTGACGAGGGCCTGGGTGACCGTCTTCCTGGTCTCGGTGGGGATCCACCGGAAGATCTTACGTAGCATGCGCAGGATGTTGAAGCATGACGAGGAGACGGCGTTGATTTGTCTGGTCATGGAGAGGGAGGAGTCCAGGAGGAAGCCCAGGTTGCGTGCGTGGTCTGTTGGTTTGGGTGCGCTGCACAGGGCGGGGGGCCACCAGGAGTCGTCCCAGGCGGAGGGTGAAGATCCCAGGATGAGGACTTCCGTCTTGTCCGAGTTCAGTTTCAGGCGACTGTTCATCATCCACTTGGCTACGTCTGTCATCCCTTCGTGAAGGTTGGCTCTGGCGGCGGTGGGGTCGTTGGTGAGGGAGAGGATCAGCTGGGTGTCATCGGCGTAGGAGATGATGTTGAGGTTGTGTTGGCGTGCGATGGCTGCGAGGGGGCTCATGTAGACGTTGAAGAGGGTTGGGCTGAGCGAGGAGCCTTGAGGAACGCCGCAGATGACTTCGGTGGCTTCTGACCTGAACGGGGGGAGGCGGACTCTCTGTGTCCTTCCGGCGAGGAAGGAGATGATCCATTCCAGTGCCTTCTCCTGGATTCCGACGTTGCTGAGGTGCTGCACTAGGGTGCGGTGGCAGACAGTGTCGAAAGCCGCGGAGAGGTCTAGGAGGAGGAGGGCCGCTGTTTCTCCGTTGTCGAGCAGGGCTCGGATGTCATCGGTGGCTGCGATCAGGGCAGTCTCGGTGCTGTGGTTGGCCCGGAATCCAGACTGCAAGAGGTTTTACACCCAGGTTTATTATTGAGCCCCTCAACAGTCCTTGGTCCAGCCCAGTGGTGCTGGTCCCCAACTCTGCCCCTCCAGGATTCACACCTGCAATTCAGGTCTGTGTGAACTACCATTGGCTCAATACAGTCACTAGAAATGACGTACACCCCATCCCCTGAGCTGATGAACTCATAGGTCGGCTTAGAGCTGCTGAGTGCCTTCACCAATGGGGCAAAAGAGAGGCTTGCATTCTCCACCCCAGAAGGGCACTTCCAGTTCCAGGTCATGCCCTTTGGATTAAATCACACCCCTGCCACCTTCCAGAGGTTGGTGAACCAGGTTCTGCTGAGATTGCAGTGCTGCCTACTTGGATGAAATTGCAGTCTTCAGCTCCAGTTGGGAGGACCACCTCTGTCACCTCAAGGCAGGCCAGACTATCAAGGCCATTAAGTGCCAGGTAGTGTTGGGATTTGTGGTCTACATAGGCCACATAGTGGGAGGTGGAAAGGTGCAGCTCCTCCAGGCCAAGATTGAGACAATTCTAGCTTGGAAACCCTCCTTGATCCAGACAGAGGTGAGAGCATTTTTAGGCCCCATTGGTTACTACAGGAGATTCATCAAGGGGGATGGCACCAATGTTCCCTCTAAGTTTTTTTCCTCTGTATGCAGCAGAGTAAGGTCTGTGTGCGCTGCAGCCAAGGCTATGTGCGCCAAGAACCTGACCGCGTGTGTAGACCAGGGCTTTGAGTTGGATGACAATACTCGTTGATCTTTCAAAGGGGCGTAACCGATGCAAATAAGGGTGTGGCTTAAAAGCAATTACAATAAAAATATGTGCATCGCATAGTGTGCCACCCTACTGATATATTGCTGCTTCTGTCATTGCATCCAGCTATATAAGACAAGTAACATTACACCTACAAGAAGTCAAGACTATTGGCTTTGTCCATGGTTGTTTTTTGCATCAAGTTGTATATAATATTTAAAATGCTTCCGCTCTTGCGGTTGGGGTTGTGGCTAATGCTCGAGCTATCGATTTAGGAGATGGGGTTTTAGTCTCGGGTCAGCCTAACATCCTGTGATTCTGGGCAAATCAATTAATCTCCCTATGCATACAAAAAATATATAATAATAAATCATGTAAAGTGCTCCAATACTTTTGGGTTGAGTTTGCATCTAAAAACTTGCCGCAATCATTTTTTAAATGCGGGGTGGAAACCATAACAGATGGAGAAAGAATTAGGAAAATAGAGGGAAAGAGAAAGGGAGGGCAGAAAGGAAGAATGAAATATATGAAATATGAAAAGAAGGAAGAAACTGCGACATGAAGGAGAGGTCAATAAAAGAATGGATACAAAGGTGAAAGGTTTGAGAGATGGAAGAGTAAAGTTATTTTTGCATGGGTGGGTGCACGTAAGAATGGATTGAAGGATGAATGTTTGGATAGATGGATGGAAACCTGGATGGAAGGGTGAAAGGCTGGGTGAAAGGCTGGGTGATTGATAAAAGGTGGGTGAAATGATGGATGGAATTGTAAAGGAAGGATGGATGGATTCGATGAAAAGACAGACGGATGGGAGCATGAATAGACAGGTGAAATGGACGCTGGATGAAAGGCTTAAAGGGTGGGGAGATTAATAGATAGGAGGGATGAAAGACCTCTTCTAGGGAGGACAGACCTTACTAGCTTCACTCTCCTGATGGCATTTGAGGTACTGATCGAATTGGCGGGGGGTATTTCAGTTTGTTCTTTGCCTACCCCTGTGTCCACAATACGTCTTTGACAACAGCTTAAGGCTGTCTATAGGCGAGACCTGGAAAGGCCTGGCAAGGGAAAGGTTTTAAGTTAATGGCCCCTAAGCCCAAGGGCATGAGGGGCCCACAGCCATCTCTCTTCTACTACCAGATGACGGTTTGGGGAGTAAATCATTTAAACGTAAGGGGAATTGCTTCTAATCTTGTGGAATGATTACTTCTGGCTTTTTCTTCTGTATCATATGGCAATAAAAGCACTAAATTATTATTTATGTATTTTGAACTTTTAAACAAAACAACCGAGGGGATGAAGGAAAGGCTATGTCTTTCGGATGTACAACACATGGAGCTTTTAGAGAAATTCATAGCTGATAATTTACGCAGCTCTCTGATTCTTCTACATGCGCCGCTGTAACATGGTGTTTACTCCTACATGTCATACTGGAACCATTTGACAAACCTTCATTTCACACATTACCCTCCACTTCCTCTTATCTTGAATGTAGGTGCTATAACTATCTGGCTCTGTGAATTGAATGACGTTAATTCACTTACAAGTTTGATGAAGTGAGTATATAGTGCCTTTTGAAGAAATTGGTTTTGAGCTTTTTCTGCATTCAGTATGGGTCATCTGGATTTACATGCAGGCCTGCCAAGTATCTCGCATCAGGCATTAGACTAACGCATTTCAGTGTGGTGGTCCGCATCACCGCATTTAAATGCAAAGTCACGCATAAGTATAGGGCCTGTTGGCTCTCAAATCCTAGCGCTGGCTGGTAATCATGCACTAACAATTCGGACTGAAACTAAAGCTGGAGTGGAGCGTGTCATGCACACTGCTCCATAAGCGCTGCTCCTGGCAGGCTTGGGGCTGGTTGAGCTGCTTTGCAGGTCTAGCTGGTACAATGTAACAATACGATTTGCGCGGCGCCACATTAAATGATGACTGACATTACATCCGGAGAGAACGGCGGTGCGAGCAAGTGGCTGCAGTTCTGGGGAATAAGATGTGGGAGGCTGCAGCCAGTGGCACCTCAGTAAATTTTACATGAAAAATGACTCAACCCATCGACCTTGGCGTCCCAGAGCACACCATTGTGCAGCTGCTGCTGATCCCGAGAGTTTTAATCGCGCCCGGCGTTTCTGAAGTAAGTAAAGTGAGTCCGTCGCTACAGTGAGGTAGCTCTCACTCTACTACATCTAATAATAAAAATGGTCTTTTGTAAATTATGAAATCACTTAACACGCGCTCGTCAGCTACCTCTAATGCAGCTGAAGTTCTGCAGTCAGTCTTTGCGCCTTTTCAGCAACTAACGAGTTGCACAACAGATTTCCTAGTCGCGGTACTAATCTCGCTTTGAATTTTGCATGAGAGAGGCAGTAGGCTGCTCTCCCACTATCTCAAATAAAATGTTCTGGTCTCACTATCAATCTCAAAACACTGTATGCTGCTACCGCCAGTGTGTGCTAAAAGCAGGACAGGAACAACAATCCTTTGTCCACTATGAGGGCATGCTTGTAGTGTCCTGGGCCTTGCATAGTTAAGTCTCTGAGTACACGCTGGATTAGCATGCCGCCATAGTCTAAATAAGTCAGGATACCAGATGTACATGTAGTTGGGCAGTCGGGATGGGGTACATGCTAGATCACCATACAGCAGCCATTCCTAACCCATATTCTCTCAATCTCATTTTTCTATATACCCCTCTCTCACTACTTATGAGACTTCTCTGTACATCTTCTACCTATCCCTGCCTTACTTATTCTGCTTATTATGAATAGAGGGGTTCGACCCATGTGGTCAATGGGACCTGGGTAATACGTTAAGATATATAAAGGGGTCCCTGACCAAACACACAACACTAAGAGATATTATTTAATTATTTAAACAAAACACAAATGATGGTGAACAGTGTTTTTATTATCACTGTACCAGAAAAAACATGTATTATTTTTGCGATTGCTAGTGCAGTATACAAAATTACAGTGCGCCCACAAAAGGGGAGGGGAGGGGGGGTGCAAGGGAAGGGGTGTGTTTCAATTAGTTAACATCACTAATCAAAAAAATCATTGAGCACCAATACACAAGCTGAAAACATTATCATTGATCCATATGTTGGAGATCAAGAAAACACACATGTTGAGCAGCAGAACATGTCACATAAAACAGAAACTCCTGTGATGATTATTATTATCAATCTTGGGTTAAGGAGTTCTTGTAGGTAGATGGTGGTCTACGTTTCGACCCAAAGGTGTAGGATACTTGATCCTTACTCGCGGGTCTTCATCAGGACGTGGGGGGAGGTGAAGGAAAGGGTGGGGCTGTGTCCTAAGTAAGAAAAACGAAATGCGCTGAATTATTTCAAACGGTCTCAGAAGAGTCCCGACATAGTTGGATTACAAAAGGCCAAAGGGCCAGCAAAGACAAGACATTAAAAATTAAAAACTTATTTCAAAAGAAATACTATAGAAGGAGGTTAAATTACACTGAGGACATGATACTACCCGAAAAAATGGGTAGCCCGGGCAGCCGCCCTGTGGGGTTTGTTAAGGAGGATAATGCCAGATGATAAACATTGCGTCTAAAAAAACATTTCATTAAAAGACGGTACCGTAGCACCGGCCACTGAAAAGACACACATTGGCCTTTTTTTTGGGGCTGAGATAGAATGACATTAGAAGCGTAACCTTAGTAAAAAGGGGTATTAATCACCTGGTCTTGATGCCAGGACAGGATATATGGATTTGTAACCGCTTTACTGGGACACGGGCGTTCATCTACAAAAAAATCGAGTAAAGACGGAACATCAAACATTGCAGAATAAGATCAGACAAGACGTATCACACGCATTGTTCTTGTGCAAAGACTCACCCGAGGGGATTAGTACATCAAACCCTCAGAAGGAGCAGTCACAGCACATCACCTTCGCAGTAAAAGTATGCTTCGTAGCGCGTCCAAAACGTGGATCGCGCACCGTGGACCGCCGTCTGAAAGAGCGGATTACCGAGAGTTAGGAGTACTAAGGGCAAATAGTCTCAGAGGTTTAACGGCGGTTCCAACAAACGGACTTACCCGTGGTCGGTCAGAGAATGAGCCAACGTCAGCGCGTGTCAAACCGGGAAGTGTTACCTTGGTAACCAAGCCCGTTTTTGTAACCTCCTAGAAGAAAGACTCGAAGGCGTTGCTAGGTTACCGAGAAAAACAACCTTAGGGAAGACATACCGACCCAGGAGGTTTTTGTCTTGCCGACAGAGTGAGGGGGGCAATGTTGTTGATGCCGATATGGTTGTTTTTCTCGGTAACCTAGCAACGCCTTCGAGTCTTTCTTCTAGGAGGTTACAAAAACGGGCTTGGTTACCAAGGTAACACTTCCCGGTTTGACACGCGCTGACGTTGGCTCATTCTCTGACCGACCACGGGTAAGTCCGTTTGTTGGAACCGCCGTTAAACCTCTGAGACTATTTGCCCTTAGTACTCCTAACTCTCGGTAATCCGCTCTTTCAGACGGCGGTCCACGGTGCGCGATCCACGTTTTGGACGCGCTACGAAGCATACTTTTACTGCGAAGGTGATGTGCTGTGACTGCTCCTTCTGAGGGTTTGATGTACTAATCCCCTCGGGTGAGTCTTTGCACAAGAACAATGCGTGTGATACGTCTTGTCTGATCTTATTCTGCAATGTTTGATGTTCCGTCTTTACTCGATTTTTTTGTAGATGAACGCCCGTGTCCCAGTAAAGCGGTTACAAATCCATATATCCTGTCCTGGCATCAAGACCAGGTGATTAATACCCCTTTTTACTAAGGTTACGCTTCTAATGTCATTCTATCTCAGCCCCCAAAAAAAGGCCAATGTGTGTCTTTTCAGTGGCCGGTGCTACGGTACCGCCTTTTAATGAAATGTTTTTTTAGACGCAATGTTTATCATCTGGCATTATCCTCCTTAACAAACCCCACAGGGCGGCTGCCCGGGCTACCCATTTTTTCGGGTAGTATCATGTCCTCAGTGTAATTTAACCTCCTTCTATAGTATTTCTTTTGAAATAAGTTTTTAATTTTTTATGTCTTGTCTTTGCTGGCCCTTTGGCCTTTTGTAATCCAACTATGTCGGGACTCTTCTGAGACCGTTTGAAATAATTCAGCGCATTTCGTTTTTCTTACTTAGGACACAGCCCCACCCTTTCCTTCACCTCCCCCCACGTCCTGATGAAGACCCGCGAGTAAGGATCAAGTATCCTACACCTTTGGGTCGAAACGTAGACCACCATCTACCTACAAGAACTCCTTAACCCAAGATTGATAATAATAATCATCACAGGAGTTTCTGTTTTATGTGACATGTTCTGCTGCTCAACATGTGTGTTTTCTTGATCTCCAACATATGGATCAATGATAATGTTTTCAGCTTGTGTATTGGTGCTTAATGATTTTTTTGATTAGTGATGTTAACTAATTGAAACACACCCCTTCCCTTGCACCCCCCCTCCCCTCCCCTTTTGTGGGCGCACTGTAATTTTGTATACTGCACTAGCAATCGCAAAAATAATACATGTTTTTTCTGGTACAGTGATAATAAAAACACTGTTCACCATCATTTGTGTTTTGTTTAAATAATTAAATAATATCTCTTAGTGTTGTGTGTTTGGTCAGGGACCCCTTTATATATCTTTACTTATTCTGCAACATCATCTCTCTTCTTTCTTCAACTCCCTTCTTCTACCTCACATCTTTCCCATTACATGGCTCTAGATCTGTGTATACTTGCCTCTTCTATCTCTATTGAAATTCTCTCTAGCTCCCATCTCTCTCAAATACACATTTCTACCACACCTCATACAGCCTCGCTTCTCTGTACCTACCTCTACATCTCTACCTCCCTAGCACTCTATTCTTTGCATCGCTCTACCCTGTCCTTACTTGTGCACCTCACTGCTCTATTTCCATCTCACCTCTTGCATCTCTCTCAATCTCATCTCTTTATTTCACCTCTAAATGATTCTCTCATCTCTGCCTTTTTTCACCTGCTCCCTTCCTCACCACTCCGCCACATCCTTCCTTACAATGCATCTTACTAACTACTTCAGCTTATTCTACTCCACCTCTCACTACATCACCTCTGTTTATGTGACCACTTCTTTCTCTCCCATCTCTCGTCCTATCTTCTCTCTCTACCTCTACTCCAATCAATTATTACTTGCTCTCGCTCTCGTCTCTCTCTTTCTGTACCTCCTTCTCTATTTCATTTTACCCTCTTTTAATTTAGCTACCCTCTTTATACAACTCTACATCACAGCTGTGCCTGTTTTGCCAGTTTCCTTTCTACCTCACCTTGTCTCTCTGCCTCTATATCAACACTGCCTCTCTTTAACTACGTCACCTCTATATCTCTGCTTCACCTCCTTTCTCTCTACAACTTGTCCCTCTACCCATCACTCCCTTGCTTTATCTTTCTCTTAGCTTCACCACTGTTTTTTCCTCACCAGTCTACCTATGCCTCTTATCATTTTTCCGCCCTTTGATCCTCACCACTCTTTGTCTACTTTGCATCTGTTGTCTCCATTTCTCTAAACACCACACTCATCTCTCCCTCTTTAGCTCTTCAAACTCCCCTCCTTCTGTCACAATTCTCTTTGAACTTCTTCCCTGTCCCTCGTTTGCATTTCCTTGCCACTCGACCTGAATGTAAAACCCTCCGCCTACCTCTTCCCCATGCCCGCTTTCATTCTGGCTAACTCACCTTCATCTCTTTAGCTTGAATCTCGCCATATGTTCAGCATCTCTCTACCTTACCTGTACTACTATCCCGCTTGTCCCCTTCTTTACCTCTCTTCCTTTGCCATTCACAATACCTCTCTATTCTTCCCCTGCCTCATTTCTCCAACTCAGTAGAGCAAGAGGTCACACTTAGACTGAGGAGAGAAGGGATGACTGGGCAAGAGCATTAAAGAGGAAATTATTCCATATCATTAAATAAATGGTGAGCTTCAGTAATGCATGGAGAGTGGCAGGTATAAAGGTTGATGTATCTGTGATTGGTAATCTCCCTCACTTAAAGGTACAATTTCAAGCACTATGCATGTTTCTTATTCTGATATTAGCATTTAGTCGACTAAATAGCCATCCTTACTGTGTCTTCCCTACACCGTGACTATTGACACTGAATCCCACATAAAACATTGTTGCAAGACAAAAAATATCTAACTCCATCCAGTGCACGTTAAATAAACAGCAACTCGTAATAAAGTTATTTTCCACTTTACTGCGAGCAATTTTTCATTGTTTCTCATTTGTCTTTCTATGCCTGTATATTTCTATTCCTCTCATGCCTCATGTGGTTATTGTGATAACCTTTGTGTTATTTGTCACTGGCTGTGTTGGTGCTGGCGAGACTATATATAGTTCAGCCCATTAGCAGCGACCTTCGCAGTTCTTACAGTGCTCTGCGTCCTGCCATGCTAGTGAGTGAGACCCCTTCTTAAACACTGGACTGCCAATCAGCTGTGGTTCTCTGTATGACATAGGTTTGTTGTGCATGTTCTGTTAGACTGGAAAGAAAACCTACAGCTAGTGCTGGGAAAGTAACTGCTCTGGTTAGTTTAATATTGCCCAGCCCTATAGCATGGGCGAGCTGTGCCCAGGCACAGGGCGCTCCCCTTCCGAGAGACACCGAAGCTTCCTGGAACAGTTTTCCTTCCACATAGCAGACAAGTAAAGTGTGCACACTTTGTAGAAAGTTAATTGGTGACTGTGTCATCATATCGTTTTGTTCTCTTCACGTGGAGCGCCTTAACCTTGCCCCCCCCCTCACCCTCATTTTTAGTCTTTTCCCGCAAAAGTTTTAAACATACAGAAAATTAAAGACGAGTGGGAAAGAAGCTAAATCTGGTTTTGCCCAGGGCGCTATCTGAGGAAAGGCCGCCTATGCCAGTATGCCTGCATTCTCGTCACCTCTGAACTATAGTTCCATTATCGATGAGTTCCTCGGAATCTACCCATGTAGCTTGGTGTCTGCATATGCACGTGAACAGGGGTGGGGGCGGTAATGCCAGTCAAAGGAAGCTAGGATTGTGAAAATAGTACTGCTAGGAAACCTGTTTATTTGCCAACAAAAAGGGAATCGACTTTCCTCTCAGTTTGGACTCGCAGTCCACACATGGAGAATATAACCTTCAAAGGCAGGCAGCTGTGCATTCATGGACGCTACATTGCATGTGAATTATGTGGCCATTTGTGAAAGTATTCCTGTTAATCACAGCGCCCGTCACGCGCTGCAATTATCAGCAATACTTTCACAAATGCCCACAATCAGCCCGCAGTCTCTCGCAATTGAGAAAAGACATGTAGCAAGTTCAAAAGCATGACGTGTGCTTTGTGCTTTAGACTTGCTTCAATTCTTTTCTAAATAGAGCTCAGCTGGGTGCTGATTATGGGAGATTGTGATATTCCTGTTAATTGCAGCGCATGATGGGTGCTTTGATTAACAGGAATCCTTTCACAATGGCCCACAATCAGCACCCAGCTGCGCTCTATTTAGAAAAGAATTGAAGCAAGTCTAAAGCACAAAGCACACGTCATGCTTTTGGACTTGCTACATGTCTTTTCTCAATTGCGAGAGACAGCGGGCTGATTGTGGGCATTTGTGAAAGTATTCCTGATAATTGCAGTGCGTGACGGGCGCTGTGATTAACAGGAATACTTTCACAAAGGCCTCAGGCCACCAGTAAATTGCCGTTTTTCCCCGCACGCGTTTTAAAAGTGGGCAGTGGCGAGAACTTGTGCGCGCCTCACAGGGGACACTGCGCGCTCTGTACCTTAAAGGTGGGCGGCCGCGCAGCTGCGCAGGTTAGCGGGAACACTGGATGGCACCTTTGTTACCTTCCATGACACTGCTAACTTCCAGGAAGCAGCCACATCAGATGATCTGGACAGAGGCGTGTCAGAAAGCCTTTGAAGCCCTGAAGGAGGCATGTGCACGGCACCTGTGCTCTAGGCCTCTGACTTCTCCCAAGAATTTATTGTCCAGACAGACATCTCCGAGGTTGGTGTAGAGGCCATGCTTTCATAATTAAATGAAGATGGTGTGGATCAAACTGTAGACTAAATCCTCTTGAGGCTTCTTCCCATGGAACAGAGGTGGCGAGTAATAGAAAGGGATACCCTTGCTGGAGTCTGGGTGCTGAGGAACCTAAGGCCATACCTGTTTGGCCCTCACGTTTGGGTTCAGACATACCACAGGCCCCTCAGAGGGTTAATGCAGATGAGGGGTGAGAATCCCAAACTGTTGAGGTGGTCCATCTCCCTACAGGGAATAGACTTTGTGGTGGAACACCATCCTGCAGTAGACCGTTCCAATGTAGAAGGTCTCTCCAGATTCTTCCACCTAAAAAGAGATCTTCCAAAGAGTTGGGTAGCTCTCCACACTTTCAGCTGAGGGGGACACGTGTTAGACCTGGCATCATTTGTGTGGTTCCCCTGACTTTTTTGCTCTCTGAGCTCCTGTTTTGCTGACTTAATTGTTGCTGGCTTCGGGATTCTGCACTCTTTACCACTGCTGACCAGTACTAAAGTGCAGGTGCTCTGTCCCTAAAACATGGTAACATTGGCCTATCAACAATTGGCATTCTTAATTACTTTTAAGTCCCTAGTAAAGTGCAAAACATGTGACCAGGGGGTGTAAATTAAATGCTACCAGTTGAACTGCAGCACTGATTGTGCCACTCACTCCAGTACCCTTTATACATGTCTCAGGCCTGCCATTGTGCGTGCAGTTTTAAACTGCCATGTTGACCTGGTAAGATAACCCATTTGCCAGGCCCAAGTCTTCCTGTGAGAAGGATTGGCAAAACATGAATCTAGGATGCTAGATGTGTCTCTCAGTTTTGGCATTGATTTTAGAAAGATTGGAAGAACAGAATGCAAAAGAAATTATCAGAGGGGAGAACAAAATCATGTGTGGTTGCTGATATGATCTTTGAGTTCATCTACTTTCGGTGGTAATCTTCTTCTTCGTTTCTTGGTTTTAGGTCCATGCTTCCATGGTGAGTCGACCCAGTTTGCCAGGATAGAAGACAAGGACAGCATTTTAAGTAAAAAGATCTGGAGTATTTTGTTTGTGAGGGATAGGTACCATCACAACACCCAGGTGGGTAAACATCCTTTACAACGCAACTTTTACCACGCAGTGCCTTTACGACGCAACTTTTACAATGCAAACCATTACAACTCATTGCGCTGGGGGGCGCTCTAGGATAGGGTATACATTTAATTTACTATCCTACACCTTCCCTACTATCCACGGGGACTGGAGTTGGAATAGTACATTAAACTATTCACTATCCAGCGCCAAAAAGCAGTATGCGTTGTAAAGGTATTCGTTGTAAATACCGCGTTGTAAAGGCAAGAGTGGTAAAAGTATGCGTTGTAACGTCATACATTCACCCAGGTGTGTTGGGGAGAGCTCCTTTCTGGTGACGCTTGTAAAGCAGTTACCTCTTTCTATTGGGTTGTATATTTACTCATTTGCTAGATATCCTGTTTTGACTACTGAGAATTTGGAGAAGGGGGAGTGCACAAGAAAAACATGTGAAATTGTGCTCAGCCTATTCTGCTATCATCTCTTTGTGGTTTGAAGCTAACTCCGCCCTCTGTCTATTTTCTTCTTAAAATATTCTTCCTATCTTTTTGGTTGATTGGTCTCTCAAGCCCAATCTCAGATTTCACTTTCATCAGGGACTTCTATCCACAAATGGAAAAAGAAAAAAAAAACAGAACACAAAGAAAAAAATGTCCAAAATAAAAACCACTAGGAAGGTTTATATTCACTGGACTCCACTATTCCAGTGGTTGGGGTAGTGCCTCCTTCTGGCCCCTCAAATCATACCTGTATCGGTTCGCCCCTTTCCTTCTTACCCACCCTCCTTCCCGAACTGTCTCTTATACCTCTCCTCCTTTCCCAAACACGTACCAGGAAAGCCATAACTCTCCTGAGTTGTGGCGGGGGAGTCACGCTTTCCAGGGCGACCACCACTCTTAGATCCAGGTTTCTGGGGCCTCGTCGTCTTTGCGCGCTGTCGTCTATCCTTGTGAAACTGGAGCAGAGTTCCTTTCTTCATTTCCCCACGCTGTACCTCTGACGTCCTTGGTAGAACGGGACTGGCTCTCCTCTCCCAGAACGCGACCTGGGTCCACGCTGTGTTTTTACGGTAATTTCCAGGTGCTGCCCACTCTTCCTTTCCTCCAATTCATTTGTCTTCTTCTGGCTCTCCGCCCTTCTTTGTGATTGGCTGCTAGCTTGTGTAGACCTGCCTTCTTCTTTCGTCAGGGACTCCTCGCCGATAGTGTCAACCCTTACTTCTTTTTTACAGGGAAGGAGTTCTTGGAGCTTCTCGCCATACTTGGATGAAAGGGATAAGTGAGGGATGATTAGGGGTATAGGGTCAGAGTCTCTTAAGAGTAAAAGATTGATTTCTGGGAGCTGGACCTTGTCTTTCTCACACTTCCTTTTTAATACATAAAAGTCACTCTAAGGTAGGCCCTAGACAGCCCAAGGTCAGGCTGCAATATATTTAAAAAGGTGGACATATACTTTAAAGTTTTACATGTCCAGGTAGTGAAAAACTCTTACATTTGTTTTTTACTATTGCACGGCCTATCTTGCCTATAGGTTAGCATTGGGATTACCTTCTCTCTTATAAGTGTAATTTCCAATTGGGAAAAGATTGAAATTTGAGTTTGGTGTCTCTGGACAAACAATTTAAAATTACAATTTATGATGATGTCTTATTTTTAATTGTAAGTCTGAAACCCACTTTTAAGAAAGATAGCATTATCCTACTTTACAGACAAATCTTACACTGTGTAAGATAAATCTCGAAACCTCCGAGCGCAATGGTGCGCCTTGAGATGTAGAAACCAAAATCTAGTCTCCAGTGTTTTTCTATTCGAAAATGGTTTATTTTGAACCAGTCTTCATGAAATTTTGAATCAAATGTTATAGAGTCTTAAAATAAATCGCTGCATTACTGCATTTCAAAGAAACTGTAAATTTTACTTGTCATTCATAAATGCATTCCCTATGCATTTCGAGCGGTGCTCTTCATCAGGGGGAATATCTGAAAGGAAATGAAAAAGATACAGAGGATATGGGCGCGGTGGATCCGCGGATTGTGCGAGGATTGGCATCGTAGCATAAGCGCACCGTCCCGATCATGCACTCAATGCTAATTGGCTGTCGAGTGGTTGTCAACATTCGAAACTAGAAACTGTTGGCAGCCATTTTATGCCTCGGTAGAAGCAAGGCTGAAGATGTCTGTCAAATATGTGTGCAAATACGAAAAGGGTGCAGGGTAGATACACTGTGACCCCCTAGGCCTGCTAATAGGATCTGCGCATTTCGCTGCTGAAAAAAAAAACGAAGTGCGGGCTCCCACGCTTTAAAGGTTATTAGCCCCCGGGGGGGCCAAATCCTGAGGGCATTTAAAAAAAATAGTGTGGGGGGGGGTCCCAATTCCCTCCACACTGCCCCGGGACCGCCACCCCTGGGGCTTGTTTAAAAAGGGTGGGGGGCTCTTAGGCCCCACCACCTCGGGGACAGCCACCCCTCGGGGCTTCAAAACATGAATTGAAGGGGGGCTCTGAGGTCCCGCCGGCTCGGGGACCGCCACCCCCTGGGCTTCTTCAAAGTGTGGGAGGGGGGCATGTGGCCCCCCTCCTGGAGCCCAAGATGCACAGGGCCGGCTCTTGCAGTGTCTTGGGGTGCCCACTCCCGGGACACTGCTATTTGCAATGGCCCCTGGTGTGCACGTGTTGGATGCACAACTCATAATCTGTATGGTGCGCAACTCCAGCACGTACGGTGCACGACTTGCACGCATTGGCTGCACAACTTTTATGCGTTGGGTGCGCGACTCCTAGCCAATAAACAAATAATATTTTTCAAATATACATCAAGCTTATGTGTTTAGTTGTTAGGTGGCTTTAAAAAGATCCCTTGTGTTTATTGAGAGATTTTAGTACCTACAAGTAAGTACCGATGCAGAGTCTAAAGTTCAAGAGGAGGACTCTGTTCCTATAGATGCCGAGCATATTGAAACGCCGATATAAATACATGTACTCTCGCAGTGACACTATTCCTAGCACGATTCCCTATTCTACACAGAGACCAGTACATTACCCTAAACCCTTAATCTACCTCCAGCATGGTCATCTACACTACCCATTCACTACTGCAGTACCCTGAACCCTAAAACACTACTCCAGCACGATTGCCTACACTACTCAAACACCATTGCACTACCTTAAACCTTAAATCTACCTCAGAACAACCTCCTACACTACCCAAACACCACTGCACTACTGTAACCCCTTAATCTACCTCCAGCACGACCACCTACACTACCCATTCACCACTTTACTACCCTAAACCTTAAATCTACCCCAGCACAACCTCCTACACTAACCAAACACTAATGCACTACCTTAAACTCTAAAACACTATCCCTAGCATGATCCCTTACAGGACATAAACACCACTGTATTATGCTAGAACACTACCCCGGCATGACTCCCTATACTACCTAAACACCTTTTCACTACCCTAAAGCTTAAATCTATCACAGCAGGACTCCTTACACTACCCAAACAGCACAGTACTATCCTACTACTGAATTTACAAGTAATATTGTTATTTGTCTAGAATCACACTGTGAGTCAGAGTCCATTTGGGAAAATTGAGAGACAATGATTTGGTTGCTTTATATGTTTGCAAACATGTAAATACATGTACTCTTGCAGTGACATTATCCCTAGCACGAACACTATACAAACAGCTTATCCATGCTGCATATGACACGGAGAGAGACCACTGAGTCTCGCCGGTATCCCGCCTCATCTCTCGCGGATTGAATAGCCCGACGGGTGTTGGATCAACATTCGGCCCTTATCTAAGGACTCATTTTACTCCGACGAGTAAAACCACCAGGCACGCTCTACATTGAGGTTTATCAACCTCGCCCTGCGACCAGGTACCGGCTTCACTCGGTATCCTGACTACTCCTACCAAGTGCCTGACCAGAATTAAGAATTAAAATAACCTGGCAGGCATTCTTAGAACACAGGCAAATGATTCAAATAGTCCTGATGATGATCCCGGTTCATTAGGAGCCAGGGGATCGAAACGTTGACGGTTGAACAGTATTGCGGAAAATTCAATTGTATGCCATTCTGTAAATACTGCATGTCGAAACTTGTGTGTATTGATCACTAATCTACAAGCGACAATTGGCTGAAAAACTTCTCTCACTCTTGTTTTGCTTCTATTACACTTTCTTTCCTGAAGGATAGGTACAGGACTGTGCCCTATCTAAAGTGTGTATAACTGACCACCTCTAGGTCATCCTATTCCTTTTATCTCTAAATTAAACAATTCCTTACCCGGCTGGGTCTGGAAGCTTGATTATAGTACCGATTGTGGTCTGTAAATTCATTATTCCTAATCTACCTCCAGCACGATCACCTACACTACCCATTCACTACTGCGGTACCCTAAACCCTAAAATACTACTCCAGCACAGCAACCTACACTACTCAAACACCATTGCACTACCCTAAACCTATCTGTACTGTTGGGAAATGATAGTGACTGTTTATGTACCATGTAGTAATCTATTTACGAAAGTAAAAGTGAACCAATTATGAATTCACTCAGTGTCTCTCCTCATAGTATTGTGAATATTTTCTTAATATGCATGTACTTATAAAGCGCTTCAGGTTTTAGTTTTATGGAGTGCTGCAAAGTGGTATGTACTATGTATGTACTGCTGTTACCAACTTCACAGTTGTGCTTCACGCCTAACATTTCTTAGTTAGAATTTTTATGGAATGTGTTTGTATAGTAATAAAAAAGTATAATTTTATAGTTATTGATAAATATTTATTTATGAATATTTTTCACAGCTACGGTTTATCATCATTAAAAAAAAGTTTTCATTCCAGAGAAAAAAAAGAAGAAAAGTTCAGAAGAAGGATACTTACTTGAAAAAGAGTCAGCCACAAGTATTGGAAGACCAACATATTGTGTCTAAAAAGAGAAACATTTCTGGTAAGACCACAAAGGATTTCATTAAAAATATTACTAGATTTAGAAAAAAACTGGAAATGTGCAAAGCAGTGAAAATGTTCCAAAAACAAAAAAGTGCAAAGATTAGGAAAGGAAAAAAAGGCAATGTACAAAGGATACAACTTATAGTAAAAGAGAAAATCAATATAAAGAAATACGCAAACATTTTTTTACAACAGAGTAGTACTACTGAAACATACAAAGAAATGTAGAAAGAGAACACTATTTTATAAAAGTAAGCATATCGAATCCATTGTGGAAAAGACTTTGGAAGTAAAGATGAAATTATTCATTTTAGTATTAAAGAGAATTCTATCACTAGATAAACCAATCCATTTAATGAAAGCCAAAAGTAAGAGGAAAAGAGTAATTAACAAAAGTAATTTTTGTGATATTTTCTTAGGGCAATAGAAACACAGTTCAAGTCCTGAGCCTTTTTTTAATGAAGATAGTTATTTACAGAGCAATGATTTGTTGCATGCAGTTGACACCAGTGGTCGAGCTTATGAGGTTAGAAATGGTTGTCCAATTGAGAAAGAGAAAATGGTTCCTAGAAATGCAAAAGAAATGATAGCTGATGAAGTTCTAGGCAGACGTCCTAAAGCCCCAGTGTACACTTGGGATTGCAGTGGTATTTGTAGTGTACGACAAGAATCTATGGATAAATTACGCAATTTCTTACAAGCATATTGTAAAAAAAGTGTTAAACAAAAGATTAAGGTGTTGCAAGGAGTAGACCCTTGCAGAGTGAGAAAACATACTGGTTTGCAAGGTCATTCTCTGGCTTGTCTTTCTAGAAAAGTATGTCAAAGTGTTTTTCACCATTTCAGGATGTTGGCAGTACATCATACTCAAATGTGGAAGTTAGTGAGAAGATTGTATTATGCAAAAAGTCCAGCACTAAAGTTAAATGAGTTGAACAGTGCTCTTTTGCATGGGTCAGTATCAGATGTGAAAAAGGTTTGTGATGATACTGAGTTTTGTTACTTTGGTCCTGAAGAAGAGAGTGGAGAAACTCAGACATTATTAGAATAAAATATGTAGAGAATGTTGAACATAGTTGTACAAAATATTTTGAAAGTGAAATTATAAAGTTTAAGGTTATTTCAGGTAAAAGGGCAAATTTTTCTTGTATTTGTTGTCGCCAAACTCACTACAAAAATCAGACTAGGAGTGTTGATCTGTATTTAAAAAGTGAAAAAGAAAATAATGATACGTGGAAAGAATTTGCAACTATTTTTGGTAGAGAATTGTTTTGATTTGGGTTCTGATCAGCGTATTTGTATATATTGTTACGACAAATTAGATGAGAATAAAATGCCCGATAGAGCTGTTCATAATCTACAGTTGGTTGCTATTCTTTCAGAACTGATAGATTTAAACATGTATGAGTCTATTCTCATTCAATGTGTGCACCCGTTTCAGGCTATTGTTCGCATGGAGCCTTAAACAGATAAATTGCATCCTTCAGATTTACAAAGAGGATTAAAAGGGAGAAATTGTGTATTTACCATTAGACTTAAAGAAAAATATTGAAACGATTAGTGTAGAGAGTGTAGAAAGTGAACCACTAGTTGCTCTTGTTAATGGTGTGCCAACTAAGAATAAGAAAATCTGGCAGGAGTTAGTGGATGTTAGGAAAGTCCAAAAGGCAACATTGTATTTGATAAAGAACAATACATATTATAAGAATGTTTATATGGGAGAAGAAGAAATAGTTTTAGAAGAAGATACTGAAACGTCAAGTGGACAAATTGAAAAAGTAGATATGTTAAGAAGTGAAGAAATCTATAAACATTACAGTGTGCATTCACTTCATTCAAAAGAAGTGATGGGGAACACTATTGATTTGTTCCAAATGAAAAAAGCAAAAGGAACTCCCATGAGTGTAAGGGAAGAGAGCTTGGAAGCTCGTTGTTATCCGCAGTTGTTTCCAACAGGAAAAGGAGGATGCTATTATGAACGTGCTGCGCAGATTCTTGCATCTGAATATCGGACAACAAGAATATATGCAGAATATCCAAGATTTCGACAATGTATCCCTTATATATTTCATCTTTTGTTTGAAAGTGACTTGTCTGGACTTTCATATGCAGTCAATCATATTCTAAAAACTGGAATACATCTGCAAAATGTATCTGCAAAAGATTTTATGGATAAAGTACACCAGAGAGATGATCATCTAGAATCTCAGCTCATTAATCTGATGGCATGTCAGAGTGGGACTAATGAATATTGGCAACGTCATCATAGAGAACTGAGATGTATGCTATGGAACTTAGGAACTCCAACATGGTTCCTTACCCGAAGCTATGCTGAGTACGCTTGGGATGATTTGCTAGAATTTCTTCGAGATGCAAATTCCAATATAAAAAATATTGAATACAAGACACCTGGAGAATTGTGCTCTTTGGATCCTGTTAATGTATGCAGGCATTTCAATCATAGATTTGAGGCTATGATGTCACTTATCTGCAATAAAGAATATTCCTCCTCTTGGGGAAGTTGTGGATTTGTTTTGGAGAAAGGAGTATCAAGCAAGAGGTGCTCCTCATGTACATATGCTGTTATGCTATGGTATGGTATAAGTCTTTATTGTTTAAGTTATTTAAAACGATAACAATATCATAAAACTGATATAATGTCCCTATAGAATTATTAAAAAATATTAAAAAACAAGAACAAGCATGTTAATTATATAAAATTATCAAAAAGCGGTGTCCTTCTCATGAAGCCAATTTAAAGTTTGTATACAATTCTACGACATCGTATTGTTATTGATTTCAAGTTGTAACACATAAAACTTTCCCCCCTTTTTTACATTTCTTATATAATGACCATAAAATTCTAACCACTATTGTTTAGGAAGTGCCACATAATTTGTCTCATAATACAGTAAGAATTTCATTATTTTGCAAGTCAGCTGAGGGTCTGTTGTGCCGAGTCCTCTAATAATTGCACCTCTACAAGCTCAAATTCCTTTGTCATTAAAAGCCTTTTTTAATATGAACATGCGTTGCGTTTTTCAGATGGGACAGATGCATATTAGATGGATAATATCTTGCCAGGCTTCACCACATAAACCACAAGATTTGACTCCACTATATTTCCACGATGGTTGTTCAGCCAGGCTTGGTAATACCCCAAGTCTTGTTGCCATTAACTTGAGTTTCAAGTGGGGCGAGTATTTTGCTCCGAGGTATTCCGCCGGTTGAAGTGATGTGTAGGATTGCAGAACCATCCAGCCGTAGGATCTTTTTGCTAGGGCACCTTTGTCTGCCAATAATGATTGCAATTTTGCCGCTTTGTTTGTTACGCTACAGAAGATTTGGAATGAAGGGTTCTTCGTCCATAGATCTCTCGTCTCAGTGTCCTCTAATGCCTTTTTCAAAAATTTACCGTAGTTTGAGTTTGGCTCCTCCTGGGCTTGCCACAAGGCATCATTTAGCAGATTAGATCGATTCTGCCATAATTTATACCATGTTTTGATAGCTGCGTATTTTCTCCCAATTTCCTGCTTGATGAGGCCAAATTCAAGTCGGACCTGTGCCAGGGCTGCTGACCGAGGTAATCTGAAGACTTTTTTATAGGCCTTTATTTGTAACGAGGCTATGATGTCATTTATCTGCAATAAAGAAAGTCCTCCTCTTGGAGAAGTTGTGGATTTGTTTTGGAGAAAGGAGTATCAAGCAAGAGGAGCTCCTCATGTACATATGCTGTTATGGATTAAGGAGGCTCTTAAATTTGGAACAGATGCAGATGATACTGTTTTGAGTTTTATTGAACAATATGCAACATGTGATGTACCCAAAAGCACAGAAGAAAACAACTTATGAGCACAAGTGTTACGATTCCAAAGCCACTGATGTGGAAAATACTGTCGACGAAAGTACAAATCTAAGAACAAGTTCTACACCAAATGTCATTTTGCATTTCCACGTCCTGTAATATCCAAAGGAAGAGTGAACAGTTTTATGTCATCTTTCTGACTTACTATCACAAAAAAGTCTCCAAAAAATACCTACAACTTAAGAAGAAATGATGCGTCAAAATACATAAATGACTACAACCCAGTCATTTTGTCCATGTGGAATGCTAACATGGATATTCAATATGTTGCAGACAATTCCATTGCTGTTGCTCGATATGTAACGTCCTATATTACAAAATCAGAAAAGACGGAATTGAAAGAAATGTGGGAAAATATTTCTCACGAGAAGACTCTCAGTAAGAAATTGTACAGTTTCAGTTTGAATTTGTTATCTCATCGAGAAATTGGAGCATATGAATGCTCAGATCGGTTATCATCTGCAAGTTTATACTCCAAATCTAGAACAATCCTTTATGTGACTCTAGGTCTTGCAGCAATGCGAAATCAAGTACTGAAATCTGTACAAGAATTTGAATATTTAGCAGCAAAAGATCCCGAAAGGACAGATCTTTTGAAAACGAATATGTTGGACACATATTACCCAAACAGAAGTTATCATCTTGAGAACATGTATCTCTATGAAGTGCTGCAAAACTACACTTTCAAACGGAATACTACAGAGAACATCAACGATGGAAAATATCGAGTCATTGGTTCCGAAGGATATTTGGTGAAACAAACTAAAGGGAATTTGATTAATCACAGGAAGCTGAGTTGCAACACTGCTGATAAAAGAGTGTCATATAGCTACTGTTTATCTTTATAATGTGTTAAGTTAGCATAGGCTTATTAAATGTTTAAACGCCATTTTTCCTTTTGCTGCTTCTGCACACGACACTTAATTGTTGATTTAGCTTTCAACCTAGAAGTCCGTTGTGGTTTACATGAGAATAATATGTTATTGCTCTGATATCAGCTTTGCTTAATAAACTATGTCTGTACAGAGAGTGCTGAAGCTTCAAGAATAACACGATACAGAATTGTTATGAGGTCTGATCTCCGCACCTTCATAGACATAACATAAGTGCAGCTTCTGCCAAATTTAGGCTTTAGGCGGGTTTTTATATTGCTTTGCTTAGGACACAGACACACACTTGATGCGGTTCGCATGCAGAGAGAGCTGGTGGAAGCAGATGTGATCTCTTCATACTAGGATCTTGAGGTATGGGCCCACCCTGCTAAAACCCAAAGAGACCTTCTTGGATATTAATATAATATGCTAGTTAGGGAGGGTGAGAAATAGGTGTTGTTAACCCTTATTCATTACAGCATGTTAGCATGCTGTCACCTTTTGCTTTCTATGGACTAGTAACTATGCTGATAACTTTGCTTCTGATAATATGTTTCCTTGTATTATCTAAGATACTGCGTTTGAGAAAACGGCATTAGTAAATAAATATTTCAAATGTGCACGTGTCCTCATTTACTCCACGTTCTGGTTTGAAATGATTGTATAACGAAAGAGTGCTCATGTGTTCCACGTAACCTGAGGTATTGTAAGTTCATGTTCTGGTTTGTCTAAACATTGGGAGTTTGTTATGACCAATGAGACACTGTAGCTAGCCTAGTAAGGGGTTTTGGGTACTGAGGTGAGTTTTGGGTCACCCTAATTCACCGAGGTTCCAAATCTCTATGCACAGTTCTGTGGGAGAACGGAAACCCTGCGACAAAAGAATTTTACTATTTAGCCATTTTACAACTATTCAAACCATGGCGTTCAGCACTGGAATTGCTCGGAGATTTCCAGAGCTATGAAGATTCCTTTAATGCTTGTAAGGATATCCTACAATGCAGTGCTTTTGCTAATATGTGAAAATGTTGAACGATGAAATTGATCAAGAAGCTACAATTGCAGCTGAAATTGCTAGAGACAGTTCTCAAGACAGTCAAAGTTCTGCTGCGCTGAGTCAAGATCCACTAGGACAACCAATTGTTGAAAATGAAGCAGCAATCGCCGTGAATGAGGTGGAAACAGCAATGCATCAAGCTCAAGAAGATGTAACTAACTTAGCAAACTTGGAAGAACAACTAAATGTTGAGTAAAAACAAATATATGAGCAAGTGAAACAGCAGAATGACCATGGATTACTTCATGAAAGGAAAGAGTGCTCATGCACGTCATTTCAACCTATCCAAATGTACGTGAGTGGACAAGCTGGAACAGGAAAATGTTTCTTAATTAAAGTATTCAGAAAAGGGGGTGGTGATGAACAGAGTGCCTGAATTAAGCAGACCACTCTTACCCAGTCCAAATATCAGGGCTTGATCCATCACCGTTTTTTAGCTCACTGCACCATCCCAGCTCAGAACTTGGCTATATGCAAATTAGTCTGTTCCTGTCCCAGTGCATGATGGGAACAGGGCAAACTAAACTACCAAGCCAATTCTTGTACTGGGAAGTAAACAAGCTTCCGGGGACCGGTTTCTGCCATTTCAGGCGTCGTCGGCCCGGCTTGCTTGAATCCTGATGGTGCAATGAGCAAGGGACTCACATCTGAGTATACCCTTCCACGCTTGTGGTGGACAAAATGATTCAGAAAAGGGGGTGGTGATGAACAGAGTGCCTGAATTAAGCAGACCACTCTTACCCAGTCCAAAGATCAGGGCTTGATCCATCACCGTTTTTTAGCTCACTGCACCATCCCAGCTCAGAACTTGGCTATATGCAAATTAGTCTGTTGCTGTCCCAGTGCATGATGGGAACAGGGCAAACCAAACTACCAAGCCAATTCTTGTACTGGGAAGGAAACAAGCTTCCGGGGACGGGTTTCTGCCATTTCAGGCGTCGTCGGCCCGGCTTGCTTGAATCCTGATGGTGCAATGAGCAAGGGACTCACATCTGAGTATACCCTTCCACGCTTATGGTGGACAAAATGATTCAGAAAAGGGGGTGGTGATGAACAGAGTGCCTGAATTAAGCAGACCACTCTTACCCAGTCCAAAGATCAGGGCTTGATCCATCACCGTTTTTTAGCTCACTGCACCATCCCAGCTCAGAACTTGGCTACATGCAAATTAGTCTGTTCCTGTCCCAGTGCATGTAGAAACTGTCGAGTCATTTTAAGGCGTAATTTGGATAAAGAAAAAGGTTTAGTTAATGGAGCAATTGGCAAAGTTGTGGATATCGTTAATTATCAAAATAAAGATGGTATTGAATTCTTAAAGATTACATTTTATCAGATTGAAGAAGTGAAGCAAACTGGTCATTGTTCTGTTCGTTTTTTGCTTGTTAAAGATTTATATGTCTGTAGAAAACAGTTTCCACTTTCTCTGGCATATGCAGTGACTATTCATAAATCTCAAGGTTTAAGTGTTGACAGTGCTTTGGTGAACATTGGAAATACTGTGTTTAAAGAGAGTATGGCATATGTTGCTTTGTCGCGCGTCAGAACATTATCTTGGTTTTTTTAATTGATTTTGATGATACTAAGATTACTGCAGATGCCAACTGTGTCAAAGAGTACAATAGGTTAAGAAGAACATACGCTCCTAATTTAGGTCAATATCCTGTATTTGAAAAGCGTGTGGTTTGTTGAAAAAGAAGGTATGAGAATATCTGTACTGAAGATGTAGAGAAGGGAAAAATAAGATAATGTGATTGCAAGCAAAAAGAAAAAGGACACTGCTGAAGAGATTGTTGGTTATCAGTTTGAAAATAGTTTTGGGGTCAACTGCTATGCTAATGTAGTGGTCAATGTTGTTGTTTTTCTTGAAGGTTTGCAACAGCAAATTATGGAGAATCGTGAAAAAAGATTGTGTTCCTTGTTGCATTCTGTTCATGAAAAACTGAGAACAGATAAAAGTAAAATACTAAGCGTTTCTGATGTTCGTAATCTTTTGGATGTATGTTCTGGTTCTACACAATTTACACAAAATATCCAACAAGATGCTCAGGAATTTCTAATGTATATGTTTACTTTATTGGAAAATGATGGTGTAGACATAGGGAATATTTTTGGCCTTTGTTATAAATGGGAACATCAATGTGAACATTTTATGTATACATGTAGCACTAATGTAGATACTGAAAGATTTGTATATTTGACATTACCGGACTGTAAATCAGTGTCTTTCAGTAAATTAGTTAAAGCTGCAAATCAAAACATGGAGTGTAGCCAATGCAAATCAGAAATTTTATCAACATTCTTTATACAAAGATATGGAACATATATAATTTTAATGATGCAACGTTGTACAGCTGACAGAAGAAAATTGGACACTTTAATAAAACATTTTGTAGCTACACAACTATCAATATCAGATAGGACTTTTGTAGCAGTAGCAATCATTTTCCATGATGGTCCTTCAACAATATCTGGACATTATACTGCCTATCTAAAAAGCGAGAAAGGCTGGAGTCTTTGTAATGATGCTGAGTTGGTTTTCAAACAACGTTTGCCTTTCGAATGACCAATTCCTACCTAATATTTTTAAAGCCAAAGTTTTAGGAAGATAATTCAGCCTCTGAGGAATTTAATATTATCATTTAATAGGATTACCATTGGACAATTTACATAAAACTGACAGCAAAAATACAATTTGGTCACAAGGAAAGGTATTTCTTTGAATTATGGACTTTTTGTTGCACATTATCTCAATGTATAGTTTTAACTGGAATCATTTATAGTGTTTATACATTTAAATTATAAAATTTTCTTAGCAGTATTCATTTTATATATGTGTGATTTGTATTATCTGGTGTTTTACTATAGATAGATTTAAACAATCTAATTGTTTTTTTTTGCCCGCTGTTATGTGATGAGTACGATTGAAATCACTATTTCTAGTGAAAGTCAATATATTCTGAGAACAGCAAAAGACAAAGAAATTACTTTGTAAAATGTTAAAATTATGATGTGCTATTAAAAATGTATTATTACATGTTATAACTATTTTTTCTTTTCTTTTACAGATCTTAATTTTTAAGATATGGAATTTACCACAATTTAGATTATAAAAAAATGTGTAGCGTTTTTTAGGTGTATTACTGTTGAGGTAAGTTTTAGTAAGTCTTAAAATGCAGAATGAACTGTGTTTCCAAACAGTTGAAGAAAAGGAAGATGGATGGACTAGATGTGTGCCAGAAAATTCCAATGCACACAGGTCTAAAATAGGACACAGCTTTAGAACACCTGTCTGCAAGATACATGGTATAGTACAGAATAGACTGATATGGTTGTTTTGCAGGTCTTGGTAATTTCAAAATTAAAAGAATATAAACTCTTTAACTTAAACCACATCACTCAGTGTTTTTGCACATGTCATATTAGGTCGCATCCCTTCCCTTCAGTAATATATAAACATGTCCTATCAGTTCCCTAAAATGTAAGTACTTGTAAATGTATCTTGTTATCTTGGTGCTGCGATTAGGCTGGGCATTTGCGGTGGAGGCATTTCGAACACTGACCTGCTGATCCCCCGTGGCTGGGCTTGGCTCCGCCCCCCCAGGGATTACTGCTTCCTTTCTTACCGGGACTCGCTTGCCTTTCCTGGACGCTGACCGGCCGGGCTTGGCTCCGCCGGTCAGCCTGCAAAACTACAGCTCCCATCAGCCCTCGGGGCACGACACAACAGCGGTGCACGCCAGGAGGCGCATAAAGCCCCGTTCGGGGCCGAGTCCCCTGTGCTGCGAATAGGCTGGGCATTTGCGGTGGAGGCATTCTGAACACGGACCTGCTGATCCCCCGTGGCTGGGCTTGGCTCCGCCCCCCGGATTACTGCTTCCTTTCTTACCGGGACTCGCTTGCCTTTCCTGGACGCTGACCGGCCGGGCTTGGCTCCGCCGGTCAGCCTGCAAAACTACAGCCCCCATCAGCACTCGGGGCCCGACACAACAGCGGTGCACGCCAGGAGGCGCATAAAGCCCCGTTCGGTCCCTCGTCCCGCGAGGACGCGCGCGGGATGCGCCGGGCTAAGCCCGGGCAAGGGGCGGGCCGTCTGTGGCCGTCCGGGGCCAGACGAGGCCGGGCTGGGCCACCCCTCCAAGAACCTGCACAACGTAGTGACCATATCCACAGGTGAACTGGTTGTTTTGATATCTATAAAGGACTAACCTGATTTATGCTTAAGTAGTTCGTACGCCGCCAATGCTCTAAACAGGGATCAGATCCTAAAAACATGTCTACACAGTTGGTCAAAGGGGGAAAGCCAGGATTTAAATCCACCAGTGGAAGTCTTATGGGAACACTAGACATTTATATCACTCGGGTTACAGCCGCCGTGGACCAGGAGATAGTGGATGTTGAAAAAAGGCCCTCATCTGAAATATTTTCTAAACGGTCCTCACTGGGTTCAATCCAGCTCTGTACAACCCCTGAGAAGCGTTTAAGTCAACGCCTAAGTGACTTAGGACTGCCAGAGATCAGCATAGGGTCAGACTCACTTAGCAACATCTCCCTGTGGAATAGTACACAGAATACACAGATAGGTAGCGCTATTCAGGAGGAAAACGTGTCCCGCAAGATACCCCCTCCGATTAAATCCACTTGTCTCATAGCTGAACCGACATCCTCAGGTAATATATCTACAGGAAAAAGAAAGCGAGGAGGGGGCACGCGTGCAAAGATCCCCAAACTAGTGAATAAAGGGGCCAAACCCCTGGGTGTACAAAACCATAAACAGGCTGATACTCCCGTACAGAACAACAAGAGTATTCCCCACTTGTTAAAAAATGGCCAACCACAACCGATGAAAAGACACATGAAGTCTGCACAAGGAGATGGTGCGCTGATAGGGCAGGTAGAACAGATAGTTAAGTCCCTAATACTCCCTCTTATTGAGAGACTGGAAATAATTAACGAAAATATAGGTAAACTTCAACAGGCCACTATAGATAACACTAAACTGCTACACTCTTGGCGGGAGGACATACCATACATATAAGTGAACGGCTAGATATTAATGAACCCCCTGCACTAATTTTTCGCGAATCTGTATTGTCAACAGCCAAAGGGACCCTGACTAATAGCGAAAACAGATTAACGGATATAAAGGACAGACCCCTGGGCAAGGAGGGAAGCCAGAGCCGTGTGGGGGCTCATCAGATACATCAGGAGGATGGCATACAATCAGCCTTATTGGCGACTGGACCTATTCAGCCCAATAAGCCGGCCCAGGGTATAGGTAATCGATCTATCCTAGATCTATCCCCACAAAGTACCCCGTTAGTGATAATCTTGGGCAATGTCCCCTCTCTCCGTCAAGGAGAAAGAGAGGACTTTTCCCAACTTAAAAACAAGGTCACATACTGGCTTTCCCGAAACATCGCAGGTGGTCATATGGTAGCACACAACATAATTATGGCTCGCTGAGTCGCATGGCTGGGACACTCTAGGAAGACTAGAGAAGGCGACTGTATAGTCATAAATTTTAATAGCCCGACACCAGTAGCTAGGATACTCCGGGATATAGAGGGAAGCACCTTGTCCGGGGGACAGGGTATTGAAATATTGCCCCTCAGGTTTTTCTACAGACCAGGACTTCAGGGCGCTCCCAGTAATCAAAACCACATGAACAGGACGTCCGTTAATAATCCACATTACCCCAGGGGACCAGGAGGGTGGAACACAATATCTATGAATTCCAATAGAGTTCAGATGAGAGGTGGTCCTGGAGACATCCCAGATGTTGAAGTCACAAATAGATTTAATGCTCTCTCGGGCCTCAACGACTGCGACTGACTGGGTGGTAATCCGTCTAGCATTCCCCTCCAGGACGACTTTAACATCTTGCCTGTATATCCTTTACCCAGGGTCAGCTCGGCGAACGGCTATAATAACTTTGTTGTAGCTATCTCTAACAACATTGTCCCGTCAGTAGACGAAGGACCTTGTGAGGTTAACCACTCTGGAACAACCAAACCTGATCTTATTATAAAATGCGCCCAGGTGACCATAGAGGATAACCCAGCGTTTAATGTTGTTTCATGGAATGTTACTGGGTTATCAGGAAAGATTTTAGACCCCCTGTGGGTGCAGTTTGTAAGTAAACACTCTATTATTTGTCTCCAAGAGACAAGGGTTACCAACTGTAACAATATCTCACTGGAAGGCTATAAATCATTTTGCATTCCAGCCATAAGATCAAATAGCGGCCGCGCCTCGGGAGGATTAGCCATCTTTACCTCCCTGGCTTTAAGATGTAGAATTAGGGTCTTTACCTCAGTTAATAGAAACATTCAGGCTATTATCATGGGTAAAAAAGATAACAGCCTGTGTGTGATAAATTATTATAACGCAAGTAATCAGGGCGAGGGATGTAGGATCATAGAATTGCACAACTTTATCACCCAGTGCCGCGGTCCAACAAGAAGAAACCTGCTACTTGCAGGAGACTTCAACGTACATCTTTGTGGAGACCCTATGGTAACCACTCTCGCGACTATGGGTTGTCACATGATAACGGGCCTACACTTCGAACATACTAAACAAGGAAATGCGTTGAACTGTTTGCTGGATGAGCAGGATCTCTCATTCACTATGAGTATCGCACCACCATTATCTATACAGAAGGAACCCACTTACAAGGGAAGAAGTGCCGGGACCTTTATAGATTTTATTCTAGTTTCTAGATCCACTTCGAGTCTCCTTTTGGCATTCAGTATATCACCAAGTGCATACAGTGATCACAATCCTGTTCGTGTGTTGTTAGGAGGGAATTTAATGAAATTAAAAGATAAAGTTGTAGGCGGAAATACGCTGCTAGCTATAAATGGAGGGCGACGTATTAAATGGAACAAGGTCACTCCGCCAGATTTTCTTGACAGACTCAAAAAAGATTGCGCTGCTGAGTTCGTAACCTGCACCAGCACTGAACCAGTAGGTGAAGGGGTTTTAAACGCTTTTGAAACCATAGCCCTTCGTGTAGGAAAGATGTTACAGGCACTGGGGAAAAAAATCCATCTGATGTCCCTAAATGGTTCTGCCACAAATGCTGTAAAGCAGCCAGAGACCTGAAGGCGGCCCTCAAAATATTTCCCAGGAACAGATCCCTGATTCGCACCCAGCGATTAATCTACAAAAGCGCGCTGGCGAAAAGGGAAAAGGAGCTGAAAAATTAGCTCTGGAAGGAGCTCTTAGATCCTGTGACCCTGGGTAGTACCTCAAGTTTCTGGTCCACAATTAATCGATCACCCCTCTTAACAACAGGGGATAAAGAATTGGGGTCAAATATTACAGAGGAAGATTGGGTGTCCCACTTTGCCACTATTTTCAAGGATAATGTTACATGCCCAGTCCAACCAATAGAGGAGCAGGGGTTGGCCCCTATGGTGTTTACAGTTGGGGAATTGAGGGAGGGAATCAATAACCTCTCAAACAAGAAGGCCCCCGGCCCAGATGGCATCCCCCCAGATCTATTTAAAGCCTGCACCCCATTCTGGGCCCCAATTCTGACAGCAGTGGGAAACGCCGCAGCGGCCAAGGGATGCCCATCTTCCTGGGGATTATCCACAATTGTTCCCGTATTCAAGAAGGGAGACCGCAACAGTACATTAAATTATAGACCAATCTCCCTAATTGACTCCATAGTACAGGTTTTGGGGGGCGCCATACTTAAGAGGTTGACAATCTGGGCGGAGGAGAAAGCGATAATCTCTGATATACATTATGGGTTCCGCGCAGGGCACTCAACCATGGCGCAATGCCTAAACCTTTACTTGATCCTGGGCAAGTACACCCTCACACACCCTGCACAATTTACATGGCCTTCATGGATCTTTCCTCAGCTTTTGACTGTGTCAACCGGGAAATGTTGTGGCAATCCATGGAGGCCATGGGGGTAGAACAACAGCTGGTACATTTTTTAAAAGATCTACATAGAGACACAAAGGCAAACGTAAGATACTCCACGGATCTGAAGGTATCAAGAAATCTTAGGATTGGTAGGGGGGTCAGGCAGGGGTGTATCCTGGAACCTTTTCTTTTTAATCTTTACATAAATGACCTTGAGGACATATTGATTGACACAGGGGTAGATTACCCCTATCTGGGCCATCGGGGACTGCCCGTCCTGCTGTATGCGGACGATGCCGTCCTCATAGCCCGCACACCGAAAGGGCTACAATCTTTACTCAACGCCTTTCATGGATTTATGGACAGGCGAGACCTATCCATAAATAATACAAAATCTTACGTTATGCAGGTGGGGAAAGGAGCAAAAAAAACAGTACCCCTTTATGCTAAATGGCACCAGGGTGCCTTTGTGTACATCATTTTCTTACCTTGGTGTCCTCCTGGATCATCAGCTGAACTGGGCGTCTCTCCTAAATAAAATAAGGGGGGGGGTTATAAGGGCAAATGCAGCGCTCTTTGACTTCGCTGCGAGAATGGGCAACAGACCACTGGGGGCGATGTTGAAGGTTTACCGCACAAAGAGTGTTTCGATAGCCAGTTATGGAAGTGAACTATGGGGCTACTGTAACCTAGAGGGCCTCCAGGTGGTTGAAAAAAAATTCCTAAAACAGCTCCTATGTGTCCCACAGGGGACACCGAATATGTCCGTGCATTAAGAGAATGGTATGCCTTTTATCAGTGACACCCTGTCCATGCGCCCTCTTATCTTCTGGCTACAATGTTGGCTCAACAAACAGCTTGGTCTAACCCATAGTCTCTTAAAAGAGACACTGAGCCTCGATTGTATGACCAAGATTCCCTGGATGAAATACCTTAAAACTAGTTTTGGGAAGGAAGGGCGCTTGGACCTGTTTTTAAATCCGGAGGGAATTAACAGGAACGATGTAGCATACATAAAACAGTCCTTCATTACACGAAAATTAATGGACAGGCAGGAAAAGGACCTGTTGAAGCCCAATGTGCGCCTCCATATGATGCTTAAAACCTCACCAGCTGAGGAACCATATTTACTCTGGCCACTAACAGCACATGAGCGCTTTTTATTAACTAGGTTTAGGTTTAATGTATTTCATGTTTTAATCGCAGTCCCGAAGGGGTGCCACAGAGGGACAGTGTTAGCACCCTGTGGCTGCGACAATTTGTCTCCACAGGATCTGCTACACTTCATATTTTTCTGTAAATATTATGAATTCCCTAGGGCTTTTTATCTTAAACCTATTTTAAAAAGATTGCAATTTGTACAAGCCCGCCCCGCCCTATTATACTTACAGCTGTTAAAATCACAATGTATACCCCATGTGATTGGTTTTTTAAAAAGTTTAATGAAGTACAGAAAATATTTGGATACTTAGAGTTATATAAGTAAACCTCCGAAAGACATTCCTTTTAATATGTGACAGATGAACTTCAAAGCTACGAAATATTTGTCTCATCCATTGTAATTTAACATGTTTTCTCTTCTTTTTAACCGAATGCTTGAAATATACTCTGTTGTATGCACTTTTATGGTTTTTGTATGAAAAAAAACCCAATAAAGTACTTTTAAATTTTTTTTTTATCTTGTTCTCTGTTATCAATACAGAAATTTACTCCTATGATAACAATTGGCCTAGCCATTAACTCTCTTTCTTATTTACAATGTGAGGAAAAGGCATTTTGTATACCTTTTCTTTTCCATGTAAATATAATCTCATCATACACAGCACTTTGCTTTGAAAAGGTGTTGTATAGGTTTTGCTGTGCGTGTTTGCACAGAACACTCATAGAACAAGACAGATTTATCATAAATCATAAATCTGGACATGTTTGTAGCAAAGCACAACGAGGAAAATTGTTTTCACTTCTCCTCATTTTTTCACTTTCAATATATGCTACAATGCACAGCATATATTGAAGGAGAAAAATGCCTTTACTAATTGTTTTTGTGCAGGAAGGTGTTCCTTCCTGCACAAAAACAATCTCTGCATGACACGGTCATCCTTGCACCATGGTGCAAGGGTTCCTGTGTCACCACATGGCTGCAGTTTAAGCAGCTGTACAGAGTGAAGGACAGATCTGCAACATATTTATATACATATGTTGCATCCCTGTGTTTCGGAAGTACCACAGCATTTTGTAGTTAAACAGTTTACAGTGTCATGCTGCAGCACTTCCTTATAATTCTGCCCTTATGCATTCACCTCACAAATGTATTTTTACAATCAATTATACACTACACATACATTCATCTAAACTTTCACACACTAGCATACTAGTTTAGCTCTTCCTTTAACCAGAGTAGCTAGTTCTGAAAATAACTTTTTTTTTATTTATTTTTTTACGATTTTGTATTTTTTTTTTAAAACAGGGGGAAAAATGTGAACTGGGAGGAGAGAACTAAAAACTAGGAGGAGAGGAAAAAATAAAACTAACAATGGTGGTGGTCAATGGCTCGACACACCAGATCCACCGACTGCTCCCCATATGCAATGAGCCATCCGCATTTAATGCATGTCATGCGGACTTTCCCTAATTGGTGACGGATGTCAGGATGCGATGAAGAGCTTGCTGGTGTTGCTCCACTGGTACTAGGGACTGCCGATGGATCAGGAGGAGTCTCCCTTAATCTTCTTAACTCCTCCCTGGCAAAGTTCACCGGATGATTTGTTTGCAAGTGCTTCCGCATACTTGCAGTAGCGCATGAATATTTTTTTGTGGGGTCTCCCCTCGAAAGCACTGCCTTGCAAATGCGGCAAGTGACTTTAGTTGCATTCAACTTCTTCAATCCTGGAGGTATTGTGAAAAATTTCCAGGTTGAGAGAATGCACCACTGAGCCCACGTCAGATTGAAAATCAAATTGCACATCATAAAGGAAACCTTCATCCACCCAGTCTTCCAATTTCTGTATAATCACCCATTGAAAGATTTTGACAGAGGAGTCCAGCAGCGAGATCGGGCAGTAGCATGTTGGATTCCCTTGGTCGCCTTTCTTGAAAATTGGGACTATAATGGATTTGCTCTTGGGACTTGGTATTTCGGCTAAAAGGGCAGTGCCAAACACATTCGTCAACAGAGGAGACCAGAAAGTTGTGTTTTGTCTAAAAACATCGACTGGAAGCCCATCTATGGCTCGTGCTTTACCAGGTGGTCCTTTTTAATATGGCCTGGGTTGAATCACTGACATCAATAGAAGAGACACGAGGGTTGCTTCTATTCTTGTGGAGAACAAGGGGATTGCCACAAGCTGAGGGGACATTTAGGGGACATGAAATAGGAGGAATAGGTTACTTTCCCTAAAAAATGCTTAAGAAGTGAGACTCAATGTTTGAATTGTTCAGTTTAAAATGATGAGGAGACATCAGTGTCGTGATGTACAAAACAATAGTCGCAATTTGCGACCAGTATACCTGCTACCAGTGTACACTAAAAATTTGGTCCGTAAATGTTGCATTTGGGGTGTGTCACAATCTGAACGACATCATGAATATTAATTTGCGACTCACTCTGATGAGATGGTACAACAGGGATGGTGGCCTGCTGTGGTCAGAAGAACACCATGTCTGTGACCAGATCAAATTTGAGGGCACCACTGAGGAACATAGGAAATGCAAATTTCCTTGTAGTTGTTCTCACAACAATATCAACTAAATACTGGACAAAACCAAATGGATGTGACTTAAAGTTAAAAAGCACTGTTCTCAAAATGTCCTCCAAACATATCTACATGGAGTTGTAGTTCTAAAAGTGATGAATAGTCTTTGGCCCCATTTCATGGAATGCTGAGACAGTCTGGCATCTATTGCCCAGTCCTGAACTATGTAGGCCCTACCCTTCTCTTCACACACAACAATTGCTCCAGGAATACCATTTGGGGTGACCTCAAATGACGACACTTAACCATACACTGAACGCATTGTCCAGCAACATACGGCTTGACTGCACATGGAGTATTTTCCTGAATACTTGCGATCTCTCATAAACTCTCCGCAGAAAATAACAGTTAACAACTTTGTAGATGCTCATGAACAACATGAAAAACATGTGGCTAAATGTTTTTGCGAAGTAATTTAAGTGTTAGCCCACACCTTGTTTGTACTGTACTCCAGTTTTGCGACCATTTACAAAATGTCAACTATTTGGATTGTCCCCAAGAAGGCTTCTGTCCAGCAAATAATACGGAATTAGCGCTGTTATTTATTATAGATGATTTATAACTAGACCTAGACAAAGGCCAGGTTAACCTGCTAGTTCTGTTTGACGGCTCTACTCTTTTCAACATTTGACCATGCGCATCTTGTTTAACCATGTTATAAGAGATGGTCTGGCAGGCAAAACGCTACAGTGGATTCACTCTTTTTTAACTGGACATCATCAATCAGTGAAATTAGCATCCTTTTCTGCTAATAAAATACTGGCAAAGTGAAGTTCTACAGGATTCTGCCCTTTCACCACATTTTCTTAATGTCTACTTTGAAGAAAGACACTAACTAACATTTGATTCACAAGTTATATGCATGCTGATGACACACAGATCTCTCTTCATCGTGATGACAATGTGTCTTCCCAAAAAAGCATTTCAAAGCTTTTTGAAATTTATTGGATTTGTTTGGGAAGTAGCCATTTAAAGCTGAATGCTGATCCAGTTGTGAAAAGCCTAGGAGTGATAATTGATAAGGCTTTGCCTTTATCTAATCACATATCAGCGGTTTCGTGCTGTCTATTGCATACTAAAATTATGAGAATACTACTATCGGAGACTGGGGGGAAATGGCAGTTTCAGTTACTATTGGCTCCTGGTTGGATTATGCTGATTCGTTATATTTAAATCTACCAGTTTTCTTTACTGGACAGAATACAAATAGAGCAGAATGCAGTTGCTAATCTGATTTTCAAAGTGTCCAAGTTTACTGTGGCTCTCCCATTACTACAGTAACTGCATTGGCTTCTTTAGGCAGAGGTCTGCCTTTAAGACCCTCTCTATCATGTGATCTCCTGAAAATGTTAGCACTGACAACAGTAATGGCCACTTGCATCAATAAAAACAGTGCGTTCGGAAGTTTCATGCTGAAATTTGAGATGGCCTCTAATCTGCTTGACAGTATTGAAGTTAAGAGATAAGCCCTAGTAAATGACATCCTAGATATTTTGAAAAAGAGAGTGATTGCTCAATTATAATCCCTGCTGCAGGCTCTAAACCTGTTTCGGATTTCAAATGTATGGAAGTTCATGGATTGACAATTCCATCCAACATGTGGATTTTCTACAACTAACCAGAAAGATGCATATTTTTCCTTTCAGATCAACCCTCAGCATTTCCTCATTATAAGTTGGATGAAGTCCACTCCCAGTTCTGGACATTCGATTTCATATGAGGTTGGCCGGCCTCTTTGATTTCATCAAGGCTCTTGCTACCTGGGTGAGTCTAATACACTGTACTAAGCAAGCTGCTCCTATGAGTAGCTTGTTAGCTATTGTTAGCTCTCCAGCTACCTGTAAGTAGTTCTCCCTTGTGAAGCCCAGCCAACTAAATTAGAAACATTTGCTTGGTTGACTTAACCCCTTGGGTGCTGGGGTCATTCCCCCGCACAGCACCCCGGTGCTCATGACGAGCTCAGCTCGTCATGAGCCACGGTTCTCGTGTGCTCATGACGACCACACCCGTTTCATTAGAACGCTTGCACAGCAGGGGAATTTGCCCAGTGTGCGAGCGTTCTAACGGTCATGACGAGCTCAGCTCGTCATGAGTTCACGAGAACCGTGGCTCATGACGAGCTGAGCTCGTCATGAGCGTGAGAGCCGATAATATAATCATGTATTATGTTGTTACTATCACACCACTCCAATTCTCAAAATATTAGTAGCTCTGGATGGTGTTTATTGAAAATAAGTAGTTCTTATTAAAAGAAAAGGCTGGAGACCCCAGTTCTGGATATTCCATTCCATCCATAGCTAGACGATAGTTAGTCCATGCTACATGATGTCAACCTGATGTCAGGAGGCAGAAGTGGACATGCAGAAATTATTCTCCATCTTTCAAGGCCAGGGCTAGTTGCAACCTTGATGAGGGCATTTCCATTACAGACCAAGGGATGTAATTCTTATGAAGGTATGCAAAATTAATTTAAGCTCATTTATTAACGGTTTCGGGAGCCACATTTTCAACTGATTGTCAATGCTTGTAAGTGCATGCATATATGTGGCTACCTGGAGTTTTTAGGTTCATCTGATCCACTGGCACCTAAAGGCACTATTCAGATATGTCCTTACTCATTGCACTATTTATTCATTAGAATTTGACTATTACAACTCTATTTATATGCCATTGACAGCAAAAAGGTCAAGTGGGCCTTGGGTGCTCTTTATCCTTCAGTATGTTAGTGAATTCGGCTGGAAGCTAACATGAGATCCCACTCCATCCAGGGTCTTTGATTGCCAGACAAAACAGTAATGATCTATAAGTCTCAACAGGTGTCAGCAGGTACCAAAGCCCCCTTGTAACTGATTTCATTCCAAGGGTTCACTAATATACTGAATGGAAAACCGGGTGAGTCATTTGTGAAATCACGGAAGCGATGACTCGCTGTCTGGATATATATATACAGAAAATGTTTACTCTACATAAGAAAAATGCATCTCTCTAGGGGAGAATGTCCACAGTAGAAACATTGAGTTCAATTTTCTCAGCCTTCTAGCATAGTTTCTGAGACCAAACTAGTTCCTTATACTGGTGTTCTTTTTCAAGCTTCAGAAATAGATGGTGTTAGCACCATCAGGGTCCTTTCCAGCGCCCTAATATATTAGAATGAATTAATAAATTGGTACATTAATATGATGCGACCACCAATCATAAGGTTTCTTCACAGCAGTCCTCCAGGGGAGGCTGGGATAAGTAGGTTTTAAGAACTACTTTAAAGCTGGACAACGTAGTGACTGCCCTGCATTGATAGGGGATCCAGTTTCAGAGAACAGGACCAGCACACAAAAAGCTTTGCTGTCTCCTTGTCCATCGAGGGGCTGCCAGAAGAACTTGTGCATTCTGCCAAGCTAATTTAAACCTGATCCTGTCTTTGACAGAAAACCAGTAGAGAAGATAGCTTGCTTATGTGAGAGATTCCTGCTATTTGAACCTCACACTAGCCCAAACGGCCGCATTCTGGGCCATTTGTAGTTTAGCAAATTCAATCCTTGGAAAATCTCTGTAAAGGCTGTTGCAATAATCTAGCCCAGCCTTAATAAAGGCTCCTACTACGTGGACTCTGTGTTCAATGGACAACAGTGGTGAAATGGGTTAAAATCTAGCAAGGTGAACAAAATAGTTACTAGACACTTTATCTATTTGAGCAGACAACGACAGATAGGATCTTACGAGCAATGATGTTATTGCTTTCTTTTGGTTCCCTGGGTATATTTGTGTGTCATTCATGTACAACAGTACCCTGAGATCAGTTTTGCAGAGCAGGTTGAATAAGGGTGCCACATAGATAATAGACAAACTGGTAACAAAGTTAAACCCCAAAGACCTAATAGGTTACTGCAATTAGGGATAATGTAAAAGGTCCTATTAAGAATTGTTGTGATCTCTGAGTTAGAAAGACATGGAACCACTTCATGTTGGTTGTATTGGCATTGGAGTCCAGCATGATCAGAAAAAATCCCAGACCCTAATCCTCCCATTTGAAAGTCTCATCCACAAAGTCCAGAACAGCACTTTCAGTGCCATGCAAAGCTTTAAAACAGTATTGAAAAATGGAAACGCAATTGTAAGAGGATGTTGTTGACCACAATCAAATTTCCATCACTTTAGTTTTAAAGAGAAGATTGGAGAAAGTCATGAAGTTGGACAACAGTGGTTGAATTGACACTCATTTTTTAGCAGATGACCACAATTCTACTTATATGATCGGGGAAATGGTTCCATCCAAGAAAGAACGTTTTTCAAATGATGACTCAGAGGGGAGAACAAATAAGCAAACACTTTCATAAGCCATGCTGCCGATGGATTGAATTGTCGACATGTGGGGTTCAAAGATTGCAAGTTGATGTGGGAGTAATCCACGTTAAGAGGGTGAACAGCCTGTAAGTTCAGAACTATAAAGGACCAAAGTTTCAAGGGCTGGAGGCTTCTCAATAGGGTCTAGGTCCCTCAGGATTTTTATGATTTTGTCATTATAGAATAGATTAAGAAAATGAAAGAGTTCTGCAGTGAGAGTAGAGGAAGGCAACCAACAGTAGGTGATGGTCTTGTTGACAAGTTTAGTGTCCCAGACCCCTTTTTAATAGCAAGGAATAGCTTTTTTGTACTACTGTGTAGTAAGACAGCTAGTCTTACGGTCACTTGTGTTTCATCCAAATGGATTCCAGGTAGCTCACAATTGAAACAGGACTCTGCCTGGAAATGGAACCTTGATGTATGGATTACCAAGATTAAATTGCGTGAATGATTTGAAGGACATTTTAACAGTTCGAAATCGCTTGCAAAAAGGCATATAGATACTGGCAAATTGATTTCCGCAATTGACTAAGTGGCCTTCAAGCATGGAACGATAAAAAGAACTGGACCATTTATAAATTGGTGCCATGTGGTAGACACTGTGGGCTGCTTGTGAGACCCACACATCTGACTAGCGACGTGGTAGATATTAGATCAAATCATTGGTTGGGTAGTGTTGATGCTTATTTCCAAATTTTTTGCTAAACTGCCATTAAACATCTGACCATTATTGTGTATTACTGAGTAATCAAGTTCTGATAAAGATGAAAGAAAGTTCATGTTTAAGGAGTTGAAAGTGTCAATAACCACTAGCTGGATTCCCATGCCAAGAGAAAATAGGAATAGCTAATGGAAACCTTACTGATTTATTCTAGGAAACTGTGTATATGGTGAAAAATTCTGCCTGGAGAACAGTAGCATAAGATGTCTTGATGTATAGCCTTGTAGCGGTCAGGACCAAATGGGAAAAGGCAGGTCCCCTAAACAGTTTAAGCCAAGTTCCTGTTTAAAAAAAGAAAAATCCAGCTTCACTTTGATGTTGGTGGGCTAATGTGGAGGCTACAGTTAACAATAAGCAAGAGCAATCATGCAGAGATGCGGGAAAAATCAGCATATGAAGGTGAGGAAGCGTAAAAGCTGGTCTTGCCTTTACACGACACATACAATTACAGTAAAAAGAATGCATGTCTACCTTGAACACATTTAGAAAAATGACACAGAAAGTTAGAAAAAGTGGTAAACCAGCACTGAAAAATAATGCTTGACATAGATAGAAACCATAGGATTAATCAATTAGTGGATTTAAAAAGTGTAAGTAACCAATTTCCTTATATTATTAACAAAAAATGTTATGAAAATAATGATAACTTAGAACAATTTTCAATGAAGTCAAATAATTCTAACAAACTATTTTTTTTGTGCAAATCTTAAAAGGAAGCTAGTAGATGTTTGAAATGTTCAGTATATGTGCTGAACATAGTGTACAATGTCTGTGTCTAGAAACATATTTGTTGTAGTAATGTTTAGAGTGAACTTACACGTTGATACTTTTTAGGTAGTAGCAGTAGGCCATAATTAAAGTTGAGCGTTTTTCTGCACATTTTACTGACAAACATTTGGAATGATTTTAAATGATAATGTGGCTTATTTTATTACATTTGAACTTAGATTTTAGGATTTATAGTACTAAAAGATGAAATGTTGAATGTAAACACACAAAGATGTGTTTCTATTTAGGCTAAACTATTTCACAGCCTTGTGCAATGGACTTGATGGATTCTCAAATGTTGCATTATTTGTTCTTAATTCATATGACACTCTTTATGAAATAAAGACAGTTATTTTTCCTATGTGGATGAATGGTGGAAAAGAGACATTTCCCTTACATCTATAAACAGTTGCAAACTCAACAAGCTATGTGACAACTAACCTGTGCGGTTGCAAGTACATTAGTTTCTCACGATTTACATAGGAAAATATGTTGGAGTAACAATTTGTACCTGGAGAGACGGAAGAGACAATCACCTGATGATCAGGCTATTGTTGACCGACCATTGATGTAATTGAGCACAAATTTGAATTATTTGATGATAATGTACAGGAGGGGGAGTAGTACTCATTCCAGACCTCTAGCGCTTATGTTCCCTCATTAATTGCCTTTTTGCATCTTTGCTGAGAGCTTACGTCTAAGCTAAGCCTGCCCCTTGACATTTTTCCTTGCCACCTACCTACCTTCTGGCACATTTCTATTTTGCTCTTTTTCTACTCTTGCTGATGAATTTGATTGCCAACCAATCTGGAAAAGTTTGGTAAGAGACCAGTCTTGAACTTTCCTGATTTATGCTCCATTTCCTTTGCTTATCTATGGGCTATGCCCCTAGAGGACTTTACCTTGATCCCTTTATCCATCCATAGAGAATCTTTGAGAACCAACTTCCTGCTTTGTTGGGAGTAGAGATTATATTGTATGATGTAGGAAAACCATCCTTATATAGGGTTAGATTACCATAACTAAATGTGTGACTTTATATTTCATATTATTAGATCGTGACTGAACTTCTTAAAGTGTTACTTATATGCACTGATTTTGGATCTTTAATACAATACTCAAATATCCTAACGTTGTCTGAGTTTTATTGTGTCTAATGTTATTTTACAGATACTGTGATAAACTTTAAGGGCCATCCTTGCAAGATTTTGCCATAAGACAGTACTGCAAGCTTTCCTACCACACTGATCTATGGTAAAAAGAAAAGGGCAGTAATGTGCCCTATCTATCAGATACGGCACATTTCTGTACTTTTCCCCTGCGCTGGTGCACAATGGGCTGCCATGTGCCAACGCAGGCACCTTTGCGCAATCGTGCAACTTCCTGCACAAAAACAATCACAAGAGGCTTTTTCTCTTTTTGTGAGTACTGCAGAATTTAGCACACATAGGAAAAGGAAATATTAGGCAAAATAAAGGTATCTCTCCTCGTTGCGCCTCCCTTATGCCTCTTTTTGGTGCTGCCTCAGAGTTAAGATTCCTCGTAAATCCGAGGCAGTGTCAAAAAGTAATTAGTGTCGCTGGGAACATCCACAGCAACACCCTTTGCACGCCCCTTTTATGCAGAAAAGTGTGTTAAAGGGAACAATATTTAAAAGGCTACATTAACCCACCCAAAGTGGCTTAGTGCTGCCTAGTGAATATGGAGCAGGCCCCTGTGTCACCGGAGCGGTGGTGCAGCCTCATTAAAATTGGGCCCTTAAGGCAACACCATGATAGTCATAGATTGTTTTCAGAACATCAGGCTCTTTTGTCTTTTTGTCTTTTCTCTAGTGTGTAGCCACAGCAGAGCTCTTAGTTTGCATGATTCTTGTTAAACTAAACTTCATCAGGAGGTTCAGTCTACCTATTGCCATACTATTTACAGCAAAACACACAAGATGATGGGCCAAATGTTGCACATTGGCAAAACATTCACCCCCAGTCACAGATCTGGGTTTAATCCATTGTTATTTTTCTCACCACGCCACGCCAGTTCAGACATGCCCATATGCAAATCAGTCTTGACCCTGTGCCTCATGGGAACAGTCCAGCCCAAACTGCCAAGCCAGGTCTTCCTTGGACCGGAATCAAGAATCCTAGGACCGGTTTCTGGCTATCAGCCGTCATCAGCGAGGATAGCTTGACTCCAGTGGTTGCATTTTCACCCTAAGTGGAAAGGGTATGCCCAGACGTGGGTCTCATGCGAACTACGCCACTGGAGTCAAGCTATCCTGGCTGATGAGGGCAGAAAGTCCGAAACCATTCCTAGGATGCTTGATTCCAATCCAGGGAAGACATGGCCTGGCAGTTCACTCTGGACTGTTCCCATGAGGCACAGGGTGAAGACTGATTTGCATATGGCTATGTCTGAACTGGGGTGGCATGGTGAGCAAAATAACAATGGATTAAACCCACATCTGTGACTGGTGGTGAATGTTTGACAATGTTCAACATTCCGTCCATCATCTTTTTGTGTTGCATTTTCACCCTCCTTGGAAAGGATATGCCCAGACGTGGGTCCCCTGCTCACTACGCCACTGGAGTCAAGCTATCCTGGCAGATGAGGGCTGAAAGCCCCAAACCGGTCCTAGGATGCTTGAGTCCGGTCATGGAAGAAATGGCCCGGCAGTTCAGTCTGGACTGTTCCCATGAGGCACAGGGTTAAGACTGGTTTGCATATGCCTATGTCTGAACTGGGGTGGCGGGGTGAGCAAAATAACAATGGATTAAACCCAGATCTGTGACTGGGGGGGAACGTTTGACAATGTTCAACATTCCGTCCATCATCTTTTTGTGTTGCATTTTCACCCTAAGTGGGAAGGGTATGCCCAGACGTGGGTCCCGTGCTCACAACTCCACTGGAGTCAAGCTATCCTGGCCGAAGAGGGCTGAAAGCCCGAAACTAGTCCTAGGATGCTTGATTCCAGTCCAGGGAAGACATGGCCTGGCAGTTCGGTCTGGACTGTTCTCCTGTGGCACAGGGTCAAGACTGATTTGCATATGGCTAAGTCTGAACTGTGGTGGCGTGGTGAGCAAAATAACGATGGATTAAACCCAGATCTTTGACTGGGGGTGAATGTTTGACAATGTTCAACATTCCGTCCATCATCTTTTTGTGTTGCATTTACACCCTAAGTGGATAGGGTATGCCCAGACGTGGGTCCCGTGCTCACTAAGCCACTGGAGTCAAGCTATCCGGGCTGATGTGGGCTGAACGCCCAAACCGGTCCTAGGATGCTTGATTCTGGTCCTGGGAAGACATGGCCTGACAGTTCGGTCTGGACTGTTCCCATGAGGCACAGGGTCAAGACTGATTTGCATAAGGCTATGTCTGAACTGGGGTGGTGTGGTGAGCAAAATAACGATGGATTAAACCCAGATCTGTGACTGGGGGTGAATGTTTGACAATGTTCAACATTCCGTCCATCAACTTTTTGTGGTGTATCTTCACCCTAAGTGAGAAGGGTGTGCCCAGATGTGGGTCCCGTGCTCAATACGCCACTGGATTCAAGCTATCCGGGCTGATGAGGGCTGAACGCCCGAAACCGGTCCTAGGATGCTTGATTCCGGACCAGGGAAGACATGGCCTGGCAGTTCGGTCTGGACTGTTCCTATCAGGCACAGAGTCAAGACTGATTTGCATATGGCTATGTCTGAACTGGGATGGCGTGGTGAGCAAAAAAACAATGGATTAAACCCAGATCTGTGACTGGGGTGAATGTTTGACAATGTTCAACATTCCGTCCATCATCTTTTTGTGTTGCTTTTTCACCTGAGGTGGGAAGGGTATGGCCAGACGTGGGTCCTGTGCTCACCAGGGAAGACATGGCCTGGCAGTTCAGTCTGGACTGTTCCCATGAGGTACAGGGTCAAGACTGATTTGCATATGGCTATGTCTGAACTGGGGTGGCGTGGTGAGCAAAATAACAATGGAGTAAACCCAGATCTGTGACTGGGGTGAATGTTTGACAATGTTCAACATTCCGTCCATCATCTTTTTGTGTTGCATACTTTATATTTACAGCATGGTAATAAGTGTGATCTACCTGAACCTGATTACCAATTTGTGAGTTGGCTACCAATTAGTGGTCTCCATTCGGTAGCTGACAGTCAGACATCCTGTCTCCTCACTACTACAGAGAAAGTTCCATCGGAGGACCTTCACCTCTGAGTTGAGCTATTGAGTCTGAGTAAAAATCCTACTCCATGGACCCTATAGGCGAGTTGAGGTTACGATTATGAGAGTAAAAAGCATCCCCATCTCACAAAGGCGTGCCCTAAATTATGTGGGCTTCCAATTTTTATAGACAGATGTCTCTTGAGCATTGATCTCTAGTCAACAGCTGACCCAGGTGAAACCTGGAGCTTTCCCTTCTCTAAATCGAAGGGGCCAGAGGGTTTCACTGAGTGAAGCTTCAATGATTGATAGCAGGAATTGTGTGCAGCCAAACCCTAAATGAGGCCAGAGACTGTTGTGTGTAACAGCCTATGTGTACCAATCTGCAATCCGAGTAATGCAAAACTTAAATCTGCATTTACAACTAGTTGTGATATTATGGCTGAAGTAAGCAGAGCTGGCAGTAACTATTGTCAAATTGGAAATGGTTCATTTCATGGGGACCTATTGGAAGAGGAAAGATGTTGAGTTCTATTTCCTAAATGGGTGATGTGGGGGCATATTACCAACAACTAGCGATATTTATTGCTAAATGGGCTTAGCGAGGTTTTTTTTATCGCCAAGCATCGCCGGATATTATCGCAGAGATAACGTGCTATTAGCAACGTTTATCTCTAAAGCGATAAAATATCCGGCGATAGCGGAGAAATGCGTGAATATCGCTGAGTATACAGCGATATTCACCCATTAACGCCAATAGGATCTTAGCCATAATATCCACCTCCCATTGGATATAATGGCTAAGAACTGGTCTGAGCAGCGCCTGCATTGATAATAGGCGATTGCGATGCTAGCGACTGTTTTTAGTCGCTAACAGGTTGGGTACGCCCACTTTGCAGACATTAGCGATAAATATCGCTGACATGCAAAGCGGGCCCCAAACCGCTCGCTATCTCCTACAAACTGTTGCTGCGACAGCTTGCTAATAGGGCAATAGAATTATCGCTGCTTAGCGGCCAAAAACGGCCGCTAAAGCGGCGATAATCTCTTATCACCCTCCTTGATAATATGCCCCTTTGTTCGCAAATATTTGTTGACGAATTACAAGCGGTTTTTGTCCAATGCAAACAAGAACTGCATCAGGCAGGGATGGCAGCTAGTCACAATCGGAATCCTTTCATAGTTATGTCCTCTAGTCTTTGGCCCACAAAATGCTGCCATGAATTCTCAATAATACATAGTTTTACAATTAACAAGGTGAAATCTTATAAAAATAGGACGTATAATAAGGTGCCGTACTTTTACAGGCCTGTAAATTGCGACCTGTCAAGCACAGGAAATAAAAATAAAACATTATGTGACATCACCAATAAATAGCGTGCTATTGCTAAAACAGTACGCTATGCAAACTAAGCGTTGTCAAGTTGTTTCCCTGAGGTTTTGGAATAGTCTACAGTCGCTTTGACAAACTGAAAAAAGGTACTTTATGTTCGTCTATTGCTAAATTATTTATTATTGGTTGTAATGTGTCATATAAAGTGTGTATGTCCATTGTGATTGCACTGTGTTGTGTCTAGGGGCTTGCTGTGCACCGAGGGAAAAAATATAGGGAAAATAATAAATAAGGAAGTTTGAAAACATACGAAAGTAAACTTCATCTTCCCAAATCAGACACGAATGTTTAAAGTCATAGTGAATGGTGGGCTTACAGGGGCCTGGCTTCTCTCTTATAATGTTGCCCGAACCCCAGATGAAAATAAAAACATATTTACTGATTGATAAGGTTTCTCGTACACAGTGCTGTTTCGATAACACAAGTATATGCTCGGCAAGGCACACGAACAGCTATCTGAATAGCACCTAAAAAAATAAAAAAAGAAGGGCTTTTTATATTTTATTTTCTCTGACCACATGCCACTATCTTCCACTCTCTCTTATACAGAGTTCAGCAAAACGTATGTAAAGAAAGCGAGTGGCTGAGTGGATTTGAAGGTTCTAAACATGATATGTGTCTTTGTTAAGTAAACTCGAGAATACCAGTAAGTATCTATACCGATAATACTAGATATGCATATATTACACACAAATTGACAGAGCACATTTACTTTTTGTGGTATATTCAGATATAAAATAGTTGAAATATTTACACCTATTTTTATAAACGTTAATGCAAAATTGTGCACTATGGCAAAAAATTAGGTGCTGTGTAAATACTATATCAACTGAATCGTACATGCATAATTGATACTTATTTTAGAGAGAATAATTGAAATTGCCATTTTTGTCAAATTGATATGGTCATATTGGCATCCAATACTTTTCCTATCCAACTGACCTCTGGAAAGTATCTGGTCCGGCTCTGTAGAATGTAAATACAAAAAAAGAAGGTGCATAGTCATTTTTTGAGTGCATATTTATTAAGGAGTTGCCTCACCCTTATGCCACACAATGGGGCACAAGAGCGATGGAACTCCTAAGTTAGATTTAACAAGCCACAAAAGGGTACTCTGTCTCAGGGAAGCCTTCCATGGGTGAACTGTGGGTGTTTCCACGCATCCATGGAATGTGGCTCATTCCCAGACTTACCATTACTGGGAGACCTGATAATGTGTCACAATGCTAGGAGAAATATGTTTATTTCTAATTGTTACTTCCTCTTGCTGAATTCTGCAGCACACATAGAAAGAGGAAAATGCCTCAGGATTATTTTTGTGCAGGAAGGTGTCGCTCCCTGCACAAAAACAATCCTGCTCACAAAGCGGGCACCCTTGTACCATGGTCAGGGGTGACTGTTTTCGCTCTAGGCAGCACCTCGTTCACCAGTGTAGGGAAGACAGGAATGCGCCATATTATAATAAATATGGCGCATTCCTGCACTTTCCCTATATTGCACATTTTTGAAAATAAATATGCCCCAAACAGTTTAGAAAACAGACTTGTTTGCCTCTGAAGTAGCGTTGTTGAAGAGGTCAATACACATACTCAAAAGAAGGTCCGTCTAGAACTATTTTAGGAGTAAACATAAAAAGCTACCATAATCAACAATAACCCCAAAACAATATAAGTATGTCTTGTTTGATAGTTATGTGCCTTTGAAGTTTTGATGTGTTTGTTATTAGAATGCTTGTTAGCTTTGCCACAGTTTAATTTACAAACAGCATAGCTTGAATGACTGTGAGACATTTTCTCTCTGGGGACATGTAGAGGTTATGGGGGAATATCTGTGAGATGTATTTTCACCCTTCACTGTTGTCCTGGGGCTTCACATACTAGTTAGCGTTCAAATAGATACATAAGTCGCTCCTTTTTTACAATTGACAATCCTTCCTAACCTGGATGGCGCAGTTAAAGCTTGCTCTAGAAAGTGGCGGTGGGTTTAAAACTTGGATACAGGATAGCATAGTGATGCTACACAACACAGGTCCATTTAGAGCTATTACTTTTAAAATGAACATGTCTTTTATTTGCAAGTAGGTACAGTTGGGACAGTAGTCGTACCAAAGAAGATCGGGTCTTGGCACCTTAAGGAGCTGAGAAAAGGCCTTAGAAAATTCTCTAGCATAACGAAGTCAAAGCGGCAAACTGTTAGAAATGGAGGTCACTAGTTGGCAGTGGTATGCACCCTGTCCAAGCAGGGACACTTCCTTCTAGTCAGGATAAGGGAATTGCACACCCAAGATAACCTCTGCTCACCCCCTTGGTAGCTTGGCATGAGCAGTCAGGCCTATCTCAGAGGCAATGTGTAAAGTATTTGTACATAACACACACAGTAACACAGTAAAAAGACTACAAATGGACACCACACCAGTTTAGAAAAATAAAGTATCTTTATCTAATCCAAACAAGACAAAAATAGCTTTTCAAAGGTTTCAATCAATTCTCTTCATTGAAATCTATGGACGCGCGATTTTTACACAAATTACCTTAAATGCTTCAAATTCCATAAGGCAAAACAGCCACCGAGGAAAAAAGTGTCAGAAAACACAGTGATGCGTCAGTTCCTGAGACCTTGGGGAGGCGGTGCAACAGTTCTGCTGCACGCAGGAGAAGTTATACTTGATATCCAGAATGTAGGGGGAAATGATAAGCAGATTCTAAGACGGTTCTGGTCTGTATGTACAGTGTTGGAAAAACTTGGCACACAGGTGTGGTGCATAGGAATCTGGATGTGCTGGAGATCGATGTGGCGGTGGAAGAAACAGATATATAAAACCAAAAGGAAGTAATGCGAGCAAACAAAATATCAACCAATTACGAAAAACAGAGATGGAGTGGCAAAGTGATCATTTCAGATAAAGTGGCTAGCAGCAGTCACAGTTTTCATCCAATAAAACATAAAGGTACAGTAATTTTACATTGAAAGATGCTAAAGTGCAGCTATGCCTACATAAACCTCCCCATAATAGGCAAGTAAAAAAACATACCGTCACAAAAAAGGATTATAAAAAGTGACATTAGTGCAATGTGCAAAGTGCGCAAAAGTGGAGCCATCTAGCAGTATTCACAGTTTTCACAGTTTTTACCCAAGAAAGAATATAAATAGATCAATGTTATACTAATAGAGACTAAAAGCTAAAGTGCAACAGTTCCTAGATGGACAGATAAAACACATTGTCATTATGAGGCAAAGATGCTAGAGAGACAAATACATGATGTAGGGATCCCACTAATAAATCAAATCAATCTCGGCATGGATTAGGCTACACTTCATGACATAGTAGAATAAGATATTCTGTTGAATGACTATGTCCCAGATAGATTTTAATAACCTCTAAATAATGCCATAAGGAATAAAGCTGCTCAAACCCCCCACAGGATTTGCATATGCCTCTTCAAACTTTTTCGGCCATACAATTTTTTTCCTTCCAGCCCTGAATAGCTGAAACCATACTAGTTCTCCAACTTTGGAGAATGATGGAAACAAGCAATTGTTAATGCGATTGAGATTTTAAAAAAACTGCCCTCCCTTTTTAAATCGCTATCTTTCCTTGGAGATCCCAAACAATACTAAGCTTACCTCTGGAGCCATCCGAGTCTGTAGAGCCTGGATGATAACAGCGAATAGCACTTCCCAGAATTGGGATAACCTTGGACATGTGTAAAACGTATGAAGCCAATCCCCTCCACCTTCATGTTGGCAACAAAAGCACTGATCAGAGACAGTCGGATACATTTATGGAGGGTCGCTGGGTTATAGTAAACCATCCAACCGGACAAAAAGGAAATTCTCTTGGAATTTCCCCCTCTCAAAGACTTATGTCTGAAATGACGTGCCAATCATTATAGGTTAATCTGCATTGCATTTTTTTTTAACTTTGCACAGAAAGCTATTGATTTGGTCTTTAATCAAATGATTTTGTAGCAGCCCATACCAATTGTCCACACCCATAAGCTTCCTTTTTAAAAGTGTACGGAAAATAGGGTGGGTTCCATGCCTTGTCTCCTGGGAATGAACTGCCAAAAAATGCGTTATCTGTTGAAAGCTTAGAAAAAAGCATTTATACTGATACCTGCCCCTGGAGATCAATTCCCCCCATGTAATGAACTTGTCCCTTAAAAAAAGCACATAACTCCTTGAAACTCAGAGAATTCCAAAACATCATCTCCCTGCTGTATATAAAGAACTCTACATAATGACCCTCGGGCACTTTTAGATATAAGTACTCCATTGAGATCTGAGAAGATTTACAAAGGATGTTTAGCTGATCACAGAACCTGTGGACAGACTTATACCTGCTCTTGTTGGGCAGCTTTGCTGTTTAAATAAAAGCTGGTAAGCTGATTGAAGACTCCAGTAACAATTTGCCTGAAAAAGATCATCCAATACACCATTACTTTCCGATAATCTCGCTAAAATATCCATTAATTTTGCTTGATTATCCATGTGTATAGGGGAAATGCCAGACCACCTTGATGCTTGTTCAATTGCAACACAATCAATTTCCCCCTGGTATCCTTCTTGTACCAAATAAAATTCCATTTAGATAAATCAAACTCCTGGAAATAGTTGTTAAGGATTTTTATCAGTAGATTGGAAAATAGAAATAAGAGTAATGGTAAAATTGTCATTTTATAAGAACAACCCTCCCAATTATAGTCAGAGAGAGAAAAGACCACCTTTCAAGTAACCCATTGATTTTCCTCAGCATTAACTGAAATAGCTGACAAACATTATTAGTGACATATATACCTAGATATTGTATGGTATTTTGTGAACTTCTTTATGACTTTCAAAGAAACCGGAAGGTTTGCAATTGGTGCGTTAAAAAGCAATAGTTCAGTTTTATTTTGATTGATCCAGTAGTCACTGATACTTATAAATTCCTACGATCATGTCGAGGGCCTCCAGTTCATTTTCTCTATCTGATGTTAAAAGCGAATATAATTGCCTGCAAAATAACTTCAGCCTGAACATCCCCTCCACGGGTGCACTAGTGCCCCCGCTATATAACTCCATTGACAATGGAGCTATAAAATCTTTAAATAGTAGGTGTGGAGCACAACCCGGATGTGTGCTTCTATTGATTGATACAGTGCCCACCATCCTAGAATTCCTGATAATCTTGGCATGCGCCCCTTGATATAAGTTCACAAACATCGAGGTGAATTGTGCGGAGAACCCAGATTTACTTAAACTAAATTACAGGGCCTCCCAATTAATGAGATCGAACGCCCTTTTAGCGTCGATCGTCATTATCACCACACTAGTTTGATTAGACCAAACAAAATCTATTGCTTGTGTTAAACACGCATTGGTATAAACAATAGGTCTCACCTTTTGGATGTTATAAGTGTGTAGCCATGCAGCATATTATGCTGGGTGCTGTTCCGCCAGGGATTGAAGGGGCTGCTCTGTGGGAGGAAACAAATGAAAACAAGGAAGGAAGTCAATAATTATTCCATGACTCTGGATGGGAAATTTGCCCTTGTAAATGAATTTAGCTCTTTCCATGCTGATGATGGCTCCACGCCGTCATGAGCCATGGGCGGGGTGTGCTCTTGACGGCGTGGAGCCGTCATCAACTGCTGCTCCGCCTGCGCAGCACCAATTCCCCGCCTATGCGTGAGAATTAGTGAGGGGGCGGGGTCATGACGGCTCCACTCTGTCATGAGCACACGCGCCACAGATAAGTGCACCTCCCAAGTTTAACTTAATGTAAAAACTGCTTTACAAATTGGGTTCTACATTTCACAATCAATGTTAACATTACTTGTATAGATACTGCACAAACGTCTGACCCAAACGGCTGCCAACTGAAAACATGCTAATAACAACAAAGCGCCATTCCTAACAATAGGTTCAATGGAGAAAACCATCAACACGAGCAAACAATAATCATCCTATTAACTGACATTCCTGAAAACAACAACGTGTAGACAGTGAACAAGTGCAAGTGCTTACTCCACATGCTAAACACTGCCTGCACCACTAAGAACTGCCTCCTACACTTTGGGCCTTCTCCCACCATTATTACTGAGACAATATTTCTTAGGACTCCGTGGAGTGACTTAGATGCACCCCAGGTGCTTGGAAATACTGTTGTAAAGCTCACAGAATGCTTTGAAGTATTTAGACTCATGGGAGTTACAATTCAAAATATCCACTGACTGCAAGTCAGTTCCTGAACAACATGGCTGTATTAGCACATTGGGTACAAAGCAATGAACACAAGGAAGTGTTCAGAACCAGCCCACAATTCGACACAGATTAATCCGAAGAGCAATGAAAATGTACACTCAAAAAACTCCAGAGTCATGGTTTCATGGTGGATGCCCAAGACTTGTCCAAATTAAATTCACTCTCAAACTGCATTCAGTACATAGCGCCATAAAAAGCTAAACAGCACAAATAAGTTGTCTTTGTATTGAAGTACTAATGCACACATTGCTTTCATTTTATCGTCAGCCACAACTATAGGCTGAGACTACACCTGTTCCTGATTTCTCTAAACCTGATGCTGCCGTGCTATCAGTCCAGATAGGAGAGAAACCCCGTAGCCCTTGTACTATGCCCTCTAGCTAATATAATTCAACAAACGGGGGCGTAAGGGCCCTTCCTATCACATAGGGGGAGAAGAACCTCCCAGCAATGGAGAAGGAGAGTGGCTGCTTATCATATGGTGGGTCTGAAACAGCCTGTGACAGCAGAGCAGGGACCTTGCTGCACATTAAAGCAAAGGAAACGATACAGGAGGTAATGGATGGTATGTGTTATCACACACATAAGAGTGCAAACAGGGGTTCCATATCCTTTGAAGCCATACCATTGTGGTGCTGACCCCATATTAAATGCCCCGGTGGCATATTCACTAAAGCAGAGACTGCGTAAAGGTCCTTATTGCCATCAAACTAAACGAGACTCATCAATGCAACCATTACAATAAGGGATTATAGAATACAAATTAAGAGCATAAAATAATTACAGCCTTCCATGATTTTAAAAGAATTCAAAACTACAGTATACATATTGTGTGGGGGCTGTTGATAGGGAGGCATGTTAGTAATGCTTATTACAGTGGGGTTTAATGAAGAGGCATTTTAAGTCTCCTTCCAAAGTCAATGAAAATGACAAGGGTGTGTGTGCCACAGTTACAGTAATCACGTCCAACCGGCCTGTGTAAGGAGCCCTTGTTATGTCCCCCTGTTTCACCCACCATCCAGCCACAGCGTGCACATGCGACTAACAACATGAACAAGCATTGAAAATGCAATAGGTCTCGCCATTTAAGTTTAAGTCATTTGATTCGCTAACGGTATTGTATAGCAAAGCAAATGGCTTTAACTTAATGAAAGACGAGACCTATTGCATTTGTAATGCTTGTCTTATTATACGAATCACGAATGCCAATAAAACATTGCAGTCAAATGCCTGATAACTTAACTGTACCCTAGAGCTGGTAGCAATTGTTTATGCTGGTTATTAGCAAAAGATTTTGTTTGCAGCTACATCAGTAACTATGATGAGTTAATCAGGTGCTGGTGACTGCCCCGCGTATGCTAAGGTTCTCTATAAACCCACCCGCAACAAGCTCGAGGAACGGCGCTCGTGCCCTAGGACAGCACTCCTCCCTTCTTACTATATTTTGTGTCCCATATAGTGCTCCGTGATAAAGTGTGTTACTTCATAGCGCTGCAAGTGATAGGGGTTACTATTTCACTGTGATGGTCATTTTTATTGACCTCTGGATGATGCCAAGCTATGGAGGCCGTGCCAGGATGCAAGCCTATTACAGGAAGATCCAATGGAGCCATGGTAGTGTCACCCCTGTGCCCAGCAAGAAATAGACACCTTGCAAAATCCATATTTAAATAATCAGTACCGCGGATACATTTGACTCGTAGTTATACTTTGTAAAAAGTAAACTGGGAGAATTGTAAGCCCGTAGTACAGCAGTGACGAGATGAAGTGTAGTGTCTACTTTTTCAGCTGTGTTACAGGATGTAGAAATGGGGGCACGGGCCAGAGAGCCGCTCCATGCCGGCCACCATAACATGGAAAAAGCGAAACTACAAATCCCATCATGCATATGCTTAGTGTTCTTAAAAAACACTCACTTTTTGAAAATTGCCGTAAGGACATAGGGCCAGATTGCAAAGATAAGTGTGTTCCGTGCCCCCTTTTAAAACTTCGACATCCTATGCTGATTGCTTCACTGAGGATATAAATTATTTTTTGAAAACAGATAAAAATCTGTCTAGATGAAAACTGGGACGCGCCCAGCCAAAAGCAGTAACCACGAGAGCAAACCATCAACAGAAAAAAAGAAGCAACGGCCACTCCCTCCCTCCCCAGGCCGAAATAAAGTGGAGTAAACTCGAGACTTCACCCAGGCCCATGGCAAAGCTCCACTGTGTACTGCTCTGACCCGGAAACACCGACCAGGGGAAGCTGGTACCTACCCAAGCTGAAAGCCTATGCCTGCAGCTTACAATCTGAGAAAAAAAGCAACGGCCACTCCGCCCTCCCCCAGCCAAAATAAAGTGGCGTAACCAAGAGACTTCGCCCGGCCCGCCCAGACCATGGCAAATCTCCACTGTGTACTGCCCTGACTCAGAAACACTGACCAGGGACAGCAGGTACCGACCCAAGCTGAAAGCCTCTGCCTGCAGCTTGCTATCTGAGCGCATAAAACCGGGCATGAAGTTGTTCCTCCGGTGCAAAAACCCAATAACAAGTAAAAAAAAGATTTGAAGAAGTTTAAATATTTGCATGGAGCGCAATGCAAAAATAAACACTCACTGCTATTGCCAAAGACCTTAATGGGAAAAAAGTCCTCACACAAGTAAACAAAGGAAACAGTATCATGCTGCCAGTACACAATCCAATCCCGGTGGGTGTGGCCTAAAGCGGACAGGGTGGCAACCAGGAGGGTCTAAAAACCAGTGAAATCAAAGAAGTTTGTTTACCATAAGTAATGACGAGAAACGACGCACGCCAATGGAACTTGCAGGCAGAGCGAACACAGGACTTCTGGAACCGTATCGATTCCAAGAATCAAAATTTCTTCCCAGAACTCCTCGAAACCTCTCCATGCATATTAATTCCCTGGCTTAAAGAGGGGGTATCACAAGTGTGTGCCTGCTCCTCTGCGGCGGCAACAGATACATTTGGGTCTCTTTGTGGGAATGCACGACTTGCAGAATGAAAGAGAGCGCTGGCCAAGCATCTCTTTCATCAAGATGTCTTCTACACGTCAGTCAACCCTTCCAAAGCTCAAATTGGAGACCGCCTGCTTTTTTGCCAGTCAGTGGTTGCAGTGCTTTAACTCCTTGCATGCGGCACAAATAGTGGGCCCGCGCACACGCCCACCGAGCACGCAAGGGGTTAAAAACAAGCTTTATGTAAGCTTACAGCACAGCAGCTGGCCTTTTCCAGCTGCGGGACACGAGGAAGTTAAGAGCGAGTGGAGCAGGATGATTGCTAAAGGGGCAGGCACTGCAGCAAAGCGGGAATGGTTTGGGGGACCTGAGATATTTTCTCTCTTTGAAGTCAGAGAAAGAAAATTACCTTGCAAACGAAAACAGCGTCTGAAATTTGATCTCTGTTTCTGAATGGACAGCAAATGTGAGGAGATAGGAATTACAGCCTTGTTAAGGGGTCAGGGCTCGAAGCAACTGAAAACATCCAGCACTGGTGATCAAGGCTCTTATCCAAAGGGAAATGTAGTCCCTAAACAGATGTTGGGGAGAGGATGTAGCCTTGCGGCTAGAGCGGTAGACCTCGAAACTGGGGAACCGGGTTCGAGTCTCGGCCACAACGCTCAACATCCTGTGATTCTAGGCAAATCACTTAATCGCCCCGTGCCCGACAAATATGAATGTATCTGTAACGAAACTGGTGCTCATGTAAAGCGCTCTGATACCCGATGTCTCAGGTCTAGATCGCGTTATACAAAACTCTAAAATAAAATAAAAAAATAAAATGTTAAAATGGGATACTGGAAGCCTGCAAGTCCTGGGGTCCTACTCTGTGGGAGTGAACAACCTACAAAAAGGAGGATCTAATAGGAAAGATTAACCACTTAGAAGCAAGGAATTTTTAAGGACAATGAGAGAAGCCAATGAAAAGTAGCTGATCCCACAAAGAAGTATATACTAAAGTATATACAAGAGGTCTCGAATGTTCAACCTAATAAAGTATATACAAGAGGTCTTGAATGCTAAACCTAAAAATGGGTGTTTGCCGCCATAAGATTACTAGCAACAAACCCACGCTGGTCCTTATGAATTAAAAGCTGGACTGCTGGCATGATCCAAGTAGCCCATACTTTCATTAAAAACTTACAGTCGGCTTTAAGAAGGCCAATTGGGTGAAGGAATTCTCATTTATGGGGTTTTTATCTTTCTTGAGAAAACTCATTATAGTAGATTCCTTGAAGGTGAGGCTGTTTTCTGATCGATAGAGAAAACCAGCACAAGCATCCTGTCACAGTTTAGGGGCTAGCACATGGATTTTACAAAGCCCCTGCCGGTGAACAACCTTTACAACAAAACTTTTACAACGCACTACCATTACAACGCGGTCATTACAACGCAAACTATTACAACGCATTGCGCTGGGGGGCGCTCTAGGATAGGGAATACGTTTAATTTTCTATCCAACACTTTCCCTAGTGTCCACGGGGACTGGAGTTGGAATAGAAAATTAAACTTTTCACTATCCAGCACCTCTAAGCGCTATACGTTGTATAGGTTTGCGATGTAAAAACCCCGTTGTAAAGGCAGGCGTTGTAATAGCCTGTGTTGTAACGTCATACATCCCCACTGCCACAATAAAATAGTTTTTCGGGACATTTATTAGATTAGAGTACTTTTATGCTATACTGGGATCGGTGTGTCGCGGAAATGCTGTAATGAAAGAAGTCTGATCTGACTATACTGAACAGCTAGAAACCGATCTATACAGCTTTTCGTGTGAGTAGTTGCATCTTACCCGTGTGTAGATGTGACCTACCCTTGGGTTTCTAACCCTTTTTTAGGTTTCGCCTAGCGAAGGCTGCGCTTGCGTAGTCTCGCTGGGAGAAAACTGATGTTTTAGAGAGTGGGGCGTGAACCCGCCCCTCTTCTCCATTGGCTGGCTTCCTAAACAGAGGCCAGTCATTGGAGGAGAGGGGCGTCACTCCGTTCAAGCTCCGTCTTTTTGGGATTGAGGGGTGTGTTTTTTGTTTCTTTCTCTTTTTTTCCCCATTGGCTGGAATTTCACATTCCAGCCAATGGGAAGCGGAGAGAAAGAAAAACACGCCCCTCAATCCCGAAAATGACGGGCGTTTCTCCGAGCCATTTCTGAATGACCTCGGAGAAACATGGTGGTGTGGAGCGCTCCTCTCTTGCCTTCCGATCTCCGGAAGGCAAGAGAGGAGCGCTCCACACCACCATGTTTCTCCGAGGTCATTCAGAAATGGCTCAGAGAAACGCCCGTCATTTTCGGGGGGCGAGTGCTTGTTTATTTAGTGGTGGGTGTGAGACACGGCAGCATTGCCACACTTAAAACCCTGCTACATTGTTCTCTAAATTCATCAGTACTGTCATAGGGTGAGATGCCGCATGGTCAGGCGTCGCCATTTCCCTCTGTGGCCTGGCGGGAAAAGTATTGGCTCACTGCTTCTTTTACCATCGGAGGGCGCGCCGGTGAGTTATGGGCTGCGTGTAAAACATCGCCTGACATTCAGATGTGATCAGTGACGCTCCAGCAAACTTCACGCAACGCTCAACCAAGCGCTTTTTCGACGAGAAGCGGGGGAGGTAGCGGGGAGTTACGTTTACCCTTCTGTCACATCCAGCTGTTTCCGTCTCGTCTGAAGAAATGCCGGAATAAGGCCACGATGTATTTAAGGAAACGGGGACAAATAATAAAACAAAGAAGAAAAGCATTTTGAAATGCCCCAGGGATATCTCATCATTTATTATTGTATTTCTTTATGCAGATTTATTGCGCAGCACACGGCGCTGTGTGGACGCTTCAGGGTACAGCAGTCTGTACAATCCCGGCCACGAGGTGCTGAGCGCCGGCGGTGCAGACTCCCGAGGCTGGCGCTTGGAAGGGAAACTGATAGGTTACAGGATCGGTCTGTCCTGGCAAGTGCTGACCACCACAGAGAAGTGAAGGCGCTCTCCCTTTTAAACTAAAGAAGTGCCTGTTGATCGGGTACACTTGGAGTCCAGTTGTATGCATGCCAGGACAGTTACATTTTAAGGCTTCTCCTGCAGAGAAAGTAGTTTGCTTCCACAGAGGAACTGGGATCAGTACATTTCACATCCCCTGGCTCTGGAATTCCACAGACCTTCCTCCGTGATTCAGCTGTTTGAAGGTTTGCTGGATAATTTTTTTTGTATTGCATGAACTCAGCTCGGAGATGTAGTAGTGTTTTACATGAGCACCATATTACTTTACACAAGGGCAGATTCATTTTTGTTAGGCACAGGACGATTAAGTGATTTTCCCAGAATCACAGGATGCTAAGCTGAGATTAGAACCTGGTTCTTAAGTTCCAAAGTAGACCGCTCTAACCATTTAGCCACATCTCCTCCCCAATGATTACGTGTAGTTCTCAAGGGCAAGTTTATGTTAACATTTTTGTATAGATGCCCTGGTCTTGTGCTCTAGTAGGGATTATGTTTGGCCGCACGGCCTTTGACTTTAATTCTTGCATATACCAGGAGCCGGTGGCGACGTTCCAGGTATTTATTTATACGTTCACACTTAAGCAGGTCTTTCAAAGTTTAGCCACCTAGTTCAGCCAGCTTTACTTCACCTACCATACTGGCAGAGGTGCAACCCGGCTGACCCCCAACACTACAATGGTGAAGCACAGGGTCATTGTGGAACAGGCCCCCCTCCTCATCACAAAAACTGCCTGATCTAAGCTTTGAAGCACAACTCCTTCTCACCACCAACACTGTCAGAGAGACGCCGGGGGGACTGCCCCCCCACCCCCTTCTTAGATCCCACCTTTTTACAGATCTGTAAAGTTTATCACTCCCTGGTCAAATTGCCCTCTCGGAGGGAGCTTTGGTCGCGAGTTTTACTCTCTGAAACATGCTCTGCGAGAATCCAGAGACTTCAATGGCTTTCTTGAGGGGGCGTTGTAAAGGAAGGTGATGCCGCGTACTTTCCTTTACCAAATAATAACAAAGGAAAAGGTTCCCTTGCAATTGTCACTTTACTTTGTACTGTAAAAAACAAGCGGTTTCTTAAGAATGTAATGAGTTTATTTGTTGGTTGTACCGATTGATAATATTGTGCCCTCGTCAATATGGAAGGGTGCACGAGATATGCTGCTGCACATACCAGTGTGCGGGGTAACAAAAGTGTGAGAGCTGCATGCAAGAAAGGCAAACATGCTTTTTTGTGTTTCTGCCATCGGTGCGCAACTGAAATTGTGTAACGTAACTGGTGCTCATGTAAAGCGCCTCAATACCTTTGGGTCGAGTTCGCGCCACATAAATCTGCAATACAAAACAAAACACAAGGTTGATTTACCTGTAACGTTTTTAATCATATCCCGTTTTTACATGTCCTTTCATGTGTTAGTATGACAAAATGTATACTCTACTGTTGGGACCGAGGCTTTCATGGTAAAGAGTCGTTAAACAGTTTTAAAGCTGTTGTGGCAGTTTTGGCTAGAATTGTTTTATTTGTATTTCCACTTTCTGTCATTGTATACAGAATCAGAAATAGCCTTGATTTTGGTACAGAAATTCTAGAAACGCCAAGGCAAAACGACTCCTTGCAGCAACAAGAGCCAGTCCCTGTTCTGCACTTTTGTTTATGTTGAGGGGTATCCGAATACACTTCTGGGCAAGTTGTAAAAATATTCCGGTTCGTGGATTTTTTTGAAGGCGTTGACTTCCGGTGAATGCAGCTTTCTTCCGTGTTCTGTTTACACCATGACACACTTTCGGTTTCTGCATTCAAACTTCCGGGTACTCGTGGGAGCGGATTGTTTCTAAATTCTTGGAAACGGAAGAACTCCAGAGGAGCCTCCTGCAGCGGAACAGGCTGCCTCTGGTCACTCAGCTGCAGGTGGCCAATCTTTGGGACCTGCTGTTGCAGAAAGTGCTGTTCACTCAGGACATGATCGAAGACATTCGGGTACGGGTGAGCATTGCTTCTAGGTTTTTGCTTTGCTTGTGTGTGACATTTCCATATTCTCAGTGTGTTTAGTATGGGTGAAGTTTCAGTACATGTGTATGGGGGGCGCTGTGTGTGTGTGGGGACGCTGTGTGTGTGTGGGGACGCTGTGTGTGTGTTGCTCTGTGTGGGGTGGCTCTGTGTGTGTGTGTGAGTCTGTGTGTGTGTGTGTGTGTGTGTGTGTGTGGGTGTGTGTGGGTGTGTATGGGTGCAAATGCAATAGGTCTCGCATTTGCCAGAGATTAAGCTATTGACATTGTAAATGACAATGCCATTCATTTATCTGTTTTCAAAACCAACACATAAATAAAAATGTTGTAATTTACAATGCCAATAGCTCTAACTTTGGTAAATGCTTCTTTCTGTGACTAGTTAAGTCTCCTCAAAGAGGTAGGTGTGATTTCCAGATTTCCAGTAATAAAACCTGCCTATCTGCTGAAAAAGCGTTGCTAAGGACATAGACATTCAGTAATAAATAACACCGAAGACTGGAGCAAGCACCAAATGCTCACTAAACAAGCATTTGCAACGCAATAGGTTTCGCATTTGTAAGAGTAACAGCTATTTGCGTTGCAAATGACAATGTATTTTACCTATGTGTTTTAGCTAGGAGTGGAGTAGAATTTTGTGGGTTCAATTGGTATTGTTACTGGTGGAATTGTGAGGTGTGGAGAGGATGAGTGTAAACTTTTATGCCAAAAATTATTTTTATGAATGCAATCCAGATGCACAGAACATGTAAAAAACACATAAACAGCAAACGGCAGACAAAGTGGCTCTCTGAATACACTGGGAGCCTAGCAGGGAGGTGTTAAAAAGGGGGCTGGCTAATGGCAGCAACACTGAATTATTGACATCTGCTTTCTTAAGCTGGGCTCGAGTGCGATTGTCACTTATTGGTTTACTGGGCATAAAAAAGAAGGTAAACAGAAAGTGAAGAATGCTGATTTTTAATTTAAAAACTCCTTTTATGTGTGAGCCCGATCAGGCATTGACTTTCTACCGTCCTAGAGAAAAAAGTAAACAACCAACACGAGGGAGAGCTGTTGGGGAAATTAAAGCAGGACAGTGGGCGGAGTAGTGTGGTGGGGGTTGGGAAAGCATTTAAAAACAGCTGGGAAGCCAGGGTGGCAGAGGAAGGGAACCAACACAAGCGATGAAGCAGCAATGGCAGGGCTGAATTAGGGACTGCAGAAACTTGCACAAAGTTAATAAACATGCCTTGTGAAAGAAGCATTATTTTAAGTGAAGCAGTTTGTAAAAAGCACAGCGCTCATATGGAGTGTTAAAAAAGAAATAACCAGGCTCACTTACCTTGGCGTTTAGCGTCTTGTTGCAGTTGTCCCCATTTCAGTTACACATGTTGCTACGATAGGGAGGCTGTGGCTGGATAGATCCACCCTTAGTTCCGGGGAGCAGACGGTTGGCAGTGTCCTCGGCTCTGAAGTAAGTGTTTCTTAGCACATGTGTTTGCAGGGATGCCTATCATCAGGAGAAAGGGGTCGGAGGAGGCGAGGATCGGCCGTAAGCATGTGTGCTTTCTGAAAAACAAAAATGTTAGGGGACGGCTGGGGGGGAGGGGTAAGGATAAGCTGAAAACACAAGCTGCAATCACTTGTGTTTTCAGCCGATCCACGTTTAGTTTGCAAAGCAACTAACGAGGATCAGCTGAAAAAACAAGCACTTGCAAACTAAAGTAGGATCAGGTAAGTTAAGTGAAATAAAAGGGTGGCAAATAAATGTTTGGATTTTTGTAACGTGGTAATAATTCAGCCCAAAACGGCTGCAAGGCTGAAAGATGAAGCCGAGGCACTTATGTGAAGTGCTTGTAAGCCTGTGAAGTGAACAAACAGCGCAACGAGGGTTAGGTGGGAGATAAAAAACAAAACAAAGTGAGGCTGCAGGCATGAAGGTTTGAGACCCGGCATAGGCTCAACAACCTGGGAGTGTGGGCAAATCATTCGGTCAGCATGGAGCATGATGGCTTTATTGAAGGAGGCCCCCTGCGGCAGGGCAAAACCCCCGCTGGTGGCATATCACTCGGTCAGCATGGAGCATGTTAGCTTTATTGAAGGAGCCCCCCCGCTGCATGGCAAAACCACCCGCTGCTGTGACCGCATGCATACGCAACGCAGTGTAGGCGGAGGAAAAAAGCAACACGAGGTCTGGTGTTGAAAAAGCGAAAGAGCCGTAGGCGACATGGTAAAAAATACAAGCAACATGAGGTCTGGTGTGGGTGTAGAGAGCCACCCGGCCTCTAAACAACATTGTAGCAACATACATACATGCACGCCTTCACCCTCGGGACGGGCACGCCCGAGGTATATAATAAAAGCGCGGTAGACCGCTCGGGGTCTTTCCGGCGTACCTTATATCCTGTGTCTGTGTCCAGTCATTGTGCTGAGAATCTCCCGCGCGAGGCCCGGACCCCGCGCACTACACTGGCGACGAGGCCGGTTCCGCCCCCGCGCGTGCCTGGCCGCTCTGGAGCTGCCCGCTCCTGTCCTGTTCACCGCTGCCTGCTGTGGTTTCCTGGCGTCATCTCCGGCCGCGGAGCTCGTCCGCGGCCTGTCACCCCTGCTCAGCAGCGGCTCCCGCCCACGCGCCTCCTGGGTCGGAGCGTGTTCAGCCGGCGGGAGCTGCCCGGTGAGTCTCTCCCCGCGGCCCTGCCTGGCCCCCCCGCGCTTTGCGTGCTGCCGCCTGGGGGCTCACCCTCCGTTCTGCGCGCAGCGCGAGCGCGCCTCTCTAGACGCGCTGCCCCGGCGGGGGAGGGGCGAAGAGGGGAGACGCTGCACGTCAGCCCCAGGGCCCGTCCTCACAGTGCCTCCATCGCCTGTCTGGCCCTCTGCTCCGCTCGCTGGGACCTGCGCGACGGTGCCGGCCTGCTTAGGCCCTGCTCACTGGGGGGATCACTGAAAAAAAAAAAAAAAAAGAAAATCAAGAGAAGAAATTAAAGATTAATCAAGCACTGGCAAGTGCAACTGCTGTCTCGCCTGAAATTAAAGACTAATCAAGCACTGGCAAGTGCAACTGCTGTCTCGCCTGGGGACAGTCACTACACGGCGGCTGATCATCTACAGTCCACGCCACTTCCACTGGACGACGCCCGTGAGCGTCCATCTGCTCCACTGAGCACTGGTCACCTGCGCAACCGTTTGCCCACCTAATATTGGACTGCACAACCTAGTGATCCATAGGAGAGGTCGCCAGAATGTCCGACCCCGCCACGAGTGGCACACCCGCCGCGCCAGTCACGACGGCCGCGGTGCCAGGACCTGCTGGCCTTCCTCCACGGCAAGACGCGGGTTCCCACGTGATCAGTCATGCCCATACCGGGGCGGCCCCCATCCCGCCGTTCAGCGAGACTGCGGACCCTGCAACTGCGGCGCCGCGATGGAAGGCATGGTTGGGGCGTTTGAACCTTTACTTTAGAGGAACCCGAGAAACTGATGACACCGTAAAAAGATCACTTTTGATCCTCTATGGAGGCCCTGAAATATACGACCTCTTCGAGTCTCTCCCAAACACCGGTGAGGACGACGACTATGATGCGGCGGTAGCCGCACTGAACACCCACTTTGACCCCCAGGTGAACACCGACTACGAAAAGTTCAAGTTCAAGCGGGCATGGCAGACTGAGTCCGAGTCTGTGGACATGTATTACGCGAGGCTGCGCCGGCTGGCCAGCAGCTGCCCATTCGCCGACCCGCGTGAGGAAATCAGAGACCAAATCATCGTGGGGTGCAAATCGAAACTGCTCCGGAAGCTCATACTCAGACAACCGGGAATCACCTTGGACGCCATTCTTGTCCTCGCCCGCTCCCACGAACTGTCGGATTGCAGAGCAGACGAAATGGAGCTCGCGCTACGGTCTCCCATCGCCCCACAGGCCATGCATAAAATGGCGCCCATCAAGGAGGAAACCGTTGACGCAATACAACGAAAACCGTCGGGCGGAAGACCTAGGCAGTGGCAACCCCGAGACGCTCAGTGTGCCTACTGTGGAGGAGACCATGCCGCGACCGCCGTATGCAACGCAAAAGGAAAGACGTGCTCAAAGTGCGGCAGGCTCAATCATTTCGCTGCCGTGTGCCAAGGAGGAAGATACAGACCCAATGCAGAGAGGTCGCGAGGCGGATATGGGCCTCGATCGGCGACATCAAGAGTGAGACGACTATCACTAGAGCCAGAGCACCCGCCTCCTGACATGCAGGCCCAAGGCCGGAGGCCGTATTATGAAGACGAGGAGGACGATGAGGTGTATGTAGTATCATATGTCAGCAGGCTTGCCACCAGGAAGTGGCCACCACCCATGTGCACAATATCCGTGGAAGGCTCCGAAATCAGAGCACTTATTGACACGGGGGCTTCCGTGAACGTCATGGACTCTGACCAGTATGACCAAATGTCGCCCAAATCTACTCTCAACCCATCGAACGCCCGAATATACACCTGTGGGGGCACCGAACCCATGCCGCTACGCGGCGTCATCAGCATCACCATTCGCAATGGAGAGTACACGACGGAAGCCAGGTTCCACATAACCGAAGGGAAGAAAGGTACATTGCTTAGCTGCAACACCGCAGAAGATCTGGGACTGGTCTTCTTCGCCAACCAGGTCCACCAATCACACGCCGATAACATGCTTGAAGAATTCCCTGCACTCTTCAGTGGTCTCGGAAAGCTCAAGGGCAAGAAGGTCAAACTGCACATAGACACTTCCGTCCGTCCTGTCGCCCTGCGACACAGAAGAGTACCATTCAACCTCCGCGCTCAGGTGGAAGAAGAGCTGAAGAAGCTCGAAGATGTCGACGTCATCGAGAAAGTATCGGGACCGACCCCATGGGTGTCTCCACTGGTGGTAGCCCCCAAGCCCAAGCAGCCTGGCGCCATCAGACTGTGCGTCGACATGAGACTGCCAAACACAGCCGTGAAACGAGAGCGCCACATCACGCCCACCATGGACGACATCGTCGCGGACCTCAATGGGGCGAAGTGGTTCTCTAAGCTCGATCTCAATGCGGGGTACCACCAGTTGGAACTCGAACAGAGCAGCAGGTACATCACGACTTTCTCCACCCATGTCGGACTTAGGAGGTATAAAAGACTAAGCTTCGGAGTGTCGTCAGCGGCTGAGGTGTTTCAGAACGCGATTAAGGAAGTTCTATCCGGGCTGAATGGGGTCATCAACTTGAGTGACGACATTCTCATCTACTCGCACACGCTGGAGGAGCACCATGCTCATCTCAGGGCCACCCTACAAAGACTACAGGAGCACGGACTGACCCTTCACAGAGAGAAGTGCTCGTTCTACCAGGAAGCTGTAGACTTCTTCGGCTATCGATTCACGCGCGAAGGGCTTCGGGTTGACCCAAAGAAGGCGGAAGCCATCCAGAATGCCAGCACACCCCGGAACTCTACTGAAGTGAGGAGTTTCCTCGGGATGGCCACGTACTGTGGCCGATTCATACCCAACCTGGCCGACTTGGCCGAGCCCCTCCGCGCACTCACAAGACAGGATCAAGAATGGGAATGGACATGTGCAGTGAACCAAGCCTTCCAGGAAATCAAGGCAAGCCTCCTGGATAAGGCCACGATGGCCTACTTCCAACCTCGCAGGAAGACCGAGTTAGTCGTGGACGCCAGCCCGGTAGGACTTGGCGCAGTTCTACTGCAGGAGTATGGCCAAAATGAGTGGAAGCCCGTAGCGTATGCGAGCAAGGCCCTCACGGACACTGAGACACGGTACGCTCAAATCGAGCGGGAGGCGTTGGCCATCAAGTGGGCCTGCCGCCATTTTCATTTATATCTCTGTGGCCAACCTTTCACCGTCGTGACCGACCACAAACCTCTCCTACCCCTGTTCGCTGGATCCTCCAGGCTTGCCCCCCCGCGGATTGAATGTTGGGCCGTTCAACTACAAGGCTACAATTTCACTCTGGTCTTCCGGCCGGGCGCCCACAACCCGGCGGATTATCTGTCCAGACACCCAGATGTGACCAGAAAAGCGACCCCGCTGGCGGATGGTCAAGTGGTGGAAGAGTTCGTCCACATGGTGTCCATGGCCGCCTGCCCAGAGACCCTCACACTGCAGGAGATCGGAGAAGCCACCTCTGACGATGAAACTCTGGCCCGCGTCAAGAAAGCCCTGGAGAAAGGAAGCTGGACTCGATTTCTGGACGGAGCACAAGGGCTTCGACCGGAAGTCAGCCATGCCAGGCAACAGCTATGGCAGATCCACCATGAGTTGAGCGAGGGAGATGAAGGCATTATACTGCGAGGACATCTCATTGTGGTACCGACAAGTCTTCAACAACAGATGCTCGCAATCGCCCACACAGGCCACCAAGGAACCGCCAAGACAAAAGCCCGTCTGCGCAACAAAGTATGGTTCCCGGCCATGGATCGCATGGTGGATGAAATGGTGCGCTCGTGCCATGCCTGCACCATCACGGGGTCAGATCCAGCTCCGGCCCCAGTCATTACCGAAGAAGCGGCGGACACACCCTGGACTCAGCTGAGCATAGACTTCGGGAGTTACCCGGATGGCCGGCACACGCTGGTAGTTGTAGACTCTTTTTCGAAATTCCCAGTCGTGGAATTGCTCTCTTCCACGGCATTCGGACACGTCAAGAAAGCGCTGGACCATGTCTTCGCCACGATGGGACTCCCAGAGGAGGTGAAATCGGAAAACGGACCCCCGTTTCAAGGGCGAGAGTTCCAGGCGTACCTGGAGGGACTAAGGATAAAGCACCGAAAAATCACACCGCTGTGGCCGCAAGCAAATGGCGAAGTTGAGAGGCTCATGCGGACCCTCAACAGGGCGCTCCGCATCGCTGTCAACGATGGCGAAGATCCAGAAACAGCACTGGACCAATTCCTGAGTGCATACCGACAGACTCCGCATAGCACCACACACTGCGCACCTGCACATGTCTTATTCAAAAGGGCACCAAGAGGCAACATTCCTGCGTCATCCACGTGGTCCCCGGAAGAGAGGGACAGCACTGCCATCCAGGCGAGGAGGACTGTCACAAACCAAAAAGCAAGTTTGAGGAGACATGCAAAACATGCTGGGCTGCAGGAAGGAGACACAGTGGTGGTCCACGATCGGCACCCCGGTTGGAAATTCAGAACCCCGTTTGAACCGGAAAGATGGATCGTAGAGAAGGTTCAAGGAACAATGGTGACAGCCCGTCTCGGCCAACAAACTGTCACCCGCAATGTGTCCTGTTTCAAAAGAGTGGGGACGCCGGACGGTGTCCTCAGGGACATTGATGAAACCATTGATGCCGGCGCAGGCGGTCTGGATGATGTAAGAACCGGAGACCAAAACTCAGTGCCTCTCCAGAACCAGGACCAGCCACGAGAAAGCAGACGACAACTTGTCAGGCCCCAAAGTGAGACACCTGGGCATACCTCTTCCGCCAGAGATGAAGAAACAGCCCCGGCTGGGGCTGTTGGATCTCCTGTACGGCAACACCACAGATATCACCTGCGGCCCAATCCTGGGCCCAGCCAAAGACTCAGAGACTTTGTGTGACCTTCCCCGTAGCCAGGTGTGCGGGCGAGTTGTAGCATGAACTAAATTGAAGGAGGGATGTAGAGAGCCACCCGGCCTCTAAACAACATTGTAGCAACATACATACATGCACGCCTTCACCCTCGGGACGGGCACGCCCCGAGGTATATAATAAAAGCGCGGTAGACCGCTCGGGGTCTTTCCGGCGTAACTTATATCCTGTGTCTGTGTCCAGTCATTGTGCTGAGAATCTCCCGCGCGAGGCCCGGACCCCGCGCACTACAGTGGGGAAAAGAAAAAGCGCCATAACACACTGATACAATGCCTGGTGATGGAAAAGCGGAAGTGCCGTAACACACTGATATAATGCGCGGTGTTGGAAAAGCAAAAGCGTTGTAAGATGTAGTAGCACACACGCAAAATGAAACCCCGCAATTTGCCAAACTGTAAGCAGCTGTAAAAGCGAAAGCGCTGTAACACACTGATACAATGCGCGGTATTGGAAAAGCGAAAGCGCCGTAAGAAGTAGTAGCACAAATGCAAAATGAAGCCCCGCAACTTGCCAAAGTGTAAGCAGTTGACGTGCAAAATCTCTAGTCCGGCTGGGCGAGGAAAAACGGAGACAGGGAGGGAACAAACAAGCCAGTAAGAGGTCATCGTGCAAGCCTCTCAGAGAAGGGGGACTTGAGTGTGAGGCAAGGTCACATGCATGCTGCAACACTATGCGAGTGGGCGGGGCTTAAGGGAGACAGGGCGGACACCAACCCCACTTTTTCAAAAGAACCCCGACACAAAACCAACGACAATAGAGCTTGCCAAGGCGACCAACGCATGCGCCGCAATGCGGGCGAGACCTAAAAAGCTGCTTGAATCAGGCCTTGATTGACACAATCATCAGTAGCGTAGCTAGGGGAGGCGGTGGGGGTGGACCGCCGCAGGCCACATGAGTTTTGGGGGCAGCAGCCGCCCCCTTCACCCGCTCTTACCTGAGACCGATATGCCCGCAAGAATCGGCAGCACCCCCTTAATCCCCCCTTACATGCGGCCATCACGGCCGTATTGATACCCCCCAGCTCTTCGATCAGGCCGCCACGGGTAAGAAATGCAGGGGCCGCCACGGGCTGTCTGAGGCCTGGCTACGTCACTGATCATCCAGTCCTACAGGGCAACCCGATACACCACAGGAAGCTGAGTCAAATAATATCTCTGAAGTAAGTGCTTCCAAAGGAATCTTTTTATATTCTTCTTAAACATACGAATATGAATTATTACCAAACAATGAAAGAATGCCTGGATCTAACACTGTTGGACTTTGGCCCTTAGGGCAGGTTCACCCCTAGACTTTTTGCTTGAAATGGTGACCTGGAGATGGTGATTTTTGGATTCTGCGCACTTTCACTGTGTCCCAGTGGAAAGTGCGTGCGCACTCTGAGTGCATGTGCTGAGCTAGGCCTGCCCGCCCATAGGAATGCATGGGGAATGTATGTGTCCCTGGTAGTTCCTGATGCGTGGGGTGTACAGGCTTGAGTCTGGTATGTGTGAACTCGTGTGAGTGAATGCTGCGCAACGGCGTATGCAGCATGTATGTGTCTAGTAGGGAAGCGCCATTTCTAGACATGGCTGTACGTGTGCTGCGAGGGTGCTGGCGTGTGATTGGCTGGAGCTGGCTGGCATGCCAGGCTCCAGGAAGTCTGGATGGGTCTGCCCGGTGGTGAGTGGGGGTTTAGCATGAGTGATGTGTGGGAGGAGTGTACCTGTGTCCTGGATGGGCTGGGTTTTCCCCACACAATGCTGGCTCCGCCCCCCTGTGGTGTGTCTAATGACCCAAGCCCTGCCAGTGAATAGAGAGGATGGTTGAAGTAAACAGAGTACTCAAGAACCAGCTGCGACTGGTTCCGCCCCCACTCTGCACCTTCAGACAAAGGGAAGCACTGTATAAAAATGGGGCTGTGTCCCCACAGATGTTGTTCTCTTCCAGGATCCTGAGGGGGTTGTTGCTGCTGCTGGGCCAGAGGACCGCCACTTGGGGTGTCTCCCTGCCTGGAGACCCAGTGGGCTGGCTCTGGGCCCAGCCTTGCCCCCCCCCTTGCCTGCCTGAAGGACTTTTAACTGGACTTGTGCTCTCCTAAAGCACCTGGGAGCGCTTTAGTGTCCATAGCGCTTAGGAGCGCTTTATTTTGCATATAGCGCTTGGGGAGCGCTTTAATTGCCTTTTAGCGCTGGGAGCGCTTTATTTTCATTTGGGCCTTCGCTGAAACCCTAGACCAAGGGGAGCTTTATGGCCTGCTAGTGCTCGGAGTGCTTTTCTCACCCCCTGCTTCTTTCCCCGGGATTTGCCTCAGCAGCGTGCCCAGAGCCGAGGAGGGAGGCTCGTCAGGGAGGCTGCTCTGCTATTGGCTGCCGAGTCAGCCTATGCCCAGAGAGAGAGAGAGGGGCAGGAAGTCTCTCCCCACACAGCCCGGAGCCGAGAAAGGAAGCCTACAAGCTGGTGAGTGGGGCCCCGGGGGCATTCCTTCTTTGAGCCCGGAGAGGCTCTGGCCTCATACTTGTTTTATAGCCCTGAGAGGGCTCTGGGGGCAGTTCCGGATTCCGAGTCCCAGAGAGGGGGACTCCAACGGCTGGGCACAAGTTTCACTCGAGCCCTGAGAGGCTCCCCACCCCATTTGGTGTTCGAGCCTAAGAGAGGCTCGAGGCACCCCCAGTGTTCTCGGGTCCCCCGTGAGGGACCCCAACAGCCCAGTGAGGCTGCACCTTTCTGCTTTTGAGCCCTGAGAGGCTCGAGGTGGCAGATTGATGAGAGGCTCGGGGGCATTTTCTGTTTGCGAGCCCCGAGGCTCAAGGGGGCAATTATTTCACGAGCCCTGAGAGGCTCTGGAGGGCCACAGTCATTTCTTAGGGCCCGGAGAGAGGCTCCAGGCGCCAAAGTTGTGTTGAAAAGCCCAGAGAGGCTCAGGGGGACATTTTGTTGCTGCAGAGCCTGTGAGGCTCCCACATCGTGTTCGCCCCACCAGTGTTCTGAGAGCCCAGCAAGGTTCCCACATTGGCCCCATTGTTGTTCTTGAGCCCTGGCAGGCTCAAACATTGTTGCGCCAGTTGCCCAGCACTTTGTGGGCAACTGCTACGTTTAGGCTCCTGGACATTGGACACAGGGCGTCCTAGCCCCAACAAGGCCAGAGGGCCTAGGGACAGTCACAGGTGGTGACTTACGTGAGTTTGGCGCAATTGTACTTTCTATGCACCTCTGAATGTATTGTTTATGCGTCATTTGCCTTTACACCTCTGAATGAATGTCATGCATTGCATCATGTGTATGTTCTTACACCCCTACAGGTATTGTGATACATAGGTGGTTGTTTTCTCCCTAGTGCAGGTGGTGCTAGTGAGGTCCTGTTACCAGTGATTACTGGTTGTGGGCTCTATTTTTATATTGTGTGCTACAGTGATTTTACATGCAAAAGTATTATTTCTGAAAGTGTTACTTCTGATTCCTGACAGTGGTCCAGGTGGCCCTGTCTTGTAAATATCCCCTTGTAAATTCTGCCCGTGCCTCTGGCACATTGTAAAGTGTGTGTTTTATCTAATGTGTTTTGGTGTAATACAAAGGCTATTTTTATATAACCTTGTGTGGAGTTTCCTTTGTGGTGGGCCTTTGGTTGTTGTTGCTGGGGTGCGTGCGCAAATACTTAACTTACATCGCCTCCAAGTTTAGCCTTGCTGCTCGCGCCACGTTACCTAGAGGGTGAGTAGGGGTTATCTTGGCGTGTAACTCCCTTGCCCTGACTTGGGGGTGGTGGTCTCTGACTGACTTTGGCGAAAGCCCTGGCCAGCCGGGGATCCCATTTCCCACATTGGCGGCAAGCGGTGAGGATAAGGATTTGTGTTTGCCTTGTACCTTAGTGGCAACTGGCCATACCACAAAACTCTGCATTTTAGATGACCACATTTTAAGGGGATTGTTTTTTGGGAAGTTTCATATTTTCTTCTCCTGAAGGTATCATTGTGCAATTGTGTCCAATGCATTTGTCCCCCACCCCGCGCCCAGAGTCTGGTACCTGTGTCACTTGTGGTCAGGTTGAGAAGTCAGGGGTGGTAGAAACTGCCTTACCAGTCCGAGGGGAGGGTTGTGTGTGGATGAATGGTGTGTGGCACTAGGCAGGTGAGTGTGAGTTCTCTGGGGTAGAGAGCTTGCTGATACCTTGTGAATTGTGTACTCCTGTGTTAGCTCAGACCCCTAGGTTCCCTGTGTGATCTTTTCTCTAGAACGTCCGCCAGAATGGAGCCTGCTTTTGATGTCTGTGATCTGTTTAGATACAGTATGGGAGAGTTGGTAAGGTTCTGTGAAGAGAGAGACATAGGGGTGGATGAGTCAGACACTCAGTCCGAACTTAGGAGCAGCCTGATCCTATGGCAAAAGGGTCAGTGGGATCTTGAGCGCAGTGAGGAAAGGGCCCGGGCTTCACACCAGGAGGGTGGTGGGTCTGTGGGGAGCCCTGAAGATTCAGAAGAGGAGGAAGAAGATGACAGCACAGGGACGCCAGCAGATAGTGAGGACCCCATAGATAGGGAGTCCCTTGCTGGGTCCAGCGTAGGAGGCAGCGCCTCATCCCTTTACCTGTCCCCAGAGGAGCTGGAAGATAGGAGGAGAGAAAGGGAGCACCAGCTGGCTTTAGAAAAGCTCAGGTTGGAGCATGCCCAGGCTATGGCACAGCTGGGCGTTAGAAAGCAACAGCTGGAGGTTAAGAAGCAACAGCTGGAGACCGAGAGGGTCTTAGTGCAAGAAAGGATAGAGGAGGCTGAGAGGGCCGCCCCCAGAGGCAAAGTAGCTCTGGAGGGTAGACTATCCCCTGCGCGCAGTGTTGAGTGTCTGGATTCCCCAGGGAGGGTTGAGTCCAGTGGTGGCAGCTATTTAGATTTCAGTGTAGGAAATCCCAGTCCCAGTTCCCCCAGTCTGGTACCTGTTTCCCCAGAGGAGGAGTTAAGGGTGAAGTTCAGGGACAGTAGGAAACTGTCTCACCAGTCTTGGGTAGATTTTGAGGATGAATGTTGTGATACACTGTGGGCTTGGGTAGAGGTTCACACTGACTCTGATTTGGAAGTCTTGTTTGATCTTATTGTCAAAGAGCAGGTGCTCAGTGGTTGTTCGCCAGAGTTGCGCCAACACCTGTTGCAAGTTGGATTTACTGATCCAGAGTTACTGGCAAGGGAAGCCGACCGCTGGGAAAGGGCCAGAGGTTCTCTAGAGTCATTAGGGAGTGAGTCCAAAAGAAGTGGTTCAGGTATCTTCCAGCCCAGCGTGGTGGAAGAGGCTCAGTGTGGCCCAGCTAGGTCCCAGGATAGCGAGGAGGGTGTAGGGGCTCACTGCCTGGCTCAGTGGAGCAGGAGTGAGGGGGAGACCGAGGTTCCCCAGGCGCCCGAAGCCCTGCCTCAGGACTTGGATGGTTTCTTGAGGGAACACCAGGTTGGGGACCTAGGCTGTCCTGTTAGTCCACTTGAGGAAGATCTCCTAGTGAGTAGAGGACCTGGAGTGTCTGTAAACAGAGCTCCTGTGGTTCTAGATGCTGGCAGTACCGCTCCGGTAGGGAGGGTACAGGAGTCCAGAGTGAGGAGTGATTGGGGGAGTTCCCCAGTGGCTGGACCAGTGGGTCAGGGACTACCCAGTTGGGCTAGGTTCCCGTGTAGTGACCATGGTGACACCACTTCTGGTCTGGGGGATCTTCGCGCACTGTCAGGTGGACAGGGAGCGGGAGATCTGCGCCAGACAGACAGTCACACGACACATGGGCCATGTGTCAGCCTCTGGGGGATTGCGTGTGAATCCCCAGAAGTCCTGGAGTGCCAGGCAATTGTTCCACCGAAGGTTTTAGACCAGAGGTTGGAAGGCCAGGTTCAGGATCAGCGTGACCTGAAGGGTAGGATGACTGTAACCAGTGTCCTGACCGGTTCTTCTTCCAGAGGAACTTCTCCAGGTGGGAGAGGGCAGACCTCTGGAAGGGGGTGCAGAGGGTGGGAGAGCCCACCTCTGACCCCGGTGCAACCTGAGTGGATAAGCCCTGGGTTAGAATGGCGTTCTAGGTGTACCCCTCGCTGGGGGACGAGGAACCCTAGGAGAAGAGGTAAGGGGTGGAGAGCCTTCCCTGAGACTCCTGGTCCGCCTGAGGTTGTAGGCCTTAGGCTGGAGAACCAGTGGCAGTCTAGTCCTGTCTTGCAGACAGGAAGAGTGGAGAATGGCTCCTATGTGCCAGGGGTTACTACCCCCCGCTCTGCGAATTGGCATGGACCAGTGGCACCTGGGTGGCCCAGGGCCTGGTCCTGGCCGCGGACAACTTGGGAGTACCAGTGGGGTAGCCCAGTTGGTCCAGACAGTGTGTTTAGAAGGAATCCCATGGGTTCACCGTGGCGTAGAACAGGAGGGTGTCCCTGCAGTTGCGGGCCTGCGTCCGTGTTCTATCGCCCCAAGCAGGGAAGTCCATCACGGTGGTGATTGGTCTCCCCTGCGTTTTGGCTGGAAGGGGGTTATGTTGGACTTTGGCCCTTAGGGCAGGTTCACCCCTAGACTTTTTGCTTGAAATGGTGACCTGGAGATGGTGATTTTTGGATTCTGCGCACTTTCACTGTGTCCCAGTGGAAAGTGCGTGTGCACTCTGAGTGCATGTGCTGAGCTAGGCCTGCCCGCCCATAGAAATGCATGGGGAATGTATGTGTCCCTGGTAGTTCCTGATGCGTGGGGTGTACAGGCTTGAGTCTGGTATGTGTGAACTTGTGTGAGTGAATGCTGCGCAACGGTGTATGCAGCATGTATGTGTCTAGTAGGGAAGCGCCATTTCTAGACATGGCTGTACGTGTGCTGTGAGGGTGCTGGCGTGTGATTGGCTGGAGCTTGCTGGCATGCCAGGCTCCAGGAAGTCTGGATGGGTCTGCCCGGTGGTGAGTGGGGGTTTAGCATGAGTGATGTGTGGGAGGAGTGTACCTGTGTCCTGGATGGGCTGGGTTTTCCCCACACAATGCTGGCTCCGCCCCCCTGTGGTGTGTCTAATGACCCAAGCCCTGCCAGTGAATAGAGAGGATGGTTGAAGTAAACAGAGTACTCAAGAACCAGCTGCGACTGGTTCCACCCCCACTCTGCACCTTCAGACAAAGGGAAGCACTGTATAAAAATGGGGCTGTGTCCCCACAGATGTTGTTCTCTTCCAGGATCCTGAGGGGGCTGTTGCTGCTGCTGGGCCAGAGGACCACCACTTGGGGTGTCTCCCTGCCTGGAGACCCAGTGTGCTGGCTCTGGGCCCAGCCTTGCCCCCCCCCCTTGCCTGCCTGAAGGACTTTTAACTGGACTTGTGCTCTCCTAAAGCACCTGGGAGCGCTTTAGTGTCCATAGCGCTTAGGAGCGCTTTATTTTGCATATAGCGCTTGGGGAGCGCTTTAATTGCCTTTTAGCGCTGGGAGCGCTTTATTTTCATTTGGGCCTTCGCTGAAACCCTAGACCAAGGGGAGCTTTATGGCCTGCTAGTGCTCGGAGTGCTTTTCTCACCCCCTGCTTCTTTCCCCGGGATTTGCCTCAGCAGCGTGCCCAGAGCCGAGGAGGGAGGCTCGTCAGGGAGGCTGCTCTGCTATTGGCTGCCGAGTCAGCCTATGCCCAGAGAGAGAGAGAGGGGCAGGAAGTCTCTCCCCACACAGCCCGGAGCCGAGAAAGGAAGCCTACAAGCTGGTGAGTGGGGCCCCGGGGGCATTCCTTCTTTGAGCCCGGAGAGGCTCTGGCCTCATACTTGTTTTATAGCCCTGAGAGGGCTCTGGGGGCAGTTCCGGATTCCGAGTCCCAGAGAGGGGGACTCCAACGGCTGGGCACAAGTTTCACTCGAGCCCTGAGAGGCTCCCCACCCCATTTGGTGTTCGAGCCTAAGAGAGGCTCGAGGCACCCCCAGTGTTCCCGGGTCCCCCGTGAGGGACCCCAACAGCCCAGTGAGGCTGCACCTTTCTGCTTTTGAGCCCTGAGAGGCTCGAGGTGGCAGATTGATGAGAGGCTCGGGGGCATTTTCTGTTTGCGAGCCCCGAGGCTCAAGGGGGCAATTATTTCACGAGCCCTGAGAGGCTCTGGAGGGCCACAGTCATTTCTTAGGGCCCGGAGAGAGGCTCCAGGTGCCAAAGTTGTGTTGAAAAGCCCAGAGAGGCTCAGGGGGACATTTTGTTGCTGCAGAGCCTGTGAGGCTCCCACATCGTGTTCGCCCCACCAGTGTTCTGAGAGCCCAGCAAGGTTCCCACATTGGCCCCATTGTTGTTCTTGAGCCCTGGCAGGCTCAAACATTGTTGCGCCAGTTGCCCAGCACTTTGTGGCAACTGCTACGTTTAGGCTCCTGGACATTGGACACAGGGCGTCCTAGCCCCAACAAGGCCAGAGGGCCTAGGGACAGTCACAGGTGGTGACTTACGTGAGTTTGGCGCAATTGTACTTTCTATGCACCTCTGAATGTATTGTTTATGCGTCATGTGCCTTTACACCTCTGAATGAATGTCATGCATTGCATCATGTGTATGTTCTTACATCCCTACAGGTATTGTGATACATAGGTGGTTGTTTTCTCCCTAGTGCAGGTGGTGCTAGTGAGGTCCTGTTACCAGTGATTACTGGTTGTGGGCTCTATTTTTATATTGTGTGCTACAGTGATTTTACATGCAAAAGTATTATTTCTGAAAGTGTTACTTCTGATTCCTGACAGTGGTCCAGGTGGCCCTGTCTTGTAAATATCCCCTTGTAAATTCTGCCCGTGCCTCTGGCACATTGTAAAGTGTGTGTTTTATCTAATGTGTTTTGGTGTAATACAAAGGCTATTTTTATATAACCTTGTGTGGAGTTTCCTTTGTGGTGGGCCTTTGGTTGTTGTTGCTGGGGTGCGTGCGCAAATACTTAACTTACATCGCCTCCAAGTTTAGCCTTGCTGCTCGCGCCACGTTACCTAGAGGGTGAGTAGGGGTTATCTTGGCGTGTAACTCCCTTGCCCTGACTTGGGGGTGGTGGTCTCTGACTGACTTTGGCGAAAGCCCTGGCCAGCCGGGGATCCCATTTCCAACAAACACATTACAAAAACACAAATGTTTTATTTACACATTTAGGCAAAGATTATCCCATTAAGTTCAATGATGATGTAAGAAGTAAGAGAACCAAGGCATATGAACGATCCAGTGCCCTAGCAATAAGTTATCTTTTCATGAAATGCCCACATCATAGGACATTGATCGCATCAATAAATGAAAGGCATAACAAACCGTCGAGTTCGGAACAGGCACTCCGGCATCCGCCAGAAGTATTGGGCAGCGCGAGCTGTTTGTGAGTTTGTTTGCCCCACTAATTCTAAGATATAGCAGCTATTTATAATGGAGACAATGAATTGCCCTTAATGTGTTGCGCTGAGATGTTTGCATAATTCGCGCCTTTGGGGACTCTGTTGATTTAAGAATGCCTGTCTGTCTGTCCTGAGGAGGGTTTTGTGTACTTTTGAGGAATTGAGACCTATACTTCGATTTTCGTTCTGCTATCGGTCATTAATAAGAGTGTATCTCCCCTACTTGCATAAATTAATTAGGTAGAATAAGATACAACAGATGCATTGTAGGCCACAGTCACACACATCCTTATTCAAGTATCTTATGTTGAGCTCCATGTTTTATTTGCGAATTTTGTATGTATTGCTTTCTTGCGCCCTTGAGTTTTTGTTATTAATATACCCATCGATTTACCTGTATATGTCATAAAACTCTTATTTTTAAATGCAATAAGGGCACAACTAAAGCATCAGTAGTACATTAGAAGAAGACTTCACTAATATATTTTCTCATGCAAGTTCTTTGAAGGGTAATTCACAATAAACATTCTCATGTTGCTTTTAAAGCATAAGGAAGAACTTAACTTCCTTCCAGCATTAATCATGCTCTTTCGTGCATTGCAGTACAGTGGTGCTGCTCCCACACAATGCCATTAGAGTTCATAGGTTGAAGTTGTACGCGGCAGGACACTTTATTCCAAACGTTTCTCCCCTCTCAGCAAAATTTCATCTACTGATTTATTTAGGAATTGACTGTACAACCACATTGGACTAACAAGCAAAATCTCGCAATGGCGGACTGCCAAGGTAAATGCAATAAAACTGAACGGCTTCTCGCCATATATTCAAATATGTATTTATCCACGAAATGTACTACAGTCATCTTTCGCTGGTGCCTACATAATGTGATTTCGTCTCATTGAAAAGTGTTGTTGTTTTTTTTAAAACTAGAAGTGTTGTCCTTTTGCAAATGATTGACGAGAATGGTCTTAATATTGGGCCTGTTTAAATAAAAACATGAGTAATTATGTCTTTCTTTGAAATTTTAGGATAAAATCCCACTTAAGCTAGAACTGAGGCACAACTACTCAGACAATGTTTTTTTATAATTATATTTGCATGGTCTTCCCTAAAATAGTGTTGCGTTCCTCTAGAACTGGAGAGAGAAATGCAGATAATATGTCTCTACGACTGTGATATTCGTTCTTGGCCTGGGTTATAAATATGTAAGTAAAGTGGTTACACATGAAAAGGTGTGTATGACTTCCACCATCAGCCTTTACACAAACTACTGGATTTTTTTTTTTAAGTTTTCAAATGCAAACAGAATGTATTGCTCCCATATCATCATGTATATTTCAATAATTGTACATAGCAGAAAAATCTTCAATATAGTGTCTATAGACAGAGTTGTAACCCATCAGCAACCTAGTCAGTCAGAGCACTCCCTCTCATCTTCTCCCTTCAATCCCAGGGCTCTATCTCTCCATTGGCCCACACATTCTCCCTCTCTCGGTTCTTGTAGTCTTGTTATTTTTTTTGTTATTTGTTATTGCGGGTTTATATCGCGCCAAATCACCTGCAGGTCTCAGGGCGCTTTTACCTCATGACATAATAACCAGGGTACTGAGAAGGGTAGAGGAAGAGGCAGGATTTACGCTAGGTACTGTGCCGTTCTGAAAAGGTTGGTTTTCAGGGCTTTCCTGAAACGGAGTAGGTTACCCTCCTTACGGAGTGCCTCAGGCAGGGCGTTCCATAGGTTCGGTAGCACGACCGAAAAAGATCTCCCTCCCATTGTAGCCAGTTTGAAACGTGGGCAAACAAGGAGTTGGGCGTCTGAAGACCTAAGGTTTCTTTCCGGTCTATATACCTCAATCCGTTCCTTGATGTAGGCCGGGGCCTGCCCATAGATGGCTTTATGGGCTATACAGAGGCTTTTAAAGGTGGACCTCTGCCCGATTGGCAGCCAGTGTAGACTCTTTAATAATGGGGAGGCATGCGCTCTCCTCGGGAGATTAAAAATGAGCCTGGCGGCATCGTTTAGGACTACTTGGAGTCTGTTAATTAGCGTCTTTGGCAGGCCTAAGTAGAGCGCATTTCCATAGTCGAGTCTTGACACTATGGTGGCAGAAACCACTGTGCGAAGCATCGACTCGGAGAGGAGAGGAACTAGTTTGCGCAGCTGTCTTAAAAGACCAGTGCAGGTACCGACTACAGTGGAAACCTGGTTGGTCATTGAAAGAGCACTGTCTAACTTAATGCCAAGACTTTTGACTGTAGTGACTGGCTGTGGAGTTGGGCCCAGCTCCTGGGGCCAGAACATGTCACTCCAGGAGGAGCACTTGGATGGTACTATCAGCACCTCTGTTTTTTCCGGGTTAATTTTTAGCTGGTTAGTAGCCATCCAGTGAACTGTGTATCTAAGTATGTCCTGGGCGTGTGACTGGGCTTGTACGGTGTCATCTATGCCCAACAGCAGCTGAGTGTCGTCGGCATAGTTGAACACCCGACAGCCCATCTCCGCTAGTGTGTTAATCAGGGGCTGCAGATATAGGTTAAACAGGAGTGGGGATAGCGCTGAGCCCTGGGGGACACCACAGGTCAGACCTCCCACTCCTGATATGCTATCTCCCATCTGGATTCTCTGGGTTCTCCCAGATAAGAAAGATTCCAGCCACCGAAGAGCTGAGCCCTGAATCCCAACCCCAGCCAGCCTGTCCAGTAGAAGGGTATGGCTGACAGTATCGAACGCCGCTGATAGGTGTAACAAAATCAGGGCGCTCGGTCTCTTACTGTCAGCCATCCTTCTGAGCTCGTCCAGCACCGAGAGCATGACAAGCTCGGTGCTGTGATGTGCGCGAAAACCTGCCTGCCTCTCATGGAGTAGATGGTTAGACTCCAGGAAGCTAGACAGAGATTTAAGTACATGTTGCTCAAGGACTTTGGACAGGAAAGGCAGCTGGGATATGGGTCTATAATTTTTTAAGGCGTTGGGATCTGCCCCCACTTTCTGTAGCAGCGGTCTTACACGAGCTTCTTTGAAGCTAGTGGGGAGCCTGTCTTGTACATTTGTTCCCTAATGCGATGCGGACCACATCATCACTGACAAATTTCCAGGGAGTACCCATGACTCCTACATATTCAGGAACAGTGGGATCTACACACATCTGGCTAGGGGGAATTTGGAGAAGGATACCTGCTAGGTAAATCAATGTGGCACACCCTGATATACCTTGGATGAATGTGTTGTTGACTCTTATTAATGGCACTTCCTTTCCTACTTAGGTGACAGCGCATATGCCGTGCGGGCATTTATCCTAACTCCATACCTCACCCCAACAGAGAGAAGATACAGTGTGGCACATAAAAGCACGTGCAAGGTTGTGGAGCGCACCTTTGGACTTCTAAAAAGCAGGTTCAGTTGCCTCCACAAAAGTGGAGGTGCACGTCAGAACCAGACCCATCATCTGCTGCAAAATAATAGCAACATGTGCCATGCAGCATAACCTTGCCACAAAGAAAGGAACAGCAGAGAACTAACTGACTCTGAGGATGAGGGTGAGGACTGCCCACAGCCAGAGCACAGGGCAGCAGGTGTGGCAGCAGCACCAGATGGGAGATACAGACGAGCTGAGGTAACACACAACTATATCCGAGTAAGTAAGGAGAACACAGCCAGTTACTGTAAGTGTGTGATGGTGCTTAATTAGCATAGCACACTGACACAACATGAAGGGCGTCCCATGCCAGGCCTAATATAAATGCAGTTTCCAAAACCAAAACGGGTTACATCACCCATTTCAGTAAACCATGTGATGGTTGGCATTACTACCTGCGCCCACGCGCAGCACTGCTGTGTTCCTTGGCCACACTGTCCTCACAAGCAGTCTGTCCTGTGGTAGGGCTGTGCCGTTCGCTGCGCCTCCTGGACTCTGTAATAGGGGGCGTGACGCTACTGCAGCTAGTACCCTCTTTGCTATTCCCCATCACCTGTAGTGGCTACCTGGTTGGTCTGTAGCACTTCTAGTGCACTGGTCACTGTGACCAGCCCCCTTGCCACATCACGGCTGCAGTGGGCCATCTCCTCCTGCATGGCCACCAAGCCCCTGCAGAGCAGAAAGGTGGCAGTGGAGAGGCGGTTCACTGCCTTGGTGTAGTTATCAAGTTTCTGCCTCTCCCTGCGCCTCACCAAAAGGTCCTCATCCAATTTGCTGCACAGCATCCTCACTGCCTCAGACATGTCCCTCATGCCCTCAGCCACAGTATTGTTCATGGAACAAATGCCCATCTTTATTTGCTTTTATAAAGGAAAAACAATATCCCAAAAGGTATGAATGAAAAGGCAATTTATATTGCATGCACAAAGCATTACATAGATCAAAGAAAGGAGACACTTATTCAAATCAATTAGTTTTCAAAATTAATTTGTTATATTTTGATATTCCACAAGAGAGCGAAAACATTTTATATGGAAATGATTATGTACAGCACAGAATAGAATAATTCAAATGACAACCGACAAAACTTGGTGCTCAATATATACAAGTGATATGTGGCGACGCAAGTGAAAAGGTGAACAGCGATGGACGGCGCAAGGTGAGCAAGGTGAAGTATTTACAGTGAGTAGCTCAAGAATGTGACATAGAATCAGTGACTTTTTATAATACAGTTTGTGATTTCAATGGAGTCACAACGAGATGCGCCTGTAGTTTGCGCTGTGGGGTCAACGACGTTTCGGTCCTTAGTCAATGTGGACCATCCTCAGGACGAGGTTGTCTCGTTTTTGGGTGCTGTAGGGTAAGAGGGGACAGGGTTAGGGTCCCTGAATATAAATAGAGATCACAGGGGAGAGGGCAGGGTAGGGGTGCAATGATAAGTAGGGGTGGAAGGGTGGGACAGGACAAACGTTGAAAAGTGAAGGGATATGGGGAGGTGGCGGGGAGTGAGACTACAAAGGGGCAACCACCGTAAAATTATAGTAAGCCTGAGTGAAGAGTTCATAAGGTGGTAGAGCCCCTATTGACTGAGGAGCTGTCGCCCAATTAGTTGCGAGAATTATATAGTCATATTGATATTACCATTTCAATCTTTATTTCGGCCGGTTTGACCATCAAAGATATACAATAAGAACACATTTGAAACATTATAAAATCATCAAAGATAAACAACAAGTACATATTGTACAGAGTAAAATCATTCCACCCTAAAAATTCAGTACTACTAGAGTGAAAACAAAAAGACCATACATTTAAAATTATTTGAACTAAAAATTATGTGGGAACCTGCGACTTTAAAATACGGGTGCGAGTATGCCAGACATTTACAAGAAATTTAGCCAATGCAAACACAGTTGGACCCGAAAGATCAGTTTTTAAAATTCTATACATAGGGAGATACTCCCTACAACCAAAGTTTCTAATGAGTGGTAGGAGCCAATATTTCCTCGCGGCCTTGTAAGTTGGGCAAAACAAGACCACATGTAGATCGCTTTCCTCAGCACAAGCGCATGCCGGGCATTGCTTGGTAGAGGGCGGTGTTGACCAGGAGCTAGTACAGGATCGCAGAGGTAATGTGCCATATCTCCATTGGAGAAATAGCTTCCTGGCCTGCACGGGGGACATAGCATCCAGGACCCTCTCCAGCCTATATGAATCCTTGCATTGAGTAAATGCGGATGTTAATGACCCCTCACCCTGAGAGTCCAAGGCCATAGCTAATTTCTGCTCATGGTAAGCATTGGCCAAAGCTTTTCGTGGGATCTTTAGTGAAGCATTCGCTGGATCGCGCCACAAATCGGGGAGCCCCAGTCTCACACAAGACTTTTGAATATATTTTATCCACGGGATCTGCCAAGCTTTGGGGTGGGTTAGAAACTCCCTCAGTTCCGCCCTGTAAGTAGAAAGTTCTTCACTACTCCATAGCCTCCGACAGAAGGCTATGGGTCTGAGACCTAGTTCATCTGCTATTGGTCTCAGTCCCAAATCCATCCTCAAAGGGAGGAGCGGAGTGCTGGACGGGTGTGCAACTATCTGTCTAATGAAGTTATTCTCAGTTATAGACAAACTGCGGGAGGATGTGTGACCCCACAGTTCCGCCCCATACATAATGGCCCCCCTGGCCTGTGCCTTGTAGATCTGAATAAGCGGCCCCAGCGGACGATATGTGGAACTTTTCAACATCCGAGCAATGCCCCCTGTGGTCTGCACTAATTTAAGATTAGCCCTGGTCTGATGTGTTCCCCAGGACATGGTTTCATTCAACGTTACACCAAGGTATTCAAAGGTGGAGACTCTCTCTAAACGTGATGATCCCAGTCGCGGATTCGGGCGTAGTCTTGGGGTTGGGTTCAGGACCATAAACCTAGTTTTTGCAGCATTAATTTCCAACCCCCTATCAGTGCAAAAGGCCACAAAAGAATCAAGGATCCTCTGTATCCCCATGGGGGTTTTAGACAGCAGCAGGGTGTCATCAGCAAACATGATTGCAGGCACCCTGCTGCCGTTCAACCTTGGGGCGTCAGTGTATTCAGTGCCGTTGAGATGGGCAATTACCCCGTTGACAAAGAGGCAGAACAGGGTCGGTGCCAGTACGCAACCCTGCCTAACCCCCCTGTCAACGGAGAATCTGTCCGTCAGTTCCCCAAGTTTCCCGCACCTGACCCGGGCATAGTTATTGTGATGCAGTCTCTGTAAAATTATCAGAATATCCGGGGGAACCCCCATCTCGGCCAGAACACTCCAAATTTTCCCTCTCGGCACCAGGTCGAAGGCGGCCCTCAGATCCACAAATATTGTGTATAAGCTGCCACCTTCGAATATCGCTACCCTCCAGTAGATGATGTTCAGACGAAAAACCTGGTCCACTGTAGAGACTCCCTTCCTGAAGCCCGCCTGATACGGGCTAAGGGCGCCCGTCTCTTCCACCCAGTCCTGGAGCCGGTTCAACAGTATCCTACCAAACAACTTCTGAGGCACATCAATTAAACTGATGGGTCTGTAATTGGCTGGGAGCAGAGGCGAGCCCTTCTTAAATATAGGAACCACCTCTGCCCCCAGCCAAGTACTCGGGATTTCCATGCCCTGCAGAACTCCGTTGAACACAGCAGCAAGATAGGGGGCCCAAACAACGGGCTCCTGCTTAAACAGGTCCCCGGGGAGGCCATCCAGCCCCGGCGCCTTTCCCGATGCCAGTCCTGCTATTGCTGCCTTGACCTCCCCCACTGATATCAAATCCCCGTCATACTCAGCCAGTCCGTTACCTATGTCATTCAAGGTTTCTCCCAGCTCAGAGCTGTAGAGAGACTTGAAGTGTGCCTGCCACACCCCTGCTGCAATGTTTGGCTCTATTGCCAAGTGGAGGCTCCCCGACCCCCCATTTACTACTCTCCAAAACGTTCGATGGTCTCTTGTTGCGAGGGAACTAGTAAGCTCCTCCCATTGGTTCTCCTCCCATTCAATTTTAGAATGGGCGACTAATTTTTTGTATTCCCGTCTACTTTCTCGTAGCTTCTCTCCTCCTTGTCCCTCCTTAATACTTTTAAGAAGTTCTCCCTGATATTAAGATCAGTTACAAAGGAAACCATCAAAAATAATTTTGAGAGGGCGGTAGACTATCTCTCGTCTGTGAGCCCCAAGATAGAATACCAACATCAGGAGTTGGGGAGGCGGGGACGTTAGTCGGAAAAATTCAGGAGAAATCCGAATTCCGTCTTACCTGTGAGTAAGTAGTTTCTCAGCCCTGATCCGAAGGATCCGGCCAGGTTCATCTATCCGCCCAAGAGTTAAAATAAGACGGAGAGGGATATTGAGTATATTGAGTCCCTGTAGGGTCCGAAGTGCACAACGGCAGCGTAAGAAATTTACCTGAATCTTATGGCGGGTAAAGGTAGGCGTTGTGAAAGAATCGCGGCGATATAATCTTTTGACTGCCAGGGACCTACAAGTGAAAAGGACCCGTTAGAACCAGGGTAGTGTCTAAGTTGGCAGCAGAACGGAAGACCGAACGGCATCTCGGTTACCTGGAATTTACATGGTCCGAGAACGCAGTAAATACGTCGAGGCGAACCAGCCAAGGGTCCGGGAGCCTGTGGTTGGAGTATGGATCACTCACAGGGTCAAACGCTAAAGCAAGGGGAAAATTACTGAGGGGTGTGGTATAGTGACAGCGGGGGGGCGTGGTCAGGGGCGAATGGGCGTGGTCAGGCAGAACAACACAGCGAAGGGGAGGTTGTGTAGAACAAGCCTTCAGGTGGTAATAAAACAAGATAAGCAATTCACAGAAGAGACAGTTTGGCAGGAGTGTGATATTCCCATGTGTGTCTGAGGATACATGTACCAAAACAAACATTCAGTATATTGCATATGGTAGTAACAACAGACTTTACAGTAATGTTCATGAGGGAATTCAGACCATTCGATATTAGAGTTTTAGTTAAGATAATCAGGTACCTATAGATGGCTCTAGAAGTAATAGGTATTCCCCATGGGGTGTGGTCTATAAGGAGTCCCAATGGTACAGTGGCAGGACGTTATTGTAACCCAGAGGGGGGAACCTATATAGTAGGAATAGCTAGATGGAAATAGTATTGCTCCACTCTTCAGCGGTATTTAGACCGGAAGGTATAGAGTTACATAGAGTCATCCATTTGTATTCTGCTTTATTTAAAAGGATCTTGATGTCTCCTCCCCGGGCAGGGAGAGAGGGTTTGTCGATCACTTGCCACCTGATATCTGTGTCTTGATGACCAAGGTCCAGAAAATGTGAAACCAAGGGGGCAGTAAGTACTTTACAATTGATCCTGCTTTTATGCTGGATAATCCTCTGTTTTATCATTTGGGTAGTTTGCCCTATGTAGATGAGATCACAGGGACAGGTAATAGCGTAAATTACGTTCTGTGTCCTGCAATTGGTATGATTTTTCAATTTGTAAGTCTGTTCTTTGTTAATAAAGACCTTGGTATTTTGTGTCAGTTCACACAAGCTACAGTTTTGACATTTATAGTGTCCCACCACTGGATCCAGTCCCCAAGCAGCTGTAATAGTGTGTCTTTCAGTGGTAGATTGTGGCCATGTGATGGCATGTACCAAGTGGCTGGCGATGTTTCGGCCGCGTTGATAAGAAAACAGTAGTTCCATGAATGGTTCATGCACTCGGAGTATTGGCCAGTTTTTCTTTATAATTTTACTGACTTCATTGCTGTGCGGGCTGAATTTCGACACAAAGGGGATTCTGTTCATAGTCTTTTTCGGTTGTAGTGAGAGGAGCGTATCTCTATGGCAATACCATGCTCTTTTTTTAGCTTGGGAAATCAGGCGTCGTGGGTAGCCTCTGTGGATACGTTTTTTTGTGAGGACATCAGCCTCCTTAAAATAGTCCTTCCGCCATTTGCAATTACGCCGTATGCGTAAGAATTGTCCATAGGGTAATCCATCCCGTAGCCCTCATGGATGGTAACTGGAGTAAGCCAAAAGGGTATTTTTCTTCGTAGGTTTTCGAAAGAGGGTAGTGCCCAGTTTGCCGTCTTCAGCATGGATAGTGACATCCAGAAACGGAAGGTCGTTGGTTTTATTCTCACTTGTGAATCTGAGATGTTCCTGGGTCTGATTGAGCCATGTTGTAAAGGTGTTTAAGGTGAGGTTGTCTCCGCTCCAAATCAGTAGAACATCGTCGATATATCGACGCCATAAAAGTATATTAGAGAAATATCGGTTGGCAGGACTGAGAATCACTGATTTCTCCAGATCGTGCAGAAACAAAATCGCAAAATTTGGGGCAAAACATGCCCCCATAGCCACCCCCTTAACTTGCAAGTAGTAGGTGTCATTATATAAAAAGTAATTATTTTGTAGAGCGATACGCAATAAAGACATGATGAAATCAGTAGGTATCTTAGTTGGTTGTGGTCTAGAGAGAAGGAGTGTTCGTATCACAAGGAGACCCTCATCATGTGGAATGTTAGTATAGAGGGATTCAATATCCATACTAACTAGTAATTGAGATGTGATATCGAAGGGTTTGTCTTCGATTGTATTTATTAGGTTGGTGGTATCACGGATGTAGGTATCAGTACAGGGGACAAATTCCTTTATGACAGCATCAATATATTTTCCCAGCGGTTCCAAGATGGACCCACACCCGGATACTATCGGGCGTCCTGGTGGGTTAAGTTGGTCTTTATGTATCTTGGGCAGGACATACAGTACAGGAGTTCTCGGACTGGGATTGTTCAGAAATTCAAATTCTTTCTTTGTAATGATGTTAAGCTCCTTTGCTTCATTTGTAACTGTCAATATTTTTAATTTAATGTCCTCCAAGGGGTCTTTTGAGAGTGGTTTGTAGTGATTTCCGTTCGAAAGTTGTCGCTGTATTTCTCGGTCATATTTATTATGGCCTATCACCACAATCCCACCGCCTTTATCCGCCGGTTTAATGACGATACCTGTGTTATTTTTCAAAGAGAGGAGAGCTTGTTTTTCAGCCAGAGGGAGATTGTATGGTGTGAAATATGGTTTGGATTTAAGATTCATGACGTCCCTCATCACTAGGGGTTCAAACGTGAGAATCTCCGGGGGCATTGAATTTGAAGGGGGGTTGAATGAAGAGGGGGGTCGGAAGGAAGGGGTAATGGGATGTGGGGAGTCCTGTTTATCAATGAAGAATTGTTTGAGTCTGATCCGTCTGAAGAATTTTAGTAAGTTCATTTGTAATTCCAAGAAATCTGTGCGTTCAGTGGGCACAAATGTAAGGCCTCTAGAAAGGAGGGAGGTTTCTTCTTGACTAAGACAGTAGTCTGACAAATTAAAGATGGGTATTGAAAGATCGCCACTCCCTTCGGGTTCAAGGTTGTTTATTGTGGGGGCCCCCATTGGTAGTATCGATTGCGTGTTTGGCGGTCCCCCGCTAATGTTGGTTGGTATTGTCTGTTTCTTACGGGGCGGTTTTGTGGTGGAGGTTGGCCGCGGCCCCGGGCTAAAAAACCACTTGGTAATAGTGGGTGGGGTCTGTTGTTGCTCCCAGATGTACTTGGGCCCTGGCCCGGATCAGAGTCCTCAGCAGACCTGTTAGAGGACTCAGAGAATGTAATCCGTTGATTATTTCGGATTCGTCCCCAATTGCGTGTTCTTGCGGGAGTGAAAGGAGTATTGTAAAATTCATCTTTTAGATAAGGATAGGTTTGTTCCACCTGATAGTATTTGATGTCTTTCTCGATTTTGTTCACCTTTTTGTTGTGTTCAAATGTATTAAAGGTAGCAATAGTAGAGGCAATTTTTTACAATAGATTCTTGGCATCCGTCAGAGATGGATCAGCTAGGATCAGTTTTTCCAGTTCTGCTATTTCTTCCAGTTCACGGCGGCTATGTTCAATAGCCGTGTCGATGCCAAGAACCATCCAATGTCTAGAGCAGGTGGTTGCTAAATGGCTGAACTTGGTGCGAAAGACAGGATCTGTGGTAAAAATTGCAGGGGTGTTGCGAATTTGTAATCCTACCGGGATCACTCCTGATCTAAGGTAATCTGTCAACATGCGAGCATGTAAATCCGTCCGGATTTGTTTCTTCTTTAATTGTTCAAGCTTGTCTAAATTTGCCCTGGAGGAGTTGGATGTGGAGGTGGATGTGGGTAAGGTAGCTGTCCCTGAGAGGAGGGAGGGGCCAACCATCAATGATTGAATATACTCTTCTGAGTAGGTTAAGGTCTCCTTAGACATCGTATGTGTACTGATAAGTGACACACCGAGGGAATCTAATGAATTAGATCTAAAATTATACACCACAAGGGTGTGGACTCTCGCAGCTCGGCAGCTGCTCACAATCTTGTAAAAGAAACAGGAGTGTGACCCATAAACCAAATGGGATTGGGGTTCAAGGTTATAAAGGAAAAACAATATCCCAAAAGGTATGAATGAAAAGGCAATTTATATTGCATGCACAAATCATTACATAGATCAAAGAAAGGAGACACTTATTCAAATAAATTAGTTTTCAAAATTAATTTGTTATATTTTGATATTCCACAAGAGAGCGAAAACATTTTATATGGAAATGATTATGTACAGCACAGAATAGAATAATTCAAATGACAACCGACAAAACTTGGTGCTCCATATATACAAGTGATATGTGGCGACACAAGTGAAAAGGTGAACAGCGATGGACGGCGCAAGGTGAGCAAGGTGAAGTATTTACAGTGAGTAGCTTTATCTTTATTTGCAGCATGTGCCCATTCATCTGTGCCATCTGGCGCTGGACTGACCTTTTCGCTTTGCCTTGCAGGTGCTGCACCTTGAGCATGTTCCCCTCAAGACCGGCATACACACTCTCAACCTCGCCCTGTGAAGCTAGACTGGCTGCCCTTGCCCTGCGGCGTCTGGAACATGTGTGGGTGCATTCTGTGGGGGACAGTGAGCCTGCACCGTTGGCATCCTCAGCCACCGTGGACTATTGTCCTCCCATGCTGTCCTCCTCAGACACCTCCATCTGCTGGAGGCTGGCCACTGCATGCCTCCTAGCTCTCGATGCTGGTGGCTTTGACGGTGACGGCGGTGATGCTGGTGGCTGTGGTGATGGTGATGGTGATGGTGATGGTGGGGTGGTGTGCCCTGCAGGCGACAGGACCTCCTCCTCCTGTACACTCTCTGTCCTGGGTGCCTTTCCTTTGCTCCCCTCTGAAGCCCTGCACGATGTCTCGCTTGTGAAGACAGAATGTACATTTGCTCACTTATCTGGCAGCATTTGTGTAATATTAAATTTCATGCCTGCCAATCAAACTGACTGTCCTCTGCTTGCTAATTGCTGATGTGTGTCAAATGCCTTTGGGTTTGGTGGACTGACTTTTCTGACATGTGTTACTTCTGCCTACAACTCCCATAATGCATTTCTGGTTTTAAGTAAAACATGTACTGGAGTGGAATTCACAATGCCTCATTGGGCTGTTGCATGCATCTTACCTTGTTTGTTGGCAGCTCTGGATGAGCTGTCTGCATCCCCAATCCCACTCACACTCTCTGGCTGGAGGGTGGACTTGACCAGGCGATCCAGGGCAGTTGGTGCAGGTGCTGTGCTTCTCCCTCCACCTGTAAGGTTGGCCTGCTTCTTTCTCTCTGCCAGCCTCTCCTTTGCACGCTTCCTCAGGTCATGCCAGCGTTTTTTTGAGTTCCCTTAATGGAGAGCTGGGTTACTCCAATGGCAGCCTTATCTGCCTCGTCTGGGATTCAGGCACGTGCAGAGACTATTTCCCAAAAAGTTTATCGTGGTCCTTTGTGACTTCCTCAATAAGGACCTCCAGCTCCCTCTCACTAAGGGCCCGATGTAGGTCACCAAATACCGGTCGGTAACGGCTGAATTCGGCCGCTACCGACCGGTATTTGGTGATTGAGATGTAGGAGGCAATATTTTGCAAAATCTGTAAAGTTACCGAATCTGTAAATTTACCGATTCGGTAAATTCCAGATGTAGGTAGCACTGTTTACAGTGCTACAGGCCTTCAGAATTCGGTATTTTACCACCCGATCCTATTGGGTGATAAAATACCGAATACAGGTGTACATGCACATCTGTGCATGTACACCTGTGCCATGTGACAGACAGACATGCCCTTAGGGCATGTGTGGGTGCCACATGGCACACATGCCTGTATTTGGGGTGCTAGAGGGTATCAAAGTGACACCCCCTGCACCCTTGCTGCAATCGGTATTTACCAAATCGGTAAATACCAATTCGGTAATGCCCATTGATTCCTATGGGCTTCAATGACCATAGGAATCAATGGGCATTACCGAATCGGTATTTACAGAATGGGTAAATACCGAATCTCAACGATTCGGTATTTACCGATTCTAAAATACCTACATCACCCCCCCTCCATTTTACCACTTCTTAAATACCGAATCGGTATGATTCGGTATTTAAGAAGTGGTAAAATTAAATTACCTACATCGGGCCCTAAATGTATCTTTTCTCTTCCGTTCAGCTGTCTCCTTCTCCCTCTCCTGGTTGGCTATATTTGCTCAGTGTTGTCAGCAAAAAGTTGGAAGAGTTGCTCCTGGCTTGTTTGCTGTGCTCCCTGCCTCTCAAACAGCTCCAGGATCAGTGCAGCTGCATGGGTGTGGCCACTTCCTGGTTGTGAGGCAATGAGGAAGCACATGATTGGCTGATTCGACAATTACCAATTTTATAAACTACCGATTCGCTAATTACCGAATAGGTATTAAGGAATCGGAGATACCGATTCAGTAATGGGGATTCAGTAATTATTTTTACCGATTCATTCCGAATGGCTATTTTTTACTAATTTTTGCCGAATCAGTAATTTTTACCGATTTTTTTACATACATCCGAAATACCGAGTTCTTAATAGCGAATCAGTAAAATTCACTATTAAGGACTCAGTATTTCAGAATTACCTACATCTGGCCCCTAGTCTTCCTGCATTGCATTAGTTTTCGGGTGCTAAGGGGAAGACACTGCACAACCTTAAGGTCTGATCTGTCAGATTAATTGAGCCTTGGTGCCCCTTCTTGGGTCTAGAGGATGTAAATTAGGTTTACAAAGAGAAACCTCTGTAGTGACACCTCTGAACAGAGCAAAGGGTATGTATAGAATGTTCCAGAGAAACACTAGGCCCTGTGCTACCTAAGTGTAACAGGGTGCACCTTGTGGAGCTTGCATGGGTGAGAGAACGGCGAATAGAAGCTCAGAGCAAGTACGCCACTTCTGTGTCCAAGTATTTGGATGTGGTGAATAGTGACTAAGTCAGGGTGAAAGTGCCATTTAAGGCAGCCAAGAGAATTTCTCGGTTTTCACCACCAAAAAGGGTGATTTGGGTTAGCAAATATTCGGAGTACTGGATGACAGGAAGTGTTGGAACAAAGGCAAATTATCTGTTGCCTGCAGATGTAATCCTCGGGTTGTGGGGCAGAAGCAAGAAGTTACATATAGTGCTGGCCCTAGGACGTCAAGTAGGAGTTCAAACCTGCCTTCCCGGCTTCAAGATTATGATTTAGGTTAATGTTAGCCATGTTGTACTGGTTCTGTATACTGTGTGCTTTTCATCAGTCATTTGTCATTTGCTTTCCTTTATATCAATGTTGGTGGGAAGATTATGATGACATGTTGTATTATAAGTTTTAAGATTTGGTTGTTTGCTATATTGTGCTCATTATTCTTTTCATGTGGGCTTGTTTCTATATTATGTTTTGTTGTTATGTTGAATAAGGGGAAGATGTGTTAGGATTTTGCTTTATGGAATATGGAATGTGGATTGGGTATTCATTGTGTGTGTTATTGGAATCTATAGTCTTGAACAGGGAACAGCAGTAGATGTAAGCCTACATCAATGCCAGTCCATCCTTACAGATGCTCAGAATAAATACTTATTGAAGGAAGCTCCTACTGGACTACGCACCTCTATAGTTACAAACTGCAACTTCACTCCTGACATATCTAAACAGAGTAAAGGATCTGCATATAATGTTTCTGAGAAGCCCTAGGCCGTGTCCTACCGCATTTGATCAATGTGCATATTGTTTATGGTAGAGTTTGATGAAACCTTGCTCATAGAACTGCATACAGAGTGAAGGGTATAGTTTTATGACAATATTTCATCTTTACTGACACATCTGTACAGAGTAAAAGCTCAGTGTAATAGGCTTTAGTGAGGAACTCACCTCGACCTTTTTCTCTGAGTGAACATGATGTGTAAATGGGTTTATATATAGCAGGCTTTCTACTAACTTGTTTGAGGGGAGTAAAGTGTAAACTATTTTGAATAAACAGTAAGCCCGGTGCTACCATATTTTAACAGGGTGCAGATTGTGTATCATGTAGTTTGATGAAAGACTAAACCTTCCTCATAGAGCTCTATGCAGAGTAAGTGTTTCAGTTTTATGAGGACATGAACTCTCTGTTGACACCCGTCGACAGGATTAAGGCTTTAGTGAGGTTCTGCTCCCTCTACAACTAGCTTTACTTTGAGTGAACACTGTATGCATGGTTCTACAAACACCATGTTTTCTACAGATATGTCTAAACAGAGTAAAGGGTCTATGTAGAAGGTTTCAGAGAAACACTAGAAACACTAGACCCTGTGCTACCACATTCTAACAAGGAGAAGATTGTGTATGGTAGAGTTTGATGAAAGACTAAGCATTTCTCATTGAACACTAAACAGAATGAATGGTTCAGTTTTATGAGAATATACCCTCTCTACTGATACCTCTAAATGATGCATGTAAACCATGGCAGATGCTCCCAGGAAGCAGCAGTGGGGTAGGGAAGGAGGAAGGGGGGTAAAAAAAAATCACATAGCTTGCGGCTGGCCGTTGCCTCTCCTCCGCCCTCTTTGTCCTCTTTATGGCTTCTTCTCTGTGAATGGGAAGCAGGAAGCACCTGGGCTCCCAGGCCCCACATAGCCAATCACAATGTAGCAAGGCAGTGTTGTGATTGGTCTGAGTGCCAAGGTTCGGCATTCAGCCAGGGAATGGGAGCCTGGGCATGTTTTCCACCCAGGCTGTAATGCAGCCTGGGTGGGGAACATGCCAAGTGTGCATGAAGTGTGCATGAATGTTCTAACGGCCCGAGAAGGCCGGCCAAACACTCCTGCACATTTACATAGTGCCCACCTCTCCTCCCCCTGTTCTGAGAGCAGAGCAGGTCCACCCCGCCCCACCAAGACGCCACAGCAGGTACACATAAAATGATAATAACGTTGAGTTATCATCATTTTATTTTTCCTTTTTCTTTACTGCAAAAAGCAGTAGGGGGACTCTCCACCACTCAGTGTAAAAGGCTTTGGAGTGGAACTCATCACTCTGCAGAGACCTTTTCTCAGATTAAACAGGGTGTTTTATTCAGTTTCCAAACAACAATCTATCCATTGATACCTCTGAAAAGGTAAATGATCTGTGTAGAAGGCTTCAGAGAAACACTAGGCCTTGTTTTCAAATGTTTACAGGGTGCAGATTCTACTTTTATAGAATTTGATGAAACACTAGCTCCTTTTCTAAGAACTGTATACAAGGTGAATGCTTTGTGTTTTGACGAGATGCCCTCTCTACTAACAACTTTCTTCAGAGTAAAACCTGGGTGTAAAACGATTTAGTAAAGAACTCATCCCTGTGCAATGACTTGCTCTCTGATTGAAAAGAGTGTATGAATGGGTTTACAAATAGCAGGGTCTCTACTGACATGTCTGAACAGAGTATAGGATCGTAAAGTGCTCAAAGTTCTCCCAAGTGATCCCCATGCATAGTAGGGTGTGGAGAAGGACTGGCCTCTCTGCTAAGACCTCTATCTAGGATAACAGCTGTACGTACTAAGGTCTGGGGAGGGACTGGCTTCTCCGCTGTGATCACTTTCTTGCATAACGGACGTGCATAGTAGAGTGTGCAAAGGGACTGGCCTCACTGCTGAGACCTCTCTCTTAGATAATGGGTGTGCAAACTAGAGTGTGGAAAGGGACTGAACTTTCTGCTGCCACATCTTGTTTGGATATCAAGTGTACACAGTAGGATGTGGAAAGGGACTGGTCTCTCTACTCTGTCTTGCATGACAGGTGAGTGGAGTAGGGTGTGGGGAGGGACTGGACTCTGCACTGAGACTTCTCTCTTGGATGACTGGGCGTTAGATTTGACAGTCTCTAGTTGGCACAGGTAGGTACTTGTGACAAATAGTCAGGGTAAGGGGGTACACTCGTAAAATAACCCCTGCTCACCCCCTTGGTAGCTTGGCACAAACAGACAGGCTTATCTCAGAGGCAGTGTGCAAAGCATTTGTGACCACATACAGTAACCTAGTGACAACACTACAGATGGACACCACACAGGTGTATATTACAAATAAGCATTCTTTATACAGAATTAACACAAGACCACCAACTAAAAAAATCCTCAATACTATACTTAAGATGGTAGTTTTAGCTTAGTTCAGTTCAGTTCTTAAATGCAACACTTTAAGTCAATGTACCTTACTATGCGTGACGCTTCCACAACAAATGTGTTGCAGCGATGGAAATGCAGCAAAGTTCCGTTGCAAAGAAATAAAGACGTAAAGATCTTCCAGATGCGGCACGCTTCTCCAATGATGCGAGAAGTCTCGATTCGATGTATCAGCTGCAGCAGCGACACCCTTGTTCAGCAATGCGATGGCAACAGTCTCGGCTGCGGCACTCTTCTCCGACTACAGCGGCGACTTCCAAGATACGCGGCAGAAGCTCCAACGGCAGCACGCTTCTCCGTGGATGCGAGGCGCTTTTCTTGATGCGGTGCAATACGACAGCTACAGCGGTGACATCCTCGATGCGACGGCAGCAGCCATGACGTCGACACGCATCTTCCTCGTTGCGAGATGCTTCTCTTGATGCGGTGCAATACGACAGCTACAGCGGCGACCCCAAGATGCGACGGCAGCAGCAGTGATGGCGACACGATTCCTCTTTGTTGCGGGATGCTTCTCTCAATGTGGTACAATACAGCAACAGTGACGACATCCACAATGCGACGGCAGCAGCAGCAGCAGCGACGGCGACACGCTTATCCCTCTTGAGTCGCGCTTCCAGCTCCTTGCTACACGCAGTCCCTGAGAAGGCCCCAAAACAGCAGCAGGCACTTTCAAAGAACTCTGGGGAGCTTGGGGTTTAAGCCTGTTGTCTCTGAGACTTCAGCAGGAGGCAAGCTCTGTTCCAAGGCCTTGAAGATCCTTACAAGTTGAAAATAAAGTACACAAAGTTCCTTTCTCCTTCCTTTGGCAGTCAGGCAACCCCTGCAGGCCAATCCCCAGGCAGCACTTCAGCTTAGGGATAGTCTCTCCTCAGTGTCTTCAGGTTCCTCTCCTCAGTAAAGGTTTCTTCTTATTTGTCCAACAGTGATCTAATTTCTTGGGAACAGTGTTCTAATATTTATACCCCAAAATCCTTTGTCCTCTGATGTCAGAGGGGCCTTTGCCCAGTCCAAACAAGATCTGGAGCACGCTGTTGACAAGACTCCTTCTTTCCACAGTGCAGGGCAGAAACAGCAGATGCCCCACAGGAGGTGGAGACAGCATTACAGAGGGAAAGCACAACCCTGGAGCACTTTGTTGACATGAATCCTTCTCTTCTTTCACAGTGCAGGGCAGAGACATCAGCTGCACCCCAGGAGGCGGAGCCAGCATTGTGGAAGGCAGGCACAGCCCTATTCAGGTCCCAGGTGCAACTCCTCCAACACATCTAGATGCATATCTCTCTATTCACCACTGGGCTGACTCATTCTGTCTCCTGGAATCCCCCAGCCCTGTCACTCAAACACCAGACAAGGAATACACAACCTAGCAGAGGTAGGCTTTGGATAGTTAGACAAGAAAATACCTACTTTCTAAAAGTGGTATTTTCAAACACAGAATGTTAAAATCAACTTCACTAAAAGATACATTTTATCATTCTGAGTTCAGGCATACTAAACTCGAATTTCTACCATGTTCCCTGAGTCAGTTAGGATTATAAAATGTAATAATTTAACGGCCCAATCTGGCCTATGGGGAACAGGTGGCCTTGCGATAGTGAAAAACAAAAATGGCTGTAATTCACTATTAGGACATGTCACACACACCAGGGCATGTCCTACCTTATATGTACAATCCACCCTGCCCTTGGGCCTACCATAGGGTTGTCTGATATGAAGAAAATGGAAGATTTAGGGACTGGCACGTGGGTGCACTTGCCCAGTCAGCATGACAGTACCGGACTGCACACAGGCTCTGCAATGGCAGACCTTAGACACACTTTTACAGGCTGCTTCTGTGGATGGCACAACCAGTGCTGCAAGTCCACCAGCAGCATTTAGTTTGCAAGGCATGGGCACTCCTGGTGCACTGTACAAGGGTCTGACAAGTAAACCAAACCAGTCAATTATGGGATCACAAATTCATACATTAATTTACAGTAGGGAGCACTCACACTGTGACACTGAACAGCAGTGGCACTGAACAGCAGTGGCACAGTGCCCAAAGCATCTAACACCAGCAAAAACACATGAGGCAACAGCAAAATTGGAAGGGAGACCCACGCCAATGGTGCCAGGTCTAACACTGGGTGTGTGTATGAAATTGTGAAAAAGGACTGACCTCTCCACCAAGATGCAAAGAAAATATGAAAAACCTCTGATTGTTGTTCTTCACTGCTCTATGAGTTTAATTCCTTTAGGAGTTCTTATCAAGGCAAAAAAGGGCAAGGCAAATTTATTTATTGATTTATTTTATAGCACTTGTAAGGCGCGCAGCTACCCACAAAGGGTTTCCCGGCGCCGGACCAGCATGAACACAATACCACTGGAGAGAGAATAGTCAAAGCATTTATTTGTTAAATAACCATGTTTTAACACTTTTCCTGAAATGCATGTAGCTTTCCTCCTTGCGTATGTGAATAGGCAGTGAATTCCACAACGTTGGGCCCAGGTAGGAAAAGGATCTCCCGCCTATTCTGGCCCGTTTAAACCTTGGAACTACAAAGTTTGCAGCTGTGCCTGAACGAAGACTACGGTTTGGGAGGTAGGGTTTAGCAAGTGCCTGTAAATATTTGGGGGCAGTGCCGGCTTTGATTTTAAATAAATAACTCAGGGCCTTGAAACGAATTCGGTTTTCAACCTTAAGCCAATGCAACTCCCTAAGATGTTTGGTAATCCTGGCGGATTTAGGGATTTTGCAGAGCAGTCTGGCCGCAGCGTTCTGCACTAATTGAAGACGCTTTATCACTGCCTTGTTTGAACCCAGGTATAAGATGTTACCGTAGTCAAGTCGGGATGTCACTAAGGCATTGACCACGGTCTTCTGGGTAGTGGGTGGCAACATCCAGACTATTTTGCGTAACCATTTAAGAATGGTAAAGCAAATACCTGCCACTTTATTTGCTTGTTGAGTCATGGAAAGACTGTCGTCTATAGTGACCCCAAGGTTTCTAACCTGAGAGGCTAAAGGTGGGAGTTTGCCTAATGATGATGGCCAGTGGGAGTCGTTCCAGAGGTCTTTACTATTTCCCAACAATAGGACCTCTGTTTTATCTCCATTTAATTTGAGTTGGTTGGCTGACATCCAACTAAATATTTCTTGGAGGCCTACTTTTAATGCAGAAGGGACAGACAAGTCGGATTTGGAGAGTGAAAACAGGACTTGCGAGTCGTCTGCATAAGTCATTAAACTTAGACCAAGGTTTTCTACAAGATTGGCTAGTGGTCGTAGGTACAAATTAAAAAACAGAGGGCTCAAGATGGATCCCTGCGGCACACCATGAGGAGAGTGGAATACCTCAGAACATGCCTCCGAAGAGGAGATCTGGAAAGTGCGAAGGGATAAGTAAGATCTGATCCATTTCAGAGCTTTGCCCTCGACACCATTCTCCTCCAGCCTGTCAATCAGTATGGAGTGAGAAATGGTGTCGAAAGCCGCACTAAGGTCTAACAAGACCAGTGCTACTGTTTGGCCGTCATCCATAAGCTCCCTGATCTTTTCTGTGACCCCGAGTAGCGCCGTTTCAGTAGAAAATCCACTCCTGAACCCAGATTGGGACATATGCAGGAGCTCATTGTTTTCCACATAGGTTGAGAGTGCCTTGTGTATATGCCTCTCTAAAAATTTTGAAAAGGCAGGCAATAATGAGATTGGCCGATAATTGGCCAGTATCATCGGGTCTGCACCTGGTTTTTTAAGTAGAGGGCTGACCATGGCATGTTTCCATAGAGCAGGAACTGTAGCTTGCTCCATGGAAGCATTCAATATCTCTGCTATGGGATTCAGAGCAGAGTCCTCTAAATTTTTTATGATACCGATAGGAATAGGGTCACGCGGGGAACCCGATTTGATCGATTTTAATAGTTCCTTCAGTGTGTCCAATTTAATGGGAGGCCAGGCTTCGAGATGACATTTTTCTCTAGGGACTAGGGCAGTGTTATCTTCCTTGTCTGTGGTCTTGCTGTCATTTTTCACACTAGAGACAATGTTCTCAATCTTGTTCGTGAAGAAAGACGCCAGGTCCTGGCATTTCTGGGTGTTAAGGGGGGTAGGTTCTGCTCTAGAGTTTTCGCCAGCTAATTCTTTTACCATGTTGAAGAGAGTCTGAGATTTGTTTTCGGCCATGTTAATGGTGTTTGTAACATAGCATGCTTTAGCTTTCATGCATGCTGAGTGGTAACAATTTCTGGCTTTTCGGTAGACTTCTTTTTGGTAGAGATCGTAATTTTTCCGCCACTGCCTCTCTAGAGACTTACAGGTAGATTTTTCTTTCTTCAGGGCTTCTGTGAACCAGGGGGCGGGAGGGCGGTGTACTTTCCCTTTGCAACGGGCTAAAGGCAGGCAAGTGTCAACAGCACCAGTTAGCCATAATTGTGTTGATTCTGCAATGCTATCCATATCTCCCTCTAAACATGGGTGACCCTCCTTCAAAGCATTGTTAAGGTCCTCCAAATTAAGGGATTTCCAGTTTCTTCTAAAAGATTCTGAAGGTGTCATAATTGGACCTTTTTTGGGCTTAAGTGAGAGTAAAACTTTGTAGAAAATGATCTGACCATAGAACAGGCGTGGTGTTAAGCCATGAAAGTTCTTTCAGATTTGATATTATGGGGTCTAGCAAGTGTCCAGCTTTATGAGTTGGACCACTATTTCGTAGCGTCATATCTAACACCGTAAGATCATCTATTAAGTTTTTGCAGGTCTTGTTATTATCATCCTCTAAATGAAGATTCAAATCTCCTAATAGAGTGAAATTTTGAGCTTTCAGCTGAAGCGGTAAGATATAATCAGCCAAATTTTGTGACCAGGAAGGATCATTTCCTGGCGGTCGGTATAACAGTAAGCCGGAAAAGGTAAAATTGGGATTGAGGGTAATTTTAAAAGATGCTGCTTCGCAGTTCGGGATAAGTGCAGGTTCAAAGTTGCACACATAGTCTCTGCTGTAAATAATAGCAATACCCCCTCCTGTTTGGCCTACCCGATCTCTCCTAGCAATAGCATAGCTCGGGGGGAGGGCGGATGCAACATCAGGGCCCGATCCATTATGAAGCCACGTCTCAGTTAAAAATATAGCACAAGGCTTATTTTCAATCAATCGGTGGAAGATATCTAGTTTGTGCTGAGGTAGTGAACGACAATTTATCAGGTAAAAGATAAAGTCATTAGAACTCTCTCTCTGTTGGTAAGGTCTAAAAGCAGTACCCTGTGGGGTATCAGGATAGGGCTGGACGTTAGTCAAGGTAAAAGTACAAATCGGGCATGTTTGTGCACCAGCTTGTTGCGGGTTCAAAATTATACAGGTGTCATGACTAATAGGGCGTAACGCCCTAATTAAAGCACCTGTTAGCATACCTGTGAACTGGGAAGGACGGAGATTTGTGCCCTATGTCCCGGTCTGGCCCGGACGGGCACAGACGGGCTGACTCTTGCTGGACTCCGGCGAAGACGAGGCGCGTCCGCTCAAAACGCGTCCGCTAACGCAGAGAGAGACCGTTTCCTTATGAAGCCGAGACTAGAGCGCTCTCACCGCTCTATCCCGCCCCAAAATGGCCGCCACGAAATTCCCTGCTGCTCGGTGCCTTGCCCTAAATCGGCAGGAAACGAGCGTGTGTGTGCTGGGGTGACTGCGTGTGGGCGACAGGTATGCTGAATGCAATTTTGTGGTATTTTAAAAGACAGAAATACAATTTATGTTCACAAATGATAATTTTAAAAATCGATTCAAAGTAAGGCTCCTAAAACTTTGCCAAGTCCTCTGACAAAGAATACAGCACAAACGATTTTGCCTGTCCTCTCAGTGATGTTTGGCAGAAAGATGATCACTGCCGAGTGCTTGCTAACTCGCAAGACACTGCCTGGGGGCTCCTTATGAAGCCGAGACTAGAGCGCTCTCACCGCTCTATCCCGCCCCAAAATGGCCGCCACGAAATTCCCTGCTGCTCGGTGCCTTGCCCTAAATCGGCAGGAAACGAGCGTGTGTGTGCTGGGGTGACTGCGTGTGGGCGACAGGTATGCTGAATGCACTTTTGTGGTATTTTAAAAGACAGAAATACAATTTATGTTCACAAATGATAATTTTAAAAATCGATTCAAAGTAAGGCTCCTAAAACTTTGCCAAGTCCTCTGACAAAGAATACAGCACAAACGATTTTGCCTGTCCTCTCAGTGATGTTTGGCAGAAAGATGATCACTGCCGAGTGCTTGCTAATTAAAAAAAGTTAATTAAAAAAAGCAAAATCATTTTTTTACATATAAATAAAACATGTTCATTTCAAATAAAACAATGGAGCCTATTTACAAACTGCATTTACTTGTATTAAAATATTACTACTAAAGTACTACAAAATGCACTACAAAATGCTATTCACAAAACATACATGTATAAATCACCACAATTGTATATCCTATATTTCCAATGGGGAGTCCCTCACACATGTAAGTTTATTATTTGGTGGTAAATGTGGGATGGAGCAGGAGGAGTGGCTGGAAAAGGAGCATACTTACTACTAAATGAGAGGAGTTAGTGTTAAAATCTAGATTGCGGCGTAAACATTATCGGCGCCATCTTGCTCCCTTTTCAGGCTCATATGTGCGCGTAAGTAGCAGCCATTTTGAATGCCATGGCCTCTCTGCCCACTGCCGATAGCCAGCGCGTCTCTCTCTCTCCCTCTCTGACCTCGCAAGCATCCCCCGCGCACTGACAGCCCCCGCTCTCACATGCTTGGGCCTTAAACCACCCCTTCGGCGCGGCCCCGCCTCGGAGCCACATCCCGTACCCGACTAACACCTCCCTCCGTCCCTTTCATGATCACACATCCTTTGATGAACCCCCTTCCTCTGTGCCCGACTGTCCGGCCCGATCCCAGGCCATCACCTGGCCCTGCGGATGCAGTTTATTGCCCCTTACAGTAGGAAGCTGTCCCTCTTCAAAGGATCTATGACTGATCAAAGCCCCCACCCCATGAGATACGATCAGCCGCACACATTCCGGGAATCGGCGGAATATCCAGCTGCGCGATAGTCATCACCTACTGAGATCGGGGTGGGGACTTCTACTGTAAATGTGTGTGGGAACGGGCTTGAAGCGGGGCTTCCGAGGATGTCTTTCCGTACTTCAAAGTATTGACAAGAACATGTTTCATACAATAAAGCCATAAACCCGTGTATAAGAGGCCAGGCCTCAGAGATGCGGTTAGAGCACCTCGAGAAGATACCCTGTTGTCTGTTTTGATGTGTTCTGCTCCGTCGGAATAAACCTCTGTTTCCTGCCTTCCAGTCTCCAGCGCCTGCCTCTTTGTTTGATAATTTCGAGTGGTATGAGAGGCGACTAACGCTGGGCAATACTTAAATATTATCGGTTGAAATCTGCCTACCCTTTTACAATTGGCGTCCCAAACGTGGGGCCCATCAGCGACACGTGGATCCAGTGGGAGAGGTCCTGACGACAGAGTGAACGACTGCAACGATCGGGAAGTGCACCTGCCCGATAGACCCTCGTCTGGCAACCGATCATCCGAACTTCACCGGTTCCGAGCAGACCTCTCTCGAGTGATCTACGGTCCTGACTGGGAACCATCAGGAGTGCCGCGGCAATTACGGAGAATAGAGGACGATCGGGCGCTGGAAGCGGAAGACGAGAAACTGTCCTTGCGGTCCGGGTAAGGTCGTGTAACACGACAAATTGCAAAACGATTGTTTGATTGTTTGAAAATACTAGTATTGCTCATTGATTGTTTTTGAGATATTCTCTGCCTGCAAACGGGGAAGAATAGAAATATTCTCTCTTCCTTTGCAGATAGGTAACGCTGACCTTTGTCCCCCTTTGTAATCTGTCGTGCCTATTTTTCTCCCCACTGATTGATTGATTGTCCGAACATTGATTGTTCGAAGTTGGTTCTTTTTGAGATATTCTCTGTTTGCAAATAACGTAGAATAGAAATATTCTGTCTAGTCTTTGCAAGTAGTGAAAGGATAGGTAGTGCGGACCTTTGTCCCCCTTTGTAATCTGTGATGCCTATCTTCTCCCCACTGATTGGTAGTTGGTTCAGCCTCGAAACAACGAGCAAACGATGATTTATTACTAGGCCCTCCAATCATCTACATGCCTCCTCCATACGCCCCTTCCCAAACCTTAGTACAACACCCGCAGCCCCCAAGTACAGGTGAGAATAGTGCCAGGACCTCGGTCCTCACGGCCTCCGCACCGGCCGAGCCCCTTGTACTCAACGCAGCGCAAACAGTAACACTAGATGACCCTGAAACTAGAAGGAAAGATTCCACTAGAATGAACCGATTAAGCAAAGATGAACGAGTAGGGATCGATAAGATAGTGAAGACACTGGTGGAACGAAAAGAGAGTGAAGAATACGTAACGGATATGTACAATTCTTATGCCAATAGCCACAGATGACACTTTGTTGTGCGATTTGGTTATCACACCCTCAATGCCTATGAGGATCGATACCAAGACAAAGGTCCTGAGAGCTTAACGACTCTGTATAGGAAAGTTGACATTGGGGATGAAGGCGAGTGTGATGTGACGGACCTCTTCACACGTACGCTTGAAGTCTTCCACCACCTCACTGAACAGAGACTAGAAACTAGCGCTACGACTCCTGTGGCGACCGAACCCCGAACAGAAAAAGCTGACACAATGATGCCTATAAAGGAGGCCGCCCCCTTCTGGGTTCCCCCACGAGGACAGGGAACGCATGATGATATTAACCACCAAGATGCGAGAGGGAGAGTAGTTTATAACTGGGTCTACCATCCATGGGATCGGCAAGACATCCTGACTTTCCGAAAATCCTTGCCTGATTTACGAAAGAACCCCACCGCCTTTTATACTGAATTAGGCACAGCCTTGGGTTCGACGATTATGACCCTAGCGGACATCGATTTGTTTTTCGGGCTTGTCTGCCAGCTGATGTGTGGAAGCAAATCCGGAAAGTCGACCACCTTGAGCTGTTCGGACATACCTGGTCACAACTCGATGGCATAGATAGGCAACGAGAGCCCGGACAGAAACCTTTAAAATCCATTTTAGACCTCCCAGACAAGATCGTCCAGAAATTGAAAACCCTGATCCCAGAAAAGAAGGTGGACTGGTCGATAGTAACGGCCTGCCGCCAGAAACCCAAGGAAGACGTATCAGAATACTTCTCCCAGTTTGAGATGGTGTTCTCCGATTACAGTGGCCAGGACATGACCACCGCAACCGGACATCATCTGTTTGTCCAGAATTATGTCAAAGGTCTGTCGCAGGAAGTCTCGCAGAAACTACAGACTAGCGAGAGTAGTTGGGCGGCCTCCAAACCTGCGGCTATCCTTCAGATGGCCCAGTACTACGAACATCAAAAGAATGAGAACGATAGGGCGACTGAGAAAAAGAAAAAGGACCTAAAAGAAAGGGTGATGATTGCACAGTTGCAAGGGGTGACAATAGGAAGGGAACAGTACAAAGGTAGTTACCAATCGAATGCTCCTAGAAATCCACCCCCAAGAGACCGTACATCCGCACCCTACGCTGGACGTAAAGACATCGATGAGAATCAGTGTGCGTTTTGCAAAGGATTTGGTCATTGGAAATCCCAGTGCCCGGTTCTGCAAGAAGCAAACAAAAATAGGGACACAAGAGACGTAGTGGGTGGGCCAAGAAATAGAGGACAGGGACGAGGGTACACGAACGACACCAATACCGACAGGCCAGGCAGACCGAACACGTTCGACCGTCCCCGACAGAACCAGTACCAACAGTCTGACTGCGACGACACCCGCGACTTCGCATAGGACTGCCAAGGGCAAGGGAGGGATCCAGTCGAGCTCCATGTTGACCAGCAAGGTCCTTATGTCACCTCTAAGGTCCTGGGTATGAAGTCTCCATTTCTGGTAGACACTGGCGCAACACGTAGCGCGTTATCTAAACGACTGATTCCAAGGGCACCCTTGTCTGGCTCACATGTAACATCAATAGGTTTTGATGGAACGCCCTCCACTAACCCCTTGTCCACACTGATCTCCTATGACTTGGAAAATAACACCACTGACACAACGTTTTTGCTCTCATCCAACACCCCCGATGCCATTATGGGACTTGATTTATTGAAACATTTCCGAGCTACTATTAGGTGTTCACAAGACGGGGTTCGAGTCATTCTGTACGACAACCCGACTCCGCTCATATCCTGTCCCACTCCACGCATGTTTTCCATCACTGACGCTGACTTGTCCCTACTCGACACTCTACCTCTGTACCTGTGGGCCAAAACTGACTCGGACGTAGGACGCATGATGATTGACCCTGTGCATAGAACTGTTCGACAGGACGCAGTGCTCCCAAAACTTCCACAATATCGGATATCGCCAGAGGGCGAGAAGGCATTGGTAAAGATCATCCAGTCCCTGATAGATGCAGGAGTGGTAGAGGAAGTAGTTACCAATGTTTGCAACAGCCCTATCCTACCCATTGTAAAGAAGCAGGGTGAAGGAGATGAGAAAGCGTACCGCTTCATCATCGACCTACGAGAGGTCAACAAAGTAGTTGTACCTCAGTACCCCGTAGTCTCAGACATCACCACCATTCTGACTCTGATTCCTTCCACTGCCACCACCTCATGGTAATCGACCTCAAGAACGCATTCTTCTCCATCCCCATCCACCCAGACAGCCGCTACCTTTTCGGCTTCACCTTAAAATCCCGCTCATATAGATTTTGTAGAGCACCGCAAGGCTACACTGAAAGTCCCAGCATCAACAGCCAGGCCCTCAAGAGACAGCTGGACGCAGTCCAGTTACCGGATGGAGTGGTGTTGATACAGTACGTCGATGATATCCTTTTGGCGGCCGACACCACTCCGCTTGCAGTCACAGCCACCATTCAACTCCTACACTTCCTCGTGGAAAATGGCCACAAGGTCTCCAAGAAGAAGTTGCAATTCTGCCAACCCCAGGTCACTTACCTAGGCCATCTCTTGTCCAAAGACGGGAGGAAACTTACGCCCGATCGAATTCCGACCATCCTAGGAACCCCTGTCCCTAAGACACAGAAACAAGTCCGCTCCCTAGTAGGCCTCACCTTCTTCTGTCGACAGTGGGTACCAAATTTCAGCCTCATTGTGAAACCACTACTTTCCCTGCTGGCCAAAGATGTCCCCTTCCCGCTCCCTTGGATCCCCAAATGCCAATCCTCCTTCAGAGAACTACGAGACGCCCTTTGTTCTGCACCAGTCCTTGGAACCCCCGATTACACAAAGCCCTTTTCCCTCTACACTCGCGAAAGGGAGGGGTGCGCTTTGTCTGTCCTGACTCAGTCCATTGGCCCCAAGCAACGCCCATGTGCCTACTTCTCTGCCACTCTTGACCCCGTAGCCAGAGCTTTGCCTGCCTGCCTTCGAGCTGTAGCTGCCGCTGCTATCTCTATCTGACAGAGTGAGGGGATCGTGCTCTCGAACTCCCTTACAGTGTTAGTGCACCATGCGGTTGATACCCTCCTAAACCAGACTAAGACGCAGCATCTGACTAGTGCACGACTGACTGGGTACGAACTGACTCTGCTTGCACCCCATATCACACTGAAAAGATGCACCACGCTGAATCCAGCCACTTTGTTGCCCCTACCTGAGAACGACCCCAATGTGTCCCCTATACATGACTGTGTGACCCTCACGGACGAACAGACCAGGAGTAGAGTTGACCTCCGAGACACTGCTTTTCCAGATCCCGACGGAGAGCTATGGGTAGATGGCTCTTGTATCAAACTCCCCGATGGCACCACCTCAGCTGCTTATGCAGTTACCACAGCCCGAACTGTAGTTGAGACCGCCCGCATCACACAACGATCTGCACAGGCAGCGGAACTGATTGCCCTCACACGAGCGTGTATCCTAGCAGCCGGGACGACAGCGAATATTTACACAGACAGCCAGTATGCCTTCGGGGTGGTTCATTATTTCGCGCTCTTGTGGAAGGAGAGGGGATTCCTGACCTCACACGGCACACCCATCCTACACGGAGATCTAGTCTCCGCTCTGACTGAAGTGGTCCTCCTTCCCAAACAACTTGCTGTAATCAAATGCCAGGCACACAAAAAGGTGACGGACATCATTGGGCAGGGGAATGCACTGGCCGACATCACTGCCCGGACCACAGCTGAGAATAGGACAACGACACGCATGTATGTGACCAGGTCACAAACAGAAAAATGGAAGGACGCTAGGGAAACTATTAGGGACATCCAGATGGCCAGCTCACCCCACGAACTGACTAAATGGGCACGGGTGGGACTGAAAGACGATGAAGGCTGCTGGTGGACAGAAGACACGAACAAATGGTTGCTACCCAACTCATACCTGATCCCCAAACTGACCATGGCACACTCCCCTGCACACATAAGATCAGCCCCTATGGCCGAACTTGTCTCCAAAGTTTGGCACAATGACAAGATCACAGACTCAGCCAAACGCCTAGTCCAACAATGTCTGATATGCCTGCAACACAACCCTGGGAAAGGAACTGTCGTACCCCGGGGAGGGTTTGGGGTCCCCAATCATCCATTTGAAGTCCTACAAATGGACTACATCCAACTAGAAAGATGCCAAGGTCTGAAATATGTACTTGTTGTCGTGTGCGCATTTAGCAAGTGGGTGGAAGCCTAGCCAACTCGCGACAACACTGCCATTGCTACTGCAAAGGTATTACTGAAGGAATTCTTCCCTCGCTACGGCCTTTGTCGAATTTTGTGGAGCGACAATGGCCCCCACTTCATAGCCAAAGTCATCCAACTCATCTTGAAGGGGTTGGGTGTCAAACAAAAATTTCATGTAGTCTTCCACCCCCAATCTGCCGGGCTGGTTGAGCGACATAATGCCACGTTGAAGCTCAAACTAGCTAAGATAGTGGCTACTACAGGACTGAAATGGCCAGATGCTCTCCCACTGGCATTGCTATCGATGCGTTCCACCCCCACCAAACACCATTTGACCCCTTACGAGGTTGTTTTCGGCCGACCTATGAGCGTTTGGTCTGCACCGAAACCGACATCCATTCACGACGTCCCAGACGTCCTAATGTCTGACTATTTGTACAATCTGTCTGTTATCCATCAACAGGTGCTGCAGGCCATCCCCGATGCTTCCAGGGGCCCCGGACACGACCTCCAACCTGGAGATTTCGTGCTAGTCTGAAACTTCCAGCGTGCAAAGAGTCTGGAACCTCGGTGGACGGGCCCCTGGCAAGTCTTGATCACCACCCGAACAGCTCTTCGAGTGGAAGGGAAGAAACACTGGCTGCATGCACATCATTGTAAGAAGATCTCCTCAACCCTGACGACGACCGAAGACGTGGCCACCCAAGAAGAGCTCCTGAACAAAGACCGACCATCCCTGAGCTGTTACCCTGATACAGAGACACTTGAACTGGCGGAATTCCCCGATCCCATATAACCTGCGACGAAAGGAGGGAGCTTCGGCTAAGCAGACCACTGGCTAAGTTACAATTCTCAGAGCGGCGGCCTAACACTACTAAGGCTGCCAGGAGAGAAGCCAAACGAAGTCTGTGGTTCTGCCCGCTACCGAGCCCCTTGAAAATGATGGAAGCGCCCGATACGAAGATGATGGAAGCACCCGACACGAAGGTGATGGAAGCAACCGGACATCCGAAGACCTACTACAGAAACCCAAAGACTGACAGGTTACACAGCTCAAAGACTATTGCCCTCTTTATCGCCCTTCTCTTTTGCCTCCTCCTCATGACTACCCTCTGGATCGTGGAAGAGAGCCCACCAGCTCATAAGACATTTCTAACTACTGTGCAGCCTACCACCATGAAAGAACACTACCTGGTCTCTCTTTCACCTCAACTCCGAGAAAGACGTAAGGAGTTCTGGAACAACTCCTTCGTGCAGTTGCTGCACCAACACAACCTTGCTGCCAATGCCACAAATTGCTGGATCTGTGGGTTGATACCACATGCCACTGGACATTCCATCCCCTTCATCCCGTCACCTTTCTCTGTCCATGGTTCCTGCCTTGCTTGGCTGATCCTCTTGCAAGAGAGTTACAGGGATAATGCCACTTCCAGCAAAACTATGTCGCACTTTTATCATGGGGGCTGGCTGAACAAAACAGGAAGAACTGCTGCTCCCTTTTGCCCTCTGACATCCAATGCCTCTGTTCACATGGACATCCCTGCCAAAGAACGGATTGAAATGCAGGTGTTCAACAACCCAGCCAGACCCACCTTCTCTTACCTCCAAAAATGAGCAGCTGCCACCCTGACTGTAGCCCTGTCTGTCATCAACATCTCGGGCCTTGTATGCATCGAAGGCCTTGGGACACAGTTGGTGGGCCACAGCACTTGCCGCATCACCAGAACTTTGGACTCAACTGATCCACCCTCTTTTGTCACCTCTCCAAACATGTACTTTGTCTGTGGTACAAAAGCCTACACTTGGCTCCCAAAGGGCTGGGGAGGTACCTGCTACATTGCCTTCATCCTTCCTCCAACCTATGTGGCCCCAGCAAACCATCACCGACAAAAGCGAGCGAGAGACATTGAACAAGCCGACTCCACCGGAGCACAGTTCCTGGATGCAATAAAGGGACTTGTTCCGCTCTGGGGTCCGATGGCGAACAGCCGTGCCATCCGACATTTGACCCAGGCAGTCGAAACGACAATGAACATTACAGCTGGCATCCTCACAAACAATACAGCCGAGCTTCAGGCAGTCCGCCTGGTGGCCCTTCAGAACCGTCTTGTTCTAGACGTTGTTCTAGCGGATCGTGGAGGAGCATGCCGTATCATTGGGTCCAGCTGCTGCACCTACATACCAGACAATTTGCACTCAGTCTACAAAGCCATTGAACACCTCCACAGACTTTCCTCAGAAGTTCATCAGGAACAAGAAGAATGGTCGCTTGGGAGTTGGTTCTGAAGTGCTGTAAAGGACTGGGGGTGGAGGTTGTTTATGATCATATTGATACCGATTGTCGTAATATGTGGATTCTGCCTGGGTGTTCAATGCTTGCCACCCCTGTGCTCACTTTTTGCTAACTGTATCTGCCCTAAGACTCTGGACTTTGAAGCTGAACGCATGAAAGCTTTGTATGATGTAGAAATCCGTAATATGATGGGGATAGACATAGATTGACAAGCTGGCTAGATATGTTGAAAAGGGAGGACTGTTAAAATCTAGATTGCGGCGTAAACATTATCGGCGCCATCTTGCCCCCTTTTACAGGCTCATATGTGCGCGTAAGTAGCAGCCATTTTGAATGCCATGGCCTCTCTGCCCACTGCCGATAGCCAGCGCGTCTCTCTCTCTCCCTCTCTGACCTCGCAAGCATCCCCCGCGCACTGACAGCCCCCGCTCTCACATGCTTGGGCCATAAACCACCCCTTCAGCGTGGCCCTGCCTCGGAGCCACATTCCATACCCGACTAACACCTCCCTCCGTCCCTTTCATGATCACACATCCTTTGATGAACCCCCTTCCTCTGTGCCCGACTGTCCGGCCCGATCCCAGGCCATCACCTGGCCCTGCGGATGCAGTTTATTGCCCCTTACAGTAGGAAGCTGTCCCTCTTCAAAGGATCTATGACTGATCAAAGCCCCCACCCCATGAGATACGATCAGCCGCACACATTCCGGGAATCGGCGGAATATCCAGCTGCGCGATAGTCATCACCTACTGAGATCGGGGTGGGAACTTCTACTGTAAATGTGTGTGGGAACGGGCTTGAAGCGGGGCTTCCGAGGATGTCTTTCCGTACTTCAAAGTATTGACAAGAACATGTTTCATACAATAAAGCCATAAACCCATGTATAAGAGGCCAGGCCTCAGAGATGCGGTTAGAGCACCTCGAGAAGATACCCTGTTGTCTGTTTTGATGTGTTCTGCTCCGTCGGAATAAACCTCTGTTTCCTGCCTTCCAGTCTCCAGCGCCTGCCTCTTTGTTTGATAATTTCGAGTGGTATGAGAGGCGACTAACGCCGGGCAATACTTAAATATTATCGGTTGAAATCTGCCTACCCTTTTACATAAGGAGGGGTTCAGGGAGAAAGGGGGAAATTTTTAGAGAAGAACATGTACCGAGCCAGCGAAAGAGTAAGCCAATCACTATTCAAAAATGACATTTCTAGAATTACAACAGCCAAATGGGACGTATAATAAAACCCCATAAGGAGTAAACTTACATTAAATTAAAATATTTAAAACAGGCAAAGAAAACATTTATTAGTCAATAACATATTGCAACAGCTTTTTTGAATTGACAAAATATTGGAACAATAATTTCCATAAAAATAGAATTAAATTACTTATAATCAATTCTATACATCATGCTTATTAATTAATAATGCCTATTACAAACAATGGGATTTTTTTAAATGTACTCTTCAGAAAAATAGTTTATTTTAATTTAATATATTTATAATAAATAAAGATTTAACTAAGAAATACCTACATTGTTCTACATTTAATCAAAAATATATACAGCTGCATTAATATAAAATGCAATAAAATATGTTTAATATTTTTTTTGAGGTAGGTTTACTTTTTATTTACTTTCTCTATACTTTAATATAGAGAGACTCCACAATTGGAGTGAAGATCATCCTGTGGGAACGTTAGTTAAAACCCAAAATGGTTAAAGTACATTCAGGCAGAGAACTAAATCTCAAATCAGACATGTATGTTTTTTTTAATGACTAGGGCCCTAGGTTACTAAAGGGTAAATGCCAAATTGAACAAGACTGAGAGGTTCTGAAGGCAAATTAAGATCATTTATTTCTAAAGTTTCTTCCTGGAAACAGGCAAAATATGCAGTAAACACTTCAGGTACTGTAGAAGAAAGGTACTTCTAAACATATTTTAATGTCATAATTAGAGAAGGATAAAAACAGAATCATTCCAGAGGAGAAATGCATAGCAGCCTATTCACAAAGGGAAATCTACTTATAGAAATCTCTTCACAAGTTAATTTCTATATACGCCTATGCTGGATCTCTGCCAATAGAAGGAAATAATCCAAAACACATAACAAACCAAGCATATAAATATAGCGCATATTTTTCTCTGCCTTAGTCCTGTAGGGCTGCCTAACTACCAGGATGCCACACAACGCTTACAGGTTCAAAGGTGCATGCAGCACCACTCAGGTGGAAGAGGAAATCCATGGAGAATAATACAGACCTTGTAGTTACCCTTGTTGTCGTTTATTAAAAGGAGACACATGGTAATTTTCCTTACACTGTCAGTGGAGCAGAGAAGGCTGCTACATGGCAGGAGTTGGTACACTATATCGGTCAAGTGCTGGGCGTGATGGTCTCATCTTCTTTTCTCATCGAGACTGACAAATATAAAAGTGACTCCTTCCTGTAGCCAATTTTGCTTAACATGTGCAGATATTTGGTAGTAGCAATAATTGTCTCTCTAGATGGAGGAACAAACTAGTAAAGTATAAAAACTCCAGTGAAGCACGAGATTCAAAGAAGTGAATAGTAAAGCAATCTAGTTCTGCAAACTCTGGACCAGAGTAGATGAGGGCTGGATTCAGCTGGTGACGAATTCCAGAGAATGGAGCAGGATTCCTAAAGATGATACAGAATTCTATGAGATAAAACCATCCCAGGACATGGAGCAAGATTCCAGGGGTTGGAGCTGGGTCACAGGGGCAGAAGAGTTACAGGAGGAGAAGCTGAAGAAGCAGAAGCAGGAATCCAGGAGCAATGAGGCAGGAGGAAGCACACTACCATAGTTATTTGAATGTTTGTGATACACGGAATGGCAGGTTCCGACTTCTTAAATAGCGAGAAAAAGAAAGTTGGAAGATAGAGGAAACAGTAATTCATATATCAGAGTTGGTTCCATGGGGATGATTCCATTGGGATTGTGCCATTAGTTGAGAATATGCAGGAAGCCATGTTAGTTTGGAACTAACAGAATTCCCCTCCTCCTTTCAAATGACTCAAAGGGAAATGGCTTGTTTCAGAAATGGTAGCATGCAGTGTATTACTTGTGACCTTAAAATTAATCGTAAAGACACAGAATTCTGTGGCTGATCATGAAGGGCACCAAGAGAATGGGACCTTAATTCCTCACAAAATGCTAACTCGAACATTCTGTTTGAATGTATTGCACTTGACCACCATGTTCTTGCTCACTGTCTAAGTACTGACACTGTAACCTGAAAAGGTAAGAGAGAATTGCTGGTCCTGCTCCTTTGAAGTATGTGGCACAGCCATGCCCCTGGTGGAATACAACAGCAGCAACTGCATTAGTGGTGGATGTGCAGACCGTGGAGGACCTTAAGTGTGGTATCAAAAGAGTAAGCAAGCGAAAGAGAATTTTTACCAGGATACAGTTGGCAAATGCTCTTCCTGGAGGCAGACCTAGATCCTGTCTTCACATCAATGCTCCCTGTTTTAGGAAACCCCAACATAAGGGGGGGCAAGAACTCAACACCCCTTTCACACATACAGTTCTTGTATCAGCACTGGTGCCACTCTCTCCTTCCTTCTACCATTCACAGATAGATAGACATCATACACGTCTGACTATCTAAAACACATTAGACCCACTGAGAACATATTACTCGAATCATGCCTAAGTAACCGACTTAGTAACTGTTAGAAATTCTTCCCTCTTCTCTTCCTTCCCTCTTTTCTCCACATATAATTGATCAATAATTGGGCAAAGCAACACATGTAGTTACCAACAAGTAAAATAAATAGTTTTTGGAGTGTGATTGATGCTATAATGAGCTTCCATGTTAATGGGTGTGGCGAAGTCCTTATTGCTAAATCCCTCCTGTCATGTAGTAGCAAGTATGTTGAATGTGTTGAAAGCCTTGTTAGAATATGTGATTTTTATTACTTGCATTTACAAAGAGTTTGCAATAATTTTTTAATAAAAAAATAAATAAAAAATATACAAAATATAGAATGCATTTTTTAAGATATTCAAAAACATGTTGCAACTTATTTATACTATGTACCGTTAGTGCTGTTCCATGCCTCCATTAATTTCTATGAAAGCGTAACAGTACCAGTGGTTGGCCATTTGTGGAGCCTGGTTTACTCGTAGGCTTTGCTGGAGTAGATGTGTTTGGTTTTGTAGTAGATTTAGGTGTAACTTTTGAAAAAAGCAATTACTCTTTTAAGTGTGTGTGTGTGTGTTTTACCATTGATCATGTACTTGTCCTCCCTAAACTCTCCTTACATTTCACCTAACTTCCCCCACTAATTAGTAATTATTTCCCATTTTCCACCCACGATGCTTTGCCCTCTCACGTTTATAACAAAAAAGAGATTTTTACATTTGTGGCTGAGATCTACACACAAAAAAGAAAAGGCAGTAAGAGGCGGAGATTTCTATGGGGAGATTTGTGAAAAGTATAGGTGAGTATGAAAAGTAGAAATACCATTTCATTTCGGTACTCAAAAATGCCCTCGTGTGTAGGCCACGTAGTATTTAGAATGTCATAAAATAGAGGTGCAGTTAGTAAATCTACACCACGATCATGTGACTGGTTAAATAATAAACTGTTACTAACTGAAAAAAACTCCATAGCAGCATTTTATGATGATTGAGTTGAAAGCCAGCCACGGTAGAGGACGTTCTGCAAATTAAGGAAACGCTTCAAGGGTTAATAGACGTGTTACAAACCTAAGACCGAGTTCTTAATCATATATAATTTGCCTCAATAGTGATATTGTATCTCCTTCTTTCTTTGACTACCGATTTAGTTATTTTGCCTTTCTACCCAGTGTCTTTATTATGATTGAAGCGTGGAATATGTATCAGTCTCACTTCATATTAACCTTTTCTTATGAACCCCCATTGTCAGAATAAAGTATTTGCTCATTACAAGAAGTTATTACGGAGGGACAAAGGCAGATTTGAAGAAAAACTGAATCTTTAGGTGAACTGGGAATATTCGCCTTTTTAAAGGTCATATGATTTTTTATCTCCAGACCACATTTGGCAGTCTTGATATCACATAATGAAAAACTATATTAGCAGCTCAGATTCAGAATATTAATAAGCGTGGCATGTGCATGAATATTAAACACACCGAGCACTGCTCAAATATGTTATCTTCTAAAGACATTATTAAAAATGAGTATTACCTTTCTCCGAAAAATTTATAACAGATTTTCCATGCAGACATGCCAGCAATACTTAGCAAAAAGATATCTTAATTTTATAAATATAGAATGACGAAAGAAGCAAGAAGAACGGAACTATTAAAGAAGTGCAAAATATTATTTTTCATTTTGGGTAACAGAACTGTGAGCTAGAACTGTGGGACGATAACTAACAAAGTATTTATGAAAATGAAGTACATCTGTCTCACAAGCTTAGAAAGTACATATTCCAAGCAAAGCAAAAACTACGCCAATGGTGTAGAAGCAAGCTATCAAAAATACACATATATTGTAAAGAAGCATATATTTGTCTCACAAGAGAACACATATTTCCACAACACATCTTAATTTCCTCCACCACCATGTGGACTCTTTATGTACTTATGGTCCTTCACACTTGCTTTAATAAGTACTATTTTTAACTTAGGATTCGGAAAACGTACAGATTTGCAATGCTGAACATTTGAAACACTCTCAAAATTAAGAATGTGTGGGTATTTACCACATTTCCTACACACTCAACTACCTCTTTCTATACCATACACATAATCTCGCCCATCAACTGTCATGTATTGTTGGTGTAACTATTTATGAAGATACCCATAAGTGAGTGCTCCTTTTGTTATATGTCATTTGAACACAATGCAGAAATATAATTTTTTCAATGAAATAATATATGAATTGGTTGATACAAATACAGACTCGAGCTCACATATTGGCCTTGATTAATGTGGGATGGACATGAATGTCTCTGAGTATCAGTGCACAACCGATACCACATCCACAATGACAATGGATGGACATCTAGTATTTTTTAACAAATGATGTGCTTAACAACGTGTTCACCGATCACCAAACGGGTATGACAGTGACATTTGGATGCACAGTAGTCTCACTATGTACTTCACATAAACATGTCAATCAAAATGACTCCATCAGCATTATTACGCCATGTGCACAAGTTTCACATGTAAAACTCTAAGATATTGGGATGTTGTCAGGTGCACACCAGATTAAGACATACACAGGCACAGTTGTCTCTGTCAATATGTACAGACCAGTCACCCCTTAACTGGTCACATGACACACACAGCCCTTCACACTTCAATGTCCAAGACAGACAGAGGCAACAGAAAACAAACCCTCTTCCAATGTGAAGAACTATTTGAGGCTGCATTCACCATTTTAGACTAGTCATTAATATGTTTGGATCGAAATAGAATATTAACAGGAACGCAGTTCTGCTCTTGGGGATGGGGCATTATATAGCTTAGAGAATTCATGTGGGTGCCGTCTTCAACCATATATTATACCATTGCCACAGGCGTAGGGACCTTTTTTAACGTCATTCGGTATTTATTAGCCCATTACTTTATAATCTGTACTGCATAATACATGTACAGCCATATATGGTAAAATATTCACCAGTACAAAGCCCTTCCCAATTCCAGAATTGGGATCTCCAAATATTCACCAATATAAACCCTTTCACATATTAGGTATTTCTGCAGATTGTGCTACCTTGTCTGAAATTTCTATTTACAGAACTTGATTAAAACAATGGTTTTGCAATAGACTCGGAAATTCAGTAGTAAATAACGAATTATTTTTATTCTATTTGGGAATCAAAAATTTGTGGAATGGCCTCATTTGTATGTCCCACTAGCTTGGCATTATTCAGCCCACCTGAAAGCAAACTTGAAACCCCCCAGAGATCCCCTTGAATGGTCCAATGGCAATTTTATACAGAATCAAGGTCTATGTCAATATGTTTTAACCCCTTTTGTTTTGTGGGGCTTATCACATTTCTTTTGTGAGAAGAAACTATTCTCAAGTCCACAATAATCATCACAAGCTAACATCAGTTTGGAGTTCGGTCTCAAAAAATAGATTCCGGCAAGACAATGTGCCCTAATAAAATTTTACTAGAGAATGAGGGCAGCAAAGGAAAACTCCCTCACCCACCATTGCTGGCTGAAAAACAATCTAGACTAATGAACTCAGTCCACTCTGTTTTACTGCAATCACTCTCATCTCTAAAGTTAGAAGAGGTTTGGCACACAATACCTGCTTACTCTGAGTTCAAACAAATAACTAACAAATCCATTAGTCTACAATCATTGCTCATTGACAATGCTACCTGGAGGAATAAAAATCATGCATGGGTGGTGATGCCAACATATAAAACTCTAAAACCTCAACCGTATTTCAGGAGCACTTTACAGGATCAAAAAGCTCAATCTGATGTTATTGAGGCTTGGGGTATATCCGTCTAAATATCTAACCCCAAAATGGAAATAGGCTTCGCCAACCCTGGAATGTCACCTTTGTGGTCACGGCAGTGAATCACTACTCCACCTACTATGCACTTGCCGGCTCTTTTACCCCTTTGCAAAATGCTTTTATGGCCAACACTGAAGCAAGAACGAATAAGAATTTGATGATCCGCCGTTATAAATTCATTCGCAGGATCAACAGTCCAGCTGGCATGCAAGGCTGTGAAGGTTCTCAGCTCAGCACTAAAGGCGCTAGGAAAAAGAGATAGATGAATCTAGTCCACCCATTAGGGGCCTTTGCTTCTCCACTTTACTCTAGAAAAAGTCTAGGAACTGTAAATCAACTCGTTAAATGGTGCTTCCAATTAACATCCCAGCTTGAGTCACACAAAGACAGCAACTTTACAGGTCAACAGAACTGCACCGAACATAAAAAGAAACGCAAAAAGGCTAATCCTCCAAACAGACAACTTCAAGCCTAACAGGCCCAAAGAAGAAAACACAGAACTCACACATAGTCACATGCTACTATCGCACAGGGACCCTGACGAGACTGGACACTTTCAAAGTCAACAAGTACATTGCACCAGCACTTAACTCTTTAATTACGTTACGGCATAAACTTTCTAGTTGTCATCTTTGCTATGTTGTTTGACTGTGTGCAATTGGCCTAATTCTTATGCATTGGATGTCACATCTACTGACCTCAGGGCTGGTAGCCTTAGGCTCCCTTGAAGTTATAGGACCCTGCTATATTATCAGTTGTAAATTTTATGTTAGCAACATTGTAAAGTACAAATGTTCAATGATTTTAATTACTACTCTGGTTGTATCATATTTTGCTTTTAGGTTTTTAAATTAAATTGAATAAAGCATATTTTTTCCCTCACTCTTTTGGGAGATTTTTTTCCTTCTCTAATTGAGATATTATGTAATTACCATTTCAAGTGGCTGAGTCTTACTTTTTAATGAGTCTGTTACTTTAGTAACAAGCATTTGCAATGCAATAGGTCTCACATTTGCAGGAATTTAGGCAATTTGCATTGTAAATGACAATGCCTTTCATTTTATGTTTTAAAAACCAACATGTAAAATAAGGCATTGTCATTATCAATTCCAATAGATCAAACTCTTGCAAATGCGAGACCTATTGCACTGCAAATGCTTGTTCTTTATGTTTGAAAGACCAAGCATATAACAAAACGCAATGGTAATGGCCCTGGTACAACCCTGACGAAAAAAAGAATGCTGCTGAAGCATTTCCTGCTGCAGCTGGTAGTCAGATGGCCTATGAATAACTGGTCCCTTCAGCACTCTGTACTTTGAAACGTGTGAGCGACCGGTGAGGTGCTGCAGCTGCCTCCTCACAAGGGAAGGAAAGCGGAGGTGGGGCTTTAAGTGCCTGCTCTGACACTGGACTCGAGCTGGGCTGCTGCTGGAGAGTCAAGCAAGGAGGCCCCACACCCGCTGCTTTAGGGAAAGTAAAGAAATAGGAAAAAAGTCTATTTTTTCCATTTTCTTTGCTTTTGAAGCAATGGCAGCAACTGCATGTTTGCTTAAAAGGTTTAAAGCTAAAGAGCGGGTGCCAGCCTTGTTACAAAAAATAAATACATAAAAAAAGAAAAAAAGCATGCAGCCAAGTGCGGGATCGCAAGGAAACAAAAGTAAAGTGCAGTTCTGTTATTAGTGCTAAGACTGCCGCATTAGTTAAATAAAAATAAATAAAAAACATTGTGGGTGAGCATATCCTGTCTGCAAAACCAGTCAGGAGAAAGCCCTTCAGGAAAATAGTGCTTGGAGGATGCAATTAAAACATACCATGTACCAATTCAAGTAAAAGAGCCAGTCCTCATCGGAGGTAACAAATGCAGACAAGGCGGGACTAAGGAGGGACTAACAAGCATATCTACACATCAGAAATCAATATTCACAAAGGACAATGACACAATCCAATGAAAAATATAGGCGAAGAGTGGGTGGAGGTACAAGTCCATACCTGAATACAGCATGCCTCGCAGAGCAGTGCATGCGCTGGCCAGGCTTGACCTAAAAATGACAAATGCTATTGTAAACGTGTTAAAATACAATCACTCTGTGGCCCTATTGAAGTGAAAGGGACATGGTTTGTTTGTTAACATGAGATCACCACCCCCTTAGGTGAATGGTTTGCCTTTGTGCAGAGTACAGACCATCTCATGGGAATCGTATCTCATAAGTTTTACTGATGATTGTGGCGTTCATTTGTCATTTTTGGTGAAAAGCTCCACTTTTAAATTGTAGAGGCTAGAATGAGACTCAAGCAATTTCATTTAGGTCTAATGAATTAGTCTGATTCCTTTTTCCTGTTATGAGGTACAGAGCAGGATAGATATCATTTCAAGCTCACTTTATGTATTGGTAAACATACATCAGCATACAAACAAAACATGTGTTGTCTTGCCGCTTTCTGCCACTTCAAGAGCATCTGTGCTCCACCTTGTCAAACCATGCAATCCAGGCAGAGGTGATTGATATTCCAGTCAGGACACTTCCTCTCCAGGTACTATTAATCAAATATTGATTTTCTGGCATTTGCCAAAGTCTGTTAATGATGGAATGGTCTTGTCATGTCCAATAGGAAACTGTTACAATAAACTTGTATGGTAATACAGATTGTTTACTATTACGTGGAGAAGTCAGTATGATCTTTCGTTTATATCTTGCATTTAAAAACAGTTAAAATTGACCTGAATAAAATCAGCGAGATGCAGAATGTCTGAGTATTTACTTACCAGCAACATTAACCTCTCTATATTAAAACTGGGGCACAGCAATAGTAAGAAGGGTTCATTGCATCAAAAATTGGAGGAATATTTGAAATATAATACCAGGGAGCTTCATAATCGAAATGATTAAACCAACTCTTCGAAGAACTCAATCCTTGAATTATCTGAATACATTACTGTGAGACTCTCACTGATTAGAAGAGCATCTCAGCAGCTATAGCATAAGTCCTTACTCCCCTTCTTTAAGTCAGAAGCCCTCCCAACATATGTGATGGAAGAGTTCCAGAATAGCTAAATTCCAAATATATGTTCAGAGACCTGTAACATCAAACTATGCAATGCAGTACTAATGATTGAATCCTGGATGTGACTGAATAAAAATAAGACTTAAGTCATCCCTCAAGTTCAGAATTTTTTTTATTGGGAAAAAGAACATAATAGGATACAACAAAGAAGAGCATTAAAAAGAATAAAAAGTATACAATCCGTATTGGTTGAAGTAAATGATTTACATAGGTAGAAAACAGAAAGCATTATAGGTTGGTAGAACATTCAGAGTGTCAATATCATAAATGTTATAAAATAGAGAGAAAGATTCAAAAAAGAAAAAAAAGGAAGTACAAGTTATGATATATAATAACAATGTAACATAGAAGTCTAACTGTATAATAGCATAAAGGAAGTCATGGAGGTTTAGCTACTTCTTGTTGCAGAGGTGTTAGAGAGGGAGCGCGCCCAGCACTGGTGTCAATGAATGATGTAACTGGGTCCCATAAATCTAAACGTTTGGAAGCTAAGTGTTGGGGATAGACAAATGTGGTGTCTAGTCTATGATTATAGCAGACCGCATACCACCATGCTTGATATGAAATTTTGGTAAAATCTTTCCAATTTTTGGTTACTTGTTGAAAAGCTACTGCAATTAGTAAAACAATTATGTTAATGCATGTAGTAACGGATTTCCAAATCGGAGATAAACTGCCTAAAAATATATGTAAAATGGAAAAGGGATGATTAGAGTGGAAAATAAATTTATTTGGGACCATACTTTTATCCAAAAGTGCCAAACAAATATACAATTAAAAAGCATGTGTAGTAGATCAGCATGTGGTGACGAGCAGGACCAACAAGTGTGAGAAGTGGTAGAGCAATGTGTATGCAGGACAGAAGGAGTAAATAAAAGTCTTTTATATATAAAGAAGCGTGTCTGTGTCGTATTAGCAGCTCTAGAAGACTTGCGAAGATGAAGCCATATTTTGTCCCACAACTCCACATTCCAAGAAATATCTAAATCTGTCTCCCAAGACAGTTCCGTCTTGGTCTTGACTCTTGGGTTCGAAGGAGAATGCAAAAATGTATAGATCACCGAAGCTTTAGAGTTGCGGAGTAGCAAAGAACGCAAATTATCAGCATGAGTATGGGAGGAAGAAGCATCAGCGGGAGAGGATATATAATGTAAAAAGACGGATTCAATGGCACATAACAGAAGAGAGTATTTAGCACTGAAAGAGTGAGGAAGATCGAAAGCAGCAGTTGCTTGCGTGAAGGACATAATATCATCCTGACAATATAATTGGTGAACCCATATTAATCCCCGATGTCGCCAGGATTTCCAAAAGAAGGGTTTGTTATTGATGAGAATATTTGTATTATGCCATATAGGGAAATCAAGAAAAGGTATGTTAGAGGGGGTAGGAAGAAGTTTAGAAGTGTGTCTGAGAAGAGGGGTAGAAATAGATTGTGGTTTACGTGTGAAGGATAAATATTTGTGAAAGATAAAAGGCGAGATAAAAGATCGTTCCAACGTAGTCCATAAAGAACAATTTGTAGAGGGATCTAGGAACCAACGTGAGGATTGGGTAAGTATAAAGGATTTATGGTAAAGGGGGAAATCAGGGAAGTTGACTCCTCCTTCTGATTTTGGGCGAATTAATTTAGAAATAGACATACGTGATTTCGCTTTCCCCGCAGAGAAAGGAAGATAAAATGGAGTTAATTCTCTTAAAATACTTGAGAGGAATTGCTTATGGAATATTAGAAATGGTATATAGGACAATGCACCATTTTGATGGTATCTAAGCGACCCCACCAAGACAGATATAAGGGATGCCACTTTGCTGTTAAGGAGGATAATCTATCAATACATTTGTCCATGCATCGTGAAATTGTTCCCGCAATAGTTGTAGTAAAATCTAAGCCTAAATATTTAATGAAATGGGGGCTCCATGAAAAACCTGAAGTAGTAAAATCAGCACTGAAAGTATATTTTGTTAAGGGCAAAATTTCACACTTGTCCTTATTTATTTTGTAGCCAGACACGGACGCAAAAGCTTCCACCTCTTCCAGAAAGGCAGGTAGGGACGTTTGGGGTTGTGACGAGAATAAGAGTACATCATCGGCATATGCTGCCATTTTAATGTTGGTTTCCTGGAAGGTGAAGCCATAAATACTGCGTTTTGTCTAATTCTAAGCAAAAGGGGTTCTAGGGCAATATTAAAGAGAAATCGAGATAGAGGACAGCCTTGCCTAACTCCTCTTGCAAGATGAAAGTAAGAAGAGATCTGTCCATTTGCTGTAACAGCAGCTCTCGGGTGAGAATATAAGATGGAGATTAAAGCGACAATTTTGGGGCCTAAACCAAACCATTTAAGTGTATGAAAAAGATAAGGCCATTCAACTCTATCAAATGCTTTCTCTGCATCTAAACCTATGGCAGCCAGAGGGTGAGAAATGTGAGAAACTTTGGAGAGGATGTCAAAAAATAAACGGGTGTTGTCAGTAATGAGCCTTCCTTTAACAAAACCAGATTGCTCTGTCCCCAAGAATTCAGGCAAATGAGATTCTAAATGTAGCGCCAAGGCTTTCGATTTTTTTTTATAATCGACGTTGACCAAGGAGATTGGTCTGTAATTTTTACAATACTGAGAGTCCTTACCAGCTTTGGAAATGAGGCAAATGAGAGCATCAGAAAAGGAACCAACAGAATTTCCAGATTGCAAGAAGATCAATATAAGGGAGTGTAATTTGGGAAGCAAAAGAGATGCAAAATGGAGAAAGAATTCCACAGTAAAACCATCTGGTAATGGGGCCTTATCCTTTTTAAGAGCGTTTAAAGCATTATGGAGTTCTTGTTGGGTAATATCAGATTCTAAAGATGAAAGGTCAGGACGAGATTCAGGTGGAATGTTAAGTTGGGATACGAAATGAGATCTCGTATTGTCAGACGCCGACGTTTCGGAAGTGTATAGTGTCGTGTAGAACTGAAGGAATTCCTGTAAAATCTCCTCATCTTTGAATTTTAAAGAATTATCGGAACTGAAGACAGACTCTAAATTGAGTTTATTTTGTTTGGTTTTCAAATAATTTGCCAATAGCTTCCCGGCTTTATTTTGACCACCATAAAATTTCGCACTCGACTTTAATAAGTAATTGGATGCATTATTAGTGGTGTCTCAATTAAACTGAAATTTGATCTTTAAAAGTTCGAATAGGCAATCTTTGGACTTAGAGGAGTAATAGGAATGCTCTAAGGTCTTGATTTTGGTGAGCAGAGCATTAATTTTTTGGCGTGCTGATTTGCGTTTGCTAGAGACAAAACGGATGATGAAGTCTCTGGCAGATGCTTTAAATGCATCCCAAACTGTGGAAAAAGATACATAAGTCGTCTGATTAATTTCAAAATATTCTTTAAAGAAGGAAGTAAAAACAGAGGTAAAAGCAGTATCCAAGAGGAGAGCATTATTGAAGGGCCATTTACGGAGCAAATTAGGCTACTGCAAAACGTCAATAAGTTTATGTTGTTTGAGAGTGTTTACAAATGACTTATGAGATTTATGAGGTGTAAAGGGGGTTGAAGAGTTACGATCTAAAAAGGGGTCAAAAATGTCATTGCAGTCACCTGTGAGAATGAAATTGTCCTCATAACAGTGAGTGATTTGCTGGGACAGTGAAGTCCAAACGGACGGGTCTCCGGTTGTGGGGGGCATAGATATTTAGTAAAGAAACTGGTATGTTATCCAACATAAAATTAACATACACCCATCTGCCTACTTGATCATTAGAATGTGACAACATTTTATTAGATAGAGATTTACGAAAAAGGATAACAACCCCATTAGGTTTGCCATCTCCAGGCGAAAAAAAAGTTCTTCAACCCAACCTTTTTTAAGTTTCAGAGATTCATCATGTGTGAGATGAGATTCTTGTATGCATGCAACGTCAGTATCTAATCTAGCTCAGTGTGACAATACCCTCTGTCTTTTAATGGGGGAATGTAAGCCTCTGACATTCCATGAAACAATTTTTAAAGACATAGAACATATTTACAACAAATTGAATGAATCCAATAAAAAGAACAACTTAAGTCAAATTGGAAGCAATGTATAACCAACCATCTAAGTAAAGTGTGAAGAATGAGAACAAGACAGAAAGAGAGGTAAGGAAAAGAAAAAAGCAAGAAAAAAGATTCTGAGATGAAGTAAGAAGAAATGATGGATAATATAGAAAAGAGGGTAAGACAATCAAGAAGGGAGGACATGAGGAGCGAAAAAGAATGACAGAGAGAAGAAAAAAACCAAATAGAAGAAAACACTTATGTAAAATCCATAACATACGGAAGGTGGAGGGGTGTAAGGCCACACGGAACAACGACAAGTCCGGGGACCACAAGGGAGGACGGGAAGGAGCACAGAACGAACGAGCCGCAAAATGAAGGGAAGGAATATGACGTGAACACAACCTAGTAGGAAAGAAAATACAAAACTAAATATTGCGTGTAAAAGTAAGTCAAAGATAAGCAAAAGGAGCAATCATTTCAAAAAGCAAGTAAAACATTATATATGACATGGAGCACAAGCATAGAAATCAAAGTCTATGACGGGACAGTGTCCATAGTATCAGCATGTTGAGCATATAGAAAACTTTTTAACTTGAGAGGATCCTCGTAAGTAGTGGGTTTATTATTAATGGTGACTTTGAACAAGCAGGGATGAAAAAGACCATATCTTGCCCCTATTGAACGTAGTTGAGGTCTCAAAGACAGGAACTCTTTACCTCGGTCAGCAGTCGATTTAGCATAGTCCTGTGAAAAGAACATAGATTTGCCTGACCATGTAATGCGGGACATTGCTCTGGCTGCCGATAGGATCTTTAACAGGTCAGTGTATTCAAGGAAATACAAAATGACTCCTCTCGGTTTGTGAGCCGGTAGAGAGGTGGTTGAACGAGGTGGTGGTCCCAAGCGATGTGCTCTTTGAATGTTCAGAGTAGTGCCTTCAGGTAACTTAAGCAGAGTTGGAAGAAACGTTGTGAAGAAGGTAGGCGGATCAGACCCTTCCGTACCTTCAGGAAGGCCAGAAATACGGAGGTTGTTTCTTCTGTTTCTGTTTTCTAAATTCTCAACCTGCTTATGAAGGATAGAAACTTGTGAGGAAATGGAGTCTACTTTGGAAGTTGAAGAGGACAGAGAATTAAAGTTCTGTTCCAACACCAAGACTCGTTGGTCAATATTCGACCACTTATCAGAAAGCAGTTGTAGTGTAGATTTAGTTTCTTCTGTAAACGGCCGTAAGGCTCTTATTTCTTCCAATATTAAGTCCATTGTCACTGAAGGAGACTGTTTAGGTGGGGAAGGAGGGTCTTTTTTCAGTCTCTTTGTGGAAGCCTTAGTGACCATAGAACTGTATGTGCTGTGTGATGTTGAGGCGTCCTTGGGTGTGGAGACGTCTGAGTGCTCCATGTAAAGACAATTGTAGTGAGAGCTAGTACTTAACTGAAATCTGCGATGTGTTGGTAGAGGTGTCGAGGAAGCTGTTGACAGTCGGCCCAAAGGCCTATGACAAATATCACATCAACACAATAGCAGAAGATATACAGTGAAAAATAGGAGAAATATTGGGTCAAAAACACATGAATAAATCAATACATCTGAAAAAGGAAGCAACCAGTGAGATACTACTAAAAGGAAGTGCAAAAGAACCAGGTCATGAGCAATATATATGATCAAGTGGGAGTACTAATAACATTAGTAAAAGTCCAAAAAAGTCCAGGCGAGCAAGTTGAGAATGTGAATAGCGAAAACCACTGGTGAAAGTCAATGCTGGGCAATGTCACCCTCCTCAGAAAGAAGAAATAAAGTCACCAAGTAGTGTTATCCATCAAAAAAGTAAAGAAGTTCCACAGTACAAAGGAGAGAAAAGCAGTGAGAATTATCATGGAGATGATAAGCTCAAAATGGCGGACAGTTGCTGAGAAGGAATGTTTGAAGAAGGCTTTTATAATAAAAAAAACATCAACCAGTGAGGGAACATCCTGAGGGCAACTGAAGTGGTTTGGAGTCCGCTGGGGGCATTTGTAATGCAGAGGTTAAAGGTGGCAATGTGATGTCGCTAGGAGAGGAGCTCCGTCCACGACTCGAGGAAAAACAAAATGGCGGCTGCAACTCGGGAGAGCCATGCCGCAGTTAAAAATGCCACAGAACTCCTTTGTTCAGTGAAGAAATGCCCCAAAGAGATGTCCGCTAAGGCACCATGCCTTCACATACCGTTTTCAGCCACTTAAGGATGTCACGCGGCCATACGGGCGTGTCTCACAACGATTCCGGCTCCTCCGCCTCCGGAGAGTCACACGGAAGCAGCCATCGCCGTCGGGCGCAAACCACGCTTCCCCTTAAGTCACCCTTAACACGAATATTACTGCGGGAACTATGCGAAACCCACCTGTCTCCTGCCACATCAAGAGTGCAGAGCATGTCCAAAACTCTGCATAGAATTTGCATGATTGGTAACATTCTACAGGCAATGAGACGTATACAAGATGAACTCTATAACTGATGAGTTAACATAAGCATTCAGTATGCTAATGGCTAAGACCCCTTTTTAGGTCGAGCCTAGCGTTGCAGCACATGCGCTGATCGCTCTGTGAGGCATATTGTAGGAGGGACACATGTGAAAGTGCTGTGGAAGCTCTGCCCTTATTTTCCATTGGATGGCATCATCGTCCATGGTAAATGCTGGCTTTCAATTAATAATGAGGCTTCTTAGACCTGCCTTGTTACTGCCCTGCCTCCTTTTGTGACTCCCCATCAGGACTGGATCTTTTACTTGCGGCATTACATTGTCTCCTTCATTGAGTCGGTAAGCACTTTTTTTTTCATTCGCGCAATGGCGACACCTTGTTTTAAACTATGTCTGAGGTGATGAGCAGCATTTTCAAATATTCAATTGACATACAATTACGTGTTTGTACGCATTGAACATTCTGAACCCAGCTGAAGAGAAGAATGTAAAACCATCACTTGGAGCGAGTCGCTGGCTGCGGCTCCATTCATGCGAGGAGATTGAATCCAGTCACTGCCAGTGTTGGTGTAATGAATGCTGGCCATAGACCTGGTTAAACGTTTTATTCGAGTCCAGGGCAGAAGCACTGCACACTTCAGTATATGTTTTTGAAGGAGAATTATTTGCACTACATTCGGATTGCATCACCAGAATAATATATATATATATATATATATATATATATATATATAGCTCACATGGCATGAGGTCCGAACAAGCGCAGGAGCATATATTTTTACTACTGGACACCACACCAGTAAGTCCAATGGGAAATGTGTATTCTTTTACAAGACAGAAAAAACACACTTGTGTTCTAGTCTGTGCAAGAGAACGTGTGTGCATGTGCGGAGCACCCATAAACCCATTCATGCGAGGAGAAAGAATCCAGTCACTGCCAATGTCGGTGTAATGAATGCTGGCCGTAGACCTGGTTAAACGTTTTATTTGAGTCCAGGGCAGCAGCACTGCACGCTTCAGTATATGTTTTTGGAGGGGAATATTGCCTCTAGCTGACACTTCATTCAGACTTGCATCACCAGAATAATAAATATTTATAGCTCAAATGGCATGTCGTCCGAACTAGCACAGGAGCATATTTAGGAGCATACATTTTTACTGCTGTACATCACACCAGTAAGTCCAATGGGAAATGTGTATTCTTTTACAAGACAATTAAAAACACACTTTTGTTCTAGTCTGTGCAAGAGATCGTGTGCGCATGGGCAGCACACCGGTAACCCCCTTATTTATTACTTGCGTACTTAACGTAAGGCGTCACTGTAACAGTTTAATTTGTTATTTATTTAAAATATATCACAGTTCATTTACCCGGACACCAGCTCCACGCAAAAACTTCTCATCATTGCAAGTGCAGCTTAGGCAGTCATAAGCAAGGCTTATCAAGCATTGACAATACCAATATGTGTGGCAATAAAGAAGAGATGCATAACAATGTGAAGGTTTACAAGTGGATGGTAGCAGACTACAGTTGTACCGCAATTGTCCTGTAATTTAACGGTGGGCAAAGAGAGGGGGTGGAATGGGAGAGAGCAGCGGACAGAAAGTGGCATTAACAATCTACTAAGAAGCTTCTGATGTCCAAGATGATGATGATAAAGAAATGGCTCAAGTAGGATTGGTGAAAGAAGGCTTGGAAGGATCAAAGAACTGAAGAGCCAGGAATAATTGAGGCAAAATATAGTGATGGACCAAAGAACCCTCTCAATAAACTAAGTCATGTTGCATTAGTTTGGATTCCTTTATTCCCTGGAGCAGGAGAAGAACATGATTTGACTCAAAAGGACTAATGGCGGCTATGTGGGATTGGGGAAGAGGAAACAGAGTGTAGGGCTGTAACAGTCATTAAAACAAGCATTTGCAATGCAATAGGTCTTGCATTTTACAAACTTAGACCTATTAGAATTGCAAATGACAATGCCTTTTATTATTGCAGGTTTTTTAAACACATGAATAAAAGACATTGTCATTTAATTACAATGCCAATAGCTAAAAATCTCGCAATTGTGAGACCTATTGCATTGCAAATGCTTGTTCTTGCAGGAGCCAGAATGTTTGTCATAAGACTGGTTTTGTTTCAATGTCCTATAACTGATGCTAATTCTCCATAACTTGAGACAGCAACTTGATTCAAAGGTTCACACAGAAACTGCATATACCACTGACAACGGCAAAGAGACATTTGTTACAAAAGAGCTTTGAGGTTGATGCAGAATCCCACTACATAAGTACAGGGAATAGTACAGGGGTGCAACATGAGTCCCATTATCCAAACAAGTTGACAGTAGACTTCTGGGAAGATTTTCTTGACTTTAGGCTGGATGGTGATCTCGACTGGAGAACATAGAGCACAGATAAAGAGTTGAGTCCAGGTGCGCAGGCACCCGGTGGTGACTGTCCAGCAGGAGGAGGGGGAAGGTAGCCCACGGACCCTCGCCCTGACTCCTTCCAAGGTGCATAAAGTTGATGTGTCCCCATTCTAGTCGACAATGGGCAAAGACACAGTGCTTAGTGATTCCCAACAGAAGAATATTGTCCAGTTCACTGCCTTCCGTGGGGTGACACACACCATAATAGCAAAGATCCTCAACTATAGAGACAGGGACGCTGTCCTCCAGGTGGTTCGAAGGCAGGTGAACCCAGCCTTTGCCAATAATATGATTTGAATATTTCCAGACTTTACACAGTGATCCAGCAACAGAGACAACCATCTGGGGGAGTCAAGCAGAAAATGAAAGCAATGGGTCTTATATATATGTTACACTATCCATCGAAACTAAAGGTGGTGCATGAAGGGCACTCACATTTATTTGCAATGCGAGAATACATATGGGACTGTCTGGAGGTCCGGGGAGAAGGTCGTACCCAGGCCCCAGGACCCAGGGTGGCCCAAGTCTGGTCAAACAGATGGCACCTGAACAGTTTGGGAGGACAGAAAAAAAGAAGACGCAGGAGAATGTCTGCATTGGACACCCAGTTGGTCATGCGTAGAGACAGCATGCTAGAAGTGTAACAACGGAGAATGGAACAGGAAGAAGCCAGGCCCCTAGTGGAGACCGTCACCTCTGCAACATCAGCTGAAAGTTATGGAAGACACACCGGTAGTTGAGGCCAAGCAACCCCCAAACTAATCGCTGTGTTTGACTTATCTTTGGCATGCTGACCTGAATGAGGGTAAGGTGACCCCAGAGGGTTACAGGATCCAAGCAACCAAGGTAGAATAGCACAACGGGATGCAGTAGCCTGGATGGGGCTAGATGGGACTGCTCTGTAGACAAGTGTATGTAACCTAACAAGATGGCTGTGCCGCTTGTGGTTGTGCTATCAGCTGCTTGGGGTGGTGAAGGAAAGGTGAGCAAGGCCAGAGGCCCACATCCTCCTACTTAGTTTTCTTTCTTCTCCTTGTCTCCTTTGCATTCTTTTTCATTTTTCTCGCTCATCTTTTCACAGCATTAACCACACTTTTGTCCCTACTCTCTCCCTTCACCGCTTGAGTTGGGTGAGGACAGGGGACAGTGGCTGATGCTTGGGAGAGGAGTCTGGTGTGAGTAAGGAATAAAGTGACTCATTGCTGAGGGCTTGCATGAAGACACCCAAGGATGCTCAGGGGTCAAAGTGTGTGTTGGGCTACTTGCTTGTAGACATTCCAGGGGTATATTTTACCCCCACGCTAATTGTTAGGTGGTTGTGGAGTTTGCAGCCTAGTAGGTATGTTTGGTTGGGGGTGGGTGGCAGATATGGGTGAGAAGACACAAGTATTTTCCTGGGATGGGGCAAGAGAGAGGGGGGAGTTAGGCAGGTTATGAATTCTGCAGTGCATGACGATTCTAACACCTCCTACTGGGCAAGCCGGGAGATTACTGGGATTGATGGAGATGGTAGACCACAGGGGACTGACAGGGACACAATAACCCCGGGCGAAGTTCGCATAGCCATGCTATGCAAGGCTGCAAAAACACTCTGTAATGCTCTGCGTAGTTATGCATGCATACAGAGTTGCTTGTTCCGCATGCTCACCTGTGCTCACGCATGCTCGCAAGATGTTTTTGATGTTCAGGAATGCAAATTGCGTGTTTGGGGAAAATATCACGCAAACTTCACCACACGGTTGCCAATGGGTACGGCCATCTTGTTTTCCTACTCTTTGCATGGTTCTGTGGCCTGTTTCTCTTCCCTCTCTAATCTTTTCAGTCCTTTGTTTTTTTACAGAGTGTGCCATGCAGTGTTGTGCTGCTCTGGGGTCCGGCGCACCCATAACCAGCTGACCCACTGGTGGTCAGACAACTTGGACCGGGAGCAGGACTTGCTGGACCTGCTAGGTGTTGAGGTTGCAGGGCTTGGTGAATAGCTATTTATAGTAGTATTGTGTGTTCTCTTCTGTGTTACTGTCATTGCGATTTCTTTTTCCCAAATAGCAAGAATGCTGCTGCTTACATGCAGGTAATTTATGTTTAAAAATCTTCTGTGATTGTTATTAGTTCTAGACACTAGACAGGTGCTAGGTGCTACTAAACTTACTTGTTTGCAACTTTGCCTTCGCTGGGGCTGATTATGTAAGTAAGTTTAGAGAACTTAAGTTAGTTAATGCTAGAGAGACTCTAGCCCTTTCCTTTGTCCTCATGTTACTAAGATAGTGGTGGATTGATAGGTTATTTCTTTAGTTCCTTAGTATTAGTTGGTCATTTTGTAGGGGTCTGCCTGACACATCCTCCATCACGTCATGTGCTGCTGAGTGCTGACTCCAGTCTTTATTATAACATTTTGTAGTTTGTTGTTAGTGAGTGAGTAATATAGCAACTAAGTCATCAGCAGACAATCAGCAGCAACCAACCAACCAATAATTTGGTGTATGCAAGTTTATGCATGCATCCATCTATGCATTTTTTAGGACTAAAATAAATGGAAATGCTGACTTAGGGCCAGATGTAGGTAACTTCAATTTACCGACTCATAAATACCGAATTTTACCGATTCGGTATTTATGAATCGGTAAATATGAAGGAGGGAGATGTAGGTAATTTCTGTTTGTGAATTACCGAATCGGTAACATTCGGTATTTACCGATTCGGTAAATACCGAATCGGTATTTCCCATTGATTCCTATGGGCTGTGAAGCCCTTAGGAATCAATGGGAAATACCGATTCGGTATGAATCCTGCAAGGGTGCAGGGGGTGTCACTTTGACACCCTCTAGCACCCCAAGTACAGGCATGTGTGACATGTGGCACACATACATGCCCCAAGGGCATGTCTGTGTGTCACATTGCACAGGTTTGCATGCACAGATGTGCATGCACACCTGAATTCGGTATTTTACCAAATCTTCTTCGATCTATCTGTTTCTAAATTCTTGTTATCCCTTCCTCTAACTGCCTCAGCTCTGACTCTGTACTACAATTTGTTAGTCTGTCTGTAGCTAAGCTTGCCCAGATGGTCACTCTTTATTTTTAAAAAGTTTTAAAACTCAGATACACCAATTGCTCTAGCCACTGAGTCCAGTCCTTTGGGTTGTCTTCATCTAGTCTTCTTAATCTTCTTAAAAGGCTCTTTGACAATTGCCACCAACAATATGACCAACCAGATATTTTACTATTTTTGATAGGATAAGGCATACTACTACTGTCTACTCTATTACTCTAGTACTCGATTTGTACTAGTGATGTATGTGGTGTATGTATGCATTTTAAATATGTTTTCAATATTGCTAGAAAAAAACTAATAAGTAGGAGAGGCGTATATGGCATCTAAAAAACGTGTAATGTTTTTTCTAGGTGTACCGACCACCAGTGCCGGGGTCAGCAGCACTGCAGACGACGCCAGCCAGGTGGGAGCAGTGGATGCGGCTGCTGCAGCAGGGGTGGGTGAGCCAGCAGCAGTGGCAGGCAGTGGTAAGTTAAACATATATTCCTTACTAAGTTGTTGTGAACAACAGTTGAAGAAGAAGACACCCTTTATTTAGCATTAGAGCAATAGCATTCGCGGCGGGAGTTGAGTAACTAAAGGCCTCTTCTATCGGACTTCAAGTCAGCTGGGAAATTTTTATGGAGAAGACTAAGAGTCAGATGGCTTTGATGGATGGGTTGAACGAAAATGGAAAGAAGGATGGAAGGAGGGAGGAAGGGCGAGTTTTAATGTATGACTGGCAGAGAAGGATGCGTGGGATGCATAGGTGGCTGATAGGAATCAAATGCATGGCTGGTTGAAGGAAGAGTGGAAGGTGAAAGAAAAGATGGCTTCCTGGGTGGGTAAAACAGTATGGGTGATAGGAAGAATCCTCTGGGGTCTTTCATGGGACAAACTCAAAGGCAAGCAAGGAAGGAAGGACGCATGGATGGTGGTTTAAAAAAAATGTATGTTGTTGGTGAAACTAAGGATTCTTGATCAATTAAGAAGAATGGTAGACATGTTTACTTTGAATGGATGGATGCCTGGATGGTATTCAATCATCATAGCGTAGGTGGAGACTGTTACTGGATGAAGAGTCTTTGAAGAGAATGTAAAAGAAAAATAAACCGTGCCAGAGCAGCAAAGCCAAGGAGAATAATAATAGATTAGAATAGAAAAAATATGAGGCTAGAAAAGCAATGCAATGATTGATAAATGGAAAAATCGCTGGGAAGAGAAACAACAGGACTGTTTTTATGCAAGGTTTTTGATTCAAGGTTGTATTTTCAGAATACTCCCTTGACTCACAGTAGTTTGCAAGCACAGCATATATATTGTGTATGTATGTTTGAAGTGCCTCCCTCCGATTCCGAGGCCCACTCCCTACCTATGTCATTTCTTTTCGACTGTGTCAGCCTGCCATCGATGGCCTATCGGCTGCATGGTTACACAATCAATCAAAAGTACCTCATGTGTTGCCCCATAAGTAATCAATGATCATTTGGATCGTATTTCATCCGCCTTGGTGAAGTAGTCAGGGTGAAAGTGAAATTGAGCAGTTGCCCTTGATGTTACAGAGTATGGCCACCCATAATAGAAAATAAATAAGATGATTGTGTAGTTTAAAAATAACATGAGTCTGCGACACAAGTATGTTTGTCTAGGGCACAAGCTGACTGAGCTGGCATGCCGGCTACAACGAGGTTAATTTAGCTAAACAAGAGAGAGAATAAGAAGACTGGTGTACTCCATAGTGCCTAGTAGTAGTAAAGTCTGAAACTCCCAAAAATGTTAGAGGCTGAGGAAGTGGGAGGATACCACAGATGTTATGTACTGTGTTTCCTAGTGCTACTGTACCACTATGTGTAGAACTAATTTTGTGTTACTGTTTTGCTAAGAGTATTGGTTCCAATAGTCTTTTTTCTTCTTGATATAGCTACTCATTCCCAACCAAAAAAAGCAAAACCAGACAGGAAGGAGTTGGCAGCCACGGCCCGGCACCAGAATCTGAAGGCCATCTGCAAGGAATATCGCCAGCTGGTGGTTCTGGTGGAGGAGGAGACGGCAGCAGCTGTATCCTCCTCCAATGCCCAGGGCCCCAGACAGGACACCCGAGTGGTACTGCGCCGCTGTCTGCCAGCCACCTTTCGCACTTCCTTCAACACTGGTCCCCCTGTGGATTCAATTTTAAATCTTTCAAGTGACTCATGCTGTTCCGGGTGGGGCACCTAGAGGAGCGGGTAAAGATCCTGGAGGGTAACCAGCGACGAGCCCGCCCCTAGAGAACTCTGTCGTATTGCCCCTGTTTTAATATTTTTTGGGGTGGGTGAGAATTGGGCATTGTCTTTGGGGAAAAGTTGGGGTTTATCTTTATTATTTATTATGGACAATTGACCGGACATTTGTTGGACTCTTTCTTTATCTATGGATATTTGTTGGGGTTAGGGAGAGGGGTGGGTCAGGTGTACTTCACACTGTTTCCTTTGCTGCTGCAGGGCCGCAGCCAGTTTTTGATTTAAATAATCTGCTGACAGTATAACACATGAACAGATAGATGCGGTACCCTCATTTGTCAGTGACTTGTTCAACTAGTACTGTCAGTCTCTCCTCCTAGGCTATGCAGTCTGCAACTGGTGAGGGTGTGTGAATTAATTAATTGATTTCCAAATTATTAATTATGCCCCCCCCCAAAATTCTTCTCTTACCTGTGATCAATATTTATTTAATCTTAGCCAAAGTGATGGCTGCATGGTGATTTTGGTTTGGTTTCCCAAGACGCCATGGTGTGGGTGGTAAGTAGTAGCAGACACTGGCAGTAACATTTGCAAAAAAAGAAAATGAGACCATCAGCCACCTGAGGGAGATTCAGGAAGGAGTAGTAGAACGAAGTACAGTACACAAGAAGACTGCCAAACAAGAAACCATAAGGATTAGCAATGCTAAAGTAGAATAAAACATTATGGTGGTAGGGATAGCCTAGTACAAGTTGGAAACTGTAGTTGACTTGACCTATGAAGTGGACAAGTGTAACCTTTAGTGCTGTAAGGATGCTGAATCGATGCCAGCAATTAATTATGCTGGATTATGTTCCTCTGGAAAAAGAATTGACTTTTAAATACTGAGCATGGGTGGGCAAGCAAAAGAAGATCCTTGCCCTGCCTTGAGTTTGTGTTGCCTTAACCACATCCACCCCAGCAAGTGTGTGATCAATTATTGATGTAAGTTAATTTAATTTAGTCACACCTCAATATATATCCCACAGTCCGGGGGAAGATGGTTAGGGTTTAATGAATGGTTGGGAAGGGGTATTTGAGGGAAAGGTATGACAAAGACAAACACTACACATGGGCTACACACATTCTTAGCAGACGACCATTATATTCATAAATCTGTTAAGGAAGAAAAAGGGAATTATTAATATTATGCAATTGCCTTGCCTGTCTACCCTCAGAGAGACCCAAATTACATACATTTTGTGTACTGTTGTCTTCCTTTTAAAGCTAGAAAAGAAAATTAAAAAATAGCTGTAGGGATCAATTATAAGCAAAGCGCAAATATAATAAATAACAACACACGGTCGTAATGATTGAAGAGAAAAAATGAATAAAATTAATTAAAAGATGATGACTGAAACTAAGTTACTGTATGTTTGGTCAGATTGGGGAGTTGCATCTCGGCATTCCTCTTGGTCCTCCCTTCCATGGATGCTCTGTCTATCAATCTTGGGTGCTACTGCCTGCCTGACGGATGAGGATTGGTGTGAGTTGTTTTTCCCAGTATAGCAGTGCAAGGGAAAGGCTGGCCTGTAGTTGTAAATGGAAAAACAAAAGGGATATTGAAAAATCAAGGCGAAACAAAATGCATAAATTATGAAGGAGTGCAACAAGAAGACTTTCAGAGGTGGTATGGCTAAATCATCATGTCTACCCTGTTTCCAGCATTAACATACAACTACAACAGGACAGAGCAGGCCCACGGCGCCCACCCATCCTCCACTTAGCTTAGCTTTTTAGCCAGACCAAGCACACATATACAGCAACATAGCATTTTCTAAACTAAGTAACTAAATCAATGCACCGCTCTCAGTCATACCACTACACTTGACTCCACCACCACACAGACATGTAAGTCTTCAGTGGTTGTTGTTGACTTGTTTACCTTTTAGGCCACTTCATGAAACATCCGAGTTATTCCATCAATCATCTCTAATCCTACTGACTGGCTGCGATAAGATTAGTATGGTCATCATGGTGTCCAACTCAGTCTGTAGTGTACCTAGTGAGTCCAGATTCCATATTAAAAAATGCAATGGATTGGCCTGCAGTAGAAGTACAATTTTGTTATTAAACAACACGAAGGGAAACATTGACTTGAGTCCCTTTTACTGTGTAGATTAAATACTAGTACACTTTGTGCACAACAACAACACACACCATTCACTCAGAGTCAGCGTCCAACGCATGCCATCCATCATTACCCGTTCTTCTTGAGGGTCAGTGCCTCTCGGCTTGGAAAGGAGGATAGCTATAGTCATGTTCTTTGGAGGAACTTGACGAGTCAGGCACACATTTCTTGTACTATTCTCCATCCAATGTCTGGCTTGAGGGAATTGGATTTAGGGCGAGTCAGGAATGGAGCAGGATGTGGAGGAGTGGAATTACTTTTTTAATAAATGCACACAGTTGCAACTCCAATACGGCAATAAAAAGAGTACGACGATGGTGATGGATTTGTTGTCATTTGAACCAGAAAGACCGAGACATACACAAATAATAAAAGTAAATAAGGAAGAAAGTAACACGCTGAAAGCCAAGTTGTCAGGGAAGTGGAGCTCGTCCTCAAACTCTGGTGGTTCACCCAGAAGAAGGTCACCTTCGATACTACTTCCATGACCTAAGTCGCAGTCATCATCTTCCTGCAGTGATACTTCAGGTATTTTGTAATCCGGTGGTATAAAGTGCTAATTCATTTTGATCATGGTTAACCTCTCCAAGTTTTGGGGTGAGAGACTGGTCATTTTCACTGTTACAACGCCACCAGCAGCACTGAAAACACACTCAGAAGAGGCACTTGCAACAGGGCCAACCAGATAGTCTTTCGCCAATCGGTTTTGATCAATGTAGTCCTCTGTTGGGTCATCCAGATTGGCGAGGACCATCTGCTCAATGCTCAGGGGTGCTCCACTTTGCTTGGCCTCTTTTGCCTTAGCTTCGGCACTGGACGTAACAATCCCTTGCTGTAGAAACCATTACTGTGCCGATTTTGGTGGGTGGGGGTGATGCTCCTGTTCTTGTTGTTTTTGATGTTGTTCTTGGTGTTGTTGGTGGTTTTGGCTGCTTTCAGCCAACCACACTCCCCTCAGACCCTGAAGTTGTACTTGACACCGGCTGCCCTGCAGTACTTGTTGTGGCCTGGAGTAGTGGGCCTCTAATTGCCATCCGTTCTTTTTCTAAGCGACCGGCTTCCACAGCTATCCAAGTTTTGTACTTGGCAACATCCATTTCTGAAAATGGAATAAATGTGTTAGTGTTCAGTACTGCTTTGGACCGTGGATCCAGAATTGTGGCAGAACGGATGACACAATGTCTCTTTGCACCCTTGTATTTTCAGATAAGCGAGGAGTTAAACTCTACACCAACTCATATGCTTTTTTTCTTCCTCCACACCTGCGTACATTGCAGACACCCCCTTTAGCTGTTCCTGTAGCATGTGCAACAATGGGATAGCTTGGCCTACAGTACAGTCCTCTTGCTGACTTCATGTGTGAAGAGCTCAAAAGGAAGTAGAATTTCTATCAGGCATTTAACTAGGCCCCATTGTTCCATATCAACAGTCATGCCTTTCACAGTAGCATCCCCTCTTTGCAGGACATATTCATTAATTGCTCTGTACTTCTCAAACAGAGGTTCAAGCATGTAATAAGTTGAGTGTCAACATGTTGGCACCTCCTGGATGAGTGCTTTAACTGGTACTCTTTGCTCACGTTTGGATGATCCTCAGCTGCTTCTGACCTTCAAAAGAATGGCTGAAATGTGTGCAGATTCTTCTGCGGGTGGTCAGTAAGTTGCTGACTCCGTCTTCTTTTTAGGTCCCGCCTACACAGCACGCATGCGCTGCATAGGCAAAAATACCTTTTCCCATCGCCATGGCTTTTCAGCCAAACACGTGCACGTGTTCCATTGCCTTAAATGGCAACACGTGCATGTTAGGCGATTTACTTGTGGGAGCGTGCGCCACCATATGGGAGCAATTATCACTCACGCAAGTAAATCGCGCAGGCCCCCAGCCTCCCCCAACTGCTGCCACGCGAGGTGCGCACACACAACTCCAGGGCTTGTTTTTTTTATTTTAAACTGCTGAATTTTCGCTGACTGTATACAGAAGCTCTGCCACTTCTCCTCCCCTGCAGTGATTGACAGGCGGGCGCTTCTGCATATTCCATGCTGCAGGAGGAGGTTCTGTGTGAGCCGTGTCAGCCGTGCAGCGTCAGCGGATCCGATAGCCCCAGGGATTGTCAGTCAGCGGATCCCGGACCCTGGACCTTTGCCGAACTGCAGGACACCCCCAAGCCGCAGACGCACAACCTTCTTTTTTGTGGTCAGTTCAGAGGTTATCATCCTGTTCGTCTGGCTATCATTGAGTCCTCTTTCTTAAAGTAATAGAGCAGAATGGAGGAAGCGGAGTGCCTCCCGCCCTGCAACTAACATGTCCAAACCGCCTCCGAAATCAGCCAAACCAGGTAAGGAAGGGGGTGGCATGGTCTGTGCCCCTTGCCTGTAGTGCTCGTATTATTTCACATAACCCGTTGGAGAAATTTACCTGGCGCAAAATGAGCTGAGGGGAGAGTGTGTCTTTAGTTTGTGTCTCATGTGCTGCATTTCTACGTTCGTTCCCCGCGCAATGAATCTCTATTTCTATGTCGTATTAACACACAAATAACACAAACAACTTTGTTATGTATTTTTGACACAAGAAGACACTCTAATCACAAAAAAGAGATATCTAACAGTGACTATGTCACTGCATACATTATACATAATATATACCTTCCACTATCTGTTTCGCGCTCTCATTCTTACTAGAATACCTTTCACTCGCACTCATTGACATCATTGCACTACAGGCTTGCATTTTCGGATGAGTGACCTTAGGCTTGCCAATAAGCGACCTTTCTGTGCTGACACCTCCTTATACTTATCTGATTACAGGGACATTGGGGGAAATGCACATGTAATATTTGAATACGAAAAACAGTGGGCTGAGCCACCTCTCAAGTGCACATCTTGCCATCCTGAAAAAAGTATCAAGTAGTAGGCACTCCAAGATCTTCCTATCCATCTGCTGCCCCCACTCCTGATCTATCAGAACACCAAGCCAGAGGTATGTGTGGGGTGTACAGCAATGAGCCCGCCTGTTGCTCCAGAAGGCACCACCAGAAGTGAACCGTAGCTTTCAAGGAATCAAATATGCTACATCGCTATATTGGGTCTCTAAACAATGCCTGGGGCAGTGTGTGGGTATCTGCAGCATCACATTCAAGCCATATATGTGGTAAGTCATCTGAGCCATGAACCCACTAGTGCGCAAACGCTCTCTGTGCCACGATAATGTTTCTAGTTTTTTTCTGGGTCTCCCACCTGATTCTGGTCTGCCCGTACCGCCCCTGAGGTTTGTTGTCCGTCACAAGCATGTCCATTTTGTTAAATTCAGGTCTTTTCATAGTGTGCCAAGTCAGTGAAAACTGTGTGCCTCACGATTTGACCCTATGTAACTCAAAATGTAAAATCTGTCCCTGCATATTTTTAAAATAACCCACATTGTGCTAGGACCAGCATTTTGTTATTAGTGCCCCTTCTGCCAAATTTACATACACTATACCAGCGTGAGACTTTTGTTATTAGTGCCATCCATACACCATGTGTGACCCTTATGTCAAAAGTTACCTCTAATATGTCGGGCCAGCATTTTGCCATGGTTGTTTCAAATTCCAAGTATTCTGTCTAGTGTGCCAGCCGCAGTATTTTGTCACATGTGTTTGTCATGTCAAGAACTGTTAGTTTGACAGTACAATGATTTTGCCATGCATAAGTCAAGAATTACCTTCTGTATGCCAAAATCAATGGTAGACTTTAGTATAAAGGTAGACTCTCTAGGATAACATAACATTCTCACGCATACTTGCTTACATTCACTCCCACTCTTCACTCACTCTCAACATACTTATTCTCACTCACGTACATTCACTCATTCATTCTAATTTTCTTTCACTTTTACTCTCACACCCATTCTCACTCAGTCTCACTTATTCTCACTCACTCTGACTCACTCATTGTCATTCGGTCGTTCATGATCCCTCAAATTTGTATTATTACTCACACATTCCCACTCTTACACTCATTCTCTGCTCGCTCATATTGACTCATTCATTCTTAATCACATTTACATTCACATACTCACAATCTCTCACATTTGCTTTACTTCTTTAGTCTCACCCAGTCAATCTCACTTGCAGTCACATTTTTACTCACTCCCTCTGACGTTGTCATACTCACACTCCGTTTGCAGTGGATCTCGCATTTACGAGAGTTTAAACTGTTGGCAATATAAATGACAATGCCTTTAATTTATCCTGTTTTAAAAACAACACTTAAAAGGCACTGTCATTTACAATGCCAATAGTACTCTCGTAAAAGCAAGACCTATTGCATTGCAAATGCTTGTTTCAGAAAGTCTTGAACAATAATGTTAATGCAGTGCACCAAACACGGGACCCTGAAAAAGCCACCATCGTACATGGCCCTAACTATATTACTGCCATTGTCCGTGGCAACCAAACCAATGTTAAGCCCTCTTGGGTGCAGCCATTTGAAGACATTGCTGTTAAACTCGTCCAAAATGGTTGCAGTAGTATGACATTTCTCCGTGGCGAACATGGCTACAGTTGCATGTTTATGAGTGGCAATAAAAATCTCAGCAGTGTCAACACCTGCAGATATCTTTTCTCTAACCCCCACAAAAGAGATCCAGTGTGCAGTGATGCACATGTAATCAGTGGCTTGGCAACTAGTCCACATGTCTGTTGTCAGGTGGATAGTGTGAACAGCACTCTGCTGCAAAGCTTGTCCAAGAAATTCCAGCACGTTGTGATGAGGTGCTGGTACCTTCCATTTTGGGCAAATGGCTGTCACAAATTCAAGAAAACTCACCCCTTCCACAAAAGAAAAAGGGAGGAGGTCCAGCGCTAACATTTTAGCCAGCTTCGTATTGTACAAACGCATTATTGGGTGGTTGCCTTCGTACTGCCCCTCCGACCTAAACATGCTGAGAATGGTAGGCTGGATTTTTTCTTTTCTGGTGCCACTGATGCAGGTGACTTCTTGGCGCCAGACGTTGTTAGGCTCAACGCTGCATGTTTATTCATTCTCTTGCCTTAGTGTTTCAGTCTGACTCCTACTCTTGTGCCACTGAGATGTTGCTGAGGCTGATGAGGATGTGAGCGTTACCACTGCACTGCTGGGGACAGGGTTGCTTTGTGTACCAGAGAAAATGTCTCCTTCTTGTTCACCTTCCACCACTATTGTATCTTCTACTTCTTCATCACCATGAACAGCAATGGGTGGAGTTTTTTGGCCTTTATGGTGTGCCTCCCACTGGATCGAGTGGTGTTTTTTCAGATGGGTTGTTTGGCCTCTGGTACCATAGTTTATACTAAGCTTACCCTAACTAACATCTTGTCCACAAATGGAGCATATAGCAACGTTCTCCTCCTAACTGCTAACCGAAAGGAATCCCAAACTGGGGAGGTGAACTTTCTGGTGCTGCTGGTGGAGGTGCCACTTGCAATGCCGGATGAACAGGAAGGTGGGCATGGTGGAGTCTGACTCTCTGTAGACGCTGTAACTACTTCTACTGAGTTGGTTGTGTTAGATGTAGGCCGCTGCCAGGCCTTTGCAAATGCAAATATGGAAGGTGCAGGTGGTGTTTGTGTTTTCTGTGTTGGTTGTATCCGTGCCACATCCCTCACAGCAATTTGGGATTGGGTAATGTCGGTCTCCACTGGGGCGGGACTAATGTCCATGACGGTGACTGGCTCATCATCATCCTCCTCTTCTATAGCTACCTCCATAACTTTCGGGAATCTTCCTTTTCCCGAGCCTTCCCTCCTGGTGTGTCTCACACTCAGACTGAGGTGGTGGCATCCAATTGGCATCTAGATCATCAGAAGGGAGGCTTGCAGAAGAACTCGATGGAGTAACCCTCCTTTTCCTTACTGGGGATCTGGAAGACAATGGATCTTTTGAAAGAGTGGCTTGCTCTTCGTCCTCTGCAGACAGCTCTATCTCATGAACTGTCCCTTTTTCGGGAGGAACAACTACAATTGGAGGCAGTGGTTGCGGCTGTTGTTGCGGCTGTTATTGCCCACTTATCTGACTTTCCTGTGTTGATTGGGTACTCCTTTGCAAAAACGATAAGTCAATTTCAACATCCCTGCTCGTCGACGTTGTAGTGATTAGACTGGCTGCCTCTGTGACAGACATGAGATGGGGCCTAGGTTTAAGGGATGGGTCCACTGATGCGGGGTGCTGCTCCCAGCTTGCTCCCCGGACACCGCTGCTGCAGGCGCAGTTTTTGCTTCCCAAAAAACATATTGGGCAGCACGCCAGTCTTGGTAAGTGGCAGTTCCTTCTTCTCACTGGCAACTTTCATGGTACTGGAGGACCTGGTGCAAGAAAGACAGTCACCTCGGCCCTCGTCAGCAGCAGACTTGACTAAGGAAACACCCTCTATGTGGGAGCCCCGACCAAGCTCATCAAACGACTACAACGCATCCAAAACGCCTCACCATGACTGATCCTCAACATACCACGACACGGCCACATCACCCCCCACTTGACAAACCTGTAATGGTTCCCCGTTTACAAGAGGATATCCTTCAAGCTCCTCATCCACGCACGCAACACACTCCAGAAGACCGGCAAAGCCTACCTCAACAGACGACTCTCCTTCTACATCCCCAACCGCCAGCTATGCTCCGCTGACCTCTCACTCGCCACCGTCCCGCGCATCCAAAGAACAACCACCAGCGGGAGATTCTTCTCCCACCTCACTGCCAAGACATTGAACACCCTCCCACTGAGCCTACCACAGACCCAAGACCTGCTGACCTTCAGGAGGATTCTCAAGACCTGGCTGTTCGATCAGTAGCGGCCCCCCTCCCCAGTGCCTTGAGACCCTCGCGGGTACGTAGTGCGCTTTACAAATGATTGATTGATTGATTGATTGATTGATTGATTGATTCTTTAGGGCCATCTTCTTCAGATGTCAGCAGCACCTAGTGGCACAAATTGAAGAGATGTCTGTCTGTGGTCACATGTCATGTGATGTTGTGCGCAGCAGGACTTTTGTCTGGCAGTAGAAAGGGTGATGATGACACCTCCTCCTCAGTCTTTTGTGCACCTAAAAGCAAAGACACCACAAGAACATCAGTGAAACGTGGCATTTGTTGTTGTGGTTCAATTACTACTAGTACAAACAAACAAATATAATAAAATATAACTTAGTGCGTGGTCACACTTGTTAGTGTTAATATTTATATTATAACATTTTATTAACTCAGGTTAGTTATTAAAAAACTTAACAACAGTGTAGCCATTTGTGAGACTTTGACAACAAGGGTTTTCATGGTGTATTGTGCACACTCAGGAAGGATTGGAAAGAAGTAGAACAAAAATACAAATGTAATGGAACCTATTTGGCATTGTGCATCATGTGGGATGCATCATTCATGGAGCTGCAGCTGTCAATGGGGATGGAAGCACTAAGCCAAGAGGAACAAAGGAAAGACATGCATGCCTATGGCAAAAGCAGCACACTAACTAGTACGACCACCATAAAATGGCCACCAGCCTCATGGTCACTCACAGTTACAATAAGCAGGAGGTCTGTAAAACAATTAACTCAAGCAGGTCCAATATGGCCTGACAAAGGAGGCCTGCTAAACAACACAGCTTTAATGCAACAATGCAAAAACGAAAATCCACAGGGCTAAAAAAGTTTTGCAATTACACAACAACCACACCACACAAATTCAGCAAATGCATTTACTTAACACACACGAAAAAAGTGAAATACCCCCAAAAACAGATTTTGCTAATCAATCCAATGCCATCCATGCCCTAAATGATATTTATTTTCAACAGACACCACAAAAAATGTGCTTCATGCACCCATGAGTAGTTCTGGGCCTATTGGTTTGAAAAACCCATTGGCAGACTAGGCCACATAGTGAATCAATTCAAATCAATAATATTGCACGTTTATTAGAAAATTTAGTGAGCTGTGATACATTTTTGCTGGGTAAAATAAGAAAAAATTGGATGCCAATCAACAACAAGGCATGGACACCACAAAGAAGGCTTGCAGGCCTAATGCAGAAGCACACTGGCTGTCTTCACAAAATGGCTGAGGAAAGGCGTCTTCCGAGCACGGCACGATTTTATACTGGAGCAATAAGGAATAGACTTACATGAGAAGTGTTTGTTGCCCTAGAAGAAACAGGAGCGGCCGGTATGAATGGCCTGGCTGACCCCTGCACACTACAGAACTAGTGTCCAAAACAGTGAAGTGACATTCCCAGAGTGCAGCCCTGAAGAAACTGCTTCAATATAACATAGCAGTGAAACATGTCGGCACTGGCAGTAGGTTGTGGTAGGCATGATTAACTACCAGCCTTTTTATACAAGCACACAATCTCCGCCCTATGAATAAAATTGGGTAAGGGACGGATTGTCGTGTGTGTTTTTATGCACTTTGTTACGTTATTTTCACTTTGTTTGTATGTGTTGGTCACTAGCAGATATTTCTGCGCCCTCACGAGTTTGTCACTTTATATGTTGGTTGTTTTGGACACTTCTTTCCTTTCATCTTATTTTTCTTTAAGACGCAGGTGATAACCGATGATGAGACAGGGGCCTGTCTGGAAATTGTATACCAGTTACCCCGATGGTGGTGTTTCCGTGAGGTGTCACTTGCGTCTTTCACATTTTTTGCTCTAGTAGGAGCAGTGTCCAACGTTGGGTGTGGATGCAGTGGTGTTCCTCGATATTCGGGTACACCGAACGTGTGGGTTCTGGTGTGTGGCCCGGGAGAACAGGTTTTTATATGTTGGCGGAGAACAGTGCATAGTGTCTCTTACAAAATTGGTAAGAGAATTGTAGGGAGTAGGGCGTTTGGAACACCCCCCTCTAGTCACTGATTTGGACGTACGCCGGTGGAGTGGGTCTTTATTGTTTTGTTGATTTTGAGTGGAGGGCGACCCGCTCCAGTATCCCTCTTTGCTCCTATAATTGTTTGAAGTTCACAAAATGGCCGCCAGCCACATGGCCAGGCCACCACAACAACAAAAAAGGGGAGCCAGTCAATGCAGGCCTTTGGCAAAAACACACTGACTGCCTTCACAAAATGGCCACCAGCCACATGACCAGGCCACAACAACAAGAAAGGGAAGACAAACAATGCAGGCGTATGGCAAAAGCACACTGGCTGCCTTCACAAAATGGCAGCCAGCGACATGGCCAGGCCAAAACAACAAGAAGAAGAAAGCCAAGAGAAACAAAGGAAAACCATGCAGGCCTATGGCAAAAGCAGCACACTAGTACCACCACAAAATGGCCACCAACCTTTTGGTCACTCACAACAAGCAGTAGGCCTGAAAAACAATGAACTCAAGCAGGCCTCATATGACCAGACAAAGGAGGCATGCTGAACAACAGAGCTTTATTGCAACAATACAAAAACGAAGATTCAATAGTGCTAAAAAAGGTTTGGAAGTTACACAACAACCACACCACACACATCCAGCAAAGGCATTTATTGAACACACACAAAAAAAGTGAAATACACCAGGAAAAAACACATTTTGCTATTCAATCCAATGCTATCCAGGCCCTAAACGATGTTTAAATTCAACAGACACCACAGAAAACAGTTGTTTGATGCACCCATGACTCATGAGTAGCTCTGGGCCTACTGACTGAAAGGCCTATAGTATTGGTAGACTAATGGGCTAGTGAATCAAATGAATATTGCAAATTAATTATTTCAACATTTGGAGAAAATGCCGTGAATTGTGAACATGTTTCCCTTATATAAGATGAAAAATTACTTAAAAAGAAACAACTAGGCTCCTACTGAACTACAGTCCACCCACCACAATACATTTTTTAATATGAGGAAAAGTACACTAAAATGTTGGTGCAATGCCCCAATCAAAGAAACGTCACCAATTTTCCAACTTACTTGTGAAATCTCAGATTCAAAAGTCCTCAAATCCAATGCTATATGATGCAGCAGCCACAAAGAGTGATCCTTCCAGCTCCAAATCCAAATGAAAAGTGAACAGGAGCTGGACAAAGCACTCTGAGGAGCTGGCTGGACAGGAACCGGAAGTTGGAGACTCTGGGGCACTTCCTTCCTCTTTAAAAAAAAAGTAAAAAAAGAAAAATGACTCATTGCACAAAACAGTTCAGCCAAATGTCAATCTGATGAGTTTTTTTAAACCAAATCACCGTTTCGAGAAGGTTTTGAAGCTGCTCAAGAGAGATTCTTCTCCAGATTGCAAATTCTGGATGTTCGGGATCGTGAGCCTCGCAAAACTTCCGCCGGAAATCCGATGGCGCACCTGAATGACATGTTCGCAATCGCACACTCTTGCGGGAACGTGCAGCCAGCTACCAATTCTCGAGGCGCTCGCGAACAGATGGGAAATCTCATTGGCAATCGCAGGCATGCTGGTAAGTCGCCCCGGCGCGCATAAAACACATTTTGAGAGTGCAAACACAAAAAAACTCTGCTCCGCTGCAGAGCACAGAGTTTTTGGTAACTTCGCGTTCTATGCGGAACGCGAAGTTGCCAAAAATCCGCAAACTCCGCAAGCAGAGCGGATTTTACACCCAGGGGAAGGACACAATAGACTGCAGGACATGACGATGGGAACTATAAGCATGCTTACAATAACTGTGAGGGGCCTGAACTCCTTTGTTAAACACTATGGAGTAAATGTCGACTTACAAAGGATGAAGACACAAATAGCACTTTTGCAAGCAATAGATTTGATGGAGGTGGAGGAGCAGAAGTTATACAAGAAATACCAGAGGGGTATCCATCTGGATAGCACCTGGAGTCCCATTTTAATTGCGCAGTTGTTTGGCAGACATAGGAGGGAGGTATATGCTGGTGCACGGGGGACTGGATAGCACAGAACTGTGACACCTTAATGTCTACACACCAAATGTGGATGACTGGAAGATCTTTGGCCTACTAAAGGCAGAGTTGTTACCCTACATGGATATACCCATCATATGGGCAGGATATTTTAAATGTGTACTTGTTGGTACACTGGATAGGCACCCCCCTAGAGGGTAGATAAAACCAAATACGACTGTTAGATTAAGGGAGACAATGGCCTGATTACACTGCCTAGATATATGGAAGGAACTCCACCTGAATGTTAAAGATTTCACATGCGTTACACCTGCCCCCGGTGCATACAGCAAACTGGACGGATTTTGACAAAATATTTAGTGTGCTTTCTGTTGGATCACAAGCCCCTACTATTAGAGTATGGTTTGGGAAGACAGTGCCCTTGTACCCCTCTGTAGCACCTCTGACCTGAATCTCTAGGAGACTTCACATATAAGGACCACATGAGGACTGTCCTGCAGAGGTACTTTGATGCTAACTGGAACATAATAGAGAATAGGGGAACTGAATGGGGCACTGAAAGTAGTGGTAAGAGGTGAACGCCTCAGTAAGACTATGGGACTAAGTGGAAACTGGAGCTAGACTTACAAGAGGGACAGGAGTAATGAACCAACTACAAAGGTGGGAGGGAGAGCATGAGGGAGATGGCTGAGGGTATGCTCCTCAATGCTCCTCAAAGCACACCACACTGCGGCACTCTTGTTGGATAGGATGGACTGTCACTTCAGGCATGAGTACAGACAGTGACTTCACAGGGATGGAGTTAAGTCAGGCTGGCTGCTGGCCTGGCTGCTCAAACGGGAGAGTCCTCCATTGATAAGTCTGTCCGTGGTGTGGACAGATGGAGTGGCTGTGATGGGTCAGCAAGCAACAAATAGAATTTTGAGAGACTACCTAGAAAGGGTATACGGAGCCCCAGTGGAGGACACAGAGAATGGAGGGATAGCCTTTCTAGACAGATTGCAGATAACTAGGCTCATGGAGGTTCAGAGGCTAAGGCTAGAGGAGGCCCTCCAGGACATGGCCCATGAGAAAGGTCCACGCTCTGATGGCCTTCCAGTGGAGGATTATCAAACATACTCCACATAGCTTCTCCCCAGGCTCTTTAAGACTCTCCAGGAGGCAAGACATAATAGCATACTACTGATAGCCATGCAGGAGCCCCTATTGTTTAGCTCCCAAAGCCGGATAGCTACCCGAGAGATCCAAGATGCTACAGGCTTCTGCTAAACATGGACCCCAAACTACTAAGGTGCTTGTAATGAGACTAGGTCACGTGATAACATCTGTGAGAGAAGACCAATGCATATTTAGGCAGCATTTAGGTACCCATATGAAACTCAAACACTGCTTGCCCTAACTACATGAGGTCCAGGGCACAGCCATTGAGGCAGTACTGGTAGCACTAGACATTGAGAAGACTTTTGATACCTTGGGGTGGGGCTACCTGTAGGAGGTGCTGCATCAAATGGGGAAGGGACCGGGTTTCCTGTCATGCGTACGGTTGCTGTAGATGGAAGCACTAGCAAGAGTACGGACCGTACAGGTGGTGTCGAATAGCATCTCGATTGGGTGAGTTACAACACGGGGACAACCCCTGTCCCCGTTCCTGTTTGCCCTGGCCATGGAACTGTTTGCATTGTGTCTGAGGCAGACACTCGAAGACTGGGGGTGAGAGTTGGGAATGTTATGCATACTGTTTCTATGTACACAGATAACACCCTTCTATACCAAAATAGCCCAGAAAGCTTGTTACCGAACCTTCTAAGGATTATGGAGGACTATGGACAAGTATCTGATCTCAAAGTCCTCAGACACAATACCATACTTTTCCTATTGGCAGCCCTTATGTTACGACAGAGAGCTGATCTCCCTGAGATAGGCATTCCTTGGGAGACAGGGTAGGTCTTATACCATGGGATACAGGTAGCACACAACCCGAAACAGCAATACAATCTCAATGGCGGATGAGTGGTGAATGGCCTGACCACTCTGCCCCTATCCTTCATGGGCAAGGTTCTACTACCCTGGTGCCTATACGCTATGCAGAACCCGCTCTGCTCCCTGTCCAAGAAACTTAATGGATTGCTGGTGACAATTGTATGGGCAGGTAAGAGGGGTAGAGTCAGGTTAGAAGTCCTAAAGCTACACCATGTGGATGGTGGGCTGGGACTCCTAGATCTACATGTATACTATAGAGCAGATCTCCTGCAGTATGCAGTGATGTGGTGCACAGATGAGCCTAACTGGAGAAGAAGCTCCTGACAAGTCTGGTGGAGGAGGCGGACCTTCCCCAGGATACTAAAGTGTGAACACAGCCTTCTGGGGAATAAACCTTACATTGTGTGACAGGTGGCGTGAGTTTTGGGAACAGGCCATTTTTGAGGTAGACACCCTTTTTTGCACATTCCGTCCTTAATGGATAGGTCTTAGTGACTACAAGGGGGCTGTCACAGGGCTGGGGGCCTATTTCACAAATGCTCGTTTGTAACAATGGCGGAGGTTTGGACACTGTTTGGAGTGACACCAGGGCAGTTCCTACAATACTTAAGTATCCCCCGCACTCCAGTGAGCGACATTTCCAGCGGAGTCCGAAGAGTCTCGCTCCCTGAGTATCATGTTGGACCCATGCTTGAATAGGAATATCATATCACTGCTATACACTCAGACACAACGTCCACAAGTGATAGCTGGACTGATAACCTCAATAATCCACTTATGGATGGGGAATGAAAACGGACTGGAGCCCAAGTGAAGGAGGTCATCAGCAATGATTTAAACTCACACAACTTTACTACCTACATAGATCATACCTGACACCACTGACACTGCATAGGATATTGCCGGGATGCCCTGAGTGTTGTGCCAGGTGTCTGGAACCCCAGCAGACTTTTGGCATGTAACATGGGGAAGCCATAGACTGCAAGAATACTGAGGGGAAATAATACAAACACTGCGAAGGGTCACAAGTGTCAAGCTGGAGCTCATGGCACTCAAGTGCTTCCTGGGTCTCTTGCCACACCCCAAGAAGGGGAGGAAGATAGGACATAGAGTTGTCCTGCTGGACCTGGTACTGGCCAGACAGAGCATCACCATTCATTGAATCAGTCCACTCTCCTACCAATGCACAGATGGTGGGCAGACTTGCAGGAATGTGCAGTGGCTGAAGAGTGGCAGTTGGAAGGAGTGTAGACTGATGAATATGCAGAGCATGACCTTGAGATGCGGTGAGACATGTTGGAGTGGTTGGGGACCAGGGGTGGGGAGGGGGCTCACCCTCATCTGCTGTTGTGGCTGGGGCCTCCTAAGGCTGGGGACAGAGTGGATGAGGAGTATGGATGGATGGGTGGCTGGTGCTACTGCCTGCCACCACTGGTGCACCCCCCACCTACCTTGCCTACTTCAGATGTCTGTGGCAGATGCAGATCCGAGCAAATAAATGCGTTGATCCTGCTTTCTTTATCCTCACTATATAAACAGTCACCTTGAACTGGCTCACTAGTTTAGTGTGGGACTGAATGTACTTATAAATTGTCAAAGATGTTTTATTTTGGTGATACACCATAAAAGCATACATAAAAGCAATAAAAAGCCATTTCATAGTAACTTTCATAAAGTTGGCAAAAGATTGACATTGGGGTACACCATGAGAGTGTGGGGCAACACATAGGGATTGCATGTACATTTCAATAATTTTTCACAGAGTGAGGTTATTGGCCTCCATACTGATCGACAAAAGCCCACATGGGGCAGATCAATCATAAAATCTAAAAGAACTCTCTAAAACTCAAGCATAGGCCTTTACATAAGCAGGCAGATGGCTAATTTAAAAGTATTTCACATGGAACCATCCAGGTACATCATTTAAATACAGTACAACACAAAAAGTCACAAAAAACTAGAAGCACACATAAGTAAAAGGACCTCCTTAACACATGGCTATAGGGTACATAGCCCAGAGGCCTCTGCTTAGGCTATCAAACAGCTAATTTATAATAGTTCCATATGGTCCATCCATCCAGAAACAGAACATGATAGCATATATATGTGGTTTAAAATAAAGTGAAGAACAAAAAAGTCAGGCCCTCTGAGCGAGATGACCCCATACCATTTACCACCAGGTAACTTTTCCTATGCCACCACCAGCGATCTCCCCTTTCGACCTCTGGGAGCTCTGAGATCCCGGTTCCTGGTGGAGGTAAGGAGGCTTTAAATGCGACCTACCTCTTGCCGGGTAGCAGCATCACTATTTGACCCTGAAGCACCCAAGGTCCACATACCACTGGGATCCTGCTCAAATGTCCAACACTCACTACTGCTGCTGGGAATGGGGAAGATCTGTGGACTTTGGACCTGTCCCTTCCACCTCTCCTCTCACAACTCTTGACCTGGTGGCGAGCTGGAGGATGAGGCGGACGGCACTTCCCAGCAACACCTTGACCAGTGCTCTCAAAGAATCTATGACGGTGCCTCCTGGGTGGAAACCATAACTGTCTGTACTTACTGCGGTGCCCGAGCAACCTTGGCCGATGCCCGGTGGAGCTGTCCTTTGCCGCTATAGAGGAGTTTGGCTCTGGTTCACCCCTCGGCCGTCACCTATCCAGCGTATATCAGACATTGTTTTCCTCGCCACCCAGTTGTGTTTCCTACCTGCATTCCTTACCCCTCTTTACTATTTCCCCTCTACCTTTTCACTCCCCATAAGATGTGTGTATGCGCTAATAACTCACAATATTGTGTAATCTCATAGGTTTTTTCTCCTATGTCTATTGTTGGCTATGTAATTATGTAACCTATAACTCACTGATCCTCATGTAAAGCACTCTGATACCTCCAGGTCTAGCCAGCACTATATAAAACTTTGCAAATAAATAAATATTTTTTGAGAGACTAATTGGTCTATAGTTTAATGGAGTATCCTTTAGTCCCTTCTTGTCAATCGGAACTAATTATTCAGCTTCTCAGGTAGCTGGGACCTCAGCACCCTCCAGAATCACCCTAGTGAGCTTGATAAAGTACTTCGCCCAGTTGTCAATGTATGCAATAATTAATGTATTTGATAAATAGCAAAGGGGATAAGGAGGATTTCTTTGGAAACCCCGCAGAGGGGAGTGGCAGATGAAGAAAAATAGCTTATTTGAACTTGTTGGGTTCTGGTGGTTACGAAAGAGTCTAACCACAAAAATGCTTTGTTTTTATATGTAATTGTTTGAGATGGTGTGAGAAAATTGGCTCTAAGCATTTATTTGCTCCTGAAGTCAGAGAAGATGTGAGTAGCTGTTTTTTCAAGCTATTCCGCTTCTGCGAGCCCCCCCGTTCTTCAAATTCCTAAAATTTGCACCTGTTTGTTTGTAAAGACTTTATTCGATTGTTAGAAAGTTACAATCCTAAAAGCACAAATTAAAAACATTATTATATTAAATCGATTTTAGAAGAATTTTACAGAGTAGCAGCTTTCGTACTGTGCAAACAACGCTATCAACAAGAACTAACAAGGTTAATCCATAGAAATGCTAGAAAGACCATTCAATTACAAATTTATAATTCAACAGTATTACTTAGACTTTTTCTTTGATAAAATACTCTCTTTAAGAGCATGGCAAGTCTCCAAATGACATGATCATTTTCTAAATGTAGTAATTTTAAAAAAGCAGGACGACATTGTCTTAATCCATAGGCTTTTACAACCGAATAAAATTTGATGAAAAAGACAGTATGGATTGTAGATTGACTTGAATGGTAATCACATGGGCACAGTTTGAGATGTCTGTACCAATCATTCAATTTGGGCCACAAAACCATCCTATGAAATATATTTAACCTGCATCTAATCAATACCATTCTATCAAAAGTAGCAGGAACGTATAACAAACAAGGCTCTATTCCAAAAGAAGTTACCATTTTTTGGTGCTGGATGACAGTAGGTTTGATGAATTCGCTAGACAGTCTAGCTTCTTCTAGCATACCTAGCCTCTCCCTTTTTAAAGCTTTCCGCGAGATGTTCTGCATGGAGCTAGGATTTGTAAAATACTCTGCGTGACCCAAATTGTTCATAAAGTCTCGCACATATCTAATCCATGGTATTTTTTGCACTCCGTTAAGAAGGAGGCAATCAGCGATTACATCCCTATTTAACTGTGTTTGTTCCCTAACCCAGACACTATGCCACAATAGTATTGGTTCTATCTTAATTAAGTCAGATAGAAAAGAAATGCCCAACTCTTCGTGTGAAATAAAAGCTGACATGCTCGGGGGAACGGACAGAATAAATCTTAAAAAAGAATTCTCCACTTGTTGTAACTGTGTTGTGTTTGCAAGTCCCCAAGTTTTAGCAGTTATGGTTTAGGCCCACAATTCGTTTTGGTTAAACAAAACACCCATGTACGAGAGAAACTCTTGGTTGAATTTAATTTCTGCCCCTCTACAAAGATATCTTTCACTTGCTTGGGTCCATGACCAAATCTCATTACATATGTTTTGGGGATGTTGATACTAAGGCCTAGATCCTTCATAAAAACAAAGAAACCATTTAGGATCTTTTGAAGGGCAACTTGAGTTCTCGCCAGCATAACTGCGTCGGCCGTATAAAGAAGTACAGGAATGGGCCGACCGGCAACGTGGGGGAAATCATGTGTAATTTCTGTTAGTGCTTCCTCTAGTCCATTTGTATACAAATGAAACAAAAAAGGGGCGAGCACGCAGCCCTGTCTCACACCTGCTTCTGACGGGAGAATTGGCTGTATGTTAACCTCCTATTCCATAATGAACACTAGCCTTTGCACTATTATACAGCTTTCTTAAAAAGAGAATAATTTGGGGATCCACTTTCAAGACCTCAAGGATTTCCCATAATCTTGCATGTCTCACTGAGTCGAAGGCAGCTGTTAGGTCAACAAAGACCATGTATAATCTACTATTTTTGGCATTCGTATATTTTCCTATGAGTAGGGATAGGTTTAGACACTGTTCTATAGTACCAAGCCCCTTTTGAAAACCATATTGTAAGTCATTTAAAAGTTTATTTTCTTCCGCCCATTCCAGCAGACGTTCTAAAATCACTCGTCCCGCCACTTTCACCACTGAATCTAATAGGGAGATCGGTCTATAACAGCCCGGACTCTGGCGATCTCCCTTTTTAAAGATCGGTACTATTAGTGACATACCCCAGGTTTCTGGCAATTTTGTTTGACAGCTTGCATTTAAAACCTGCAATATAATGGGGCCCCATTGCGTGACATTAAACTTAAACAAATCTATCGAGATGCTGTACGGACCAGGTGCTTTGCCGGACTTACTCATGTGCAATTCTCTAATAACTTCATATAAAGTAAAATTTAAATTCAGTTTTGGGTGGTCGTTCTCTAATTCTTCAACAGGTAAAATATGAGTAACATCAGTACCATTGTATACCTGCATGAAGTGGGTAATCCAAAATTGTTCATAAAGTCTCGCACATATCTAATCCATGGTATTTTTTGCACTCCGTTAAGAAGGAGGCAATCAGCGATTACATCCCTATTTAACTGTGTTTGTTCCCTAACCCAGACACTATGCCACAATAGTATTGGTTCTATCTTAATTAAGTCAGATAGAAAAGAAATGCCCAACTCTTCATGTGAAATAAAAGCTGACATGCTCGGGGGAACGGACAGAATAAATCTTAAAAAAGAATTCTCCACTTGTTGTAACTGTGTTGTGTTTGCAAGTCCCCAAGTTTTAGCAGTTATGGTTTAGGCCCACAATTCGTTTTGGTTAAACAAAACACCCATGTACGAGAGAAACTCTTGGTTGAATTTAATTTCTGCCCCTCTACAAAGATATCTTTCACTTGCTTGGGTCCATGACCAAATCTCATTACATATGTTTTGGGGATGTTGATACTAAGGCCTAGATCCTTCATAAAAACAAAGAAACCATTTAGGATCTTTTGAAGGGCAACTTGAGGTCTCGCCAGCATAACTGCGTCGGCCGTATAAAGAAGTACAGGAATGGGCCGACCGGCAACGTGGGGGAAATCATGTGTAATTTCTGTTAGTGCTTCCTCTAGTCCATTTGTATACAAATGAAACAAAAAAGGGGCGAGCACGCAGCCCTGTCTCACACCTGCTTCTGACGGGAGAATTGGCTGTATGTTAACCTCCTATTCCATAACGAACACTAGCCTTTGCACTATTATACAGCTTTCTTAAAAAGAGAATAATTTGGGGATCCACTTTCAAGACCTCAAGGATTTCCCATAATCTTGCATGTCTCACTGAGTCGAAGGCAGCTGTTAGGTCAACAAAGACCATGTATAATCTACTATTTTTGGCCTTCGTATATTTTCCTATGAGTAGGGATAGGTTTAGACACTGTTCTATAGTACCAAGCCCCTTTTAAAAACCATATTGTAAGTCATTTAAAAGTTTATTTTCTTCCGCCCATTCCAGCAGACGTTCTAAAATCACTCGTCCCGCCACTTTCACCACTGAATCTAATAGGGAGATCGGTCTATAACAGCCCGGACTCTGGCGATCTCCCTTTTTAAAGATCGGTACTATTAGTGACATACCCCAGGTTTCTGGCAATTTTGTTTGACAGCTTGCATTTAAAACCTGCATTATAATGGGGCCCCATTGCGTGACATTAAACTTAAACAAATCTATCGAGATGCTGTACGGACCAGGTGCTTTGCCGGACTTACTCATGTGCAATTCTCTAATAACTTCATATAAAGTAAAATTTAAATTCAGTTTTGGGTGGTCGTTCTCTAATTCTTCAACAGGTAAAATATGAGTAACATCAGTACCATTGTATACCTGCATGAAGTGGGTAATCCACTCCTCCTCTGTAATAGCAATGGCTATTGATGGGCCTTCTCTTGTGGTTATGAATGGTAGCTTCTCCACACTCTAAAAAGCTGCACTATCTTTCAGGTCTGCCGCTGATTGCAGGGCTTCCCACGCTTCGTTTTCCCTTAGAGACTGTTGATATTCCATCCTTACAAGACTGCCGTCTTCCGCTATTCTGGGCTGCCTATGCAATTCTAATTTTAAGTTACGATAAGGTTTGGTGCATCTTGAATCAAATCAACCTGAATCCTTATTTTTCTTTCTGTACTGTACCACTAATAGATTCTTAAGGGCTTGTGATATTTCCGCGTAAGATGCAACTATACTCTCTGCCGGTACTATCTTGGACAGGCAGGTTTCAATTGCTGTCTTACAAATAATCATAAGGGATCTAGTTACATCTGAAGGATCAACCATTGCCCATTTAAGAGTGTACCCATTATGTTTGTCCGGAGCCAATTCACCCGCTTCTTCACTTTCCTTATTGGTATTAAATACCTTCTTTATTGGAAGAGCAACAACCAAGCGCAGCGGGAAATGGTCGCTTATGGAAATCTGATCCACCCCAAAACTAAGTAATCTAAGGACATGATTATTGGAGACTAATATATAATCGATTATTGAGGCACCTCTCCCATTGTAGGTGTAAGGCATCATTTCTGGGGGTTCCAGAAGCTCATTTACAAAGCCTAGATCAAATGTTGCTAAGACTTCATTAAACAATTCTCCCACCGTGGAGTGACAAAAATGGCTTAGGTGTGTTGCTTCCTCATATAAATGACCACAAAGTCTCCTATCCTCGATGGAACACATTGCACAATTATTGATTTTCGCAGCATTTGCAGGATTAGCCTTACAAATTGTATGTGACTCTTTACCTAAGTTTTTTAAAACCACACAAAGTTCTGTTGAAATCACATTATTATAAAAATTCACAAATATCAAACATTGATTCATAAGTAAGGACACCTTAATCATCTGATAGAAGCTGCTACTCAAGAGAGCCTGTATCTTAACAGTTTCCAACTTATTAGAAATATACAAGCTCAGGCCGCCCTTAAGCCTTCCCCCCCGGCCTTTCACGGCTGGCGTATGGAAAGTGTTAAACCCATTATTTATAAATTGGCTCGTTTACCCAGGTTTTTCTGTAGGCCTATAATGTCTCTATCCCTGATGTACTTGAGCCATTCTGGGTTATCTATTTTTTATTGCAATCCTGCAATATTCCAAGAGAAAATATCACAGAGGGGCACTTCATCGTCCACCGGCGGTAACGGTGACATGCTCCTGATACTAAAATTAGCCCAGTAAAGGGAGGTTCAAAAATATGTGAAATAGGGGCAATTTTAGAAGTTAGGCGAACCTCGTCACCATTTTCTTGACCCCTCACTTGCTCACCCCCTAAACTTACAAACTCACTATCAACTACCCCCATATCACACAAATCAGACTGTAAGTAGTCCTCCCTGAAGGAATTTGCTGTCTTAATGTTTTCTGCGGGATGATGTCCACCCGCATTCAGTCAGTCTATTTCCCCCAGGGAGCTTAAAGCTTCAAATTGATTGCTAGTTGGAACATTAAATCTCTGTTGGAAACCTCCTGAACAATTCACTATCTCCCTCTGATACTGTAGGCGCCTAGGGAGTTGATAGAAAAAGCCCAATGGTAGGACGTTTATATCCCTTGGGGTGACATAACTAGATCCAGCTCTCTCCAGAATGGTTTTAATCAGTTTGGGCGAGCCAAAAGACAACACTAACAATCACCGGGCGAGGATTTAATTTAAACTCCCACCCAGGCAATTCGTCTAGCCATTTTGAACTCAGCAAACAGAGTATTAGAGAGTCCCGTCCTTACCCCCAGGATTTGTAAGGCCTTATTCTCAGGGTTGTCCAGTGTTCATCTGTTCCATTAGTGATTGGGGGAACATTCGCTAAGATAATGGTGTATGGAGTTGCTTCGGAGGGAGGGACAGATTCCTAGGTTCTGGTGGACATTCCTGTCTTAATGTTAGACTACCTGCTGTGGCTGGAGAGTTAATCACCTTATTGCTAGGCGGCATAGAGTTTTCTGTCAGCCTCCCTCTCCCTGAGCCCGACCCTGATAATATGTCTTGTCCAACCCGGATTGGCTGTACTTGGTTAGAAGAGGAATTATGAGCACTTACTCTCCACGGCTCTTTTCTTCCAGCATCTGAAGTGTTATATTCTGGCTGAGTCTGCTGTGACTGCTGTTGACTTGCCACCCCATTGGCATGTCTTTCTACAGCATGATTGTCTTGAATTGCTATTTTTGAGCTTGAGAGGGCTGTTTGGCTACATCTAGTACACACCGTCGGAGATATATTCAAAGAGCTCTCCAGTGATACCAGCCTTTCATTAATTTGAGAGAGCATATGCTTCAGCGGGTCTAACATTAGGGCCACTGTCGATTAAATTTTTGCAAGAAAACCCTCCCACCCAGATTCAAGCTGTGGTCCTGACCATAAGTTTTCATCACCACTAATAGTGGGGGCCTGCACTTGATTAGATAACTTACCCACAGACTTGCTTTTACCATCCAGTTTTTTTTACAGGATTTCTAATTTTATTTAAGCCCTGTCCCTTTCTTTTTTTAGGTGGGGGCGTGAGTCTGTTATGCTCAGTGGATTTAGCCTTTTGGCCTCTGGTAGTCACGTTTGGCCTAGACCTTGGCCTCTTAGTACCAGGCACTGGTTTCTCTGTTAGAGCTGCAACCTCTGGGTCCTCTACAATAGATTGGGACATTATAGTTATACATGGGTTGCTTTTATTACTATTATGGGGGAATACTGCTACGGGGGTATTGCCACAGATTCCACAGTATGGTTTTGTGGCTCCAATGAGAGTCTGCGCTCAGTTAACTTAATTTCATGGATTAATGCCGACTCTGCCCTTTGTCGGAACGCGTCTAAAGTTTCCCACCACCCCCGCCCCGTGGGACATTTGCCCCTATTCATTAGAGAAAAGGAGAGAAAAAGACCTTCGCAAAAACTTTTAAATAGGGAGAGGGAAGCAAAGTCACAACACTAGTCACGACACTAGGCACTAGACACTATTTAAAAACATAGATCAATCTGAACAAAACGCAGTCTGTTGCCTCCCGAGCTCCTCAAATCAAGTCCTGAACTCCAACAGAAATGGTCTGTTATGAATTGTGCCTGATATATTTGGACATAGGCCATATACAGAGGAAGACAGGCAACAGTACCTTCTGTTTCCTGAATCAAAGAATAAATGGGGGTGGCCCAACCCGGCCTCTGACGGTCCCTGACAGGCAAGGATGGGCCCACCCTTGGCCCGGGCTTTGCCCGGGTGCCGTCCGCACGCGCTCCGCGCCTTGGGAGCCCTACGGGGCTTTTCAAGTGCCTCCTGGAGCGATCTCGGCTTCCACACTGCGTCTCTGCCACAAAGCACGCTGGGAGATGTAGTCTCCAACCTCCCAGCAACAATGGTGATGGCCGTGGGCTGAGGTTGCAGGCGTGCTGGGTCTCCCCTCTCCCCGGTGGTTCTGTCAGGTACAATATGCAAAAGAGGACTCCCCAAATTTGCACCTCAAGCAGCAGGGCAACAGACTATTCTAATACTGTTTATCTGGGAATGCTTACATGAACGACCCCACAGTTACACAGAACTTAGAATTCAACATGTCACATTTCAATGGGTGTGGGTTATAGAGATCAGTTCCCTTTCACTTGTGTATTTCTTTATGTCTCGATCCAAAATTCATTGGGGAGGCTGTCACAGTTGAAGGGTATTAGTAGTTCCTAGCAACGTACCTTGGATGGGGCTTAAAGTGGGTTTGGAACTATGCAGTGGTTGACATTAGGGAGATTCCAGTGCTCATGTAGGGGCATAGTGGGATAGATTCTGGTAGACATAGGGACATATTTACAAGCCTCTATCACCACCACAACGTCACTTTCAGTGACGTTGTGATACCCATAAGGGCCTTGTCTTATTTCCAAGGCAGCATTAAGCCACTTAACGTGGCGTAAAGCTGCCTTGTAAATAAGGCACCCTTTCACGCTCTATTTAGTGTGAAAGGGGAGGGCAATGGGTGTTGAGGTGGGCATAAATAGTCAGCTGAAACTAGGAGAAATGCTTAATTTCTCCTCGTTTTTGCTGCTTCCCTGTGAGCTGCCTTGTGCAGCACACATAGAAACAGCAAACTGCCTATCGTTGTTTATATGCAGGAAGGTCCTTCTTCCTTCACATAAACAATCATTTAAAAAAAATGCTGTTTTGCAACTTCTATGTGTGCTGCATTACGTAGCACTCATAGAAGTTACAAAACGGCATTTAAAGATTGTTCCTGTGCAGGAAGGGGGCCTTCCTGCACATAAACAATCATTCCCTCAAAACAGGCACTCTTGCACTATGGTGCAAGGGTGCCTGCGTTTGCGCTAGGCAGCTGAGTTAGCTCCAGCGCAGGGGGAAATCAGGGCTGCACCATATTCTTTTGAATATGGTGCAGCCCTGCGTTTTGGAAGTGGCAGAGCTGTCGTTAGCCTTCTAGGCTTAACACACGCTTCGCCACTTTCTTTGTAAATATGCCACCTAGTATCTAAGGGGTCATTTACTTCTTTAAGGGCCAGGAAGAGTATTTTAAGAAGTAATCTGTGTTTTTTTCAGCTAGCCAACATTGTATCAACAGGAAGAAGCAAGTGCCCTTCAGGAGAATTTAAACAGATAGCGAAGTTGGATAGCTTTGTCTTGTTTGGAGAGGTAGTACTCTAAAAAGCTGACTTTAGAGACTATATGATGTTAATTAGGGAGTTGACAATGACAGAGTCGATGGCTGTATTTTCAAGATGTTGAATAGTTAGTATTTGGAGTACATTGCAAAACTTTTCATTGCAAAATATAGGTATATTTTTCAAAATGTGTGTTTTACACGAAATGTATTTAAGCTGCAAAAAATAGCATGCAAGCGTGTATCTCATGTGAAGAAGTAATGTTAGATTTCTCTCATACGTATTGCACATCAGTTCTACAATTTCTGCAACCAGTTTATTCCCGAACCTCTCTTCCGCAGATGAAAATTATCTGAAAGAAGGTAATTGTAACAAGTGAAAATTCAGCGAAATGTGAATAATGCAAAAATAGGGATTACAAGACATTATGCTAATTCAATAAAATTTCTCCCAGGTCGAGCTCGTATCTGGTAGCTGAAAAAACGTACTTTTGATGCTCTCTCTCTTTCTCTTTCTCTCTGTCTTGGAACGAAGATTGTCCAAAGCGGCAGAGTTTTTTTTGCAATCTGGTGAAAGTTCTACAGAAAAATTAGCAGCTTTTCTCAGTTTAAAACCTTTTATAGTTTTTCCCTTTGGATCAACCCTCTGAAAATCATGACCTCGTCAACGATTAAATCGCATCTAATCTCAACTAATGCGAAAGAAAAAGTTCTGCATAGAACATGCTTTGAAGAGAACAACTTAGGCCCACATTTCGAGTTTGGGTGCAAACTCCTGTGAAACAAATCACAGCCAAAGCAACAAAAAAAAAGAATAGGCAACAAAGTAAATATTTTGATATTTTGATAATGTAATACATTGAAAATATAATACTACTCGCTTCAAAACTAGTCCCATTACAAATGAACAGGCAGATATCCTCAGACATAATTGCCTTTGAGGTCCATCAGTCACTTATGAGTGCACAATATCGGAACTGCCGAGACTAGGAATTTTTCTATATAAGTGGTGTAGTAACAAGAAATACATCCAGTCTCAAGGCTTTTAAATTGGCCATCTCTAAGCAATGGGATAATGCTCCTCTCAAGCATGAGAATAAAAATTGTAACGATATTTCACGACCTCGAATGTACTCACCCAGCAGAAGGTATTCATCCAAAAGGGAACTTGTTATCATTTGTCACAGGTCAAAATGTTGGATTGTAGATGCAACAGCTGTATTTTTATGTTTATTGGAATAATACTGCCGATGAGCAGATCTAGTAGTCCAGCACAAAGGGAAGAAAGGATGATGGACTGTAAACTGAAATAATCTAATGCTACAAATCTTTCACCCTGGTTAATGAGTCAGAATCACAGAAAAGAGAAGCTAGATTGTTGGCATATTTCAGTGTGATTTCAAATTCAATAAAGTGAAAAGTAAGGATGGAAGAAGTAACAATAATAAACATGGATATTGACTAGTGACTGTGTCAGATGTTTGAGAGCTGTATGTACCTTTTGTTAGATTCATTTCTAAATGTACCAGGAAGGACTTGGAGGGAAAGGCATTATGATTATTTTCAGCAGCCACAGCGTCTGTTATTAGCAGGGCACTAGACAAATTACCAGTGACATATTTTTGCTGGCATTGGTACCTCTTGGCAGGCAAAACCTGGAAAAACACTTTGAATCTGCAACGTATTTCTTGCTTGCCATCTGGTTGTTTATTTTCATTTATGAATAAATTACACGTAGTTTCGAGAAAGTATTATTCATTTACTGCTTTTTTGAAAAATGTGCCTTTAAAGGGACATGTATAACAAAAACACAAGTTGCTGTTGTTTGCGTGCTTAGGGGAATATTCTTGTTTTTGTATGATGTCTGTAGAGAAGTAGACACCTAGGTCAATTTGCTTTCCTTGGAATAGCCTCCTCCTTCGTTAACTTCATTTTGTATTGTTGGTCACCATATGGTAACAACAAGAGGATGCAATAAAGTTCGAGTGCATTATGGGTGAAAGACATAAGTAAACAACTAAAAAAATATCTGAGCAATACAGGGCAGAACGTTGCACTTCTCAAAGTTGAACAACAATGGATCAATTTCCATTGACCTGTTGTAAAGAGTATGGGTCTGGAAACCAGTTTTAAAATTCCACTTCATCTTGTGATGAAGGCCACATTTCTGTAGGGGAAAAAATATATTCAGTCACACAGTATTTAATGGGAAACACTATTTTGTTTTTTACTAATAGAATACGTTTCATAGAATACGTTTTAGTGACATAGCCTATATATATTACTTTCATCAATGGTACAAAACGTGGAAACCTAAGAGTGAAAACTTAAGAGAATTCACTGTTCAATACTTCACATGTGAAAAAAGGTTTGGGAAGCATTTGCTTACCACACTACACATGTCAATGCCACTATAATTGTGTGCAATCACAGGAAGTGGAGAAGATGGCTGAAATCTGGGTCATGTCTGTGAAACATGGAGGATGTAGGTTGAGTTCCTGCAAGAGCAAAGATAACTTAGAAGCAGCACATGTAATGTGGAAAAAAGACAGTGGAGTAATTGATCTTCTGCCTAAAGCTGTTTATGCTTGTAAGAATACATGCACTTTTTCCCCAATATCATATGTTTACGTGCCAGTGAGACTCTGCTTACCACTTGTGACCAGCCAACACAATTTTACCTCAGGGGCACTGGGGGTCTGTCTTTCTAACTAAAAGGCATCCTGTCACATTAATGCTGAGAGCTGTAGAGGTGAAGGGTGGGCAGGAGGCGGGGCAAGGAGGTGGTTACCGGAGAAGCCCAACATATAATTATCTACAGCCTTGCCAAAATGTCTCATCTGGGAGTGGGTGTTATGGCCCATGGAGTGGACCTGCCATCCAGCTTGTAACTAAAAGAGTTTTTATGTGTGGCAATAATAAACTGATCACAGACAAAATAGATTAATCGAACGACTCTGCCCCCATTTCTCACACTGGATATGGTCATAATGTGAGCTAGGTTCCGTATAGAAAAAGGCAGAATATCCAAGTTGTCATAAAAGAAATACAAACACCTTAAAGTAGCAGTCAGCCAAACTTTGAAACCTGGAAGTTTGCTCAAGAGGCAATAATGTGCATGTCCCAGGAATGCCTGAAGGCCCTAAAGAGGCAACTTTAGAGTTTATCCTGGAGATATATCCTACAGGGTTCAAGGACTCTGAAACTGTCAGAGACATTCAGAGTTACAAGGCTCACTGAACACCTGGACAGTGATACCCCTGGGATCATAATCCAGTTTGCCTACAATTCAGCATAAGCTCAACAAAGATAAGATAGCTTTGCATACAGCTAACTGGGAACATTATACTTTATCATACAATATAAGTGTGTTCTCCCTCTATTCTGATTTGAGAGTGGAGACACCGCAGACCTGGAAGTAATTTGATGAAGACAATTGCAAGGTAAGTCAGGAACAAGGTGCATTACTTCCACCCACACAATGATGTTTTTTTGCAATCAGAGTTTCTACAAATACACTGAGCATGTGACCAGAGCTCGCACTACTGGGGGACATGGTAAAATTCTATATCAGAGTATTGAAAGCGCCAGAACACACCCTAAAGCACTTCCTAAAAACAATCTTTGGTGAAGTGGGCTCCCCATGGCATTCCAAGGTGGAACTAGCCATTGATGCACTGAAAATCGAGAGAAGGAGCCTGCCCCTGCACGAAATTCCATTTTCAGCCTGGGCCCAAGCCGTTAAGTGTCAAGTCCAGACCATCTCTTTCGGGCTTGACCTTGCATCCCTTCGGCAAAACCCACTAACTCAGGCCCTAGACAAATCATACATCTCTGGTAAACCCCAAATATACCTGCAAGATCCAGTATCCACCCACGCGAGAAAGAAAATTCTGTATTTTTGCCTCTTGGCCCTCAGGACCGCGGACTTTAACCCTAAATGGGCACGAACGGATGGCGCCATAGCCTGCCGTCTATGCAATTATCGCAGAGAATCCTGGCTACCATTGCTGTGTTGTTGCCCAAAGTTGGCCAACGACCGTCATCGTTTGCTGCGTCCGACCTTACGGAACTTAGGCTACAGAACTTGCAGAGAAGCCTCGGACTGGTGCCTCTATGATAGCCAGAGTTGGGAAATTCATACATCAGGTAAAAATGGCACTCGACTCCCACTTAACGGCCACTAATCCTAATGGTTCCGATAATGGGGTTTGCGCCCCACCAGCGGCCCCAATGATGGTAGCTCACAGCTAATTTAGGGTGTGCCTGTAAAGTAATTGGAATTCATCAGCCCCAGTCATCTAATCTGGGTTGGTCTAAGGGCCCAACGAGGAACCCACCTATCATCAACCGGCTTTGGTGTATGAATTGATTCTACCGAACTTCTATGCGCCTCTCTTCATCTGTTGTGGAACAATGGAGTGTCCAATACTCTCCTCTTTTTAAAAGAACTCTGCTCTGGACAACCAAGCAGTATTAATTGTCAGTATTTTAACTCAAAGTGGTATCTACTTTTTATGTGTGGGTGGGGCACATCGGGGGGGGATGTTCATTAAGTTTTTATACTGTAAAGATTTTAAGTAATCGTGCAGTTCATCAATAAAGTAAACTACTTCAAATAAAATCTGGGAAGTGAGTGTGGGGATCACATTGTTATTTAAACATATTTTCTTTTGCCCTGTACAGTAATGAGTTACACCACAGATCAGGCCCAAGCAGCGTCTAGAGTCGAGGTGGTTCAATGCAGAATGTTCGAGAGCCCACAAGAATCTAAAAACTGCCCTCCATTCCATCCCCGTAATAGAGAACTAATAAAAAGTGCTAAATGTCTATATAAAAAATATCGCTAAAAGAAAAGAAAAGAGGAGTTGAGGCATCTAGTCTGGAAGGACCTGGAGAGGGCAAGTTCTCTCAAGATAGCAAAAGTTTTTGGACCATCATTAACCGACCCCAATTTACTGAGGAAACCATTAAAATGGACACAATGATCTTGGGAGACATTTGGGAATCCTATTTCATGACCATTTCCAACCCTAGTGGTATGGTGTTGATGGCAAGCAATGAGGAGCATCTCGTACACTTGGACTACCAGCTGAGCTTAGTGCTTCGATTACGGTAGCAGAAGTGGAAGAAGCCTTAGTGAAATGAATATTAAAGAAGGCCCCAGGTCCAGATGGAATTCCACTAGATCTGTTCAAACTAAATACTGGTCTTTGGCAACCCCTGCTGACCAATGTTCAGTGGTAATTGGTCCGAATCACTGACATAATATCGAAAGTCACAAAATCGAAATGCAAATATTTTGATGCAAATATATCGACAGGTAAAATATTGATATTGTATACTTATTTATAAAAATACACTAAAATCGAACCAACATTATCGTAATGAAAATATATCGACAACACAAATATCGCACACATAAATATTGTAATACAAAGTATTGACAATCATAGCTAAATACAGAACGTGTCCAAAATATCAAAAACTAAAATATAGACATCAATATTATCGTTTTTGACAAAATATCGACAACTCTAATATACATTAAAAGTATACTTCTTTCAACACTATAAATATGATAAATGACATAAATACACATATAACATAAAAGTTATATAAAAACAGCTATAGAAATAAAAACAACATAAATTAATATTTACATAACAGATACACATATAATAATATTTACAAACAAATATTATCAACATATTCAAGATGTTAAACATATATTATACTTTTTTATATAATCAATCTCCTTCCTCACCTAAAAAAAATACCTTTTCTCTCAATTTGCATTTTCCATACAAGTAAAACAATTACCAAACAAAAATAAAAAAAAATCAAATGAACCAATAGAAACACAGAAAAACATTAAACAATTAACAATTAAGAACACACTATATGAACAAAAAAACAGGCTTCTTTTACACCTTCAACACTAAAAAAAGTCAGGAAGGAGAAACTCTGCTGGATTTTCATCTCTCTCAAATACTTCTCTAAAATCAAGCCTACTACACCTAAGAAAAAGTAAGTAAATTAGAATTTGTAAATAAACTGTTAACTTTAAATGTAACCCAGATTACAATTACTAACTAAAAATACTAACTTATATATGTTATCTCTTTATATTTCCACAACAGATATTACTCCAAAAAAGTGAACAAAAACTTCACCTTGCAAAAACAGCTAACTAAAAAAGTAAGTATAGTTCAAAAATAATTTCTTAAAGCTCACTAAAAGATAACTGAACACATAAAGGGGCCGATTCCGATCCTGGAAAAACGCTGTAAAAATCGTGGTATGGAGCGTTTTCCCCATACAACTCGTACTTGTAAGGAGGCCCCTACAACCTAGGAAGTATGATCCGTACAAATAGACACACTCCATACAAATTGTAAAAAAGACCATACAACTCGTATATACAAGCGATTGCGATTCGGATTGCTCTGTACGCGACGTTCCCATGTATTCCCGGTAGCAGTTTACAACCCGGCAAGTACGAATCGTACAAACGGCACTCCGTATGGCTCATTTTTTACAAGAGCCAAAAAGTGCCGGAAAAACCTTGTACGCCCCGAAAACAGATCGAGACAGACCCCCTCATGTACGCATTGTACACCCCATGAATACAGGGGTATGGTGCGTACATACGTGATGAAGGGGTACTGGTCGTGTACGCACCGTACAAGCACCGTACCCCAAAATCGCGTACGTACGCACCGTACCCCAAAATCGCGTATGTACCCCAAAATCGCGTATGTACGTACCATACCCCAAAATCGCGTATGCACGCACCGTACCCCAAAATCGTGTATGTACGCACCGTACCCCAAAATCGCGTACGCACGGTGCGTACATGCGCAATGTTGGGGTACGCACCATACACACGCCTCGCATGTGGGGGGACCCCTGTACGCCTCATACCCCTATATGACCCGTACCCCGGTATGAGTCATACCCCAAGAACGAGTCATACCATGGTACGAGGCGTATAGGGGTTCGTTTCGTTGCCCGGTACGAGTCATTCCCATATACAGGCCATTTTCCAAACAAATCGTATGCTGACAACCCGGTATGAATCGTACTTGACGGGTTGGACAGCCTTTTTACAAATTGTTTGCTCTTTTTAACAAGTCCGTGTCGTACAGCTTTTCCCGATCCGATTTGTACGGATCGGGCCGATCTGTATGTATTTTTCCCGTACGAATCGTACTACACGGGTTGGAAGGGACTTTTACAATTTGTATGGAAAAAAATAAAAATCCTATTTGTATGGAAAATAAAAATCCAGGATCAGAATCGGCCCCAAAATATCCTAACCACCAAAAAGACACCATTTAGACTTTTTTTTTTTTTTAAACATTTGTAAAATGAAACTATATAAAGTATACTGTATCCTAAAAATCAACACCACCACATATAAATTAAAAACATAAAACAAAACATTCTTTACTTTCTTTTCACAGCGCACTTAAAAATGCAGCATTCATTGAACAAGAAAATGTCTCCATTCAACTACAAGTAAATAACAGTTGGTAAGTGTATGATGAAAATGAATTTGTTATTAATCATACAAAATGTATAATATTCTTTTACAAATACTTTCATGTACATTTTTTTTATAGATTTTGCCACCTCACAATGACTGAAGATGCCCAATTTATAACATCTCAGAAAGGGAAATGTGTATTGTGTTATATGGGGGTACGTCTACACCCAAGAGAAGCAAATAGACCTTAAAGTGAACTGGAAATATTCAAAATATTACTCAAACAAATGTTATGGTAGTGCTACCACCAGGAAGACAACTATATTACATACAAGTGAGCATAACCATCTGCCAAATCTCTCTGAAATTGAAGTTAGATCAACCCTTGAAAATATTAAAGAATTAAGTAGCACCTTAGAACTTTCTACAAGTTTTATACTTAAAGAACTATTACTTAAAGTACCTAAATAAGCAAGAGGTCAATTACCAACAATAGCTACTATTAAAAGAACAATAGCTAGAACCAAAAAATCTACAAGACCAGCAATTTCAGGATGTTATAATTCCCCCTGAACTTAGTATAACACATAACGATGACCCTTTTATCTTCTTTGATAACAAAAATAAAGATAAAATGATTATTATGTTTGCTACAGCAAACAATATAAATAAACTTCAACACAGCCACCATGGAAGATGGATGGCACCTTTAGCATATGCCCTGAACCATTCTACCAACTGTACAGTATTCATGGGCAATATCATAACACTTGCATTCACATTTATATATGCTTTGTTACCAAACAAACACATATTTTTTTTTTAAAAAGGTTTTATATATCGCTGGCTGGACCCGGGGGTAGGAAAGCGCTTTACATGAGTGAAGCTAATACAGACATACGGGCAGATCTTGTGGATAACATAGGTTTGATTGAGGAGAACAAGTAGCAAAATACAAATAAACAAAATGGCGTTGCGAGAGGGATATGAAATGGAAATAGATGAGTACAGGTGGTCAAGTAGTATATGGTATCCTGAGATGGAGGAGGGCTAGGAGGTAAGGCAGGTAGGGAAAAGGAGAGGACAAAGGAGGAGAGAAGGGAAAGGTAGGGGAAAGAAAGGATTATGGACCCCAATATTTCTTGAACAAGTGCAGTTTGAGGTCCTTTTTGAAGTTGATGTAGGAGGGGTTGCAGGGCAGGTCTTTGGGGAGGACATTCCATATGCTGGGGGCATATCCAGAGAAAGATTGAGACTGAGTGGTTTTCTTTTTTGTCCTTGGTGGGATTAGGAGGAGGGCGTTGGTGCTTCTCAACGGTCGCGCACATCCTGCTTTGTTGAGTTTATTAGCAAGATAAAATGGGGCTTGTTGGTGAAGGGCTTTGTGCGTAATGCATGCCATTTTATAGGTGGATCTGCCTACAATGGGCAGCCATTCAAGGGCCCTAAAGGCTGGGGAGATGTGGTTGAAGCGTTTGAAGTCAGTGATCAGCCTGGCCTCTAGGTTTAGCACAGATTTGAGTGGGGCTAGGTTAACTTTTGGGGCTCCGGAGAAGAGGGCGTTACCATAATCAATTTTTGAGAGGACCAGTGATTGGACGACCTATTTAAAGTCGTCAGCTGGGATGAAGGGTTTGATTTTCCTGAGATGGTGTAGGTTGAAGAGCACTCCTTTGGTCAATTTTTTTGTGTGGGTCTGGAGTGTTAGGCTATTGTCAATGGTGATGCCAAGAAATTTTACTGAGCTTGATAAGGTGAGGTGACAGTTGAGGACATTAAAGTCAGAAATCCATGTTTGGATTGGAAGAATTTTGGGGTCAATTATGATGGCGGACGGATCGCCACCGCCATGCAGGCTGTGGCGATTCGTCCGCCATCCTTGCCCGTCCGCCACCTATTTCCCCCAGCCAAATAAAAATGGCGGGGGGACAGTGGCGGACGGGAAGACCGTCCGTCGTTTTTCTGCCACGGTCGCAAGGCAACCGCGGCGCAAAAGGTCTAATATGGTGGCGGTGTCTATCAGACACCACCAGCCATAATAGGATGGGCTGAGGGGAATGCCTTTCCGTGGCGGCAATGCCGCCACGAAAAGGCATGCGGTCCTTGCTTTGGGGGTCCGTTGCGGGCCCCCAGGGTGCAGGTGGGTGTGGGGGGGTGCACATGCGTTTCAAAATACAACATGGCAGGCACCGCGCGGTGCCTTTCATGTTGTGCTTTGAAATGCACAACATGCATTTTTTGCATTGCGGCGGGCGGTGCTTTCAACTCAGCCCGCCGCAATGTAAAAAATGCGGGATGCACCCACCACTGTGGAGGGTGCATCCTAATTCGAGGCATGGACATCCGCCCCTGTGGCGGATGGTCCCGTCCTCCGACAGGATGGCGGACGGACTTTGTCCGTCCGCCATCCTAATTGACCCCTTTGTTTTTTGGAGAGAAGAGAATGATTTCCGTTTTTTTGAGATGTTAGGGTGGAACCAGGATTGGATTTTGGTGTTATTAAGGTGTAGAACTTCAGAGTGGGATTTGATCTTATAGTTGGGTGTCATCGGCATATAGGTGGTAGTTGATACTGGCTTGTTTTAGAATGAGGGTAAGGGGCTCCATAAAGAGTTCGAAGAGCGAGGGGGAGAGAATAGAACCCTGAGGGACACCTAGGGATATGGGTGTGAGGTTAGAGAGGTAATTGTAGATTTTGATTTGTTGAGTTCTGTGGTGTAGGAAGTTGGAGAACCAATTAAGTTCCGGGCCATTAAGGCCAAATCTTACTTTGAGCGCATTAAGTAAGGCAGGGTGGTTAACCGTATGAAATGCTGCAGAGAGGTCAAGGAGAATGAGTAGGCAGGTCTCGCCAATGTTGAGAGAGTGATGGATGTTGTCAACAATACTTAGTATGGCAGTTTCTGTACTGCAGCCTTTTCAGAATCCGGAATGTATGGAGTCAAGTCAGTTAAAGGAGACAATGTGTCTGTCCAGTTGATGAAGGGCACATTTTTCAAGAGCTTTAGAAAGAAGGGGGAGGTTGGAGATGTGGCGGAGATTATTTAGGTCATGAGGGTCAGCATTGGGATTTTTGAAAATGGGAGTGATTTGTCAGAGTTGGAGGGAGGGAGGGACACATGCCAAGGTAAAGGAGGAGTTGATGATAGAGGTCCAGTAAGGAGCAATGATGTGCTTGAGCTCCTGAATAAGGTTGGCAGGAAGAGGGTCTTTGGTGTGTGAGGAAAGTTTAAGTTTGGAGATGATGTTAGAGACTTTGAGTTCCGTAACGGGATGGAAATTGAGCCAGGAGGTGTTGTTTTTAGGCTGAGAGTTAGAAAGGTTGGAGTCCGGAGGGATAGCGGCAGGAGGGGTGAGTTGATAGGGAGGGAGGTTGAGGAGTAGAGATATCGATAGATAAGGATGTGGCAGAGATGTAAATGTAAATTGTAAATTGTTACTTGTATAGCGCACTACTCACCCGCAAGGGTCTCAAGGCGCTTGTACGAATACCGCTGTGGAACCCATCCTGGCTTTCCCTGTGAGGTGTCCACTCCTGGGCACCCCCAAGGTGGAGGCCAGGCATCCTTAGCGTTGTGGGGGCCGTTGTGGAGATTAAGCAAGCTATTGCCCAGAGTTGCAGAGTGGGACTCCATGATTGGAATCGACACCGAGGCAAGAATTATCAGGTCCATGGAATTTTTGAGCCCAAGACCCGCCGAGGCGGGTAATTGAACCCTGGTCCCGGGCTAGACCTCTGCATCAGGGTCTGCCGCTCTAACCATTGAGCCACACTTCTCCTAGGAAGGATTGGTCTATAATGGCTAATTTTTCAGAGACGAAGTTAGCAATTTCTTGGCATTTATCAGTTGTGGCCGTAAGGGTTGGAGGGGCAGAGGAGATTTGCTTTCGAACTATGCTGAACAGCTCTCTGGGATGATTTTTTGTTCAATCGAGTTGGGTACGGAAGAAGGAGGCCTTTTCCGAGAAAATGTGTTTCTTATATGTGGCTTCGGCGGATCTGTGGAGAGCAAGATGGGCAGGGGAAGGGTATTGTTCTTTCAGCGAGTCTAAGGCACACATTTTGTTATTGAGGTTGGAATTGTACCATAATTTAGATGGAATGTTTCTTAGGGTTTTAAGTTTGGACGGGGCAATTTGGTCTAGGACATCAATGATGGTTTTGATCAAATGTTCAGTGAGTTTATTAGCATTAAGGGAAAGAGGGATGAGCAGAAGTTGGGTTTGGAGTTTAGATTCAAATTCATCACGGGGGACGCAATTAAGATTTCTGGTCCATTTTTAGACTTTAATGTTGTTGGCGAGTGGAGATGGGTCAATGTTTGCGATAGTGAACAGAATGAGGTGATGATCAGACCAGTCAATGGGTATGATGTCAGAGAGGGAAGCCAAGTCATTGCTGGTAATGATGGTGTCAAGAGTGGCTCCTTTGGAGTGGGTGGGAGAGTAGCAGAGTCGTTTGAGTTCATTGATCTCAAGAAGATTAGTGAGGAGGTGGACTGAGGAGTCAACAGCCACGTTCCAGTGGAGATTAAAATCTCCAAGGAAGAGATTTTTGTTGTTAGAGAGAGAGGATTGGTTAAGAAATTTGGATAGTTCTTCGATGAAGGGGAGTGGGTCACCAGGTGGGTGGTATATATTGTGCAGTCAAATCGGGGGGAAACCTTAAGACTTAAGTTTGCTTTCAATGTATTTAAAGGTATTGCAGTTGTGATTTTTGACAAGGGAAAGTTGGAGTTCATTTTTAAAAATAATCGCTAGTCCACCCCCTATTTTCTAAGTCCTGTCTTTTCTGATGATAGAGTAACCCGGGGGGAAGTAAGTCAAGGCTGGAAGTAGAGTGGTCATTGAGCCAGATTTATGTGAGGAAGGCTATGTCAATGTTTTCACTAAGAATGGTTTCTGAAATTTCAGTTGCTCGCCTGACAGCCAAATGGCAGTTCACTAGCATGCAAGCGAGGTGTTTATTATAGTCTTTGGGGGGGCGAGGGCATGAATGGATGGTAGTACATTGGAGTGGGGGTCTCGGGAAGATGGGAGAGAGTGGGGATCGTGTGGTCCCTACAATAACAGGAATGTTGGAGCTAGGGAGCAGGCAGGAGAGGGGGATTTGGGAAGTCTGTTGGGGGAGAGCGTGTATGGATGGTGGTGCATTGGGGAGAGGGTCTGGGGGAGACGGGAGAGGGTGGGGAATATGGTGGTCCCGACAATGACTGGAATGTTGGAGTTTGGGAGAATGCATGAGAGGGGTTTAGGGAAGTCTGTGAGGGAAAAGCGTGAATGGATGGTGATGCATTGGGGATGAGGACTGGGGAGACAGGAGAGGGGAGAATCTGCTGGTCCCCACAATAATGGGGATGTTGGAGTGAGGAGGGGGAGGAACGTTACTAGAGGAGTAAAGAGGGTAGGTGTTGCAGAGGGTATGATGGACGGAAGCGGTGCGATGATTCGATGTGCTCTGGGGCCTAAGAGAACAGCAGCCAAGGGGAGTGGTGTTCCACAGTTGAGGATTCGATAAGTGTAGAGGGCCAGGGTTGATGGAGTCAGAGCGGTTAGGTAGGGATTTGAAGTAGAGCAAGTTGACATCTTCTCTCAGCCGTGTGAGTTCAGTCGACAAGGTCGTGAGATTGCGTTCACTGTTGGATAGAGTCTGAATTAAAAGGGTATGGGAGAGTGCAGTTAGGGAAGGGGTGGGGGAAGGAAGGTTTCTGTATTGGTCGGAGAAGACCTGGTGTGAGGTGATGGAGACAGTTCGGGAAGGGGGCTAGGAGGGGAGTCTGGGTTATAAGAAGTATGGATGTCCAATGGGAAGGTCGGGACTTTCCTAGAGTTAAGAGGAGGGGCTTGAGAAGGTGCTATGACATGATAAGGGAGGGGGTAGGCGACAGCGGGTGTAGGAGGAGGACTGTAGTTCAAAGAGGGTAAGAAAGGGGTCAGATGAGGTGAATTATGGGGTTCCGGGGAGGAAGAAACGGCGGCAGGAGTGTGATCTGAGGAAACATTAGGGGTTGGAGGTGGAAAGACATCAGTGAGCACGAGAGTTAAGGAGATGGATGATGTAGTTTGGGGGCCGGGGGAAGGCTCTCAGGAGAGACTGTGTGACTGGATGAAGAGAGTTGGGGTACAGTATTAGCTTTAGAGACGTTGGGGGACTGAGGATTTGAGTCGGGAAGATGGAGAGTGCCAAAGGGCATTGAGGGGTTGAGTAGTAGGGGAGTTAGACAAGGTTTTGGATAGATGGAAGGACAGAGTCTGGAAGTGCTGCTCAAAGATTGTTGGTGTTCAGAGGATTGTATGAGAATGTTACTGGTTTTAAATATGGAGATGTCAATTTCAGCGCGAAAAATTGGGGACTGGGTAGTGGATAGTTTGAATCCATAAGGAATTTTTATAGATTTAGATATTGGGAGGTGTTGAAGGAAGATGCTCTTTCATTTGGAAGGGCGTTTGGAGTGGAAGATGTTTTTATTGGGGAGGCAAGGCTGAGGTAGTTGTCTACAATGAGTGTTTCAGGATGCCGAATTAGCAATTTATGTTTAAAATGTTTCTTAGCATTTTTTGAGAGATTAGGAGGGTAAGTGATGGACCATGAGTTGGGGCCATGTCTGATTAGGGTTGAGCCTCGGGGGGTGAGGGTGTGATTAAGGGGAGGCATGTTAGGTCGCTGAGTTGAAGTTGGGAAGACAAGGGGCGAGAAGGTGAGAGAGCGAGGTCGGAGTTAAAGGGGGTGAGGTAGAGAGCAGACGCAAGGGTCGAGTAGCTATTGGGGGGATAAGTGAACAAGTAAGTCGTAATTTTAAACTTGGAATAATACACAGTATAAGACAGTCTACTACCTGTAAGAAGTTATTTTAAACTAGCCGAACATACAGTATACGACAGGTTGCTACATAAAAGTCGTTGTAGCTACATGTAGGTCATTATTTTAAGCTAGTATAACATACAGTATAATATAGGCTGCTACATAAAGAAATATATTATAACCTAGCATGACATACAGTATGAGTCAGACTGCTAGATGTAAGTCGTTGTTATAAACTTGCATAACACAAAGTATAAAACAAGCTGCTACAAGCAAGTCATTATTTTGAGTTAGCATAACATACAGTATAAGACAAGCGGCTGCATATAAGTTGTGGTTTAAAACTTGTATGACACATAGTATTTAACTATCATAACACATAGTACAGGACAGGCTGATACATATAGGTAGTTGTTTAAACTTGCATAACACACAGTATAAGATAGGTTGCTACATGTAAGTCATTATTTTAAGCTAGCATAACACATAGTATAAGATAGGCTGCTACATATAAGTCATGGTTTTAAATTAGCAAGACACATAGTATGAGATTGGTTGCTACAGAGTTAGCAAAGTGAATAAGATTAACGGTCAGTGCTTATAATTATAGATTTTGGAGTACCCCCAAAAAGCTGCAACTTAAATCAGGGTGAGGAGATAGCCCTAGGGTGGCTAGAGGGGGTGGAGGGCCTTCACTCCCAGCATTGTCTACCCCATGGTGGGTGGATGCCTAGCACTCCCAGCATTGTCTACCCCATTGGGGGGTGGATGCCTAGCACTCCCAGCATTGTCCACCCCATAGGGGGTGGATGCCTATCACTACTGGCATATCCTAACTAGAGGGGTGTGGATGCCCATCACGCCCAGCATTGTGCACCCCATTAGGTGGTGGATGCCTATGGCTACTAGCATATCCTAACTAGAGGGGTGTGCATGCCCATCACGCCCAGCATTGACCACCCCATAAGGTGGTGGATGCCTATCACTCCCAGCATTGTTCACCCCATAGGGGGTGGATGCCAATCACTCCCAGCATTGTCCACCCCATAGGGGGATGGATACCTATCCCTACTAGCATATCCTAACTAGAAGGGGTGGATTCCCATCACTCCCAGCATTGTCCACCCCATTGGGGGGTGGATGTCTATCACTACTAACATATCCTAACTAGAGGGGTGTGGATGCCCATCACTCCCAGCATTGTCCACCCCATAGGGTGGTGGATGCCTATCACTCCCAGCATTGTCCACCCCATAGGGGGGTGGATGCCTATGACTCCCAGCATTGTCCACCCCATAAGGTGTGTAGGCAGAACACTCCCCCACTTATGATCAGTCAAAATAGTATTAATGTATGTATACTGACACCACAATTTAGACATGACGAACAACATTTGGAAAACTTCCATCACTGTAGTGACAAAGAGGTAATTGTGGGGTCAATCCCACAGCAGAAATACAAAGAGGTGCTCCGTGCACACTGTGTCAATTTTGTTACGTTCAATACTCTGTTTTAAACAACAGTGTCAGTGCTGCTCCCTTTGTTGCACTTGGTCAGAGTGCCTATATAATACAATGAATTGGTCTGGATGGGAGGCTTCCCAACCTGTTGAAAGTGCGCACTTATATCCAACGAAACATAAGTTCCTTATTAGCTTCTCAAAAAAATAATATATGCTCGTAAAGATGAATTTCAAACTTCTTTTATTTCATTTCATGTTTTTCAAAATTTCTTCATAATTTCATGATTTATACATCTGTCTCATGAATTACACCCAATGCATTTCGGGTCTCTTATTAGGACCCTTCCTCAGGGGTCTGAAAAATGATAGAAAACAGGAAACTACTTAATCTCAAATCTCAAAAACGGTTGAAATCAAGAACATGTAAATTTTCCAAAAATCATAATATAATAACATTGTTGCAACCAATCAATAATGTCATCAACATTTAGTTATGTCACTTCATAATACTGCGTAAAACTTATATTTATCTGAAAAACCTAAATCTATTAATGATGAACTGGATTTCATTAAGCAGTCAAATAAACAAAACCCAAGATCACATTACTGCAATACTAAAACGTGTAACTCGATGTACGACCTGACATATGTTGTCCAAACCCTCCAATAACCCCCTAAACTAGTATTTCCTCAACTCATATAGCAATTCAACCACAAACCAGCTTAAGGGTAAAAACTTTCTTGTAATTCATGAGTATTAGCTCTCGCGTACAAGCTGCACATCATACTGCGCGAATAGTAACAAACGCCCTTCTTTTCTTACGCTGCAGGAGTAGCGTCTTGGTCTAATCACCTGTCTCGAGAGACTCGGCTCAGTGCTCTATAATTCCTGATTGTGAAAACGAGAGCGTCAATGCGTGATCACATGTTGGATGTGTAGCGTCCTAAAGACGTTAGTCTTAATGAATCTTAAAGCGATAACACCCAATATGCATGAGGTGGCATATAAACACAAGATGTTCATGCCATGATGAAACAGAGTCATACCAGTAAAAATACTAAGTTCATCGGGCTAAAAAAACACGTACATAACATTACTTCACTAGAATTTCAGTTGAGTGTTGGGATCAGTTAGATATGAATAAATACTATATCTGAGCATTTCAGAGCCTTTAAAAATATGGATTTAAGATACCCCATAGGTGTACATGCTGCAACCTGCCCTTGTAAAGCTACACAATCTACTTTTAATTTTCATGGACTAGAGAGCATCCCCATTGATGCGAGAGGTGGGAATCGCGAGCTCATGTTAAGACAGGCAGAAGTACATTGGATAATTAGACTCTATGCAGTAGAGAAGGGCATAAATATTGATAAAGAGATTCAATATTTTTTGGGTTGAGAATGTGACAATGAATAATGAGAATTAATCTTAAACGTAAGAGGTGTGATACGTGTATTCCATCTACAGTGTACACACTCATAAAAGTTTAGTCATTAATGGTTATTGGATTGGGACAGATGCATTGAGATGTTATTCACATTTTTTTAAATTGATTGTTTATAAAATATGTAATGTAAGAATTCATCCAGGTTTAATATGTACAAGATACAACAATATATGACCTATTATTGAATCAGAGAAAAGGTTGAAGAACTAAATATATTGTAAAGAATGTCTCTCCTTGCTCTCTATGCACTATTCTTCTTTAGTATATTTGGGCTTCTAATAATTTTTTCTCTCTTTTCTTTCTTTATAATGAAGTGCAGTAATTTTAGGAGGAATCGTACCCGACTAAAACCTATTGCTACTAGAATCAAAGCAAGTTAACTATATACATGCTAGTAACAATTTTTATAATTTTTTCAATAATTTTGGGAAGGTTTAATTCCAGTTAAATCCTTGCTTTTAATAATATATTAAAATAGGTTAAATATCACCATTCAAAGATGGCGTCTATAGAAAAACGTTAGTTTCTCTTCTCTTTCCTCTATATGATAAACCCAATAATAGTTAATATATGCCCAATATTGTGAAAAACCAGGCTCTGAAAATTTAATTTGAATCAATATATTGTCTGCTAGTTATATTAATAGCGTAAGCTAAATACCGGTTCGTGATAAAAAATTCGATTAGATATTTGCGTAATTACTTATTTATCGGGATTAAGTTAATATGAGATATAATATTGATAACTAATATATTACAGCTTAAAGAATGAGGAATATTGTTAAGGTTTTTAAAGTTACCGATAAACATTTCGAAATAGTCCTCTTTCGATTACCAAGTAGGAGAAGTATAAAATGCCCATTTCAAGATGGCGCTGTTGCAAGACGCCGAGTTGTGATGAGGACGATACGAGTAACGTGCTTTACTACAGTGGGTAAGTCTATTGGAAGCTAGGGATTATGAGTTTATGAAGTTTTTAATAAGGTTAATAATTTTATGTCTTTTAAATAAGAAATATAACGACGATTCTTATAGAGGTATCATTACGATTCCTTTGCAGATGCAAATTTCGGGAACTATAATATATCTACAACCTAATATTGTGTACCGCGGAGGAAAGTAAACCTCGATTGGAGGTAAAATCTGTTTGGTAATATTAATGGTGCAGCGAAATGTTTAGAGTTTTTTGTTAAATATATTGTTCCTATCATAAATATACTCTTAATATAGGCTTCATTTATTCTAAATTGTAAGCGAACAACGAATATGGGTCAAGAGTGACAAGCCTGTATAAAACATAGACATGGACAATGTCATAGGTTGGATATATACCTAGCATTACCTGACATAGATGTATTATCTTTTCAGGCATTTATGCAATAGGTTGGAGATCCTTGTGATAACTATATATTAAAATAAACTATTCACTATGTGAATGTACCCATTAATATTGTAAGAACAGAGTAGTGGCTCCTGATAAAATAGGAGTTGGAGAATCTATTTTATATATCGCAATAGTTTAAGTTATCTTCGGTACAATATGGATTATTGATACCAACTATCTCTAATAATTAGTTATTGGGAGATGAATCAGTTATGGTGAAAAATGTTATTTTTAGAATGTTGAACCGGCAGATCATAAATAAGGTATCTTTGAATTTTTCCCAATAGGATTTTAATACTGAGAACACCAACTTTTAAGATATTCTATTTAAAATATAGGGAGATCGGTAAGTTTTGCATAACATGATATTAAAAGGAAGTGGGTAATTCACTTTCTTAACTTTTTGAATGGTGTGAGTTCACTAATTAGATAGGGTTTTTAAATATGCACTTCTCTAAGACACTTTTTCTTGAAAATACTTTATATTTTCAGATTTTTCTTCTACTCTCTGGTGGAGATTTTCACTGTAAGATTAACTTATTAGATGAATCTGTTTTATGGATCTTTTCTTCTTCTTCTTTCACCTTTTTCCTCTTGTTAATATTCATCACTCGGCTTGAATTATTCATTACCTTTTCTAATTCTAGTATCTGGGAGTAGTAAGGATTTATCTATTCACAGAATTGAATTTATTTTTGAACTTCACTTCCCTGTTAGGTCTATCTCTGATTATAATTTAATTTCGGTTAATTGGAATTTCTTTTTTCCTGTTAATTGAGAAGAAATGTACTAAAAGAAGTTGACGCTTATCTATAAATAGTAATCGAGTACATATTCCATTTTGTCTTTAGCCCTGACGAAGTCTTTTGGCTGTAAAGCCAGATGAAACACGTGTTGGCAAGGATCAGTTGGTTATTTGTATATGAAGATTATTGGATAATTGTACCCAGTGACTGGATCTATTTTGGAAGAAATAAAGAAGACACAGAAAACTACATAATTTTGGAAAGATATTATTGAATGGACTTCTTTTATATTTTCTAGAGCTGCTCAGGTTGAGAGTTGTTGTGAATGAATAATTAATATATGGAAAATGAACATGTCACAACACTTTATAAAAAACAAGATAATTCAATCCGGTCATTTAACCCAAACGGCTGCAAGGTATTCAGTTTTTTAATCCAGAGGAATTCTGCCTTCAATAATTGTTTATGTGGGTCAGTCCTCGGATCGGTACTTACTTCTTTCAGTACTGTGCATCTTAATTGACACACATTGTGGCCATCATACCCTCTGCAACACCTACCCTCCTTACTCCTCTAGTCACGTTCCTCCCCCTTCTCACTCCAACATCCCCATTATTTTGGGCACCAGCAGATTCTCCCCTCTCCTGTCTCCCCAGTCCTCATCCCCAATGCACCACCATCCATTCACGCTTTTCCCTCACAGACTTCCCTAAACCCCTCTCATGCATTCTCCTAAACTCCAACATTCCAGTCATTTTCGGGGCCACCATATTCCCCACCCTCTCCTGTCTCCCCCAGGCCCTCTCCCCAAAGCACCACCATCCATACACGCTCTCCCCCCAAAGACTTCCCTAATCCCCCTCTCCTGCCTGCTCCCTAGCTCCAACATTCCTGTTATTGTAGGGAACACACGATCCCCACCCTCTCCCGTCTTCCCGAGACCCCCACTCCAATGTACTACCATCCATTCATGCCCTTCCCTCAAAGACTATAATAAACACCTCACCTGCATGCTAGTGAACTGCCGTTTGGCTGTCAGGCGAGCAACTGAAATTTCAGAAACCATTCTTAGTGAAAACATTGACATAGCCTTCCTCACATAAATCTGGCTCAATGACCACTCTACTTCCAGCCTGGACTTACTTCCCCCCGGGTTACTCTATCATCAGAAAAGACAGGACAGATAAAATAGGGGGTGGACTAGCGATTATTTTTAAAAATGAACTCCAACTTTCCCTTGTCAAGAATCACAACTGCAATATCTTTGAATACATTGAAACCAAACTTAAGTCTTAAGGTTTCCCCACGATTCGACTGCACAATAAATACCTCACACCTGGTGACCCACTCCCCTTCATCGAAGAACTATCCACATTTCTTAACCAATCCTCTCTCTCTAACAACAAAAATCTCTTCCTTGGAGATTTTAATCTCCACTGGAACGTGGCTGTTGACTCCTCAGTCCACCTCCTCACCAATCTTCTTGAGATCAATGAACTCAAACAACTCTGTTACTTTCCCACCCACTCCAAAGGAGCCACTCTTGACGCCATCATTACCAGCAACGACTTGGCTTCCCTCTCTGACATCATACCCATTGACTGGTCTGATCATCACCTCATTCTGTTCACTATCGCAAACATTGACCCATCCCCACTCACCAACAACATTAAAGTCTAAAAATGGACCAGAAATCTTAATTGCATCCCCCGTGATAAATTCGAATCTAAACTCCAAAGCCAACTTCTGCTCATCCCTCTTTCCCTTAATGCTAATGAACTCACTGAACATTTTAACAAAACCGTCATTGATGTCCTAGACCAAATTGCCCCGTCCAAACTTAAAACCCTAAGAAACATTCCATCTAAATCATGGTACAATTCCAACCTGAATAACAAAATGCGTGCCCTTAGACTCGCTTAAAAAACAGTACCTTTCCCCTGCCCATCTTGCTCTCCACAGATCCGCCGAAGCCACATATAAGAAACACATTTTCTCGGAAAAGGCCTCCTTCTTCCGTACCCAACTCGATTGAGCAAAAAATCATCCCAGAGAGGTGTTCAGCATAGTTTGAAAGCAAATCTCCTCTGCCTCTCCAACTCTTACGGCCACAACTGATAAATGCCAAGAAATTGCTAACTTCGTCTCCGAAAAAATAGCCATTATAGACCAATCCTTCCTAGCATCTCTGCCACATCCCCTATCTATCGATATCTCTACTTCTCAACCTTCCTCCCTATCAACTCACCCCTCCTTCCTCCCTCCTGCCACTATCCCTCCGGACTCCAGCCTTTCTAACTCTCAGCCTAAAAACAACGCCTCCTGGCTCAATTTCCACCCCGTTACGGAACTCAAAGTCTCTAACATCATCTCCAAACTTAAACTTTCCTCACATACCAAAGACCCTCTTTCTGCCAACCTCGTTCAGGAGCTCAAGCACATCATTGCTCCTTACTGGACCTCTATCATCAACTCCTCCTTTACCTTGGCATGTGTCCCTCTCTCCCTCCAACTCGGACAAATCACTCCCATTTTCAAAAATCCCAATGCTGACCCTCATGACCTAAATAATCTCCGCCACATCTCCAACCTCCCCCTTCTTTCTAAAGCTCTTGAAAAATGTGCCCTTCATCAACTGGACAGACACATTGTCTCCTTTAACTGACTTGACTCCTTACAATCCGGATTCTGAAAAGGCTGTAGTACAGAAACTGCCATACTAAGTATTGTTGACAACATCCATCACTCTCTCAACATCGGCGAGACCTGCCTACTCATTCTGCTTGACCTCTCTGCAGCATTTGATATGGTTAACCACCCTGCCTTACTTAATGCGCTCAAAGTGAGATTTGGCCTTAATAGCCCGGTACTTAATTGGTTCTCCAACTTCCTACACCACAGAACTCAATAAATCAAAATCTACAATTGCCTCTCTAACCTCACACCCATCTCCCTAGGTGTCCCTCAGGGTTCTATTCTCTCCCCCTCGCTCTTCGAACTCTTTCTGGAGCCCCTTACCCTCATTCTAAAACAAGCCAGTATCAACTACCACCTATATGCCGATGACACCCAACTATAAGATCAAATCCCACTCAGAAGTTCTGCACCTTAATAACACCAAAATCCAATCCTGGTTCCACTCTAACTTCTCAAACTTAACCCTAAAAAAACAGAAATCATTCTCTTCTCTCCAAAAGGTCTGATCCCTAATTTGTACTGGCACATCCAAAAAAGCTATACAGTTTCTGTTATTGGTATACGTGAATTTGATGTGTTGTTGGCACTCATTCAGTTTTTGAATGTTCTCAATCAAGTGACTCTCTTCTCCATCCCAAATTATAAAGATGTCGTCAATATAGCGCTTAAATGACACTAGGTGTTCAACCCATGTCAATTCCTGAAGGATGTTCTCATGTTTGAATTTTGACATGACATATTCGCGTAGGTGGGGGCTCCGGCAAAGCCCATTGATGTGCCATTACATTGAGCGTAGAAGTTACAGAACATAAAAGTAATATAATATTGAAGAATGTCAAATCAACAGTAGCCATGCACTGGCAAGAAGCTGGACACAATGTGTCTCAATTAAGATACAAAGTACTGGAAGTAGTAAGAGCCGATCCGGGGGCTGACCCACATAAACAATTATTGAAGGCAGAATTCCTCTGGATTAAAAAATTGAATACCTTGCAGCCGTTTGGGTTAAATGACCGGATTTAATTATCTTGTTTTTTGTAAAGTGTTGTGACATGTTCATTTTCCGTATATTATTTATTCATATCTAACTGATCCCAACACTGGACTGAAATTCTAGTGATGTAATGTTATGTATGTGTTTTTTAGCCCAATGAACTTAGTATTTTTACTAGTATGCCTGTTTCATCATGGCATGAACATCTTGTTTTTATATGCCACCTCATGCATATTGGGTGTTATCGCTTTCTTTAAGATTCATTAAGACTAACGTCTTTAGGACGCTACACATCCAACACATAATCACGCATTGACGCTCTCGTTTTCACAATCAGGAAGTATAGAGCACTGAGCCGCACCTCTCGAGACAGGTGATTAGACCAAGACGCTACTCCTGCAGCGTAAGAAAAGTAGTGCTTTTGTTACTATCCGCGCAGCATGATGTGCAGCTTGTAAGCGAGAGCTGATACTCGTGAATTCCAAGTAAGTTTTGACCCTTAAGCTGGTTTGCGACTGGTTTGTGGTTGAATTCCTATATGAGTTTAGGAAATATTAGTTTAGGGGGTTATTGGGGGGTTTGTACAACATATGTCAGGTCGTACATAGAGTTACACGTTTTAGTATTGCAGTAATGTGATCTCGGGTTTTGTTTATTTGACTGCTTAATGAAATCCAGTTCATCATTAATAGATTTAGGTTTTTCAGATAAATATAAGTTTTACGCAGTATTATGAAGTGACATAACTAAATGTTGATGACATTATTGATTGGTTGCAACAATGTTATTATATTATGATTTTTGGAAAATTGACATGTTCTTGATTTCAACCGTTTTTGAGATTTGAGATTACGTAGTTTCCTGTTTTCTATCAATTTTCAGACCCATGAGGAAGGGTCCTAAGAAGAGACCCGAAATGCATGGGGTGTAATTCATGAGACAGATGTATAAGTCATGAAATTATGAAGAAATTTTCAAAAACATGAAATGAAATAAAAGAAGTCTGCAATTCATCTTTACAAGGATATATTAATTTTTTGAGAAGCTGATAAGGAACTTATGTTTCGTTGGATATAAGTGCGCACTTTCAACAGGTTGGGAGGTTTCCCATCCAGACCAATTCATAGTCAATCCCACAGCATCATTAATCACATAGTTGGAATGGGGTATAACCCCACTCACTGTGGTCACAAAGAGGTTAGTATGGGGTTAAATCCCAAAACATAATCAATCACATTGATGGTATGGGGCTAACACCACCCTCAGTCTAGTGACACTAAGGTGAATGTACGTCTCACACCCCTAGCATGTTCAAACAATAATGTGTGTCTGGGTGACCAAACACACAAGCAATGTTGTAATAATTTACTGGTTGGGTGCCAAACAAACACAGGACTGTTGAGGCTAACAATGTAGTGTGAGTAAAAATGCACACAGCCATGTGCAGACAACTATTGCCATTGTGGGATAACTCTTTCGGCAAACTGCAAATGTACAATGTAAGAAGTGACAATCAAAAAGCATTAACACACTCCTTCATTCACATCAGCTAGACACAAATACAAATGAGCATGTCTGAAACTACCTATTTGCTGAGATCCCGTTCCACACCCTGGGAGCCATGGCAATATAACTAAGCATTACAACTCAAGTGCAGACTGAAGATGCATGAGTCCCAGGGCCAGTACAGAAAATGACAACTAACAAACATACACCACATGCCACACCAAGCAATGAGAACTGCATGGCTGAAAATGTACAAAGACAACCAAACTGCCAAGCTCACTAAAATAGATTGCAGATCAACTACACGCTGAATTTGCTAGCACACATGTGACTCGTGGAATACTAAATGTGTCACATGTGAGTTTGCACACAGTGCAGGCTCACATCTCAAACCAACCATGGATTACCCCACAATGAGCACATTGTACTGGGGCACACAAGTCAGAGACACTGTAAGACAAATAGGCCCAGAAACAACTGTTCCACACAGAACGCAGCAAGATTTACACACATTAACATCTGTAGGGACAACATTCATAGACTGAAATGGTACTTGAACACAGGGACAAAGGCTAACATTACACACACCATGGGCCCCTGATAGGTCACATAGAAAATACATTGCCATTAGACGATTTACCAAATCTTGAAGCTCAGCTGTGTCATGCTTGCCCATTATATTTCAGAGAACATTGGGCCTAAGCAACCAGTAAATTACAAAAATATTGGAATATAGACCGTGATAGGTTACTATATACATCCGATGTCCAGCCGGACAAGGAGTTTTATTCATACAAGCTTGTACCCTGCAACGAGGGGGAGGTGCGGGGGAATGGAATAACAATGCAGACAATTTAAACAAAACAAAAAATAAAACAATTACAGGCAAAGCCTTTGAGCTGTGGCACCTTGCATTAAGAGATATCTTTCAGCTAGTTTAGCCAAAATAGAAACCACAATAGTTAGACACAGTGGACATTTGTGGCACTATTTAGAAATGTCGACGTTTCGATCCTATGCTCATTGATCCCGATAAGTAATGAGCATGGGATCGAAACGTCAAACTGGAATGGCATGGTGAACAGAAAAATGATGGATTTAGGCCCAGATCTCTGTACTGGGATGAATGTATGACATTGCTCTGCATTCTGTCCATCAACTGTTGTTTTTGCATCTATCATGTATGTCAGCCGTAGAGGTTTGTACAAAAGAAATATTGTACAATGTGTACAAATGTCAGCACAACCTATCTGTTAAAGTGTAAGTCCAATATGGCCATGTCTCAAAAGAATGTCTCAAATCATGAAGAAAACATTGTTGATCTTGACAAGCTGCAATAGCAGTCAATGCTGACTCTGATACCTACGTTAAAAGGACACACATATCATTGACAACATGTGGACCATCACATTGCCCAATCTGGATTGTCCCCAACAAACATTTCAACTGCAATTTTATTACAACAATTCACAGACATAGGAACACAAAATTGAAAGCTCAAATAAAATGAATGCTTTTTTCAGCCATTGTATATTGTTTCCAAGAAGAGAAAATACAATGAGGCCAATGGCCAGTCCATTCCAACAAGTCCCTTAGTGGGGGATATAATTAACTTACTCTCCCTCACCTGCCTGCACTGCTAGAAGTAGGGGATATCTCCCCTTGGACGGGCATCTGTAAGGGCATGGCAGGCACCGCATGGACATGACTATGGGTGAGCTACTACAGTTTATGGAAGGATGGGAACTGGGGTGGATTCGCTCAACACTGCAATGTCATGTTTGGGTTGAGGGTGTGTTGGCTCCACTGAGCGGCCTGTTCATGTTGAGGGTGTGTTGGCTTCACTGAAGTAGCCTGTTCATGTTGAAGGGGGTGGCTCCACTGCAGTGTTTGGATCAGACTGGAGATGTGGAGAAGTTGGAGGGGAAGTGCTTGTGTTAGTGGGGAAAGGCCTTAGTATCTTTGGGATTTTGTAATGGTGTGTGTGTTAAACTGTTATTGGGTGTGGGGTCTTATCCTTGGTATGTTGTCCCTGGGACTGTGAGGATGTGGAGGTGGGGGGTGCAGTGTGTGATTTTTGTGCTGGCACCGATTTGGGTGACATGGGTGATTTACGGGTGGGGGCCTTGGACTCAGGTGAGGGGGTGTTTTTAGGGGTGGACTCCTATCTGTGCCTGGAGATTTTCCACACCTCTTGCTAGCTGGGACTGTTGGATCTTTGGGGACGAGGCCAAGGTCACAGAGTGAGAGCCGCTGGCTAGTACGTTTTGCAGGAGAGTCAGGGGTAGGGGTCTTGGAGGGATACGTCTTTGAGGAATGACCAGTTGTTTTGGTTGTGTGTGAGACTGTATGCTTCCTCTCACCTGTGTGTGTGCTGTCAGTCCTCTGACTGTGCCTGCGTGCCTGTTTGTACTTTGTCTTGGGTGGTTTTGCGCTGCTTGTGTCTGTTTGGGTGTGTGACTGAGCCTGTGTGAGTATGCTTTGGACAGGTAAAGTAGTGATGACTGTGGATGGGGCAGTGGAGGTCTGGGTGAGGTACTGCTAGAGGAGGGACACTGCTGCCATCAGGGAGGAGGCAATGGACTGATTTCCCCGCTGTAGGGCAGATATGTCTGATGAGATGCCCTCCATGAATTACACCAACTGTGTCAACAGACCAATGTGTGCATGGAGGACACTCAGAATGGATGGCTGCGCCACATGGATCTGTTTGAGCAGGTCCACCAACTCCACACTCAGAGCATCAGGGAGGACAGATGCAGGTGCAGCGGTGACTGGCATGAAGGAGACACGGGTGTGTCCACAGACCTTTGCCCTGTAACTAGCTGGGAGGGTGGAGGTAGTGGTGGTGGTGGGGACAGATGCAGATGTAGTGGGACCTGGAATATTCTCAGCCAAAACCACAAGGGAGTCATCGCCGGTGCTTGACAGTTCATCGGCAGATGTTGTGTCTGACATGCTTTCAGGGTGGCTCCCCGCACTCTCCGTGCCACTGGGTACCTCCTCTTCCTCCACATTGGATCCAGTCTGGCTACCTGCTTCCTCAAGGTCTGTGTATTTGTCTCCTCCACTTGGCATAGGTGATGCTGTGAACAAGGAAGATGAACAGAATCATATTAGTCATCTGCATAGACTTGACACATGAGTACAAGCACAACACATCGCAGAGCAAACCCTTGCCTAATGTAATTGGCACCTTTATCATTCCTTCCCCATATGTGAACATGGCACTTGTCAGTCTGCCAGTAAACCTTTGTTTACAAACACATACTGGCAATGGAACCATTTGTCTGATGTGTAACTTGGCCCACAAAATACATTACACATAATGCACTTTTTTGCAGTTTGCATGATCTGTAATGCACATGCGTGCAATGTGTCATTACACACATCTCCCTTCTCATTTAGGGGATACTGGAAAGTGACACAGCAAATTGGATGGACTGATATTAAAGTTGTAATGTTAAATATACTACCATCACCAGACATCATGGTGGGCACATGTCCCGAACATTAATGCTATGATGATCTAAATGCAGGACTATTGACAAGTTCAGATTGTACATCTTCATATTCTTTCAATGTGGCATGCTGTGCCACTTGCATGTCTGCATATCCCGGACCAGCCAATCCCAAGGTATAAGTCTGCACTGTGGCACAAACATTAAAATTACCTTCCATGCAACATCTGCATTGCTCAAGTCTCTCTGTGCGACACCCAAGTTAAAGACTCTGACAAGGCCACCCTGGGCTACTTTGGCATTGGACCACATGAATTAACACATCAGTCCACAGGACCTATTACGTAGCAATCAGGAATTAATTTAAGCTGCATGAGACACGCATGTTCTGTACTGTGTATTTTATCCAGTTCACATTAATTAGCTGTCTGTCCAGATTAAATGTATAAACTACCTATTTTGTGTACAAAGTTCAGCCTGTTCACACTGTCACATAGTCAGACACATGAGAATCGACTTTGCAATGTAGGACGTGTTGCCGACACAGAAAAAAACAATGTGACCTTGTCTCTTATGGGCTAATTTGGCATACCCTTCCTTTGGCCATGTGAAATGTTGGATTACATGGAGCAACACGCAGGTGACTACACCGTTTTGTAAACTTATCCATTGCAATAGTCTGAGGCTTCAACATTGGTCTCCCCTGCTGCATGTGTGTTTAGCATTATTTTCAAACACCGGTATTTTTCCAGATCTGCCTCTTCAAAGATATATGTATGGTACACACAGAGCACATATCATACTGCAGTTAATCTGCGGACACATGTCAGGCAATTAAAGCTCTCATGATGCTAAACTAAATACACCTTTTGAAAAATGATGAGGATCACATTAACATTGGACAGCTGCATATACACATATCCCAAGTGAAACATGTCACATACAGGGAGAGACACACCTGTCCGTCATCTGTAATGGTGTCTACTCAGAAATTGAGAGGCTGAGCAGGCTGAGGGAGGAGAACAATCATTACATACCTAGTACATAGACCTAGCTTATACTCACCACATTCTTGCTGCTGTCTGTCCTTCAACTGAGCATCAAGGTCAGGGAAGACCACCGGCAGTATCCTCAGCATGTGAGGGGTCAGTGTTGAGGTACTGGGTTTTTAAGAACCGGCACAGAACCGGCAACCCAGCGGTGTCAGGGTACACCCAGAGACCTCGAGTCCTTCCTGATTCAGACCACAGAAATTCAGAGTCTTCTAAGTAAAGTCAAGGATCGATTTTATTGGCTGCAACCAAGGTAACAAGTGTACTAGAAGTACAACACACGGGAAGTATATTCTCAGGAGACTGCTCGAATTTACAAAGTCAGGCTTCTCTTCTTATACAGAATTTTAAGCTTCAGGCAAACATTCTTGGTTTTACAGTAGATCATTGACATATTTTCAATACAAAGAAAAAGCAGAGTCATGATGACATGTCCATATTTCACTTCGTGCTGCCTACAACAAATCACCCGGCAAGGCCCAACATGTCATCAGATATCGGTGGACCCCCAATAAAACGGGCACCTCCCCACCATAAAGCAAGTGAAGCAAAAAGAGCAGAGACAGATGCGAGCAAGATACGGCAGGTGTGTGCGCTGAAAATGGTTTTATGGCTTGTTGAGCCTTGATGCTATCTTGTTCGGCCACTGGGAGGGGAACTGACCTAACGAGTTCGGCCTGGGGCAATGGTTCCAACTTGCACAGGTCATAGGAAAGTCGATGAAGGTGTACGTGTCCTTTTGGGATCGAATCTAGCTGGATTAAGGCCTATGTAAAGGGCAACACACAAAATGGCTGCCGTATACAAAATGGAAGCCAGGGGATGAAAACGATAATGGCCATTTCGGGGTGAAATCGTCACTCGAATATGCTGGAAATGCTTGTACATAGTGTACTCGTCATTCTCGGTCTTTTGATATCAAATTCGTCATGTTTCGACAAAGTTTAATTCTCGAGTCCAGAATGATTACACAAGACCAGAATTTTCAGAACCACAGTGTCTGTTGGCCACCCCTCAGACAAGGAGGTGACAGTTTCAGCTGGACCCCTGCGATCTTCCGGGTCCAGCCACAGAGGTCCTGCCACCTCTTCTGGCAGTGGCTGCGACGGCATTGGTAGGCCCCCACTGATCGCACAGCATGGGTGATGGTCAGCCAAATCTCTGCCTTCTGATGGTAGTTGACCTGAAAGGATGACATGGTGATAACTCATTACTCCATCTGCAATGTCTTATGCTTCACACACATGGACATATGAGTCATGGTCAGACTGGCATTTCCTGTCTAAAGGGAAGACAAGTATCTTCCTCAACAGTTGTCCTGTGTGAAAACCTCCCTGAGGAACATGAGAAAAGGGCAGGGAAGACTGACCCACAATACACACTACCACATAGGTACTCATAGTACGGCCCGTGGGCCGCCAGCAGCCCGGCAAGCCTTCCTTGGCGGCCCGCGGACCTTGCAGACATTGTACCTGTGTTTTTTCCATAAAAAAATTAAAGAGTGTCAGCAAACACAGCAGCGGCAGCACGGACTCCGAGACACTCTGCTCCATGGTGGTCGGGCGATTCACATCAAAGCCTCATTAACAAGTAAATGGTCTTTTAAAGACCTATGAAGTACTCAGGTGGGGCTGTGTGTGTGCCCGGGAAGCTAGGTTGAGGTAACAGATGGTGACAGACAGAGGGAGACGGCGATAGGAATACAGAGGGAGTGAGACAGAGGGAGGGAGAGGGCGACAGACAGAGGGAGACAGACAGAGGGAGGGAGACAGGGACTGACAGGACAGACAGAGGCAGGGACAGACAGACAGATAGAGGCAGAGACTGAGACAGACAGAGACAGAGAGGGAGACAGAGGGAGACAGAGAGAAGGAGACAGAGAGAGAGAGAGAGAGAGAGAAAGATGTGTGTATGCCGAGTCTGGTGGCTCAGTGGACGAAAGCATGGGCTTGTGTTCAACCTCTTGGTCACAGTTTACCTTTGTTATAACCCCTCTCCCCTCCCCCACTGACCCCACCAGTGCGGCCCTCAGCCACAAACCACACTGTAGATTTGGTCCCCGAGAGAAAGTTTGTGAGTACCCATGCACTGCCACATCACTTTACCTCTCCTGTGCATTTCTACCTACACACTGTAAAACGTACTACAAATATGTCTGCCTACATGCCCTTGGGTTCAGTGCTCGAGGGCAAGTTTCTAGACGTGTAATTTTTTTACATGCAGTGTAACAACACTCACCTGATCCCCTGGTGTGCTATACAGCTTGCTGTAGTTCGGGAGTAGGCTGTCCAGCAGGGCCTGGTTCTCCTCTTCAGTAAATGCAGGAGCCCTCTCCACAGTACGTGCCATGGTGACTCCAATGGGATGCATAAACTGCAGCACAGTTGTAGATCTGCAGTCAGTAGCAGCTAGTGCAGTCAAGTGATAAATGTTGTTAGCACACTGACTTATATCTGGGCAGCAGAGGTGGACTCAGTTCCATGCCTCAAAAGCAATAGGTCTGAGTTGTTTGCATCATATGAATTTGTCCAATCCATCACATTGCACGCCTCGGACACGCCTACCGCGAAGTTCAAAATTTGCTCTTCCCACAACCTAAACTTTGATACATTTGTTGCAATAATAAACCGAATTTGTACGGCTCGGTCAGGATGTGGCAGATGCGTCCATGCAATGGTCCCCAGCGTCGGACACCATAGTATTGATCATGCTATCAGTCTGCCCGTCTCGGTCAGGATGTGCCAGACGCATCCATTCAATAGTCACCCACGTCGGACAACATAGTATTGGGCATGCAATCTGTCTGCCCGGCTCGGTCAGGATGTGGCAGATGTGTCCATGCAATAGTCATCCGCTTTGCACAACACTGTTCTGGGCATGCAATCTGTCTGCCCGGCTCGGTCAGGATGTGGCAGACGAATCCATGCAATAGTCACCCGCGTCCCACGAAACGGTTCTGGGCATGCACTCTGCCTGTCCGGCTCGGTCAGGATGTGGCAGACACGTCTATGCAATAGTCACCCACGTCAGACACCATAGTATTGGGCATGCAATCTGTCTGCCCGGCTTGGTCAGGATGTGGTAGGCTCGTCCATGCAATAGTCAACCGCGTCGGACACCATAGTATTGGGCATGCAATCTGTCTGCCCGGCTCGGTCAGGATGTGTTTCACGCGTCCATTCAATGACCACTCATCATGTCAGACAGTACATGTAATATCAATGGCATTCTGTATGCCCTGTGTGGATGGAGTTAAGCACAAGTAAAATGGGACACAGACAAAAGACATGACTACTCACATTATGATACTAGCTTACAGTGCAACTTTTGCATTGTTTGTGGAGAACATGACAAGTCTGTGTGACCAATTCACAGATCATCCTCCTATGCTTGGCCACTGTCCCAGTGGCTCATTGTGTTAACACAGGATACATTGACACAAGAGCACACCATCATCTGATCATGATTAAAAGTACAATGTGTTCATTCTTTTGGACTGTGTACACAGTATGTGAGATTTGTACTACGCAAAACTTACTTGTGAGAGTTGTCACAGTCATTTAGTTTCTTCACATCGTGTAATTGTCATGTGAGTTGCTTTAGTGTCTCTGTGTCACTGAATTGCATGTATGCATAGTGAATTAGCTATGTGCTACACATCATGATTGTTCTGTGTCTGTGATAGGACAGGTAGGTCATACATCACATCATGACAATGTCCACACCATGACAGTGTTGTGCATGGTCACAATCTGTCTGTATGTAGTGTTGTTACTAGGTTGCCATACCTTTTCCATTTCTGTGTAACCTTCATTACATGTGCTAGTTAAGCTATGACTCTCAGTCTGATACTTTAGTGTGTGTGTGTTGTGTCTGTTACGATTGAGCACATGGAGAGTGTCTGACAACAGTGATTAGTCACAGTACAACACTGTATTATAAGATCTACATGACATAATTGAGTGTATGTCCAGGTTCACAAGGCTGTCAATTGATGATTAGCTCAACATCACACATCTGACTTCACTGTGTCTTCATTCCAATTGCAAGGCAAGATGTTGATTCATTGTTACATGAATCTATTTTTAGATAGTAATATGTGTACATACTTTGTCACATGTTCCGCAGGGGCCCAAATGTCCACAGACCCTTCACTCATCTTGCAACAATGGTGGAACGTGAGTGCTTGAGGAAATACAGGTTCATGAGGGGATTAATTATTGAATTGACAGACCAGTTGTCACCACACTTGCAACCTGGACGCACATATCCCTTCGCCCTGACCCCCAAGGTGAAGGTGATGGCGGCACTACATTTCTTTGCCACAGGATCGTTCCAATTTACTATGGCTGATGCGGGTGGCCTGTCCCAGACGATGTTTAGTCGAGTCCTCCGGCATGTGTGAGGCCATGTTGAGGTTCCTCGACCTGTACATAGAGTTTCCTACACCACCACAGTTCCGTGCCATTAAAGAGGATTTCTATGCCCTGGGCCACATGCCGCATGTGATTGGATCAATTGACGGGACACATGTGGGTTTGGTTGCACCGCAAGTCCAGGAACAGGTTTACAGGAATTGTAAACACTTTCATTCTATCAATGCACTTGTGGTATGTCTTGCGGACCAGATAACCTCACATGTATGTGTGCGTTTTCCGGGATCTGCACACAACACATACATTATGAGGATGAGTCGGATAACCCAAATGATGTCACAGATCAGGAATGAGCATGCCTGGCTAGTAGGTGAGTCATGTTGTCAGATTCTGCGGTGTGTGCATTGCCTGTCATGTTGTACCCTGTAATGGCTCACATTATCATCTCCATTTGATGAATGTAGGTGACTCTGGATTCCCCAACTTGCCCTGGTTGCTGACACCACTCAGGAACCCAGTCACACCAGCTGATGTACGTTACAACGGGGCACATGTGCGTACCAGGCTAGTGATTGAGCGCACATTTGGGCTGCTGAAGACCAGATTTCGCTGCCTTGACCGTACAGGGGGTGCCCTTCAATATTCTCCAGAGAAGGTTTTCAAGATAATAATAGTGTACTGCATGCTTCACAACAAGGCTGTGAGGAATAGACTCCCGCTCATCCAGGATGACATGGACCAAAGGCCTACATCATTAGAGGATCCGGACCTGGGGCACGTTGCCAGTGACGTGGAGGAGGAAGAGGTTGATGGCAGGAGACAGCTCATTAACAACTTTTTCACATGAGTGTAAGTATGCCAAGATGTTTGGTTATGTTAAACTGCTGGGAGTCATATCCACCCACCCCCATACTGTTGTCCACTGCTGGGAGTCATATCCACCCATCCCCATACTGTTGGCCACTGCTGGGAGTCCTATGCACCGACGCCTCATATGTCTGGCCACTGCTGGGAGTCCTGTGCACCCACCCGCATACTGTTGGCTACTGCTGGGAGTCCTATGCACCCACCCATAATATGTCTGACCACTACTGGGAGTCCTGTGCACCCACCCCCGTACTTTTGGCCACTGCTGGGAGTCATATCCGCCTACCCCCATACTGTTGGCCACTGCTGGGAGTCATATCCACCCACCCCCATACTGTTGGCCACTGCTGGGATTCATATCCACCTACCCCTCATATGTCTTGCCACTGCTGGAAGTCCTGTGCACCAACCCCCATACTGTTGGCCACTGCTTGGAGTCCTATGCACCCACCCCTCATACGTCTGGCCACTGCTGGGAGTCCTGTGCACCCACCCCTATACTGTTGGGCACTGCTGGGAGTCCTGTGCACCCACCCCCATACTGTTGACCACTGCTGGGAGTCCTATGCACCCACCCCCTTATGACTGGCCACTGGTGGTAGTGATGTACACCCACCCCCCCTTGAAGCTGGACACTGCTGGCCCAGACCTGCACATACCAATGTGAAGGTAATATGCAGGGTTAGATCGACGCGTACCCTTCCGTTTGTTCTGTATGCAGGGGTTGCTGGACATGCCCTCCAGGTAACCGGACATTGGTGGTGATGTATGGCATACAGACTATGGGGTGGGACTTTGGTATGGGTGATGTTTCCCGCCCCTCACCCCCCTAGCCCCCGGTTGTTGTTCTCGCACCAGGTCCTAGGCATACAGGACTGGGCTGACACGGATAATGGGGTTGATGGCGTGTGTGTGCCTCGTATCACTATTGTAATGGTGCCATACGCGAGCGCGTGATACGCACCGTAACCATAGATTCACATCAGCGTGTGAAATGCACCGTACCCCTGCATTCACATCAGCGTGTGAAACGCACCGTACCCCTGCATTTGCATCAGCGTGTGAAACGCACCATACCCCTGCATTCACATCAGCGTGTGAAACACACCGTACCCCTGCATTCACATCAGCGTGTGAAATGCACCGTACCCCTGCATTCGCATCAGCGTGTAAAACGCACATAACCCCTGCATTCACATCAGCGTGTGAAACGCACCGTACCCCTGCATTCGCATCAGCGTGTGAAACGCACCCTACCCCTACTTGTGCGCATCGTATCACTATTGTAATGGTGCCATACGCGAGCGCGTGAAACGCACCGTACACGTGTGTGTATCTCAAAATTAATAAGGGAACACATAGGGGACGAGTATTAGGTCCTAAATGCATCCTGGATATCATGGATACTGAGTTTTGAGTAGCTATGTGTCCAACAGGTGACCTACAAAAGTCAGTTGGCCCAAAAAATACAATGTTGCAAAATGATTGTTTAGCTGAAGCTCAAATTTTGAACGATGCGAATGCTGTCAGAGCCGTATGTTTGAAGGGATTGGAGGAAACGTATGAAGCGAACAAATCTGACCTATCCCTCTGTACTCCTCGAACTGAAAGCCCCTCAGCCGCACTGATTTAAGGCAGCATGAACCCCTGAGAGGGCACTTGCCTGCTAAACATTGGAGTGGACCACACTGCTGCTGTCTCTGCATCCTCTGTCTCCTGCAATGGCACGTACTGTGGAAAGGGCCCCAGCATTCACTGAGGAGGAGAACCAGGCCCTGCTGGACAGCCTCCTCCCACAGTACCCAAAGCTGTATGGGTGACCAGAGGAACAGGTGAGTGCTGACTCCACTACCTTTGACTGTGCACCTTTTGTGTGAATGTCACAACAGGCATTGTGTCCAGGTGGGACAGACATGCAATGTGGTTTGGAGTGAGTCCCAGGGGGTGTACATGCTAATGTCTCTCATGCAGAGCATGATGTAGTTCATGTGTGTTCAGTCCTCACTTGCATTGTGCTTACTGTGACAGTCAATGCACAGTGAATGACACATTCAGCCGTGCCAGACCTTGGTGTGTTCATTTCTAAATGTCCTGAGGTGGAACAGTGGTCCCCCCGGAGTGACAGGTGACTGTACTCACAGATGTTTATGAGTTGAGGGGACCTGTGGTGAGATTGTCTAAATGATATGTACAACCTCATGGACATTGGTGTGTGTGAATGTGCCTTGTCCTGTGGGTGAGTGTGTATGCGATGTGTGGCACCACTGCTGCATGGCGTATACAGCAGCTCTCCCCATCTGTTGTGGCAAGTAAGCAGTGCTGTGTGCGTGACTTGCAAAGCTAGTACGACACCAGTGACACCCCACAAGCAACTGGCACATGTGCAAAGTGAGGGTTGTATCCGCTATGATCAGTGACAGGCGAGTGATCTGTGCCAGGGTGTGTCTGTATGGTCTGCTGAGGGTTCTTTAGTGGAGTGGGATATGTGACTGCTTGGCACGTGCTGTCCCACACCCTGCAGTTGCAAGTGCTGCCCAGTGTGTGCCATGATCAGTGAGTGTGATGCACCCTTTACACCATCTGTTGGCCTTCAATGCCATGTAGTGCATTGGGGCTTGCACACCCGCCAAATTCACATGGACAAAGATGCCAGTCCTGTCAGCATCCTATGCCCTGTTCACATTACAAAGATGTGTAAGTGTGTATCTCTGGGACATGGAGCAGGTGTAGTGATGTTGTCTCACTGTGTCTTCCTGACAGGGAACACCGTACGAGATGGGGGAAATCTGGCGGGACATCGTCAGGGCCGTCAGGTCTGCGGGGTGCCCTCGCCGGCACCTACGTAATGTGCAGAAGAGGTGGCAGGACATCCAGTGCTGGACCCGGCGTATCACCCGGGTCCAGCTGAAGTTATCACCTCCATGCCGGCATGGTGGACGCCGTCACCTGACCCCCTACATGCTCCGTTTCCTGGCGGTGGTGTTCCCAGACCTCGATGGGCAGTTGCAGGAGAGACAGCAGCAAGTAGGAGGTAGGTACATGGCTGTTTGTTGTGTTGTGTGTCACCTGCTTTTTGAAGTGCTCTGAAGCCTGACTACACTGCCACAGTTCGGGTGTCAGCTCATACAGGTTATATGTGCAGTACCTTTTTGGCTCCCCATAGTCACCTGGTGCTCATTTTCATCCCTTCCCCTCCTTAACATGTGTCCCCTGGTCTGTGTGTAATCACATTTGCACATGTTCATCTAGGGTACAAGAAATTCACACTGCACAATGATTTACGCATCATGTCGGAGGGTGGTCTGTGACATGTGTTGGGACCTTGCCTGTGCCATGACCTGTGCACTGTGTTTGGGCTTCATATTTGTTGGCACTGATGATGAGTCTCAACATAGGAGTGTGAAGTTTCAACTGCACACCCTTGCAGCATGCATGACCTATGTTGTTTCCTCAGACATGATGTACATCAGTGGGAGATATGCATAGTGCCATGACGGTTGCTCATGGTACAGTCAGCTCATTCCAGACCCACGGATCAGTGTGCCCACTACAGTCCCCTGAGACACCCTGGCCTCCTAATCATGTGTGTCATCCAACAATGTGCCCATTCTATGTGGGTTCTGCATGGGTCTGCCTCTGTGGCATTGGTCCCTGGCATAGTTTGTATTTTTTCCTGTGTCTGCTACATGTGTCCACTTTACAGGGATACAACATTTGGCTTGTGCCTACTCACACTGGGCAGTGCCTGTGTGCCTATTCACAACAATCTGTTGATGGTTGTTTGTCACAAATATGTATTGCCAGCCCCACAAGGTGAGGTTGGGTTACTTTTGGAATTGTTGCTGTACATTTTTTGTTACCCCGATTCAGAGGTCTCACTTCTTGAGCTGTATCAATCACATTGACTGAGGTATGGGGGTGTTGTGCAGGAGAGGTCTACATGGGCCTGCCTGATTTAGCCTTGCCAGGTCTGACCTGTGGGTGAGAATTGGCTGAACAATCATCCACCATGCACTGCCCCTGTGATGTTGGCCAGGGATTTCAGTTGGGGCTTGGCAGCCTATGTCATTTTGTTCCAGACATGATTCAGGATCAGACATTTTTGCCACATGTATGTTGTTCAGATGCAACGCTGTTTTGTCTTAGTGTGCACACTTCTGTGTTGACATTTTGCTTGGGGATAACGGTGTGTCCACAATGCAGCAATGCTTATGTTCATCACAGTTGCTGGACCATTAGCTTAAGCATTGTCAAGAGTTGGGACATGTGTGCCACCCCACATGACAGCCAGTAGGTTTTATGTGCAAGCAACTGTGTCATCAGGGAATGGATGCCCATGTGAGAACTGACATATTTCAAGTTGTGTCACATAAATGATTGTACCTTGGCACGCACAACACTTTTTAAAAGTTGTTCATGCTTGGAATGTGGTAATATGATGAATTGTGTAAATGATACTTATCTGCCTGCATGATAGATGTCTCACAAGGTAGTGCACACACAACGCCATTTCCACTTTCATGTAAGACGCAGGTACCTTTTCAAAGAGGCCAGTGTTAGCGATTAATGGTGTGCCTTGATCTCCATATACATGTCCCCACAGTGGTCTTGAGGTCTTGAAACTCCTTTGTTGTCAATTATACAAACTAATGAGTGTCAAGACATCAGGACCTCGTTGCACCATGCGGCCCTCATCCTCCTGGACCTCTCCGCGGCCTTCGACACTGTCTGCCACCGTACCCTAGTACAGCGCCTCAGCAACGTTGGAGTCCAGGAGAAGGCACTGGAGTGGATCACCTCCTTCCTCGCCGGAAGGACACAGAGAGTCCGCCTCCCCCCGTTCAGATCGGAAGCCACCGAAGTCATCTGCGGCGTCCCTCAAGGCTCCTCGCTCAGCCCAACACTCTTCAACGTCTACATGAGCCCCCTCGCAGCCATCGCACGCCAACACAACCTGAACATCATCTCCTATGCCGACGACACCCAGCTGATCCTCTCCCTCACTAACGACCCCGCCACTGCCAGAGCCAACCTGCACGAAGGGATGACAGACGTAGCCAAATGGATGTCGGAAAGCCGCCTGAAACTGAACTCGGACAAGACGGAAGTCCTCATCCTGGGATCCTCACCCTCCGCCCTGGGCAGCGCACCCAAACCAACAGACCACGCACGCAACCTGGGCTTCATCCTGGACTCCTCCCTCTCCATGACCAGACAAGTCAACGCCGTCTCCTCGTCGTGCTTCATCATCCTGCGCATGCTACGAAAGATCTTCCGATGGATCCCCACCGAGACCAGGAAGACGGTCACCCAGGCCCTCGTCACCAGCCGTCTGGACTACGGCAACTCCCTCTACGCTGGAACCACCGCCAAACTCCAGAAAAGACTCCAGCGGATCCAGAACACCTCAGCACGACTCATACTGGACATCCCCCGCCGCAGCCACATCTCCGGACACCTGAGAGACCTGCACTGGCTCCCGGTCAACAAGAGAATCACCTTCCGGCTCCTCACCCACGCACACAAAGCCCTACACAACCAAGGACCAGGATACCTCAACAGCCGCCTCAACTTCTACGCTCCCAAACGCCAGCTTCGATCGACCAGCCACGCCCTCGCCACCGTCCCCCGCATCCGAAGAGCCACCACAGGAGGAAGGTCCTTCTCCTACCTGGCTGCCAAGACTTGGAACTCCCTTCCGACCCACCTCCGCCTGACCCAGGACCACCTCGCCTTCAGGAAGCAGCTCAAGACCTGGCTGTTCGAGCAGTAGCGGACCCCCCCCCCCCCCAGCGCCTTGAGACCCTCCGGGTGAGTAGTGCGCTATATAAATGCTATGATTGATTGATTGATTGATGTATATGGACAATCTGCAACCCCATTTGTTTCTAACAGTGTTTTATTTTGAAGGGTGCCAGCTTTATCAATGAATGTGTAAATGTGTTTTAGTGTGCATTTCCTCGTGAGACATCTATTATGCAGGCAAGTGTTCTTTTCACAAAATGACGATTTAGCACATTCAATAGATGTCGATTGTGTAAAGTATCGTAAGTCCCAAGGTACCAACTTTAAAAAAAATATATATTTGCCCACTGTACTTACAGGTCTCTGAGTGTGGTGACACCTTGGATAGTGGGGTGGGTTATTTAGCCCTGAGCTTCGGCTGGCATCACCTCCTTGTATTGATCTGCTCTCCTGTACACAAACACTAGCTTCTCTGTGTATTTCTCATTCAAGTTGTGGCTTGGTGTGTTTTTTGGATCCCTGTGTCCAAATAGCATTGTGTCTATACCAACTGGCCAGTACAAGGCTCAAATATGTGCAGAGTTATCTGGCTGTTACTCATGATGCATGGCATGATTTGCAGTGTGACCTACTGATTGTATGAGCATGTGTCAGATGTGTACAGGTGACTGATGCATTTCTGTTACTTCTTGCCCACAGCATCATCACCCGAAACTGGAGGAGACAGCTGCACGGACCAGGAGAAGGGTCCCAGCCACAGTGCCACCAGCGTCGAGGAGTCCGAGGGAGCCAGTGGCACGGAGGGTGAGGGGAGTCAGTCTGCAGACCTGTTGGAAGGCAACAAATCTTACCAGGCAGATGGATCTGATTCTGATTCCCATGAGGAGGGGGAATTTGCAGCAACACCGGGCAGCAGCACCGAGTCTGTACCCGCCCCCTCCAGCACCATCTCCACCCTCCAAGTTGCTACCATCCCTTCTGTCCGTGCAGCCCCCCATGTCTCCTTCAGCCCCAGCACCGCAGCCCCTGCCCCTGTCACCCCTGCTGCCCTCAGTGCAGAGTCTGTGGACTTACTCCGCCAGTTACAGGTTGGTCAGACATCGATGCTGAATGTCCTCCATGCCCACACTGAAATCCTGACAAAGTTGTTGTCTTTCATGGAGGGCATGTCAGCAACGATGTCTGACCAACGTCGGATTATGCAGTCCATGGACTCATCACTGACAGCAGCAGTTTCCCTCCTGCAGCAGTCCGTCCCCCCTCCTTCGGACCCATCCACACTCCCCTCTCCAATACCTGTCCCACACACAAGCAGAAAGACACCATCACGCACCCCAACAGACACAGGCAGCACCCCCCCACACTGCATGACACGCACACTCTGGGGGCTGCAAGCACACCCACAGGGGCTGGGGTTAGACCGCATACACGCAGCCAGAGTCACAGTCCGCACTCCTCACAGTCCTCTCCCTCCACTCCAATAGTGTCCTTGAGTGCAGGGGTTGGGCTGGACGAACTGGCAGCAGTGTGCAGCGCAGAGTATCTGTCCACCTTTGGTGCTGCACAAGCCACTGAGGAGGATACGTCCACTCCTGCACCCACCACACCTACCCTTCCCACTCCTGTCCCTGCGGTGCCTGGTCCTGCCCCCCATGATGCCCCCCAAGGGTCAACATCCCATTAGCTACTCCATGTACAGGCAGGTTAGGGGTAGACGGCCTATTTAACGTCCCCCTCCAAGGACATTTGTGGACTGGCCATTGGCCTTATTTGAGCACGGACTCATTTTTGCACATCTTATTTTTTCCAGCTGAATAAAGCCTTTTATTTTACGGTGAACAATATTGCATTTCAGGTACTTGATGTTGGTGATGAGGGGCCTGGAGTTGGTGTTCTGGTAATGTTTTGGGGTTCTGAAAAATGTTTTTTGTTGATGGTCATGAGGTGGATCATGGTATCTGTGTGCCATCACAATGACTCTGCAAGTAATCATTGGTCGTGTGTGGTCAGTTTGGCTAGAGACATTGTTCCAAGGAGTGTTCCTTCCTCTGTGGCACCTGACATCTTCACTGCAGACAGTTGCACAATTGATGTGCTGACATGTGTACACATTTCTTTTTTTGGTGACGGTTCCCTTCAACAATGGCCATGCCTGCTCACAGATTTCTACTGCTCATTCGTCTGTGCCATCCTTGTAACTCACTGTACTTGTGTTTTGAGTATGTACAAATGCCTTCCGGGACACATTCACCCTTTTCACCACTATGCATGTGTGTAATCACAGCCTAACCCTATGATGGGAATTGTTATGCAGGGTATTTGCGCACATGACTCACAATTTTGTGCATTGTATCCAAGGGGTTTCAACCCTATTCCTTCCATAAGAGACTACATCTTGGTGGTCTGACCACCACCTGGACATTCATATCAGTCCTGGGATGTGCTTGACAGGGTGTGTTACCTTTCGCTCTCTTTGTTTGGTAGGCTGTAACATCACTATACACTATTGTGTCATGATGGTAGGGTGTGTATTTCACCTGCAGCCTCCATGGGTGGGTATGCATGTGGAATTTGACATCAGACCCACATGTGGGGTGTCACGCAGTGTGTGAAAGTAATCCATCCTCCAGGGAGTGGGACACTGCTGTAAGTGATGTGTTGGTATGGCACTATCATTATAGTCACACGTTAGGGATGTGCACATACCCCCATGTATATGTGGTATGCTGATGATGCTGTATCACCCCTATATCTGAGCACTGCTGGGAGTCATATCCACCCACCCCTCATATGTCTGGCCACTGCTGGGAGTCCTATGCACCCACCCCTCATGTGTCTGCGCACTGCTAGGAGTCCTGTGTACCCACCCCCATACTGTTGGCAACTGCTGGGAGTCCTATGCACCCACCCCTCATATGTCTGGCCGCTGATGGTAGTCCTGCGCACCCTCCCCCATACTGTTGGCCACTGCTGGGAGTCATATCCACCCACCCCCATACTGTTGGCTACTGCTGGGAGTCATAGCCACCCACCCCTCATATGTCTGGCCACTGCTGGGAGTCCTATGCACCCACCCCCTTACTGTTGGCCACTGCTGGGAGTCATATAGCCACCCACCCCCATACTGTTAGCCACTGCTGGGAGTCCCCTTGCACCCACCACTCATATGTCTGGCCACTGCTGGGAGTCCTCTCACCCACCCCCATACTGTTGGCCACTGCTGGGAGTCCTTTGCACCCACCCCTCATATGTCTGGCTACTGCTGCGAGTCATATCCACCCACCCCCATACTGTTGGCCACTGCTGGGAGTCCTATGCACCCACCCCTCATATGTCTGGCCACTGCTGGGAGTCCTGTGCACCCACCTCCATAAAGTTGGCCACTGCTGGGAGTCCTATGCACTCACCCCTCATATGTCTGGCCATAACTGGGAGTCCTGTGCACCCACCCCCATACTGTAGGCCACTACTGGGAGTCATAGCCACCCACCCCCATACTGTTGTCCACTGCTGGGAGTCATATCCACCCACCCCCATACTGTTGGCCACTGGGGGATGTACACCCACCCCCCCCTTGGAGCTGGACACTGCTGGCCCAGACCTGCACATACCGATGTGAAGGTAATATGAAGGGCCAGATCGGCGTGTACCCTTCCGTTTGTGCTGTACGCAGGGGTTGCTGAACACACACCCCCAGGTAGCTGGACATTGGTGGTGATGTATGGCAAACAGATTATGAGGTGGGACTTTGGAATGGGTGATGTTTCCCGCCCCTCCCCCCCTAGCCCCAGGTTGTTGTTCTCGCACCAGGTCCTAGGCATACAGGACTGGGCTGACACGGATAATGGGGTTGATGGCGTGTGTGTGCCTCGTATCACTATTGTAATGGTGCCATAAGCGAGCGTGTGAAACGCACCGTACCCCTACATTCCTGGCGTGTGTGTGCCTCGTATCACTATTGTAATGGTGCCATAGGCGAGCGTGTGAAACGCACCGTACCCCAACATTCCTGCCGTGTGTGCGCATCATATCACTATTGTAATGGTGACATACGCGAGCGTGTTAAACGCACCGCACCCCAACATTCTTGGCGTGTGTGCGTATTGTATCACAATTGCAATGGTGCCATATGCGAGGGTGTAAGAAGCACCGTACAAGTATACTTCCGTTTTTGCGGTACATTGTTCTCACCATATGCGCCGTCGTCGGTTTCTGTGCACCAGGTCGAAGGCGTACAGGACTGGGATGACACGGATGATGGGGTTCGAGGCGTGTATATCGCGTACCGGGGACACGGTTCGAGTTGGACTCTGCTTTTACAGACGTTTTGAGCCCCCGTAAGAAAAGGGTCGTACGGAGTGTCGCAGAGACGAATTGTACTTGCTGGGCCGGAAACTGCTGCTTATTTGCGTACGGACATCGCGTACTGCGTGTGCTGGATACAATTTGTACGTATTTTTTTGTCGTACGGTGTTTAGTATGATTCATACGGAGATCTGCTCTGGATACGAATCGTACTTCATCGTACGTGCGAGAGCGTTTATGGGTATGATTTGTACGGGAAATATGCTCCGTACGGCTATTTGTAAGGGAATCGGACCCATGGTATAGCTCGTTTTAAGAAACATGAATCTTTATGACTGAAGAGGTGCTTATTTTAATTATTTTTAACTGTGATTTTATCTTCTAACCAATAATTTAAACTTTTTACCAATTGTATTGTCTGTCTTTTAAACTTTTGTGGTCATGGTGTCGAATAAAGTTATTTTGAATTTAATTTAGTTACACCACAATCAAGAAATTGTATGAAGTAGTATGGTGTTTCATATTAGTACTTTTTTTACATAGTAAGGTCAGAAGTGGGGTTTATTCTACCTTGCTGCTTTTTGTTTAAGTTCCTGCCCTGTTGTTGTGTCTCAGTTGGGTCTTCTGTGACACTCTTTCGCAGTGTTAGGCTCATTGCTTTCTCTCCCCTGATATTTGGGGCTGGTTGAGAAATGGATATGAAAATGATCACCTGGGCCTGTCAGAAAGAGGATCTTCATGGATCTTTTTTCAAAGTTGTTGTGTTCTTCTGCTCTTTCTTTTCTTGAGGGTTTAGAGAGTACAAGGTCATTAGCATAGCCACTGATGGTTATCTGTGTTAATAATAGATGCGTTCTCTGTCATTATGCGTGATTGGAAAAGATGGAGAGTATCAGGATGGTCAAGCACCAAATGAGGAGCTTTTGATACAATGAAAGTTAATTCTAAGTTCTAGGTAAGTGAAGGTGTATAATTCTTAGTGACACAGAATATAGTTTTACTGGGGCAGATAGGGCTTCAGATTACTAGGCTACAGGCAATTAATTTGTTAAACACAAAACAGGAAAAGTTAACTCATAGTTAAAGTTGGGAGATATGATAGTCCTCATGCTCTTCATCGGCTATGGGCTTGTCCTGTGGATGAGACCGACAATTTCAAAACACTGATTACCACATGTTGTCCTTCAACAGGTGTTCCTTCCTGCACAAAATCAATCAGCCTCTCAACGCAGTCACCCTTGCACAGTCGTGCAAGGGTGCCTGTGTATGCGCATGACAGCTCATTGTGCGCCGGCACTGGGGAAAGGACAGGACATCACTGTGTCACATAGATACAGTGCATTCCTGCCCTTCTGTTTTGACGTAGCGCAGGTAGCAAGATTCCTTGCGGCACTGCCCTACGTCAAAACCTCATAAATGAGGCCCTCAACTTACTTGTAAATCCCTAGTAAAGTGGAACTACCAGTACCCGAAGCCTGAAAATTAAATGCTTCTAGTAGGCCTGCAGCACTGATTGTGCCACTCACCAGGGCCGGATTGGCTGTTGCGGGCACTGGGTAATCCCCCAGTACACCGCAAGGGCGGGGGCCAGTTTTGGGCCCCAGGGGCCGTTTTTGTTACAGGGCCGTTTATGCAGCATAGCTGCAAAAACGGCCCTGTAACAAAATCAGCCGAAAACCGGCACCGGCAAAGAGCTCGGTCACACCCCCAACCTCCCCCCGGGGGGGCGGCCAAGCACTTTTTGGGGGGCCGGTTTTGGTTCCCAGTCCGGCCCTGCCACCCACTTAGGTATCCCTTTAAACTTGGTTTAGGCTTGCCATGACAGCCTGTAAGTGCGGTTTACCTGCCATATTGACCTGGCAAAATAAATCTTTTCCAGGCTTAACCTTCCTTTTTAATACATATAAGTCACCCCTAGGGTAGACCCAAAATAGGCCATAGGGCAGGGTGCAGTGTATTTAAAATGTTTGACATATACTTTTAAGTTTTACATGTCCTGGTAGTGAAAAACTCTGCAATGAGTTTTTCACAACTGAGAGGCCTACCTTTCCCATAAAATAACACCGATTTGCCGTATTATATTTTATGTGATAACTGTACATTGGGAGTAAATGGGATTCTTGAGTTTGTTGTCCGAAGAATTATATTTGAAAACCCTTTTCAATGATAAAGTTTGAACAACTATTAAATGGAACAGCACTCCCAGTATCCCCATGGCTGTACAGATTTAATGGAATGGTGACTTGGCTTGCATTGCTCCGCATAGACTGAAACTGACCTTTAAGGTAAAGAAACTGGTGGTGTTAGACTATGAGTCCTGTTACCGTGTTTCACAGCTATAATCTTTAACACCCTGTAAAAACAAATTACGTCATGTTCCAGTTACTCATGTGGTGCAGCAAACTGAAGCCCTGGGGACCTGTGCTCACATTGGAGGTGAGCTTGGAGGTCGCATTTGATGTTCAGGTTTTGCACAGATTGTGGATGAAAGTAACTACCAATCTGGGAGCCAGGGTTTTGTTTAAATCAAAACAATAAGTTTGGGGATGGTCCTTGATCTTTTATTGTCAAGGTTTTATGGCTGAACGGTAATTTTCCATTTGATAGGTTATGGAGCAGATGGATGAACATTACAGGTTTCTGCAGTTTTATTAGTTGATCACACTTCTTGATGTATGATGGGGTGGTGGCTAAGGTGAGGATGTTGTGGCCGGCTTTTCTGATCAAGCCTGCAGTGCACAATGCATTATTGCTGGATAGCTCTCTTGAAGAATTGGTCAATGGCTCAGATAAACTTAAATTTAAAGGTTGCTGCACATGTTGCACAGAGTTTTGGGGCTAGATATACAATATGTGATATCCTTTTAAATATTTAAGACTTCGGATAGCGATCTGCCTGATGAATACTTAGATATTGGTGCACCTCACTGTGAAGCAGATTTCTGAACAAACATCAATGCACCTTAAACAGTACTAAATGGTAATGCATGAATTCATATCCTTAATGACAAGTCAACTTCATTGTTTGGTCTTTTGCATGATGTCCTACTTGTGTGTGATAACCTTGAGCATAGCACAAACTGTGTTCAGTGTTTTTATTAGTGATTGATATCTGATATACTACAAAAAAAATCATTCTGAATAGCTTACGTGTAGCAGGGCACTTGTCAAGTTTGTGCAGAATGTTCGAACAATCCAAGATCACAGATGAAAGCACAGGTGAAAACATCTCGGGTGACGATGAAGAATGCTATGCTAAAATACCAAATGTTCTATTTTGCAAAAGAGTAATATTTATACTGGAGTGCATCAAGAAGGTCCTCTATATATGAACTAGTCAAGGGTTTATGTTGTTGAGGAAGGTCACAGCAGTTATGGTATGGCATTTTCTGCCATGTAAACAAAGAGAAGCAAAGAGAAGAAGCTTGTGAAGGTATCAGTGCTGATGTGGTTCAGGCCAGACAGGTAGATGCTGAAAACCTTTTTACAGGTAAATGTTGTGAACATGTCCACATTCAACAAACTTTTTTCAATGAATTACTGTTTTTTTTTGTATTTTCAACATTCATGAAGCATAACTTTTTCTTCAAGTGTCGAGAATCTCTGTAAATGTCACATAAGGCCTGATTTATATCTCATTGGATGGGTTACGGTTACCCTATTCACCGAAATATAAGTCCCATAGGATGTAATGGAATTTACATTTTGGCGGTCAGGATATGCATCACCTATGTGACAGAGTAACACGTCCTCCCAGATCGAAATAGGTCATTTGCAGTATAGGATTGGGCACAACACCAGATCCTTGACCTGATATTGTGTCTAACTCAGTGAAATCACCCAACCTGGCCACATCTCCACACAGCCTATTGATATGTGTAGAATTGATTGAAGGCATGCTTTATTTGGGAGCGGTGAGTTTCTTCACACTTTTTCGGTTTAATTTTTTTTGGGGGGGGTTATGTTGCAGTTAAAGAATTACTATTTTTCAACTTCTTTATGCAAATTCATATTTGTTTTATTTTTGTTTTATTGTTTACACTCATTTTGTGATGCTTCTTCGTGTGGCTGGTCAGTGCTTTCACAAAATCTTGTTGGTTTGATTTTCAAGAACTGATTCATTTGTGTCATCTTATACAGTATGTCACAGTAGACTGCAAATCTTCATCCTCTGCTTCTTTTTCCTGTTGCAAAACATCTGTTGATGAAGTATCCGCCTCTTCTTCTGCATCTTAATGATCCCTTTGGTATTCATCCTAGGCTATTTCTGTTGGATGCAAAGATTACAGATGTTTACACATCCATGATGTTCCCATTCAGGACCCCCCAGATTGGCCACTGTGTAGTTCCTGATTGGAAGTGGTGCAGGTGCCAAAGCGAACATTTACTTTTTTCTCAGGGCTAGACTGAAAAACTACTACACCACTGACTGTTTTTAAGGCCTACTGGTTGGCAGTGACTTGGAAGTTGTTGTGACCACAAATGCTTTGTTATTCTAGCAATTACGAGTACTTGGTGTACAAATTGCAGGACTCAATGCCTGCTTTTTTACAGTGTGTTCAGATGAGGCTTTGGTTTGCTTGTGGCAAAACCAGTCTGTCTGAATTAGCAATGTAAAATGCTATTCAGGAAAACGTTTCTGCAGCCTGTTGGCATGTTTTTGATGACTGTTCATAGAGCAGCCTTTTTGAAGATTTTTAAATAGTTTCAAGTTTTAAGTTATAATAGAATGTTTTTTTAAGTGAGATTTGTGTTATTGGTACACATAAACACAAACACATATATATATATATATATCAAGGCCTCTAGGGGCTGAAACGTATCATGGCGGAATTGCACTGAATAAATGTACTTGCACGAAGGAAATTGGTGTCCGTTTCTGATCCTAACTCAGAATTACGGAGTTGTGAAGATTCTGTAGCTGTGGTTATATCTATATCTATATACATCTATAAGAAAGCCAAAACCCCCACAAGACAAAGATCCTCCTAGATTTGTGACAACGTACAGCAAGGAGAGTGGAATAATTGCCAAAAAAATGAAAAAATATTGGCATCTCATTACCAGCGATCCGGATATAGGCACAATGGCTGGCGAACATCCTTCCATCACATACAGAAAAAATACATCTTTGCAAAACCTACTGGTGAAAAGTTTCTTCCAAACTAAACAACAACCGAAATGGTGGACAGAACAAAATATAGGTTTCAAACCCTGCACTTCGTGTAAAGCGTGTAAAATAGGAAAGAGAATGAAAACTGTGGAGGATCCAGATGGCAAAAACATGCCAATCAAACAATATATCACGTGCACATCAAAAAATGTGGTATATGTCATAGAATGCAGATGTGGGATGAAGTATATAGGATGCACCACCTGTATGCTCAAAAAAAGGATACTGGAACATATCCGCGCGGTGAAAAACTCCAACATGCTGTATGCTACAGCTAAACACTTGAATACTTGTCAAAATGGGGACTGGCGAGCAATGAAATACTATGGACTAAAAATGCTCACAAAATCAGAGAGAGGAGGAGACACAACTCGACTCCTTCGACAAATGGAATCACGTCTCATCGTTCGGTTCCGCACCAAGCATCCCAAAGGGATGAACTTTGGAGAAGATCTCCACGTACATCTGGAGTAGAAGTAAAGATCGCGCTTAACTGAGCAGAAAACATTATGAATAGGGTACTATACTCAATACAGTAAAGACTATATGTCCTCAAAATCAAACATTTGTAAAATAATTTTGAAAATGTATGCCCTGAGTGAAACACATATGGGACGCTTTGTACTAGACATGATTATGTGTGAACACACCAGTCCTTTTGTCTGTTGAAATGAAGTACATTTTTAATCAGTAGGAACTACGTATCCCACAATGCTACCTTAAAGCTAAGGTGGGGCAGTATATAACTGGAAAGTGAGAAGGGACTTGCTGACCGTGAGAAAAGCCGTGAGGCTGAAACGCGTCGGTGGGGTGTTGTGTTGAATAATAAAGCTTCCTTAAGTATCCGGTTGTGCTGCCCAATTTTGTGGTGAAAATTGAAATTCGGGCTCTGATCCAGCCCTGGGGCGAGCACACACTGGTGAGCGCTCCTATTGCTGAAGGATCGCTTTGGTGGTAATATATATATATATATATATATTTTTTTTTTCACTAAAAACCATAGGTTTCAGGGACGATATAATTAGTTGGACATTTGACTCATATAAAACCAGAGAAATTCGCCAGTTATAGTTAGTTGAGCTAACTATAACTCGGGCAATGCACTGCTGATGACGTCACATATTACATCACATCACTCATGACATGGTCAGTGACATCAATGATGACATCACTGATGACATCTCAAATGACATCACTGATGACATCCATGATGACACCATACAGGGAATGTGTGTTTCTGTAAAGTTTAAATATTTTTCATATATCTATGCCAAGGTGTATTGAAGAATGAGTGAATTTACAAGTGCCTGAATGGATTATTTAGTAGGTGTTTGACTGACTGTATAAGTGAGTGATTGGACGTGTCTTACTGAATGCATGGGTTAGTGACTAAACTGCGTGAAAGTCTTTATTAGTCTCTCAGTTGGTGTGTAAGCGGCTGTATGGGTTGGTGAGTTGCTACATGAGTGTCTATATATGTTATTGATTTGTTATCTGAGTATCTCTATGGGTGCCTGAGTGTCTGTGTGGGTGGGTGGGGGTGTTTGTGATTTTGTGCATAGATGTCTGAGTGGGTGATTCACTAGTTGTATGGATTCAAAAGTGCATCTGTGAAGAGCTGCATGGGTGAGTTAGTGTGTGTATGGATGTGTTGGTGAATGAATGAATGTCTCAGTGGAATATGTGTAAGTATCTACATATGTTTTAAGGCAGTATATGTCAGTGTTGGAGTATATAACTGAGTATACATGAGAGTAAGCTATTTGTAGAGCGGGTGTATAAATCACTGTCTGCTTGTATCAGTGATTTTATAAGACACTCAGGGGCAGATTCCGATCTGGGTCTGAAAGCACTCCAACCGAGCTGGATCCGGGGTGTTTTCTGACCGATCTAGACTCCTGCAGTCCAACCAAGTGAGTACGATGCGGCCGTATGCTGTCGGACTCGGTTTGGTCAGATTCCCATAGAAGTCAATGGGAGCAGGTCATGCGACGCGTATATGGGCTCCCATTGACTGAATGGGTACATCGTGGACAAGTGCACCCCCTACAGTCGGTATGTGTTGGTACCATCCACACCATACATGCCTGTGTTGGGGAGACCCATGGGTCTCCCCCCGTGTCCGAGTTATAAGGCTGCGGGTAACAGGGGGTCTGACGTAGACCCCCGAAATCCAGATCCGGGAGCTCTTGCGAGCCAGACGCTCCGACTCGATCCGGCTGTCTGAATCGAGCATCGTACTAGCTCGGTCGTGAAACGTCTCAATTACGCGCCAAGGTTTGCTTGTGACCTAGTCGTACGGAGCGGTTTGGACCCGGAAACAATTCAGATGGAGACTCCGCGCTTGTTCGCATCGTACTTTGACATCCGGACCCGTGTACGACCTCCGAATCGGATCCACTAATGCTGAACCCGATTCGGTGCCCTTCCGACCGAGATCGTAATCGGCTCCTCAGTATGTCTTATTATCTGCATAAATAAGTGATATGGTGTGTGTATAAATAACTCAGTTGGTGTATATAACTGTATACATGAGTAAACGAGTATGTAATTCATTCTTTGCATGACTGACTAGGTGTGTGAGTAACTCTATGGATGAGTTGTAAAGTGTGAATGTATGTATAGGTGAATCAGTACATATTATAGTACTGTATTGATGAGTAACTGTATGTATAAGACACTGGATGTGTGTATAGACCTAGGAAATAGTCGGTGGTATGTAGTAACTGGCATTGTTGTGTGTATGGTTTCAAAAATAGTAGTCTGTATTTTAGAATGGGTGTATCACAATTTATATTAGAGCATCAGTATGTGCATCAGATTATCACGTGGATGATGTCATCAGTGATGTCATTTGAGATGTCATCAGTGATGTCATCAGTGATGTCACTGACCATGTCATGAGTGATGTAATATGTGACATCATCAGCAGTGCATTGCGGGTGCCCGAGTTATAGTTAGCTCAACTAACTATAACTGGTGAATATCTCTGGTTTTATATGAGTCAAATGTCCAACTAACTGTAACGTCCCTGAAACTTATGTTTTTTTTTGTGAATTTCAAATGTTTTTTAAATGCTAATTTCTAACTATAACATCTGTAAAACCTATTGTTTTTTCAAAGGTTTTTTAAATGTTCATTTCATATTTTAATGTTTATAAAACCTATATTTGTTCTATTATATTTTTAAATAATTTGGAACTCTATTATACTTCTTTATTTAACTTTAAAAATTATGCAATGTTTTATATCTTCCCCCAAAAATACGTATCTCTTTTTTTTTGTTGAGAAACTGCACTCCCATACCGGTAGTGTACCAAGCTCCATCACCACGCGAATCCGATCCATCATATTGCTAAACTCGTTAATGATGCACATTTCGTATCCGGCGGGTATGTGACACTGCATCCCGCGTAACATCATATACGCATGAAGTCGCCCCAGCTGCTACTTTAGTATCCAACAGGTACACAGTACCAAGCCACACGTTACATCATGTACGTATGGGGTTGTGCCCCCTGTGCGTTGTGAATGCGATGAGTGCACGCCGCCAGGCCTTGTGTTACGTCACAGACATATGGTATCGCGCCGGGTACGCCATTCCCTCTTTTTTGTCTCAAAAGTATATCTAAATAACTTTAAACAGTATATGACAGCAATCGATACTCTAAAATATTTTAAACATTTATATATTTGTAACTGTTATAAACTTATATTATGATAAATATATTTTCTCAAAATCGCGCCGGGTGCGCCCTCTTTGCACTCTCGGTGCACTATTGCCATGTGACCTTAAAAAAAAGCATTTGATTGCTTCATAACATTTCCCATTGTAACAGTTGGACGATCCCACCCATTTTAGTCATTTTCTCTACAGCGTTTGATGAGAGACACTTCTTCACCTTAAACAGCTTTTTTGAAAGTTTTTTTTCTGTCTACACATATCTTATACTACACTCTACATGCAACAATTATCTTGATCAATATTCATGTTCTGTACATTAATCCTTCCATGTGTGCTGGCCATGCATCTGAAAAGTTACATCAAAAAACAAATGTGTGTTACACGATGCCCCTGTTGCCTGTTGGCCTGGGTGCTGGTGACTATTAGGAGTATCATCAGCCACGGGCAGAGTGCACATCCTAGATCACATGTGACAAACAGTAAACAGTAATGTATAGATTTGTATTGCTGTTCACTCTGTTGTCAGACTTTACCAATATAGTAGTGTGTTATATGTTAGACTTCCAAATTCACGTTTGACATACATTGCTTGACTGTAATGAGCCTTATCACTGTGTATGATGTAGCCTCACTGCTAATCCTCCCTTCACATGTGTACGCTTCGCGATAGCAACACTTTTAATAATACCGCACACCATTGACATGCATGTCTGCGCATATCCACAACCTTGACAACAACATGTGATGTTCGCCATTCAATCTTTTCGAACAGCATCTCATTAGCGATAGTTGCCTGGCGTACGCAAGCCCAGCCCATTTTGCATACGTATGAATAGGGTAACGACGACGGCACATGTCCCAGTTCTTCCACACTGCCTCAGGTAATATGGCCACATCCACCTCGCATATCATAATGCACAATAAAAAAAAGGTATCCATGAGGTGTACACCATCTTGGCAATCAACACTGGGTCATAATTGTGAACCCTACTGCCCGTTGTGTTTCTAAAGGGATCCATGAGGTGTACACCATCCTGCAATCAACACTACAACTGAATTGTGAACACTGCTGCCCGTAGTGTTTGCACACACAACAATGACAACAGGTGAGCAGTGGGGCCTGGGTGCACAGCGGCTCCAATTGATCGAGGTGCTGCGGGAGGGGTGGGCTGCATCAGCCTGAGTGCGCAGGTGCAAACAAGCGAAGTTGCCCTGCGTAATGATGTGATCTCTGACCTCATTCAGTCACATGTGTGTCTCATTTTAAGGACCTGCTGGAACGTACTGTAGGCCTGAGCCAGCGGGCAGCGCTGCCCTACAGACATGTGGCGTTGGCTTTTAGGGCACTGTAGTGAGCTCATTACTAAGTGTACATGCACACAGGGGTCTGCCACTGCATTACACACGCACATTATGCTTCTAGCATGCACTCTGGTCCTTTGTATGTGAACCTTGGTATAACATATTATTTTTTAACCTTGTGTATTGTCGTGCACTCCAACTCCTCTTTGAACCACGATTACCACTAACAGTAGGTAGATCGCACTTCAAAAACGAAGGATGCACTCAACTGGTGTTCTCTATTAAGCTTGAAATAAACCTTCATTTACCTCAGACGTTTCCATCATTAAATTATTTCTCCCTTTTCAGACACTGAATTGATTGACCGAAAAATGGGCAGAGGGAGTGCGCACCCCGTAATGATGCCCTCGGCATTCTGACGCCTTCCATCCTGGTATCAAGACACCGTCCCCGACCAGAGACCTGATCTCCCACCCTACAAAAGTATCCCGGACTTGGAGCTTGCACTGGCACATTGTTGGACACACTGATGGTGGTAGGTGAGCAGTGAAAACTTAGTGCGCAGGAACTACAATTGAGCACAGTGCGAGGGAAGGGGCTGGGGTGCAGCAGCCTGGGTGCACAGGTGCAGGCAAGCGCTGTTCCCATAGCTAATAATCTAATCTCTGGCCATACTACTGGAGGGGTTAGGGGCATCAGCCTGGGTGCGCAGGTGCGAACAAGCGATGTGGCCGTCCATAATGATGTGATCTCTGACCTTATTTAGTCACATCTCTCTCTTATGTTAATGACCTGCTGGACCGTACTGTAGGCCTGTACCAGTGGGCAGCACTATCCTACAGACATGTGTAGAGCGCGGTGCTGCAGGAGGGGTAGGATGCATCAGCCTGGGTGCGCAGGTGCCAAAAAGCGATGTTGCCGTGTGTAATGATGTGATCTCTGTCCTGATTCAATCTCATCTCTGTCTCATTTTAAGGACCTGCTGGAACTTACTGTATGCCTATGGCAGCGGGCAGCGCTGCCCTAAAGACACATGGCGTTGGCTTTTAGGGCACTGTAGTGAGCTCATTACTAAGTGTACATGCACACAGGCTTCCGCCATTGCATTACACATGCACATTATGCTTCCTTTGTATGTAAACATTAGCATAACATATTATTATTTAACCTTGTGTATTGTCGTGCACTCTAACTCCTCTTTGAACCATGATTACCACTAACAGTTGGTAGATCGTACTTCAAAAACGAAGGATGCACTCAACTGGTGTTTTCCATTAAGCTTAAAATAAACCTTCATTTACCTCCAGATGTTTCCACCATTAAATTATTTCTCCCTTTTCAGACACTGAATTGATTGAGCCAAAATGGGCAGAGCTGGTGCTCACCCCTTGATGATGCCCTCGGCGTTTTGACGCCTTCCATCATGGTATCAAGACACCGTCCCTGACCGGAGACCTGCTCTCCCACCCTACAAAGTTACCCAGGAGTCAGAGCTTGCACTTCGTTGGACACACCGGTGGTGTCAGGTGAGCAGTGCAGGACCTACAATTGAGCACAGTGCAGGGGAAGGTGCTGAGTGCAGCACCCTGGGTGCACAGGTGCAGGCAAGTGATGTTCCCGTAGCTAATAATGTAATCTCTGGCCTCATTCATATGTTTCATTTTCAGGACTTGCTCGACCACACTATTTCTCGTGGACCCCAGTGTCCTAGACAAACGGGTGATGGGACATAAACACTGAGGGCTGGGTGCAGTAGGCCGACGCTCTGTCTCCCTTCCACCTGCACCCTCTCCCTTCCATTATCACTATCTTCCTTTCATTCGCACTACCTTTCTTTTCCTCTTCCACATGGAACACATACTTATGTTTCATTTTTGTCTTGCAGGTTTTGTACGCTGCTTCTGGAGGAGTCCCACCCACGTATTTCTTGTTATACTGTTGTATGTTCTAAGAAACTTGCGTTTCCATTTATTTGTGTTGTTTTAATAAAGATTATTTATTTTTCCAATAAATAAGTGAGTGTGCAGGTCTTCTTTTTCTGACAACACTTGTTTGTAGTTTATTGTGTAAATCGTCTGTTTATAGGACGTTATAAAAGAAAACATTTGTAATTTTGGGGTGCGCCTACCAAATATAAACCAACAGTCTATTACATAAATGAAGCCTGCGTAATTCTACAACTGCAAGGGTTCTACGCGTGTATCACTTTATAACACCATGAGTACTGCCCGTGTGAGTACAGAACCAATAAGGCTCTGCTTAGGACCACCACAGCTTCTGGGACTGCCGAGGCCCACCCTGCATATTTAAGTAAAGCCCCGGAGGGTGGCGATTCCCGGACTTCAGTTGGCCTTGAAGCCCCCTGAACAATTAGTAAGCAATACCCGGGAAGGTGGCAATCCCCAATGCTGCGAAACGTCTCTGTGCCCTTCCGCGCCTAATTTACATGTGACATTAACATCTCCAGTCCTACAGAGACCTCGCAATATAATAATAGGAATAGTCACGGAACATTACCCACCAGGAGCCTCATTTAAATAAATGAGTGAAACCCCGCCTTTATTTCAATTTTTACCATCTGGATCCGCTCTATTAAAGCGATACAAGGTTTTCCTCCTCTCGCTTCAACTAGTCAAACAAGGATTTGTTATCACAGGGTGGAAGCCATGCACCCGCCCTCTAATAGCAAACATAAATTTCCCGCAGATTCACACCCCGGGACATTGTATGAGCTACGCCTGGGAGGTCGAGCTCCCTAGGACCATGATGCATTGGTTAGTATAAACGCATACTAACACTACTTACACACGTATAGTACAGTATAGTGAAGAGGCAGAGGAAGCACAAAATCTAAAAATATAAATCCTACCAGAGGTCGGATGACATAGTACAATAGGCCGATGACCCAGGTATGTAGAAACAGCTACACAAAGAAAACGGGTTTTCAGCACAACGCAAGCAACTTTCAAATATTGGTGAGTGCTGCCTTCTCTTTACCTTCTCCCGCTCGTCGCCAAATTTATGTAGTGAAGAGGCAGACAGCAGTGGATCCGATAAGTAGATTTATTGTAGGAAAAAAAGACACCTTAAACACCCACCAACAGGAGCAGGAAGCAAGGCAACCGTCTTCTCCAGCACCATGTACAAACTCCCCAAGGTTCCCCTCATGACAGCCCTACATTCTAACTTTACATACTTACATTCTAGTAGTATTACATACTAATATTCTACTATGTCTTACATTGGAATGCTACACAGAGCACATGACTTTACAGCGATGAGCTCATGGTTTTACCCAGGAGTCTTGAGACCGGTAGGGGTGAGTAGTTCGCTTCCCACACCCTGTATTATATAAATGCAAACTAACACTACATCCACAGGTATACTACAGTGCCCAGAGCACATCACTTTACAGCAATGAGCTCCCGATTTAGGCTCACAGTTTAATCCCTGAGTCTTCAGACCAGTAGGAGAAAGTAGTTTGCTACCCACTCCCTATATTCTATGAATGCATACCAACACTACTTGCACAGTTATACTACAGCGGCCAGTATCCTACAGCGCCCAGAGCCCATCACTTTACAGCAATTAGCTCGGTTTGATTCCCGAGTCTTCACACCAGAAGGCGTGAGTAATTTGCTTCCAGTATAGTATAAATACATGGTAGCGGTCAGTAGTTCGCTTCCCTCTCCCTGTAAAGTATAAACGCCTACTAACACTACTTGCACATGCTACAAAGACCAGAGCACATTACTTTACAGCAATGAGCTCACGGTTTAGGCTCTCGGTTTCATACCCGAGTGTAGCAGCATATCATCTCACCTTCATGTCATTCTGAGCAACACCGCACTTTCAGACTGGTAGGAGTGATTACTCCGCTTTGCACTCCTCCACAGACCTTACAGTGCTCCTACCCTCCTTTCCTACTTTTCTCACCCTCTTGTCCCCTTACTCGCTTCAACGGAATCACAAAATGGTGGCCAACACTTCCTACTTGCAACCGCTCGCAGCTCTCGCACCCAATCAGATGGCAGAATTCCCAAATAGCGATATCTGTAAATTTTGATATTGCTTTCTAGATCAATAACCTTCTCCCTGCCAAATTTGGGGTAATTCCGTTCACCCGATCGACCTGTAGCCTTGTCTAAAGTTTCCTATGGAAATTAATATCGGGAAAACACGTTTTGGGACCCCCCTTTTTTCTCAGCCCCCCTTGACGAATCACCCCCAAACTTTCAACATGGGAGCTAATATGAACAAAGAAGTAGTTTGAAAATGGCATGAAGATTCATCAAACGACGCCAAAGTTATAAGCAAATCAAAAAATGTTCTTCCTATAGAAACTAGGTCCTAACTATAACTACCTACTAGCTACCGCCAGTAGGTTTTATATATATATATATATTCACTGAAAAAATCATAGGTTTCACACCAGTTATAGTTAGGAATTAGCATTTAAAAAACCTATTAAATTCACTTAAAAAACCATGAGTTTCACACCAGTTATAGTTAGCTGGAAGTTTTACTCGCATAAAACCATTGAAATTCCCACGTTATAGTTAGTTGGACTCACTATAACTTGCGCGTGCAATGCACTGCTGATGACGTCACATATTACATCACTCATGACATGGTCAGTGACATCACTCATGACATCACTGATGACACCATCCTTGTGACAGAGTGACAGACCTCCTTTCACTGTAATGTAACCCTTGAAACACATGTTCAAAAATAAAAAATAACATTTTCAAAAAAATGCAGATACCCATACCAGTTATAACAACCAATTCAGTAATTCCACCATCTATATACACATCCACTCATTCACAAACAGTTCTATATATTCACTCATACATATACTTACTCATCATATGTAGTGATACACCTATACATCCTGTTACACACCGATAGTCATCCAAAAGATACTCTCACACATACTCACACATGCAAATAAACTATTAAACATCCATTTATTTGCATATACAACTATACACACACTACCACCTTACTTCTAAGGAAACTTACACATACTTACTCTCTTAAACAATCACTTATAGAAACATATAATTATTTAAACAGGAACTCTTACAATCCCTCACTCTCACATATACTCACTTATATACATCAATATTCACATATACTAGATAAAAACATATGTAGTTACTGATAAAGACACTAGTGAGACAGTCATTCACTCACTAACACACACATATACACACTCATCCACCCATACAGTCCTGCACATATGCTGTCTTCAAAACACATACAAAGAGAGAGTCAGTCATTCATGCATCTATGTGCTAAGTAATACCCCCACTAAACCATACAAACACTCATACTGATACAAAGAAAAACATCTAATAACCCATATACATACACATGTAGCTACTCACCAACCCATGCAGCCACTTATACACAAAGTGAAACACTAATACATATATTTAAATATTTAAACATTACTCACTAATATTTATTTTTCACAAAGACACACATTCACTGGATGGTGTCATCAGTGATGTCATGAGTGATGTCACTGACCATGTCATGAGTGATGTATTATGTGACATCATCAGCAGTGCATTGCACGCGCAAGTTATAGTGAGTCCAACTAACTATAAAGTGGGAATTTCAATGGTTTTATGCGAGTAAAACTTCCAGCTAACTATAACTGGTGTGAAACCTATGGTTTTTTCAGTGAATTTAATAGGTTTTTTAAATGCTAATTCCTAACTATAACTGGTGTGAAACCTATGGTTTTTTCAGTGAATTTCATAGGTTTTTTAATAGCAAATCTCTATAGGTATGAAAAGTAATATTTTTGTTATAACACATTTTATATTGTATAATTATGTAAAAAAAAATATATATTATTTTTTTTAATAATTTTTTTTATATTTTTTGCCCGGAGCGCTCCCGGGGCGCGTACCGGTGAACGCACGGGTAAGCGCAATGTTCTGGCGCACCCCGGGGCGCGTACCGGTGAGCGTCCCGATAGCGCTATTGCCGCGAATGAAAACAACATCGTGATGTATCGCGCAGCCGCGTGATGCGTCATATGACGTACTGCGTAAGCGCACCCGGAAACACGCGATCGCATACGATCGCGCAACGTCTCAACTCGCTTACGCCATGGGGCACGCCCCGGGGCGCGTAGCGTAAGCGCGTCGGGTCATGTGATCTGAAAATAACACTTTTCATTGGTGCAGATCAGTTTTGGTTTCCAAATGATGAAAGCCTGCATCATGTGACTTGAAAATAACACTTTTCATTGGTCCAGAACAGTTTTGTTTTCCAAATGATGAAAGACCCCACCTTTTTTCCTTATTCTGACTTTGTCCTTTGACTGAGGAAGACCTGTTTTGAGTTCTATCTCTACTCTTTACTAGTATAAAATGGCTACAGTAGCAGCAACAGCTGGAGCATCTGGCCCACCACCACCACCACCACCACCATCTAAAAGACCACGAGAAGATTACATTGGTGGTCAAGAGGAAGAGGAGGAGGATGATGAAGAGGAGGCACAGACAAGGCAGTTCCTGCCTGAAGATAAACAGCCCTACAAACCTAAAGAGCACTTTGTATGGGAGTTCTACAAAATCCCAAGGGGTTTTAAAAAAGTCAACGCTGCAAAGGTAACTTGCTTGATTTGTGGTGCTGAGCTGTCTAGGGGGAACCCTAACAAAAAATATTCCTTCGGGAGTCATACAATGATTCGCCACATGATGCGTTGGCATCCAAACAATTACTCTAATGCAGAGTTAAGGGACCTCTGCAGTAAACTACCCCATCAATGTCTAGACCCTCAACATCAAAACAACCCACTCCATCGGGTCCGGGGGCAAGAGACACATTGGATACTAGTCAACCTAAGTTTGCCGATTACAAAATCGTGTGCAAATATTGTAACAAGACACTTTGCTATGGTGAGCAAAGTATCGAACTTATCATGGTTGCTGGTGATAACCATAAGTGTATAAGAAAACCCTACTTTTTCCTGATTTTTTTTTGCTCCAGTTGAGCCATTTACAATTCCCTGTTTTTTGTTTCTCCCCATAAAAAATACAAAAAAAATATAAAAGTGTTCAGAAAGGCCAAAAAAAGTACAAAATGTTCAAATAAACATTTTAAAAAATATAAAACAACAAAAAGAAGAAAAAAAACTGTTCTTTTTAGAACTACCTTTACTTTATAAAAATAAACCTATATTTTTAAAGAATCTCTGTCAATCTTTTTTCTACAAGGTACGCATACCGGTACGTGCACCGGGGCGCGCACCGAGGCGCGCACCAAAAAAAAAAAAGAAAAAAAAATTAATGAAGGAGTTAGCATGAGAGAAGAACACAAAGAGAGTAATGTTAAGAGAAAGAGAGCTAGAGGGATTGTTTATTACATAGTAAAAAACAGAGAAGGTGTAATAGGGTGAAAGTGAGAAAAGTAAAATGGATTTATGTAATCATGCACACACTATTTATTCTTTCTCAAAAATGTAAAAGCTATTAATTTGCCCCAAAATCGATTTTTCAATAACATTTTAGAAACACAGTGCAGGTCCTATGTACAATCATTCCATTTCAGTACTGAAAAGTCACTATTTTACAAAATACATTTCCCATCTCTTGCAAACATTCCTACCAAGCATTACCCAAAAAATGAAACAAACCAACAGCAAAGACACTCACTCTGCTTCCCAATCTGAGGTAAAACAGGTAACATGTTTGTAAAACAATCAAATATTTTTATATAATTATGCACACACTATTTATTCCTTCTTAAAAATGTTAAAGCCATGGATTTGCACTAAAATCGATTTTCAATTACCATTTTAGGAACAGAACATAGGTCCTATGTACAAGCATTCATGTTCACTACTGAAAGCCATTGATTTGCCCCAAAATCGTTTTTTGAATAACATTTTAGAAACAAAGCGCAGGTCATATGTACAAGCATTCCAGGTCACTACTGAAACTTCGCATTTTTACAAACTACAATTCCTCTATCCAGCAACAACTTTTTATCAAGCATGTTAAAAAAACATGAAGAAAGTCACATTAAAAAAACACATTTTGCTTCCAAATCTTCTCCATAGAGTATACAAGTCTCTATCTATATTAAATGAATCATAACTCACCTTTACAAATGCTTTAGGAGATTATGAACAGTGTCAGATATACACACCAATATTTCTTTAGCAGAGCAAAAGGTATGTTCTCCAGGCACTGCAACCATTAATGGCACAGAAAACCTCTAATTCTACACACATATTCCTCATGGTAACCAATCAAAACTCTTCCCTCTCTTTTTTCAAATCAACACCCTTCCCCCCCTCTGCCCTTTCTACCTGTTACCATAGCAACTCCCTCCTCACTGAGCTCCCGAGGTTAAAAGTTTATTCTACAATGTTGCAAATCAAATTAGCAAGCATGTTTGACCTCTCAATACACCAGCTTTTCCACTGCAATCTTTCTTTAAATGACTTTTTCTTAACCATTCAAATTACTTCTTTCACATAACAGAACCATGCACCCTAACTTTCAGTTTTCAACTATCTGAATCCACCAATCATTGCTTGTGATTCAAGAGCACTGAAACTCCACAGTTTTTTTTGCAAACTCCTACTGTTCCAACTGCCATTTCATTCCTACACTTCATCTGAATGCACCAGAACCTCCTCTCACCATGTACTCTGTCTGGATTATTGGACATAGCTACATTCACTGGGCTCAAAGGTATGCAGCTACCAGAAATTTTCACAACCTTGATTTACCAAATGTGCACATAAAATGGATTGGCCAAAGAGGATTGAGATGTCATCAATTGATACCATTGGTGAAAACCTTTCACCATCTGCCACACCCTGACCTTATAATTTTGCACTGCGGTGGAAATGACCTAGGCACTTTGACTGGGGTAGGTCTGGAAATGGTTTTAAAGGACACCTTTGGGCAATTGATGACACTTTTTCCACAAACTGCCTTGGTATATTCCAATATATGCCAAAGGCAGAAATGGAAGTGGTCCAACCAATTTTGTCCACAGATTGAGAAAGCAAGGAAACATGTGAATAAATCTGTTTCTGCTTACATGAGAGACTATGGAATGGGTTCAATATACAACAACAACTTGTGTTACAACATGCAAGATATCTACAGAGGAGATGGTGTGCACTTCTCAGATGAGGGGAATAGAATATTCCTCCTGAATTTAAGATTGTGCATTGGAATCTACTTGTAGGTACCTAATTCAGCCCCAGAACCCAAAAGCTCTTTTCAGGGCTACCCTACATCTGATCACTCACAATGATTATTTTACTCTAACTTTTTTCACTAATTTTCGCCAAAGTACGCTCCCCCGTACGCTTCCCGGTGCGCGTACCGGGCGCTACCCCCGCGAAAAATTAAAAATGTTTTTTTTTCTCGCCTATATGGGCCTCCTAAGACCCCCTCAGAAAACCTAGAGGGTCAGGGAGTGCCTACCATGCCCCCTTATACCTATTCCCAACGTTGTTTGTCCTCCATTTTCTGTCTCAAATCTACCGAAACACAAAATGGAGGACTCCCGCAGCGCTGCCGGTACGCGTACCGGGGCGCGCACCGGGAAGCGCTCCCAAAAATTTTAAAAGTTAATTTACATAAAAACCACTGGAGACACTTTCACCAAATATAGAATAGGCCATACTACATACCAGTCCCTACCATTTTCCCAAATTTGGTGGAATTCCATTGAGCCATTTGGCCTGTAGCCCTCTCTAAATATCCTGAGGTGAATTACTTGACAAAAACACATCTGAAGTGTTAGAATTTACAACCAATTAAAATGTTACTTTCATTTTCTACTATTTTTTCATGACATTTGATTGGTTATGTACATGAATATATATAAAGAAAGAGAGGGAAACACAGCCATTTTGACTACTACTTCCTGAAGTACATTTCAAAAGGATTTTCACTGAGAACTTAAACTTCTTTTTCAAAGGTAAGATGTTATTTTGAAAACTGAAGTATGTTGTGCACTTTAAGTTGATTTGGAAAACATTTTCTGATAGTTATATACTATCCCTCTGTAATAGTTATAGATTGAGATAGGCTTCTCTGTTATAGTTATGGATGGAGTTAGGCTTGTCTTCTATAATTATGAATTTACTTAGGCTTTATGATATACACTTTTTTATATTTCTACTTCCAGCCTGATACCATACACTGCCCAAAGATAACTTCACTGTTAAAAAATCAAAACTACCTGTCTGAACTTAAACCCAACAGTGCCCTATCTCTACTGATATATTTATTTTTTATGCAAATTACAGCACGAAAATGGAAGGAGAGCAGAATATTTCCTTTAAAATTGTTCTGGAGAACAACGCTGAAAAGGTATTGAAGACAATGATGAATTAGATTTCATGGATGAATCACGGGACTATGAATTAGTTCAATGTGTAGAAGCAGTAGATTCGCTGATTGAAAATGAGGACATTTCCGACAATGTGTTGTTAGAAGTTCTGTTAAATTTGGAAAAAGAATCAGAAAAATAAATGTATATTTAATAACCAAAAATTGTTCAAGACATTATTAATTTTTTTATGTAATTCATAAACTAGTACCAAATTGATTATAATGTCAATTCAGACTTATAGTATACTATGCAACTTTTTAATGTTACATAGTAATTTTGCTCATAGTTACTTCCTTTCTCCCACTATATTATCTCCAATGTGTATTTAACATCTCTTTTTCATCTCCTGCCTCCATGTTCTTTCTGCTTTCATGACAGACTATAATATGGATTCCATATACCACAATAACTTCTGTAACAACATGCAAGACATCTACAGAAAAAAAGGTGTACATTGAATGTAAGACTCTACATTGGTACCTACATGTTGGTACTTAAATCACCCACACAACACAACAACTCTATTCAGAGCTACCCTACCTCCAAGCACTTTAAATTATTATTTTACTGTTTCACTGAGTTTTCCCCATGTGGGGGGGGTGGAGGTGTGTGTGGGGGATGGTGGGGTGTCTCTGTGAAGTGTGTGTGTCTGGGGGGGTGAGGTGTATAGGTGTGTGTTGGTGTGTGGGGTATGTGGGTGTGGGTGGCGGTGTAGGTGTGTAAGGTGTGTGTGTGGGTGTGTGGGGTGTTTGAGTGTAGGTGGAGGTGTGGGTGTGTGAGGTGTGTGTGGGAGGTGTGTGAGTGTGGGGGGTATGTGTGTAGGATGTGTGTGTATGTGTGGGATGTGTGGGTGTGTCTGTGAGGTGTGTGTGTGTGTGTAGGGGGGGAGGGAGGTGTGTGTGTGGGATGTGTCTCTGAGGTATCTGTGTGTGCATGTGTGTGTGTGTGTTGGGGGAGGGATGAGGTGTGTGTGTGGGTGTGTGGGGTGTGTGGGTGTGGGTGTGGATGTGTAAGGTGTCGGTGTGGGGGTGTGGGGTGTTTGGATGTGGGTGGAGGTGTGCGTGTGTGAGGTATGTGTGCGGAGTGTGTGGCTGTGGGGGTGTGGGGTTGTGTGGGTGTGTATGGGACGTACTTGTAGGTACATAAAACAGCCACAGAACCCAAAACCTCTTTTCAGAGCTACCCTACCTCTAATCACTGAAAATGATTTTTTTACACTACTATTTTCACTATTTTTCACCAAAGTACGCTCCCCGGTACGCGTACCGGGCGCTCCCCCCGCGAAAATCGAAAAAAAAAAAAAATGTTTTGTCCCGCGGGACCCTTTTATGGTCCCCACATCAAACCTAGGGGGTCAGGGGGGGTGTACCCTGCCCCCTTTTGGTCATTTCCCCCTTTGTTTTTTGCCACCTCTTGTATCTCGATCCTACCGAGACACAAGATGGCAGCCACTGCGGACTGTTTCGAATGTTTACAGACACCCGAGAGCCAATCAGCTTTCCGTGCGCAAGTCGCGTAGCGCGCCCGGTGCGCTCCCCGGTACACGTACCGGGGTGCGCTTATAGATATATATATTTTTTTGAACCTAAATTACTCAAAATCCTCTGGAGCACATATCTTGAGACATAGCAAAGGCACATCGGGCTACCAGTCCCTACAATTTTGCCAAGTTTGGTGAAAATCCATTCAGCCGTTCGAGCTGAAAGTGAGTTCGACCGCCCTATGGAAATTAACATAGGGAAAACACGTTTTGGGACCCCACTTTTATCTCGGCCCCCGCTTGACAAACGCCCCCCAAACTTTTAGGGAAGGAGCGGAGCGCCGCGAGGCAAAGTTGAGGAAAATTTCAGGCAGATTCGTCCACCGGCGCCAAAGTTATTCCCAATAGAATGTTACGATTTCCCTATGGAAATCAATCCTAACTATAAGTACCTACTGGCGACCGCCAGTAGGTAATATATATATATATATATATATATATAACCCATATAAAAACTATATATATTCACGGGTTTCAAGGTCGTTATAGTTAGTTGGACATTTCACTGGTACAAAACCAGAGAAATTTGGCTGTCATCAGTGATGTCATCAGAAATGTCACTGACCATGTAATGAGTGTCGTAAAATGTGACGTCATCAGCAGTGCTTTGTGGGGGCTCGAGTTATAGTTAGCTCAACTAACTATAACTACGGACAAATTTCTCTTGTTTTGTATGAATGAAATGTCCAACTAAATATAACGTCCCTGAAACCTATCTTTTTTCAGTGAATTTCTATTTTTTTAATGATAATTTCTAACTATAATGTCCCTGAAACCTATGTTTTTCCAGTGAATTTCTAAGGTTTTTGAAATCCTAATTACTAACTATAATGTCCCTGAAAGCTCTTTTTTTCTCAGTCAATTTCTAACGTTTATTAAATGCTAATTTATAAGTACAACATAGTAGTTGTGTTTGCAGAGAGGTGCAGAAAAGGGAGCAGGGCCTCTGACCAGCATTCCAAAATGCAGCTGCATAGGACTTACAGGGGTTAAAAGGAGGTCTTTTAGCCCCCAAAGTCCCGCGGGAGTAAAGTCGACTTCATCCCCCAACCCGTTGTGTGCCAGGAGGCATGTTTGCAGAGGGGTGGAGAAAGGGGGGGCTGGCCTCCGAAGACCTCTTAGCAATCCCACTGTATGTGACTTACTGGAGATAACAGGAGGGGTAATCGGCCCCCAAGGACATCTTTGGGGCCCAACTTTCCCTCCTATTATCTTCATTAAGTCCCTCACACAACAGGATTGCTAAGTTCTCATAGACAGCAACACCCCCTTTGCCCAACACTCTACAAACACGCCCCCTGGCATGCTCTTGGTTGGGGGATGATGTCCCCTTCAGTTGTGGGGGTCCTTAGGGGCCAACTAGCCTACCTGTTACCTCCAGTAAAACCCACACAGTGGGATTGCTGAGAGGTGGACACTGGACACGCCCCCTTTCTCCACCCCTCTGCAAATGCACCTCCTGGCGCTCTATTGGTTGGGAGATGAAGTCCCCTTGCCTGCTGAGGGTCCCTGGGGGCCAATCACCCCTCCTTTTATCTCTAGTAAGCCTCACACAGTTGGATTGCTGAGAGGGGTCTGAGGCCAGGGCCGGGCCCCATTTTACACCACCAACGCACCTCCTGGTGCACTGCTGCTCAGGTGATGAAGTTCACTTTAGTCCTGAGGTCCTCAGGACACAAGCGGACCTCATCACCCTACCAACAGTGTGCCAAGAGGCGCTTTTGCAGAGTGGTGTAAAAAGGAGCATGACCTCAGACCACCTCTCAGCGTACCCACTGTATGGGGATTACTGGAGGTACCTGGTGGTCTAGTTGGCCCTTAAAGACCCCTAGTATTCAAGGGGGCTTAATCACCAATTCAGAACGTGCCAGGAGGCGCATTTGCACAGTGGTGCAGGAAGGGGCCTCCGGCGAGATGCTGCCTTTTTTTTTATTTGTTTTTTGGAAGGGGGGCTGTGTGGCCCCCCTTCCCGTTATTATTTTTGGGGACTGGGGACCCCATCCCCCAGGGCATGAGCATTTTTTTGGCCTTTTTAATTAAAAAAAACAAAAAGGGGCCCCCCTGCCATGGCCTATTTTGGCCCTGGGGACCCCATCCCCCGGGGCATGGACACATATTTTTTTTAATTACTTTTAAGGAGGGGGGCTTTGCAGCCCTAATCCTGAGGCCATTGTTAGCCCCAGGGGATTTGCTTTGTTCTTTTTAAAATGTATGTATTTATTTTTTATTTTTAGGGAGGGGGACGCGTGGCCCCCCTTACCTGGCCCACTATTGGCCAGCAGATACCATCCCCAGGGGCCAGCCCTCACGTTGGGGACTGCGTGGGGAGCCCCAATGTCCCCGCGGTCCCAGCTGGCTCCCCACCTCCTGCAGGAACTGGCATTGCATTTGGGCAAGGGGAGCTGCTGTTGACATACAGCTCCTTTTCCCATAAGCAATTCCGCCCTGCCATAGGAAATGGCAATGTCATGGGGGTGGGGACACCGGGACATTGCAGCAGCCGGCCCTGTGGGGTGGCGGTCCCCAGTGCCATCTAGGGCTCCAGGAGGAGAGCCGCACGGCTGCCTCACAACTGATTAAACCCAGGGGATTGGGGTCCACAACGGAACCCCGCATTTTAATCAACAGTGCCCCGGGGAGGGGGTGGTCCCTGGGGCAGTGTGGGGGGGCTCGAGCCCACACTCACTTTGTTTTTTAAACTAGCCCAGGGTTGTGGGGGTCCCCAGGGCTGAGGGGGGCACGTGACACCCCACATTTAAATCATGTAGCGCCTGGAGGTGGTGGTCCCCGGAGCTTGGGGGTGCTCTAGGTCCCACCGCTCATAATTATTTAAAGCCCTGGGGAGATGCAGTCCCCGGGGCTTGGGGGGACCTGTGAGGCCCACACCCTAAAATAATTAAATGCCCCGGGGAGTTGGTGGTCCCCGGGGCAGCATGGGGGGGGGGCAGGAGGATAATTTACTCATAGCCCCTGCAACCTGCCCCACCCAGGGGCTCAAAGAAACAAAGCGTGGGAGGCTGCACTTCGTTTTTTCTTTTTTTTTTGCTTGAATTCGAGCACCCAGAGCGAATTTGGCTAAAAATGGTTTTGGAAATGTGGGACCCCCTAAACAGGCCTAGGGAGTCAGGTTGTTTCTACCCTGCCCCCTTTTCTTGTTTTTTATACTTTTTCCATCTTTTTTCTTGTGACTCGGTACCGAGTCACTAGATGGCTGCCAACACTTCTTGGTTTGGAATATTGGCAGCCAATAATAATGAAGCTCGTGCTCTGGAGGGGTTGTGAACCCTCCTCAGCCCTCAGATATCGATATTTTTATTTTTTGAATTTCTCAGGTACTACTGAACGGATTGACACCAGGTAACTTTCTGAACCAAGAGCTATCTTTTTGCAACATTTGATCTAATTCCATTCAGCAGTTTGGGCTGTAGCCGTGTCTAAAGTTCCTAAGGAAATTATAATGGAGAAAATTAGTTTTTGGACCACCCTTTTTCTCGGCCCCCGCTTGACAAATCACCCAAAAACTTTCAAAACAGGAGCTGGCCGGAACGTCCCATTAGTTTAAAAAAGTTTGTGAAGTTTCGTCAAACGGCGCCAAAGATATTAACCAAAGAAAAAAACACTTTTTATACAGAAAAGAGGTCCTAACTATAACTACCTACTGGCGACCGCCAATAGGTAATTAATATATATATATATATATTACCAAAACACTTTAATTCAGCCGAAGAAAAGGACTGGGTCACACTCCAGAGACCGTTCTAAATACAATATTTATTACTTATAAATTCAATTATTTCTCATAGGAACAAACACAACCCCTACGCGTTTTTATTATATTTGTTTAATTTATATTAATTCTACTTTATTTTTTTATATTATTTTATTATTTAACATAAAATTCGATATTTTGTACAACTATATTTTTAACATTGATATTTTTTCTATATATTTGTACTTTCCTATTTAAGTATAGGGAGTCCATATTTTTGCATTCTATATTTTTTCATCAATATTTTTTACTTTTATATTTTTAACATTGATATTTTGTCAGTGAACCGTCTGGTAGGTTTAGCTGTTGCGTTCATTTGAAATTGAGCACTGTTAGCTTTGAGTCCCATTTGCCTAACTTATATTTCAGTAGCATTAGAACAAGCTAGTCCTTATAGAGAAAGAAAAAGGAATTGGGGAAGGCTATTTACAGCATCTATATAGATGCACCTTACTAGTGTCTGGTGCTGATCAAGAGCGGAGTCTAAAGTTGTTCAGGTGACGTTTCTAAATATTTACTGTTATAAGAGTGAGATGTAATTTTAACAGTGATATAAGGTGGGAAGTAAAGTGACAGTGACCTAGCATCTGCAATAACTAATTCACGTGAAATAAGTCTTGAATTCAGTTGTGTCCAGTAGGTACTGGTATCCCGTATGCCACTGATAAATCTATTTTAATAGCAAATGTAAATGTGGGTTTACTTGTAAAGCGCACTGCCACCCTACTCAGGGTATCCTGGCGCTGTATACCGCTGTGGAACCCTTCCTGGTTTTCCCTGTGAGATGCCCCATACTGGGTACCCCCAAGGTGGAACCAGACATCCCAGCGCCACCGGGGCCATTGTGGAGATTAATCAAGTTATTGCCCAGAGTTGCAGAGTGGGACCCATGATTAGAGTAGCACCAATGCGAGAACTGTCGAGTCCGCGGACATTGAGCCTATACCCTGCCGCGTCGGGAATTGAACCCTGGTCCCGGGCCAGACCTCTGCATCCAGGTCTGCTGCCTCTAACCAGTGAGCCACACTTCTCCTCTTCTACACCTCCATGTAATAGATGCAAAGCCTTAACGTAATGAAAGAAATCCAATGATTTGTGTTGAGCTGCTCCTTTTAATTCATGGTCAATTACCATGTATAGATAGTGATATTGCTTTACCCTTTGGACTTTGATTTTACTGAGTCTCCATTTATAAGTGACTATTAGTTAAGGAATGCTGTGATTTAGGTCATATGTATTTGGAGATGGTTCTCGTTGTAGTCACCTGAGTTGGTTAGTAGTCTCTGTAGGCCAGGCTTCTCCAACGAGCAGCTCATGAGCCACTGGTAGCTCTCCAGCTACCTCTAGGCAGCTCTCCAGTGTGCATCCCAGCCTACTAAATTAGAAGCTTTTACTCAGTTGAATTAATATATGTATCTCATAATTGAAAAGGTAATAGCTGATGTTCAATCATATGTCATTTTGAAGACTTACTACTAATATTATTACATTTGTACTGAGGGCACTACCGACTATGGATGGCATGTATAAACCATAGAGTGGCAGTCCAGATTCACAAAGCATTTTTCACAATACTGTTTGCAACCCTGTCTATTGAAATGAGGTGATTGCTGCAGCTAATCTTGCAAGCGGTAAGCACTAATGTAATCTTGTCTAATGTGGTCACTATTACCACTCTAATAATAATAGTAGCCCAGCATGACACCACAAGTAGCTCTTAATACAGAAATGTTTGTAGGCCCCCACTATGGGTCAATAGGTATAGTTGATAATAAGAAGAGGACCAGAATTTTTTCGTGTTAGGTTTAGGATGCATTGTGAGCATAATATTGATTTTAAAAAGTCTTGTTTTTACTCATGAATCCAAGTAGATCAGATATCTATATACAGAAAAGCAGGGGTACAAGCATAACCCTCTGCCTAACCCATTAACCCTAATCTCTGAAGTCCAATCATGTGTATTTTAGTGTATTACATATATCTTCAGTAGGTTTTTATGTTCCTTATTTTTAACAGAAAAATTCTATGTTCTTGCTTATATATTCCCACTCTGCTTGCAAGATAAAGTAAAGCTGGAGGCACTTATTATGTCTTGATGTGCATTAAGAATGGCTCCCAGTAGATTATTCTGAAGCCATTTGATTCTCCATTTTGCATCCTAGCAACCAACCAAATTGCAACATTCCTGTTATCCCCCAGTGTTACGAGCGTAGGCCATACATTTGCATTCCAGTTTATTCTTTCACACGATGTAGATGTGGCCTGTAATGTTGTCCTCTGCTGGATTTTTCTCATACGGAAAGAAAAGTCCAGCTAATTGCAGATGATGATCAATCTCTATTCTTGCTATTCTTTTAAAAGTACACAAGTATGAAGTTGTAATCAATTCAAATCGTGGAGCCCGCTGAAAAGTGTTTGATTTGTAGGGGGTGGTCTTCACCATATCTGCCACTGTGAGTTTTTAATCCCATGCTGTTTAGATCTCTGAAAGTATATGTCTTGTTGAAATAAAATTGCTAAAGTCCTTCACTCAAAAAATAGATTGGAATTGAATTCCTTATTCTATGGAGAAACTAAAATTAGATTTCTTGTAAGAATGAACCTGGCCTGTCCTTCACAAACTGCAAGGGGGCTTATAAATAGATATTGATGATAAATAAATGCTTTTCTGGTCACTTCTCAGAACAAATTCAACCACTAAGATGAAGTGCAAGGTGGTTAACTCAGTATGACAGTCTAATAAATCATTGACCATGAATGCCTATAATGGTAAAGTGGAAGGTATTGACAAGAGAGTGTCAGTGCTAGAACATAGGCTGTAATATGCAGAGGCCTGGAAATTAGAAATCTAACAACTTCAGAAAAAAGTCTCAGGCTTCTAGGATAAATCCCAAAAGGGATAATATCTGCTGCAGTGTCTAGTAAAAATGATGGAACCCTTGTGACTCGGGATGAACTCCATAGAAAGGTAACATAAGTGTTAGTGTGAAATGCAAGGAAGTCTGGTTTAGATTGTGGGGTTTGCAGTTACGTGCGGAAGAATAAAGAAGTGTATTACTAATCGCAGTGTGTGGCGTAGTCCTTAGTGGGTACCCAGGCTGAGGAAGACACTACAACTGACAACAAGTTAGGGGATAAGTAACCCAAAGGTTTATAGTGCTCTCCCAGAGAGTTTGCATTCGTCCAAGCAAAGTACTCAGTCAAAGTGAGGTACCAATGTTAAACATGTGTAGTCAAAGCACAACTCCAGCTGCAGTAAGGAAGTTAGAAATTACGAAAGAAACAATTACAAAGAAATCTTTGTATCAATGATCAAGAACTTACTGGTCAGATCAGAAATAAATGTAACGCACTGCTGCGCAATATACAGTCATATGTAATCCAGAGAGTGAACCCTAAAGGCAGATGCAATCAGGTTTTCAAAGAGCCATTATTTATAATCACAAAGTGCAAAATAACTCTACAATTAGAAAGTGGTCAGGACCAGGAGCTCACAAAGTGACTCCTATGGATAAAACAAATATTTACTCACCTGAACCAGAGTAAAGTGAGCCGATATAATCTGTGCCGAGACTCTGCAACCCAGGTCAGGCACAACTTTTTCACTGTCCTTTTTGGGCACTACTACTGTGGGAGAAACCTATGGCGTTGAACCAGTGGAGCACTCAATAATATCATGCTTAAGTGACAGGAGCGCTACCATCACCACAGTCTCAAAATATCTTCAGAATAGTGAAATGCATCAACTGGCAGAGAAGGAAGTCACAGATCCCGCTATCGTTAAAGATGATCCCAAGGCCAGCATTTTGCAAGGCCTTGCTACTGCATCACCTAAACCAAGCCACAGAGATCTAAACACAGTCAGAAAGTGCCACACTGGTCTACAACACTTGGTGCCGCCAAAAAGCTAAATATCAACAATAGATGGACTGCTTAGATAGAGACATGTGATGATTTCATCGATGCACTTAAAAAGACTGATAACAAAAAAATTATCAAGTATCTCAAACATCTTGCTGGTAATGGGGTAAAGAAGTTATAAAGAGAATTTCATGAAGCAATAAAGAAATCACACATCGTCAGATTAAAGAAGGGTTGAATCTCACGTTTAATCCTATGGCAAATGTTGATTATAAAAGATACATCTTCAAACAGGAATGCCAGAAAGCTGGTGAAACAATTTGACGCATTTGTGTTGAGATTTCACACACTCATCCGATCTTGTGAGCTAAATGAGTTAAATGATGAAGAACGTATGTGTCTGACAGTTATTGACGGATGTTTGTCAGATTCATTCAGAAGACAAATGCTGAGAGAAACTCTTAGTCTGGAGTGCGTGTTAATGGCTGCCAGAGTAGATGAGCATGCTGATAAACAAGCTGCTGACATTGAGGCCGGCGGTTCCCAGAATGAATCTGTCATGAGTATGAAAGCCAGTTTTAGATGTGGATTTTTGTTTCCACATGAAGGTAATGACCCACTCTTAAACAGATATGTAAAGGCTGTGGGAAGGACAACCATTTTGTGACAGTTTCAAAGTGCAGGGAAAGTGTGTCATGGCTCGAAGACAAAATAAACACCAGAAAGTTCTAGAAGCAGCGCACACCCACAAGGCCAAGCAGCGACAACAGTTAAGACAAATAGACACTGAAAGAAGTTGATCACCATCTAAATTATCATCAAACAGTTATTCTATATCAGTATGAAGTGAAAGTGAAGAAAATGATTGTGCCAAGTCAATGTTGACATCAGAATAACATGCGTATGTTAGTTTGGCCACTTGTCTAGAAATATATCAGTCAAATAAAGATTGACATGCCAAGGCACTGAAGTCATTCAAACATTATCCAAAGGTTACACTGAAAATAAATGGCTGTTCAATACCTTCCATTATCGACAGTGGTGCATTGATAAACATTATGCCTGGGGAGAAATACAATGAATTATCTCCATTACCACAACTTATCCCCATGAAAACCAAACTGTATACATTGGCTTAGCCGAGCGCTAAAAATGTCAAGATTCATTGGTAGCGATAATGAAACACAAGAAAACAAAGTTGAAAGCATGAATCCATTTGCTTCAAGGCACAGCTCCCAGTGCCTGTCTACTAAGTTTCAGCACAGACGCTGATATGGGATATGGGATGGATTTCTGTGAATTACAACATGAATGCTCACCACAAAATAGAAAGTTAGTTCTCTTTGTTACTTCATGATTTGGGAAAACGTAAGACTATGAAAGTGAAGCTGCACATTAATGAGGACATCTGTCCTCCTGCTCAAAGACATGAATAAATTGCTTTTTTGCAAGAAGCTGATGAGAAAGAACTTGAATTGTTACTTAAGCATGATATTAACAAGTGTTCTACTCGTTCAACACTATGGGATGGTGGTCAGCATCCGGTGGCGCTAGAGAGCAACTGCAAGCAACGAAGCAGCGAAGAGAAGCATCGAAGCCGCAGCCGCAGGTGCGGACGATACAGTGAGAAGCCGTAAGGGGCCCGCGGAGCCCGAGTCCAAGCAAGCTAGCCTACATCATTTATTCTAAAACTGGCAGAAGTAGCTCTGAAAAATAACTACTTCCGCTTTAACGATGAATTCTTTATGCAAATTAAGGGCACTGTGATGGAGTGTCCTTATGCTTCAGAAATGTCTGTGCTGTATATGGCAGAATATGAAAAGAAATGTGTGGAAGAGAATAACCAGCACATTATGCAGTGGCTAAGATATATTGACGACGTGTGGCTAAGGAGCCACAACGAATTGTCTGAATTCCATGAGTGGCTAAACGTGAAACATCAGGATATAAAATTCTCCATAGACACCAGCTGTGTGAAGATGACATTCCTAGATGTTGAAATCACATGTGCAGAAGTTCATTTAAAATCTTCACTTTACAAGAAAAAAACTGATAAAAACACCATTCTCCACTACAAAAGTGCGCATCCCAGGAATCTAAGGGCTAACTTACCCTATGGGCAACTACTTCGTATAAGAAGAAATTGTTCAGAAGTAGTGGAGTATGACCAACATGCACAGCGTTTCTGTGATGAAATGACCCAAAGAGGATATCCGAGAAAGTTATTAAAACATTCCTACAAGAGAGCACGCTACACTCCACGAGAATGCTTGCTTGAAGTAAAAGAAAAACGCGAACTTGAAAGAATGGTCTTCGTTACTACATACGGTCCAGACACCCACAAGATAAGACAAATGGTTCTTAAGAACTGGCATCTTCTAGAAAAACTGGAGTGCCCTGTTCCTCGTCCTATATTTGCATATAGGAAGAACCAGAATATCGGCCAACAAATTGTCCGAGCCGACATTGCTTAGCCCAAATCCAAAAAGGACCTTCTGTCGCAATGGGGTATGAAACCTATCGAAGGACATCATCGGTACGGCAATTGAGTGTCTTGTGAAACCACGATTGAGGGAAATGTTTTCCAACATGCGAACGTTAAGTGGAAACATGAAGGTTTCTCTAATTGTAAGACTCGAAATGTAGTGTACGCAATTGTGTGCCCCTGTCCTAAAATCTATGTTGGAAAAAGAACCAACAAGTTAATGTACGAATGACTCAACACAGATCACGCCTTAAAAATAAGGTTATGACTGCGCATTTGGTGCAACATTTCATTGAAAAAAAACATGGGGAAAATGATTTTAAATGGTCTGTACTGTTCAGTTTGAATCAAACAAAATGCTCGACAGGTATAGATAAAGTTTTGTTGAAAAAGGAAGCGTATTTAATTTTAAAATTTAACAGTACCCAAACCGGCCTTAATACATTGTCTGAGATATCAAGACTCTAAGTCAGGTCCCTGTCTCTAACCTGTTGCGCAATTAAAAGAAACCGAACTCCATTGACCAGAATGCACCACAAAGATTGGTTATATATGGGAGGGATCCAATATGCCCACTGCGTCCACGGTTTGTTTGCAGTTTCACCGAGTTGAAGTGATTAACAGGTACGATAGCGCTGCTATAAAGAAAGTGTCAGGCGCGATTAGTTTTATCATCTTAACTAACGAGGCTGTGACCTTATACAGGAGAGTTGAGGCAAAATGACACGCCCGTGAAAATAGCGTGTTGAACTTAAAAGGAGACAGTGAACAAGAGCAGAAGGAAAGCGCCCGGCACATTTGAGAAGATTGAATTAATGAAGGTACGTTTCACTTCAAGGATAGAGACAGAGGCACGTCACGCTTTATGCAGAAAACTAAGGGCCGATTGTGATCATTTTTTCAGATCGTGCCGAGCTAAGGATTGCATTACTAGGAGTCTTCACACACGCCTGTAATTGTAATTGTAATTGTAAAATCACTTATATAGCGCATGGCTACATGTAGGCATCCCAGCGCTCTTGGCAACGGTAACCCTGGGCTAGTCCGATCTACATTCCTACTGCAGGCTAATTTCTGGGGAATAGGAAGGTTTTGAGTTTCTTCCTAAACTGAAGGAAGGTCTGTTCCTGCCTCAAGTTATATGGGAGGGCATTCCATTCTCTTGCTGCTTGCAGAGAAAAGAGCCGGCCGCCTGAGCGGGCTCGCTTTATCCTGGGAATGATTGCCAGGTTGTGGTCACTCGAGCGGAGATTTAGTTGGGGCTTGTAAGGACTTATCATATTTTCCAAAATGGAAGGGCCTTCTCCATGCATGATCTTATATGTGATGCATAGGGATTTAAATCGCACCCGTTCCTTCACAGGGAGCCAATGGAGTGATCTTAGAGCTGGCTTCGCCGACATAAATCGACTAGTTCCAGTCAAAATCCTGGCGGCATAGTTCTGAGCCACTTGTAGGGTTTTAAAAGTGGATGCCGGTGCCCCAAGGTATAAAGCATTCCCGTAGTCAATTCGTGATAAAACCAAGGATTGAACTACGGTCTTCTTTGCTTTTTCAGGGAGTTGGGGCAAGATTTTACGCAGGGATTTAAGTATCCCATGACAAACTGCAGAGGTCTTTCTGGCTTGAGTTTCGAAGGACAAAGCGTTGTCGTGTATTTCTATAGGTTCTGAATCGATCCCCCTATTCCTGACCCTATTCTGGTTAAACTAACTATCAAGTTAACTAACAGTCAGCCCATGAGGCAAGAAATCCCCCATGATGCAGATACCGTTATCTGACGCAGTCACACTACGGCACAGGAACGTGTTATCTGATTAGGTCATAACGCTTGAGATCTAATTAGACAAGCGACATTCCTCCAGCCCCTGATAAGGCATACGACGTTCTCATAACAAATCAAACCTATGACAACCTGGAAAATCCGTGCGGCCATTGTTTTGATTTCACAGAGAACTTTTGCAAAAGAATGTGCTAACGAGCAAGTCGTATGACATCTTTATTGACGTACCTATGTCCATCCTTACGTCAATCTCGGCACCTTTAAGGTATAAATATTGCCGACCTTGCCCTATGCAAAGACACGCGTGGTGACAAGACGGAGCAGCCATACTTGCCGAAGCCGAGAGCAGAAGCAGACCCCGCAGGCAGCAGCCCCGCCTTCCTGACGCGCTGAGAGACGCGCTGCTATCTCAAGCCGAGAGACCCAGCACCGGCGCTTCTGGGCAGCCCTCGCAGGCAGCCTGGAATATCGAGAGCAGAGAAAGAGATACCATTCCTCATTCATCCTAAATTCCAGGTACAGAACTGAATAACCCCTCCTAGAGAATTCTTTAGTTATTCACTTGGCAAAAACAAACTTAACTTAAACTGTAACTTTCTATTCCCGCCCACGCATTAGACTTAGGTCAGGTACACGGGGTAGGCGTATTTAGAAACACCAGTTGAGTACGTTTAGTCAAATGTATATGTGTATGTAAATATATTTTAATCATTTTAAACATCATATGGCTCAGAAACCATATCAATGTTTTTACAGTATTATTTTATACTATTGCTTCTAATGTATGCACTTTACTTAACTATAAGTATTGCAATAATATCGATCCATTTCTCTTGTACGAGAAAAGAGACTGATCAATAAATAACATCTTTTATTGAACACGCCCGTCTCTTCCTTTTCGCTACATTCTGATGAGACTAAGAATGCACGTACTGACTGAGTAAAATAATTGCCTTGTGCTCACACGACTCATGAGATTGACTCTTGATTAGGGGAGAGCAAAGTTGTCATGTTCTATGGTTGTCAGAAACTAAATCCCTTCTTGTCTAATCAGGGGAGTTAATTCCTTCCTTGAACATTCGAGAAAGTTTCTAGCGAACTCTGAGCTTAGCTGGCAAACCCAAAAATTAAGTCTAGTATCGACAGTAGTAGACCTAGTTAACGTCTGGTCTAGGCCTTTACTGCTGTAGGTACTATTCCAATGCGCAGAGCCTATTGGGAAAATAGGAGCTACACTACATGGCGCCCAAGATAGATTCCTGAATAAAACACAGGGTTTCAAAATGACCAGGCCAGACCCTAGATATCCTCAAAGACATCACCCAGGGATAATAACAACCTACAGTGTGGGCAAATTATGCCTTCAATGGCTACAAACTTCCACACTGCCTGAAATTAAGCAACACCTAACTTTACTTACTGATGGTGCTGACTTGCGTGATTTCATACTGGGACCACGCAAACAGCGTCAAAAGCGTTTCATAGCAGCCTCTGTATATGCAGCATACAATGAGGCCTGGAAGGTTACTCAAATTGAAACAGCAGAGAGAATACGTGAAATTGATCGTATTAATTTGGAAAAATCACTTTCTGTAGTGGACAATGGGTTAATGACTCTGTCCTCCAGAATATTTTCATTGGACAGCATTGTGTCTTCAGCAATCGATATATTATCGCAAGACTTACTGTTATTGCAACATGGTCAGTCACAATTGCGCTCTATTGTCCAGCTTGGCTGGACGTTACAAAATCTGCGTTCAGGCTATGTGCCTTGGCGTTTAATCAACACAACGTCACTATTCCAAATCTTTAACCTTACTGATAGACAAATCGGTATGGCGCAGAAGGGTGCTGATTATACAATCTTGAGCATTGAAAAACTAGAAAGATTACCAATGACAATGTCAGAACGACCTGTCAGTGAATGGATAATCCACGGAATCATAAATATTCCAATCTCAACCTTCAGGTTTCAATACTGCCAAAAATATATACAGGCTGGCATGTACGAGAAATTGGGAAAGGGGTACCTTAAAACAACTTGGAACCTGCCCTATTCACATGCATGTGTCAGTAACAAAGGACAGAAAGTGTTTCTTAGTGGCAACAATTGTGCTATGTCACTAAGCGGCACGCTTCTGTGTAACGGTATTAGTTTGCACGGAGCCTGTGAAGGGAATTCATACAACCTTTCATGTCACCAGCAAGGCACACCTGCAACTGAAATAGAACCATTCTTTCAAAGACTCTATAATGGGAGTTACATTCTTATTGTAGACCGCAGATGTTGTAGTCTTATGCCCGGGACTCCTTATCTCGTCACCACGACGGCGAAGGTCAAGTGCTGTGGACGTTCTTTGTTCCCCAGCTCCTTACCAGACAGGGAGGCAAGGGCATGGCCCGGTTTGAAAATTACTTCTATTCGAATAGACACTTTAAGCAGAATGAAAACAGTGCTTCTTCAGACGCCTACAAGGCTCACGTCATCTAAAGAAACGTATGATCTACAAGTCGCAAGGACGACTGCAGAGATACATACATTATTATCAACTAATTCCCCCGTACATTTCGCGGAAATCCTGAGCGAAATCTTAAATATTTCTGATACCACTGGGGTCTCAAAGGTATTTAAGACAGTATTTTCGATGGCATTAACACCATTCAAAGCCATACTGGGTATTTTTCCAGATTTCGTCCATTCGATTTTTGGCGGACTTCCCCTGATCCTGGGACTAATTGCAGGAATCCTATTCCTAGTCCTTATTTTTCGTTATGGCAACCCATGTCACAGATCAAACTCTCGCGACAATGGAAGATACGATCCTAGCCATTGGATACCGGGACCGGATATCAAAAATCCTGGGACTCTCCCGGCTTAGAGACCTAAACATGACTTGGTTTCTATCATTTCGACCAATGTGGCAAAGGTGTGTTTTACCTGTACTAAGGTGTCTGCTATGCGGAGAAGAATGCGTGTTAGACACCTGTCTGACGCTACAATCGGATGCGCCGGTGGATGCAGATACACTGTTGGTTCCTACCAAGGTTCACGCTTTGTGCTGCCCTCAAAGGCTGCCAATTCTGATGACGGCATTCCTGGAATCTTCACCACTACGATTGAAGAGTAGTGAAGTTCAAGATGAAAGCAGCATCGAACAGGTACGACCTTCTGTCAGCAATGCAAATCAGAATGTCAATGGAGACAATCATGCGCATGAATGCATGGTTACCCCTATTTCCGACTTAGTGGAACTTTCCCATGAAGCTGTTGACAGTTTTTTCGAAAGCCTGAATGATATGATGTTCTCTCCGGAACAGAAATAGAGACTTTTGAGTAAACTCGCACACGGCGTTCCCTGAATTCGGCCTTCAACCTTTAAAAATAAAGTCACATGAACAATTACAATCCAGTTCACGGACAGCAACTTCTTTCAGCATGCCCCTTAAAATATTTTTCTACATATTTTTTCCCGGGACACTGATCTTCTGCTTAAAGTAAGAAACTATTCCTAGAGAACTAAGATTTCTATTTTTAGATACTTTATATAGACTTTAGCTGCCCGCTGGTAGGTTCACAAATATTTTATTATGTGATGAAATGGTCTCGGACTTCCTTTCTGTATAGCCATATTAAGAGCCATTTCATGTGTATTTCTCATATACCAAAAAGCAATAATGCATAACAATGCGTGTTTACTTTTGCATTTAATTCATAGCTTAAGTGCATACAATATATATGACTGCAATTTTTCAGTATATTTGAAAATTTCGAAATGCATTTATGTATTTTGGGGTGGTAAGGTATACACTATACTCTATAGTATGTTGTACTATGTTATACTATGCATAGATTAGTAGATATGACCATAGTTAGCGTGGAGTGGGTGTCGTGTATTTCTATAGGTTCTGAATCGATCCCCCTATTCCTGACCCTATTCTGGTTAAACTAACTATCAAGTTAACTAACAGTCAGCCCATGAGGCAAGAAATCCCCCATGATGCAGATACCGTTATCTGACGCAGTCACACTACGGCACAGGAACGTGTTATCTGATTAGGTCATAACGCTTGAGATCTAATTAGACAAGCGACATTCCTCCAGCCCCTGATAAGGCATACGACGTTCTCATAACAAATCAAACCTATGACAACCTGGAAAATCCGTGCGGCCATTGTTTTGATTTCACAGAGAACTTTTGCAAAAGAATGTGCTAACGAGCAAGTCGTATGACATCTTTATTGACGTACCTATGTCCATCCTTACGTCAATCTCGGCACCTTTAAGGTATAAATATTGCCGACCTTGCCCTATGCAAAGACACGCGTGGTGACAAGACGGAGCAGCCATACTTGCCGAAGCCGAGAGCAGAAGCAGACCCCGCAGGCAGCAGCCCCGCCTTCCTGACGCGCTAAGAGACGCGCTGCTATCTCAAGCCGAGAGACCCAGCACCGGCGCTTCTGGGCAGCCCTCGCAGGCAGCCTGGAATATCGAGAGCAGAGAAAGAGATACCATTCCTCATTCATCCTAAATTCCAGGTACAGAACTGAATAACCCCTCCTAGAGAATTCTTTAGTTATTCACTTGGCAAAAACAAACTTAACTTAAACTGTAACTTTCTATTCCCGCCCACGCATTAGACTTAGGTCAGGTACACGGGGTAGGCGTATTTAGAAACACCAGTTGAGTACGTTTAGTCAAATGTATATGTGTATGTAAATATATTTTAATCATTTTAAACATCATATGGCTCAGAAACCATATCAATGTTTTTACAGTATTATTTTATACTATTGCTTCTAATGTATGCACTTTACTTAACTATAAGTATTGCAATAATATCGATCCATTTCTCTTGTACGAGAAAAGAGACTGATCAATAAATAACATCTTTTATTGAACACGCCCGTCTCTTCCTTTTCTCTACATTCTGATGAGACTAAGAATGCACGTACTGACTGAGTAAAATAATTGCCTTGTGCTCACACGACTCATGAGATTGACTCTTGATTAGGGGAGAGCAAAGTTGTCATGTTCTATGGTTGTCAGAAACTAAATCCCTTCTTGTCTAATCAGGGGAGTTAATTCCTTCCTTGAACATTCGAGAAAGTTTCTAGCGAACTCTGAGCTTAGCTGGCAAACCCAAAAATTAAGTCTAGTATCGACAGTAGTAGACCTAGTTAACGTCTGGTCTAGGCCTTTACTGCTGTAGGTACTATTCCAATGCGCAGAGCCTATTGGGAAAATAGGAGCTACACTACAGCGTTGTCGAGCCAGAAGCCTAAACTTTTTATTTTTGGTTTGGGTGATGGTATGGCACCCATACAAGTGGGCCAAGCTAGGCAGTCGGGGATATCCTGCTTTCCTAAGAGCATCAGCTCAGTTTTTCCTCTGTTAAGTCTGAGCTGAGACGAATTCATCCAGTTTACTACAACCTCCAAACAATTAGCCAGATTGTTCGGGGGGCGTCTGTTTGTTGCAAGGAAAACACCAGCTGGGTGTCATCCGCGTAGCTTATTAACTGGATGCCAAACGGAGCAACTAGTTCCGCCAACGGGGCCATGTAGACATTAAACAGTGTGGGGCTAAGGGAAGACCCCTGTGGTACCCCACACTGTAACGCTAACAGGCGAGAGCAGTTGTTGCCCTCAAACACCTGAAAATATCTTTCCTCAAGAAAAGATCTCAACCACTCCATGGCTTTCCCGGTTACCCCGATGTTCCGGAGTCGAGACAGCAGCAGATGGTGACTTACCGTGTCGAAGGCGGCGCTGAGGTCCAGAAGGATAATGGCTGCACTGCCACCTGCATCCAAAATCCTTCTGGCCTCTTCTACCACCCTCAACAGTGCTGTCTCGGTGCCTTGTCCCTTCCTGAACCCCGTCTGGGATGGATGGAGAAGATTGTACTTCTCCAGGAATGCCGCCAATTGGATGTTTACCAATTTTTCGGTCAATTTCCCCATCCCAGGTAACAAGGATACCGGTCGATAGTTGGCCGGATCTCCTGGGTCGAGGTTCGGCTTTTTAATCAGGGATCTGACCATGGCCACTTTCCATGCCATGCTGTTGAGTAAAGAGGTAGGTCCAGTGAGAGCTTTGGTTTCTAGGCACTTTGTGACTGGCTTATGACTGAGATTGACAAATGAATTTTTTCATTTGCACTCTAGGAGATTCTTCCCTCTTTTAAAAAAAGCAAATTGGAATACTTTGCGTTAACACAAAAGGAAGTGAACCTGTGGGAACAGCCAAGCTGGATAACAGGTACATTTGAATAAATGGGTGACATTTATCGTTAGGGGTACACTTAAAAATAGAGAACTAAAATAAATCCCCTTCTTCTATATCTTTTAGACAACCAAAAACGACAGAGCCCTGATGAGAATACGGCAATTGCTTATTCCGGATTCGAAACGCGTCGGCATAAAGGAAGTATAAAATAATCACATTGATTGTGAATTTGACTAAAAATATCGTTTTACGCCTTATTTGATCTTTCTTTTAGCATGACTTTGCCCAATATTGTTGTTTATGTTTAGTTATAACTACTTGATAAACATCGTACAAAGAGTAATTATTTGTGGTTAAAAAGTAGTGAAATATAGATGAGGATTGTATATAATGTGTATATATGTAATTTGTGAAATCGTTTTGTATATATTTGACAATGTGTACTAAATGTATAGTGTTCTTTCTCATTCATGAAAATTGAAAAATCAAAAAAATGAAAGTATGAATTTAAAAGGGTAAAAATAAATATACCTAACAAACATAAGACTAGGATTTGTTTTTTACTCTTAGTATTGGAGATAAGAGTTAAGTGTGGGGTCAGCAATTTTTTTGTTTATTGAATTATTTGGTCCAGCTGCCTCCACGTCCCAGGACCTCACTCCGTAGTGTAACAATGTCTACTAAGTTTCAGCACAGACGCTGATATGGGATATGGGATGGATTTCTGTGAATTACAACATGAATGCTCACCACAAAATAGAAAGTTAGTTCTCTTTGTTACTTCATGGTTTGGGAAAATGTAAGACTATGAAAGTGAAGCTGCACATTAATGAGGACATCCGTCCTCCTGCTCAAAGACATGAATAAATTGCTTTTTTGCAAGACGCTGATGAGAAAGAACTTGAATTGTTACTTAAGCATGATATTAACAAGTGTTCTACTCGTTCAACACTATGGGATGGTGGTCAGCATCCGGTGGCGCTAGAGAGCAACTGCAAGCAGCGAAGCGAAGCAGCGAAGAGAAGCAGCGAAGCCGCAGTTGCGGACGATACAGTGAGAAGCCGTGAGGGGTCCGCAGAGCCCGAGTCCAAGCAAGCTAGCCCAAAGCAGGGGCGGAACAGTGGTCGCGGCCCCCCTGGCACCCGGCATCCAGCACCCGGCATCCAGCATCCTGCATCTAGCACAGCGGCGGTCACCAGCGGCGGGGGAGAGGTGAGCAGCGGCAAGAGGGGAAGGCGGAGGCGGGCGGGAGGAGGAGAGAGCGCAGCCCTACGGCCCCACGCTCCCGCCTCGCCTTGCCTTGTATCACCTCGTATTGCTCGTACTGCAGTCAGCAGCGCACTACAGGATCCAGTAGGTCTCGGGGGAGAGGGGGGTTAAGTCAGCAGGTCACCTCTGCCCTTGTTCTGCGCTTCTGTACCCACCGCCCAGCACCCTGTGCATATTGCTTCAGAAGACGAGGGAGACGATTGACAGCTTTTGTGTCCGACACCCGGCTCCAGGCTCCAGTCTCCAGTGTCCGTGCCAGCGCTAGTTCTGCATCTGCTACCGCTGTCCTACCACCACCCCGGTCTTACCCCCTGCTTCAGCAGGGGATAGTGGGAGAAGAGGGGGCGTGGTGACAGATGGCAGACGGCAGCATGCTGTTTAGCTAGCTAGCTGGAAACTTGAGGAACCTGTACACGGTTGAGCACTATCAGCGGGAGGAAGAGGGAAACAAGCTTTTCCGCCTGCTGGTTTATAAGCTTTCCGCTTGTTGCTGGTTTATAGGCAGTAGGACAGAGAACCAACAGCGAACCACGGAGTTGAGCTCTTGAACCTCTGAGCTCTTGAACCCTGATTCCTGTCCTAGAAAGGAGCATTTACGGACGCATCCGTAGGCAGCGATTTAGGGCAAACTCATGAGGTCAGACAGGACCAGGGGGTCTTTGGAGCCAAAGCCGAAATCGAAGCCAACAACGGGAAATAAAAAGGGACATAAAACAAACCAAGTGCACCCCCCGGTACAGAGCCGAACCTCATCACAACAGAGCAGGAACCGGTCTCGGCCCATGAGACGCCAGCAATAAAACCGCAAGCCACGAACAAGCGATATCAACCAAAGATTTACACAAAGTTTAACCTTTTAAAGGACGCGGGTTCAGCCATCTTCTCGAGCAACGAACACCTGCATGGCTTGCAAGCCCCACTGTTACCGTTGTCACCGCGACCATCAGATCCGCCACCACCAATGTTAGTAACGACCACAAGCCATTCTTCCCCAGAAAAAAACATGGCACAACTGCATCAAGGCAGGATCTCGAAGCACAGGAACATTAGCACAGCTCAGAGGATCCCATCTGTTAGTGGAAAGCCCCATGATTTTATCTCCAATCCGCAATCACCTCCTGCCCACCTGGTAGGACAGGATACATGCAGTCGGAGCAACATCCAGAGGTCTTCACTGGCCGAACCTACAGTCAACGAAAAAATTTCTTTAGCATCACATTCAGGCGACAAACCAGGTAATTGGTCAATTGAAAGGGCACCTGGGGCCGATCCAAATACAGAAGCAGCAGTACTTTCTAAGGAAACACACTTCAGCCCTATGCCGACCATACAATCCACGAGCCACAGCCACAGCACACCTATCAAGTCTGTAAACCCAACGTCTGGAAGCGCTCCACCACTTACAGATCCGGATGACCATGGCCTAGCTGACGTACTGACCAACTTGGGAAGGCTAGGAGCAGGTTCTCAGGACCCTAGTCAGAAAGCTGATGGCAGGGCAACGGTGTCTTATCTTAACTCACTTGAATGGGAAGATATGCTTGCAACCTATAATCCGGATCACAAAGAGCACCTCCACCTTTACCCACCCCTGGCAGCCAACAACGCTAACAATATCAACAACAGTAAAAACGAGAAAGAGCTCAGGAAAGAGCAAAACACCGGTACCTGGAATTCATTGCTAAACACAATCCAGCTAGCTGTCGAATCCCTGCAATATCAATCAGAAAAAATGGAGTTACAACTAACCCTCCTTAACACACTGGCAGTCTTTACAGCCGGTATTGATGATAAGCCGGGCAACTTGAACAATTTGATAACGAGAGCACAAACAAACACCTACCTTAGCTGCAATTGCAGCCAGGTAGTGGACAAACTAGCTACATTGCCCTCAATGCTAACTGGCCTCATAGGCGACATAAGGAACCTACACACAGAAAAAGCAACAAAAGATCTAGGCTCCAATAAAATCGAAGAGGGAGCATCTAGGAAGAAAACATCCGGTATAAGGCCAAATGACCACCTTGCTTCTGAAAATGAGGAGATAACACAGACGGGACTAGGGATCCCGCAAAAACTCAATGCAAAACAACGTCATCAACAAAAAAGGAAAGGGCGCAACCAAAAACCACAAACAGATACAATAAAATACTTCTCTATTTTCACTGGTACAAAGGAAAAACATTCGGTTAACATAATCAATGCATATCCAACAGATCGGGCAAATCATCCTTCAAACAGTTTCAATCGACAGCAAAAACTAAACAGCAGTTCGCCGGACCAAGATGGGAAACGGACCCAAGACTCTCCAACAAGAGACCAAACTAAACAAAGTGATGCACACAAAAAAAAAGAGGCAATGAAGATCCAACTGCCTATACAAATCGGCAGCAACAAGATCAAACAAGAGGGCGACACTCAAGGACAAGCGGGAGAACTAGCACCTCCAAATAAGTAGTCTGCTTCCCTAGAGCAAGCACCTGACGAGACGGTCAACCAAGAGGCACTAACAACAGCTGTAAGTAAGCAATCATCCACGTCAAACCCCCATGAAGGGGACAGAAAAAGAATCACTGGTCCAATGCTAAGCTCAAACCACGAAGATCCAACCAGGGTCACAGCAATCACGACTGCTCATTCCATTCCCAGCCAAACAGTGCACTCACAGGCAAAATGGCCACTCGACACGGGTGAAATATCAAAGCAAATTTCCTCAACCAAATCAACAACACATCCCGCCACAACACCTGGTGAAAGTAATTACCTGGTAACCCATGAAGTACAATTAGGCTATGGACCAACAGTTAAAGCATACCACTCACCAACAAAACCGCAGAGAGAAGGAAGCATCCAACAGCCGACAGAGATCCTGGTTTTCTACCCTGAATACATGTCAAAAGGGCAGCAGGACCTGCTAAATCGTGGCAACATTCTCAGATTAAAGGAATGTATCCCTAACTTGGGGGGCATAAGCACAAAGGACTTCTTACCCGCTGCTAACCCACAAGCCCGGAGGCAACCAAGACAACTTAGACCTCTAGCAATGTCGCTGATTTGATCTTAGCGGAAGTAGAGTTATTCAAAAACTGGGGAACCAAGCTGGTCCCCCTACAAAGACCAGCCTATCCTTCGCCATTTCTAAGCAGGACAAGTCTGGTGCCAGAGATACATCAGGTTCACACCTTTACCGTTTTTAGGGATGCACTGGGAAGCTCACCTAAAAGAAACAAGAGTAGCCCCTGGCAGCGACCAGCAGTACGTCCAACGGCGGCAGCAGGCCCTCACTTACCACCATCGACGAGCCGGTTGAGCCCAGTGCTAAAGAAACATCAGACTCGCACTTTCAGTGCAATTAGGACCACACGAGGAAGCTCACCAAAAGGAAGCATATGCAGCCTCCTGGGCCGGTCGGAAGCAAGCTTGATGGTGGTATCAGAGCAAAACCAAGCTCCAATAAAGGAAATACTGTCCCAAACCATCTTTATACGCCCTGAAGAGACCTGACGCTATCAACAAAACAGAGAAGGCAGCAGGGGAAGAGCATCAACCATAGGCATCTGCTCCTGGAATATTAACGACCTAAACTAAAAAATGGACGATCCAGACTTCCAGCATTATATTACTTTCTTCGACATAATAACGCTGCAAGAAACCTGGCTTATAACTCCACAGCACATCACGGGCTATACTTGCTTTGCCATTGCAGCAGCTAGGACCAGCAGATTTGGCCACCATTCAGGAGGCTTAGCCACCTACATTTCCACTACATCAATATCTTCGGCTGTCCTTATGGATCCATCTTCATCTACAACATTAGCAGTAAAGATAAAATTAGTCCTTGGGAATAAAGAAGAAGAGGTATACATAATCAACGCTTACGTCCATCCCAAAAACAGAGCTAAAGACTCCTCCAAAATCTCCAATCAATTGGCTGAGTATGTCACCCAGATGGAAAAACCACTCTCCCTTCTGACAGGGGACTTAAATCAAGATCTACTTGGCTCATCACCAGGAGAAGAGGCACCGGCTCTAAACAGAATTTATACTATACCAACGCAAAGTGCCCCACTAAACAGGAGAAAACATCAAAACAACCGTTTTCTCGAAGACCTAGAACATCAAAACCTTCAGGCACGAAATGGAAGATTTTTGACAGACTCTCCTCCAGTAGAAACCTTTTATTCGACCACAGCAAGCTCCATTCTGGACTATACTTTTGCTAGTCTTGCGTTATTCCCATACATCTTGGGGTTTAGAATGGGGGATAAGGGTGAAAGCGATCATCGCCCCCAGGAATGCCATATAATATCAAAGACACCAACAGCAATCAGGCCAGATATAACGCTTGGGCCGACTTACTCCATGAACCAAAAATGGATCAAATGCACGCCACTTAATTCAACCATTCTGGCTGAAGTTGCACTTTAACTATACACCATCCAAAAACCAATTGCAGTCGGGCACACTACTTATTGGGAGTACTACATGGGAATACTGCTAAAAGAACTGGCAATTAAGGTTGCCCCAAAAGTTCATCCTCACAAAGAGAGCAGCAAAAACAACCTAAAGAAAGAACAGAGAGCACAAATAAAGACACAAAAAAGATCAGTAAACCTGACATTACGGAAGCTGAGAAGAGCCCCTAACAACATCTACCTACGAGCAGAGCTGAAACACCATAGGGCTGTGCTCAATCGAACAAAATGGAATAATAAAAAAGACGCTGAAAACCAGGTTTGGGCAAAATTACTATACAACACCAAAACTAACAACAGTGCCCGCTTCTGGCAATCAGTGAACAGGATCTTGCGCCCAGAGCACAAAGATTTAGGATCTGACATCACGGATGAGACTTGGATTAAGTACCTCTCCAGTCACTTCAATGACCATTCAGAGTATGCAGGAGCACAAAAAAGGATCAACAAGAGCACAGAGTCAGATTGTGAAACGTGCATGTCCGCGATATTGGGTCAGGTTGATCAAGGCTCACTCACCAACAGCCAAGACACCTCTAGAACTCAGCAGATAGCCTCAATTGAAAAGCAGATAACCAAAGGCAGGAAAGAAGGTGCTCCAGGACCAAATGTTATCCCACCAGCCCTTTTTAAAGCAAAAAACACAGAGTGGGCGGATATCATGCAAACCCTATTCACGGAAGTTAGGCTTCTAAACAGAATTCCAGAATCCTGGAGGGGGTCGACGATCGTCCCTATTTACAAAAAAGGAGACAAGATGGACCCAAACAACTATCGCTTAGTAGCTCTCCTTGACAACGAGGTGAAATACTTTGCGGGCACTATCTTAGAGGAGATCGCACATTGGGCTGAGTCAAATCTGATCATGCTACTAAACCAGACCGGCTTTCGGAAAAATACCGGCACAGCAACTAATATCCTTGCCATTTCATTAATTATTGATGCAGCAAAAATAAAAAAGCTCCAGCTGCATTTGTGCAACGTCGATTTCAGTGCTGCATTCAATAACATCGAGAGATGCAGACTATGGGGGAAACTGGAACAATGGGGCATATCACAGCCGACTCTAAACATGTTGAAGCTTCTTCATACTGACACCTTGGTGCAGGTGAAACTAGGAAGCGGTACCCATTTGTCCTCAAAAGTTCGTACCACCAAAGGACTTAAACAAGGGTGCATGCTTGCTCCAATATTGTTCAATCTCTTTATGGCAGATTTACCAAGACTACTCGATACCTGCAATTCCCACTCCCCGAGGATGGGAGGGAAAACTCTGAGCAACCTTCTGTACGCTGATGACGTTGTACTACTCAGCCACACCTATATTGGTCTCCAGCAGCTTCTGATGGAAATGCACAATTATGCAATGGAAAACACCTTAAAAATAAACCTGAGCAAGACTCGTACTATGTCAATCAACATCAACAAAAAACAACAGAAGACCTGGTCTCTTGGCGGTTTAAAAATTGAGCCAACTTGTGAGTATAAATACTTGGGAGTTATTTTTGATAGAGAATGCTCATTTGTGCAGCAGAAGCAGGAAACAAGAAGGAGAGGAGCACTGATTGCCGTGACGTTGAAAAATTTAGCAACCCAACTGATGGGACCGACACCGACCCCCTATCTGAAAGTCATTCAGGTGAAGCTACTCCCCTCGATTACGTATGGCAGCGAGACCTTGCGGGGAAGAGACTCTAAAAACCTGGACAACATACAGGTTAAAGCTTACAGAACAATGTTTTCGCTCCCGCACCACACTACGCCTGCTCAAATAAGACTGGAGTTCGGCCTGCAAAAACAAGATCTAGCCACGCACGGAGCACACATTATTTGCTGCCACAAACTCAGAACTGATTCAGGAAAGGGGGTGGTGATGAACAGAGTGTCTGAATTAAGCAGACCACTCTTACACAGTCCAAAGATCAGGGCTTGATCCATCACCGTTATTTAACTCACTGCCCCATCCCAGCTCAGAACCTGGCTATATGCAAATTAGTCTGTCCCTGGCCCAGTGCATCATGGGAACAGGGCAGACCAAACTACCAAGCTAATTCTTCACCAGAAAGGATACAAGCTACCGGGGACCGGTTTCTGGCATTTCAGCCTCGTCGGCCCGGCTTGCTTGAATCCTGATGGAGCAGTGAGCAAGGGACTCATGTCTGAGTATACCCTGCCACACCTATAGTGGCCAAAAACGATTCAGAAAAGGGGGTGGTGATGAACAGAGTGTCTGAATAAAGCCGACCACTCTTACCCAGTCCAAAGATCAGGGCTTGATCCATCACCGTTATTTAGCTCACTGCCCCATCCCAGCTCAGAACCTGGCTATATGCAAATTAGTCTGTCCCTGGCCCAGTGCATCATGGGAACAGGGCAGACCAAACTACCAAGCCAATTCTTCACCAGAAAGGATACAAGCTACTGGGGACCGGTTTCTAGCATTTCAGCCTCGTCGGCCCGGCTTGCTTGAATCCTGATGGAGCAGTGAGCAAGGGACTCATGTCTGAGTATACCCTGCCACACCTATAGTGGCCAAAAACGATTCAGAAAAGGGGGTGGTGATGAACAGAGTGTCTGAATTAAGCAGACCACTCTTACCCAGTCCAAAGATCAGGGCTTGATCCATCACCGTTATTTAGCTCACTGCCCCATCCCAGCTCAGAACCTGGCTATATGCAAATTAGTCTGTCCCTGGCCCAGTGCATCATGGGAACAGGGCAGACCAAACTACCAAGCCAATTCTTCACCAGAAAGGATACAAGCTACCGGGGACCGGTTTCTGGCATTTCAGCCTCGTCGGCCCGGCTTGCTTGAATCCTGATGGAGCAGTGAGCAAGGGACTCATGTCTGAGTATACCCTGCCACACCTATAGTGGCCAAAAACGATTCAGAAAAGGGGGTGGTGATGAACAGAGTGTCTGAATTAAGCGGACCACTCTTACCCAGTCCAAAGATCAGGGCTTGATCCATCACCGTTATTTAGCTCACTGCCCCATCCCAGCTCAGAACCTGGCTATATGCAAATTAGTCTGTCCCTGGCCCAGTGCATCATGGGAACAGGGCAGACCAAACTACCAAGCCAATTCTTCACCAGAAAGGATACAAGCTACCGGGGACCGGTTTCTGGCATTTCAGCCTCGTCGGCCCGGCTTGCTTGAATCCTGATGGAGCAGTGAGCAAGGGACTCATGTCTGAGTATACCCTGCCACACCTATAGTGGCCAAAAACGATTCAGAAAAGGGGGTGGTGATGAACAAAGTGTCTGAATTAAGCAGACCACTCTTACCCAGTCCAAAGATCAGGGCTTGATCCATCACCGTTATTTAGCTCACTGCCCCATCCCAGCTCAGAACCTGGCTATATGCAAATTAGTCTGTCCCTGGCCCAGTGCATCATGGGAACAGGGCAGACCAAACTACCAAGCCAATTCTTCACTGCTTAATTCAGGCACTCTGTTCATCACCACCCCCTTTTCTGAATCATTTTGTCCACCATAAGCGTGGAAGGGTATACTCAGATGTGAGTCCCTTGCTCATTGCACCATCAGGATTCAAGCAAGCCGGGCCGACGACGCCTGAAATGGCAGAAACCGGTTCCCGGAAGCTTGTTTCCTTCCCAGTATAAGAATTGGCTTGGTAGTTTGGTTTGCCCTGTTCCCATCATGCACTGGGACAGGAGCAGACTAATTGGCATATAGCCAAGTTCTGAGCTGGGATGGTGCAGTGAGCTAAAAAACGGTGATGGATCAAGCCCTGATCTTTGGACTGGGTAAGAGTGGTCTGCTTAATTCAGGCACTCTGTTCATCACCACCCCCTTTTCTGAATCATTTTGTCCACCATAAGCGTGGAAGGGTATACTCAGATGTGAGTCCCTTGCTCATTGCACCATCAGGATTCAAGCAAGCCGGGCCGACGACGCCTGAAATGGCAGAAACCGGTTCCCGGAAGCTTGTTTCCTTCCCAGTATAAGAATTGGCTTGGTAGTTTGGTTTGCCCTGTTCCCATCATGCACTGGGACAGGAACAGACTAATTTGCATATAGCCAAGTTCTGAGCTGGGATGGTGCAGTGAGCTAAAAAACGGTGATGGATCAAGCCCTGATCTTTGGACTGGGTAAGAGTGGTCTGCTTAATTCAGGCACTCTGTTCATCACCACCCCCTTTTCTGAATCATTTTGTCCACCATAAGCGTGGAAGGGTATACTCAGATGTGAGCCCCTTGCTCATTGCACCATCAGGATTCAAGCAAGCCGGGCCGACGACGCCTGAAATGGCAGAAACCGGTTCCCGAAAGCTTGTTTCCTTCCCAGTATAAGAATTGGCTTGGTAGTTTGGTTTGCCCTGTTCCCATCATGCACTGGGACAGGAACAGACTAATTTGCATATAGCCAAGTTCTGAGCTGGGATGGTGAAGTGAGCTAAAAAACGTTGATGGATCAAACCCTGATCTTTGGACTGGGTAAGAGTGGTCTGCTTAATTCAGGCACTCTGTTCATCACCACCCCCTTTTCTGAATCACAAACTCAGAACCGCCACTACAGACACATTAAACTCTTTGCTATGGCAGGACATAGAAGGCAGGGACGCATCTCAGGCACGAACTTACTTGCAGGCAGCACTGGGAGCGACTAAACTCTCTGCTCTTTGGGACATGCAACTTGGGCATAATACTTTTAAAAAACTAGTTTGGAAAAATGTCAAATTACTTTCCTTACTAAAGGACAAGGCTGCTTTTTCCAAAAGATCTCATGCATGGATGACCCTCAACTCGTACAAATCATTGACACCACAGGATTACATAAAAAAGCCACAAAAATGATGTTCCTGAAATACAGATTAGGGATTCTACCAAGTACAGAGTATCTCCCACCATGGCTCAGGACAGAGGGCAATGAGGCCTGCCCGCTCTGCAACTCAAAGAAGGGTGACATTCTCCATGTCACCTGTCTTTGTGAAGAACTACAACAAGCCCGCCAACTGCTCCTTAAGGATCAGTTTAAGCAAAAAGGGATCAGTACCAGAAGGCAAGCGGTGCTCGCCTGCCTGAATCCTGCAAACACTAAATTGAACTGCAGATATGTCAAATTTCTCGCGATGGTCGAGCAAAGAATTCCAAGACTGCCAAAACCGGGGACCAACAACACAGATACAGGCTAACAAGCAGACGGACAGAAGGAAGTAAGGGAACCCGCTGTTCCGTCTTTGTAAAAAGGCGCATGAACAGCCACACTGTACCTTTTAATCGTATGTTTATTTTTTAACGGTTTTATAGTATGATATTTTACAATCCTTTTGTAACATGCTTTGCACTTGTTTAAATTAACTATGCATAATACATTTTACCTTACCTTCACTCGTTCAACACTATGAGTTTCTCCAATAGTAGTAGTGCCCACAAAGGACAGTGAAGGAGCTGTCTGCATATGCGCTGGCATGCATTAAACTAGCAAGGTAATTGAACGAGAAGGACATCCAACTTCACACATTGCTAACATGATAACGCAATTAAATGGTGCAAAGATCTTCTCTCAATTGTTCTTTTTGCATATAGATATCATGAGTCATGGCTGAGGGGGTACTGGTAGTGGGTTTCACAATCCTGCAGGATGATAACTATTTTTTTTAACTTGTGTTCAAATCAAACATTTAATCAGGTTCTTCACTGAAGCACACATGTTGGGCCACCAAAAACGTCTCTTTATTATATCTTACATTGTCTGCTGTCCAGAATACCCAGTGATATGTGAATCATGGCACCATTTCTTAGCCTGTAACTGTAATTCTATTTTTGCAACAATTCTTTATTATTTTGAGCAAAAACAAATTTATAATGGTGTACCTTCTCCAATTACATCATTGAATAGCACAAATATTATGGTAATAGATAGTAGATAAGTGCTGTATTGTAGCATGACAATTGTAAGTCTTTATGGAGCAAGTATAATGCTTCCTTTCGATATCCTAGCTAGCCTACCACTTTGTCTGATACTGACCTGATCTGAGAATTTGGTGACGGTTGTTGCAGCAGAGATAGTAGCAAACAGAAGTTCAACCTCTGAGGGGCATTCTGGGTTTGAAACATGTTGTACGATCAGTACAAGCCACATCACCCTGGAATCGCCTAGATCTCTGAAATGCCGAATTTTCTCTGATTTCCCTGATTTCTAACTTATGCAGAGCCCCAGTACTGCAGCCATTCATCAAGGTAGTGAGAAAAAATTTGGTTTTACCCACTCTGCCAACCCATATGTCAAATGTGCTCCCAGAGGAACACCCATGTTTTAAAATATCTAGATTATAAGAAAATCCTCCCAACATTGGAAAGCCCCAAACCAATTCTCTTTTTTTTCTCCAAAATATCCCTGGATGTAGAGAGCTTTATGCCCACGCTGGAGGGGGTGCAAAAAGACAGTGATGCTGTTTAGGGGTGGGGGAAGCCAATACTCCCAATATTTTGTTTCTCTAAAAAATAATCCCCGATTTCTAGCAGGTTTTCTGCTGGGGCGGGGGTAGACTATTGGAGCAGTTAGGGCCGAGGGTAAGGCCTGACGCCTTGATGGACCACCCGGACCGCACTCTTTTTTAACTACAATCTAATGTCTACTAGGCTTGCCCCACTTTTCTTTGGTGGCTACGGCTAACGTTTTCTGTATTTGCCCCTCTTTCTCTGTTTCCTCTGTTTCAAAATTACAACAAAATGAGTAAATGCCTTGTATTATGTTGCTACTGTTCTGCATATATTATTTGCCCAATAATTGATGCTAAATGCAGTACCAGAAAAGCTTGATTATTTAGTTTACATCTCAATGCAGGACTTTTTAATAAATAAAGTATATTAATAGAAATATTGTTTTGCCATTTTTAAGTTTGAAATTCTAGATTACTGTACTTTTTGTGACTGTCATGCAGGATAAATGCTGTAATATTAAATTCCAAGCCCAGAAAACAATTTATGCAAAATAAGTGCATCTATTCTATCCTTTCAGGGCAACGGAAAGAGCAGAATAGAATAAATGTATTAATTTTGCATACATTCTGTTTGCTTGACATTTATTGTAATAACTATTTATTTTGTCCTACAAGAAGTCAAGTAGTTTCCTGACACAGTTTAAGCAATCTTGTCCAATACAATTGTGTGTCTTTACCCGAGATCTGGCACCTCTGATGCAGCACACAACTTTAGCCATTAAAGTAAAACATCCATGTTTTTCGTTTGGAATTTATGAATTTATCCACCAAGAGTAATATGGAAAGGTGCGTTACCTTCCTCTAGCATATCTCTCAAAGTGACTAAAGTCATGTATAGCGTGAGTAAAACTATACCTTTCATTTTACATATTACACTAATAAATGTTTCCTTAGTGATACTTAAAGGCTGAAATACACACTTTGGAGTACAAAACGTGTCTCCGAAGCCCCCCTATTGTACGTCGATTCAAACATGTGGGCCTATGAGGTGGGCTCTCTCAATCCAATGTCTTGTAGGTCCTGGAGGAAAGTTTATAGAGTGTTACTGATAGACAGTTTTTGCACAAGCAAATTGTACTTTATCGTGGAGGAAAAGCACATTGCTATAGAAATGTATACACCTCTTACCACAGGATCATGAATTGAGGTATTTACGTTTGTTAGGTGCACCTATTAATGCGGAAACTTTGCAAGATTTAAGGAATTGCTGCAATCACAACCTAAGGGCATCGGATGCGACGTTGTGTGTTTCTGGGTCAGACACTCTCACTTGCATTTTTCTTATGGAAACTGAGAACGTCTTCTTCGACCTGTAGCGATGGACCACCTATTCTTGGGCACATTGGAGTTGATAATTGCTGCTGAAAGGCAAGTTGACAATGGGCCCAATTTAGAAATATACGGACGGGTTACTAAGTCACAAATATAAGGGATATGCCGGTTCTATCGTATTACAAGTGGATTATATCCGATGGCACGTGTAATACGGCTGACATCTCCGTCATGTTTGTGATGGATTAACCTGTCAGTCGAACTCTAAATCTGGCCTAAAATCTAATATGGGATAGGGAATGGTAATTTAATGCTGCTGAGCATGGGGGAACTGACAATACTTCTCACTAGATATGTAGAAACTAACTGCCAAAATACATGAGAGGAAAAAATCAAAAATGTTATGTGTAGAATGAAGTTAATAATCTAAACAAATAGAATTAAGACTAGGGCCTAGATGTATCAAGCCATTTGCGAATCGCAAACGGTCTATTTGCATGTTTTGGCATGCATCAAAATTTCGCAAATTAAGGAATTGCAAAAATTTGCGATTCCTTATTTTGCCATAGCATTTAAGGAATCGCAATTTTGCCATTCCTTAAATGCTATGTATGTAGCATTTTTGAATTGCGAATTTTGTTTAAGAAATCGCAAATTACCACCAACTTTTAGTTGATGGTAATTTGCGAATTCTTTAAAAAATGCACCATTTGGCATTTTGAAGGTGGCATGTGACGCACACACATGCCCATAGGGCATGTATGTGCGCCATATGCACACTCATGTAGATTTCAGGGGTGCAGCAGGGTGTCTTTGAGACACCCCTGCACCCTTGAAATTATTCTCAATTTGCAAATAGCAAATTGCGAATCGCAAATTCAGAATTATTTCACAATAATTCCTATGGGCCTCCTGGCCCATAGGCCCATGCGATTTCTTAAATAGCGATTCCTTAAAAATCGCTATTTAGAAATCGCAAAATTGAATGTTGATACATCTGCCCCTAGGCTACTTTGCAGACCATCTTACTTTGTCCACTGTGTCATTCCAGACAGGGACCAGCCTTATGCAAATCAGAATTGGTCCTGGACCCCAAAGGACTATTCCAGCTTGCAGTGCCAGAACTATTCTCCAAGACACAGATATAAAAGCAACCACAAGCTAGCTTTAGTCTTATAGGGCCTTGACATCGAGGTGTGGCTTGAGTTCTTTATTACTGTGCAAGGGACTTATGCCTGGGCATACCCATTGGAACCTAAGAAATAGTACTAAAAAATTAAAAGATGAGTAAAATGTTTGATATAATCTATCACTTTGGTAATTACTCTGGGCTGCAATCAGGTCCATCGATATTTTGCCCGGTTTGCCTCTCTAGACAAAGGGCGGTCGTTTGCTAATCAGGCAGGGTCCTGCCTCAGTAGCAAATGTCTGGTTCTACTTGCCAGCAAGTTGATTCCTATGGCACACCAAGTAAAATAACTGTGTTTGGTTCGTCTTTAGCACTGAGACCATATCGCAGAACTAAGGGACTGGTTTATAGCCTGAATTATTCTAAGCCACAGATAATAAAGTGAGCCTACATCGTAACTCAAGACAGGGGCCTAACTTATGCAATTCATCCTTTTCTCTCTGCAACAACCTAAGTGTGACAGGTATTCAAAGGCTTAGGACTAGTTGCTTACTGTATCATAGACTTCATAGTGGTTGACACAGTCAGACAATCATCATCCTTGATAGTCAGAGTGAGGGGGGAGTCCATTAGGTTATTGATGCCTAGGTTAGTTGACTTGGTCGGGAAAGTATTGGTTGAGGAGAAGGATTTTCAGGTCCTTTTTTAATCGAGGATTCATGGGATACGTGGCTTGGTAGTTTGGGCTGGACTGTTTAATAGTAGAATACAACATTAGTTCCCAACTTCCCCTAAGCTGCGTGTTTACCCTGAAGGAGAACTCCATGAATTTGAGTTTTTATGATCTGTCCCGATGATGAGAGGATGTTAAGGTCCACTCGTCAAATGTATTTTTGATGGCCATAAATTCTATATGCAAATACAAAAAGAAAAACAATTGTGGTATGTAATGCTGCACACTGTAGAGTTTCTAATAACGATGTGCTCTCTCCAAGGGTCCATAATAAACATCCCATGTCTTTTCAAATTGAACTAGGATTCCTGTATTTTCGAACAAATTACGCTCTGCAAAGTGACATGGTCTTGCACTAGGTAACAGTTACATTGTTGTGTATTTATATCTTGGTGGGTAAATCTCAAGCTAGTTGCCCAAGTTTTAATATAGGGAATATAGGGAATCTTTTCAAATTGTACTAGGATTCCCGGTATTTTTGAGTGGATTGCGCTTTGGTAAGTGAAATGGTCTTGCACTAGGAAACAGTTACTTTGTTGTCTATCTATATTTCGGTGGGTAATTTTCAAGTTACTTGTCCAAGTTTTAATAGAGGGATAACTTTTTAATCCTGTTTGCGAGTATTCAATTAGGTAACATATCCAAATTAGTGTGGGTGATGAAGGGGAGATAGAACACTTTATCAGATTTAATAGAAGGTCGCTGACGATGTTGTTGACAATTGTTTATGTTTTCACTTATTTTTCTTGTTTTTTGCACATTCGCTTTTGTTTTTGGTCTATGTACAATATTGCTGTTTTATGACATCAATTAGTTGAAGTTTATTGTATAGTATTTGTATATTCATTGTTACATGTCATGTTTTATATTATTTTACTGTTTGATTACATGTAATTTGTCTGTGGATCTATATTGTGTTGTGTTATTATTATTATATATATGAGATTGTAAATATGTGTGATAACTTATTTGTGAAGAATATGAAATATGTTTGTCTCCGTTATATGTTTTTTACCAGCCTTGAAGAAGTCCCTTTATGGTGGGATGAAACATGTTGGCTGTATTTGTGTGCCTATTATATGAAACGGCTTTTAAAAGAAATATTTCTGCGGATAGACAAATCAAGACATTGCCTCATTTTTGGGGTTTCTCTCTCCCTGATATATTGGTTCCCGTTTTCATGGATTTACGTCCATTAAATGAAACATGACTTTAGGGACATAACTTATGATTCTGATAAACTAATACATTTGGATACTGCGCCTTCAGCAATTCCATATCCTAGAGGTTAGAATCACGGTATTCTAATAGAGAGCTACTAGATTAAAGGATCTCACACTGCCGTCTTTTTGATAAAATGGCCACTATTGCAAAAGAGAAAGCATTGGCTCTACAAACAAAAGGCTGACGATAGTCGGGATTTCTTAAAATAGGTGCCGAGGGAAATGCCTCCTTTAAAGTTTTAAAGTTAAGTTGTTGTTCAGATCCTGGCTGAAAGGGAACTTCCTTCTTTGTCAGGAAAGCTATTAGCAATGAAAAGTACAGACGTTTTTTATAAAATGTTTATGGAATTTTGTGAATCCTTGAAAACATTGAAGCAATGAACATAGAAGTCACTAATGCTTTTAAAGACGTCTTCTCAGTGGTTCATTCTCTGTCTAGTTTCTCCTACTCCAGTCAACCTGCTGATCATTTACAGAAGCTGTGCAACCAGCGGCGGCTCCTCCATTATGGTGTAGGAGCATCCCACCCCCCGCCAGGGGGGGGGCAAACAAAAAATAAAAGGATTATATCAGTTTTATAATCATTTTATTTTTCATCAGGAGCCGAGTCTTGTGGATTGGGCCATGCGAAGAATGGTGGAGGAGTGATGGACATTGCTATCAGTGTGCATGTCGGTTTGGCCAGCTGTCTTAGGATAGCCAAACTGACATGCGCACTGACATCTCTCCAACCCAGATGTGTTGCTGGGTGGAGAACAACAGCAGGCACAGGCTGCCAGTCCCCGATGGGGAGCAAAACCAGCCAGCTCCACCCAATCCTGAAGCTGCTTTCAGGGATATTACCAGAATGAGAGCAGCGTCTGGATTGGCTGTAGGGGAATCTCGGAGCCTCAGCCTGTGCACAGCAGAAGAGCAGCGAGTAGCACGTAGCAGATCTCTGAAGATGTTCTTAACCCAATGACTAAAAGTAGCAGGGGCATTGCAGGGGGATTGCATAACCAAAAAGACAATATAAAATGTTCGAAGTGGCCTTAACAAGTGTTAAAAGTTATTTTCCACCAATTTCCTGCACTTATTCTTATGAGATTGTAAGCACCTCTAATGTCTAACTTGGAAAAGTACATGTTTGTTTTTATCCATCCAGTAGGTCAGAGATTAAGGGGGTGATTCCTTATGGTGATGCCATTTAGCACCCAATAATGAATACAGAGATAATATTCATTAGTAGGTTTTAGTATGGAGAAAATTGGTGCCCCTGCAGACGAGCTAGACTGCCTAATGAATCTTTTCTTGAGAATCACTGCTAAATATTCCTGTTAGCCTGTATTGTCTTTGACTGTGATCAGACAAATCCTATACTGAGATAACTTGGCTCCTGGATATAAGTCTATAGCACAATCATATCTCTATGAGAATTAAATGCATGTACTCCCTGACAGCTAAAAACCAGAACACAGAGATTTGGGGACTTATGATATACTAGAGAAAGCGAAGTTGATAGCTCATATGCAGTATCTGCTAGACAAAGAAGAGGCTGAACCCTGCCCATGTCAGGCACAATGCTTTCATGGTAAAGTAATGGTATATGCTGCCAGAATAATGTGTAGACTGAGGTGATGGAGCTAAGATGCACCAAGAGTGACTGCAAAGGAAGGGGTATCAATTAAATCAAAGGAAATGGACTCTACATGCCCCGACATAGTGACTAAGAGAAGCAGAAGTGATTCCATGCTAACATTTCCAAAAGTCAGCGGTGCCCTTTTATTGGCCTTGATTTCTTCAGCTTTCTCTTTCTTGTGTGGTGGGATTCAGGCCTTCTTGTGAAAGCTATTGTCCATAACATGAAGAGTCCCCACAATCGATTATTTTTAACATCCTGAAAGGCCTCACTAATCCTACTTCCATCAGAAAAGGAGCATACTTGTGGACAAACTGCTGCATGTATTCTTTGCTCATCTGTGGGCTGTCTTTCACGGATGAGCATTGTCATTTTAAGTGTGCTGGTCAGTTATGCAGGAAGAGACCTGGCTCTCAGCAGTAAAAACAAGAGACCATTCTTTGTCTATTTTATTTGTTTCTTTTGGGATAAGTGGTTACCTCATGTGTTTAAGTCAATCAATTAATCAATCACACCTTCTGGGTGTTGAGGATCAATCAAAGAGCCAGGTTTATGGATTTTTTTTGCCTTTTTTGGTCATACTGGTTGTGGCAGAAAGTCTTACTGGAGGCAATCATCTGTGTAAACCCCTTCTTTGCCATTGTCAGTTCCATCGTTGAGCGTTGATCTGAAATGCCAAATTAATCAAAGCTGTGAATGTGATTGATCAGTTTACCATTAGGGACAAAGCATTTATAATTTCATATATTAAGCTGCGATATTAAATGGCTGATGCCCCTATATCAGTATACCTACCTTTGCAGAATAGAGGACCCATTGCCCCACTGGTGCGACCCTTTTTTGGAATCACCAATGGTGCAGAGTGTAGACCTATATTTACAAGGCCATGAAAACCACTTTACGTGGTTTTTCATGGCCTCGTACATATAGAGTAAGGTAAAGCAGTGTAAGTCGCTACGTTGCCTTACTCTACATCAAAGAGGCATTGCAGTGGGTGTTCCCATGCAACACCCATGGAATCCAGCGCTTTCCGAGATTTACAAGGACTTATAAACCTGGGAATACGTTCGGCATAACGAATTGAAATAACTTTGGGGCATATTATCGAGAACGGGCGTTACATTATCGCCGCTTTTATCGGCAGGAAACTGCTGATAAAGTGGCGATAATGTGCTTGGTAATTTACATTATCGCCGCTTTTATCGGCAGGAAACTGCTGATAAAGCGGCGATAATGTGCTTGGTAATATGCTCTATGAATTCCAATCGAAGCCCATGTTAGATGTCTTCACATCTAACATGGGCTTCGATTGGAATTCATAGAGCATATTATCAAGCACTTTATCGCCGCTTTATCAGCAGTTTCCTGCCGATAAAAGCGACGATAATGTAACGCCCGTTCTTGATAATATGCCCCTTTATTTTTCCTTTTGTTTCCTCTTTCTTTGAGTGCTGCATTTTGTAGAACACATAGAAGGAGGAACATTCCGCCAATGATTGTTTTTAGGCAGGAAGGTGTTCCTTCCTGCATAAAAACAATCATTCCCACAGCACAGATACCCTTGCAATATGGTGCAAGAGTGCTTGTGTTGCCGCCAGGCAGGCAACTGTGCACCAGCGTGATGGAAGAGGACAGGAATGCACAGCATCTCACAGATATGCCACATTCCTGCCATTTTCTTTTGACCCTGGGCAGTGCAGCTCTTAGTCAAAAACTAGTAAATAAGCCCCTAGAGGCTAAAAATAACTTGTATCATTTATCAAAATCTTTTCTCCTTATTTCAAGAGCAGGAGCCCAGTCTGGATTGCTGTGTCTGGTATGTCTTTTTCCAAACGTGGATCAAGAATGTTCTATAAATAGATCATAATTGTAAGCCAAGGACTCTGATAGAGTATTAAGGGTGTAGCCAACAATATAGCACCTTTTAAGAAACATGATAATATAAATGTGATTTTGGTCTAGTCTGTTTGAAAGTGCAAGGTATGGGAGAGAAAGTGTTCACTACATAGTTCTAAAGATAATTGAAAATACTTTCCATATCCTCATAAATTCTCAGGTGGTACCAACCTAATTACATATGTTTAACCTCCTCCGATGATTCTGCCTTAACTTTCAATCCCTTCGGAAGTGGAAAAAGTTAGTAAACAACTGTGTAAGGGTTTAGAAGATCTCAATAGGATTACATTTCTGCATGGTGGAAAAAGCATTGATAAAGCTTGGGCACACTTAAACATCCCAACTCAACAAGATGGTCTTTTTAGCTGCTTGAGAGGTAAGAAGGAAGAAAACAATCACAATTTAATCACATTACAGTATAACTAATTTAGCTACACAATAACTGCCCGACAACGAATATTGAGATCAGTAAGGTTTCATTATAAATTCAGAAACAGATTGATATAAAGTAGTCTTACCATCATGGTACACAAATATAGGACAAACAGAATAAGTCCAAATCTCCTATAGAGATGTACCCAATATAACAAAAAGCATACAAGTAATTGATTTATAGCCATGCAACTGATCAGGAGAAAGAATTGAACATTAAATTGCATCCGTAATGCAACAAAAATCCGGTTTTGGCCTAGACTTCGCCTGGACAGTTTATATCTATTATTCCAGAATGTGCTCAACAAGTTTGAGGTACAAAAGGGGGTGGTGATGGACAGAGCATCTGAACCAATCAAACACTCACACCCAGTCAAAAGATCTGGGTTTGATCCATCACCGTTCTTTAGCCCACTCTGCCACCCCAGTACAGACATGGCTATATGCAAATCAGTCTGACCCTGTGCCTCTTGGGAACAGTCCAGCCCGAAATGCCAAGCCATGCCTTCCCTGGACCGGAAACAAGCTTCCGAGGACCGGTTTCTGGCATTACAGCCGTCTTCAGCCCGGCTTGCTTGAATCCAGTGGCAAAGTGAGCAAGGGACTCATGTCTGAGCATACCCTGCCACACTTATGGCGGCCAAAGCGGTGCAAAAGGGGGTGGTGATGGGCGGAGCATCTAAACCAATCAAACACTCACACCCAGTCAAAAGATCTGGGTTTGATCCATCATCGTTCTTTAGCCCACTCTGCCACCCCAGTTCAGACATGACTATATGCAAATCAGTCTGACCCTGTGCCTCATGGGAACAGTCCAGCCCGAACAAGCTTGAAGAGCACAATAAGATTCTACAATGTGTGAAATGTTCCTCTTATAATTTGCAACTTTTATAAATTACTAATGTTTAGGACAAATGACAGTAGAAGACATTTAGTAGGCATACAATATCAAAGTCAGATTTTCAATCAGATTATTTTTCATCTTCTTTTATTCTTTAATTTCATAATAATACAGGTGGTCAATTTCAAAATGTGCAACAGCCTATGCCTACGCGTTTCATCCCTTTTTTTTCTTCTCATGGGACTTATTCAGGGCTGTTTAAACATAAAAACATGCAGTCAAACAATATATTAGAAAAAACAATCAAACACAAATTTGTGTTTGATTGTTTTTTTAAATATATTGTTTGACTGTATGTGTTTATGTTTAAACAGCCCTGAAGAAGTCCCATGTGAAGAAAAAGAAAAAGGGACGAAATGTGTCTACTGTCATTTGTCCTAAACATTAGTAATTTATAAACGTTCTAGATTATAAGAGCAACATTTCAGACATTGTACAATCTTATTGTGCTCCTCAAACTTGTTGAACATTAAATTGCATCCGTTGATTTTCAAAAGTAAGCATGAGCACCCTATCTCTCCCTACACTACCTTAAAAGGAACAACCATCAAACTAAGAAGCATTGAATAGGAATGGATAATAGAAAGGTGTCAGTTTTCAGTAGAAGAAACTTCCACTAAGAGTCATGTAGTGAGAAGCCACACCAAGCAGAAGAACAGGTCTGACCCTGTAGAAGTCCGAAGATGTTTCTCTCTAATTTACAGCATAGGATATCGGTTATATTCAAAGCGGGTGAGCAACTCCAGTAACTTTCCATGAGTCCAGCACAAATTGGCTACTCAATAGCACTAACTTTACTCACCGCCGTGACGGGAACGGCTTGTCCAGCTCTCTTCTCCGCCCCAGCACGCCGTGAGGTAAACGGCCAGCGAAGACCACAACTCCCAGGTGCCCCAGTGGCAGAGGCGCACCTGGGACGTCATACCCAGCGCCCGGAGGCGCCAACAAAGAGCGGAACGCCTCCCGTCCCGCGGGACGCGCGCGTGCGGCGCCGGGCTGAGCCCGGGCAGAGGGCGGGCCGTCTGTGGTCGTCCGGGGCAGGAGGAGGCAGGGCAGGGCCACGCCACTTACAACATCACTATCGTCCCTCCATTATCTAAGGTACTGTGCTTTTACGATCATTTATAATGGGGAAGAGTAAATTAATGGAGGGTGTCATGGATGTGCCAAGCTCCCGGGTCAAAAGGAGAAAGTCTAAAAAAGCTACCAAAGTCTCAAAAGCACCCAAACATGCGGGAGAGAACTGTGTAATGACACGCATCGAAGAGTTGATTGAAGATTGTAGTCTCATTCTTACATCCAAGCCACCATCAGAGAACATCTTAATAGATATGGAAGGGGATGACGTCTCAACGCAGAAGAAAGGCAAACGGGGAGTGGCTGTTGTCCCTGGGATGTTTTTGAAGAAAAAGTCTAATCCTAATATTGATGAGCATATAGGGGACACTCCAAATGATGACCCAACCACAATAGACATTGAGGTTGAAAATTGTTCCCATAGCTCGCTTAACCCACTTGTATTGTGCTCAAACAAGTACTTACCTCTTACAGACATTGACTGCTCCGATAAAGAGAATGGTGTTCCTCTGACCCAACAAATACCAACAGATGCCTACCATGGCCAGAGATTGGAACTTAACCAGCATAACCAGCATATATCCATTTTAGAAACTGGGAATGATATATCTGAACTCTGTAGCCTAGTGAACCGTTTATGTAGCTTTATACATTGCATGCAAGATAAAGTTGACATTTTAACTTCTAAAGTTCACGAGGTAATCACTAATGCGAATACTTGTTCCACTTGTAATCCTGTTATAAAACAGTTGAGCTCTGGTACTGTTGAGAAGCAGAAGGTAACACCCCAGTGTCCAGTATCAAAGCAGCACAGGGGTAGTACCCAGACTAAAGCACATACCTTATCCACCAAACAAGGGAAGGCCACAGAGGTGTTAGCAAAGCCCCTACCAGTGATAACATCTAAACCCAAATCCCCTGAAAGAGCTAAAAATAATGGGCACGCAAAGCCTACTGATAGGCCTTCTAATACCCCCATCACCAATAGAAATATCGGTGGGAGATGTCCTCCCCTGTTCCGACCTATACCTCCTGACCTATCTAAAGTATACATGGTGAACGTCCCAAAACTAAGTGTAGGCAAGAACCTGGAAACCAAAGATTCACTGACAAACAAGGCTATCCACTGGATTAGGCATACCAGAGGATGCCGATGAGTGATAAGGGAAGACATCACCAGGGCTTCCAGGCTCTCGCATCCAGGTCATGGGACTGATTGTATAGAACTCACATTTAAAAATGCAAATATTGCACAAAATCTAATAACGCTGGAGTTCAGGTCTTGCTCCCCCGATCATTCAACCATTCAAATTAGATCTTTACCCCCCCCCCACAGTGGCTGAATGAAATGGGAACTCAATCACAGGGGGTAGGAGTGGGTGGGTCACCCTTGGATTTAAATGATTGACTAACCCCTGATGACATTTATGTTAAACATTATGACGATCCATCTCTATCCACCATAACTGCACCACAGAGATCCCATATAGGAGCACCTTGTGTTTTTCAAGAAATAGTAGAGTATAACAGGGAATATATTCCATCAAACCCGAATTCCGATGTATCTGTATTCCAGGACATCCACACAGGAAATCCTTGTTACTCATTAGATACAGGGCTCTGCAAAGGGGGAGCTAGTTCACCAAACCTGAACACTGATGTAAGTCGATTTATAGATTTTGACATATTTGGTTCAATCTTGTCATGGAATATTGCAGGGCTGAGCACCAAGGTACAAAGCCCTGAATGGGCCTTGTTTATTAGCCAGTTCAGAATCTGTATATTCCAAGAAACGTGGCTCCTTGACCCATTATATCTCCCAGGGTTTTTGAATTTTAGTATTGCCGCTGTAAAAGGAGACAAGGGACGACCCTCGGGGGGACTAACTATTTGGGTCAAACAAGATTCTGGGATCACCGTAAAGGAGCTCACTTCTAATCACAAGGATATACAGATTCTCTCCCTCACGCTTAATCGAGCCAAACCTTTATGCATTTATAATGTGTACGCTAGGAGCACAGGAGGGCGGAAGTCAGACACTTTTGTTGTCCTCGAAGGCCTCATTGAAAAATGTTCCCAAAACTCACGGTTGATTATTGCTGGAGATTTTAATGTAAACTTTGAACCATTATCAGGTGGCGATTCTCATTTTGTAGATGACCAAGATACCCAGTGGGGGGTTCCTAAACTAGAATTGGACCCAGTGAAAAGATGGACCGATCTGGTGATCCAAATTAACTCAATGTGTCTGAATCAAGGATTAAGGGCAGTCAATGGAAGGACCCCGAAAGATCGGAAGGGTGCTGTCACCTTTAAGAGCGGCAGCCGAGAAAGTAGAATTGATTACATACTAGTCCACCTTGAGATATGGCACCACCTGGTAGACATGATGGTTGCTGACCGCCTAGAGAGTGACCATAACCCCCTATGTATGATCTTCTCTTATTGGGAAGCTCCAGTGACACCAGGGGAGGCAAATAAGGGAAGCTCTCAACCTGTTGTATTGGCAAATGATATGCGCCACCTGAAGTGGGCCAAAGTTGCCCAAAATCAGTCAAACATTGACTTTGTTTTAAAAAATCTAGAGAAAGCTATTATGGAATTGATCGCCTGTTCCAACGCCGAACCCTTTACCCCTGAGGGAGAAAGCGCAAGTAAGGTCCACGAAACCCTCTTTTTGCAAATAAAAGGTTTGTTTGTTAAACCAAATAATACGAACAAAAATAGGACCAATAAATCTCCAAGATGGTATAATAAAGAATGTAGAAAAGCGCGGTTGGAACTTGGCCACGCCATTAAAAATGGGTCCAGTGCTAGTGTTCGCATTGCTAGGAGCGCGTATAAAACTATTATTCATAAATCTAAGCGCGCCTGCGATGAAAAAAGATGGGAGGAGTTTAAGGAGGCAAGTTCCCACAAAAATTGTAAACAATTCTGGGACCTTTTGAAATGGGGCTGTGAAGGAAGCCCCGAAAAAAAACCCAAAATTGGGTAGCCCAGGATGATTGGGTAACTCATTTTAGGCCCCAATATGCTAAAGGGCCGGAACTACCGGTAGAACAGAGAGAAGGGATTGTATGTACCCCCTGTACGGAAGATGCATTTACCATCATGGACATCCAATGTGCACTAGATTCTATCACTCCTGGAAGGGCGCCAGGTATAGATGGTGTCCCAGCTGACATCTTCCTCAATTATAGAGAATCCTGGGGGAAGTACATACTATTACTGGCTAACATGGTAGCCAGTGGATCCCCAATACCCGAATCCTGGAACGGGGCGGAAATAATCCCCGTCTTCAAAAAGGGCGATAAATCGCTTCCGGGCAATTATCGCCCGATCAGTCTAATTGATACCATCCAGAAGATCTATGGCAGACTGGTATTAAATAAGGTCCAAGAGTGGGTGCGGGAGATGGACATCTTGACCCACCTCCAAGCAGGATTTAGAACCTCCATAAGTACAGTCGATCAAGTCTTACATTTTGCAATGCTCTACTGGAAGATTGTTCAAATTGGGGGAGGAAGCCTGTATGCTGCCTTCATAGATTTGAGGGCAGCTTTTGACTTTGTACCTCGGCCCAACCTTTGGTGTCTTGAATAATATGGGCATGCCCCCCACCCTTCTTTCTATGATTATTAAATTACATGAGCATAATTACGCCCAGATAAGATGGGGTTCCCCAGGACATGTTACTAATCAGTTCCCGGTAGAGCGAGGGGTGCGCCAAGGCTGCGTGCTAGCGCCTACCCTCTTTTCCCTCTATATTAATAATGTCGCAAAGACCCTGTTGGAGGCAAATGGTGACGCACCAATACTAGCAGGCGCTAAGATACCAATCTTAATGCTTGCCGACGACTGTCTTATTATTTCCAAGACCCCAAGTGGTCTGCAAAAAGCACTTGGGATCTTTGAAACATACTGTACTGACCATGGCCTGGAAATTAACGTCTCAAAATCCAAATTTATGTCTTTTAATCAACACAAGTCATTCAAAGGAAAAGTTTTAATGAATAACCTACCCCTAGAACAAGTAAAATCGTTTTCATATTTAGGTGTTACCATCCAACATGACCTACGATGGAATGAACAGATTGACTTGGCCACCCTCAAGCACAGGCAAATCGCAGGGGCATTGACGCGCGAACACGCAAAATCCCTGACAAAACCGATGGCACCTGCAATTAAGGTTTATAATGCAAAGGCCGTGAGTGCAGCACTTTATGGGGTTGAGATGTGGGGACATGGGAACCTAAGCAAGCTAACGGCCTCCGAAAATAGGTTCCTACGAAATCTTGTTATGCTCCCGCACAGTACCCCCATGGGCCCGGTTTTACAGGATTTAGGAATAAAACCAATTGAGATTATTGCAAATCTCCGTCCTGTATTGTACTGGCGACGAATATGGGTAACGCCGGAGTTGAAAATATTTGCCATGGGACTCCTGGACATCATTAAATGTGATGTTTTCCAACAGATAAAATGGCTCTCTGGAATTAGAGCGGTTCTCAGAGAGCTGGGTCTGGCGGAAACATGGGAAGACCCAAACAATGCTGTATTTCCATCAAAAAAGGTCATTAAGGGTTTGTACTGGGAGATGATATCTTCGAAACTGTTTAGGACCGTTCCCCCACTTTCACTAACAGGGGTGTTTATGGAGTTCAAGGATGAAACTTGTTTCGAGACATTCTGGGACGACATAACGAAGCCACTGGATAGAAAACATTATTTTCAACTGAGAATTGGTAGTATACCTATCAGATCATTCACATCCAGATGGTCAAACGGTGGAAGTAGCTCTTGTCCATTCTGCCCAGATCTCAAAGAAACAGTTAGCCATTTACTTATTGTGTGCCCGACCTACTCTGCCCCGCGCAGAGTTTGGCTGCGACCTATGGCTAAACTATTAGGCACTCAGAGCGGAACTGTGGCTACTAGAATTATCTGTACAAACCCAAGCCCTGTAATATATATAGCTGTGGCGAAATATCTAGGATGGGCCTGGATTATCAGAAGCAAAAAATGTAAAGGGGTTGGTTTTTGAAAATGCACTTTACACATGAATACTTTATGTATCTTAAATTGTTCATTTTTTATAATGAATTATTTGTTTTAAATTCTGTACCAATTTTAATTCCAATTTTTATAGATTTTATATGTAATGCTTTTATGACTATGTCGAATAAAGCTTGTTTGACTGACTGACTGACTGACTGGCTACTCAATAAGTTGCTACTTCATTTGTACTTGGCCATTCTTCTCCTCCTCCATGGGAACTCATCTCCTTGCTCATTACTGTTTTTCTCCTTGCCAAACTCCCATCTTAGCATGCCTCGCTTGCCCACTGAAACACAAACCATTCTTTTACTAACTAATGACTCTTTGTTCACACCTGTATTAGAAACAAAAATGCAAGCAAGCACATTCTACATTGGAGATTAAATATGTATTAGTTGTTAGACTCAAACGTGAGCTTATACTGAAACTGTTCTAAAGGCCTGAAATCATGTCAACATAAGAGTGCACAGGGTCACAAATTCTTACACATTTCTAAACACAACAAATGCAGTTTCTTAATGCATTAATAAATTGCAAAAGATTTCCAGAAAATATGTTATCACAAAATACACCAATATGAATATAATTTCTTGTTACACATATAACTGTCTACATATAAGCCTACACATACACTTTATTTCATCAGTTTCACAATGAGACAAATTATAAGCTTTAATTCCTCTTAGAATATTAAAATGTAAATATTGCAGAAACGAATATTGATCACATTTCTATGCACCACATTTATAAGTCTCATTAGGTTTTGTGTCGAGTACTTTACATATACAATACTCCATCTCCTCTTAGTAACATTAGTCACACAAAATGTGTTCGAGTGATGACTACACATGGATATGATGTGCTCCTAAGTTATTTTAGAATGAGATCAAAATTATGCTGCTCTAGCATGACAGTACTTTTGTGAGTAAAACATACATGTTTAAACCCATTACCCTAATAACTTATCTTGGTGACTTCTCAAATGTCGTTTTGATTTAAGATTCATCTTCCATCAAGCCAAAACTCACATTATAATCAGAACCTTGGAAATGTGTTCTCATTTGAAATGGCATTTAGCACTGACATAGACAGAGCGACTATGCGTGAGTCAAGATGTAGTTGCCACATTCTAAAGAAAATCCATTTAGTGATTAATGTTGGTTTTCTACTAGTCAAGTCAAGTCAAAGAATCTTTATTCGGTGATTAAAAAACACCATAAAAGCACCCTCATATATACATAGTAAAAAATCATTAAACATTTCAAGGTTCTTTGTACAGTAAATTTGCAAAACATAAATATAACAATTTAATCCTATTTAACGCTTAAAGGTTAAGATAAAAACAATTCAGACTTCTCCTTTGGTGAGCCTTAAGCGCAAGGCTACCTTAATAAAATTCATGATGCTACACAGTATTAATGGTTCCGCAGCTTTCTGTAAAAATACTAGTGCCTCCCTAGCGTGGACCAAGTTAGCTTTCTTCAAGAGGTTTACCAGGTATCTGCGTCTGGGCATTGAGTAAAAGGGGCAGAGTAAAACAAAGTGAAGGGAGTCCTGCGGAGACCTGTTGTCGCAGCCGCAGGGCCCCTTCTCTTCTATTGATGTAGCAAATCCCGCTGGTGATGCCAACATAAATGGGAGTAGGTTTAATCTGAAACGGCACATCGAGAACCTATCCTGTGCATTATACATAAGGTACAAGTATGGCTCCATACCATCCACACTCTTCACTAGGTGATGGGCCCTCACTGTCTTTTTACACCCTTCAGCCTCATCTCTGCGTAGGTTTTCTACTACAAGTTTCAGATTTGGAGAAGTGACAGAAAATTATTTTCATATGTAATTATAATTATTTGAACTATAGATTCCATGAGAGAAGCCATATTGTTTTTAATGCTAAAATGAATATATTTCTAATTATGCTCTCTCTCATCTCAATAAGTGAATATGTCTGTTTATGGAATATGAGGAAAAGTGCTCACCTTATTTTGCAAAAAATGTCTTTGGGGAAAACAACCGAACTCCATCATAATGTTCAACCACTGACATGTTTCATGGATCTCAAGTAGCTCTCACTTTATCATTAATTTCACCTAGGAATAACGAGTTTCTGTAGCATCCTAACATACCTATCAACAATGTTTGATGAAAAAGAGGTAGGAGTGTTAGGTTTCATAATTTCTAATTCATAATTTGTTGATATTATCAGAAATTGTTGTATGACTTTTACCCCTGTGGTGTCAATACACAAAAGGAAATCACATACCACTCAGGAAGGAGTTAACCTGTCTGAAATCCTGGTACATGTTAGCAGATACAGTGGCAGGTAATGTGCAGTCTGGCAACATAGGTGCACTGACCCATCACCAGCAAACGTACGCCATTTGTCCTTAATTTTAACAGCTGTTGGGTGACAGCAAATCATATGTCTTCTAATGCCAACCGTTTGCTGTGGAGAACAAATAAAGCGAGCTAGGATTGGCTTGAAAGACATCAGCCAATCCTAGAGCTCGCTGGTACACTGCAGCAGTGCTTCTCATTGGCCCTGATTCAGGGCCAATGAGAACAGCTTTTGGGTACCCAGCCACTGTACTTCTGGACATGCAGAGAACGTTTTGGGCCTTTCCTTTTTGCATTTTTCGGGACCAGTACCCGACCCCTGACCTGCAGGCTCCTGTGTGAGTGCCAGAGGAGGAAGACCCAGACCAAAATTACCCAACTGCCTCGGAACCGACATTACCCAGCCCAGCAAACACCATCTCATTCCGATTCGGTAAGTGTTCAGTTGCTGCATGATGTGTGTTTATTTTGCGCTTCCTCAGGGGTAGTGATGAGGTTGGCCTGTGTTCAGTTGCTGCAGTAGCATGATTTACGTTTATTTTGTGCTTCCAAGACTCGGGGGTAGTGGTGATGTTGGCCTGAATTGTGGGTTGGTCTGTGAGCTAGGATGAGAAGCCAACAGTTGTGAGATGCCTGCTTCAACTCTCTGAACACTCCTGAAATCACTAGAGTGATTCACAAGGGCCCGATGCCTGTGCACATCACTCGCTGCATCTCGGCCTTGCCTTACACGTTAGGAATGGCCCATGCATTCCGGATTTCTGTTTATCCTGCGGTGATCGGGTCGAAATATATCTGTGAAGAGGTCACAGCCAGCAGTGTTAAAGTGAGACAATAGTTTTAGCAGCTCCAGTACTTTTACAGTGCTGCCTTCTCTGGCAATGCAAGTCACTACACAATTCCATGGGATGTCCCTGACTCCCCCAATGCAGCTGATGTCAGAAGGACACAACTCAGAATGCAATGTCAAGGGCCATTACTTCAATGACATGAGAAAGAATAGGTAGGGAAAATGCACGACAGCTGCACCCAACACAGAGGCCACTTACAAGCCATTGCATCCCACTGAACATCACAGAGCTCAGTACTGGCTCAGGCATGGAATACATACAGTCACTCACAACCAAAGTCACCCTTCCCAGAATACTCACCCCCAGCTTGCTGCTGATGCTCCTTCAGACTTGCATCCAGCTCAGGCTGAGTCACAGCTAAGATGTGGGCCATTAGTGATGTCATGTTCCTGTTCGCAAACCTGCCAGTCCGAGGGAACAGCCCCAGCGTCATCTCTGCCACGTTTTTGCTCAGCCGGCAGATGTCATCCCCCCTCTTGTGACAGTGTGTGTGCCTTCGGTTGGAGACACCCAGAGTCTGCACCTTGCGTGCAATAGCCTTCCACACTGCCTTACGCTGGTGGACTTTGAGCTGCAGGCATGGGAGACAAGAGGGGAGAATTCAGTGACACTGGGTTATGTACCACTATCTCTCAGTACAAGAACATGATACTAACTCAGCACTACTTCACAGATATGTCTAGAGGAGACAATACAGCATGACACGTAGTACATAAGCATGGGATAATCATACCAAAATGCATGCAGGTATGAGTGTAGACACAGTACCTGCCCATCCCATACACATGCAGGATGCCAGCACAGAAAGCTATGTGTAGGAGGCCCACATCTGCTATCCAGTTCGTGGGTGACCAAGACATACATTACATTGGAAATTATGTTTCGGGACAGAATCACTGTGTCCAACAATGCACAGCCCTCAATGTACTTGCCCTGTAAATGGCTGACTGTATCATGGAGGTCACAATTAGGGACATGATCTTACAATCTTACACCCTTCTCACAAGGTCTGTCGTGTGGATCTGTCTAACTTTTACATTTTTCCTGATACACAGGCTACAATGTCCCTTTGAGTTCCTGAATGAAGTATAGTGAATGCTGTGAAGTGACATAGATTTAGGGCCAGATGTAGGTAGCCAAATACCGGTCGGTAACGGCCGAATTCGGCCGTTACCGACCGGTATTTGGCTTTTGAAATGTAGGTGCCTGAAAACAGGCAATTTCGGTAATTTTACCGAATCTGTAAATATACCGGTCGGTAAATTTACCGACCGGTATTTTTACAGAATCGGTAAAATCGAGATGTGCATGCACATGTGTGCATGCACACCTGTGCCATATGACAGGCAGACCTGCCCTTAGGGCAGGTATGCCTGCCACATGGCACCTGTACCCGTTTTGGGGGTGCTAGAGGGTGTCAAAGTGACACCCCCTGCACCCTTGTGTAATTCGGTATTTACCGATTCGGTAAATACCGACCGGTAAATGCCCAATCATTCCTATGGGCTTCAAAGCCCATAGGAATGAATGGGCATTTACCGGTCGGTATTTACCGAATCGGTAAATACCGAATTTTACCGATTCGGTAAATGCACATCTGTATTTACCTACATCTCGGTACTTATATTTTACCACTTCTTAAATACCGAATCGGTATGATTCGGTATTTAAGAGGTGGTAAAATAATTTTACCTACATCTGGCCCTTAGTTCCATATATAGGACAAGGATCCTGGATATTTGTAAGCACTTTCTCATAAAAAACAAAAGGCCACATTAAGTAGTATGTTTTATGTGTTCAAAGCCTAAGATCACTTTTGGCTGTACATGTAGAGAAATATCCATATCAAGGGGCCTATTACGATGGCGGGTAGACACCGCATCGTAGCACGGGACCGACCTCCCATGTTGCGGCAGTCCCGCCATTCAAATTAGGATGCACCCACCACACTGGCAGGAGCATCCGCATTTTTTACATTTTGGTGGGCGGTGCTGTAAGCAGCACCCGCTGCAATGTAAAAATCGTGCACAGGCACCACGCAGTGACTGCCACCTTGTGCATGCAAATGCAGGTGGGTACCATAATCACCCCCCATGTACACCCCATACCCCCCAACACCCTGGGGGCACGCAACAGCAAAAACTGCATGCCCGTTGTCGCCATGGAAAGGCCATGGAAAGGCTGGTCTCCACCTGCATCATGATATGGATGGCGGTGTCTGTAAGACACCGCCACCATATCATGCCCCTTTTTCGCCCGGTCGATGAGTCGACCGGTGGAAAAGCTGCGGAGGGTCTTTCCATCTGCCGCAGACCCCCAGCCTTACTAATATGGCGGGGGGGTCTTTCAGGTATGGACGGCGGGTGGATTACCCCCGCCAGCCCGGCAGTGGCGATCTGGCCACCATCCTAATAGGCCCCATAGTTTTTATACATATGAATGCATTATTGTCACATGATCTACATCTGAAAATACATTCTAATGTAATACATGTAAATGTTTTCTGTAGCTACCAAATGAAATTGATGTTTGCTATGTGTATAATGCCACAAGACCCTCTGTCTAGATCAAGGTTCTCAAAACAGCAGTTTGCGAGCAACCAGTAGCTCTCAGACCCCCCAAGAGCGGCACACAGCCTTGACGTAAGTCATTTAGATGGTCACATGGTCAGTTTTCCATATGAAAGTTAAGGGAAGGCTGTGTTCATGTGACATCACGATCCACATACTGCAGAATTTCAGGACCTGACAATGAGCAGTGCTCAGTCAGAATCAAGTTACAAAGAAGAGGGGGTCCCAGTATAGACGGACAACAATTATCACAATTTGCAAAATTAGATGAATTAATCAAAAAACACACAAGTTAGATCCACAGAGTTTTATTCACTAGGGGATCAAATGTAATGAATACAAAAACAACTCAATAGCTGTATTGAAGGTTATAAAGTGCCCCGGGAAGGAGGAGGGAAGTGATAAAAGTGAGGATAAGGTAGTGGCGGGATTGTGTGACAGTAAAATCAGACATTTGAGATTACATAAAGCTGTGATTCGTCTAACAGCAAAGGCCAAAACGGCTAACGGTGACCAGAATTATTGGTAGACATATTCCACATGGTATATTAAATATACATAGTTCAGGCGTGGAATTGCCACAGGAAGAACAACAGTCGACGTTTCGACCCTCTTATCAATGCAGGGGAGATTGAGATCCTTGCTGTGGGGTCTTCATCAGGACCAAGGGGTGGGGCAGGTAACCACGCGATTTTGCAGTACTTCAATGGGTCAGAAATGGATTGTGGCGTCGTCAGGATATGGCGGTACCGATCGTTAAGCGAAACGCTCGCTCGTTGCTATTTGGGTAAGGAGCGTCATGGGGATTGAATCCGAAGTAAATTGGGATGGAACTGATCACGGTGCTCGGTTCGAGAGTGTAACGCGAGCTTGATTTCCTGGGAGAATCAAGGGCAGAGCTTGGGTTGAGTCACAAGCACAAAGCACTGAGGTATTGGTGCCATTAAAATTGGTTCCTTGACAACAGAAGTTTAGAGGTGTGTGCAAAACAATGCCCCTGTATGCTAAGATATGGATGACATTTGAAATGGAGAGTTACTTCACTTCTTGAGGAAATACTTCATTTCAGTTTGCCTCCCATTCAGAAGTGTATCCTTTCCAACTGCAGGTCTCTTACTCCCGGAGCCTAGTATTCACTGTGACATACATACTAATGCAAGACACAGCCCTTTGTTAGATGTGATATTTTTAAAGTGCACAGAAATGTTCTGTCAAACACTTCTTATCATGGTACATTTTTCTGCATTTTCAAACATGACACATCTAAAAAAGGGCTGTGTTGTGCATTAGTACTGTTGGCACAGTGAATACTCGTCACTGGGAGGAAGAGGGTTGAGGTCATCAGACAGTACATCTGTGTGGTAAACTCTTGTGGCATAGAACACACATTCTCCCATATGTGGTATTGTTATATGATTGACACAAACAAACAATTGTATGTCAGTTTGAATTGGAGAAACCTTATGGTGCAGAGAAAAATTCTATCAAACACTTCTCAATCTGGAACCATTTTCTGCACCTTCACTTTCTCCCAAACCAAATATACATACACATCTATGTTTGTGTCATCCATGTAACTGTATTACATATGGGAAAAAGTGTGTCCTGTGCCACAAGATTTTACCACACAGACTGTGTGATCCGTACAATGTTGGCCCATCCATAGATACACTTGTTCATACATCCCCAAAGAGCACACTCTCACTGACACTTATGACAGACCTTTCATTTTGCCCCTAGTCATAGTATGTGCTTCCAACCAGAGTATCTACCTCTAGGGACTTTAGGCATCAAATCAATGAACCTGGCCATGAGGGGGTCTGCTGCCAATAAGCAGGTCACTACAAAAGTACACATTTAAATATTTGTTTTGGTCAGCATGTGAAGGTGCACATGTGGCATGTTAACTTATAAGTTGTGCTTGGGATAGTGTTGAAAAATTGTGTGACATCACTTTACACAAACAAAAAGACAAAACCCATTCTTTTTACTTTCTTTTCTTGCATCCATACTGGTCAACACCGATCAGAAGTGGGACATCTGGAGGGCCATCACCAGGAAGGTGTGGACTGGGAGTCTACAAGCAGCTCAGGATTCACTGCGGAAAGAGGTCGGAGGACGTGCGACTCTGACCCTGAAAGTAAAAAAACATGTCCCACTCAGTGAGTCCTCCCAGCGCGGGACGTGCGTGCACCACACACTGATCCCCCTAATGGCCCGCATTCTTGTGGTGGCCTATCCGGCGCTTGATGGGCAGTTGAGAGCCCAGAAGCAGCAGCAACATAGTAAATTGTAGTGTGAGTGGAGAATGTTACCCAATCATTTTATAGCAACTAATTTTCACAGCTACATGAAGGTTGGCACATGTCCAACGCAGAAGAGTTTTTGAAACTATACGTTTGTCACAAGGTGTATAATGAAGTTTTTAGGGGCATGGCTTGGTGCTGACATGGTATAGCTGCACAATTTAGGAGCTCCACGCTCACCGGCTACCTGAGCCAAGAATCCGTCCACAAATCCAGACCTGTACGAGTTGTAATGGTGATGATGACTGAAACACAGCCCCAGTACAGAGCTGAATGGCTTCCCTCCCCCTGGGCCGACACAGAAGGCCATTTGCTGCTGAGGTGCAGGCTCGATTGTGAGGCTGTGTGGGCTGGTGCACTGCACTTGTCTGGCTGGCTAGCTACAGTGTGGGCCTGTGTGTGGCGGGCCCCGTGGCTGCCTGGCTTTGTTGAATGCCTGGTGGCTCCAATCTGCAGAGAGCCAGCACTATACCAGATGACTGTGGAGGCCATGTTGAACTACAGAGAAGCCAGCCTGGACTACACTGGACCCCGACGGGCCTTTGGCAACGAGTCCAGGACCTACTTGGAAGGAGTTGAATTAGCAGAGCCGACGGGCATAAGAAACTGTCCGGGAATAGTTTTGAGGACCAGACCGACTGGTGAGAGATATGAGGACAGAAGACCAGCCTGAGCCCTGGTGGCTCACCGCGGGGGCTGACAGGTTAGGTGCTGGTGAAGTCAATGGCCTATGTGGCCTGGACCCCAAAGGTGAAGGGGATGGTTTGTTGGGCGGAGGAGCAGAGTGGATCATTGAACAGCAGAGGTGGTCCGAGGGTGCCCTGGGGTCCGGGAGCACCTGCGCTTCCAGCAACTGTGAAATGGAAAGCTTAAGATCAGTGGCATAGTGAGAAAGTGGCCGCAGTGACATGGATACTCCCTGGTGCAGTGTGCCTGTTCGCCCCAGAACAGATGTGTTGCAAACTAGCACCTCTTAGTGGCAGATACAGATGCCCCGAGAGAACGGCCTCTGGATTTCAACTTTACCATTTGCCAATATAGCTCACACAAAGTATGTGGTGTAGTTGACATAGAAAATCAACCTGTGCTGCATTTTAAGCATACACCGCAAGGCGATGCATTGAACTATATTATTTTGGTAAAGGATCTTTGTATGATGAATACTTTGGATAGTAGTCCCTCTGCGCAGTTTCCAACTTACCAGGGGGGAGGTAGTGTGAGTACAATTGACTTTATGTTAATCTCTAGTAAATACACATGGTTTGTAGATAGTTTCGGAGTTGAACCAAATGCTGTTAGTGATCATAATCCCCTTATTCTCTCTATGTATGGTACAGCACAGAAAGTTAGGGGGGATGAGTGCCCATTAAAGTATAAACGCAACCAAGGGGTAAGGATCAAATGGAATTTAGTAGACTCAAAGCAATTTGAGGAGGCCATTTTTAAAGAAAACCAAAGTAAATTCATGACCTGCCTAACTATTGATTCTCCCCCAGACATAGTAATTCAGTCTTTTGAATTAATCTGTGGAGATGTGGTCCAAAAATTAAATAAGCCAATCAGGAAATGGGACTCATTTGAAATTAGGTGGTTTAATGCAGAGTGTTCTAGGGCGCAAAGAGAACTTAAGAAAGCTCTGCAAACAGCTCCTTGGAATATGGCCTTGCAAAATAAATTAAGAAGAACAGCCTGGGAGGACCTATAGAGAGCTAGCTCGCTCAAGGACTCTAAGAGTTTTTGGGAGATTATAAATCGTCTGCTCTTCTCCAATGATGCCATGTGCATGGACTCGACCATAACCGGTGAAGCCTGGGAAGCTCACTTTTTTAAATTTTTTAATCCACGAGGCATATCAATACAAGAGCAAAGGGATGAGACAGTTATTAATTTACAAACCGCACATGAGCTAAGCTTAACTATTTCCCTGAGTGAGGTCGACGATGCAATAGTTAAGGGCATATCTCTAAAAGCACATGGTCCAGACGGGGTTCCCTTAGATTTGCTTAAAATCAATGTTCAATTATGAGCACCTTTGCTGCTTAATGTTTTTAAGGCGGTAATAGTTGGTCACATTCCATCTTCATGGAAGGAAGCAGTGGTGAATTTTTAAAAAAGGTAATAGGAATAACCCTACTTGCTTCAGGCCAATTTCCCTGATAAATGCTACTTGTAAGGTTATGGGGAGAGTGATTTTAGCATGATTGGAATCATGGGCAAGTGCATTTGGTTTAATGGCTGATACTCAATATGGTTTTAGAAAGGGGATGGGAACAAACAAACAGTGTCTTAACCTGTCCATGATGATGGGCAAGTATATGAAGGCCAGGGGGGTTTCAATTCACCTGGCCTTCATGGAATTGTCCAGTGCTTTTGACACTGTGAGTAGGGGAAAGCTATGGACGATGATCGGGGAAATGGGTTTTGAAGAACCCCTCATTACCCTGTTGCGTAGGTTGCATGAATCTACCACTGTAGCTGTTCGCTTTGGTCCAGGAGGGGAAAAGACTGGGCCCTTTGCCTCCACAGAGCGGGTTTATCAGGGTTGCATTCTGGCCCCCTTTTTAATACTTATACATGCCAACGGCCTAGAATCATTCCTGATTAAACAGGATTTTCCAAGAATAGATGGTAAATTAGTTCCTCTGTTTTCATACGCTGATGATACAGTCTTAATGGGCCTACAAAAAGCCCTGACAGCCTTCACTGATTTCATGCTAGCATTGGACCTTAAAGTAAACTTCAGTAAATCCTTTATTATGGTCTGCGGTGTGAAAAAAACAAAACTAGGACATTTATTGTGAAGAGAAAAAACTATTGAGTAGATGACCAATTGTACTTATTTATGCAAGGTGTTTAATAATATATTGAATTTGGATGAGCTTGTCATGACAAGGGCACAACAGACCAGTAGATTAACAGAGGGGCTGTTTAGCTTTGCTTGTAAATTAGGACACAAGCCGGTTGCAGAAATGATAACTCTATATAAGTCAAAATGCTTAATGGTAGCTACCTATGGGGCCGGAGTATGGCATTACCATAAGAGTTATCAGATTCAGGTTTTAGAGAACACATTTTTAAATAGATTATTAATGATCCCTAGTAGCTCTACAACCTTATTTTGTCATTCTGAGGTGGGCCTGGAATATGTGAAAGGCAGGATAAATATTGCAGCACTTATTTTATGGGGGAAAATCTGGTCCTCAGAAGATTTGACTTTCTCTAGGAGTATCCTTAAAGATTATATGAATTTGCATGTCACTCCCTTGGCTACGTTATGTTAACGATACCTTTTATAAAATTGGCCTAGATAAATATTACAATAACTCAGGTACCATCCAACCTAACATGAAAAAAGTTATAAAAAATGCACACTGTATTGAATTAAATATTTTCCAACCGGGACCGGGAAATGTTAGATGGTGGGGTGTTAAGCCACCAGCAATTTTATCTGTATTTTACTTTCCATGTAGAATCGCGTTTCTTGTTGACTAGATTTTGGTTAGGCACATTGCACTTTAGTGGTCTATCCTAAACAGGTTGGCTGGTGTGAGAGACTAGCCCCCTGCCCCTGTAACAATCTGGTCAAACAGAGTACAATGCACTTCATGCGGTTTTGTTCACTTTATACAGACCATAGAGCATGATTTATTAAGCCTATGCTGAAAGCCCTGTTCCTATCAGGAGTGCTTTGACTACCTGACATCATTATCTACAGCTGCAATTTCAAGTGCAGTGCTTAGTTTTATTAAAAATGCATTTTTAATCAGAAAACGCTATGAATTGTGAAAGGAATCTAAATTTTATATTTATTCTAGGTACTAAAAAACGATGGATTTAGGCCCAGATCTCTGTCCAGGGGTGAATGTATGATATTGTTCTGCATTCTGTCCATCAACTGTTGTTTTTGCACTACTAAGAATTAGTCAAATGTATAAATTGTGCTGGGGAAGTGTATGATGATATTAAAGATGATTCATTTCTGCTGGTATGCTTAGATTTATGGAAGGGAACATGTGCAAACTTCGTAAATGCTTTTAATTGTTTTATTATGTATATATGTAAACTTTAATCATTCTAAAGAATCGAATAAAGTTATTTGAACTGAACTGACAAAGAATGTTACCTTTGCTGACTAGACAACCTACACCCTTATAGTGCATTTGTCTTGAAATAAGTATCATAACTCTAAATTACCCTTTGCGCATTATTATATCACTACCACAAGAAATATTTTCCTTCAAAAAATTCCGTTCAAAAAGACGACTTTGGAAAATTAGACCTACATGTCAAAGCATTGAAAATTGCAACTATTTGGACATTATGCATGTGCAAACATTATTAAATTACTAAACCTAGATTGTGCTCACATTTTATCTGTTGGGACCATTGAGGTAGCCGTAAGGGAGTGCACTGCGCCATTTTATGTCTCAAAAAAGTGACAGCATGCCCCCTTGTTGCTATGAAAGTAGCATCTCTATTTCAGCCTACCAGCATGTGTTTCAGGAAAGCAGAGTATGCTTCATTCTTCTATTTCTGTGAACAGGAAAGAAATAATTAAAACTTCAGAAAGTGAAGCTTCTCTACAGCACAAACTCTTCCAGTGTGGCTGGATAAACAAGAAGAAAGAGCTGGCACTTACTTTAAGAGCCGAGCCCTGCTGGGCTCTCAGAGATGGAACTTTAAAATGACCGAGCTGCAGAAACTATGATGAACGGTTTTTAAAACTTATCACACCATTAAAGCACCATCTATTCTATCAAAGCAAAACTTTTATTTTAAAGAATTGTGCGACTTAAAAGCCTTGTGGCGTGAAAAGTGTGGCAGTGAAGCTTTCTGAATACGGGTAAAATGCTCTCAAGTCTAAACAATTACAATTATATGAGATTAAAAGCAGATTTTTCAAACGGTATTTTTAACAGCATTGCATGCCTGGTATTGGAGAGATAATATTTTTTTTCGTGCGTTTTAGAAGGCCCCATATCAATTTGAGCTCTAAATGGACACATTTCATTAAGCGTGGAGGACTTTGCTTCTCATCCCATTAAGTTCCATTATCAAAATTACCAGCAGAAAGCTTAAACTTATGTGCATAATAACAGCACTATATTTTGTATGCAAATAGCGATTTAAAATGTTACACAGCTTGTTCTTCTCTGCTGGAGTGTAACCCCTGATCTGCAAATGCACTCCAGACTGCACACACATCTCAAACGGTAATGATCCCCAAAGGATAAAAGAGGCCATGCTGCAGTGAATCACTAGAGGTACAGCAGGGCCACTAAAAAGCAATTGTGCACCAACCATGAACTTCAGACAGTGGGATTTCTGCACATGGTTATTTTATGAGAGCTCTTTGTGTGTGACACTAGGCATCACCTGGTACAACAGGGCTGAAGCTCATTGTGTACTGAAGTATTTTTTTAAAGTACACTAAAGCCAATCAATCTTCCTTGTGGTGGTTGGAGATGCAGATGTCAGCTAATGAACTGATGGGTGAATCGCACTATGATGACTGCTTGAATAACAATACTGTAGTTTCTTCTAAAGGCAAAATAATTGATTTCTTTCAGCACCACATGGAGTAAAGTCCACAAAATTGCTGCCTGAGCAGTGAAGCCAGGTCCTCTCATTCATACATTGCAAAATATTAGGATTTGCAGCAGGTTCCTATTGGCTGTGGGGAGTGAACTGAAAAAGATGTATCATTCAAGGCAAGTAACAAAAAGGATAGAAGAATCGAAAGGGAATGCCTTGTGTGCCAAACAGATGGCCATGAATTGTCTCTGTGAACTAATCAAAACCAGAGCTGCCTCACAGACAGATTAAGTATGCCACAGTTTGCAGCACTCATGACTTGGACCGCAGCATTTTCTAAACACTAAAGTCATATCAACGTTTATGGAGGAAGAAGGCCATTGATATAAACCAAGTCTTCAGAAAAGGACTGCAGCCTCTGAAGCATCAAGCAATGAAGGAAGGCCCACTATCAACATGCATTGACACTAGCAAGATGTGACCATATCTTCAGTTAGCATATAACACAAGAGCAACCCATACACCAAGCGGAATCTCGATAATTGTAAACATAATGAACCGCGTTTCGCTAAGGGCTCATAGCAAATACTATAAACAATAAGAGAACTTTCTCGTTTTGGACAGCAATTAGGTTACTGTAAACACTGAATGTCACCAAGAGATAGGTATCCTCCATTACAATGCTCACATATTTATTTAACCGCATGCGCGCTAGCGGTTTTCCCGCTGTGTGCTGCGTTTTTTTAAAAGCCGTGTTACATGTCGAGCTCAGCTCATCATGAGCGTACGAGCATCGTAACTCATGAGCGCCGAAGGGGTTAAAGACTAAAATTGCAAAGAATATGTATAAAACAATAGTATAAGTCAGAAACGTACTTGTTTTTTCCCAGTGGTCGCACAGATAATGAGGAAAACCTTTTGTGTGTGCATGCAAGCGGTGCAGTTAAAAGTTGCCCACTCTTTATATGTCATAAAATAAGACAGAGTCTCCACAGATATGAGACATGAATTTGCACCTAGCACATGCTACTTACTTGATGCAATGATTGGTGAACAAGTTACACTTGATATCACTATTAAAGAGTGCATTTATTGTAGAGAATATTCTCATAAGTATGTGTTTAACCATGCTGATTAAAATGTTTTAATGAAGCTTGATTAATATAAAACCACCCTCGTCTAATACATATTGTGTTTTACCTGATGAAGAACCCTGACTTTCCTAAACATGTGCTATATATCTGTATAATGTATAATCACTTGAAAATTTGACAAAACCATCTTCACATATGTGAATGTTATTGTAACTTCAGTTCAGTTCATAAGCTTTATTCGATTATTCAATAAACAATCATAAAAGCACACAGAATCAAAAAAGTCACATTAAAATTGTTACAAGGTAAAAGAATTACAATATATTACAAAAAGTTGGGACAACTCGAATGGATGCAATACCATGGGCCTAGCAGCAACAAGTTATACAAAAAACATGTTAAAATTCCAGGCTTTTTCTAATGAACACTGATTTTAAAATGAAGGTTGCAGTAAAAAAACAGATATCCGGGGTAGCAAGTGCAAAAAGTAATCTCAAGGCAGTAGCAATTGTATACGCAGAGTATTTCTTAAAAAGAGGTTTAAGATAACAGATACGAAGGTGCATATACAGTGGACGAATTAGCATAAAGTGCAACGTGCTTTGTTTGGTGGTACCATCACACGGGCATGGTGTTGAAATATGGGTTTTCATCTTTGGGAATGCCACCAGGTTATGAACAATGCCTAATCTCAGCCTTGTGAGAACGAACTGGTGAGACTGTTTAGTAATTACTTTTAAATACTTAGGCATGCCATAACCTTCCTCCTTGTTGGAAAAATAAAAAACATGAGTTATAAAATGGCTGCATTGTTCTTTACGCCTGTTAAATTTGGTCTCCAAAAAAACGCCTTTGACCACCTGTTTAGGTATATTAATGGCACATAAGGGGTCAGTATGAACGTCCAAGTCAAAAATTTCCTTATAGGAAGTTAAAACATAGTTTAACCAGGGGATATGGCGGGCTTTGTCCAAGCGAAGACAGTCTTGAATTATTCGCCTGGTAAATCCGGTTTCGTCCTTAGCCCAGATTGACCTCCATGCCATAAGGGGTCCTAATCCTGTTAGGTCAGTCAAGTATTCCAGCCCCACCTCTTTATGGATCAGTTCAGTGGATGTAGAGGGAGGGAGACAGAGGAGTCTCTTAAGGAATAGATTTTCGGCTACTTGCAGGTCACCTTGGTTCCAATGTCCCCACACTCCTGATCCAAAAAGGGCAATCGAAGCACATCTGTGCCGATAGACATTCAGCATATCAGGGATGCGACGACTGCCTAATTTTGAAGCGAAGCGAAAAACTCCTGAGGACCCCTTGCCCATCTTGGCCTTAACATTGAGTAGCTCCGGGGCCCACGACCCACTGTTACTAAAAGTTATGCCTAGATAACAAAATGTGTCCACAACCTCGATTCGATGTTCCTTGAACTGAAATGATTTAAGATGATTCACCTTTTTCCCACAGCCATGATAAAAGTCTTGGAATTATTAATTTTTAATTTCCTCCCTTGAATAAAATCATAAAAGTGATTCATAAGTTTTTGAAGACCTATTGGAGTTCTCAAAAGTAGGACAGTATCGTCTGCATAAAGCAGTACCGGTATTGGTTGACCCTCAACTTGAGGAGCATCAGCTTGGACCCTCTTCAAGTCAGACTCCATAGAATTTATAAAAAGGGAGAAAAGTAGCGGGGCCAAGACACAACCTTGCCTAATGCCGGATTTAACCTTGATCTTCTTCGTGCATTCCTCCGCTTGCCCAAAGCGGATCTGGGCTGACAACTTATTGTAAAGTCTGGCAAGAAAATAGATTATTGCTGCCGGGGCTCCCATTTCGAGTAAGGTGGACCACAGGAGAGTATGGTCCACCAAATCAAAAGCAGTAGAAAGGTCTGCAAAGCAGAGAAATAAAGAGCCCTGTTTAGCTTTAGTGTATTTCCCTATAATAAGATCTAAATTAATACACTGCTCGATTGTGCCGAGACCCTTCCGGAAACCATATTGGGAGTCCGCAAGGATATTATTGGCTTCTGCCCATTCCTCCAATTGTAACAGTATGATCCTACTCATAATTTTTAACGAAGAATCCAGAAGGGAGATAGGGCGGTAGTTCTTGGCCTCTCCTCTATCTCCCTTCTTATAAATCGGCAAGATTATGGATTCACTCCAGGTAGAGGGAGTACTATCGTTAACGGAGGCATTAAACACCTGGGTTAGGAGGGGGCTCCATAGTGCCAGATCGGTTTTGTACAGGTCGACCGGAACTCCGTCCGGTGCTGGGGCCTTCCCCCCTTGCTGTTACGGATGGCGTTATCTACTTCTTGTAGTGTAATCCCCAGGGGTTGTTTAAGTCCTGTAATATCAGCACTAATACTAGCCTGATCCTCCCTAGCTGGATCAAAGATTCCTGTAAAATATTGGACCCAGCTATCCTCACTAACCTGGGCAGTTAAAACTGGAAATTCCTCCTTTTGGAGGAATGGGCTGTTGACAGTACTCCAGAATAACTTACTGTCATGCAGCTCCGCCGCTTTGGTCAAGTTGTCCCAGGCTTGCTCTCTAAGCTCCTGTTTTCTACGGGTCAACTGGTGTTTATAGGTCGCCCTAAGAAGTGTAACAGCATCCCTATCTCTAGGGTGGCTTGACAATGCCCTCTTTAGTTCTTGTAACGAATTTGTGCAGGCTCTGTCGAACCATCCTAAAGCTGCCCTTTTGGATATACCCTTAGTAATAATGAGGGACCTTTTGATTATATCGCCGAGTTTCTCAAAATCGGCAATAATGCACCAGGGGGCAGCATCAACATCAAGACAGCGGAGTAGCTCTTCAGAACCTGCTCCCACTATTTTCCGGAGCAGTTTATCAGAATTGTCCCCACACCATTTGATCCGTATACCATTTTGCCTACAAGGGGTAATCTCATCAACAATCATACGCTTAAAACTAAACATAGTCCCCCAGATGGAGGTCGACATAGTAATGGCATTGTGATCACTAATACCAAAATCAACAATGATGGGGACCGTACAGAGTGGGGCAATATGCACCGATAACAGCAGATGATCAATGACGGAGGCTGAATTCCTCCCAACAAAAGTCGGTGCAATATTACCCTCTTTATCCGCAGCAGGTTGGTGGATTAACAAATCAAAATTTAACAAAAGGGTATTAAGGGAGTCGCCATAAGGAGTATGGGTAAAATGAGCCCGGTTCTCCCCATTATCCCCGTCAAACCCACATACATTTGTAAAAGAATTGGGGCAAGTCCGAATATTAAAATCCCCTCCCCAGATAATATCACAAGGCTTACGAATATCTCTACACATTTTTTTAACAGCTATCTCGAGTTCATCCACAACACAGGAGCTCGTGGAGTCAAACATATTGTTGTAGTGATTGATTAACAATGCATCACGGCCCCCTCTTTGTTCCAACCTAAGAATTTGAGAGTGAGATCCTACAGTAGAATGGGATCTCACACGTACTGGAAAGTTCACAGACAATAAAATTACAAGGCCACCTTTTGCCCTACCCATATTGGACTCTTGTGCTAGACAATTGTAGGTCACAAAGCCATCCAAATGGATATCTGTCGTAGACCAGGTCTCCTGTAAACAGAGGATGTCAAACTTGGAGATGGATTCCCTCCAGCCCAAAGACGACACCCTCTGTCGCCAACCGGCGATATTCCAGCTCGCAATTTTGAAACCAGGGGGACAAGAGACAGACTCTTCTAACCCTGGGTCACTTGGGAGCACTAAGATTGTTAGCGGCTCCTCTGATATATCCAAAGAGATTAACGGGTGGGAGGCATCAGCTAGATCTGTTTCCAGGGATAGCTCTAGGGGTTTAATGGTAGTAGATGGAGGTGACTTCATAGGGGCTACAGCCATTGGCAAGCACTCTACGGGGGACATTTAATTTATCTCAGCCTCTCCAGCCAATAAACCATTACCAGTGTCAGGGAGGGAGAATCTTGAATCATGGGCTGGGGATAGTCAGTCAACTCCATCTAGACCAGCTAGACAACTGAACCGATTAAAATCACAAAAGGGGGCATACTGGGGCAACATGACCGGACTTACATCGTATCTTCTTTGTCTACCCCTCCGCTCAACTCTGGTCCAGTCGTCTCTGCCTCTACCATGGTTCATACAATTAGGTGGAAAGAAAAAGGACACTGGGAGGGGCTGAATGGTGGAGTCAAAGGACCTATTAAAACCTGCACAGATATCCAAACGGTTCTAGGGTCTCTGAAACTGACCATTATACAGTCTCCATTTATGGTATTAGCAGTTTTACTCAGCCATGGCACCCTCCTTACCATGATGATTTCGTTGTGGAGGTGGGCCGGAAGCGGTCTATTCCAGTTGAGCCACCTAACAACTTTGCTTTTTAGGGAATTAAAGGTTTCCACTTCTCCAGCTTCCAACGTAGGAGCTCCAGCTAAGACTACCATAAAACGGTTTGCTTCGGGTGGAAGGTCTGGCAAACGTGGTCTAGGGGCTCTAGGTTCTTTGGCCGGGGAATCTATTTGGCCTTCAACCGTTAACCCAATTGCGCTAGCAGTAATTGGTTGCAGCCCAGATATTTGTTTCATGGGAACATTATAATTAATCTGAATGGAGTACTGGGGGCCTACCGGGGGGCAGGTTAGAATTAAGGGCTCTTTAACTGGTAAGGGACCAGGGATAGTAAGGGTAGTTGATAAGGTACTCGGGTTACTGGGCTTGACGGAATTAGCCAATATAGCAGCTGTAACTTTCTCTATATTTGTCAGTCTGAGTTCTATCCGCTCTATTTTGGCCTCTAGAGGGAATAGAATCGATTTAAATAGAGCACCCAATCTTTCAGATAATATATCATTGCTAATCAAGGGTTGGGTTGGACTAATTGGAGGTGAAATAGTGTCATGTTGTAACTTCGCTGATTTAGACTTTCTACCAGCTTTCCTATTGTAGGTCCTCTTGCGTTTTGCAGTAGCCCCTTCTTTAACACCCTGTGACAGAGTATTATTAATAGTAACATCAAGTTCAGGAGAAATGGGTACATTATTATCAAGGACTAAGTTAATGTCGGGAAGTGTTTCAGTAACCAAAATGTCCATGTCCAGTGAAGCCTGTATGTCAACTTCAGATATGGAGGCTTGGCCGGCCACATCGCTGGTAACGGTATCGACGGGCCTTTCAGGGGTTTTAGCATTAGCTATTGATCCCAGGGAGGATCTCTTAAAAGCCGACAGTTCTTTGAACAGGCGTTTTTCAATGTCTATGATTGTATTGGCTCTAGTAAGAAATTTTTCCATTCCTCCAACTGTGGAACCACCGGCTAGCGAGGTCTTGCTCCTTGTTTCACGTCCAGCCATGAGAGGCCGGTGAGGCTGGCAGGGGTGGGGGACAACAAATACAGGAGGGGGGGGGGGCCCGGTCCGGTCAAGACCGGTCACGAACGGGCCCGCCCTTGGCCCGGGCTTCGCCCGGCGCCGTCTCGCGCGTGTCCCGCGTGCGCGTTTTAAGATGACATATATAGAGGAGAGAGGGTGGGGCGGGAAGAGTCGCAGTTGCGCTGATGAACGAGCGCTCAGCCTGCTGGGACTTGCAGTCCCGCGCCCTCTGCCCACACAGGCTCAGGTCTCCCCAATGATTTCCAGCCAAGTGAAGTCCGGTTCAGCAACTCAGGGGACACTCCACAGAGATCAGGCAGCAGTTTCTCCAAACCACGGCTACGAGCGGCTCCCGCGGAGCGGGGGCCGCGAGCCGTTTTCAGTAGCAGAGGAGGGGTGGGGCGGGAAGAGTCGCAGGTGCGCTGATGAACGAGTGCTCAGCCTGCTGGTACTCGCAGTCCTGCGCCCACTGCCCACACAGGCTCAGGTCTCCCCAATGATTTCCAGCCAAGTGAAGTCCGGTTCAGCAACTCAGGGGACACTCCACAGAGATCAGGCAGCAGTTTCTCCAAACCACGGCTACGAGCGGCATTGTAACTTAAACAATAACCCATGTGTAATGTATGCACTAATGTTATATGTCTGTACATTTAAACATTGTTCTCACTCAGACTTACCTTTGAGTAAATTGATAATTTACAGTAGGAACTAAAATATATTAAAGCATTTATATTGTGTATGCTAAATTGTGCACATGCATATTACAGGTGCACTATGAGGTTTAATGGTTAACTTGACTTTATAGTTTAGGCCTTTATTTCACCATGCTGCATTTCATAAAATACTGTTTATGCATTGTTAGTTTAGAAAAGAATAATTTCTGTATTAGAGATAGATACATAGCCTGTGAAACAGACCTTGGTGAAAGTACGTGGGAAGCCAGAAAGGACTATTCTTCACGGACTTGGGTGTGGGACAGATATGCTGTTCCCATGTCTAGTGTGGGACATTTTATCAACGTTGTAGTCTGCAATGTGGAAAATGGAACAAAGAAAATAAGCACTTGACGATATTGTGACCAAAGAGGTGTCAACTACAAACTTTATAATATACCAACAGCCCCGTTGGAGAAGGGATATGGCCATACCCCCGTGGAGGAGATAAACTCCACTGATCCTTACTAGACCTCTTTGCTGAAACCCTCTCTGCAGACTCTATCCAAATCCTTCCTTGGACTCCTTATCAACCCCTTCTATGATTTCGATTAACCCCTTTAATGAACCTTTAGAGGTTTAGACCTCTATGTATCCCTTGAATCCTGTCCTATGTGTGGCTTAGGCTATCACTTATTCCTGACCTACCGAAGTCTCTTGATTGAGATTCTGAGATGCAAATGTTTGTTCTATTTAAGTTCCCTTGTCTTGTCCCTGTTCCTTACATTGAACCCTTTGATTTCCGAGATTCTGTAGATAATCAAACCATCCCTTGCACTGTGTTTGAAATATTTAGATCACTAATGTATTGGCAAGAGAGCTTAAGATTGTTTTCTGAGCATCAGATTCTAATGTTATTGTTCTGCATTGCAATAACTGAATTGCATGTCTGTTTAATATTGGTCTGCCTCTATTTCTTTGAGAGGCTTGGATTCCAGTTGTCATTTTGAATCTTTATAGCATGGGCTTAAGTGTGAACTATTTAAATCTGATTACTAATGTTCAACTTGGCTACCGATACCTGGTCCTCAATGTATAGCCAAATGTTACACAATTAAATGTATTTGATTAAAAGGACACTAAACACTAACTCCCTTTCGTCACAGTGTAACAAGAAAGGTCCACCTGAGGACCAAGTGTAAGTAGAGAGAGTAAAGTAGTGGGTCTAGAATTGCTGGATCAAATCAAAACAAAAAATGACTACAGTCAAACACAGGAAGGCATATCAGTGGTTCAAAATGATTCACTGCTCAATACATTAGTGAATTCAAGGAGACCTAGTCTGTTATTTTGCAGTGCGGATAACGTTTCAACCTCAATGAGTGTGGGCTTCATTAGCTGAAAAAAAGTCTTCTTACTGAATAAAAAGCTCCCTAGGATATTCGTTTTATATACACTGCCTAAATTCCTCAAAAATGCTGAAAGTCCACCTGATCATGTCAGGATGTGTCTTGGTCATGACATCTCTCGTCCTTTTCATCAGCGAATTTAAGTATGGCTCACTGACACATATGTGAGAGGCAGTACATAGATGATTAGCCTGACAGAAAACTTGCCTTTTGACACATTATTCTATATGTTTTCGATCATTGTTCATTACTTTTTTCTCTGAGTGTCTCTCCCTTTAATTCCTTTAAATAAATTCTATTATTATTCCCCACAATGGTTTAGCAATTTATCATTGTATGCCGATTGAAAAGGTACGATTTCTTACTCCATGTCATCCACCACTATGCTTTTATTGGACGTTTCATCTTTCTTGTCTTTCCTAAGAAAATGTTTTGCACTAGGTAACATAAGTTGTTTCTTTTCCTCCTTGCCTCCTTTCATCTTTATATCCAAATATCTTACTGTCTCTCTAATATCATATAGGTGTTCTCAATATTTTTTTTTCCTGCTGATGACATTGTAAAGTAATAAATGAGGTTGAAATGTCATTGGCACTGAAACAAAGAAACTTGGACTCCTTAGATTTATTGATACATTGAGTTGCGAATCAGTTTTGAACCACCCACACACACACACTCAAGCACACACACGCACACATACAAACACACAATCTCTGAATGTTTTCCTTACCTTTGCATGCTTTTGACTGACTCTAGTGTTTTATAGAGATAGTTGGTAATTTTAGTCTTCAATTAAATATATGCACATACTAATGGAACCAGCACTCTTCTTTCTTATCACTCTTTTTATTGAAACCATGATCATAATACAGTGTATTCAGTCAAGAATTGTCAAATGATGTGCTACATACATGCCAGTTAGGAAGTGATAGCAGCTAAAAGGGGGGTCATAATCAATTGTGGTGCTTTTAGGGCCTATCATACTTTATGCAGCAGGTTCCCATTTCCCAAATAAATAGGATGTTGTCTATCCCCTGGAATATACTCCTACTCTTCAGTACCCCCTGTAAGCTTTCCAATCTCCCCACACCTGCTCTGATAAACCACCTGTTCCGCTCTCTGGCACCAGTTTATATCAGACTCCCAATCCGTGAGTCTTGGTGGATCAGCACTCCCCCACGCTCTTGCTATATTCACCTGTGCGACCCCACAACCAGCAACAGACAGATTTTGTGGTATTTAGGTCAGGTCTCCTCCCCCAACACTGCTAGGAGGAGCAACTTTGCATCTAGTGGGATCTCAAGAGACAATAAATGTGACACAACCTCGGTGACTCCCTTTCAATACTCTTTTATCACCGGGCATTCCTGCAGAATGTGAAAAAATGTATACACCCCTGGATGCATGTTGATGTGGGTGCCCTCCTGATTTTGGCTAACAGGGTCCTTGAGTATTAGGATCTATATAGAATTCTGAGCTGAACTAGATGAACCCCAGCTCATATTGCTATCTCATGTAGACCCTGAAATACTACCACCCAGTCATCATCGTCTAAGTCACCGAGATCCCCCACCCAGGATTCCCGCAGTTGACCAACTTTGGATAGATAATGGAAATCACCTTGTCACAGATGTGTTCTGTAAGATGACAATCCTCCGGAGATGAGGCCTCTGGTAGTATAGCCCCTTCTAGGTATGTGTCTACCCAGGGCGTGCCCCCCTTGCAAATGCTCATATCTTTCTGCCTCCACCAACTTTAATTCCTGACTCAGGGTTTTGAATGGTAGAAGGCCTGGTCCTGCCAGACATTCCCAAGTGTACACTTCCTATCCGTTCCTAGTTTGAGAAGCCCTTCAGTCCACCCAGCTTCTGTTGCTGGTCACTGTCCCATAGTGGAGTTATGCTGATGAGATACACATTTCAGCCCAAAAACTTTGTGGGCTCCCTCCATATTCTAGCTACCATCTGGGTGTGTGGTGGCAGTCCTCGCTCTCTCTTCCTCTGGTAGAGAGTTGCCTCGTGGCCTCGCGACTCATAACCTCTCCGTCCACTCTATATGCTGGCACCTGGTGGTCTGCAAAGACCTAGTTATTAACCACATTCAGCTGTGTTGCCCAATAGTTCTTGACTATATCTGGAACCGCTAGCCCACCATCATAGGTCATCCTCTGCAGTTTGGAGAGCGCAACACATTGCAATCTCCCTTCCACAGCAATGAGCAGACTTCATGCTCAATTTCCTGGAAGAACTCCTATGAGACCATTTAGGGTATGTTTTGGAGCACATATATAAGACGGGGAGTGTCATCATCTTATGTAACGCAACTCTGCCGATCAGGGATAATGGCAGAGTACCCCAGTGCATGACATCCCCTCTCAGCCTTTCCAATTGCAGGAGAAGGTTCTTGCATTTGAATTCCTGGGGGTCTGGGGTGATATGTTTCCCCAGGTATAGAAAACCCGCCCTCACCAAAAGCGTCATGAAGGATTGGGGGTGCTGCGTGACATCATCCGACAAGGGGAAGACCAAATATTTTGTCCAGTTGAGGCAATGGCCTGAATAGCTGCCTAAAAGGTCGAATAAAGGTAGGATTATGTCTATGGAGAGGGTCAGATTAGGCAGGTAGAGCACAATGTTGTCAGTGCAGAGTGAGATATGTTCCTCTCACTTCCCATCACCTCTCACCCCCTGGAACAGCAGGTCCTGCCAGATCAAGGCCGCAAGTGTTTCAAGGGCCAGCCAGGGCAAACATCATGGGTGAGAGGAGGCATCCCTACCTTGTGTCCTTCTGCAAACATGAGAGACCGCACCATTGACTAGTATCCTAGCTAATGGTTCCTGTTAAAGGAGCAGGACCAAGCCACAAAATTTCGGGCCAAAGACCAACCGTGTCAGTGCTGTGAACATATAGTTCCATTCAATGCTCTCAAATACCATCTTGGTGTCATAGGACATTACCACCGTCGTATCTCTTAGGAATAGGCCTTTATGAGGTGCAGTTCATCAGCAGCTTGCCCTTCTTACGTACAACTACTGTAATGGCTATCCAGTGGTCCTATGACAGACATCCCTCTTTAAGTGCCTACTGAAACGTAGCTGGCATATGTGGAGCCACCTTGTCCACTATCCCTTTATATAGTTCTACGGGTAGGCCATTAGGCCCACTGCCTTCCCGACTGCAAGCCACTGAATGCAACTGTATGTTCCCCTAGCACTCTTCTTATGACATTAGGACAAACAGGCAAAGTGTTTGGCATATTTCCTAGTGTACAAATACTGCCTTTGGAGTATTGCTATTCCAAACCTTTAAAAATGTAGCATTCAGATGTAATGTTTTGATTTTGTCCTATTACACCAAAGAGATGATTTTTAAGTCATGTTCAATACGAATTTCTGCATGTAATTTGGTGTATACTGTTAATTTCTAATCCACATTCCAAATTTACCCTCACCTGGATTGTGCCATTTAGTTTGATTGGCATTTTATATAACGTTTTTATTTTAATCGAGCAGTAACTGGCCTGACTTCTTACCATTTTAGTTTTGGTCTGCATCTACCCTTCCTAATGTCTTCAGGTGTATGTTGCAGTTTTAATGCCATAGCAATTCACTGAAAATAGACATGATACATCGAGGACTGCCAGAGGGAGTAGAACATGGGGAGAGTGTAACTATGGAAAACCATCTTTCATCTGGGCAGGGCAAGTGGAATTATCAGGTGTGCCCTGGCTTTTAGGGACTAGGAATTGTGGCATTGTCCCAAATACTCAAGGGGGCCAGATTTGGAAGAGGCCATGTTGAAGACCAGCATAGAGAGGATGCCTGCTCCTGAAACAATGATGTGTGGGATTAGTTGTTGACATCCTCAACACCACTACCCGGGAAAGAGGCAGACTCCCTTACCCATTATCCTGAAGACATTGATTTCAAGAGATGATGAACTGCACGCACACGAGTTTACTCCCAGAATAGCAAAGCATCACATAAATAGCAGACTGATCATGGGAGTAGGATCACACTAAAATGTGGGATAACAGATAATGATTAGCAACAATTAATGCAAGTTGGGGGCAGTGGAGTAGTCATGTGAACTATTAGCTTCAGTTTATGTGATACAATACACATGGTGACAGAGATGACATGTGTCTTCAAAGAATATGATATATGTTGGATCTGGCCTCCAACCATTTTGCCTTCACCCTTCCAGTTTTATGTGCCTTTTATTCTTGGCTTTTGGGACTCTGTGCCCTTTACCACTGCTAACCAGTGCTAAAAGTGCTTGTGTTCTCTTGTCAAAACAGGGTAAAATTGGCTCACACTCGATTGGCCTATTTTGGTTATGTGTAACTCCCTAGTAAAGGGGTGCTATAGGTACCCAGAGTCTGTAAATTAAATGCTACTAGTGGGTCTGCTGCACATATTGTGCCACCCACTGAAGTAACTATTGAAAACATACCTCAGGCCTGCCAGTGCAGCCTGTGTGTGCAGTTTAAAACTGTCATTTCAACCTGGCACAAGAAACCTTTTGCCAGGCCTACACCTTCCTTTTTTATTTCATGTGTCCCCCCTAGGATAGGCCATAAACAGCCCATAAGTCAGGGTGTAATGTATTTAAAAAGTTGGATATGCACTCTTACATTTTGCATTTACAGGTATTGAACATCTCTTACATTCATCTGTTCCCTACTGTGAGGCCTACCTCTCCAATGGGATTAAATCAGGTTACCTTATTACATTTAATAAATGAGAACTTGTTTGATGTCTGAGAAAATGTAATTAAAAGTCCTCTTTAATGGTAAAGTCGGATTTAAGTCACACTTCTGAAAATGTTACTTTTGGAAAGTTGTCATTTTCTTCTAACCATTTGATGTCTGCAGTCTGTATCCTGCGCCACATGGCTAGGTGTAGTTTGCAGTTGGCCTTTGTGTATTCCTCCTAGACAGCCACACAATGGAGGGACAGGTTGTTGGCTGGATGGGTTCACCCTAACTTGATGAGGGGGCAGAGCTGTCACCTGTCCCACTTGCACTTTAAAGACACTGCCTTCACTCATTCACAAAGGGCTTCAAACTAGACTATTGAGCCCCCAGAGAGAGACTGGGTACAGGACAAAGAGGTAGGAAATTCCAGGCATCTCTGTAGGAAGAAGACTCCAGAAGGTTCTTTCACTTCAAAGCAGCACTCCAGGTATGAAAATAGAACTTTCAGACCGACTTTTCAGTACAGTACTCGACCTGTGCATACTACAGAAGAGAGACTGCCTTGCTGCCTTAAGGATTTCCTTGATCCCTGCTATCTGATAAGGAAGACAGGACTTGCACCTTTCAACCCAGGTTATCTGAGCGTCTCCAATGGCTAGTTAGCTGGCCTCCTGTTCTGAGTTGGAGGAACACAGCAAGCTCCAGAGGTCTTCATGCAACTACCTATTGGGCCTGCACTGGATCAGACTGGGCCTGTAACTGTACCTGCCTGAGCTCTATTGGCCTCTACTGGAGTGAGTTCTGAATCCCTAAGACGTGCCTCCCAGGCCCTGGGGCCTTGGTGTGGCATCAGTTGAGCTCTTCCTTGAATTAAAGAAAAAATCCAGAGTTTTGGGTTTTTTATGCCCACACCGACTGCTAACATGAAGCTCCAGGTTACCTGTCTATTTGTGCTACTGTGACGCTCGGCAAAGTGAAATCTGCACTTCATGAGACAGCATCAACAGCCCATCATGTACGTCAATGTGAAGCTCCAGCAATGATCCTCTGAGACGCCTTTCAGGATCTTAGTGATACAGCGATGACTGTCTGCGATACCCGGCCTGTTCTTTGTGCTACATCAACGACCATCCACAGTGCTCTTCCTGTTCTTTGTGACTGAATTTTTCAAAGTGGGCTTTAGAAGGAAACCTTTTCACCGGAGTTAACTGGTCCCTGTATCTGGCCTGCACGTCATCACAGTCAGCCTGAACTTGTGACATTCACCGGGTCCCGCACATCCAGATATCTGTGTGTGGCGCTTTGTGCTTTTACGCGCTATACTTACCTTGAATCTTTGAAATTGCATATCTCTGGTTCAGCTGATTGGATTTTTATTGTTTTTTGCCTCAAATAATTTATTACACTTTACTCTGTTTTCTAAATTTGTCTGGGATTTGTTTCTTGTCTTTTCATTTTACTACTGTCTGAGTACTACATAAATACTTTACACATTGCCTCCAAGTTCAGACTGCCTACTTTTTTGCCAAGCTAATCAAAGGTTCTTTTAGTGACTTTTGTGGCTCACCCTGATCCTGACAAAAGTCGTGGCTGTTGGTTGATAAGGGCTCACACTCTCTCAAACAACTCAATTTCTCACAATATACCAGAGAGTTGTAAAGAAATCGGAAGTGAAGCAAAGGGATTATTAATACAATTCACACACCTACAATCGCTAGCCATATTTTCCAGTGAAGGAGCAAATCAGGGCAGCAAAGCTGGCCCAATTTCACTATTGCTGGGGTGCAGGATTTGGTCCCTGAGTGCTTTAAGGAAAGATATCTGACAACTATGCGTTATATGTAAGACAAGAAAGTGGGTTCAGTAGTAAACATGTGAATTACGCATTTTGGGTTTGGAGAATAATGGCATAATTTGGCAGTGGTGATTAATCCTTGTAACTGTGTGGCACACACAGACAAAACATTGGTGTTGAAAGATAGAGACAGATTAGAGGAATTACTGTCAACATCATGTTATTCAGAGACCTGCCAGTCTCAACATCACTGACTGGGGGAATGGCAAGTCAAGCAGTAATGTGAAACTAAACTAACCCCTCTTATGGTAGGTGCACAGGATGTGATGCTCCAGAAACTGCAAATGGTGAAAGGGAGTTGTGTGATGAATAATTTTACAAATCCTTAGCTGCTGTGAAATCCGTTCTGACGTGTATTGGGGGAGTTTTTTGTGGTCTCATGTCAAAGCCATCCAACTGAGTTATTTTATTTGTCTATTCTATCCCCTTCTGACCAGAGCAACATGGCAAGTACTTATCACCTTTCAAAACAAGCAGCCACATTCTGATAACCCTCACTTTTCTTCGAACAGATTCTCTCCTTTGGAATCATTGCATGATAACTACTGAGTGCCATCAAATGTAATTGTTGCTGACAATGTGGCCAACTTTTCTCATATATCCAATACCTCCCAATGCTGTGTCTAATTGCTGTCATGCTTTTGATGTCCCTCCAATGGCTGAAACAACCAATTTCTGAAAAACTGTACAAATATCTCCTGGAACATTGCTGGGATGTAGCTCAAGCTGATCAATTAGGATTGGATTCACTTTATCTAGAATTATATCATCCTTCTTCAGGTGGCTAGGGCAATCATACATTCTTAGATGGTTTTAACACTTGCCATACCTGCTATTCCTTTTTCTTCTGGCAGAGCAAAAGAGGGTTCAAATAAGAGGGTGGTGTTTCCTCTTGGGTGTATCATTGATGGTCTATTCACTGGGTGCCTTAACATCCAGGCTCATTCTTAAGAATGACCTTAAGTTTCTCTGATAAATTTAAATAAGGATAATGTTATTCCTAACAAAATCACACATTTTATAGATTACGTTTTTGTCACTAATAGTGGTAGTGTGTTGGCATTTCTATCATCCAGTGGGTGAGTTTGATGCCTAATAGGGTTTAGATAAGCTTACTCCTGTTTCTATTGGTTGCAGTTATGTATGTTATGAGAAGATTTTGTCTATGTATGAAATACTATGTCAAGAAGAAGCTTTACTAGATTTAGCTGCTAAAATAAATCTTTTGATGTGAATAAAACATATCTGTGTCCGATAACTCTCCCACCGCTACATTTCTAGCTGAAGGTTGCTCTATTACTGTTGATAACACTTTTGTCAGAGGACTTATGAAAATATGTTCTTGGTCATTCTGTCATCTCTCATGCACCTAGTGACCATAGCCCACTGAATCTGATACTTGCACAGCACCACTTTGATACACAATCACATCATATTTTCCCAAGTAACTAGTGGGATAGGGATGAGATGGCATCTAGTTAATTCAAATCCAGGTTTGAAGATCTTGGTGGTTCCCTGTTATGTAGATTATGTTTTATGACTTGGAGACTTTAGCAGCCCTGACACTACTCTGAGAGCATTCAATACGTGTTCCATTGTAAAAACATTTTTAGGCACTACACCATCTCAGCCATCCTTTACGGACGAATTCAAATGTTTTGACCTCTCCTGCTCTCAGGTAAATCATATTTACATTTCGCTCTCAAGCCCCTGCCACAATAATATGGAGGATATCATTCAATGTAGATTGGCTTATCAACATTCTGTGAGAAATGGGAAACCTATCACATTTATTTCTGTTATTAGGAAAGCCTGGAATAGTTTGTGAGTCATTAGTGCTCAAAAAGATTTTAGTCCATAGTGATCACTCCGTGCTTTTAACAAAATCACAGTACTTTGGTTCACATGGATATTTCAACAGAGTTCTGGATTTTTCAGTTTAGTAGTATTTGTAGTTCGATTGTTTCTACTGACAATGCAAGTGAGCCTAAACTTGAAGGAAATTGATAGATTGTCATACTACAGAAGTATACTGAGGTGATTAAGGCTAATATCTCTGTCAAAGCCCCTGGCCCAGATGGCGTACCTATGGACCTTTTTAAAAATAATCTGGACCTGTTAGCTGTACCGTCACTAAGGTTTTAAATGCTTACAGGAATTTCATGTTACCCACATTTTGGTCATGGCCTTTAGTTGTGCCCAATTTCTTTGAATGATTTGATCGTCAAGATAGTCTTTAGACCTATTATGGAAGAAAGTCACACTTGGGCTCATGATAAAATTATTCTGGAAAAGACCCAGTATGGCTTATGGGCTGGCATGAATAATTAGCTAAATCTGCATTTGTTGGTTAATAAATATATTACAGCCTTTAGTGGTTCTTTAGACCTAGCATTAATGCATCCTAATTCTTCATTTGATCATATTAATAGGTCAACGCATTGACCTATTCTATCCAACATGAATTTTGAATTGATTATTGATTTCCGCTGCCACTCTGATCATACAGCCAAAGTGAGGTCTGGGAATGTACAAATAGCTTGATTAATCCAGACAGGTTTGAAAGGGCTGTATCCTGGCTCTTAACTTATTTACGTTATCTATATATTGTTAGAAATGGGATCTCTAGTTGGTATAGATATGCACCCTGTCCAAGTAGGGATCACCACTGTAGTCAGGGTAAGTGTGGTGCACACTAAAAGTTTAACTATGCTCACCCTCTGGTAGCTTTGCACAGAGCAGTCAGCCTAAACTGAAAAGGCAATGTGTAATGTATTTATGCACATAAATAGTAACACAGTGAAAAGACCATAAACGTATTCCACACCAGTTTAGAAAAATAGCCAATATTAATGTGAGTAAAACAAGACCAAAACACCAAACTTCCAACATATACAATTTAAGATATACATTTGACAAGATTACATCAAAATGCAGTGCTTAGAAGTCAATAGCTCCAACTGGGGCTCTCTGGTCATGCTTGACCAGGGCAAATCCAAAGGTTTAGTCAGACCTCGATAGATCGTGTGCCGGATACAGGAGTCACCCACACTGACTGACAGTACCTTGGATGCCTCGAGACTTGGGGACAATGCCGCAAAATCCAGAGGGGATGGATTGCTGTTGCAGGCAATGCATTTGTTCCGAAATCGGGCATTGAAGCAACGATGGCAAGAGCTCTGTGCATCAGTTCCGAGGAGTCAATGCCGAACCGCCAGGCTGAAGGCGATGCATCGATGAGAAGTTATGATGGGCTAGGGATGTTTTAGAGTCGGGACAGTGCACCACAGATATCAGTGAAGCGGTGCTCGAGATTCATGCAGCAGTGGTTCTTCGGAGTTGTGGCAAAGTCAAGGCTGTGTTGTAGGTTGAGGTCATTGCATCACGCAGTCTGCGAGCAGTAGCCAGGGCTTCGCAGGCAACAGCTGTGCATCGACAAAGTAGGGGCTGAGTTGTAAGTCGAGTTTAATGCGTTGCATACTCAGCGAGCATCGACTACTGCTTTGGTTTAGGCAACGTCGATGTATTGGTTTTGCTGGGATGCACCAGTCCCGAAATGACGTTTTGGAATTGGTGCATTGGTTTCTTGGGTTGCAGCACAAATACTCACATACAGGGGCCCAGGAATGGATTTGGTACCACTTGACAGAGCAGGACTCAGAGCTGGGGAGCACATGTGCTAATAGCAACATGCAGGTGAAGTCTTTGATATTCCTGAGTCTTCCACCAGGAGACAAGCCCAATAAGTCCTTGGAGAATCTTTAGAACTACGTGATGTAGAGAATTAACTCCAGTCCTCTCACTCACAGGCAAGAAGCAGCAGCAGGCAGCAGGTCAACACAGAAAAACAAGCAGCAAAGTGTCATTCCTTCCTGGCAGCACAATAGCTCTTCTTCATGGCAGAATGTTCTCAGTCCAGAAGGTATTTGTAGTGCACATGACCCTGCCCTTCCTGGTTCTAACTCCAGACACACTACAGGGGGGTATGTAGCTCTTTGTGTGGGGACAGGCACAGCCCTATTCAGTGTCAGCTCCTCCCACTACTGTAGTTCAGGAAGTCTCATCAGCCTGGTGATGGGTCATCAGGATATTGAGGGTACACCTCAGCTCCTTTTGTGCGACTATCTAGAAAGAGTGCACAAAGACCAGCTGCCACCATGACCCAGATGTGTTTTCTAGGGACAGGCGGTGGCACAGAATGGTTAAAGTAAGAAAATGCCTACTTTCTTAAAGAGAAAAAAACAGCTGTTGTTGCACTCGTGTTTTGAACGATTAACAAGTAAACCAAAGAAACAAATAATAAAAAGATTTTTTGTGTGCACTCTGAGGCGTTACTACCCCTCCGCCAGTAATTTTTTTATTTTTTTATTTGGCAGAGTTTTATATAGCGCGAACTAGAACCGAACCGAATCAGTTATCAGAGCGCTTTACATAGCACCAGTTACGTTACATGAGGACACATTTTTTTTTTTCATTTTAGGCACGGGGAGATTAAGTGATTTCCCCAGAATCGCAGGGGTTTTTTGGCGTCGTTACTGAGACTCGAACCCAGATCCCCAGGTCCGAGGTCGAGCGCCTTAGCCGTTAGGCCAACCCCTCTCCCCAAAGAGACTACTAAGACAGTAAGGGCCAGATGTAGGTAATTTCGATTTACCGACTCTTAAATACCGACCCATACCGAATCGGTATTTAAGAGTCGGTATATTTGAAGGAGGCAGATATAGGTAAAAAATTACCGATTCTGTAAGAGTCGGTATTTACAGATTCTATAAATACCGAATCTGTATTTCACATTGATTCCTATAATGGAAAATACAGAATCGGTATTTACAGAATCGGCAAATACCGAATCCTGCAAGGGTGCAGGGGGTGTCACTTTGACACCCTCTAGCACCCCAACTACAGGCTTGTGTGCCATGTGGCACACATACATGCCCTAAGGACATGTCTGTGTGTCACATTGCACAGGTGTGCATGCACAGATGTGCATGCACACCTGAATTCGGTATTTTACCACCCAATAGGATTGGGTGGTAAAATACCGACTCTTAAGGGCCTGTGGCACTCTCAGGAGTGTCATCTACATATGGATTTACAGAATTGGTATGTTTACCGATTCGGTAAAATACCGAAGTGGTAAATTTACCGAATCGGTAAATATACCGATTCTGTAAATTCCGACCCACCTACATTTCAAAAGCCACATACCAGTCGTCAACGGCCGAAATCGGCCGTTACCGACCGGTATTTGGCTACCTACATCTGGCCCTAAGTCTTAGACGGAGTATGCACTAGTCATGCAGTTCGTGAAGCATCACAACAAAATTAACCTCCGTTTTTTGTTCTATTTAATCCAATTACACATAGTCTAACATCATCTACATGATACATGTAAAAAAATTATCGAACGATGGTTCAATGTTTTATAATTCATTGCTTCATGAATCTTGATTTATTCTCTTGAATTTTCTTTCTTTTCTGACAAAATTCCATACAAAAGGAGATCACTAATAATGGGCGTACATCACTCAATGTCAATCATGAAGAAACCAAATGATTTTAACCCTTTGGATGCAGGCGAAATTTCACGCGTGCCCAATACGGACGGCTCCTAGCCGTCCGACGCACACGCCACCCATAACTTCGGACGGCCAGGGGCCAGACGACGCATACAAAGGGTTACATTTTGGACACAGAGCCTAAAACCAGCAGAAAAGAAGTTCAACACACAGTCAAAAACAGGTCAGATGCAAAAAGACAGGGGAAACCACAGCAAAAGATGCCAGGTCAAACATACGTGTGTATATATATATATATGGGACAATAAAAACCACCTTTGCATACCATTTACGCGTATTTCGTGGTCTGTACCTGTGTTAACGTTGGCATCCAAGGCCGAGGTGCAGGAATTGGAAACAATATATATATCACTTGGGCAATACTCATGAACTATTATAAAATAATTTTTGTCCCTGGTGAAAGTACGGGAAACAATATATGCCCACTGGGGCATTTATGTACAAATAACAGACAAAATGGACAATATGATTTATATAACAATCATAATGCGTGGTTCAATAATGTGTAAATCGCTTTGTTAAAATACTGCAATTTGATTTAATACAACTGGGTTTTGACTGAGTAACAATGTAACACTCTAAGTATGTTGTTTATGTGGTTTGATCACATGCACACCAGCAAAATATGTCACTATCACTTTAAAAGGAATGGGAATGGATGAGATCTCCACCCGTGAGCAAGAGATCGGCTGACTTCAAAACGCGTAGGTTAATTTTCCTTTGTGCCTAATAAACCTTTTCTGCGCACTATTGGGGCCTCGACTCTGGTTTCTGTGAAGAGGGTATAACCAGGAGGTGATTTAAAGTTTATGGGTCGGCGACCCTGTCGAGAGCCCGCCGAGAGAAAAAAGAGGCAGGAACACGCCGCTTTTTCATGTTTGGATATATATATATATATATATATATATATATATATATATATATATATATTACCTACTGGCGGTCGCCAGTAGGTATATATAGTTAGGATTTTTTCTCAATGGGATTTTTGAAAATTCTATGTCTAATAACTTTGGCGTTTGTGGACGGAATTGGCTGAAATTTTCAGGAAAATGGCACATTTTGTTTCTGAGCAGCCCTTGAAAATTTGGGGGGTTCGTCAAGGGGGGGCCGAGAAAAAAGGGGGGTCCCAAAACGTGTTTTTAACATTGAGTTTTCCATAGGGCGGTTGGCCTCACTTTTAGCCCGAACGGCTGAATGGATTTGCACGAAACTTGGCAAAATTGTAGGGACTGGTAGCCCGATGTGCCTTTTGTAGGTCTCAATATATGTGCTCCAGTGGATTTTGAGAAATTAACGTTTAAAAAAAGATATATATCTGTAACAGCGGACCTGGCAGCGTCCCAGGACGCGTACTTTTCGCGCAACGGAGCTTTGTGAAGCGAAGCTGATTGGTTCTCTGGCGTCTGTCAACATTCCAAAAAGTCCGTAGCGGCCGCCATCTTGTCTCTCGGTAGGATCGAGAGACAAGAGGAGGCCAAAACAAAGGGGGAAATAACTATAAGGGGGCATAGTAGATCCTCGCTGACCCCCTAGGTTTGATGTGGAGGTTTTAAAAGGGCCCCGCGGGGCAAAAAAAAATAATAATAATAATAATCGAACGGCTGAATGGATTTGCACGAAACTTGGCAAAATATTAGGGACTGGTAGCCCGATGTGCCTTTGCTAGGTCTCAATATATGTGCTCCAGTGGATTTTGAGAAATTAACGTTCAAAAAAAGATATATATCTGTAACAGCGCTCCGCTTCGCGTAACGGAGGTTTGCGAAGCTGATTGGTCATTCTGTCACTGGGCTATAGTTGGGCTACATCTGGCTGATATTTGGGCTACATTTGTTTTTTTTTGTCTCTGGCGGCCATCTTTGGGCTACATTGGGCTACATTGGGCTTCATTGGGCTACATTGGGCTACATTTGGGCTCCAACATATATATAGGCCAATGTAGCCCAATATATATTTTTCAAAGTTAATTTTCGTAAAAACCACTGGAGCATATACCTTGAGACATAGCAAAGGCACATCGGGCTACCAGTCCCTACAATTTTGCCAAGTTTCGTGGAAATCCATTCAGCCGTTCGAGCTAAAAGTGAGTCCAACCGCCCTATGGAAATGAAGGAAATGAATGGGTAATTTGTAATTAGCAAATAGCTAATCGCAAACTAGGAATGGTAAAGAATCGCTATTTATTCCTTAAAGTTCGCTATTTAGGAAATGCAAAAAACTTTGATGATACATATGGCGGTTCATCTCTAACAAGATAAGAAGCATAGGGATAGATTTATGATGACTGGCGCATCACCAGGGATGTGTTAGTCATTCTGTGCCGCTGTTCCGTCACCTATGGTGTGCTGCATTTACAATGCGGCGCATCATGGGGCAAAAACAGCACAGATGCGTGATGTATGTGTGCCGTAAAGGTGGCGCATTGCTGGAGTTGTATCGCAAGTGTGATGAAGCTCCAGCAAGGGTCGGGGGTGCCCCTGTCGCAGGGTTTCTGTTCTCACACAGAACTGTGGACAGAGGATTGGAACCTCGGCGAATTAGGGTGTCCCAAAACTCACGTTAGTAATCAAAAACCCCTTAGCAAGCTAGGTACAGTGTCACATTGGATATAACAAACTCTCAATGTTTAGACAATCCAGAATATGAACTTATAGTACCTCAGGATACGTGGAACTCATGAACAGTCGGTCGTTATATATTTCTTAGAAACCAGAACATGGAGTTAAGAAGAACACATGTGTATTTGAAATGTTTATTTACTAATGCCGTCTTCTCAGGCGTAGTATCTTAGATAATACAAGTAAACATATTATCAGTAGCAAAATTACCAGCATAGTTTCTAGTACATAAAAAGCGAATGGTGATAGTATGTTAACATGCTGTAAATGAATAAGAGTTAGCAACACTTATAAGCAGCCGCGGGCCGTGGAGGGAGTTACGGTGAGGCAGGGAGGCGGGGAGGGGGAGAAGCAGGGTGGAGAATACAAGTACACATATTATCAGTAGCAAAATTACCAGCATAGTTACTAGTACATAAAAAGCGAATGGTGATAGTATGTTAACATGCTGTAAATGAATAAGAGTTAGCAACACTTATAAGCAGCCGCGGGCCGTGGAGGGAGTTACGGTGGGGCAGGGAGTCGGGGAGGGGGAGGGGCAGGGTGGAGAGGGCTCCACCCTGCTTCTCCCCCTCCCCGCCTCCCTGCCTCACCGTAACTCCCTCCACGGCCCGCGGCTGCTTATATCTCACCCTCCCTAATACACATATTATATTATTTGCTAAGAAGGTCTCTTTGTGTTGGTTTAGGGCGTGCCCATACTTTAGTGTCTTAGATTTGAAGGAATCACATCAGCATACACCAGCTCTCTCTTCATGTGAACCGCATCAAGTGTTGTGTATGTGTGTTCGGCAAAGTAATATAAAACCCGCCTCATGCCCAGAATTGGCAGAAGTTGCACTTATGTTATGAGTATGAAGTCGTGGAGATCAGACCTCATAACAATTCTGTATCGTGTTGTTCTTGAAACTTTAGCACTCGCTGTACAGATATAGTTTAACAAGCAAAGCAGATAGTAGAGCAATAACATATTATTCTCATGTAAACCACGATGAACTACTAGGTTGAAAGCTAAAGCAACAACTAAGTGTCGTGTGCAGAAGTTGCAAAAAAGGAAAAATGGCGTTTAAACCGGTAATGAGCCCATGCTAACTTAACACGGTGTAAAGATATCCAGGACCTAGATGACACCTCCCCATGATCCGGAAACGAACTGAATAAGATAATAGAAGTGCCATCTCATGAGAGCAGATTGCAAGTTTATATGTGGACGGTCCGCAAGGTAAAGCATTAAAAACTAGGAAAATTTAATGCTAAAGAAAAATAAAACAGCCAAGTACTTTATCGAGTCTTAAGCCAATAGGCAAGGTAAATAATAAAAACTTGACAAATAAGTCAATGAATTGTCAATGAAATGCTAGTACTCAGCATATCAAACATGAAAAAGGTCTATGACATAACTGTGTATGCAAAATAAGCTGCAACAGCCTCCAATAGGAAGTCACCGTCTTCATCCGAAAACAGTTCAGCCATCCAATTTAGAAGCGGAAAAGAACATACGTGCTCTCCCAGCACCGGATCCTCTATGACCATCAGAGGACAGCTCGGTGGGTTTTCAACAAAGCTCTGTTCCAAGAAAGACTGTGCTGCCGCCAGTAAATTCCAGGGACCAATTAGTCCATGCATCAATGCCACAGCCATAATCCTTTCGCCAGGACAAACCAACTCGTGAGTAATGATAGGAGTCATCAGCTGATTAAAGTCGACGTCAGGAGAAACCGGTCCGCAGAGACACAAATCAATGGCCCAATCGAAATCACAGGTCAGGCAGTGAAATACAGGCTGGACACAGGTGAAGTAGGAGAATCGAAAAGATAATCCATATGCCGTGCTTAATATCGCCAACGGCATTGTGCCATAATATTCTAGCATGCGATTGCGGAACAGTGTCAGCAGCTGCAGGGCGGGAGGTTGCATAGGAGGGACATCCATATTTAAAAATGTAAAAAAGCACAAGAGCGTCCGCTGGTAATGCAAGTAAAAATGGCAATCCACGAAGCAGAGTGGAGAAAATAGAATGAAAGAAAGCAGGGATGACTCCAAAGATTTTCTCAAATGAAGTCACGAGACCACTGGTAACAACTTTAAAAAAGTGCGCCAGGGCCTTTGTGGAGGATGCGTTAAAGATAGTCCGAACCATCTTGCTGAAATTGAAAGGCAAATCTGAATTGAAAAGGGTCTGCACCTCTGTACGGGTGTTCGCTATGTGAAGCACGAAAGTTTCACGGGCCGAACTCAAGGCCACCTCTCTCTGAGACAAAAGAGCTCTTATTCTTGCCATGCCGTTGAAATCTGCTCCCAAGGTTGGTATTTGTGGCCAGATTGAAAACTCCCTATGTTCATGTGTGGGAGGAAATAGAACATTTCTGCAGCAAATAACCCGTTCACTTACTGTTACGATAAAAGGAATACTTTTAATTAACCCAGAACAATCTTCATTATTGAGCATCAAATAACTACCATTTTCCAACAATTTGAACGTGGGGATGATAGCAGGAACTGGCGTGCCTTGCAACACGCAAGCCATATTTGGTCGGTGTTTGTTGCATGAACCGTGTAACTGTATGTGCCTACACATTAGTGAATGATCTGGCGTCTCAGTGCATTCCTCTCCATTCAGATAAACTTCTTGATCATCTTTGAAACATCTGTATGTGTATGGAAGCGACCAGACCTCATGAAGAAAAGCACTACCTAAAGGTTCATAACGACCTATTGGTATATATTTCATACAATTTGAAAACTTATATAAAGCAAAAGGCAGCGTTATTAAACCGTGGATAAGGCACGTTGCCAAAAAACCCGCAATCCTCTGCTGATGATGTCACTGAGCATGTCATGAATGATGTAATATATGACATCATCAGCAGTGGATTACGGGTAATAGTATCTCTAGTTTACTCCCCTATAGCTGTCTTTCTTTTAACATAAGTGTCTGTTTCCTTCCCTTATACTTACTGTTTTTGGTTCGCTTCCAGTTCGCGTACCGGCGAGCGAACTGGGAAGCGAACTAAGAGAAATAGAGGTTGGCACAGTTCCAAATATTGTACCAATTTTTTAATAACGGGGAGGTAGTTCTGAAAAGAACTTTTTTTTTATTGTTTTTGTTGTTTTATATTATTTTTCGGAACATTTTTTTACTTTTTTTGAATTTTTCTGAACAGTTTTATATTTTTTTGGGTTTTTCTTGGAGGGGCAACGAAAACGATTCATTGTAAAGGGCTCAACAGGAGCAACAAAACAAAAAAAAAGTATTTATTATTTTGGGCGTTTCGTACAAACTTGCATATGATAGTCAATAGCTCTGTTGATCAGAGTGATGCTTCTTTCTCCGTAGCAAATGAATCCATCGCAAAATACGCAGATGTGTTTTACTTCACCAAATCTCATTTGTATATTTGGCACCATCTCCCTGCCCTCTGGTCCCGTTACTTCCGGTACAACAGATCTTCTGGCCATAATAGGGAGATTATCTAGGTCGTTCCGAAACTGTGCAGCACTGTAGTTGTTAGGATGCCACCTAGTCATATGGCGATGCATTGTGTAGTTTCCGAAACTGTATTTTTTCTCGGTTCCTCTGGACAGTCTATCTTGACATATAAGGCAAGTTACGTATCTTGCATTTACTTTTTTCTGACCTTTGGGAATTTTAAAAAATTGCCAAATGAAGTTTTCTTTCCGGTGAGACGTCCTGGGCTCCTCAGGCAAAAACTGCCTCTCTTCCTGCTCTTCCTCGTCTTCCTCTTCTTCCTCTTCTTGCTGAATTATAACTTGAGCAGGTGGTCCACTCTTCCTTGGATGTGGTGGAGGTGGTGGGGAAGCACCAGCTGAAGCTACTAAAGAAGCCATTGCTCATTGATCACAAAGGGTCGTTCTCTCACAATGATGAAAGTCAGAGTGAGGAAAGAAGGAGGGATTTTCATCATTTGGGAAAAACAAGAGTTCTCAACCAATGAAAAGTGTTCATTTTAGATTATATGACCTAGTCTTACATCATTAGGAAACCAAAAGTGAAATGAACCAATGAAAAGTGTTATTACCAAGTCACATGACCTGCTGTGTTTACGTTAAGCGCTTTGCAGGGCCTCCCGGTTTGCTTCCAGAAACCTGCGCTTTGCGACTCGCTTCGCGTACCAGTTCGCTAACGTAGCACGTCATATGACGTATCACGCAACAACGTGAAACGTCATGCGGACGGGAGGCGTCACGATGTTGTTTTCTAACGCGGCACTTGCGGTAAAGAAACGTTTACCGGCTCGCGGTCTATTTCGCGGCATCAAGGTCAGCTAACGGGAAGCTTCCCGATTCGCGAAGCGGGAACGAAGAAAAAAAAATATTTAAAAAAAAAATTATTCATAAACATATAAAATATATTTTTGGATTTAAAGAAGAATACATTTTACAGCTACAGATATTAGCTGTTAAAAAACCAATGAAATTCACTGAAAAAACCATAGGTTATAGACCATATATAGTTAGGAATTAGCATTTACAAAACCTTGAAAATTCACTGAAAAAAACATAGGTTATAGACCATATATAGTTAGGAATTAGCATTTACAAAACCTTATTTTACTCACACAAAACCATTGAAATTCCATATATAGTTAGTTGCACTAACTATATATCGCGCATCCGCAATCCACTGCTGATGATGTCACATATTACATCATTCATGACATGGTCAGTGACATCACTGATGACATCACTGATGACATCTCAAATGACATCACTGATGACATCTCATTTGACATCAATGACCACATCACTGATGATATCATTCATGTGACAATACAATGCATCTCCTCACATTTTAATATAACCTCTGTTACAACCAGTGTTAAATACAGAGTATAATTTTTGAAACCATTGACACACCAATACTAGTTACTACATACGCACTCACTGATTCCTACGTCTACACACACATTCACTCATTCATCCATACAATCATTCATACATACAATCACTCATCTTTACAACACTATCATATGCACTCATACACCTATACAGACATTTACACTCTGTTGCTCATCCATGGAGTTACTCACACACCTAGTCAGTCATGCAAAGAATCAATCATACCTCCATTTTCTAATCTATACAGTTAAACATAGAGCACCTTACATTTTCAAACATATACTAGCACATACTTACTCTCTTATACAATCACTGATACAAGTACACATTGATCTGCACAGAGTCACACACCTCCCAACCAGCCACACACACACTCAGTCTCCCATACAAATACTTGGCCAACCAATCAATAACCCATATAGCCACTCATATAGCTACTGATCAACACATGCAGCAGCTTGCACAACAACAGACATACTGATGCAAACTTTCACACAGTTTAGTCACTAACCTATGCATTCAGTAGGACGCATTTAATCACTCACTCATACAGTCAACCACGCACCTACTAAAACCTTCATTCAGACACTTATACATCTACTCATTCTTCAATATGTAAAACATATTTGAACTTTACAGAAACATACAGTCACTGGATGTTGTCATCAGTGATGTCATTTGATGTCATCAGTGATGTCATCAGTGATGTCACTGACCATGTCATGAATGATGTAATATGTGACATCATCAGCAGTGGATTGCGGATGCGCGATATATAGTTAGTGCAACTAACTATATATGGAATTTCAATGGTTTTGTGTGAGTAAAATAAGGTTTTGTAAATGCTAATTCCTAACTATATATGGTCTATAACCTATGTTTTTTTCAGTGAATTTTCAAGGTTTTGTAAATGCTAATTCCTAACTATATATGGTCTATAACCTATGGTTTTTTCAGTGAATATATATATATATATATATATATATATATATATATATATATATATACGGTTGGTGAATCTTTGCAAAATGTGCAAAACTAATGGCCAGCTCCGGTCCGCTCTTATCCTGAAAGTCTCACGGTGATTCGTCAAGTGGGGCCGAGAAAAAAGGGAGGTTCCAAAACGTGTTTTCCCCATGCAATTTTCCATAGGAACCATTCATCGCGGCTACAGCCAGAACTGCTGAATGGAATGACACCAAATTTGGCAAAGTGGTAGTCCTTAGGTCTGACTCATGCCTTTTGCTTAAATGGTGTAAATCCGTTCAGTAGTTACTGAGAAAATGACATTTAAAAGTACATATAAATCTACGGCCGCGGTGGATTGGCGCATCCTGAGCGCACCCTAAGCGCACCTTTCTGATCGCGCGCTGCATGCTAATTGGCTGTCAAGTGGTTGCCAACATTCAAAACCAGGAAGTGTTGGCAGCCATTTTGTGCCTCAGTAGATGCGAGGCTTACTGGAATAAGTGTGCAAAATGTATAAAGGGAGCAGAATAGAAATACCCTGACCCTCTAGACCTGCTTAGGGGGTTCCACAAGGACTTCCAGGGCCCCCAATTTTTTTTAAAAAAATGTAAACGGCAAGGTGTGCAGATCCTGCCGTTAAAAATATATATATATATATAACAGAGTTTCTTTCATAATTAGCCCCCAGGGGGCCAAATCCCGGGGGCAAATTATTAAAATTCATGGGAGGCCTAGAGGGTCCTCCCAGCCCCAGGGAACGCCACCCCCAGGGCTACAAAATAAAAGGTTGGGGGGGCTCCAAGGCCCCCCCCAAACAACCCGGGGACCACCACACCCAGGGCTTTGTGTATTGTTAGAGGGGGGCCGTGCGGCCCCCTCCAGGAGCCTTTTTGTAGCCCTGGGGACCACCACCCCCCAGGGCCGGCTCCTGCAGTGTCCCAGGTATCCCACCCCCGGGACTCTGCTGTTTGGTATGGGAGGGCGGGAGACGAGGCTTCTGCCCTCCCATAGCAAACTTAGTTTGGATTTTGAAAGAGAAAGCAGGGAAACCTGCTCTCTCTTTCAAAATCCAAACCAGATTGCTTTTCCACACGGGGAGCTGCATGTTAGCAGCTCCCCATGTGGAAAAGCAATGCCGGATCTCGAAGGACGCGGGGAGCCGGCTGGGACTGTGGGGGCATTGGTACTCCTCCTACGGTCCCCAATGTTTTATATAAGCCCCGGGGATGGGGTGCCTGGGGATAATAGAAATTAGTGATAGGGGCTATTTTTTTTACGGTATAATTAGGAATCACGCACCAAGCAAGGTGCTCAGCGCGGCCCCCTGGTGTGCACACGCTGGATGCATGACTCCTAAGGTGTAGGGTGAGCAACTCCAGCGTGTTTGGTGCACAACTCCAAGCAATAAAACATATATATTTCTCATATGTACATCAAGCTTTTGTGTTTAGTTCTTGGGTGGCTCTAAAAAGAGCCCTTGTGATTATTGGGAGATTTTGGTACCTACAAGTAAGTACCTTTGCAGAGTCTAAAGTTCGAGAGGAAGACTCTGTTACCCTCATCTGTAACATGTACACCATCTCTGCTATAGATGACATCCATATTGGAACACAGATTGTTGTGGTAAATGGACCCCATCTTATAATCTCAGAGAAAAGCAGAAACAGATTTATTGACATGTTTTCTAGCTTTCTCAATCTTTCTCAAATTTGATTGGACCAGTTCTATTTCTGCCCTTGGCATATGTTAGAATAGACAAAGGCAGTTTGGGGAAAAAGTGACATCAATTCTGTAAAGGTGTCCTTTATAAGCATTTCCAGACCTACCCCAGTCAAAGTGTCTAGGTCATTGCCACCACAGTGCACAATTATGAGGTCAGGGTGTTGGAGATGCAAAAAGTATTTAACCAATGGCATCAATTGCTGCCACTTTAACCCCTTCTGTCCAATCCATTTAATGTCTACATTTGGCAAAGCTAGGTCTTTGTCGATGCCTCTGTTTTCTGCATAACTTTGGCTCCAGAAAATATATAGATGTGTCCCTCAATCCACACTAAAAGCATCTTGAAGGGAAGTCTGGATGCACTCAGATGGTCTCTGTATGTGAAATGGCAATTTGAGAAGTGAGATTTTTCTAAGATGATGGATAAGATGCAGTTTTGAAAGAAGAAAAGAAATGATTGGCTGTTTGAGATCATTCTAGTCTGAAAAGTAGGTTGCATGTTTATATTTTTTAAAAGCATGTTCCTTATTGGTTAAGAAAAAGTATTTGAAAGGAACATTACATAGGACAAGCTGATATTTCGAAAAGTCAAGCACACTTGGGGATCGATTCCAATTCAAGAAAAACCACACCGAACAGTTGTACGGAGCGCTTTTCCCATACGAATCGTACCCTGCAACATCCCCCGTACGTACGACGAAGTACGATTCGTACCAGGAGCTGGACTCCGTACGAATTGTACAGAGACCGTACAAATCAAACCCCCGTAAGAATCTCCATCGGAACCCGCTGTACGCGACATCCGTACGGTTCGCGGCTGGTTTCTCCGACCCAGCAAGTACGATTTGTGTCGGGTATGCACCATACAACGCTTTTTTTTACGGGAGCCGAAAACGTCCAGAGAAGCAGAGTTCGCCTCGAAACAGATACGGAATGCCCCCCCCGGATACGGTGCGTACACCCCATGATCGCAGGGGTACGGGCGTACCCCTGCGATCATGGGGTGTACGCACCGTACTCTGCGATCATGGGGTGTATGCACCATACCCCATGTTCGCTGGGTATATGGTGCGTACACGCTGCGATGGCGGGGTACGGTGCGTACACCCCATGATCGCAGGGGTACACAACATACCCCTGCGGTACACAACATACCCCTGCGATCATGGGGTGTACGGACCGTACGGTGTGTATGTGATTGTGTGCTTTTCTGTACAAATCGACCTTACCTGACGTGGACCGTACAAATCGCGTCCTCATACCCCGGTTCGGATCGTACTCGTCGGGTTGTAAGGCATGTTTACGATTCGTACGGAGAGGGCTCCGGATACGAATCGTACGGACGATTTTTTTCCAGGATCGGAATCGACCCCTTGATGTTTGGATTAGCAACTTGTGACCTATGAGTTTAGTTGAGTGTTCCATTAAGTGTTTTTATGGTAACAGGCAGTGAGCAGATTGGTGGTAGGGTTCAAATTAATGTAATTTGGAAAGGGCTGAAATTTGTAACAAATGGAAATGTGTGTTAGCTTTTGAATTAATGTGGGAAGCAATGTGATTTGATATTTACATGTATACGTGTGCAGAAAATCTGTTGTGTGACTTACATACTTCTTAATCTACAAATCAATTTGAAAGGTGAGTTATTAATTTGTGAGAGTTTCTATGTGGTGTGTCTGTTTTTAATAGGATTAATGTGTTTCTCTTGGTAAAGTCCAGTGAGTAATTTTGCTTCTCTAGAATCACTTTGTGAGACTGTGTTCTAAAATATGTGGAATGTGTGCAGTCATGTCATCTGTTCCAGACTAGTAAATGTTTTTGCTAAAGTGCAAGGGATACTGTTATTTGTCTAGAATCACACTGTGAGTCAGTGTGCCTTTGGGAAAATTGTGAGAGAAGCATTAGGTTTATTGATGTGTTTACAGACACATAAGTGCTTAAAAACCTTTCTTGTTGTTAAGTTTTGGTAGAATTAGAAAATAGACATTGCTCAGTATTTGAAAAATGAGTTAGGCTTTAACACTGAAATGCAGTAATGAAATATGTGGAATGTGTGCTGTCACCTTAGTTTTTGGAGATCAGTCAATGTGTTTTGCTAAAGTCCAAGGGATAGTCTTGGTTGTCTAGAATCACACTGTGAGTCTGTGTACATTTGGGTACTGTTGTGAGAGAAGCCTGTGGGTATTTCATGTGCTTGCAGATATATAACTGGTTAAAAATGTATACTGTTGCCAAGTTTTGGTAGAATTTGAAAGCAGTCATTACTTATGTATTTGCAAAATGAGTAAGGCTTCCACAGTACAGTGGATTTCTAAAATATGTGGAATGTGTGCAGTCATGTCATCTGTTCCAGACTAGTAAATGTTTGTTGCTAAAGTGCAAGGGATACTGTTATTTGTCTAGAATCACACTGTGAGTCGGTGTGCATTTGGGAAAACTGTGTGAGAAGCATTTGGTTGCATGATGTGTTTGCAGAAACATAAGTGCCTAAAAACCTTTCTTGTTGTTAAGTGTTGGTAGAATTAGAAAATAGACATTGCTTATGTATTTGGAAAATTAGTTAGGCTTTAACACTGAAATGCAGTAATGAAATATGTGGAATGTGTGCTGTTACTAACCCTGGGCGTAGTATGCGTAGTGGGGCTACGCGAAGCTACGCAAAGTGTGTGAGAAACTACGCCCACCTGCGCACTTCGCGTAGCCCCATTATGTGCCGCCTGCCCCCCTCCCCTACATACTTAATTTTTGTAAATGCTCAAAGAAAAGTAAATAAAAGGCACTTACTTTGTCCGCTGCGCCCCGGGGCTCCATCGGCTCGTTGACGCCGCCATCTTGGATACCAATGCGCATGCGCGGCCGCCCGCGCATGTGAATTGGTATCCAAGACGGCGGCGTGAAGGATCAGAGGGAGCCCCGGGACTCAGCGGACAAGGTAAGTGCCTTTTATTTACTTTTCTTTGAGCATTTACAAAAATTAGGTATGTAGAGGAGGGCGGGAGGGAGGCAGGTGGCGGGCAAATTCGCTACGCCCACGGAGTGGGCGTAGGGTTGCCTGCTACGCCTACCTTGCAAAGGGTGAAGTAGGCAACACTACGAAGTCCTTCGCCCAGGGTTAGTTGTCACCTTAGTTTTTGTAGATCAGTCAATGTGTTTTGATAAAGTCCAAGGGATAGTCTTAGTTGTCTAGAATCACACTGTGAGTCTGTGTATATTTGGGAACTGTTGTGAGAAAAGCCTGTGGGTACTTCATGTGCTTGCAGATATATAACTGGTTAAAAACGTATCATATTGCCAAGTTTTGGTAGAATTTGAGAGCAGTCATTGCTTATGTATTTGCAAAATGAGTAAGGCTTCCACAGTACATTGCATTTCTAAAATATGTGGAATGTGTTCAGTCATCTTACCTCTTACAGACTCTCAGATTCTTAGAGTACTGTAATCATTCAGTCAGTATGCATGTACTCATGCAGTGAGCCAGGCATTAGGGCACGGAGTGCTTCAAACTCTTATAGAGTATGCATGTGGAGTCTAACCACCTTCACACTTGTGTTTCAGGCCTACAATTGCCCAGTCAGTATCCATACACTCCAGCAAACACCCTGTGAGTGCTCTTGCAATCCCATAGTGACTCTTTCAGTATAATGTACTCATCCTTTCACTAAAGTAAAACTCAATCAATTATGAATTCACCCATTGTCTCTCCTTATCGTACTGTAATCATTCTGTCAGTATGCATGTACTCATGCAGTGAGCCAGAATTTAGCGCACAGAGTGCTTCACAGTCCTATACACTATGCATGTAGTAGTCTATCCACTTTCAGACTTGTGTTTGAGGCCTACAATTTATCAGTTAGTATCCATACACTCCAGCAAACACCCTGTGAGTGCTCTTGCAATACCATAGTGACTCTTTCAGCACCATGTACTAATCCTTTCACTAAAGTAAAACTCAATCAATTATGAATTCACCCAGTGTCTCTTCTTAGAGTATTGTAATCATTCAGTTAGTATGCATGTACTCATGCAGTGAGCCAGGCTTTAGGGCACGGAGTGCTTCAAACTCCTATGCACTATGGATGTAGTGGTCTAACCACCTTCACACTTGTGTTTCAGGCCTGCAATACCCCAGTCAGTATCCATACACTCCATCAAACACCCTGTGAGTGTTCTTGCGATCCCATAGTGACTCTTTCAGTACCATGTACTAATACATTCACTAAAGTAAAACTCAATCAATTATGAATTCGCCCAGTGTCTCTTCTTAGAGTATTATAATCATTCATTCAGTTAGTATGCATGTACTCATGCAGTGAGCCAGGCTTTAGGGCACGGAGTGCTTCAAACTTCTATGCACTATGCATGTAGTAGTCTAACCACCTTCACACTTGTATTTAAGGTGTTCATTTCATCAGTCAGTATCTACATAGAATGTGTTCGGATAGTAATAGAAAAGTATAATTTATCAAGTTATTAATATATATTTATTTATGTTTATTTTTTTCAGATATTGTTTATCATCATGAAAATAAAGTTATCATGCCTGAAAAATCCAGAAAGAGAAAAGGAGAGCAAAAGGACAGTTACTTGAAGAAAACTCAAAAACAAGTATTTGATGCGCAACATAATGTGACTAAAAAGAGAAAATGTTCTGGTAAGACCACTAAGAAATTTAATAAAAATCTTACTAGACCCAGAAAGAATATTCAGAATGTTGAAACCACTGAAAATGTTCCAACCACAAAAAAAGGCAAAAATATAGGAAAGGAAAAAAAAAACAGAAGCGAAAATCAGTATAAAATTACTAAATGAAAAGGAATGGGGGGGAATGGAAACACAGTTCAAGTTCAGAGCCTTTCTTGAATGAAGAGAGTTATTTTCAGACCACTGGTTTTTTGCATGCAGTTGACACCAGTGGTCGAGCTCAGGAGGTTAGAAATGGTTGTCCAAATGAGAAAGAGAAGATGGTTTCCAGAAATGCAGAAGAAGTGATAGCTGATGAAGTTCTAGGCAGATGTCCTAAAGCCACTGTGTACACTTGGGATTGCAGTAGTATTTGTACAACAAGAATCTATTGATCTATTACACAATTCCTTACAAACATATACTAAAAAAGTGTTAAACAAAAGATTAAGATGTTGCAAGGACTAGACCCTTGCAGAGTAAGAAAAAATACTGGATTGCAAGGTCATTCTCTGGCTTGTCTCTCTAGGAAAGTATGTCAAAGTGTTTTTCACCATTTCAGGATGTTGGCAGTATTTCATACTCAAATGCAGGAGTTAGTCAGAAGATTGTATTATGCAAAAAGTCCAGCACTAAAGTTAAATGAGTTAAATAATGCTCTTTTGCGTAGGTCAGTATCACTTGTGCAGAAGAAGATTTGTGATGAAATTGAGTTGTGTTACTTTGGTCCTGAACAAAAGAGTGCAGAAACTGAGACATTACTAGAAAAAATGTTGAAGACAATGTGGAACATACTATTACACAAAATGTTGATGATCAAATTACAAAGTTTAAGTGATTTCAGGTTCAAGGCCACATTTTTCTTGCATTTGTTGTCTGCAAACTCACTATAAAAATCAAACTAGGAGTATTGATCTGTATTTAAAAAGTGAAAGAGAAAACAAAATTATGTGGAAGGAGTTTGCAACTTATTTGTTGGTAGAAAATTGTTTTGATTTGGGTTCTGAGCAGCGTATTTGTAAATTCTGCTATAACAAATTAGATGAGACTAAAATGCCCGCTAGAGCTGTCCATAATAATTTAAAGTTGGTTGCTATTCCTCCAGAACTGATAGATTTAAATACCTATGCGTCTATTATCATTCAATGTGTGCACCCATTTCAGGCTATTATTCGTATGGAGCCTAAAACAGGTACATTGCATCCTTCAGATTTGCAAAGAGGATTAAAAGTAACAGTTGTGTATTTACTGTTAGATTTAAAGAAAAATATTGAAACTATTGTTTAGAGAGTGTAGAAAGTGAACCAGTAGTTATTCTAGTTACTGGTGTGCCTACTAAGAGTAAGACAATCTGGCAGGAGTTAGTGGATGTTAGAAAAGTACAGAAGGCAACTTTTTATTTGATAAAAAACGATAGGTACTATAAAAATGTTTATATGGGAAAAGATGAAATACTTTTAGCAGAAGATATTGAAGTGTCAAATGGACAAATTGAAAAAGTGGACATGTCAAGATGTGAAGAAGTCTATGAACATTACAGTGTACATCCACTTCATTGAAAAGAAGTGATGGGGAACACTATTGAGTTGTTTCAAATGAAAAAAGCAAAGGGAAGTCCGATGAGTGTATGGGAAGAGAGCTTGGAAGCTCATTGTTTTCCGCAGTTGTTTCCAACAGGAAAAGGTGGACGATATGATGAACGTCCTGTGCGGATTCCTGCATCTGAATATCGGACAACAAGATTATATGAGGAAGATCCAAGATTTCAACAATGTATCCCTTATATATTTCATCTTTTGTTTGAAAGTGACTTGTCTGGACTTTCATGCAGTTAATCACATTTTGAAAACAGGAGACATCTGCAAAATGTATCTGCAAAGGAATTTATGGATAAAGTGCATCAGTGAGATGATCATTTAGAATCTCAGCTGATTAATCTGATGGCATGTCAGCGTGGCACTGATGAAGATTGGTACCGTCGTCATGGAGTACTTAAATCTATGCTAAGGAACTTAGGGACCCCTACATGGTTTCCCACCCTAAGCTGTGTTGAGTATGCTTGGGATGATTTACTTGAATTCCTTCGAGAGGCAAATTCCAATATAAAAAATATTGAATACAAGAAACATGGAGAATTGTGCTCTTTGGATCCTGTTAATGTATGCAGGTATAGATTTGCACCTATGATGTCTTTTATCTGTAATAAAAAAAAATCCTCCTCTTGGAGAAGTTGTGGATTTCTTTTGGAGAAAGGAGTTTCAAGCAAGAGGTGATACTCATATACATATGATGTTATGGATCAAGGACGCGACCCAAATTTGGAACAGATTCAGATGATACTGTTTTGTCTTTTATTGAAGAATATGCCACATGTGCTGTACCCAAAAGCACAGGAGAAAACAACTTAAGACAACAAGTCTTATGATTCCAAAGCCATCAATGTGGAAAATACTGCAGACGGAAGTCTAGTAATATCCAAAGGAAGAGTTAACAGTTTTATGTCGGCTATGCGACCATCACAAGAAAGTCTCCAACAAATACTTAAAATTTAAGAAGAAGCGAAGAGTCAAAATACATAAATGACTGCAATCCAGTTATTCTATCCATGCGAAATGCTAACATGGATATTCAGTACATTGTGGACAATTCCATTACTGTTGCTCGATATGTAACATCCTAGTGTGGCTCAATGGTTAGAGCGGCAGACCCTGATGCAGAGGTCTAGCCTGGGACCAGGGTTCAATTCCCCGCCTCGGCGGGTCTTGGGCTCAAAATTCCATGGACCTGATAATTCTCACCTCGGTGCCTATTCCAATCATGGATTGCAACTCTGGGCAATAGCTTGCTTAATCTCCACAACAGCCCCCACAACGCTAAGGATGCCTGGCCTCCACCTTGGGGGTGCCCAGGAGTGGACACCTCACAGGGAAAGCCAGGATGGGTTCCACAGCGGTATTCATACAAGCGCCTTGAGACCCTTGCGGGTGAGTAGTGCGCTATACAAGTATCAATTTTACAATGTACATTACAAAATCAGAAAAGACGGAATTGAAAGAAATGTGGGAAGAGATTTCTCACAAGAAAAGTCAAAGTAAGAAATTATACAGTTTCAGTCTGAAGATGTTATCCCATCGGGAAATTGGAGCATATGAATGCTCAGATCGGTTATCATCTGCAAGTCTTTACTCCAAATCTAGAAGAATAATTTGGGTGAGTCTAGGTCTTGCAGCAATGCGAAATCGGGTACTGACATCTGTACAAGAAATTGAATATTTAGCAGAAAAAGATCCAGAAAGTACGGATATTTTGAAAACTAATATGTTGGATACATATTACCGAAACAGAAGTCATCATCTTGAGAACATGTGTCTCTATGAAGTGCAGCAAAACTACACTTTTAAACGGAACACTACAGAGAACATCAATGATGGAAAATATGGTGTGGTTGGTTCTGAAGGATGTTTGGTGAAACAAACAAAAGGAAATTTGATTAATCACAGGAAGCTGAGTTGTGACACTGCTAATAAAAGGGAATTTTACTATTTAGCTCTTTTGTAACTGTTCAAACCATAGCATTCAGAGTTAGAATTACTTGGAGAATTCCAGAGCTATGAAGATTCCTTTAATGCTTGTAAAGATACCATAAAATGAACTGTTTTTGCAAATTATGTGAACATGTTGAACAATTAAATTGATCCAGAAGCTATGATTGCTGCTGAGATTGCTAAAGACAGTACTCAAGACAGTCAAAGTTCTTCTGCGCTGAGTCAAGATCCAGTGGGACAACCAATTGTTGAAAATGAAGCAGCAATCGCCATGAATGAGGTGGAAACAGCAATGCATCAAGCTCAAGAAGATGTAACAGACCTAGAAAACTTGGAAGAACAGCTAAACGTTTGAACAGAAACAAATATATCAGCAAGTGAGACAACAGATTGACTATTGTATTCTTCATGAAAAGAAAGAATGCACATGCACATCATTTCAACCTATCCAAATCTATGTGAGTGGTAAAGCTGGAACAGGAAAAGTTTCTTAATTAAAGTAATCACCATTTATCTACAGAAAACAACTGAGTCACATTTGTCTTGTGTTGTAACTGCTCCAACTGGGTTGGCAGCACACAACATTAAAGGAATTACATTACATCGTTTACTGATGCTACCTGTGGAGCAGGAAAACAAATTGGAATATCACAAGCTATCTGGAGAAGCTTGTTGTGAAGTTTCAAGAGTGCTGAAGAAAATGAAACTTCTGATTATTGATGAGGTAAGCATGGTCTCAAACTTAAAGCTTGCTTTTGTGCATTTAGGAATGCAGCAAATTCTTAAAGTATGAGTATGACGTGTTATTTGGAGGAAAACATGTCATAGTCTTCAGAGATCTATTGAAACTTACTCCCGTAAAAGGAAACCACTTGCGCATGAAGGCACCAGAAAGTCTCTGGGTAGTGTTGGAAAACGTTAACATTTGGTCATTTTTTGAATACAAAGAACTCATTACAAATATGCGACAAGCAAATGATGTTGATTATGGAAGTATTTTTCAAGATATAAGAATTGGAGTACTGACAGAACATGGCAAACTAGCTTTGCAGAGTCGGTTACTTTCCAATTTGTTCCCAAATGAAAATATAGTTTCTGAGAAAATATACATGAAAATTGCAGAAAACAAATCTATAATCTGCTTAATGCCAACACTGCGTGAGTTTTCTATATTCAACGAACAACTTTTGAAACTGGAAAATGAAGAAATATTAAAAATGGAAGCCATCGATAAAATAGAGCATGAAGGAACCACTATTATTTTGACAGAAAAATTGAAGACAAAATTGGATTCTTTAGAAAAATCAATATCTAAAAAAGCTGGTTTAGAAAAGAATCTATATGCATGTAGAAACTGTCGGGTAATTTTAAGGCGTAATTTGGATGTAGAAAAAGGTTTAGTTAATGGAGCAATGGGCAAAGTTGTGGATTTTATTAACTATTCAAATAAAGATAGTATTGAATTTAAAAAAATTTAATTTGATCAGTTTGAAGGAGTGAAACAAATTGGTATTGTTCAGTTAGTTTTTTGCTTGTTAAAGATTTATATGTCCGTAGAAAACAGTTTCCAGTTTCTCTGGCATATGCAGTGACTATTCATAAATCTCAAGGTTTAAGTGTAGACAGTGCTTTGGTGAACATTGGAGGTACTGTGTTTAAAGAGGGTATGGCATATGTTGCTTTGTCGCAAGTCAGAACTTTATCTGGTTTGTTTTTGATTGATTTTGATGACACAAAGTTTACTGCAGATGCAAACTGTGTAAAAGAGTATAATAGGTTAAGAAGAACGTATGCTCCCAATTTAGGTCAATATCCTATATTTGAAAAACGTGCAGTAGTTCGAAAAATAAGGTATGAGAATATCTGTAGTGAAGGTATAGAGAAGGAAAAAAACAAGAAAATGTTTCATTGCAAGCAAATTGAAAAAGGACACTGTTGAAGAGATTGCTGGTTATCAGTTTGAAAACAGTTCAGGTGTCTACTTCTAATCTAATGTAGTGGTCAATGTTGTTTTTTTTCTTGAAGGTTTGCAACAGCAAATTATGGAGAATCGGGAAAAAAGATTTTGTTACTTGTTACATTCCACTTATGAAAAATTGAGAACTGATACAAGTAAAATACAAAGTGTTTGTGATGTTCATTAACTTTTGGATGTATGTTCTGGTTCTACACAATTTACGCAGAATATCCAACAAGATGCCCAGGAATTTCTAATGTATATTCTTACCGTATTGGAAAATGAAGGTGTAGAAATTGAAAATCTTTTTGGGCTTTGTAATAAATGGGAACATCATTGTGAAAATTGTATGTATACAAGTAGCACTAACATAGACACGGAAAGATATCCATATTTGACATTACCGGACTGTAAATCAGTGCCTTTCAATAAACTAGTTAAAGCAGCAAATCAAAACATGGAGTGTAGCCAATGCAAATCAGAAACATTGTCAACATTATTTATAGAAAGATATGGACAAAACATGATTTTGAGGTTGCAACGTTGTACAACTGTTGGGAGAAACTTGGACACTTTAATAAAACATTTTGTAGCAACTCAACTATCAATATCAGGAAGGGCTTTTGTAGCAGTAGCAATAATTTTCCATGATGGTCCTTCCACAACATCTGGACGTTATACTGCCTATCTAAAATGTGAAAAACGCTGGACACTTTATAATGATGCTCAGTTGGTTTCCAAACAACATTTGCCTAGCGAATTACCAAATTCCTACCTAATATTTTTAAAGCCAAAGTTTTAGCAAGATAATTCAGCCTCTGAGGAATGTATTATTATGATTTAATAGGATTACTATTGGACAATTTAAATAAAAAAGGATTGCAATAATACCATTTGGCTTCAAGGAAATGTATATGTTTGAGTTACGGTCTTTTTCTTGCACATTGTCTCGGCGTATTGTTTTAAGCAACAACATTTACAGTGTTTATAAATTTAAGTTATAAAATTTTCTTAGCGGTAAGCATTTTATATATGTGTGATTTGTATTACATGGTATTTTTTGAGGATGGATTCTTGTTTTTTTAAAAACAATTATATTGATTGTTTTTTTTGCCCTCTCTTATGTGATGAGTGCGATTAAAATCACTGTTTCTAGTGAAATTCAATATATTCTGAGAACAGCACAAAAGTCAAAGAAAATAGTATGTAAAATGTTAAAATTATACTGTGCTGTTAAAAATATATTATTATATATTATAACTAATCTTTATTTTCTTTCACAGATCCTAATTCTAAAATATGCAATTTACCACAATTTAGATTATACAAAACAACTGAATAAAATGTGTACCGTTTTTTAGGTGTATTACTGTTGAGGTAAGTTTAAGTAAGTATTAAAATGCACAATGGCGTGTATTTGCACACAGTTGAAAAAAGGGGAGATGGATGGAGTAGATATGTGCCAGAGAATTCAATTGCAGACAGATATCAAATAGGACACAGCTTCAAAGCATCTGTCTGAAACACACATGGTATGGTATTCCATAGAGATATATGGTGGACTAGTAGGGCCCAGGGAATTTCAGGATTAACAGAGATAACATTCCTTAACTTAAAACACATCACTGAGTGTGTTTGCACATGTCAAATCAGGCCTCATCCCTTCCCTTCAGTAATCTATAAACAAGTCCTATAAGTTTGCCAAAACATAATTACTTATAATTTTATCTTGTTCTCTGTTTGCAGTACTGACATTTTTCTACTTATTACTCATATAAGAATTGGCCTAGCCATTAACCCTAATACAAATTAATTTCTTTATATACTATGCATGTACATCGTACTTATAGTGCAAGACACTGTTTCATATTTACAAAGAGAGGAAAAGGCAGTCTGTGTACCTTTTCTTCTCCATGTAAATACAAACTTATTATACATACCACTTTGCGTTGAAAGGGTGTTCTATGGGTGTTGCTGTGCGTGTTTGCACAGAACACTCATAGAACAAGACACATCTCCAGATTTATCATATATCATAAATCTGGACATGTGTGTGAATGCTGCAGCGTCCTCCAATTGCTGTAGCACGGCACAAGGAGAATTATTTTCATTTCTACTCATTTTTTCTCTTTAAAATGTATGTTAAAATGTACAGTATACACTGAAGGAGAAAAGTGCCTTCACAAATAGTTTTTGTGCAGAAAGGTGTGTCTTTTTGCACAAAAACAAACTCAACACGACACAGATATCCCTGCACCATGGTGCAAGGGTGCCTGTGTCACCACATGGCTGCAGTTTAAGCAGCAGTGCAGAGGGAAGCACAGACTTTCAACATATTTATGTACATATGTTACATCCCTGTGCTTCGGAAGTACCACAGCACGCTGTAGCTAAAGATTTTACAGTGACATGCTGCAGCATTACCTTATAGTTCTGCACTTATACATTCACCATACACCACAAATGCATTCTTTTAGTCAATTATCCACTAGACATACATTCATTTAAACTTTCACAAAGTAGCATACAAATTTAGCTCTTTATTTAACCAGAGTAGTTAGTTCTGAAAATAACTTTTTATTTCTTTTTGTAGCTTTATATATATTTTTTAATTTTTTTAATGATTTTTTGTTTTTTTTTGTTTTTTTAAACAGGAAGAAAAAGTCAACAGGAGAAACAAAAACAAAAACATTGAGGGAAAAAACAACTAGCATCGATGGTTATCGATGGTGATACAAACAAGGTCCACTGACTGCTCCCCATAACAAATTAAACGATTGCATTGCATGTAATGCATTTTCACTTTCCCAAATTGGGGATGTATCTCTGGTGCCGATGTTGATGGTAATGCCCCAGAGGTACTAGGTTTTGCCGGTGGTGCAGGAGCATTTCGACGCAGTCTTTTGCACTCCGCGTGTGCATAATTTACAGGATGCAGCGAATGTAGGTGTTTCCTCATGCTAGCAGTGCCACCGGAGTATTTCTTGTTTGGATCTTCTCTGGAGACCACTGCCTTGCAAATCTTGCACATCACCTTTGTGGCATTTACTTTCTTTTGCCCCTCCGGTAAAGTAAAACATTTCCAAACAATGGATGTATATCTTTCAGGAGGGGGAGGTTCTGGGAGAAATTCTTCTACCCCAGAATGATCAGACTCAGAAGATTTTACCTCTGGTGTAGACATTTTTGTCTCCAAGAACCAAATTGAGGTGTCCAATGAAAAAAAATGTGATGTTCTTCTGAAGACAGGTCTTCTCTCAAGGAAGGTCTAAGAAGAGTGATTGAAATGGGTGGGGCTTTTCAATAGTTAGAATAGGAAGTGTTATGAACCATTCAAATCTCTTTTTTTCTGGTCACATGGGGTCCGCGTAGGGTGTACGCACGCAGCTCGCACCCAGCGCGCCTTCGCGAAATTGCATTTAATATAATTTAACTTTATAAAAGTTAAAGAATGTTATTTTTATGATTAGCTTAGATAATGTCTTGCCTTAATATTTATATTAAATACAAATATATATCTTTTAGACATTAAAACATTTAGCTGGAATCGCGCACCCACCACGTCCAACACGCATATGACGTCACGCGCAACTGCGTGACCGCCGCGTAGCGTAATTCGTGCATGTCGCGTATGCGCCACAAGTTGCGTACCAGTCGTATAGCAATCGCGTAGGAAAACTCGTATCCGTCACACACCCTACGCGGATCCCACACAACAATCTTAAAATGGTGACTAGGTTCCACGCAGTGATCGAGAAAGGTGCGCTTTGGGTGCACGACTCCCAAAAGAATTGAAAAAAAAACAATAAAGAAAATAATATAAATGTATTTAAAGGAATATAAAATAATAAAAAAATATATTTTTAAATAATATATACATTTTTGTTAAATATGTGTAATGTAATTTAAAAAATAACATATCTAAAAATAAATAGATTAAAAAATGTAGTATACGAAAATGAAAAAAAAATATAACAATAAATACATTTAAAAATGATCATTGAAAAAACCTTTGAAATTCACTGAAAATACCATAGATTTGAGGCATGTTATATTTAGGAATTATTATTTAAAAAACCTTCGAAATTCACTGAAAAAAACATAGGTTTCAGACATGTTATAGTTAGGGATTAGCATTTAAAAAACCTTAGAAATTCACTGAAAAAAACGTAGGTTTTAGGGATGTTATAGTTCGCTGGACATTTCACTCATACAAAACCATTGCAATTCCTCCATTATAGTTAGTTGTACTAACTATAACTCGCGCACCCGCAATCCACTGCTGATGATGTCACATATTACATCATTCATGAAATGGTCAGTGACATACCTAATGACATCTCAAATGACATTACGGATGACATCACTGATGACATCATCCACGTGACAATGAGATTCACCTCATCATACACTAGCATAAGCTTTCATCACTCACTATAAAATATAAACTACCATTTTTGAAACCATTGACACACCAACACAAGTTTCTAAAAACCCTGATTTGTACATCTACATTTGATTTGTACATCTACACACACATCTAAACACTTACCTATACATTCACTCATACATGCTGACAAAGATCAATAGAACAATATTAAACCTACTTATACACCTATATCAACATTACACAGCAGCACATATTCTACTCACTTATGCAGTCATCCGACTCACTTATGTAAACAATTGATCATACATACATTTACTCAGCTAAACACTTATACAAACATAAATTTATTTATTGCTATAGAAAGAAACTCATACTTAGTGTGCTATAAAATCACTATGATAAGTATAAGTATTCATTTTTCCATACAGTTATTCTGACAACCACTAATTCTTATATATACTTATTTATATACACCAACTGTCACATACAGTGCCTTTTATATTTCAACATTGTTGCACGTGTATTATTAAGAAATATATTTACTCATAAACACACCCATAAATAGATTCACTCACCCAAACAACTGTTTCCACATGCAGTCTTAACATCATATACCTACTAAAACAACTATTTACACATCCCACCCAACCGCACACATATTCACTCTCCCATATAACCTCAATTAGCTAATTAAAAATTAATATAGAGGTTCACATAGGTAGTAACCATCTTATGCATTAGTTTACACAACAAGAGACAAAGTGATACAGATATTCAGACAGTTTAATCACTATCCCATATGTTTAATGATAAACTTTACATTAAGCACTTACACAGTCAATCACAGTGCTACTAAATTTGCCATCTACACTCTTATACATCCACTCAGTCTTCAATACAGATTCATATATATATAATACTTATTTAAATATCAAACCAAACCACATTCACTGGATGATGTCATCAGTGAAGTCATGAATGATGTAATATGTGACATCATCGGCAGTGGATTGCGGGCGCACGAGTTATAGTTAGTACAGCTAACTATAACACCTCTAAAAGCTATGTTTTTTTCAGTGAAAATAAATAAATATATATATATGTATATACTAGCAGCCCGCCCCAGCGTTGCCCGGGGCAGAAGGGGGCTGGGGGCAGCAATTCAGGCGTGCGGCAGCGTTGCCCGGGGCAGAAGGGGGCTCGGGGCAGCATTTCAGGCTTGCGTGCACCCATGGCTTCCGCCCGTCCCTCGTTTGCCACCCGCGGCTCTTGGATGGTTCACTTACCGCGGCTCTTGGATGGTTCACTTACCTTACTCGCCGCACCTCCTCGCGCTGCTGATTTAACGGCTCCACTGTTCCTCCGCTTCTTGCTGGTCATTACCGCTTGTCCGCCGCTCACCGCTCACCCCGCCTATCCGCAGCTCCTCCCCGCCATCATGTCCTCCGCTCTTCCTGTTGCTCCTGAACACCGCTCCTACCTGCGCTCCCGATGTCATGACGCAGACGTCGTGGCCGGCACTTCTTTCAGGGGACTACTTTGTTTTTAAAGTACATTTTTTTAATTTACATTTTTTTTTATTTTATGTAGCCTATGTCCATCTACACACCCTGACAATTTCAAGGATGTATCGGGTGTGTGGATTGGCGCTGTGGTTCCCGAGTTTACCTGGCTCAAAGGGTTGTGTTCTCTCTTTATAATAGTAGTATATATATATATATATATATATATTCACTGAAAAAACCATAGGTTATAGACCATATATAGTTAGGAATTAGCATTTAAAAAACCTTATTTTACTCACACAAAACCATTGAAATTCCATATATAGTTAGTTGTACTAACTATATATCGCGCACCCGCAATCCACTGCTGATGATGTCACATATTACATCATTCATGACATGGTCAGTGACATCACTGATGACATCACTGATGACATCTCAAATGACATCACTGATGACATCACTGATGACATCTCATTTGACATCATTCTTGTGCTAATACGATAAACCTCTTCAGACTCTAATATAACCTTAGATACACTCAGTGTATACAGACACTCACACACTGTCACTCATCCATGGAGTTACTCACACACCTAGTCAGTCATGCAAAGAAACAATCTCACCTCCATTTCCTCAACTATACAGTTATACACACCTTACTTATTCAAACATATACTAACACATATTTACTCTCTTATACAATCCCTGATACAAGTTCACAATGATCCATACAGCCACTCACACATTCAGTGGCTCTCATGCACAGTTATTTATATATGCCAACTCTCACATGTACTGTGTATTACATATGTACTTACTATGACATGTAGCATTGAGATATCCATTCACTCATCAATACACTCATGCACACAGTCAACCGCCCATGTAGCTGTTTCCACATGCACTCTTGAACTCATACACCTAGTGAATCAACTGCTCACACATCTATGCACAGAGTCACACACCTCCCAGCCACCCCCACACAAACTCAATCTCCCATACAAATACTTGGGCAACCAATCAATAACACATATAACCTCTCGTATAGCTAATGATCAACACATGCAGCAGTTTACATCACAACAGACATACTGATGCACATATTCAGACAGTTTAGTCACTAACCCATGCATTTAGTACGACACATTTATTCACTCACTCATACAGTCAGTCACGCACCTACTAAATCCTTCATCCAGACACTTATACATCCACTCATTCTTCAATAAATCAAACATATTTAAACTTTACAGAAACACACAGTCACTGGATGATGTCATCCGTGATGTCATCAGTGATGTCATTTGAGATGTCATCAGTGATGTCATCAGTGATGTCATTTGAGATGTTATCAGTGATGTCATTTGAGGTGTCATCAGTGATGTCATCAGTGATGTCATTTGAGATGTCAGTGTGTGAGTGTCTGTATACACTGAGTGTATCTAAGGTTATATTAGAGTCTGAAGAGGTTTATCGTATTAGCACAAGAATGAGGTCAAATGAGATGTCATCAGTGATGTCATCAGTGATGTCATTTGAGATGTCATCAGTGATGTCATCAGTGATGTCACTGACCATGTCATGAATGATGTAATAATGTACATGATCAGCAGTGGATTGCGGGTGAGCGATATATAGTTAGTACAACTAACTATATATGGAATTTCAATGGTTTTGTGTGAGTAAAAAAAAGGTTTCTTAAATGCTAATTCCTAACTATATATGGTCTATAACCTATGGTTTTTTCAGTGAATTTTCAAGGTTTTGTAAATGCTAATTCCTAACTATATATGGTCTATAACCTATGGTTTTTTCAGTGAATTTCATTGGTTTTTTAAAAGCTAATATCTATAGCTGTAAAATGTATTCTTCTTTAAATCAAAAAATATATTTTATATGTTTATTAATAATTTTTTATTATTATTTTTTTTGTTCGCTCCCGGTTCGCGAACCGGGAAGCTTCCCGTTAGCTCAATTTGGTGCCGCGACCCGGTCCGCGAACCAGTAAACGTTCCGTTTGCGCAACTGCCGCGTTAGAAATCAACATCGTGACGCGTCGCGGAAGCGTGACGTATCACGTTGTCGCGTAATGCGTCTTATGACGTGCCGCGTTAGCGCACCCGGAAGTGCTTCGGTACGCGAACTGAGCCGCGAAGCGCAGCTCCCCGGAAGCGATCCGGGGCGCGTCGCGAAAGCGCGACGTATCGCGTTGCCGCGTAATGCGTCTTATGACGTGCCGCGTTAGCGCACCCGGAAGTGCTCCGGAGCGCGAACCGAGGCACGAAGCGCAGCTCCCCGGAAGCGATCCGGGGCGCGTTCCGCAGCGCGTAACATAAGCGTAACAGGTCATGTGACTTGTTAATAAAACTTTTCATTGGTTCATTTCACTTTTGGTTTCCTAATGATGTAAGGCTAGGTCATGTGACCTAAAAATAACACTTTTCATTGGTTTAGACCTATTTTTTTTCCAAAATGATGAAAACCCCTCCTTCTTTCCTCACTCTGACTTTCATCTTTGTGAGAGGAAGACCCTTTGTGATCACTGAGCAATGGCTTCATTAGTAGCTTCAGCTGGTGCACCCCCACCACCACCACCACCTCCTCATAGGAAGAGAGGACCACCTCCACAGTTCATTACCAACACAGAGGAGGAAGAGGATGAAGAAGAGGAAGAGGAAATACAGGCACCACAGTTTTTACAAGAGGAGCCCCGGGTATCTCATCATAAAACTAGTTTCATTTGGCAGTTTTTTTCTTTTCCTGAAGGACAGAAAAAAGTTAATGCTCGATATGTGACGTGCCTGATATGTAAAGAGGACTTATCTAGAGGCACAGAAAAGAAGTATAGTTACGGCAACTATACTATGCACCGTCACATGCAGAGGTGGCATCCACTAAATTACAGCCGGGCAGAGATGCGTGACCTTCAGGACAACCCACCAACTCCTGTGGCCAGGACATCGGCACAGATATCTCTGTCAGGGCCAGAGGCACGGGAAACAGTGCCAAACATTCAGGAAAACTTTGTCCACATAAAGATGGTCTGTTTATATTGCGGTACATTACTCTCATGTGCCAATATGAGCATTAACTTAATAAACAGAGCATTTGAAAACCACAAGTGCTCTAAACGCCCCAGAAAATAAAAAAAAATGTTGCTCCTGTTGAGCCCTTTCCAATGCCTGTTTTTTGTTGTTTCCCCTCCAAAAAAAACAAAAAAAACATAAAACTGTTCAAAAAATACAAAAAAAACAAAAAATGTTCAGAAAAAAAAAAATATATAAAACAACAAAAACATTAAAAAAAAGTTCTTTTCAGAACTACCTCCCCTTTATAAAAAAATTGCTAGAATGTTTAGCTCTCTGGCAAGCTCTATTTCTTTTGGTTCACTTCCCGGTTCGCGAACCGGTACGCGAACCCAAAAAAATAAAAAAAATAAAAAGAAGAGTAAGTATAAGGGAAGTAAACAGAGAGTAATGTTAAAAGAAAGACAGCTATAGGGACTAAACCAGAGAAACTGTTTAATAGATTTATTTACCGAAGAAAAGAGGGAAGAGGATATAATTCTGAAAATCAAAATAGATAAGGAAGTGAAAGAAAAAAAGGAGAGTAGAAGAATAACAAAGAAGAGTTTGTTAGAGAATGTGAGTGAATGTTCAAAATAAGATTAAAACATGTGGAATAGCAGAGAGAAAAAACAGAAAGCAGAAAAGAATAAGTAACAGAAAAAGAATAATTGAAACAGCAAAGAAATGTAAATAACATAGGGGCATATTATCAACATAGGCGATAAAAGTTTTGCAGCTTTTATCGGCAGAAATGTGTCGCTAAAGCCGCTTTTGCGGCAGAAAACTGCCGCTAAAACCGCTTTTGCAGCAGTTTTCTGCCGATAAAAACAGCAATAATTTTATTGGCTGTGTTCATAATATGCCCCTTAGTGTCCTTCAACTACACAGAGAAAGCATAATGAACAAGTAGTGAAAGAGTGATCAGTCAAAGACACTAAGAGTAATAGAGACAGAGTGAGTGAACAAGAGTGAGGAACTATGAGAAGAGAGGGACTGAGAAAAGGAGTGGAAGGAGTAGAGTAAGTAAGTAATAGAGAAAGGAATGAGGGAAGTAGCAAAGGCAGGAAAGTGAGGGTTAAAGAAATGAATCAGTGAAACTAATAGTAGTTAAATGTGATAGAAATGTAATGAAAAGAGTACAAAACATTTACCTTATAATTGTCGTCAACTTAGTCACTTGTTATTTTTATACTTTCAATCTGTGAAACAGAGAACAAACATTTGAAAAATATTAAAACATGTATTTAAAAATTAGAAAAGACAAGGGAAAAGAATGAAGGACAAACAGTTTTTCAACAACTTTGACACTTATAGAAGCTTCTGCTTCTCGAGGCCCCCTACACAGTCCTAAAGATATACATTTTAAACTAACAGTATCTTGATGCAGATGAAGTGAGGCCTATCTTGGAACATGGTGCATCTTTTGCACTGCTGTTGTCTCACAAAAGTGACGCAATGGCAGCGCAAAAGAGGTGCACAATCATCATAAAACTGTTCCTAACATTTTAAATGATTGTTTCAGGATGGCAATAAGGTGTGTCCTATCCAGACGTTTGTTTCAGGTGAGGCCTACTCAGGGTTGCAGATGAAATTTAGGCTTGTTGAAGAGTATAGAGGACATAATACATGTGCAGGCCTACTAACGAAGTGAGTCATGCCCACTGCACTCTTGAACAAATGTCAGACCTCCTCTGTCTCCTGGAACAGGCCTAAACCTCATCTACACAATGTGATGTGTAATGTTAGGAAACACAGGTAATATAATAGAAAAACATGCAATTTTTTTTGCTCATTCCACAATCACATCACCTGTGTTTCCTTTGCTTAGGTATCTCATTGTGGAAATGTAGTCTATCATATGAAAGACTACATAAAATGTGAGCACTGTATGCAACAACTATGACACTTACAGAAGCCTCACCTTCTCCATGCCTCCTACACAGTTCTAAATGTACATCATAAATACAAACAGTACAGAATTAATTATACATGTTAAATGGTTTATTTTTGCTGTTCTCAGAATGTATCAAATTTCACTAAAAACAGTGACTTGAAGGTATTCATCATATAACAGCGGGGAAAAAAAACCACAATCAAAATGATTGTGTTTAAAAAACCCATATAACATAACCAATCAGAAATCAGAACTCCTCAAAAGTAACTTACTTTCCATGACGTCGAAGGATGTCCTATGAACAGCTTACACTCGGTTGTGCTGTTTTTATTTTCAGCCCGCCACTTTCTGAAAGAAAACCTCCATCGTTTTGAGAAATATGTTACATACAATAAATGACTTCTCGCTCTCTACCACACGTTTCCACAAGGCCAAATCATGTAAGAGCCATTTATAACTCTTGGAATTCTTGTAAGCAAATCCCGTCATTTTCTATTTCCGCAACTTTCAGAAAGAAAACGTTCAAGATCACTTTCACAATCCTAGACTAGTAATATCTTACCCTTCTTGCTCAGTCATGTTCTACATTTCCTATGACACTGATACTGCTTACTATGAAGCAGACTTACACTACCTCTATGACTACTACAATTATGTAATTCTCTACATCACTTTTAATCACAAAGCAATATAAAACAGTAGATAAAATTATATCAACCCCTAGAATCATTATACGCCAGTTACCTACCCTAAATTCTCTTTTCTGAAAACAGAAAGTAAGAATATTTTTAAGTAAAAAGGCAACATTGTATCGTAGTCAAATGGCAATAATTTCCGAAACAGCAAATTTTTTTACATTTTATATAAGCTGTGTAATAAGCGGATCTTGTCAAATGTCCATCATGCCATATAATAGCTGCAGTTACAAATGTTCTTCCTAAAATCAACGACTGTGTAGCCACAACATTTGTAATTAAAGTTGAAGACTTACTTTCATCAGCTTTATATACTTGGATTTTTAAAATGACATTATAATCAAAAGTTTGGACCAATAATCTAGACAGCATTGCAGACTTACATTCCCTCTACTCCATGTTTTGATTCGCAGCTTGAATTAGCTTATAAAAAAGAAACAGTTTTTCTGAACTCATTCAAAGTGCAGTTATTTTTCCATGACGTCAAGTGTTATGGTAAGAAGACCGTTTGCTTTGGGAAATACTCTGTTGTCCCTCAACTAATCTGTGCCCACCACTTTCTGTAAGAAAATCTTCTTTTTTTCCAGGAACTATTTAATACTCAAAAATAACGTATGTCTCTGTACTACACTTATCCTCAAGGCCAAATCGTGTAGGAGCCATTAGAACCTCTTGAAATTCCTCAGAGCACATCCCGAGATTCTTTCCCTAAAATTTTGGTTTTAAAAACACCAGGTAAGAATTTTTAAGGTCATACGGCAATTTTCTTTTGAAAGTTAAAACAGAATCGTTGCAGAATGACCAGCCGTTTCTAGACTTTAAATAAGCTGTGTAATGTCCTGATGTTATTGAAGGACCGTCATGATATATAATTGCCGCAGTTACAAAAGTCCTTCCTGATATTGACAACTGTGAAGCCACAAATTTTTTTATTAAAGTTGTCAATTTTGTTCCATCAGGCCTACATCGTTGGAACATTAAAATGACATACTGGCCATATGTTCGTATAAATAATGTTGACATCATTTCATATTTACATTGGCTACACTCCATGTTGTGATCAACTGCTTTTACTAGCTTATTAAAGGACACTGATTTACTGTCTGGCAAAGTTAAATATATAAATCTTTCTGAGTCTACACTAGTAGTACTTGATACCCTACAGTTCTCGCAGTCATGCTGCCATTGATAAGAAACCCCAAACAGGTGATCTACATCTACACCTTCAGCATGCAATACATCAAGCATATACATTAAAAACTCCTGACAATCTTGCTGAATATTTTGAGAGAATTGTGTTTGACCTGAACATCTGTCTAACAGATTTCGAATTTCAGACACACTTTCTATTTTTGTTCTATCAGTGCTACATTTCTCTAACACAGAATTTAACAAACTGCAAAATCTGTGATCCGAATTGACCACAATCTCTTCTTTTACATTTTCTAGAGAAAACAAAACATTAACCACTACATTAGCATAGCAGTTGACACCAGAACTGTTTTCAAATTTAAAACCAACAACATCTTCAATAGAATCCTTTTTCTTTCTGCTTATAATTTCAGGTTCATCAACTTTTCGTCTTTTTGCTACAACCTCGCTAGTATTGGTCACATTTCTTCGTTTCCGGCCTACCACACGTTTCTCAAACAAAGGATATTGAGGCAAATGTGGCGCATACTCTCTTCTTAACCTATTGTATTCCTTAACACAATCTAGATCCGCACAAATGTTTGTGACATCACACTCAATCAAGTACAATCCCGATAAAGTTCTAACTCGTGACAATTTCACATATGCCATACCCTCCTTGAACACAGAACTGCCAATATTCACCAATGCACTGTCTACACTTAAACCTTGTGATTTATGGATTGTCACCGCATATGCCAAGCAAACAGGAAACTGCTTACGGCGAACATATAAGTCTTTTACAAGCAAAAATCTAGCAGAGCAACGACCAATTAGCTGTACTTCCTCAATGCCATCAAATTTAATTTTTACAAATTCAATTCCATCTCTATTTCTGTATTTCACAAAATCAACAACATTACCCATTGATCCATTTACCAGACCTCTTTCAACATGTAAATTCCTTCTTTAAATTATACGGCAATTTAAGCACACATTCAGAGTCTTTTCAAAACCTGCAGTTTTAGATATAGTCTTCTCTAATTAATCCAATTTTGTTTTCAAATTCTCAGACAAAATAATTGTTGATCCCATATGCTCTACTCTGTCAATAGCTTCCAGTTTCACAATCTCTTGGTTTTCTAAATGCAACATTTTGATGTTGAAGATGGCACATTCTGCAAGAGTTGGCATCAAACATATTCCAGATTTCTTCGCAGTAATTTTCTGAAAAATATTCTCAGGCACAACGTCTTGTTCTGGATATAAATTTGACAGTAACCGTGCATGTAAAGCTTCTTTCCCATGCTCGGTCACTTTTCCAATTCTAACATCTTGTAGAATATTCTTGTAAACTTCATCCTTCGCCTGACGCATATTTTCATGCAGTTCAGCATAATTGAAGTTTAACCATATATTGACGTTGCCAATGCTCCCTAGGCACTTCCTGGTATCTTCATGCGTGAGCATTTTGAACACAGGTTGTCCTTTCACTGGTGTCAGCTGCAGAAGATCTCCGAAAACAATGATGTGTTTGCCACCAAATAACACATCATACTCTGTTTTAAGAACTTCTTGCATTCTCAAATGCACAAAGGCAAGCATGACATTGGAAACCATGCTTACTTCGTCAATGATAAGAAGTTTCATTTTCCTCAAGACTCTTGAAACTTCACAACAAGCATCTCCAGATAACTTGTGGTATTGTAATTTGTTATCATGCTCCACTGGCAGCATCAGTAGACGATGCAAAGTAATACCTTTAATGTTATGTGCTGCCAGTCCAGTTGGAGCGGTGACAACACAAGACAGCGATGACTCAGTCCTTTCCTTCAAATAACATGAAATTGCTTTAATGAGGAAACTCTTTCCAGTTCCCGCTTCTCCACTCACGTACAGTCGGACAGGCTTCAACGACGTACATGAGCACTCTTTCTTCTTATGACTTAATCCATGATCAATTTGCTTGGTAACTTCGTCATATATTTTCCTCTGCTCAACGTTGAGTTGCCTTTCCAAGTCTTCTAAGTTAACCGCATCCTCCTGAGCATGTGCCATGGCTCTTTCCACTTCATTCATGGCAGTGGCAGCTTCATTTTCGATAACAGGTCCTCCTAGTGGATCCTGACTCAATGAAACAGAACTCTGACTGTCCTGAGAACTGTCTCTGGCAATCTCGGCTGCAATCGTTGCTTCCTGCTCGATTTCCGCATTCAACATTTCTACATATTTGGGAAAAGCAGGACATTCTATGGTCTCCTTGGCGGCAGTGAAAGAGTCTTCGTAACAGAGGAAATCTCCAAGCAGTTCCTTTTCTGCACGCCAAGGCTTGAAAAGTTGCAAAAGTGCTAAATAGAAAAACTCCTTTTTTTCAGGAGATTCGCCACTCAATTTTCGATGGTTTACCAAGTGGCATTTTCTTTGCTTGACCAGACATCCCTCACTTCCAATTACAGCATACAATCCTTTATCAATATCTTCTTTGATGTTCCTCTTGAAAATGTAATTTTGTAGAACCTCATACAGACAAACATTCTCAAGGTGACTGCTTCGATTTGGATAATATGTATCCAACATGTTGGTCTTCAAAATGTCAGTACTGTTTGGCTCCTTTTCCGCCAAATACTCAATTTCCCGCACAGGTTTCAGAACTCGATTACGCGTTGCAGCAAGACCAAGACTCGCCCAAACGATACTCCTAGATTTGGCATAGAGACTTGCTGAAGACAACCGGTCAGAACATTCGTAAGCTCCGATTTCTCGATGCGACAACATCTTCAGACTGAAACTGTACAACTTCTTACTGAGGCTCTTTTCATGGGAAATGTCCTCCCACATATCCTTCAATTCTGTCTTTTCTTTTTTGGTGATGTAAGATGTCACATACCGAGCCACAGCCATACAGTTATCAGCCACAAACTGTATATCCATGTTAGCATTCCACATGGACAAAATCACTGGGTTGTAGTCGTTGATGTACTTAGACTCTTCATTCCTCTTCAAATTGTATGTGTTTTTAGGTGATTTCTTCATCACATTATGTCGCAGCGAAGACATCAAACTGTTCACTCTTCCTTTAGAAATCACCGGTTGTGGAAAGGCGAAACGACATTTGGTGTAGAACTTGTCCTTGTTTCTGAATTTACGACGACAGTACTTTCCGCAACGATGGCTTTGGAAGCGTAGAACTTGTTCTCTTAGGCTTTTGTCCTCCTTTGCGTTTGGAACAGCACATGTAGAATACTGTTCTATGAAACTCATCACTTAGGGCCAGATGTAGGTAGGCATTTACCGGTCGGTAACGGCCGAATTCGGCCGTTACCGACCGGTAAATGCAATTTGAGATGTAGGGCCCTGTATTTTACAGAATCGGTAAATTTACCGATCGGTAAATTTACCGATTCTGTGAAATACCGAGTCGGTATTTTTACCGATTCGGGAAAATTGATATGTAGGTGGGACTCTTCTGAGTCCCACAAGCATTCAAAAATCAGTATTTTACCATCAAATACTATTTGATGGTAAAATACCGATTCTGGTGTGCATGCACATGTGTGCATGCACACCTATGCCATATGACAGGCAGACCTGCCCTTAGGGCAGGTATGCCTGCCACATGGCACCCGAGCCTCTTTTGGGGGTGCCAGAGGGTGTCAAAGTGACATCCCCTGCACCCTTGTGACATTCGGTATTTACCGATTCGGTAAATACCGACCGGTAAATGCCCAATCATTCCTATGGGCTTCAAAGCCCATAGGAATGAATGGGCATTTACCGGTCGGTATTTACCGAATCAGTAAATACCGAATATTTCTGATTCGGTAAATGCACATCTGTATTTACCTACATCTCGGTACTTATATTTTACCACTTCTTAAATACCGATTCGGTATGATTCGGTATTTAAGAGGTGGTAAAATAAAATTACCTACATCTGGCCCTAAGTCTTCTGGATCTGTTCCAAATTTAGGTGCATCCTTGATCCACAGCAGCATATGTATATGAGGAGCACCTCTTGCTTGGTACTCCTTTCTCCAGAAGAAATCCAACACCTCTCCAAGAGGTGGATTCTTCTTATTCATGATGAAAGACATCATAGCTTCAAATCTATGATTAAAGTACCTGCATACATTCACTGGATCCAAAGAGCACAGTTCTCCGGGTGTCTTGAATTCGATGTTTTCGATGTTTCCATTTGCCTCTCGTAGAAATTCAAGTAAGTCTTCCCAGCCATACTCGGCACAGCTCAGAGTGAGGAACCATGTGGGAGTTCCTAAGTTCCTCAGCATACATTTTAAATCACCATGACGACGGTACCAGTACTCATTAGTACCACGCTGACACGCCATGAGATTAATCAGGTGACAATCCAAAATACTGTCTTGGACATTGACTTTATCCATAAAGTCACTTGCCGAGATGTTTTGCATCTGTATACCACTTTTCAAGATGTGGTTCACTGCATATGACAGTCCAGACAGATCGCTTTCAAACAGTAGATGAAACAAATAGGGAATGCATTGTCGAAACCTAGCATCTTCTGCATACAATCGTAAAGTCCGGTATTCAGAAGCAGGAATTTGATGAGGTCGCTCATCATATCTTCCTCCTTGACCTGTTGGAAATAGCTGTGGGAAACACCGAGCTTCCAAACTTTCCTCCCAGACACTAATGGGACTCCCTTTGGCTTGTTTCATTTGAAACAACTCAATAGCATTCCCCATGACTTCCTTGGAATGCAAAGGATGAACACTATAATGTTCATATATTTCTTCACTTTTAGAGGGTTCTACTTTCTCAATTTGACCAGCACACAAATCGCTATCCTCTTCCTCACTTACTTCCTCTTCTGCAACATATACATTCTTATAGTACTTATTATTTTTTTTCAAATACAATGTTGCCTTTTTCACTTTCCTAACATCTACTAAATCTTGCCATATTTTCTTATTCTTTGTCGGAACCCCATTAACTAAGATAACCAGAGGTTCCTCTTCCACTTTTTCTACTCCAATTGTGTTAATGTTTTTCTTCAAATCTAGAGGCAAATAAACAACTCTTCCCTTTAATCCTCTCTGTAAATCTGATGGAGGCAATTTCCCTGTCTTTGGCTCCATTCTTACAATAGCCTGAAAGGGATGGATACTTTGAATCAAAATAGATTCATAAGTATTTAAATCCTTCAATTCAGAAGGAATCTCAACCAATTCCAGATTATTATGAACCGCTCTAGCAGGCAACTGGTTTTGATTTAATTTATTACAACAATAAGTACACACACGTTGATCCGATCCCAAATCAAAACAATTTTCTACCATCAAGTATGTTGCGAAATCCTTCCATTCACTATTATTTTCCCTTTCACTTTTTGCATATAAATCCACTAACTTAGTCTGATTCTTATAATAAGTGCGTCGACAACACACACAAGTGAAATTAGGCCTCTCACTTGATTTCACCTGAAACATGGCAATTTCCTTCTGAAAATTATCTGTACTGGAAACCTGTACACTATCTTCCACATTACCCTCTTCTTCTGGGTCAATTTCAACATTCTCCTCTTTACTTCCAAAGTAACAAAACTCAATTTCTTCACACATATTCTTCACATCTATTTCAGAACCATGCAAAAGAGCAGCGCATAATTGTTTAAGCATAACTGCTGGACTCTTAGCATAATACAACATTCTAACTAATTTCCTCACTTTATTATGATGCACTGCTAGCATCCTGAAATGATGAAAAACACTCTGGCATACTCTCCTAGAAAGACAAGCCAGTGAATGACCATGCAAACCTGTCACTTCTCTCACTCTGCAAGGATCTAATTCTTGCAACAACTTCATTTTCTGCTTCAAACTTTTCTTATTAAATGTCCGTACAAAATCACAAAGCAAATTGATGGAATCCTATCGCACACTGCAAATACTACTACACTTCCAGGTGTACACAGGTCCCTTAGGACGTCTTCCTAAAACCTCATTACCTAACATCTCTTCTGCCTCTGTTGTCACAAGTTTTTCTTTTTCAACTGGACAACCATCTTTCACCTCATAAGCTCGACCGCTGGTGTCAACTGCATGCACCAAATCATTATCCTGGAAATAACTCTCCTCATTGAAAAATGCCTCACAACTTGAACTATGCATCCATTCTCCGGAAAAAACTTCACAAAAATTACTACGATTAACTGTTCTCTTCCATCTACTATTTCTTTTGAAATCATAAATTGCCTTGTTTAGCGTTCTAATTCTATTGATTATCAAAATAAATAACTTTCGTTTAATTTCAAATGCCTGATCAATAACTTTCTCAACTTTTTTTTTTCTCTTATAAAAAACAACTTTCTGTTGACCTTTCTTAATATTTTTTAACAAATTGCCAATTATCCTGTTGCGGAACATTCGTTTACGAATGTCCCTAAACTGTTGTTTCCTTCTACTATCATGCACAGAGTTATCTCTTGCTCTAGCAGTAACATTTTTGACTGGCCTTTCCTTTCCGTTTAAATTGCTTCTCTTTTTCTGGACAAAAACATTTTCTGTAGTACTACTTTTTTTTCTAGAAATGTTTCTTATGAATGTTTTCGTGGTCGTACCCGGTTCTTTCTTGGTGACTTGACGATTTTTTATTGTAGAGGACTGCTGCAGTAAATGATGGACCTGCTGTCTTTGACGTTTTGTAGCCTTTCTCATTCTATCCTTAGTTGGCATTCTCAAAATTTGAAATGATCTGCAGTTGAATCTGTGGTAAAATATAATAAAAAATTTTATTAACCACTATTACCAAACAGTAAATCAATAACAGTCATCAAAAACTTAACACACTACTTGACATTTTTACATAGAATATTTTTTAGTGCTTTGGCAAATTTAGAATACACAAATATCAGAAAAGAAATGGAATTCCTATTCATTTTACCTGTCCTGTTTTATATGTGAATCTGATCTAATTTTATGAGCATATTTTAATATTTTATTGAAGACACTACACATAACCTGTTTTTGAAGGTGTGTTTAATTTTAAATGAAACGGTTTACATTTTTACTTTTCATTTATTGTAAATTTTAAAAATAAATGTTTATAGTTCCATAGGCTCAAGCAGGTCAGCTTCCCACCCTATGTCATACAATTCTGACAAATCGGCATCCTCATCATGTTCTTCATCATCCTCAGGATTTAAATCATCCAAGGGATCTACTTCCACTGACGTTTCAATTACAAGTTCAATGATGAGGTCGAGATCAACTGATTGCTGATTGTCACTCATGGTTGATGCTGTCGTTATCTTTAAAGAAAGAGAACAACAATGAGATGTTGCAGAGTAAGAGACAAATCTCAGAGATTATAATAGTAAAATTGTTTAACAAGAGTAACATTTTGCAGCTATTATTTAGCCATGTCCAGCGATGCTGAGGAGGTGAGGCCTATGTCCAACTTTTCAGTGAACAGGACTCATCTCTTCTTAACCTTGGATAAGCCTCACCGACTCTGTGTCCCCTGCTCATACTTATATGTACAGGGGCAGATTTATGCTAAGTGGCGCATCCCCACGGATGCACCAGTTAATGTGCACCGCTGCACTGCCACCCATAGTGTGCCGCATTTACAATGTGGAGCACCATTGAGCAAAAACAGCACAGATGCGTCACACATCTGTGCCGCAAAAGCAGCACATTGCAGGAATCTTGCATAAGCGCGACATGTCTACTGCAATGCACAGGAGGAAGCCTCACATTGCATGGTGCATCACTTCTTATGCCTGTTTCAAACAGGCGTAAGGATTTGATTCAGCAATGCTATAAAGCTGAGTCAGTGAAATCTTCTAAATTTCACTGTGTTAGTTTTACAGGGCTTTCATGCAAATTAATGCATACCTTGCAACAAAACACCTATATGAAAACTGACGCAGGTTTCATGTGGCACAGGACTTTACAGCATGACACATCTGCCTAGATGCATCAAGTTATAAATATGTCGCCACATAGCAAATCTTTTGCACCGCCGCTGCGTCACAAAAGTGACGCAAAAGAGACATACACATATCATAAATCTGTCCCTAACATTTTAAATGAGTGATTCAAGATTACGATAAAGTGTGGCCTATCCAGAGATTTGTTTGAGGTGAGGCCTACTCAGGGTTGCAGATGAAATTTACGCTTGTTGAAGAGTACAGAGGAGATAATACATGTGAAGGCCTACCAATGAAGTAAGTCATATCCACTTCACTCTTGAACAAAGGCCAGATCTCTTCTGTGTCCGTGGACAGGCCTAAACCTCATCTGCACAATTTCATTCGTAAACTTAGGAAACACAGGTGATGTAATTGAAAAATGTGGAGTTTCTTTTCCTCATTTCACAATCACATCACCTGTGTTTTCTTTGCTTAGGTATCTCATAGTGCAGATGGAGTCTAGCATATCAAAGAGTACACAGAAGTTCAGCAGTGTATACAACAATTTTGACATTTACAGAAGATTCAGCTTCTTATCTTGTTGGAGATGAAGTGAGACCTGTCTTGCAACATGATGCATCTTTTGCATCACTGCTGCATCGGTTTCATGTGGCACGGGACTTTACAGCATGACACATCTGCCTAGATGCATCAAGTTGTAAATATGTCGCCACATAGCAAATCTTTTGCACCGCCGCTGCGTCACAAAAGTGACGCACAGTGACGCAAAAGAGGCATACACCTATCATAAATCTGTCCCTAACATTTTAAATGATTGATTCAGGATGACGATAAGGTGTGGCCTATCCAGAGGTTTGTTTAAGGTGAGGCCTACTCAGGGTTGCAGATGAAATTTACGCTTGTTGAAGAGTACAGAGGAGATAATACATGTGAAAGCCTACCAATGAAGTAAGTCATGTCCACTTCACTCTTGAACAAAGGCCAGACCTCTTCTGTGTCCGTGGACAGACCTAAACCTCATCTGCACAATGTCATTCGTAAACTTAGGAAACACAGGTGATGTAATTGAAAAATGTGGAGTTTCTTTTCCTCATTTCACAATCACATCACCTGTGTTTCCTTTACTTAGGTATCTCATAGTGCAGATGGACTCTAGCATATCAAAGAGTACACATAAGTTGAGCAGTGTATACAACAATTTTGACATTTACAGAAGATTCAGCTTCTTATCTTGTTGGAGATGAAATGAGGCCTGTCTTGCAACATGGTGCATGTTTTGCATCACTGCTGCATCGGTTTCATGTGGCACGGGACTTTACAGCATGACACATCTGCCTAGATGCATCAAGTTGTAAATATGTCGCCACATAGCAAATATTTTGCACCGCCGCTGCGTCACAAAAGTCACACAGAGTGAGGCAAAATAAGCTTACACCTATCATAAATCTGTCCCTAACATTTTAAATGATTGATTCAGGATGACGATAAAGTGTGGCCTATCCAGAGGTTTGTTTGAGGTGAGGCCTACTCAGGGTTGCAGATGAAATTTACGCTTGTTGAAGAGTACAGAGGAGATAATACATGTGAAGGCCTACCAATGAAGTAAGTCATGTCCACTTCACTCTTGAACAAAGGCCAGACCTATTCTGTGTCCGTGGACAGACCTAAACCTCATCTGCACAATGTCATTCGTAAACTTAGGAAACACAGGTGATGTAATTGAAAAATGTGGAGTTTCTTTTCCTCATTTCACAATCACATCACCTGTGTTTCCTTTGCTTAGGTATCTCATAGTGCAGATGGACTCTAGCATATCAAAGAGTACACATAAGTTGAGCAGTGTATACAACAATTTTGACATTTACAGAGGATTCAGCTTCTTATCTTGTTGGAGATGAAATGAGGCCTGTCTTGCAACATGGTGCATGTTTTGCATCACAGCTGCATCGGTTTCATGTGGCACGGGACTTTACAGCATGACACATCTGCCTAGAAGCATCAAGTTGTAAATATGTCGCCACATAGCAAATATTTTGCACCGCCGCTGCGTCATAAAAGTCACACACAGTGACGCAAAATAAGCTTACACCTATCATAAATCTGTCCCTAACATTTTAAATGATTGATTCAGGATGACGATAAGGTGTGGCCTATCCAGAGGTTTGTTTGAGGTGAGGCCTACTCAGGGTTTCAGATGAAATTTACGCTTGTTGAAGAGTACAGAGGAGATAATACATGTAAAGGCCTACCAATGAAGTAAGTCATGTCCACTTCACTCTTGAACAAAGGCCAGACCTTTTCTGTGTCCGTGGACAGACCTAAACCTCATCTGCACAATGTCATTCGTAAACTTAGGAAACACAGGTGATGTAATTGAAAAATGTGGAGTTTCTTTTCCTCATTTCACAATCACATCACCTGTGTTTCCTTTGCTTAGGTATCTCATAGTGCAGATGAACTCTAGCATATCAAAGAGTACACATAAGTTGAGCAGTGTATACAACAATTTTGACATTTACAGAAGATTCAGCTTCTTATCTTGTTGGAGATGAAATGAGGCCTGTCTTGCAACATGGTGCATGTTTTGCATCACTGCTGCATCGGTTTCATGTGGCACGGGACTTTACAGCATGACACATCTGCCTAGATGCATCAAGTTGTAAATATGTCGCCACATAGCAAATATTTTGCACCGCCACTGCGTCATAAAAGTCACACACAGTGACGCAAAATAAGCTTACACCTATCATAAATCTGTCCCTAACATTTTAAATGATTGATTCAGGATGACGATAAAGTGTGGCCTATCCAGAAGTTTGTTTGAGGTGAGGCCTACTCAGGGTTGCAGATGAAATTTACGCTTGTTGAAGAGTACAGAGGAGATAATACATGTGAAGGCCTACCAATGAAGTAAGTCATGTCCACTTCACTCTTGAACAAAGGCCAGACCTCTTCTGTGTCCGTGGACAGACCTAAACCTCATCTGCACAATGTCATTCGTAAACTTAGGAAACACAGGTGATGTAATTGAAAAATGTGGAGTTTCTTTTCCTCATTTCACAATCACATCACCTGTGTTTCCTTTGCTTAGGTATCTCATAGTGCAGATGGACTCTAGCATATCAAAGAGTACACATAAGTTGAGCAGTGTATACAACAATTTTGACATTTACAGAAGATTCAGCTTCTTATCTTGTTGGAGATGAAATGAGGACTGTCTTGCAACATGGTGCATCTTTTGCATCACTGCTGCATCGGTTTCATGTGCCACGGGACTTTACAGCATGACACATCTGCCTAAATGCATCAAGTTGTAAATATGTCACCACATAGCAAATCTTTTGCACCGCCGCTGCGTCACAAAAGTGACGCACAGTGACGCAAAAGAGGCATACACCTATCATAAATCATTTTTTTTAAGCCCTTGCTCCATTTTTAGATCACTTTTAACATGGCTATGTAAGTCAAATAATCAAGATCTAAATTTGCCAAGCACAGATGGGGGCGTATTTACAAGGACCTTGCACCACAGGGAAAGGTCTTAAATTAAAATGGGAAAAATAACATCAGAGAGACTCAAAGGCCTTATAAATATGCCCCAAGCAACCTATGAACCTCTAGCATTACATATCAACAAACCTAATTGATTTCAAAAAACGTTTTTAAACACATCTTGTAAAGCAATTATATTCATACATACATGGGGAAGTGAGTTAAAGTACCCTAAGACACATGAAAGCATTTTTGTAAGACCCTTGCACTTTTTTTGCATCACTTTTAACATGGCTATGTAACACAAAGAAACAAAATCTATTTGTAAAACACTTGACACAAAGCAACATTTTAAATACACAACTTTCTTCATAATTTTCTCCCTAAACCATACTATTCTCTACCTAAATTAAATGAATCTTTTCTCACCCTAGCAAATACTTTATGAGTTTCAAAACAGTCTCAGAAACACACCAAATTGTCTTTAGCAGAGCAAAAGGTATGCACTCCAGAGTCTGCAGCTATGAAAAGCACAGAAATGCTGTAACTCATCACACATATCTCTCATGTCACCCAATCAAAACTCTTCCCTCACTTTTTTCAAATCAACACCCTTCCCCCCTCTGGCCTTTCTGCCTTTTTTGCATAGCAACAACCTCCTGAAAGACCTCTCATGTTTGCAAGTTCACACAACAATGTTTCAATTGAACTCTGAACTCTCAGTGCACCTGCGTATCCAGTGCAATCTTTCATTAAATGATTTTTTCTTGACCATTCAAATTACATCTTTCAAACAACACATCCATGCACCCTAACTTTCTGTTTTGAGCAATCAAAATCCACCAATCACTGCTACTGCTTCCTTAACACAGAAACTCCACAGTTTTTTTCATTTTAAACTCTTATTTTTCCAACTGCCATTTCATTGCCACACTTCATCTGACTGCAGCAGAACCTTCTCTCACCATGTTTTTTGTCTGGATTGTTGGACATAGTTACATCTACTGGGCTCAAAGGTATGCTGAGAACAGAAATTTACCTAACCTCAATTTACAAGATGTGGAAATTAAGTGGTTTGGCCACAGAGGATTAAAATGTCACCAATTGATACCATTGGTGAAAACCTTTATGCATTTGCCAAAACCTGACCTGTTAATTGTGCACTGTGGAGGTAATGACTTGGGCACTTTGACTGGTGTAGGTCTGGAAATGCTTTTAAAGGACACCTTTGAGCAATTGATGGCACTTTTTCCTCAAACTGCCTTGGTATATTCAAATATATGCCAAAGAAAGAAATGGAGGTGGTCGAACCAATTTTGTCCACAAATTGAGAAGTCGAGGAAGCATGTAAACAAATCTGTTTCAGCTTACATGAGAGACCATGGAATGGGCTCCATGTACAACAATAACTTGCGTTACTACATGCAAGATATCTACAGAGGAGATGGAGTTCACTTCTCAGATGAGGGCAACAGAGTTTTCATTTTGAATTTAAGACTGTGCATTGGTACCTACTTATAAGTACCTAAATGTACCATAAACCCAAAAGCTCTTCTCAGAACTACCCTACATCTGATCACTCACAATTATTATTTTACTCTAACTTTTTTCACAAATTTTCAACAAAGTACGCTCCCCGGAGCGCTACCCGGTACGCGAACCGGAAGCTAACCGCGCGAAATTTTTAAAAAAAATGTTTTTTTTCCGCTCATATGGGCCTCCTCAGCCACCCTCAGAAAACCTAGGGGGTCAAGATACGTCTACCGTGCCCCCTTCTACCCATTCTGAACATTATTTGCCCTCCATCTTGTATTTTAATTCGACCGAAACACAAAATGGTGGACTCCCGTAACGCTGCAGGTTCGCGTACCGGGGCGCTTACCGGGAAGCGCTCCATCAAAAAAGGTGGGAAAGTAATTTACAGAAGAAACCCTGGAGACACTTTCACCAAATATAGATTTGCTCATACTACATACCAATCCCTACAATTTTCACAAATTTGGTTGGAATTCCATTTAGCCATTTAGCCTGTAGACCTCTCTAAATACCCTGAGGTAAATTACTTCACAAAACACATCTGAAGTGTTGGAATTCACAACCAATTAAAATGTTACTTTCATTTTCTATTTTTTTTTACCTGACATTTGATTGGTTATGTACCTGAATATATATAATGGAAGAGAAGGAAACACAGCCATTTTGACTACTACTTCCTGGTGTACATTTCAATAGGATTTTCACTAATAACTTCAACTTCTTTGTAAAGGTAAGTTGTTATTTTAAAAACTGAAGTATATTGTGCACTTTAAGTTAATATGGTAAACTTTTTCTGATAGTTATATACTATCCCTCTGTAGTAGTTATAGATTTAGATAGACTTCTCTGTTATAGTTATGGATGGAGTTACGCTTCTCTTTTATAATTATGAATTTACTTACGTTAAATCACATACACTTTTTTATATTCCTACTTCCACTCTGATACTATACACTGCCCAAAGATAAATTCACTGTTAAAAACTGCCTATCTAAAATTAATCCCAACAGTGCCCTATCTCTACTAATATATTTTTTTTTTATGCAAATTTCAGACAAAATGGAAGGCGAACAGAAAGTTTCATTTGAAATTGTCCTTGCAGAGACCAACCAAGAAATCATTGATCCAAATGACATTGAATTTATGGATGAAACTTGGGACCAAGAACTACTGCAATGTGTGCAATCAGTAGATGTCCTCCTTGAAAATGAGGACATTTTACACACTCAAACATTACAAGCTATGTTCAATGAAAATAACGACATTTCAGACAGTGAAATATTAGACATTTTATTAAATTTTGAAACACAATGACAATAATAAATAATTGCTTAAAAAATAAAGAAATAAAAAAAATCAACAAAACAAACAATCAATTAACATACAATATTTGAAAAGTCTATCATTCTTTTTTCCTTATAGTACGCTCCCCAGAGCGCTTCCCGGTGCGCGTACCGGGCGCTCCCCACGCAAAAAAAACAAATTTCTTTTTTTTTTTTTGCCCCGCGGGGCCCTTTTAAAGCCTCCACATCAAACCTAGGGGGTCAGGGAGGATCTACTATGCCCCCTTATGGTCATTTCCCCCTTTGTTTTGGCCTCCTCTTGTCTCTCGATCCTACCGAGAGACAAGATGGCGGCCGCTCCGCACTGTTTAGAATGTTGACAAGACACCGGAGAGCCAATCAGCTTCGCTACGCGAAGTTCCGTTACGCGTCAAGTACGCGAACCGGAGCACTGCCCGGAGCGCGCTTACAGATATATATCTTTTTTTGAACGTTAATTTATCAAAATCCACTGGATCACATATATTGAGACCTAGCAAAGGCACATCGGGCTAACAGTCCCTACAATTTTGCCAAGTTTCGTGCAAATCCATTCAGCCGTTCGGGCTAACAGTGAGGCCAACCGCCCGTTTTGGGACCCCCCTTTTTTCTCGCCCCCCCCCTTGACGAAACCCCCCCAAATTTTCAGGGGCTGCTCAGAAACAAAATGTTCCATTTTCCTGAAAATTTCAGCCAATTCCGTCCACAAACGCCAAAGTTATTAGACATAGAATTTTCAAAAATTCCATAGAGAAAAAATCCTAACTATATATACCTACTGGCGACCGCCAGTAGGTAATATATATATATATATATATATATATATAACAACATACTGAGATATCCACAAATGCAATGATTCACAACAAACATTGATTGGTTTCTTCAGTTGTGTTCATTCTTTATTAAAGTTTATTCTCCATGTCAATAAATACAAAACAGCCATATACTGTAAGCAATCAGACAAAAGCCAACACGTCTTTTGCGCTCCACTGCACATTTTCGGGCTGTTACAAACATAGAATAATATAAATCAAAATCTAAATATAATTGACTGTAACAGTAATCAATCTATTTCACAACACACTTATGGAATTAACAGTACAGTTTTAATTCCCAATTTAACAAAGCTACAGAGAGTACAATGACTTAATTATTTCCCTTCATAACTTTACATATATTTCAAATATTAGTCCCATAGCATGATTTTTGATCGATAGTCACATCCCCACATTATTCTTTGATTCATCATGACCCAATCCCTCGGTTTGTTTGTAAATAAAAAAAAATCCAATTGACCAAACAACCTCTATTTTTAGAGATAGTTTTACCTTTCTTGGAATGTTCACATCCAGAGCCTTAATACCATTCCTGAGGCACACCATCTAATGTTCTCTAAAATTAAATATTCAAAAATAAGTCTGGAACTTTTAATTTACCTTAAAATTCTGAGCTTGATACTTTTTCATTGCTCCAGTTATTAAATCATTCTTTTCATCCATAATTAATTTCGGTAGTAAAAAAGTAGAAATACCTTGATATATCTGAGCATACCCTAGAAGAATTATTTGTCTATTTGTAAAATACTCTCACCACCTAAGTTTCTTTTCGTATATTTAGTGCTTCTCGTATGTCAGTTTAAGATTGCTTTCCTTATGCAAAGTTTATAGTTCAGGTCCCCCTAGATAAGGCTCTATAACAAAAATAACAATCACTAAAGTAATTATTTAAATGATTACTTTTAAACTAAAAGTGGTATCCGTCTTCCCTTTGCCCATCAAATAAAACCACAAACATACTAACACCCTGAATGACTCTTAAGGAGCAGAGCACCCTTAAGACTAACTCAAGTTCCATCTTCCCCAGGAATAGCTATCAATAGAGCAGTCCCTATGCTTACCAGCTACAGGTTGGACACCTCCTGATCCTTCTCCTTCAGTTCCTGGACGTGCACTGGGCTCCAAATGTCTTTCTCCTTAAATACTCCTGCTGCACTAAATTACAAACACCTGGTGTGGTGTGAAAGTTTCCTGTTACCGATAAAGAGCTACATTTAAAATTAATACACTGTGCAATGCAACAATAACCTTCCTCTGAATTTATATTTATACTCACTACAATGAAGCACAACAACGATTACGATTATAAAAAAATATATTTAAATCCGACAATGGTATTTAACTAAAAAAGAGAAAAGCTCAGGATTCACACCCGTAACCAGGGCTCAAGTTGGGGTACCACGCGGGTGGACGGCGTCCCCCAACCTGTTTTACTGGGTTTTTACCCGGTGGACGCCGTCCCCCTGCCCAAAAGATGGAGCCAGTACCCGAGTCACCCTGCGTTTTAGCAAATTATGAATAGATATTTATCATATTGTACGCTGGAAAATTATCTCCGTTTAAAAAAAATGGAAGAAAAATCTGTCAAAATAATTCCTCTGTAGCCCTAAATAATCCCAGGGAAATTGTTCTGCAATGAGAAAAAAGAATGGGTTGATCCCTCAAAGACACAGCTTGACATTGGACCTCTGTCTTTGAAGGCACATCAAATGTGACAAGAGAAGAACAGGAGTTAAAGGTCCATAGGTTGTACAGCCCTGCAGTAAAGGTTTCCTCATGCAAGTTACACAAGGTCTGTTTAGGCCTATGTTCTCTTTACATTATTTCGACAAAGTTTTCAGATGAATATATTGTGTTTACTTAATTTGATATATATATACATATATCTAAACCTATTACCACTGAGTGCAAGTGTGCAGTGCATATTTAAATAAATGTGGAAAAACACTGGCTGCAGCGCCTTCTTTTGCTTGCGACAAAAATAAATGTGGAAAAATACAGATAAAATGGGAAAGAGGTGAAGAGGGTGCAAAATGCTTTGTGTCCGTATCGGAAACAGTCTTCCCCCGGAGCCAACACAAAGTATAATGGAACTGGGCCCGCAGGTATTGGGGAGCTTTACCCGAGCGTCCGTTCAGTTTTACCTTTTCATATGCATTGTTTACAAACATGTGGAAATGAAGTGATATGCTCAGAATCACAATTTTTTTCTGATGCAGCGTCCAGAATTACCCACTGAAAGCATTCAAATTTAATAACTGGCCCAAAGTGCTTCCCCCTGCAACAATGGGGCTGCGAAAATGTGTACACAATAACGCAATGCACTCCTCCCCCTTCTCCTCTGGAGTGAACCTGAGGTCAAGGGGCCGCTAAAAGCGCGGACCCAAGTAAAGCAATGCACATTCCATAAGGGAAGGCACCTGGAGGCAGGAGCAACAGTCTTTAACTCTGCCCAATCTCACCTTAATAAAGCAAAGCACTCTCAGACAATGAGATGCTTCACACACCCAGAAGGAGGCGCACAACACACATTGGGCTCAACTGGCTTCAGCCCCCCCACCGCTACCTCCCACATCACTGTTTTTTCCTCACCCTGGCCACCAGTGCCAGATGTTCACACTGCCCACCCCAGTTCTTCACATTACCCAACAGTGCAAGATTCTAACACTGTTCACCAGTGTAACTTTACTATTCTGAACCCCACAGCCTCTTCCTCAAAATGTTCGTTGTGGCAGCTTCTTAAACTGCCCATCACTTGCAACTACACATTTTGCCCCCACTGCCCGTTCTTCATACTGCCCACTTGGAGAGATCCTCACATGCCCCCAATTGCCAATCCCTCATGCTGTCTATCCGTGGCAGCATCTCACACTGCCCGACAGGGTAGGTTCCTCACATTGTTTACGTATGCCAATAGCTGACACTGCCTATCAGACTCAATGCCCACTTAGTCCTAGGACTCTTTGCTGTAACTAGAAGCTGTAAGACCAGGTTTGTGCCACCTGTGCATGAGTGAAGTGAGGGAATGCAAGGAGAAGTGGGGTGTAAGGCTGAGAGTGGATGAAAGCCTCTAGAAGTCGGGGCGGGGGGCTCCAGGGGCCCAAACATGCTCAAAATGACCAAGAGACAAGCATTACCCCATCTGTGTGCCAGGATGTCGAAAAGGCCCCTCTCCAGAGAGGCTCTTCGACCCCTAAAAGCAGAGGGGGCGCCACATCACAGAGTATCTAATGTGCTATTGACAGAAGTTCTCTGCCCCTCACCCCTCCCCGCAGCTCCGAGTCCACAGCTTGTACTGGCCTAGAAAAGGTAACATACAGTGCTGAGTAGGGTACAGCTGAGACACTGTAGCAAGCGGGTGGGCTATGGATTCTGCTGGCTGTGCCCTCTTCACTGCCTCTGCTGGACCCAGCGCCTCCCATTTACTATCTACCTTTCCTATTACACCCTCTCTCATCTCTTCCCAGTACTCTCACCCTGTGTCTTTACCCTGAGCCGTTAGCCGCCTCTCACTTCTCTTTCCACTCCATTTAACCTTGGTCTCTTTCACTGCAGTCACCAGGTCTCTGGTCCTTACCATCTTTCTTTTCTCTTATTTTATTTATTTATTTATTTATTTATGCATTTTTATATAGCGCGGACTTTACCCGAAGGCGTCAGAGCGCTTCACAATTTGGAACAGAAATGAAACATAATGAGAAACATTACACAAGAACAGATTACAAAAGCATACGTTACGTTACATAAGGTAATAGTGACAATTGTGAGCAATCAAAATACATGAGGTAGTAAAAATTGTGAGCAACCAAAATACATGAGGTAGTAAAAAGTGCACAAGAGGAAAAAGTGACAGGTGTGCAGTTACAAGAGAAAACGAAGTATAATTTGAGGTATAATACTGCAATAGGTGCTAGACACACAGGCACAAAAACAAGCGTTACGTAGGCAAAGGTGGCACTTGTGCAAGTATCAAAGGTAAAAACATGTGAGAGGTAGCAAACCGTGTGATACAAGGGTAAAGTGGTGTGTGCATGTTACAAAAGGGCACCAAACACAAGTACATGGAAAATACTGCAAAAAGGCAGACACTCCAACCACAATAACACAATTAGAAGGCACTTCCAGGGTCATGGAAAGTAGAAATTTTCAATAGTGGGAAGTCTTCCTCCAATAACATGAGGACGTGAATTACTTTTGGAGGTGTCTCTGGAGGAGGAGTACTTTGAGGTCCCTTTTGAAGGCCTGGGAGGAGGCGGTGGTCCGGAGCTGAGGCGGAAAAGAGTTCCAGATTCTCACTGCGTTGCCAGAAAAGGATTGGGCCATTGTTCTCTCCTTCTTGAAAGTGGGAGGTTCAAGCAGTAGATTCTCCGCATTGCGTGAAGGTCTAGAGCCTCCAGAGAGTTTCAGTTTATTCGCCAGGTAGCGAGGAGAGGAGGAGTGCAAGGCTTTGTGGGTGATACAAGCGGTCTTGTAGATAGCTCTAGCCTCGAAGGGAAGCCAGCGGAGGGTGGATAACATCGGTGTGATGTGATCGCTTCTTTTGGCCCCATAAATGAAGCGAGCTGCTGAATGGAAAACAGACTTAAGTGGGGACAGGTGAGATTTGGGGAGGCCAGTAAGAAGAGAATTGCAGTAGTCTAGTCTGGAGAGGACCAGCGATTGCACCAAGGTTATAAGGTCCTGCTCCGGGAAGAAGTGTCGGATTCCCCAAAGAAGGCGCAGTTGGTAACGAGCAGATTTTGCAATAGAATTGATGTGGGGAGTTAGATTGAGTTTTTTGTCTAGAATGACACCAAGGGATTTTGCGCTGTCGACAATGATGGGTTTATTGTTTAGTAGATTCATCTGATCCATCCATGATTGAACCGGGGGAGGAAAGAGAGAGGAGGAGAAGAGGAGGAATTCAGTTTTGGAGGGATTCAGAATCAATTGATGAGTTGCCATCCAGTTTTGGATGGAGTCAAGAGTAGAGCTTAGGATGGAGAGATCATGAGTGGAGGCAACCTTGAGATAGAGTTGAGTGTCGTCTGCATAGAGATGATAGTGAATCCCGGATTTGCTTAGGAGATTTCCCAGTGGTTCTAAGTAGAGATTGAACAAAGTGGGTGCAAGTATAGAGCCTTGGGGAACACCTTGACCCACCGCCACAGGAGGAGAAAGACTGTTCGCTATTTTGATCATTTGAGATCTGTCAGAGAGGAAGGATGCAAACCATTTAAGCACAGTGCCCTCCATGCCCATTCTCTGTTGAAGGATATTGAGGAGGGTGTTGTGATTCACAGTGTCAAAGGCTGCAGAAAGGTCAAGGAGAATTAGCAGACAGGACCCCCCTGAGTCGAGTATCCTCAGCGCATCATCAACCACTTGCAGTAGGGCTGTTTCAGTGCTGCAGTTTTGGATGAAGCCGGACTGACAATTGTCAAGAAGATCATTGTCCTTGATATGACGAGAGAGTTGTTTAGCTACACATCTTTCTGTGATCTTCGCAAGAAAGGGAAGGTTAGTGATGGGGCAGAAGTTGTTGAGGTCCTTCGCATCAGCAGTGGGCTTTTTAAGCAGAGGGGTGACCTGCCCAGTTTTGAAGGAGACAGGCAGGGAGCCTTGCCAGAGGGAGCGGTTGATCAGAGTGGTCCAATAAGAAAGGGAATGGGTATAGAAGTCAAAGGCAATGGCACTGGGGATAGGGTCAAGAGAATGGTTGGAGGGCTTTGTTTCGCGTATGCACTTGAGAAGGGCATCTTCAGATATGGGGTCAAAGCTCTGCCAAATGGCTAAGGATTTGCGCTCCTCTGGAGGTGTAGGATGAGCGACCTGATCCACAAGTGATTTCACTTTTTCATCGAAGAAAATAGCGAAATCCGCTGCTCTCTTAGTAGAGTCCTCCACCTCGGAGGATGGGGGAGAGCAGCTTGGAATCTTGATGAGATCGAATAGTTTTTTGGGTCTATTTTTGGCGGAGTCAAGGAGGGTTTTGAAGTGCGCCGCTTTCTCAAGGAAGATATGCTTGTGGTACTTGGATCTTGCTGTGCGAAGCATGGCTAAATTTTCTGTGGAGGGCACTTGCCTCCATTGCTTCTCCAGGAATCTTAGCTGCTTCCTTTCCTCATAAAGGGATTTGTTGAACCAAGGTGCTGAAGGAGTGGGCCTTATCCTTTTGCTTTTGAGTGGAGCGACGTTATTAATTTCAGCTGCAAGAACTGTGAGGCATTGGGAGGTGAGGTCGTCAACAGCTATGTTCGGGTCTAGCCTTGGAAGTGATAGCAAGCTGACTCACAGAGGGGACCGACATCAATATTTTTGGCATCACGGAACCAGGATATGGCCCTCTTGGGTTGGCCAAGAGTTATAGAGTGTGAAAGTTGAAGAGAGAATGGGATAAGGTGGTGGTCAGACCAATCTACATGAATTGGGGTAGTGGTAGAAAGCATGCCTGCTTTAGAAATAACAAGGTCCAGGATTGTGCCCTTAGAGTGGGTTGGTTCAATGCAGTGTTGGATAAGATCGTTTGTAGAGAGGAAGGTGGCCAGAGAGTTTGCAGAGGAGTCTTGCGGTACGCGCCAGTGGAGATTAAAGTCACCCACGAAGGTCTGATTGTCACTTTGTGTGTATTGATCGCTGATGAAGTCAGTGAGATCTTCTATAAACGAAGGGCCACTACGAGGCGGGCGGTAAATGATATGGAATCTGAGCGGTGAACGGTGTTTCAATTGAAGCTCAAGAGAAAGGCATTCAAAGGTGAGGGAAGAACTGATTGGAGAAGCCTTAAGTTGGAGGGCGTTTCTAAAGATGACTGCAACACCTCCCCCCGTGTTCTGTCATTCCTAAAAATGGAATAACCTTTGGGTAATAGGACATCAAACATAGAGTGAGAGGTATCTTTGAACCAGGTCTCTGTGAGGAAGAGCATGTCAAGTTTGTGAAGGGTGATGGTATCGGAGATTTCAATTTTGTGTTTTACTGCAGATCTGCAGTTGTGAAGCATACAGCGCAGCTCTGTCAAGACTGTTTTGGTGACGGGGGCACTTGGGCTCTGAAGGGTGATCGGGATATTGTACTTATGTGGGGGTGCTCGGGAGTTTTAGGTGGATGCTTTGTTCTGACAGAGGTGATGGTCGGAATAGTGTAGATAGTGGGGTTGCTAGGGTACGTCTGTTGAAGAAGGGTGGCGTTCAAGGGTTTGTGTGAGTTAACGACGTTCGCAGACGAGAGGTTGAGCTTGGCTGTATTGGGGTGAGGGGGCGAGGTGCATCTCATGGGAAGTTGGGAGGGAGTAGAGGTGCATGGGTGGGTGGAGATCTTAGAGCATAAAAGGGAAATGGCAGTTGTAAGCTGGGAGATGGAGGTGATCAGAGAGCCTAGCGTATTTTCCAGTGAGAATGAGGCAGAGCACGGAAGGTTGGGTGGTTCGATTGAGACAAGGGGGGGTGGAATTGGTGGTGGAGGGCAGGGAGAGGTGGGGGGACAGGAGGTAAGTTGGGGAGAGGTGGGGGGACAGGAGGTAAGTTGGGGTGTGGGGTTCACAGGTAGAGTAAGTGAATTGGGCGTTAAGGGAGAGTTGTCATTGTTGGTGTTGCAAGAGGGAGAGGAACTAAGGACAAATTTAGAGTGAGAAAGGTGCGGGACACGGCGGTAGGGAAGTAGGAGGGGGGAGGCCTGTGTGGCGTCATGGGAATGTAGGAGGTTTGGGAGGAAAAGAGGTGCAGTGGTTGTGGAGGTCATGTCAGTTAGGAGAGGTGGCAGTGAGGGAACGGTCATCTGGCAGAGTGAGGGGGGTTGAGAGAGAGGGAAGTTGAGGAAAGGAAGTGGTCCTTCTGGGCCCGAGGGAGGGAGATGGAAGGGGTTACTAGGAGGGGAAGGGGGGTAGTGCAGCAGTACTGGAGGAGTAGGAGGGAGGAGAGAGATGCAGTGGGAATGTGGCGAAAACGGGATGAAAGACGAGGGGATGAAGGGGTGGAGAGGAGGGATGGAAGGAGGGATAAGGGGAGCATAGGGAAAGTTAATTGGGGGAGAGGGTTGGAGGAGAGGTGGACTAAAAAGGGGGGTGATAGGAAGAAGTATGGGGGAGGAGAAGAGATTGGAGTATTGTGTAAGTGCAGATGGGACGAGGAGCGTATTAGCTAGTGGTAAGTCTGAAGTAATGTGGGAGGGGACATACTGTGAGGGGGGGAATAGGAGATGATGTAAGTTGGGGTGGGGAGGGAAGAGGGCCGACCTGTGCTTCTCCAGAAGGCCGCCAATTGGAGTGGGGTGGGGTCGGCGGAGGAGAAAGGGAGTAATGGGTGGAGCTGGAAGAAGAGACAGGGGGAAACCCGGTTGCAGAGGAGGGGAGTAAGGAGGGGAAGAGGTGGTCAAAGAGCGAGAGGCAGGCGTCTTTCCCTTGGATCATGACAGTACCGTTGTTATAGAGTGAGATAGTGAGGTAGCCATTGAAGCACTCAGAGGGGGACATTTTTAGTTGTTTCCCATAAGGGATAGAGGAGGAGGAGGTGACGTTAAGGGAATTGTAAAAACTGTTGGACCAAGAGGGGGTGTCGCGAGTGAAGAAAATGAAATCGTTTTTGAGTCTCCCAAGACAACCATTGTAAAATTGATCAACAAAAAGGGAGTCCGGGAAACGTTCAATAGTATTATGCTTTACTGTAGCTTTAGTCTGGTCGGGAGGATAAATGATTTTGTAGCAATTGGCTCCAGACTTAACTCGAGAGGTGGCCATGTTGGGAAGAAGAGGCGAAGAAGGGTGGGGGGGGATGAGAGGGGTGTTATTGGGAAAGCAGTGGTGAGGAGAAATAAAAGGGCAAAAAGGGGGCGCATAATCCAAACGTTTATGGTGAGATAACCGAGTTAATGTGCCGTCAGGGAAGTGAGGTGGGAATTTGTTGGGTCCTTCATCTAGGAGTAAGAGGTGCCACCTAGCACTAGATAAAAGCTACAAGGGAAATATTTGCAAACAGTAGGGACCCATCACAGAGCAAATACAGACAAAGTAGAACAGAATAAAAATGACCACCCAGTGACCATTGGAGAACACTAAACTTAGTACCAGCCTGCTAATAGAACCATATTCGGTACCAGCCGCCATGTATGCCCAAGTTCTCAACAGACTGCTATATGACCCTAAGCTCCTGTGAGACACTAACGTTAGGGAAAAGAGCATAGGGTGGATCACAAATTGATTAGCAATGTCTAGAAAATGCACAGTAACCTCGTCATCTTCAGACCACCTCTGATGCAGCAGGAGTCATGACTCAATTTGAACTGTACCCACAGAGAAAGTTGCTTAATAGGTGCAGCAGGCACTACAAGATGTGCACCTGTGAAAAGGTCAAAACAATGCAGCTGGGATTACTTGCTGTACATCAGATTGATGGCCTAAACGGTGCAGCTGGCACTACTTGCTGCGTAGCTGTAAAAGGCCTAGACGATGCAGCTGGCACTACTTGCTGCACAGCTGTAAAAAGGGCCTAAATGGTGCAGCTGGCACTACTTGCTGCGCAGCTGTAAAAAGGCCAAAACGATGCAGCTGGCACTACTTGCTGCGCAGCTGTAAAAAAGGCCTAAACGATGCAGCTGGCACTACTTGCTGCGCAGCTGTAGGAGGCCTAAACGGTGCAGCTGGCACTACTTGCTGCGCAGCTGTAAAAGGCCTAAACGGTGCAGCTGGCACTATTTGCTGCGCAGCAGTAAAAGTGATAAAAATAAATACCACACAGTAAAAGAGTTAAGCGGATGGTGATTATGATGGAAGAATGCATTTCTCGCAGGTGCCCGCAGGGCTGTCCGGTTGCTGCAGGAAGCACTGGTCGTGAAGATGACACATCTGGAAGACAGGCTGTGAGCTCACTTAATACAGCTCAGTAATAAGCAATAAGTAATCTGGAAGACAGGCCGTGAACTCACTTAATACAGCTCAGTAATTAGGCGTGCAGGTGCGCGCTGTGTGCGGCGTCGAGGTGCTCACCTGCTCCCGGGTCTGCTCCTAGCTCTCCACCGTGTTGAAGGGCAAGCTCGTGACAATGAAAGATCAGACAGAGACAGTGATTATAATGTGCCAAGGGCCCCTGCAAATAACATTAGGGGTGCAATTAGCTGCTCCAAGGGCACAAGCTCGGGCGAGGAGCACTGATAATGGCAATGTAGAGAGCAGTCTCTAGTTCCGCCATCTTAAGGTCAGGCATTCATGAGTGGACATGGGCTTCTTTCAGGCAATAAGAATCAACGAGTGGCCAGCATAAAAACTAGGGCTGAATTTTATCCCCACTAGTAGTAGACTCGTTGCGCTGGACATTGGTATGAGAATCACAGGCTGGGGGACAGGTTAAGAGGCATCCTGTACTGAGCGCTGCGCCATTTTGAAGTCAGGCATCACCCGAGTGGGGTACACATCTTATCCCTAGTGAAGCAAATTCCTCCATAAAAGCCCGGGTAGAGGTGAAGGGTCCCTATGCAACCATGCGCTTACCTCAGATGGCAGGGGAAGGAGTTTTCGAGCTCCGAAAGGGCTGATTTCAGGTCCGTCTGAGCCCACGTGGAGTCCAACTCCTAAAATGGCGGGCATCAATTCTCCCCCCGGGGACGCAGCACGGGCATGCACTCCTTGAGTCACCTACCGGCCGCGGCGTCCGGGGATCAGAGCTGCAGGGGTCCGCCTGCCGCTCTCCAGAGCTCTCCACCCGCTCGAGGCTTCCAAAGGTTCGAGGCTCCCAAAGTCCAAGGCTCCTGCTGCTGTTCGAGGCTCCCAAGGTTCGAGGCTCACACCTCTGTCCAGGGCTCTCTACCCGCCCGAGGCTCCCAAGGTTTGAGGCTCCCAAAGTTCGAGGCTCCTGCTGCTGTTCGAGGCTCCCAAGGTTCGAGGCTCTCACCTCTGTCCGGGGCTCTCTACCCGCCCGAGGCTCCCAAGGTTCGAGGCTCCCAAAGTTCGAGGCTCCCCTAAAGTTCGAGGCTCTCACCTCTGTCCGGGGCTCTCCACCCGCCCGAGGTTCCCAAAGTCCGAGGCGCCCAAGGTTCTCGGCGCTGCGCTTACCAGGGGAGACTTGGTGGCCACGGTGGTGTTGTCAACCATGCTGCCGCCGCCTGTGCCCGCGGCTCCCCCGGCCCCCTCCTCCTGTGCCTCTGTGTGCTTTGCTGCCGCAGTTTACATCACGGGCACCGCAACGCCCAGACTGCCCGCTATGCCAGATATTTCCAAAAGTTCAGCCCTCACCTCTTTCGGTTGGCCACGCTGTCCCTCAGGGGTTGAGAAGCCACCTCATTTCAGATGCGAAGGTGCCTGTGCGCGGATTCAAGGATGCAGGCAGCCGGCTCACATCCCAGCACGGCCGGCGGGTGCCGCGACCTACACGCTCGCTCCCTTGTGCTCACATCCGGCGCCCAAAGCGATCCCCCCAGAAGTCAGTTGTTGTCCGCCACTCCGCTGCTCGCGGGTCCTTCCGTCGCTGCTCCCTCGGGGTCCGAATCGGACGATCATTGTATTAGGGAGCCGCCATTTTGCCGGGCTCTCCAGCCTTCAGAGATCCTCCTAGTAGCCCTGATATGCGTCGGGTCTAGGAGCGACTCTGCTGCTATTCGGTCCCCCTCCGTTTCTCGACCCCCCGGTGGGGAAAGGGGAATCAGGGTATCCGGTTTTCAGGAGATTTGCGGGGTTTCTCAGCGGAGCTCAGCGCTCACGCTGCCATCCGCCTCGGCTGCCTCGTGAGCCTCTGCGATCTTATCTGTCCTATGCAGGCGTGCATAGTCCCCCCACCCCCCACACCCTTGTCGTGTGTGTCTGCTGTCTGCCCGGGCTGAGATGCTTCATAGGCACACAAACAGCCGCACCCGGGTACTTCACAGGTCTTTGAAAGACCATCACTTCACTTGTTAGCGAGGCTTTGTTGTTTTTTCACCCCTTCAGCCGGAATAATTAGTCCCCCGCCGAAATTGTTATTGCGCCTCTGCCCATAAGTGAGAGCATGCTGGTTGGGGATGACTATCCCAGGCTCCCCACCAGCAGTCCTGAAGGATGACCTGTGAAGAGAGAGTGCCAAAAGCTGCGCTGAGTCCGCCCTCTAAGTAGGGCGCGACTTTCATGTGCAGAAAGCAGCCTGCATTCTTTGCATCAGATCAGGCAACCCGGAGCTAAAGCACTTTGTCAGTATTTTTCCATTTTTATTTATAAATACAGACGAAGGACAAAAAGTTTTCCGTCTGCATTTATAAGTAAAAATCCGTTTAAATGGAAAACCGGGAGCCTTAATTATGGTTATAGTACACCACAAATTAGAATGTGTTGTGTGTTTGACCCCTAAATTTTATTTGGTATGTATTGCCATGTAGATATATTAATGTAGATTTGATAATTTCATGTTTCATGTGAATTCTACAAAATTAGCGTGTTCATTTAGAAAACACATTTTTTCATCTAAATATACATATATATATATATTTTTATATTACCTACTGGCGGTCGCCAGTAGGTAGTTATTGTTAGGACCTATTATCCATAGGAAATTAGTAGCATTCTTTTCCCAATACCTTTGGCTCCGGTTGACGAATCTTCGCAAAATTTTCAAAGCCCGTGGGGCAGTATGGTCAGCTCCCATCTTAAAAACATTGGGGTGATTTGGCAAGCGTGGGCCGAGAAAAGAGGGGGGTCCCAAAACGTGTTTTCTCTATGTTAATTCCCATAGGAAACTTTAGACACGGCTACAACTCGAACTGCTGAACGGAATTACACCAAATTTGACAAAAAGGTAGCCCTTGGTTCAAAAATAACTCTTTTTTTAAATGGTGTAAATCCCTTCAGTAGTTCCTAAGAAAGTAAAGAAAAAGTGGTCACAAAATGCATTTCCCATAGCAAACTTTAGACAAGGCTACAGCTTGAACTGCTGAACAGAATTACAAAAAAATTGGCATGAAGGTAGCCCTTGCCTGAGAAACAACTCTTTTTCTTAAATGGTGTAACTCCGTTCAGTAGTTGCTGAGAAAATAACAATTAAAATATCGATATATAGAGGCCCGGTGGATCCGCACACCCTCCCGAGCTTCATGCTAATTGGCTGTCAACGCTCCAAACCGGGAAGTGTTTGCAACCATCTTGTGCCTCGGTAGAACACATTGGCTACTTTCAAAGAATGTTAGTAAAACCCAAAGGTAGGTCTAAGGGTGAAAGGTTAACAAGCATCTGCTGAAAGAGCATGTGGTGGTGTCGATGGTCACAGATAGAAAAAAGAATTATGTACAACATAACTGGAATGATGGTGTAGTAGTGATTATGTGGTGGAGTGTATTTAGGGGATGCCTCATAATAGAAGGGTCTCAATTGAAAAAGGAGAGGAAACCACAGTTAGTCACTGCGAGGAATGACAGTTTGAACAGCCTAATAGCAGTGGAAGAGGTGCTGACAGAAATCAAAGACCTTAAGATAAGGAAGAGTGAATGTCTAGACTAGTACAAATCCTGCTTTTAGAAAGCCTTTGCAAATGTATTACGAGAACCACCAGTGGAGTTATTCAGCTACTTCAAAGATATAGGGCAAGTCATCTCAAGAATATATAAGACCATGGTTGCAGGCTGTTGAAACTCTGAATGACTCAAGATGCACAGCATCCAGACTGATCCAGCCTCTTGAACTCAGTTTGTAAACTATGTACAGGAATTTGTATAATCCTATAGGAAAGGACCATGTGTGACTTTATCCACCCACACTAACAAGGATTTTTAAAGGGGGACAAGTTGACGACAACACTGCACTTAATCGGTATCACAGAGCAGCAGTACTAATAGCTGATGCTGTTCCCATTGAATGAGAACAAAGCATTTGAAAGAGTGGACAGGATATTCATTAATGTAATGCTGATGGAAATGGGTTTTTGAGAGAGTGCTTAATTTAATGCTAGTAGGATGGGAGTCTCCAAGAGCGTTATTAGAGTAAATGGATTTCTGGGGGAATGAATCAGGGATATCCACTTTCCCTGGTAATATTTGCAGTGCTTCATGAAGTACTAAGCCAAATAACAGGGTTAACTGGGCTTTAGAATTAAGCTGGAAAATGACACATGTAAAGTGGCACTTTTTATGGGGCGTAAACTCCTGATGCCTTAAACCGAGAATCTACTCCAGGGACTGAATCACTATTAACAGCACAAAATCAGAGGTGCTCCTTGTGTCACTGTTCAAAGAGATGACAGAATCCTTGCAATGCATCACACATTTAAATGGTCCACATCATACATTAAAAAACTGAACATATACACAGCATCCACTACAGCAAAGGCCATGAGTAGAAATTACATATTTTTTATAGAGGTCAGCTAAAGATACACTCTAGAGTTGAAGGGTCATGGGTTGGCGGAATTTCAGGAGTTACACTAGTGGTGTGTCCTAGAATAGTATATGTGCTTTAGGCCCTATCACTATTTCTTTGAAATGTGTAGCTCGCCCAATTTCAGAACAAATATAATAAATATTTATGAGAAAGAAGTAGACCACAAATGAAGAGTAGACAATGTACAATACAAAACCCAAGAAAGGCGTTCTTAGGCTCCCAAATAGTACTAGCCATTACCAGACTGAGAAAGCATGGTGCATGATATATAACTCATTAACAGCCAGACACACATAGGAAATACCTTGTGTTTCTAATAATAAATGTAAAGGGATTTTTTAAAGATCTCCAGTCAAGTGAACAGTCATGGGGATGTGGAGCATGTTGGAGAGGACTGGGATGCCACTCTACCCACTACGCTTCACACCACTGTGGGGAAATTAAGACTTTACACTTGGCATTCAGATAGAGGTATTTGGAGCATTGAGGGAGTGCGATTGCATTAAAATGAATGAATGTGCATGAATGACCAATTTATAAAGTGCAAACAAATGCCCGAGGACATCAAGGCGCTGATGCAGTTTCTCTGCCAGGGTGCGAGAGCATCATCCCTCTGCCAGAAACAGGTACAAGGCAAAAAGCTAGGTCTTCAAGGCCTTACAGAAAGGAAGGTGTTCCTCAATTAAGTAATGGATTTGGGGAGAGTAGTACAACACTTAGAGGCCGCCACAGCAAAGGCTCATCCTTCCTATCTTGCCCTCCTAAACCTAGGAATAACCAGCTGATTCTACTCGGCAGAGCGCAGGTGTCTAGGGAGAACATAGTGTTGGAAAAGCTGTTTAAATCCCTCTGGGCCCGAGTTGTGAAGTGCCTTGTGAACAATGCATCGGGTCTTGAACACAATTTGTTTCTCAGCTGGGAGCCAGTACAATTTCCGTATATCAGCAGAGATCGAATTATATTTCGGAAGTTCCAAAATAAGCCTTGCTGCAGCATTCTGAACAAGCTGCAGCTTATAGATGGATGCCTTGTTAATGTTCAGGTAGGGTGTGCTGCAATAATCCATCCTGGACATAAATATTGGGATGTATGATAGTACAACGCGATCATTTTGATCGCGGTACTTTACATCGCGGATTTTACAACGCAAGTCGTTACAACGACTTGCGTTGGAGGGAGCGGATTGTGGATTTTTATAATTTTATATTCCAACACCAGTCCACGTAACAGTAGGAAAGGTCTTGGAATATAAAATTAAAATATTCCTTAACCAACTGCATCATCCAGCACAAGTCGTACTAACGACTTGCGTTGTAATGGCCGCGTGGTAAAGGTCGTGCAGTGTAAACACCGCGTTGTAAACAATGTTTACCTAACTATTGCCACAGCTGCTTGTTTATGTGCGGGGAGAGAGAGAACGGAAATATCTGTCTAAGGGTCCTTATAACCCAGAAGCAGGATGTGTCTGTCTTATTAACCATGAAGATTAAAAGACAGATTGTTATCAACTAAGACACCAAGATTCTTTGCCGAGTCAAAGGGACAGGGACATTGTCCAAGCTTTCCTGGCCACCATGAGTAGGTCCAGATAGATTGTTAACTTCCAAAGACTAGCACCTTGGTTTTGTTCCCATTCAGTCGGAGGTAGTTATTTACCATCCAAGAGGCCACAGCCTTTATGCAAATGTTGAAATTGACGGTGGAGGCCTCTATATCGTTTGTGATGGACACAATTATTTGTGTCCCAACAGCAAAGGATGAAGCCTTCAGCCAAAGGATCTAATCATCTTAGCCAACGGGGAAACATATATATTGAACAGGGTGGGACTCAAAGATGAGCCCTGCGGAACTCCACATAAAGTAGATAGGGGATCAGAGTAGAATCGGTCCACCATCCCTGTCTGTGACCTATCTGTCAGGAAGGAAGACAGTCACCCCAATTTCATGTAGGCAGTCAATCATCCTTGTCAGAGAGATGGTATTGAAGGCCGCGGATAGGTCCAACAAAATCAGCACCGCAGTCTTCCCAGTATCGACCATGTTACGGATGTTATTGATTGCAGATATTAGTGCAGTCTCAGTCTCATGGTTACTCCTGAATCCATACTGAGAGGAGTCAAGCCGATGCTGTTGTTCCAAATAAGTCATCATCTAGTGTTTCCCCAAGATCTTGGCGGCAAAAGGCAATAAGGAAATGGGATGATAGTTTTAAAATTCAGATGTTTCCAAGTTGTTTTTTAAGCAACTGCTTAACAGCCGCTGTTTACAACTATGAGGGTAGCATCCAGAGAAAATGTCCAGATTGAGAGTTGATGTCAGATGGGGAATAATGTCCCCTTCCAACAGCATCAGTTTCGGGGAGCAAGGTTCAAGTGGGGAACCTTATTTGAATCCTAGTATAAGCTGGTTCATCTGTTAATAAGACTGAAGGAGAAAAACGGGCAGACAGTCATCCCTCTTCTGTGGAATTAATCTTTTGGGCAGAGATAAAGAGTTTGGAATTAAGACAATTCAAAGAAGAGTACATCTCAAAGAGTTCGGAATGAAAATATTTGGCCATACGGTCACAAAAGTCCTGCGAGCTCTTGTTGTAGGATGGAGCAGACGGTATGGATAATAGATTGATTAATTTAAATAGATCACTGGGGGACTTAAGGTAGACTAACATCTGATTGCAATATAATGATGTATCTAGTTTAATGGCTCCTTTATATTTTACCAACTAAGGGGTCGATTACGATGGCGGACGGAAAGACGACCGCCGTCCTGGAGTAGTCAGAAAATACCTTTTTTCAGTCCGCCTGCCGCGGGCACACCGTCCGCCATATTAGGATGGGAAACACAGTCAAATGTCCGTACGCGGCGGAAGAGCACGCACCGCTGTGGAAGTACACCCGACCCCGCGGCGGACGGAACCAATCCAGACACACCGCCGTACTGAATGACGTCTCTGACCGTCCTCCAAATCACGATGGCAGAAAACACACATCAAATCACTGCGGTAAAACAACCTGCCTGAACACGGCGGAATCACCACAGCGGAGATATAACACATTGCAGATATACACACAACAAGCAGATCGCCGTCATGGACCCAGCGCTACATGCATTTCCGATACTCTTCGTGCTCCACCACCAGCAAGTCATGGCCCATCACCGACGACGACGCAGGTAGGCCAACACACCAATTGATGTCGGAAGGGGAATACCTGCCAGGACTGTGACGTAGGGAGGGGGAGTGTCATGTTTGTGAAACTGCCTTTACGATCGCACCACGCCCACCCGCCAGCTACGGTCGACAAGCCTCGCCCTCGCCGCCGTTCCACGCATCCGCAGAGCCACCGCCAGTGGAAGATCCTTCTCCTACCTGGCAGCCAAGACATGGAACTCTCTCCCCATCCACCTCCGGCGAACCCAGGACCATCTCTCCTTCAGGAAGCAGCTCAAGACCTGGCTTTTCGAGCAGTAACGGACCCCTCTCCCCCCAGCGCCTTGAGACCCTTCCGGGTGAGTAGCGCACTATACAAATGCCACGATTGATTGATTGATTGACCAATATATCAACAATTCAAGTACACAACCAGGAATGACAACGACAAACCACGGCACATGATTGACTTGCTTTATTAAACATAATAGTGGTATAATCGTACACTACCCAAGAGCATGGGCACTGGGTACAACAGAGCAGGTACATCAGAGGCAGCACATGAGGGCACAATGCAGTATCAGAACAGCAACAGGGCAGTGTTTACAACAGAGCAGGTACATCAGAGGCAGCACATGAGAGGGCACAATGCAGTATCAGAACAACAACAGGGCAGTGTTTACAACAGAGCAGGTACATCAGAGCCAGCACGTGAGAGGGGCTATGTGCATCAACAGTCCATGGCACAGAACAGGTACATCTGAAGCAGCACATGAGAGGGGCAAAGTGCATCAACAGTCCATGGCACAGAACAGGTACATCAGAGGCAGCACGTGAGAGGGGCAATGTGCATCAACAGTCCATGGCACAGAACAGGTACATCTGAAGCAGCACGTGAGAGGGGCAATGTGCATCAACAGTCAATGGCACAGAACAGGTACATCTGAAGCAGCACGTGAGAGGGGCAAAGTGCATCAACAGTCCATGGCACAGAACAGGTACATCAGAGGCAGCACGTGAGAGAGGCAATGTGCATCAACAGTCCATGGCACAGAACAGGTACATCTCAAGCAGCACATGAGAGGGGCAAAGTGCATCAAGAGTCCATGGCACAGAACAGGTACATCAGAGGCAGCACGTGAGAGGGGCAATGTGCATCAACAGTCCATGGCACAGAACAGGTGCATCAGAGCCAGCACATGAGAGGGCACAATGCAGTATCAGAACAGCAACAGAGCAGTGTATACAACAGAGCAGGCACATCAGAGGCAGCACATGAGAGGGCACAATGCCAGTCCTGGCCAGTCACCCACCGCCAGTCCTCGCCGGTCACCCACCGCCGGGGGCTGGCCGGTCACCCACCCACCTACCACCGGGTGCAGGCCGGTCACCCACCGCCAGTCCAGGCCGGTCACCCACTGCCAGTCCAGGCCGGTCACCCACCGCCAGTACAGGCCGGTCACCCACTGCCAGTCCTGGCCGGTCAACCACCACCAGTCCTGGCTGGTCACCCACCGCCAGTCCTGGCCGGTCACCCACCACCAGTCCTGGCTTGTCACCCACCGCCAGTCCTGGCCGGTCACCCACTGCCAGTCCTGGCCGGTCACCCACCACCGGGGGCTGGCCGGTCACCCACCACCGGGGGCTGGCCGGTCACCCACCCACCCACCACCGGGTACAGGCCGGTCACCCACCGCCAGTCCAGGATGGTCATCCACCGCCAGTCCAGGCCAGTCACCCACCGCCAGTCCAGGCCGGTCACCGACCACCAGTCCTGGACGGTCACCCACCGCCAGTCCTGGCCGGTCACCCCCGCCAGCCCCCGGCGGTGGGTGACCGGCCAGGACTGGTGGTGGGTGACCGGCCAGCTCCCGGCGGTGGGTGACCGGCCAGTACTGGTCATGGGTGACCGGCCTGGACTGGCGGTGGGTGACCGGACTGGACTGGCGGGCAGCGTTGGGTGCAGCAATGTGACTGTAAGGGGGGTATCAACTGTCACTTCGAATTGCATTTCAAATGTATGTGTTAACCTGCAGCACCCCGCGGAATGCGTGCACCGCCATAGCGACGCCAGTGAGTGATTGGTTTCAAATGATGCACCGTCGCGGTAGTGCGCACATGCGTTTTGCGGGGTGTGACCGGGATGGTCCTTGACCATACAGCATATGTCATTCTTAATTGCTGTGTCAACGATCATCTTCTGTGTTGGGGGAAGGCGACCCAGATGGCGTAGGTACACACACTGCATGTCTCCGCACACATGTAATGTTCATAGTTGTACACGTGTGTCAGGACATGTCCGGAATGCTACAAGAATAATGATGTCAAGTCAATGGACCGTGTCCACGTGTGACATTCATGTCCATTTGTTGCATATGTGCTCATACTGTTGACCTTGCCAGTGGTTAACAAAGGCTAGTGATGTGCACCCAAGGTGCGTCAGATGTGCATGGCGACGTGTTGACGTCTTGGTTTTGCTGACACACGTTTCCATTTGTACACATCTACACAGTACATCAAGGGTGTGTACCCACATTCATAAGCTGTTGTGAGTGTGTGGTTTGTGTGTGCAAGTAACAATGATTTGGGTGTTCATGCATTCTGTGTATGCGTGTCTGTTGTTGTGTGCCCATGCATGTCATGTGAGAAGGCCCAGCAGTGTAGGTGTGGTCATGGGTGCATGAAGACAAGGAGGGTGTGTTCCATGTTCATGTTGTGTGTGCATGTACATGTGTGTCTGGGGGGACGCTTGTCCACATATGGGCCCTCAGTCATGTGTTGTTGCCAGATATTTCAACATGTGTGCACGTTACATTGGACATGTTTGCACACAGGATGTTGTTTGTGGTTGAACATTGTGTGTGTGGTTAGCTGTATTGCCTTATATATTGGTCACGTCACACATATAATCACTGTCTGCAACATGTATTATTTGCATTGTGTTGGTCAAGATGTGATAGTGTGGCACAGCTATGCGTTATTGGTCAATTGACAGCTGCTACCATCTACTCCCACACAGGAGGGCTCCAAATGTGCATCGACCATACACTGTGCTGGAGGACATGGTTAACGAGGAGGTGATCTGCAAATTCCGGCTTGATCGACTTAGATTGCAGGAGCTTGTAACACAATTGTCACCTCATCTGCAGCCACGCAGGACATATCCAGGAGCTATAACACCCACAGCAAAGGTGATGGCGGCACTTCACTTCTTTGCAACTGGCACTTTCCAGTACACAGTTGGTCATGCCGGGGGGATGTCACAATCCATGTTCAGCATGGTACTTCGGGATGTTCTGAATGCCATGATGCTTTACAAGGATGATTACATCCATTTTCCATGTCCGGCAGAGTTGGCAGCAGTCAAAGCGGACTTCTATGCCCTGGCCCAGATACCACATGTAGTGGGTTCCATTGATGGAACACATATTGGTCTCATACAACCCCAGGCACGTGAACCTGTATATAAGAATTAGGACGCACTACCATTCGATCAACGTGCAAGTGGTGTGCCTGGCTGACAACATCATCTCCCATGTGTGTGCCAGATTTCCCGGGTCCGCCCATGACTCCCACATCCTGCGGAGCAGCATTGCCCCCCAACTGATGGCTAATCTGCGTCCAGAACGTGCGTGGCTTGTAGGTGAGTGTGCTGTGAGGACAATTGTGTTGTATGTGTGGCATGATGTTCCCACCAATCCTGGTAATGATATTTGTGTCTGTCATCCCCCCACCTAGGCGACTCTGCGTACCCAAACCGCCCCTGGCTGCTGAGCCCCATACGGAATCCGGCAACCCCTGGTGAATTGCGTTATAATGAGGCCCATGGGAGGACACGTCGGGTCATTGAACGTACTTTTGGACTGCTGAAGTCTAGGTTTCGCTCCCTGGATAAAACCGGAGGGGCCCTGCCATACTCACCAGGCAAAGTATGCCAAATCGTGATTGCCTGCTGCATGCTCCACAACCTGGCCTTGCGCAATAACATTGAACTGATCATGGACCCTGAAGACCAACAGGTTGCTCCGCCTCCCATCCCACCCATGTCCACTGATGAGGATAGTGGGGAGGAAGAAGGTGTGGACCAGAGGCATCAGCTCATTGATCGCTATTTTCCTTGAATATGAGTAGCTACCTCTTGTGCAGATAGACAATGCGTGATGGATGTTTGCTGGTGATGTGTGGGTGTGGTGTGTCTATGCTGCCTGTTCTGGTAAGTTCTGTTTGCAGGTGTGTGTGTGAGATGTTGTACATGCAATGCTCCCTGATGTGTGTCCTGTGATCCACTTACTTGGTGATGAGTGTGGTTTGTGGGATGTTGCAGTACAGTGTGTTGTGATGGTTGTGAATCACTTTCCTGACCTGTGCTTGTTGTTCTCTCATTATCCCTAGGTCACTCCCACAGAGGCATGATTCTCCAGAACATTGATCCCTGCACCTGGTAATGGCAATTTATTAGACAAACATGTGATTAAAACATGGAGGTCACACAGCATAGAGTGTTAACGTGGTGTTTATTTACAGGTTGTGGATTGATGTTGGTGCATATTTACAAGTAGGTGTTGGGGGAAGTGAGAGTTGAAGGTCATGGCAGATGAAAACACTGTGGGGACACCACATTGTGTGATGTCCATCTAGTCCAACAGACGTGTGCCAATGCTTGGCATTGTGGGGCAGGATAGTTGACAGGGTGAATGGCAGGCTCAAGGAAGGGTGAAGTCAGTGGCGGCCCCTCTTCGAGCGGGTAGATGGTGCACTTCCACTGCTCTCGGCTACATCCAGCCTCGGACGGCCCCTCCGTCTTGGAAATGGAGCGGGGCCAGCTGTGGGGGCAGGTTGGTCAGGGTCCACCTCCCTGTCCGTGGCCTCAGGTGATGGTGGCGGTGGTGTTGGTGACCTGTACCGCTGAGCACTTGGGTGAGGGGCTGGTGGTGTGGCACGGGACAACCACTCCATCCACAGAGCAGTTTGCTGGCCCATGAGGTCCACAATTTGGCCAATGCGAGTGTCGATGGACCGCAAGAGCTGGCTGCTCTCTTGCGAGTCTTGGTGGGCCTGATCGGACTGTGCCTGCGACCGCTCATAGGAGGCATTGACTCTGGCGATGGCCTCCAGGGTCTCGGCCCCAGGATGGGGTGGGTCTCCTTCCCGACCTCGCCTAGCTACTACACTCCGGGTTGTGAGCTGTGGCTTCACCTGTGTCCTCTCCCGCCCACTTTCCCTGCTAGCCTGGGATGTCGATGGCCCATCATCGGGCGATGGGTCAGGCAGGGTGGCACAGGCAGGAGTGGTGGTGGTGGTGGTGGCTGCACAGCTCACAATGGCAGGTGTTGGTGTAGTGACACAGGCCAAGGTGGTGAATGCCGGGATGTCCTGGGAGCCTGATGGCCCTGGGAGTCTGCTTGGGCCAGTATCATCCTCTGCCCCTGAGCTGTCAATGGGATCGTCCCCAGAGAGTCCTGGCTGTGAGGGTGGCGACTGGTGCTGGCGGTTGCTGCTTGCGCCGGTCAAGTTGCGATCACCTGAGGGACAATATTTTCACAATTAATGCTGTGGACATGACATGTTTTTGGTAGCAACATTACAGATCACATGGAATCAGGACATGGTTGTTGTTGTCATCATGTTGTTGTGGTTGACAGTACAGGGCAATATGGTGGCGTGGCGTTGGGAAGGCAATACTTGGATATGTGTGGTCCTGTCCTGCTATTGGATGTTCCCCCTGAGAAGATGTCTATCTACCTGTCAGTTTGCAGGAGGAGATGCACTGGTCACCAAATGGTGGGCGGACTCAATCTTGCTCTGGGGTGAGACATGGGTGCTGGTCTCTCACACCCCCCACCCACCACCAGCCTCCCTTTTGACATGGGGGCCTGTTGGGAGTTGTAGTGCTGGTCTCTCACACCCCACACCCCCACCACCCTCCCTTTTGACATGGGGACCTGTTGGGAGTTGTAGTGCTGGTCTCTCACATGCCCCACCGCCCATCACCCACCACCCTCCCTTTTGACATGGGGGCCTGTTGGGAGTTGTAGTGCTGGTCTATCACCCCCCACCCACCACCACCCTCCCTGTAGACATGGGGGCCTGTTGGGAGTTGTAGTGCTGGTCTCTCACAGCCCCCACCCCCCACCACCCTCCCTTTTGACATGGGGGCCTGTTGGGAGTTATAGTGCTGGTCTCTCACACCCCACCACCCTCCCTTTTGACATAGGGGCCTGTTGGGAGTTGTAGTGCCGGTCTCTCACACCCCCCCACCTCCCACCACCCTCCCTTTTGACATGGGGGCCTGTTGGGAGTTGTAGTGCTGGTCTCTCACACCCCCCACCCTCCTCTTTCACACACCCCACCTACCTCTCTCACACCCCACACCCCCCACCACCCTCCCTTTTGACATGGGGGCCTGTTGGGAGTTGTAGTGCTGGTCTCTCACACCCCCCACCCACCACCACCCTCCCTGTAGACATGGGGGGCTGTTGGGAGTTGTAGTGCTGGTCTCTCACACCCCCCACCCCCCACCACCCTCCCTTTTGACATGGGGGCCTGTTGGGAGTCGAGTGCTGGTCTCTCACAGCCCCCACCCATCTCTCTTACACACCCCACCCACCTCTCTCACACCCCACACCCCCCACCGCCCTCCCATTTGACATGGGGGCCTATTGGGAGTTGTAGTGCTGGTCTCTCACACCCCCCACCCACCACCACCCTCCCTGTAGACATGGGGGCCTATTGGGAGTTGTAGTGCTGGTCTCTCACACCCCCCACCACCCTCCCTTTTGACATGGGGGCCTGTTGGGAGTTGTAGTGCTGGTCTCTCACACCCCACACCCCCCACCACCCTCCCTTTTGACATGGGGGCCTGTTGGGAGTTGTAGTGCTGGTCTCGCACACCCCCCACCACCCACCACCCTCCCTGTAGACATGGGGGCCTGTTGGGAGTTGTAGTGCTGGTCTCTTACAGCCCCCACCCACCTCTCTCACACACCCCACCCACCTCTCTCACACCCCACACCCCCCACTACCCTCCCTTTTGACATGGGGGCCTGTTGGGAGTTGTATTGCTGGTGTCGCAAACCCCCCACTCACCACCACCCTCCCTGTAGACATGGGGGCCTGTTGGGAGTTGTGGTGCTGGCTGCTTTGACAACATGCAAGGCTGGGAAGGTAGGAGGCAACATTTGTATTTGGTCATGGTGGGTGCATTTGAGCCCAGGACTTCACATTTGGGTGACTATGTGGCACACATGCATGGATTGGAGCCAGGGAGATGTGTGTTGGCAGTTGTGCAAGGCAGACCATGGCAGTGTGATAGTGGTCATTGGTTTGTACTTATCAGCCTCTAGTCCCCCCTTCAATTCCTTCCAGGCTCTCAGGGTGCAGTATGCGCAGCACCTTCTCCTCCCATTCTGCAAATTGTATGGGCTCCGGGGGAGCGCCGCCGCCAGTGTGGTGTGCCCGCAGGTGGTTCTTCGCCCTGATGCCTTTCACCCTTGCCTTGAGGTCGTGCCACCGCCTCTGGATCTCGTGTTTGGTGCGTGGCACGGTCCCTGACGCATTGACTCTGGTCACTATCCTGTCCCACATGTTGTTTTTGGTTGCCAAGGTGGTCTGCTGGACTAGGGTGCCGAAAAGATGGGGTTCGACACGGATGATTTCATCCACCATGACCTTCAACTCACTGTCTGTGAACTTGGGATTTTTCTTTGGTGCCATGGTGTGTGATGTGCAAGGTGTTGGTGGGGTGGGGTGGGGTGTGCAGGTGTGTGGTGTGTAGGGATGGCGTTGTGGGGGTTTGTGTGGTGGGTGTGTATGTGTGTTTGTGTGTGTCTGCTGTTAGTGGTATTGTGGCTCTTGCTTGCAGATATGCTGTGATGCAAAGGACTGTGGTAGTGGGTGGGATTCATTTTATACTCTGTGTGGTGGTGGTGTCCCAATGGTTGTTGGCAATCAGGTGTTCTGTGGGTGTGGTGATTTTGGTGCATTTTTCGGTGCTTGGGGGGTGTCATTGGGGCGTATAGGTGCTGGGGGTGGGTGTTTCAGGTGGTTGGGTGTCCTGTTTAGTGTATATTCTATTTACTTCCGTCTGCCATTTTGTAATCGGTTTGACAGCAGGGATGGTGTTTGTGTGGTCCTTCCGCAGTCATTGTCCGTTTGGCGATGCATTGTTTCCGCGGCGGTCGGGGACGGTGGTGAGTTCCATTGGAATGGCGGCGTTATCCTAATCGCGCGGCCGGACCCTCCGCAGGTATAGCGGCGGTTGGGCCTGTTCCCGCGGTCATGTTTGTCCGCGGCGGAGGGTGTTTCTTTGCTACCGTCCGCTTACGGCGGTCTTTGGTGTGGTCCGTCCGCCGCGGACAGTGTTTGATGTGATCCATCCACCGCGGGCGGAGTTTCTTGACATAAATATCCTAATGGCAACCGCGGATTCTCCGCGGTGCGGTCGGGAGTGATTTTGCCGCGACCATGGCGGATGGCACCCGTTTCCGTCCGCCATCCTAATAGGCCCCTAAGCCTTGTGATTAGTTCTTTCAATCAGATCATAGTATTGACGCAAGATACTTTCTTGGCGGCGACAGGATTGTGTGATTGGTCTAAGCTTTTCTGAGAACCAAGGAGCAGGGGCTTTTTTCTACCTGCATAAAATTCTTTGAGGAGAGCAAGAAAATCAATGGCAGACATGAGCCAATTTGAGTATGCTGTAGCTGCCAGATTGGAGTCATTATGTTCAGTCCAATGTTGGTTATTAAAAGCCCAAGGAAGAGATTTCTTGCTTATAAGTTTGTAATTTCTTTTAAGCACCTTATTAATCCTCTTAGGGGCAACTTCAAATATTGCAGGAAAAGAAAGGGAAAAACGGACAGTGTTATGGTCAGAACAAGAAAGGAGAAGAGGTTCATCCACCCTAAGACGATGATTATTAGAGAAAATGCCACCAATAATTTGTCCTGAAAGGGTGGCTGTCTTTACTGGTTGGGCAAGATAGTAGCATAGCATCGTATCTTTAAAAGTCTGAGAGGCTTTGCAGGAAGAACTGTCAAAATGAAAATGTACATCTCCCAAAAGGGTAAGGTTTTGTTTCCCAAGGAAGGGTTTTATAAGGTTGGCAAACTCCATGATAAAAGAGGACCTAGGTCTTGCTGGCCGGTAAGTCAGGACTCCAGCAACATTTTCCACCTGGAACACTTTTAGAGAGAAAAATAATGGTTCACAGGACCTTTGGGAGTAGATAGAAGCTTAATAATGCAAGTGTAGGAACCCTTATAGATAATGGCCAACCCACCCCCAATTTTTCCTGATCTATCAAGTTGGAAGAAGGAATATCCCTGTGGAATAGCATCAACCAGGTCAGGACCCGAAGAGTCTTTAGCCCAGGTGTCTGTAATGAACACCCAGTCTGGCTCATGATGAGAAATGAAGTTGGAAAACACAGTTTTATTTCTAATCAGTGGTCTGGCATTGATTAAAGGGTGTTCTCACCTGGGCCATGGGGGAGAGGGGCATCCTGAGTTGTTGTCAAGTATGGTTTAATGGAAAGTGGGCTGGAACATACAGGCAGGGCAGGCAGTGAAGTTGTCGGTCGGAAGTACTTCCATGCTTAGGGGGAGATACCAGGCAGCAGTGTTTCCCTGTCCCCGTAAGTTAAGAAGCTGATCTCTGGAGTAAGTGAATATATAATGCTTTTCCCTGGTACAAGAACCAGGGGTCCTGGTGCACGGTGCAGTCTAGAAGCAGACGGGTACAGACGGGCTTGCCTTTGGCTCACCTTCGGCATGCCAGCGGCGCACCCACTGCGCATCCGCCCCAGCATGACAAATTTATGGGCGTTCCTTGATGCAATAGGCTACTAACTCAGCCGGAAGTGCGGCTTCTCCAATGGAAATGCTCCATTTCTCTCTGCTCAATCGGCACGGAATGCAGCGGTGGACTAGAGAAGCATGTGAAGCGACTAATGCCGAGGTGGAGGTAAAAAAATGACCATGCAATCAGATCAAAAGACAGAAAACTATTCCACATTGAAGTGGCGCATGGATAAAAACAATAAAAAGTACTGAGGGATGAAACACACATGCAGCCTACCATCAGGCCAGGAAATATATTTCACAAAGGTGAACTCTAAGGGTTTGAAAAACTAAAGCAAGAATATAAACAATTAGAAAGAGATGGATTCAGATATGATCAAGCCTGGCACTGGGTCTCAAACCAGAAGTGTGACTTGGAGCGACTAAGGCTTTTAATGCTTTGAGAAAATGTATTTTAGTCCCAGACAATTTACCAAAATGTAGGTGGTGAGTTGGGAGGGACAGAAGACCTGGTTCTAACTGGCATGGGAGAAAGAGCTGGATATCCCGTTAGATGTAGACCAATGGCAGGATGTCTTTGAAGCACAATTTTAATTTTGCTGGCCATGCACAAGGCAGGGAAATCCTTAAATAGGAGTATACAGGCTGCAGTTCACACCAGCTGGACTTCATGTGATCTACATACAGCAATAATATACATTCTGAAGGTGCTAAAGAAATAGGGCTTACATAAAACATATACAGTGGTCTTGCCTGTAGTTTGAACATTTTGGGACAGTACCTTAAACACAGCTGAAGAGTCTGTTAAAGAAATTATTGTGGCCCCCTCGGTATAAATCTATTGTCAACTTAAGCTCATTTCACATATGCTTTCAGAAGCAAAATAGGAAATACTGGCAGTAAAGCAGAAACACCACATTGGAGACTTGATGGGTAAGGATATGGACTTTGTTGGGTATTTAAAAACTAGCAGCTGGACTAGTAGGTACGTCAAGGTTAAGAATTATATGAAACATTGAGGTATATTGGTGCTTTATTTGGTCAGAGACGTCCGAGACATCCATTGGCCTAAAATACTGCAAGTCCTGGGAGGCATTCGAGACTAGGAACACCATGGGTGGAAAAGAATCAGATGCCACTGGAACACAAGGAAAGATGAATAACAACTCAGTAGCATTCTAACAGCATGGAAAATGATCAGTGAGATTGGTGTGAAGGGGGACCTTGGGGTTGTTTGGGGATATCTCCGATTCTACATGTGTAATATTACACTTGTTGGAAGGTGTCTATCTTAGAAATACAGTAAACATGAATAAAACCTAAAGTGTTATGTTATTAGTGGGCGTTATGTTAGTACTTTGATTTGCATTTGATTTACTGTATGGTAATTCTGATTCCTAATATGCCATTTTATGCAGATGGACCAAACATCTATGTAATTGCTGACATTGGGGTTTGGTTGCAAACACTATAATTGAATTTGGAATTTGAGTGGGGGTGGGACAGAGATAGCACAGTTTTAGATTGCTTCTTGTGGGGTGCCATGGTAACACTTTTTTACGAATGGTGATTTTACACACACATTCCATGCTCTGAATGGGATCTCTCTTGTCAATCATGTTACTGGTCAATCTCTAGAACATGTTCAGGAATACATTTCTGTCTTTGTTGTTTCCTACCAGTGGTCTGTCTCTAGATCCGGGTGTAAAATTTCACTCCACTTACAGAGTTTGTGGTGTTTTGCTAATTCAAGCTCCACACAGATCGCAGAGTTCCAAAACTCCGCGTGGTGGAGTTTTCCTTGCGTGCGGCTCGCCAACATTCAGTTGCCGAGTGTCAGCTAGGAAAATCATACGCTAGAGCACCTCTCAGTGAGATTTTTCAGTTCAGGGTGGGCAGTCGTGGCAGGTCTCTACCCCTTGGGTTGAGAAACCTGCTGCTTGTGTGAGAAGTTGCCGCTCGAGTAGAACATCTATTTGTGTGGCAGAAAGAAGCAGCACCCTCTTGCTCTGAGCGTGGCGCTGTTTGCACTGATTTTACAGCACGGGACAAACTTCTGGTGCTAAAAATCAGCACGAGCAGTGCCACTTACCTTACTGCACCACTTGCGGAACTCTGTGGAACGTGGCATAGTTTTTCCGGCAGTTCATGGAGTTCTGTGTAGCAGATTCTGCCAACTAGGCCCAGGCCTACCAGTCTGCACACTAAAGTAGACCTCTGCAGCCAGTTTTCTGTGGACTTGGATTATGATTTGGGAACATAGGAGAGCATCGAGTGCCCCTACATAAAAGTGGTAATAGTTACATGCTGTTATTGATTTGGAATCTCTTTATAATTCTAAAAACGTGAATCTAACAATTATTTTTCCGAATGCAAATTCTGATTTATTTGTGTAATGACCAAAAGATGAACGCATTTTCTCATTCAGTATGATATAGCCCACTAATACAAACTTTGTCATGCTTTTTTGTAATTGGAAATACATATTTTCTGGGGTGTTTAGTTTCAAATCCTAATAACTATAATTTCCATAATTTTCATCAAATGGGGATGTGAGCCTTCTGTGCCTCCCGTAAACGTAATTAAAAATAAATTGCAGCATATGAATCGCAATTAATATTAATGACATCTTTTACAAACAGACAGGATAATCTCATGCCCCTCATAATATTTGGATGAGCATCAATCAACTTAATCAGCCTCTATAGCTCAGTGCACTGCGCCAAATGAATTCCACGTGAAGTTTCAGCAAAACGCTCGGCTACATAAAGTGTTTTTTTAAACCACTAAAAACAGGCCAAGGCACGCTTAGAATAGCTGTTTACATGACACGTGCCCCACGGGCATGCATCAACCGAGAAAAATGTTCTGGTTCAAAACTTGTTTTTTCTTTTATGCCAATAATTCAAACATGCCCCTGGTTCATGCTGTGCATTTATTGTTGACAGTAAGTTCGAAGAGGATCTTTTCTGCTGGTCTCCCTTTTCTACTATATTGACTGCCAATCAATGGTATAAATGTGTTAATGTATGTTTGGATTATTGTTATTGTTATTATTACTACTATTATTTTTATTATTAATATTATTATTAATAATAATAATACTGCTAATAATACTAGTACTAATACCCATAGTAATAATAATAATACCAATAATATTAATAATCATAATCATAATAATAACAGTATTATTTCTATTACTCTTTAATGTATTTATGTAGCCTGATTTTACAGACCACAATAGGCGGAACAGCAGGTAGCAAATATTAGGAATTGATTCAACTGAACTGAGAGGGTACAACAAAACTCTGTGGGGGCCTGAAAAATCAGCAAACTAAGCAGAGGTTCCAGGTTATTGCTGAGTTGACTGGGGCTTAAAGTAAGCTATAGGGTGGGGGAAATGGGTGTCCCGAAGTTGTGGTTCAAGCACACAGATGCCAAACATCTAACCCTTTAGAAGCAAGGGATATAAAGTAAGGCTTAGTATTGGAAACTGGGCTTCTTTTCAGATGCCCGCCACTTTTTGTCCCTTTTTAGGCAGCTAAATGCTGGTTTTTAACTCTGATAATGCACTGGGGCCTGCTAACCATCACTGTATTGTGCCACCTTGTGTGACCCAAGTCAAAGTATGTGTGCAGGTCTGCCATTGCAGCCCTGGATGATCAGCCTGTCTGTTTGAAAGTGACTCTGCGCACACCATGTGATGCAGAGCCCCATCACTGCCTTAATGTAAGTAAGCCACTCTTAAGGTTGTCTTCCTTAATCCCAGGAAGTAGAGTGCATTATATGAAAGGTTGGATATATATTTGTTTATACATATATATCTCTGCAGTAACCACTTAACAAAAGTTTTATTGTAAGTGACCGTCTGTCTATAGAGTAACATGAGCTGGCTACTGAGAAAATTCAAGATAGCCAGCTCCCTTATGGAAAGACCGAATTGTGTCATGTTTAGTGTCAAACAACATACATTTTCACCCCAACATGATTCTCGTGTTGAGAGTGAGCTGGCATGCACAAGGGTGCCACACTGAGGGATGTGTAAATCCTTGTCCCCTACTTGAGGTCAAAGCCCTTCCTACCCTGTCCAGCCCGGCAGGCAGTAAAATTAGTTACTCAGGAGGCGTACACCTCCAAAGGGCTAGCCAAACCTTTAGGGTGGGCTAGGTGGACTGTAAAGCCAAGGAAGGGTTCTGTCATGTTGGAAGACCCTAAATTAGAGAACTCTGGGCAGGGCCGGACTGGCTACCGGGCAGTTGTGTGTGCTGCCGAGCTGGGGACTAATTTCTCTGTGGTGGGGGAATATTTCGTTGATAGGGACCTGCGTGCGATTTGAAATAAAAAAAGCAAAACGAATTTCGTTTTGCACACGCAGGTCCCCATCAACGAAATTAGCCCCCAGCATGGCCGCACACACAACTGCCCGGTAGGCAGTCCGGCGCTGACTCTGGGTAGAAAGGTGATGTACACCCACTTGATACTGTCACCACTCGGGCAGGTTAGCTGCAGGGACCAGTAGCCCATTGGCCACTGTCCCTCATGCCCTTAATGCCTCTAAACTAGGATTTAAGGGACTCCAATGACACCAGAACCTCAGTTCTGACTTTGAATCCGAGAAGAGACACAAAGAAGACACTGTCACCAAGAACAGTACTTTGGACTCGACCGCCGTGCAAAGATAGGACACTTAAGTGGAATATGTCGCTGTTAGAGTTATTGGCACTCTTAGCATCTGATTGGCTCTGTTGTCCTTTGTTTAGCGCTAAGACACCTTAGGGTAATTGCACACTTTATAAAACTATTTGATTAATTCATTAAGTCATACAAACAATATTGACCAGGTCCCCTTCGGCAATATCTAATATTTTCATCAAAGTAACTCTAGTTGCAATATTTTAACAACAACCTCCCCTTCTTTTTAAACCTTGGGGTAGAGAGTAAAGTGTATTTATGCCAAGATTAAAAGGCCTCAATCCCTTCTAAGACAGTCAAGAACAATGTCAACAACCAACAACACAGTGTATGGTGAAAAAAAGTGTGAGAAGCGAGATGACCCCTCACGGGCGCACCACCAACGGGAAACCTGGTAGGTACTCACCAGTGTTGCCCTGTTATCATCATCGGCGGTCATCAAGCTTTAAAGTAAGGTGTCCAAAATAATGTGTAGGTGCATTTTAAGTGCAATATGAAGCGCAGTGGATAAAAGTGCAACACACATAAAACAAACAGTGTAATGCAACAAGATAGGACCTTCACACATACACAATTTTTCTTCTTCTTCTTAGTGCAGCCTATCCAATTAAAAACAACAGGAAGTGGCTATTAATTATATAGCCTACTGCCATTTGCCAACATGTTTCATTACCCTATAGATTCTGGGCAATTTCGTCAGGGCTAGTAGTTTTTGCTACTGCACTCAATGCTTGGACACACCATTCTTCATGACCTTCCACGGCCCAAGTGACTCCTACCGGCCGTGCGGTTGCGATTAAAATATAGACTAAACCCCAATCGTGGGTAGTCTCAGGTCTCGTTTTGTTTTGTAACGATTATTACCGACCCTTTGTGTTACCTGAACCCGGTAACGCAAAGGGTCCGTAATAATCTGGGAACAGGTAGTTCTTTTGCAGAAAGAACTACAAAAGACTCATGTGATACATACACTGAGTCATCGACGTGATGGCGTTCAGGTTGCAGGGAATTCATTGGTTAACAAAGCCACAGCGGAAGCAGTCCTACCGGCTTCCATAGACACAAAAAAGCGTTCTAAAAAATACATAGACGGAGAAACCATGCTAGCGGTCAAAGCCTCATTAAAAGGCGATTATGCAGCATTACCTCTCGGCTATCCACTCAATTATACATACATAATAGATGCAAACTCCGTTCCTTTTGCTCATATCCCTGGAGTGGGGGATAGAGTAATTCCAAACACGAACAGGAGAGTCTTTTTAAATTCCAAACACGAACAGGAGAGTCTTTTTAATAGCAGACGCACATATGGGATTGGGTCTAAGGCACCAAGAGATAGTGAAATCTCTAAAAGAATTACAATCAGAATACTGGTGACCGGGGATGAGCCTGCAACATTACAAATTTGCAAAGGATTGTCCAAACTGCAACCGAGATTGCAGTCGTGAACCGGACCAGACTAGTGCCAGGATACCTCTATTAGAAAGCATAAGGCTATCTAAATGCAAAAATCCAGCAGGAGAAACGCGATCCCATAAATATTAAGACTAGATTCACTTAAAATGCAGGCCCCAGCGCTCGGCTGACGCCAGAACTGTTATAAAAGATTAGCGAGTCTTTATCGGCATATACGCAATTGGCATGCTACATTCTGACCAGGGTCCTGCGTTTAGCTCTAGGGCTTACAAAGAGGCCATGACCAGCATGGGCATTGCATTGCGGTACTCTTCTCCATTCCATCCTGAGGGAAATGCGGTAGCGGAAAGAAAAAACCGTGACATAAAACAATCTATAACGGCGAGGGTATTAGGTTCGGGTGATGGGTGGGTCAAACATTTAACAAGTGTCCAACGTAGTCCTAACAATCTGCCAAGAAATTCTCTAAAAGGTTTCACTCCCTACGAACTATTGGTCGGTACTAGAATGCATATCCAGGACTTAGATAGTCACACTTCAGTGGTAGAAGAAAAAGCCTTTGATATCAAACACCGTTTGGCTGTTTTACAGGACTTAAATGAAACAAGAAGAAGTCTGAGTAATACAAAGCTAAAGCCAACAACCACTGAAGAAAAACCACCTGTCCCAGCAAGACCTGTCTGGATTGCAAAGAATGGGGATCTGGTCAGAGAAAAGATCGCGGTAAAGAAGGAATTTGGGCCTTCTTACAGAAAAGCAGTACCTGTCTTAGCTGTCAGCGGAACAAGATCAGTAGTACTACTGCCCCTTGCTGGTAAAATGGAGAACCGAGTTGTATCCATTGACCTGGTAAAACCACAATCATGTGACCAATAATAAGTAGTAGGCCCAGTGGACTCCCAAGAAATAGCAGAAGACCAAATCTTACTACAATCCAAGAGGTTCAAACTGAAAGACTAATCACTTTTGATAAACCTGCAGTGAACTAAAAAGGACTATGCAACAAAGCCATGGAACTGTTGCCTCTTGAAACCCAAATTGCAACAGTTCGTCAAGAAACACCAATCTACAACGATGTAGCATCGGACTATACTAATGTCTCAAAGAAAGATCCAAAGACTAAAGAAAATCCGGAAACACTTCCAAACAATTGACAGAACTGCATCTGGCTACTTCATCAATTTCGATGAATTTTCTGTAGATCCAAGCGAGCATGAAGAAACGCCAGCAACAAAAACTTTCTAAGACAAAGTAACTGAACTTTTTCACCAACTAAATGAAACTTATCTGATTTCACCATTGATTGAATTTTGGATTGTGTTAGGTGTACTTTTCCTCCTGCTTTGGCTCATCATGGTTCTATGTTTGTGAAAATTCATTGATGGAACATATAGTACAATGGACACAGCAAGTCAGAACATCAACTTGGTCCTAAAGCCTCACACATCCTCTCACATCGAGAAAAGAGATCTGTCATCAGTGAACATCACAGCCAATCCAATACCTGGTGGGGTAGCATGGGACAAAACGGATTATGAAATTTATGGCCAGATTGAGCTCTTGAAATATCCACACCAGTTCAAGGTTTCTTTAAGTGACTTCGTAAAACCAAGTAGTTTTTCTGATGATTGGGACTTTGAAAATATTAATAATATGATGTCAGATTTAGTAATGTCAGCTAAATTTACAGAACATGATTATTTGCAGGGTTCGTCAAATTATGAAGAGTTATACTGTTATAATCACTATGGTCATCACTATTTGAATAAATCTGCTCAACCTAGAAATGTTTTAAATTATAATCAATGGGAACATTGTGCAACACCGCCTAAAGGCAGCTCGAAAACATTTTATGAGAAATTCCCATACTTCTCAGGTTTTAACACAAGTGATGCAGAAACGTTTTATTTTAAAATATTAAATAAGATAGGAATGAAAACAATGTTGACAAATATTAAATTGATTTATTCTGAAATATTTTATGAAAAAATGACTACATTTGGTTTTGAATTCTGGAAAAACAACATTGAAACAAAAACCATCTGGGGTACAAAAGAATGGCAGGTCCAAGGTTTAGAAGCATTATTTAGAGCCTGCATGATCCCAGAACAATTGATATTCCTGAATGACACCATTCAGCAAACAACATGTCTTGGTTTAGCCAAGATAAAAGACTTAAATAAACCATCTATTCGGAAGCCCATGCCTGATAGTAATAGCACTACAGATGTGGGGATAGACGTATCCCATATTTTACACCAAAATAGAACACATCCTGATAGGAAAACATGTTGATCTGGCCCACAGACACAAATAACTGTCAAGATAGATTCCTGAACAAAACACAGGGGTTTAAAAAGACCAGGCCAGACCCTAGATACTCCCAGAGACAACATCCAGGGATAGTTACAACATACAGTGTAGGGAAACTCTGCCTTGAATGGCTACAGAAATCCACACTGGCTGAAATTAAGCAACACTTGACTTTACTTAAAGACGGTGCTGACTTGCGAGATTTCATACTGGGACCTCGCAAACAGCGTCAAAAACGTTTCATATACACCGGTATATACGCTGCTTACAACGAGGCTTGGAAAGTAACACAAATTGAAACAGCTGAAAAAATACGAGAAATTGATCGTATAAATTTGGAAAAATCACTTTCTGTAGTGGACAATGGGTTAACGACTCTGTCCTCGAGAATATAGTCACTGGACAGCATTGTATCATCTGCTATTGATATAATAGAGCAGGACTTGCTAATGTTACAACATGGTCAGTCCCAATTACGTTCTATTGTACAGCTTGGCTGGACGTTGCAAAATCTGCATTCAGGCTACGTGCCATGGCGTTTAATCAACGTAACGTCATTATTCTCTATCTTTAACCTTACTGATAAACAAATCAGTTTGGCACAAAAAGGAGCAGACTATACGATTCTGAGCATTGAAAAACTTGAGAGATTACCATTGACAATGTCAGAGAGACCTATCATTGAATGGATAATACATGGGACGATTACAATCCCAATAACAACTTTCCAGTTTAAGTATTGCCAAAAATATATACCAGCAGGCCTGTTTGAAAGGTTGGGTAAAGGATACATAAAGTCAACATGGAAATTACCTTATACACACAAATGTTATAGTGAAGGGAAAAAGGAGGTATTTCTTAGTGGTAATAATTGTAAAAAATCACTGAGTGGTACACTTCTGTGTCAAGGTATTAACTTGCATGGAGCCTGCGAAGGGTCTTCAAATAACCTTTCATGTCACCTGCACGGCACTCCTGCAGCACAGATAGAGCCATTTTTTAGACAACTTTCCAACGGCAGCTACGTTCTAATAAGTGACCACAGCTGTTGTGGCATGGTGCCAGGAAAAGCCTATCTCGTGAGCGTTAGTTCCATGGTCACTTGCTGTATGCAAGTATTGTATCCAAACAGCAATCCAGACATGGAGGCGGGAATATGGCCTTCTTTGAATATCTCTTCTATTCGAATTGATACTTTAAGCAGAATGAAATCCATTCTTTTACAAACAACTGTGCCTTTAACCTCGTCCAAAGAGACGTATGATCTGCAAGTTGCAAGGACAGCAGCAGAGATACATTCCCTATTTTCAACAAATTGCCCCATACATTTCGTAGAAATGTTAAGCCAAATTTTACACATGTCTGATACCAGTGGCATTGCACATGTATTTAAGACAATTTTTTCGGGACTATTAACACCCTTTGAAACAGTTATGGGCATCTTTCCGAATTTTGTCCATTCTGTCTTTGGCGGACTGCCTTTACTTTTGGGACTCGTAGCAGGAATTTTATTTTTGATCCTTCTGCTCCGATATGGCAAGCCAAGCCACAGACAAGACTCCAGCAACGATGAGAGAAACGATCCTAGCTATACGCTACCGGGACCGCATCACTAAGAGATCTAAGTGCAACCTGGTTTCTTTCATTCAGACCTATCTGGCAAGATTGCATCTTACCTGTGCTTCGATGTCTGCTATGCGGAGAAGAATGCGTGTTAGACGTCTGTCTCACACTACAATCAGCAGTACCAATGGATATCGATACTTTGCTAGGTCCGGTAACGACTCATGCAACGTGTTGTCCCCAGCGGCTACCTATTCTGATGACGGCATTCATTGAGACTTCACCATTACGAGTAGGTGGCCGTGAAGTACGAGAGGAAAGCAGCACCAAACAGATACAACCTTCTGTGAGCATTGCTGATCCTGACATCGATGATAGCAATCATTCTCACATGTGCACAATTTCAGCATTTTCGAACTTGGTCGAACTTTCACCTGATGTTGTAGACCAATTTTTTGCGAGTCTGTCTGAAATGATGTTCTCCCCTGAACAAAAAGAATAACTTTTAAAAACAACCAGCACACAGCATTCCCTGAACTCTGAATTCGGCCTTCAGTTTTTTGATAAACACAGCTACTGAAAACATTTGGAACTATTTTTCCCTTGAGAGCGAAATTAATTTTTTTTCACTTCCAAAATATTTACCCTTTTTGTGGCACAAAGTACTCTGCTTAAAGTAGAACTATTCTTAGAGAACAGAGCTTCTATTTTAGGAACTCTAGAGACAATATTTTACCTCAGCCTCTAGCACATGTACAGCATTTGTATAAATATGTGATGGAATGGTCTCGACCTTCTTTTCTGTATACAGAGCCATTTCATGTGGAATTTTCACAATTCATTCAGCTGATATATATATATGCATTTAACTGAATGATAACACTGCTTGAAAAGCGTACAGTACCAATACTCATTTTCGTGTATTTACCATATACCATTTCAAATGCGAAATTCGTATTTTGGGGTGGGTTGGAAAACACACATGCAGCGTTATGTTTGATATTGCTTAGTTTTTAGTAATGATGGACATTAATTCGTGGAGTGGGTGTTGTGTTTCTATCTAGGACCCTAATTCGATATTCCCGATTATGCCCTTATATTGTTATAATAAATAGTATCCTTATAAAGGCATAAGAATCATATCCATATTTAGTAATAGCCCATGCAGTCCAAATACAGCAAGGCTACTCCCCTAGACTCCTAGAAAGTACAACGTGTTCTTTAGACAAACCAAGCCTCCAGCAGCCCGGGAAATCCCCCTGCTCTTGTTTTAATTTGCACAAGAACTCCTAGAGTCAGAAAGAACTGTTAGTTCTTGGTGAAGTCTTATGTCCAACCTTACGTCAAACCCGGCACCTTTCAGGTATAAATATACCAACGTTGCCTTAAGCAAACACACGGTGGTTTGGAGCAGAGTGGCTATCTACTTGCCCGGAAGCCCAGCTGATGCGAGGAGCCGAAGGAAGCCGCCCCTCCCCTTTTGACGCACTGAGGAAGACGCTGTCTCTTTCTCCAGCCGAGAAAATCCAGCTCCGGTGTTTCCAGCCACCCTTGCGGGTTGCTGGGATATCGAGTCCTGAGAGAGAGATACAAGACCTCCTACATTCTATTACCAAGGTATGGAGCTGACTAAACCCTTAAGAGAATTCTTGATTAGGATCCTTGGCAAAACCCAACTTAACTTAAACTGCTACTTACTTACTCCTTCCCACGTATTAGGCTTAGATTAGGTACACCGGGGTAGGCGTAGATTAGAAGCACCAGTTGAGGACGTTAGTCAATGTATTTATGTATGTAAATATTTTATCCATTTTAAAGTATCATATGGCTAAGAAACCATATCAATGCTTTTACAGTATTATTTCATAATACTCCTTTTACTGTACGCACTTTACTTTATGAGAAGTATTGCAATTGTGGCAATTCATTTCTCTTGCATGAGAAAGAAGACTGCTCAATAAATAACACCTTTTATTGAAAACGCCCGTCTCTCTATTTCTCTGCACTCTGGTGAAACTAAGTATGCACGATTGACTGAGTGAAATAATTGTCTATTGTTTTCACACGACTCTAGAGATAGACTCTTTTTTCTGAGGGAGCAAAGTTGTCATGTTATATGGTTGTCAGAAGCTAATACCTTCTTGTCTATCCAGGGGAGTTAAACTCCTCCTTGTTTACTCGAGAAAGTTTCTAGTGACCTCTGAGCTAGCTGGCAAAACTAATTAAGTCTAATATAGTCAGTAGAGACCTAGTCGACATCAGTCCTACGTCTACACTGCTGTTTATATTATTCCAATGCGCATAGCCTATTGGGAATATAGGAACTACACTACACGCTGTCCTCGGCTCGCCGGAGTAGTATGGCTCACTGGTTAGAGGCGGCAGACCCTGGAGCAGAAGTCGGCCCGGGACCAGGGTTCAATTCCCGACGCGGCAGGGTCGTGGGCTTGGGTCAGCGGACTCGATAATTCTCGCTTCGGTGCTTACTCTAATCAGGGGTTCCACCCGGCAACTCTGGGCATTAGCTTGCCTAATCTCCACAACGGCCCCATCAATTCCGGGGATGCCTGGCTCCACCTTGGGGACTTCCAGCAGGGACCATCCCACAGGGAAAGCCAGGACGGGTTCCCCAGAGTTATACAGCGCCAGGAAACCTACGGACGGGTAGCAGTGCGCTTTACAAGCTCAAATACATTTACATTCTGCCTCTCCTTTGTTTCTTTTACATCCAGGGCGGTGCTTCCGTAAATTTCAATCTCCGCTCCTCCGCACCTTTTTAAAAAACGGAGCACTCGTGGGTGGGTGCCGCAAACACGGTGGTGCTCCGTGTAAATATCACGCTCAAAATTATTCTCTCCCAGCCGGGAAGAAAATTAGCAGCACTCACGGGGTTGTTTCACAGCTTTAGTTTATTTACAATGCTTCACAAACGCGTTTCGGGATCCTCCCTTTTTCAGTGTGTTTACCTTACGGAAACTCGGGCGACATTTTTAACCACACGTTACACGGTTATGGTAAACGATGTAGGACTACTTGCCACAAATGTTAATGGGCGCCATATTGTAGTGTGCAAAACCCGCAAATGTCTACATCAATGTATTAAAGCAAAATACTAGGGGAGAGGGAGGATTAAGAGACTAGGTCGTCCTCCAAAGCTAACTGTACAACCAAAAATCCACGATACTGGATTTGTAGACCTAGCTCGATTCGTGGCAACTAACCTGTGTGGTCAGTGGTGCCTGCCAAGAAAGAAAAATTTCTTTCTGGTGTCCCCTCACTCACCGGAGTTTCCTCACGGTGACATGCTTCATCATTGGGGCCCTCCCAATTCTCTACGAAAAGGGGCGTGCTGCGACTCACGAACTACTCAGGAGCACTTTTATGTGAGAAGACTATGTGTGGTGCAAGGTGATGGAGTGGGTGTGAGTGGATTAAGAATACAGTGATTAGTGGGCCTCAATAACTTTATTTTGCTCCTAGTCAGGTATATTAAAAATGGGGTGAAATCACTAATAGCCAACTTATAATGGGGATTGGCTCAGTGAAGGTCGCCATGTTTCATGCTACCCCTAGCATTTCTTCAGGACCATGTAGGGACCAGCCCTACATATGCCACTCCTGGGTCTATTAATTAGACTGTGATATTAAAAATAATTACAAGAAAATAAAGCATGCGTTCATAATAGAATACATACATTTTTTTGGCTTTTCCAAAAACTGTGAATAAAAAGCACAACATTAGTAGCGTTTTTTTGGCTCCCTTATGAGGAGAACCACATCGTGTCTTCTCATGACGCACGCCTCGTGTGCTATGGTGAAGGTTTGCACCATAGTGGTGCGTGCAGGCTCTCAGATTGCGCAATACTCTATGGTATTTTACAAAACAAGTGGTTTGTGAATTCACACAAATAAACAAGACAGGACTTAATGTGACCAGGACGATAGACACATATAACACATATAAGCATAATTACAGTTTTAGCCAGAAAATAACTGTTTTATAATAGTTACTTGATGCTGTGCTCAATGGCACTTCATCGTCTCTTTAAGGGTTCGTTGTCACCTCATGGACTCAATGCTGGTTTTGCCGATTCGGGGTTAATGGGACAGGTGGAGAGAAATACTTCGGTAAGTATTCGTAGCCTGAGTTCATGTCTAAACAAATCACCATTTCTATAATGGTTTGGTTCTATCTAACGCTTTACTTACTTCCTTTTAGGTGAAAACGCGAGGAAATACCTACAGACAGCTCCCCTTACGGACCGCATCTTACCCGGTGACCGGAGCTCGCGTTGTTAAGTAGGAAGCGAGCTTCCGGGATGAGGCATCGGGCCGCTAGACCGCATATCGATGGCGGCCATCTTGGGTGTATGTCAGTCGGCAGGCGCTCCTGGAAGGAGCGGTTCGAGACTGCTATTGAATGGTTACGTTAATTAATCGAAAATGACTCGAAACGTTTACATAAATCAAAATATCGTAGGGTAACGAATAAATGTATTTAGATTCAAAACTTTGCAGAAATTCGAAGTTATTTCTATGCTTTCTTCTAAACCTATGCAGGGTTACCAATGTGGCCAGATCAGGTAATTTTAAAAGAAACATCTTGTTCTACGTGGTTATACAGCTAAGCCACGTATGCACTTAGCCTCAGTCAATTGTTGTGATCAGTACTGTTTTTATCCCATTGATAGTGGATGGTTTCAATTACTATTATGCCCATACCGTCTAGTACTAGATAATTAAAAGGCATCGGGTGATGATAACTTAACTGGGAAGTTAACAAAAGAAGGGGGGTTAAAAAAGAGGGCTTACAACAAAAAAAGGGGGGGGGGTTTATGGGGGTTATGATCTCATATTCTAATCCAACCCTTTGTTTATGATGGGCGGAGTTGGATAAAGGCACGCGTCAGGCTCGCACGCATATGCTTTGACTGTTCGGACTATTCCTGACTGCAGCCTTCACCCAATAAATTCCTCAGCTATAATTACCTGTCTGTGGCTTCTTTCGTTATGGAGGCAACTCTTTGATTTGGATAGTAATGGCTGTGCCTAGCCTGCGAGAGAAGCCCGCCGTGTCAACGCGGACCCATGCCCCGCCTAGTTGGCGTGTGCAGGGGGGCTAGGAGCTGGTGGTGAAGACAACGAGGTGCAGCAGGTTTAAGAGAGCAAAGACAAGCAACCCACCGGGGAAACAAAGATGAGGGAAGATCGAATCACGCGCCAGCTCACTTGAGTAAGACAAGCTTCACTACAGATCCCAGAAGGCTGCAGGTACGGCCACACCCACTGGGGGCTGGGTTTCGTAAGCATAAGTAGTGGCATCTGTTGCAGCGTGACTCTTTCAACATCGAGCCTCTGAAGAAGTGATAAACTCACGAAACGCGTCAGGCTCGCACGCATATGCTTTGACTGTTCGGACTATTCCTGACTGCAGCCTTCACCCAATAAATTCCTCAGCTATAATTACCTGTCTGTGGCTTCTTTCGTTATGGAGGCAACTCTTTGATTTGGATAGTAACGGCTGTGCCTAGCCGGGAGAGAAGCCCGCCGTGTCAACGTGGACCCATGCCCCGCCTAGTTGGCGTGTGCAGGGGGGCTAGGAGCTGGTGGTGAAGACAACGAGGTGCAGCAGTTTTAAGAGAGCAAAGACAAGCAACCCACCGGGGAAACAAAGATGAGGGAAGATCGAATCACGCGCCAGCTCACTTGAGTAAGACAAGCTTCACTACAGATCCCAGAAGGCTGCAGGTACGGCCACACCCACTGGGGGCTGGGTTTCGTAAGCATAAGTAGTGGCATCTGTTGCAGCGTGACTCTTTCAACATCGAGCCTCTGAAGAAGTGATAAACTCACGAAACGCGTCAGGCTCGCACGCATATGCTTTGACTGTTCGGACTCTTCCTGACTGCAGCCTTCACCCAATAAATTCCTCAGCTATAATTACCTGTCTGTGGCTTCTTTCGTTATGGAGGCAACTCTTTGATTTGGATATATATATATATATATATAGCACACAGTTCTTCACGCTTACTTCTAGCGCAGAAATGAAGCCCACCAGTCGGACATCGAGGAAACAGCTTTTATTTCACCAGGAAAAGCATTACCGGTTTTGACCTCTGCAGGTCTTAATCATATGCGTCCTCGGAGAGCAGGTGAGCAAGGTTTAAGTGCATTTCAGTTTACCAAAGAGCAAAGAAGGACTTGCAATAGGGTTTCAGAGCAGAATGTTTAAATAGTTTTCATTTTCCAACATTACAAATGTCACAAACCTCCGGATAGTGTATGACCTTTCTCTACCATTTTCAGGCAACAGTGCAGATATTTAACTCATGCTTGAATGTCATTCCTTCGGTTTAGTTGAGAGCATTTCCGGACTACCATGTCCATCATCCACTGCAAATGTTCATCAAATGCCCCAACAAGTCACTTCTTTTCAGTTCTTGTATTCGTTTTTTAATTTATATGTATATATATATATATATAATTTTATGTGCCCGGAAGCTTTGGAGGCGCACTCCCAGCAAGTGTCAACCAACAGATTTAATTTTCAAAGAAGAACCAGCATCAGCATTCCAGTATCTTTTAATCTTTTATTCCTGACGCGTTTTGAAGTGTAAAAGCTTCTTACTCATAGGCAGCTTTCTCGAGTGTGACACAGAGAGCTCTGATTAGTTCATTAACAATTCGAAAATCGCCCACAGTGGGCTTTGCACACTGCGTTCTTGTAGTGCATATTGGGACTTGTGGTCCTAAATTAGAGAAAAAAAAGTATTTGCCCTTTGTAGGTTCTGTGTCTTCATTCTTAATTTCCAGCATTGTTTCTCTCCAGTGGGGCCCAGGATGCCAGAGCAGGTTCATTTTATTCACACTTGCTGCGCTGTAAACCGTTGATGGCAAAGTTCCAACCAGCAGCCTTCCTCAACATTTCTGGAATGGTGCAGCCTCCCACGGCAGGGCGCCGTGTGATTTATTTAATTTCAAGTGCCCAAAAGCTTTGGAGGGGCACTTGCCAGCAAGTGTCAACCAACAGGTTTAATTTTGAAAGAAGAACCAACATCCGCATTCTGGTATCTTTTAATCTTTTATTCGTGACGCGTTTCGTGGTTTAAAGTAGAGTGTCGGTGAGAGGAATGCCATTGAGTAGAGTTTCATAGAGGTGGCACAGCGGGGCAGAGTGGAGTGTCATAGAGTGGAGTACAGTGTCATAGAGTGGAGTACAGTGTCATAGAGTGGAGTACAGTGTCATTGATTGAGCATTATAGAGTATCTCAGTGTAGAGTGTCATCGTGTGGAGTGTCATACAGCAAAGTGGAGAAAAGTGTCGTAGAGTGGAACACCATGCCATACAATGGAGTGGCGTGTCACAGAGAAGAGTGGGGTGACGTATCATACATTTTTTTTTGTCCTCATTTGCCTCTAAAGGCGCCATTCCATTTGCACCTGTGAATGGAGTATCATGCCCTTTTGTGCTGGAAGCAGGGAGAGAAAAAAGAAAGGGAGACTCTAGCTTTGACCTTTACCACCCTAGTTTGTTTGATGCGTCGTCTTCCATCTTCCATTCCTTCGCTATCATTCCCCTGCTCTCCCCCATGAGCCGAAGCATAGAATGGGAAGCGAAAGGAGACCAAATAGCAAAAAGAGGTAGAGAAGGCATAATCATTGGACTTCGTTATTCGTTTGTTGCTCACACCACTCCATTAAGGGAGACCAAAAATTATGCTTTTTAATTACCTTAACCATCCAAACTAGCAACCTATTTAATGGAGGTTAACCAATTGAAAAATCTGGGAGGGGATACAGCTATCCACTACTTACAAATTTCTCTATGTGCCAATAACATAGAGTAGAAAAGTAACCTTGCCTTATTATCTGTGATTCTTTTGGAGGAATCTGCACATGCAAAAATAACCGACAAAGCGATTACCTTAATATCGGTATCCAACATAGTGGACAAGACCCTACTCACATCATTCCAGAATGGCTGAATCACGGAGCATTCCACAAACATATGCACATCATCCTATTTCAGACTGCCACACTTAGGGCAAGCTACGTCTCCTCTTCTCCCAAACTTTAACAGCTTCTGAGGCGTCCAATAGGCTCTGTGAATGGAGAAAAGGTGATTTCTTCTAAGGTGTGCAGGTTTTACTATTTTAAATAACATAGACATTGATACTTGCCACTTATTTTCCGGCTAAGACTCCGGCAAGCATCTAACTCACAATTCCGTTGGCAATGTAAAAGCCCATCTTCCGATTCCACCATCAACCAGCATAATGTTGCAAGCTCCTTTTTGATTACTGCCTTGTCCAAGAGTCTGTCTTCCAATTTGTTTAATCTTCCTATCACCAAGCTTGGATCTTGGAACCAACTTTGTATTTGCACATATTTAAATCTGAATACTTGATGTTCCGAAAGGTAGTTACACGTTTCCCAGCTTATTAAATGGCCATCATGTGTAATATGGTTCCTTCTTGCTAGACCTGCCTCTCTCAGTGGTCGAGCCAGTGCATCTTTTGTCCAGACCGGTGAGCCGGGTGAGTCCCAGATAGGAGCCATTTGGCTGTAGTATGATATTTTTAAGGCTTTTCTGACCCTATTCCAGGTCTCTGCCAGGCCTCTCAAGATCTTTAGCCTAACTGTCTTAAAATATTTAGGGTCCACATATTTGAACATAAAGCCCATACTTCCACCTGGCTCCTGCCTTGATATTACTCCCAGCAGTCTCCCAATCTCCAATAATGTGGGTGTGTTTACCAATATTTTCCCATTTTTTAATAAAAAGGCCCATGAATGGAATAGCAAATCCGGCAATGCTAGGTCCCCTTTCTCCACCCTTCTTCTTCATTTCTTCCAGGCTATTCTGGGACCTTTACTTGACCAGATAAATCTGCTGATTTGACCTTGCAGCTTTTTAAGCTCTTCGCTTTCGAAAGGAAGGGTGATAGTATCAAACAAAAAGGTTAATTTAGGAAGAACCATCATTTTTATCAGGTTAACCCAACCTAATAAGGTAAGCTGGAGATGTGCCCACATTTTTAGGAGCCCACTAATCTCTTTTTTCGCCTTCTCAAACTTAATTTTGGTTAGTTTAGAAATATCTTGTGGAATCATGACTCCCAAATATCTAATCGCTTCCCTATTGGCTGCTTCCCCTACTCCTAAATTCCAAGACATGACTTCATTCTTGCTCCTATTTATATCATAGCCCGATATTTTTCCAAAATCTGTTGTAAGTGTTGTAATACGACTTAAGGTGTTTCGTAGGTTAGTTGTATAGATAAGAATGTCATCTGCATGGAGACCCAATTTCTTACTCCAACCTTCCAATTGAAAGGTGTAATCTCTGAACCCTCCCTAATTTTTCTTGCTAGGGGCTCTATATATAATATTAAATAGGAGTGGCAATAAGGGACACCCCTGTTTCATGACTCTACTAATTAAAGCGGGATCCGTCAAGAAGCCATTAATCAGTAGCTTTTGGCGACCTACAGAAGTTTCGGCCAAGATTTACAGATTTTGTCACTGTCTGTAGAAAGACCCAGTTGACCCGGTCAAAAGCTTTAGTTGCATCTAAAGCTATTACAGAAAGTGGAAGCTCGTAGGTGGATGCTAAATCTATTGAGCCTATCACTGAGTAAGTCAACTCCTCCAAAGATCTACAGGGAGTATAAACCCTTTTCTATCTGAATGGACTAACTCCGCCATGGGTCCGTTTAACCTATCAGCCAATATCTTTGCAGTTTAGTAGAGATATTGGCCGAGACGGATCACAATTCATTGGACATTTACCTGGCTTCAGAATTAGGGAGGTATTAGTGTCATTCCATGTGGCCGGCATTACGGCCCCATTTATAAAGAAATCATTAAAAAGTTCTACAAAAATAGGTTTCAGTGCACTTGCCAATGCTTTGTAAGCCTCAAGGGGGAAACCGTCGGGACCAGGAGCTTTTCCTTTCTTACCTTGTCTTAGCGCGAGCTCTTCTTCCCCTCCCCTACTTCCTGATTTAACTGCCTGTTCTTATCAGCTGTAAGGATGTTACTTGACCCCTGTCCTAGCCATGCGTCGACCTCATCTTGGGTAGGTTTTAGATCTTCTTGATACACCCTGCTGTAGTAATTTTGAAAAACATGCTCAATCTCCTTATTGTCACTAATAAGGACACCTGTATTTTCATATTTGACTTGGTTAATCCTGTTTCCCACCTGATCTTTTTTAACCTTCCGGGCCAGCAGCTTACTACAGCCTTTGCTATATTCAAAATAGGCCTGTCTATTGACCTCCCATTTTTCCTCACCCTTCCGTGAAAGATTACTGCCAAATTGGATTTTGCTGCCTGCACTTCTTGTAACATACTTTCCTGGGCTTCTTCATCTACCATAGGATCCTTCAGATCTATCTCTAAGGCCCAAACCTGTTTCTCGACTGTTGCCACCTCTTTATGATAGCTATGCCTTTTTTCAGCAGCCAATGTCCCTTATTTTCCTCTCAGAAAAGCTTTATAAGCATCCCAAATCATTCCGTATGCTGCTGACCCCCGATTAAAATGAAAAACTCTCTGTTTCTCCAGATAATGCTGCTATAACTTCTTCTTCTTGCAGAATTGTGCGATCTAGAGTCCATCTAGATTGGGAGGCTCTCTCATATAACTGTACACTTCGTACAACAGGCTCCCAATGGGGCTCCAAGCGACCTGTGTCAGTCAGCGCTTGTTCGCAACGTACTCGGGGGCTCGGAGCACGAATCCGTCGGAAAGTCCTCCGGATCCTAGTCAGACAGATCCTTCTCCCAGCGAGATCGGAATCGGCTCCTTAATGTTTTACTGCATTCAGAGCCAGAAAGGTGTTGTTAGGGAGTGGGGAGAATGGGCAAGGACAGTGCAGAGATTGGTAACAGACCTTAACTAACCTATTTATGCCCCAAATCTTAAGATCCCCGTTAATTAAGCTTTCCATTAATGAGATCCCCTGAAAGTAGAACGTACGTCTTAAAGGCAAAGAATGACCAAATTCCCACAGAAGCACTGATGTGAGAATGAGCAGAAAATTGAAAAAGAACCCTGCTGTGTGCCTTTAATGTTACTGGAGAGGAGAACATGCACATTTTGGACTGCAATTGTTAGTTAAAAATGAGGCTTTTGTTGCTTGTAAGAAGTATTAGACAATTGACTAACCACAGCATGTTTTTGAGGTCCGAGAATGAAACAACTCGTAGGTCATGACTTGTTATTTAAATTGTTACATGCCCTATATAAGAATAAAATGAATGACTAGTTAACACCTCGCACTTCGTCGCTTCTGTGAAACAGCAAATCTGATGAAAAATCCCTACTTTAAGGATAATAATCAATCTGGTTTCTGCCTGGCGGGCATAATTGCACCTTGGATCTCTAAAAAGAAGGCAGAGTGGTGGGGGCATGGGCATGACTGTTTGTTATTTGTTTTCAACCATGTACACGAAAGGGTTCATCACTTGGATTTGAAAACAAGCAGTGACTGGCCAAAAGATGACTGGGGCACGGGCTGTGTGCGCTCGGAGGGTGGGGGAGGGCTTATAATGTGAAGGGGATTCACAACGGCGATGGGACAAAATAAGACTCCTGCAGGGCCAGTGTATGCTCGGAGGGTGGGGGCAGGGCTGATAACGCAAGGGGAATCAAAACTGTGAAAGCAGCTATGCTAAAAGAAGACTGCTGCATGGGCTGTGTATGCCCGAAGGGTGGGGGGAGGGCTATAAGGCAAAGGGGAATCAAAAATCGGAAAACAGCAAAGCCAAAAGCATCAATAACGACAATGAAGTAGTTCTTACACACCGGAAATAACAACGGCGAGCGTAGGTACACCGTACTTTATAGGAGCACCTGAGCCCTCAAAGGAAATAAGCTATAGGCTCAGGGAATGAGACAGGAGGCAGAAAAGAAGAGGGATGCTGAAATGAACCAATAGTAAGCAGGAGGTGGGAATAGAGTGGTTTTACAGATTACAGCAGGTCTTGCAGACAAGACATGCGCTGTCAAGGCTCAACCTAAAAATAGTGAATACACTTGCAAATCATTGTTAAAGTTATGGTTCTGGTTCAAAAGCAAAAAACGAATGAAATTCATCAGCTATGTTTATCAACGCATACAATACATGCCGTAATTCATGCCTCACGCCATGCTCAAAACACCAATTTGAGACAATAAAAAAACCAGAGTTAATGGCATGAGTTATGGCCCATGTTGTTTGCATTGATAACCAAAACCGATGTCAAAACAATGGTGTTGTTTATTCACAGACAGCCTATATAGTCAAGATACGTAGAGCTGCCATTAAAATATAATATACATACCTTCATCGTGTTTTAGTATTCATTATTCTGGCTGTGGTATTTTTCTACCACAATATTTTGACATGCGACCATTAGAGCTCCATAGATGTTGAAATGAATCAAATGATCTACTGAAGTGAAAGTCTAGCCCTACCTATTTTTTCATGTTTAAAAATCCAATGATGACTCAGGCATTGGCATCTGTGGATCGCAAATTAAAAGAGACCATGTCCAATTTTAGCAACTGAACAAAAATCTAGGGGTTCTTATTTTTGAATTGATATGTTTATTGCAAACAATTAGGGCCATCATTATTATAGCCCAGGCAGAGCCTGGAGGTACAGCATACTTCAATGTGATCACATCTCCTTCTAAATGCTGTATTTCTGTCTTTTTGAACACCACATTAGATTGCTTTACTCCAGAATCCGTTTAATGCAGATGGAAATGTCTGTTGTGTTTACTTCTACGTTAATGCTTAATTTTCCAAAATCAGCTTGCATCAAGTTAATTTCCATTTCCATTTGTGACATCTGAGTGCCTAATGAGTTATTACATTGTGACATGGCTGCCAGAATCTCTGACTTAAGCCTCAATCTGCTTATAAAGAGTTCCCATTTTCACTAGCAATACTTCCATCTGCTCCTCTTTACAGGCTTACTATAATCAGTAGCCTGCCATAACAGGGAGAGAGGCTCTTTCAAAAAGCATACTTTATTGATTTAAATGAGATCTGCCACTCTTTGTCCTTTGAAAGAATGCCTACTGCACAGCCTGGGGATACACAGAGAGAATAACAAAAAATATTGCTTTCACCAGTGTTATATGTGAAGTAAATGTATGCATAGTGAAATAAAAACGTAAACTATATAACTATATATGCGTATTCAAGACAATTAATCTCCTCATGCCGTCCTACACAGATGTTTCTAAGCCTGGCACTAAAACAGTTGTAGCTGTCTCAAGAAGCTCATGTAATCAAACACAAAATAAATACACCAGTCATAGAGGAGCTTTGAGTCAGCTCTCTTTCTTCATTTGTCATTTACATGATGCTTCTACCCAGTACATTACACAGTATTGAGCATTGATTCGCCCAACTAAGGGGCATATTTACAAGCCCCTTGCGCCACTTTTGCGTCACTTTTAACATGGGGAAAGTGACGCAAAAGTGGCGCAAGGGGCTTGTAAATCTGCCCCTAAGTCACTGTCTCTCTTGCGCTGTCAGTGACATTATTTCATTACTTCGCATGATCATATCTGCTAAAGAGAAGTGCACTGCAGTGCCAAAACTAGTAGGACATTGTTTTCCCAATTCTTATTCTGTCCATTCTTTCTCGCTTTTTATGGTTACCCGTTTGTGTTTAAACTCCGTGGTCTATTCTTAAGAGAAATCTACCTGCAGAGGTCTCAGCATACGTAGATGTTTGCATATACCAAGGCAGAGATCTCTGCCCGAATACCGAGTAGCAACAGTTATAAGACTCCACCCCTTCTGTAATGTGGTTTCAGCACCTTGTGCATTAAAATTACAAGGGGACATATTTTGCACTCAAAAAAATAGTGCCAAAGCAGCATGACCATGGGATACATGCCAATGGAAACTTTGATATGGGTAAGGCACTCCAGATAACAGCCTGCCTGCATGTACCCTAGAGTGTCTCTGCCTATCCCAGACCAGACTGACTGTTTTCCTGCCATTTGTCCTACTTCATTTTCACTATTTATCTACTCTCCCTGTGTTTTTTATATTTATTTTTTTCCTGCCTATCTGTGTTTTTTATATATATTTTTTTCCTGCCTATCTGTGTTTTGTTCTTTATCAACCCCGCAACCTGCACCCTCAGTCATGCAAGAGGCAAGCAGTGGGCCCTCAGACACCAGGTTCCAATGTCTCTAGAAGGGCATGACCTTGTTGAATGTTTGTTTCAGAAGAGAAGGTGGCAGTAAGGCATTCAATTTTGCAGAACAAAAACTATACAGGGAACGAGTGTGGCAGAGCATGTGCCATTACACCAAGATTTCCTGCAGCCAGTGTCAGGTCATGTGTCACAGGCTTGTCTTGGATCACAAACAAGACCTGTTCAGCACTGAGTTGGCTGCACTAACTAGTACATGATTTTTTTAAATTTAAATTTGATATTTTATGTTTAGCACTTCCCTCGAGGCATTACATCAAATGTAATCAATCAATCAATCACTCAGGGGTTTCCTATAGCGCATCGCAGGTCTCAAGGTGCTGGAGGGAAGGGTGGACAGCTGATCCATCTGGGTTCAGTTGTAGTGCCAGGTCTTGAGATCCTTCTTGAATTGGGTAATCGACAGGGGAAGGGGAAAGATGTTCCAGGTCTTGGCGGTGAGGTAGGAGAAGGATCTTCCTCCAGTTCTAGTCTTGTGGATCCGAGGGATTGAAGCAAGTGCTAGTCGGGCGGAGAGGAGGTGTCTGACGGGAACGTGGAATGCGGGGCGGTGGTTCAGATATGCTAGTTCAGTGTCGTGGAGGGCTTTTCAGGCGTGAGTTTATTTATTTATTTATTTTTGCTCTGCAACCCTACGGGCATCCTGGCGCTGAGTACATATGGCTGAAAAAGTACTGTGTAACAGAGGAGGGACAAGGACTCAGGATCTAGTGAATTAAGTTTTCGGGAAGAGCCATGTTTTCACCTTTTTCCGAAAGGGCATCAGTTCCCTTGTTTTTCTGATATCAATAGGTAGACTGTTCCACAATTGAGCTGCTGCTTTACTGAAAGCTCTACCACCGAGGGTGGTTTTCTTGATTCTGGGTACATTAATGAAATTTAAGGAAGAGGATCGAAGAGACCGGGTGGGTTCATACCAGTTAAACTTATTTTGAAGTGGTCGGGGGCCTAGCCCATGCACTGCTCTAAAGACAATGCATAGGGATTTAAAGAGGATCCTCTGGTGTATGGGCAACCAGTGTAGGTCAGCCAGGGCGAGAGTGGTAGAGGATCTCCGCTCTCGAGCCAGTGCCAGTTTTGCTGCAGCCGCCTGGATACTCTGAAGCCTGGAGATAAGGTAGATAGGGGATTCCAGTAAAAGAGCATTACAGTAGTCCAGGAGGCTGAGAATGGTGCTCCTGACTATAGTGGCTCTAACCTGTGAAGGTAAGAGGGGCAGCAGCTTGCGGAGTCCTCGCATTAGAGCAAGGCAGCTACTAACCTGCTTGTTGACGTTGGTCTCTAAGCGTAGTGTAGAGCTTGAAGGTGATTCTTTTTTTTGATTGTGAGCCAGTGAAGTTCACAAAGGTGTTCGGTGATATGGCTTTGGCATGGGATGTTGAGTACCAGTCTTGCTATTGCGATTTGAAAATTTTGTAGTTTCCTATAAGTTTAAGTGATGTAAATAAATATTATATATATGAACACAATTATTTATATATTTAATAAGGTTTAACACTGTTAAAAAACAGATATTTTACAGTGCTAAACCTTACTTACTCTCTTAATTATATTAACCTGCAAATGCCCCCTTTAATCTGTACATACATTAGTTTATTTATATTCAGACATATTACACATTAGTATCTCTTTAGACTTTAGGGTGAAGAGAGCCTGTTGTCCAGAAAGGCTAGTGGGGCATTGCAGGTAGACTGTCAGGAAGACTGAAAAGTCGACTTCAAGTCATATTGGCCAGTACTGAGATTATTAAAAATCTGTTCAACGATAAGTGGATGTTATAGCATAATGTTATGTTATGTTGATTTGTAGAGCGCACTAATCACCCATGAGGGTAACACCATGTGTGTCAGCAGTACGGAGTATGGGGGTCAGATATGCTTAGGCATTGCTTGAAGAGCAGCAAGTCAACAGGGTTGAAGGAAGATCTTATTCTGAGGGTTAGAATGGCTCCTCTATTCCTCTTCTGTTCTTACACAGTCTGTTTCTCTATGAGGTCCAGTGCAACCTTTACGACTTACTAGAGACCTTTCGTAAGACCACAACAATGTATGAAAGTAGTGGAGGAGCAAAATCATTTGTAAGCAAAACTATTAGAAACTATTTAAAATGGTATTTAAAGGAGGGAATGGCACTGATAGCTGAAGCAGTAAACTTGTTTGCCTGGAAATTATAAGATGTGCTCTATTACTAATAGATAGTAACTCTAATCAGTGGTTCCTCTTTTTTTAACTCCTTTTATGATCACCAAAGAAGAGGAGAACTAGGAATAATATGTCCTCTTCCAGAGCTGAACCAGAAATAATAAGTCCTTCTCCAGAGCTGAGGGGATTCAACCACTACCACCACACTAGAAGGTATTCCCCCCGGTGGTGGTAAATCATGTTTATTTATTTACTCTTCTTATTTTTACCAATTAAACTAACTCAAAAAGCAGCACGACCTTCTGTATTTTCCTTCATTGTTTTTTTCCTAACTTTTTCCTACCTTCCCAGTTATCTACTTTTATGACCCTGCTCGCTACCTTGTTTTACCTTTCACATTTCCTTTTATTTCCTCAGCCTACTTCCTCCTGTCTACTTTGTTATTCCCTTTCCACCCCCCGTTTCTTCTTACTGTAGCAGAAGCCTTTCCCATACACCTCTAACTTTTACCTCAACCATTCAATTTTTCTTCCTTTGAAAATTGTTTTCCTGAGACATTTCCCTATCAATAAAAGTGTATAGCATTTCATTTTTGACATTTGATATTTAAAATGTAGAAGTAAACATTTTAAAGTGAAAATTATTTAGATGTTCTTTTTTTTACTTGTGCAAAAACTACTGATATTAATATAATTGAATAAGTGCTTTTTTTTTCCTTCTGCCTGCCGGTGGTGACACCAAAGAGGAGGAGGGCCAGGACCAGGAGCAACATCATCCTGTGGAGGGGGAGGGACAGGAGGTGCAAGGGACTACTGGGATGCATGGTAAGTCAAGTTCCTTTCTCAACAACAAATCCTGAATTTATTAACTCACAGATGATGTTTGCACACAATTGGATGTTTGGTTTTCATATGGGCCAATTGGCCTCAGGCTCCATAATGTCCAGATGGTATTGAGATATTGAGAAGGAGTTAGGTGGTTGTGGTTGCTTTCCCCGGCAAATTCAATGGCTTCTGAATGGATGGTGGTTCGTGAGGGTGTGATATTTGTAAAATATGGTGGTTATACAGGAACAGGTAGAATTGAAGTGATCAGCACTTCCTCTGTGCCACTCTCAACACAAATAATCACTAGATGATCTTTTTCACTACCAGGTAGACTTTCTGGAACCTTCCTTTCCCCTTGTCTTCCATGGCAGGACTCAGGGATTCACTCCATATCACCTTACTCTAAAGGGAGCTCGAAAGACACTGCAGTCAGGCTTGTTTTACTTGCAAGAGAAGACGGTCAATGTATATGGTGGAAGAACATTCACAACATCCTGTGTGCAACGTGCTCAACTTCCTGCTCTGCTCCTACTTCTGGAAGAACAGTCATAACTGACTCTTGTTGCAGGTGCATTTTCCACAAACTTTTCACAAAACGTCCCCTTTTTGGTTCAGTTGCTCTGTTGAAAATTTCGGGGTGATCTATCAAGTTAGGGCCAAAAAAAAGGAGAGTCCCAAAATGTGTTTCCCCCATCTCTTCTGGGGATTTTTCACTTTTTGATCATGACTGCAGCTCAAACTGCTGAACGGAATTACACCAAATTTGGCAGAAAGCTGGTGTTGGTCAAGAAAGCGTGCTTTTTGTGATATGGTGTAAATCAGTTCAATAGTTATTGAGATATCTAACTTAAAAATATAAAATATATAAAAAAATTTGATTGACTATCAACACTTCAACCAGGAAGTCTTGGCAGCCATCAGGAAGTGTTGGCAGCCATATTGGGTCTTGACTTGAAGCCGAGTCCCACAAACTAAGTAAAAAATAAAGAAAAGGGGTGGATCCACGAATCTGTGCAAAGAAAAAGGAAAACACGCGGACCAAATCCCGGGGGCATGAAGGAGGAGAAACTCATGGGGCCCCCTCCTTGGGCTAATGCAAAGCCACTGGGACCGCCACAACCCTGGGGCAGTACAATAACAATACAGGGAGCCCACTCGCCCCCTCTACAGCCCCAGGGACCACCACCTCCTGGGACAATCAACACTCAAAATGCTGGGGGCCCCATTCAGCCCCTCTGCTTCCCCGGGCACCGCCAAGTCCCCGGAGCACACTGTTTTTTCAACAAAATGTGGAGGAGGCCCTATTGCTTTCTTAGCTGCACCAGGAACCGCCACTTCACCTGGGACACATACAATATTTAAGGAAAAATAAGCGGGGGAGGACCTATGGCCTCCCCTGCAGCCTCATAGAACCCCACCTCCCTGGGACACTTAATAGGAATGCGGGGGGGCACTAAGCCTCTCAGCAGCCCAGGGTACGCCACATCTCAGGGGCCCACTGCATTTTTTTATGACATGCGGGAGAGGCCCTACAGCCTCACCCGCCGCCCTTGGGACTGCTACCTCCCTGTGGCACCTAATAGGAATTTAGGGGCCCCTCTCAGCACCCTGCCATCCTAGGAGCGCCACCTCTTCAGGGTACAAACACAAAATGAAGGGAGTCTGCTGCGGCCCCCCGGGCCCAGGGACCACTGCCTCCCAACTGCTATAGTTAACATTTAGACGGGACTACAAACACCCGACACTGTGATCCCATTGAGGTTCAGCTGGAACCGGACAGCATAACCTTGCAGCCGCCCCCTGCCCATAATATCCCAGGCTCAAAAAAACGCACTTGGCCCTCTGCCATCGCGTAAAGGCCATTTACACCAGTACGAGGAACGCCCACCAGACGTTCTGCCACGCCGCCCACCACTTCACAGAAGCCTCTTCAGGCTCCCTGTGCACATGTTAAGCTGAATTACACCACTTCCAAGGCTTCACACCCAGACGCCTTGGTTCCCCACCCATCCGCGATCAGGCGTTTTAAACCATTCAGGCAATAGCACAATAACTAGTCCTGAAGATGAACCCAGTTATTAATTGGAGCTAGGGATCGAAACGTCACGTCGACTGTTTTAACAGTACTGCATTTCTCAATTGTACAATATCTGTTGCAGTAACTGTTGGTTGGAGCTTACACAAGATTGCATTGTACTGTAAGCCACCTTTTGCTCCACTCTGTTTGCCTGTTAATTTCCTTCTTTATTTTTTCCCTATATTGTTTTCCCTCCCCTTTACTTAGTACAGGCTTGTGCCCAGTTTATGATTTGTGTCGTGCCTCACGTATTCGTGAATTTCTGTTTAATCTTGAAAATAAATATTCCCTTGTCCGGCTGGACATTGGAGAAAAAAGCCATAGATCTTATTTAAGTCTGTGCTTGCTACTCATAATTACATTGAAAAGCTAAGGACCTTTGTTCTTTATAAAAAATAGTTAACATTGGAGCTATACATGGCCCAGGGGACTGCCATCCCCCAGGGCCAGCTCCAGCAAAGTCCTGGTGGTGTCCACACATGGGACATTGCATTTTCTATTGCATGCTCCTGCCAAGCCATAGCAAACCTGCTCCACTTTCAGCCAGCAAGAGCAGAAAATGTTCTTGCTTGCTGGAAGCATAGCAGGGAACCAGACATTGCTTTGAGATCCAGGGAGTTGCATGTATCCAGCACCCTGGGTCTCAAGCAATGCCGGCTCCCGCAGGAGACAGGGAGTCAACAGGGACCATGGAAACCTTCAGGGTCACACCACAGTCCCCAATGAAGTGGTCAGGTCCCGGGGGATGAGTTCCCCTGGCTGAAATCAGCCGGGGGTGGCACACCTCCCCTCTCCTTTAAAAAAAATATATATAAAGAGCTAGTCCCAGAAAAATGGGGCCCCCAGGGATGAAAATGGCCCAGAGAAGGGGGACCTCACAGCCCTTCCTTCCTTTATTTAAAAAAAGAAAACAATAAAAGAAAGAAAGGCCAGGCCCAGAGGAATGGGATCCTCGGGCTGAAATTTACCCTGGATGGGGGCCGTGCGGTCCCCTCCCTATTTTTCTTATAAAACAATAATTTAAAAAGTTGAAGGACCTGGGGATGGGGCCCCAGGTGCTAAAATCGGCCTGGTAGGAGGGCTGTGCGGCACCCTCCCTTTCTTTTTTTTATCAAAAAGTGTTTTTTAAGTGGAAGGCCCTGGGAGATGGGGTCGTTTGGGGCCCAATATAGTCCAGGGAAGGGGGCCACAAGGCCCCCCTTCCTAAAAAATAGAAAGGAAAAAATGCGGGAAACTCACCGGAGGCTCCGTCCCCATTCTCCACCACTCTGCGATTGGGCGATGATGTTAACTTGACTGCTGAGGGTCCTTAGGGTCCAACAAGACCTCCTGTGATGTCATTTGAAATGTGTCAGTGATGTCATTAGTGATGTCACTGACCACGTTATGAGTGATGTAATATGTGAGGTCATAAATAGTGCATTGTGGAGGCGCAAACTATAGTTAGCTCAGCGAACTATAATTGCTGAACTTCACTGGTTTTGTACTAGTGAATCCTGAGCCTAACTATAATTTCCCTCTAACTTTTTTTTTTTAATATATGCATTCGTGTATTCCCTAAGAAATAAAAGGTTAAAGTGACGTCATAATTAGGTGAAAATGGATTGCAAGATATTTGGTCTGGGGATGTGACATAGATTTTGTGAAATAAAATTGACCAGATGCACGCGTCATAATGCGACGCTGACAGAAGATCAAAGTATTAAGATAAAAATATATATTTTCACGATCAGTAGATTTAACATCCTACATGCAAAAGTGACAGAGACCAGAAAAGTAAATTGATTTAGGAATCCAAGGCATAGGCCAAGGGGATCAAAATAATTTAATAGCTAATGTATATCTGGGACCGTACATGGTCAGTATATTGAGAGAATGCAGATGAATGACTAGTTCGGGCAAACGAATTACATGTGTTTTTTTTATTATTTCAATCAAAACAAGCAAAACATGCCAGTAGTATACTTTAATATTATGTTGTACAAAAGTCATAGCTCGAAGCTCAGCCCTCTGAATTTGACGTTGCCCCATACCTACTCTTTACACTGAAATAGTTTACTTGCCTCTTTTATTTTCCTCTCCTCTTCCCCATGGCCAAGAACACATTTATATATAAATAACTGTACAAATACCACTGCCCTGTGATTATGCCATTCCACGTTTGCATCACGAAGGATTAATATACCAGTCACAATGCAAATGCACAGAATCGAGACACTGTAATTTAAGGCTGTGCTCCATCAAACGGGCACAATAGACTGTTGATGGATGACCGCCATAGCAGAAAAAATATAATTTGCATTTCTTTTGCATAACCTATATTTTCAAGATGAAAAACGGAAGGTTCTCTTTGACGTGTGGTGGTATGTGCACATCATGCAAAAAGTGCACGGCTGTTATTCACACACTCTGCGCCTGGTTCCAATCAGAGTTTATGGTGCCGAGCATCAGCATGCGGTTGCAATGCATGCCTCTCGAAGGAACGTGCAGTTTAATGAGAAATCAATTCCATTATGCAATATCGCCTTACTGGCTTTTCATCTCCAAAAGCACAAATGGGCAAAATCTGCAAATGATTACATTTAACTGCTGCGGTCAGATACAGAAGTAGTCTTATAGCGACGCAATAAATGTCTAGTAAAAAATAAGTATAAGTAAGCAGCATGTCACGTTCCAGCAGTAATTTACAGCAGGTTGGGCGTCTGGCTCGCAGGGATAGACATTTAATTGCTAATTTCCCATTTTCAGGGGCCTTGCAGTAGATATTGAATGTCTATATGGAAAACAAATGAACTGATGAAAATGTGCTCATGCCGTTCTACACCCATGATGATGGGGTGGTTTTATGGACAATAGCATGCTGCTGCTGATGAGACTAGTCAGAGCACACTGAAAGGTTTCTGTTTGCACGTGGAAGGAGCCATTACTGTGTAGTGCATGGACTTTTGGGCCTAGACGTAAATAGCGTGTATAACAACACATGGAGACACTGTCTAGTAGTCACCAGAGGAAAGACATACATCTGGCTATGATAAAAGATGAGATGTATGCCATATATTTATTTTCACTGCAATTACTTCAGGTAACTTCTGATGATTAAACCCGTCTGAAGGTTGATAATTTGAAGCACATTTGGTCTGATGCTTGTGATGTCAGCCCCATGGGCTAGAGGTATGTTGTACTGCCCCACAGGAGCACAGCCGAGGCTCTGTTGAGGGCCTCTCTTTAAAGTGCATTGCTGGGCCATGTGGCACTGCTTACATTAACCGTAATACAAAGCTCAGTCCCACCGTTTCCACAGGTAAACACTCCTTGACATGAAATAAAACATGTCAGATTTGAGGCTGCAGGACAGTGTCGGTAAGTTTACACAGCGATGAATTTCAATGACGCTTTGGGTAAGACGGGAAGTTTGATGGGCATTTCTTATGCAAAATGTTGCTTTTGAATTCAATAATCGTTCCAAACAGCGAGCACAAGATGTAGCATAGAGAGTATGGTTTTGAGACGGGAAAAACAGTATAGTCTTCATTCAATCCCACAACACTTACAAAGGTAACATTAGACATTTGAGTAAAATAAAAAAATGGGCGTTCAGCCTCAGATAACATGGGGCCATATTATCAAGCAAGGGCAATACATTATCGCCCTTGCTTGGTTTTGGTGTTAACCTGGGCTTCTATGGGAATTCACAATGGCATAATATCAAGCCCATTATCGACGCTTTTGCGTCAGTTTCCTGCCGATAAAAGCGGCGATAATGTATCGCCCTTGCTTGATAATATGGCCCTAGGTTCTTTCAACCTACAATGAATTTCAAATGTCCAGATCACCCACCGGTAATCTCCTTAATATTATTCCGTCCTGACAGCCTCTCCCATAGTACATAAACTGCATATTTTTACCATCCACCCGACACAGCCTTAAATGGGCCACCTTTCTCATAATTCCTCCTGCTTATAATGCCCAAGCCTCAAGCCAAGGTCTAGGCCAGCAGGATAGAGAGTGGGAATGAAAGGATTGAGACGAGAAATAAGGAATCGTAGTAATGGCTTTACTGGTAAGTAATCTGGCTATTACCTCCTCATCCTTCTTCCTCGTCCTTCAATAAAGAGGACACACCATAGGCTTTACCATCAGCTTCAAAACTACACAAGTTCAATAAAGGAGATCAACACATCGTAATAGGATGCAACACCCAGCACAATTTAATCTCAGTATTTTATGTTGAATACAATTTAGAGAAAAAAATGATAAGCACTAATGTGAAGTGACAATTTATTCCATGGCCCTAAATTCAAACAACAATGATTTACAAAACTGAAAGGAACACACAACGTGGCTGCTACACAAATGTCATGGATACATTTACAAATATCATTGATAGAGACATCATGCACTTGTGCATTTGAAGCCACAATTCCTATTGAATTGGCTAGGCTCAGGTATATCACCAACCGTTCTATATTAAGACAAGGAGGTAGGGGACTTGATCTGGTGACTGAAGGTTCCAGCTGAAGGATGTAACCCTTGACTTTCTTGTAATGCCTCTTCCTCCATAGATCATTTAAAATACTGGAAATACCTATCCTTAATCTCTGTGGAAGTGTTAAAGCCACCTTAGGAACAAACCCAGCCCCCGGTTTCAAAGTGATATAATAAGGAAGGATTTTTAGATAAGGACCTAATCACTAAGAAACGCAGTTCCCCAGGATGTTTAGCCAACGTAACTGCTGCTTGGAAAAGGTTTGAAAGACAAACTTTTCAAGGGAATTTCCAACAGAAGCTCAAATGGAGCCATAGCGATAGTAAAACAGACAAATACGTAAGAGGATCACCCTTTCATTAGGTGGACAAGCAAACAAGAATCATTTAAGAAATGTGGCCCACCGAGGACTGAGTAGGCTGCAAGCCACATTAAGGGTTTATAAAACCGACTGCAGTCCACTGAACCCTATGAGTAGCATAAGACAATCACAACTCTAACCCATTATTTTCGTAATTGTATGATCAACACTGGAATAGATTCATACAGAACAGATTTGTCAGAACACCTTTGAACAGTAAGACAAGAAAAACAGAGCTTAGGCACCCTCCCAAGAACCCCCAAATCTTTCCTTGCCCCTGGGAAAAGCTGTTTTCACAATATCTCCGTTTATCTGCATCCATTTCCTAGCTGAGGACATCTGCCTGGACCGAAGAGATTAAATGAGCATGGTTGAGACAGGTATGATCCACCGATAGTGACACCAAGCCCACATCTGGCTGAAATCAGTCTCCAATGATCTGAAGATCCTAGACAGGGGAGAATGGGGAATTAGCTCTGTTGACCATGATTCCTAAAGACACCAAAAGCTGCCAAATTGTTTGAACAGGATTCTCTGTTTTCAGTCTGGTTTTTACATTGATCTGCCAGCCATTCAGAAAAGGGAAGAGACTGTTAATCTTGTTATGAATCATTGCGGCGAACATGGGAAGCCCATCAGGCAGATTTCAGAATGAAGGGGAGAATCTAAAACTGGAAATGAGCTGACATCACTGCAAACCATAGAAACGTTTAATGAGCTGTTCTGATTAGGATATGGAGCTATTTATGTTCTGGGTTTCAAAATTCACCTTGCTAGATCAATGCAAGAATGTTCTGCAACATGACCATTTGGAAATGAACTGTCTATATGTCATGATTTGCACCATTCAGGTACATATTTATTCTTATTCCACCCAAAACATTTGAAAGCAGGAAGACATGTGAGTACATTTATAACCCGGAAGAAATAGAGTGACGGTCTAAACCTCAATCCTCCTGGGGGACTGGTGTATTGACTTTCTTGTCAAGTAATGAATGAAACCCTTTCTGAAAGCAAATTGTTTGTCCTTAGAACAAGACCACAGAGTCCTTAAGACACTGGAATTTGAAGAGAGTAGAATTTAATTCTGTTACCCTCCTGAACAATCTTTAAAACCTAAGGAGTCTGAATTTAAATCTTGGCATTGCTGAAGGACCCTTTGGATTTTTTGTCCTTGTGGGACAGAATCATGAAACATGAAATAGACAGTAATAAGGAACAAGGGTAGGTGCTGGATTGTAGGTAGCTTTAGATGGTTGACCTAAATTCTCCCCTTGATACCAGGTAGCTGCCTCATTGGAAAGTATAGCTGCAGAACATGGGCAATGTCAATTCTGATCTCTTCTAGATGTTCTTTAAACTTCTGTAAAGAGTAACACATGTTTACAGTTTTTGAAGGATTCGCATATCATGTCATCCAACTGAGAACAAAGGAAATTACAACCTAAAAAGGATAAATTAAGCACTGATGATTTTTGTAGACCTTCAAAAGTCCAGTCTTAGGTGTAAAACGATGCATCCAGCAGGAAAAGAGCTTGCAACTCCTTCTTTGCAATGAGATCAGAAAAATCGTCTCCTGCTATAATTGCCTCACACAAAGACTAAAAATCATGCACCGAACTCTCGGATGCATGGGAGGAATTTGCAGATGCCCTTATGGCCAGATTGGGATCAGAGTGTATTTTACAAAGTGAACCATCCACCTTCTTGTGCACTGAATCTGACTGTGAAATATCACCTGAAAACATTGTGAAACAAACTGCTAGATTAGCAAGCATGGTGTTGATAAAACTAACCCTGGGCGGTGAACTCCGCTCCGCTCATGGAGTTTTCTGCACTCCGCGTTACGCAGAGATCGCGGAGTTCCGAAAAACTCTGGTTCGCGTTGCGTTTTTTCCTCGCTCGCATTCGTCAATGTCAAGTTGGTGAACGCGAGCGAGGAAAATCAACCTCCCGGTGAAATTTTTCCTCGTTGGCGATCGTTAACATCAAGTTGGCGAGCACGAACATGGAAAATCAACATCCCAGCAAGATTTCTCAATGCATGAGGGTCAGGTATCTCATTGTGAGTGGTTGCCTATGCTTCCGACAGCTCACGTTGAGAAACTGCCCGTTCACGTTGAGAAAGCTGCCGCTCAAGTAAAAAGCTACTCGAGCGATAGAAAAGGAAAGCAGGGACCGCTTGCACTGTGCATGATGCGGTTCGCAGTGATTGCACAGTGCAGACAAGCATCCGGCACTGTGCAATCACTGTGAACGGCATTTTTCTATCGTACTTCGCCGCTTGCGGAGTTCCGCGTAGTGCGGCGGAGTTTTGTTTTGTACTTTGCGGAGTTCTGCATAGTGCAACTCCGCAAACTCTGCCCAGGGTTAATAAAAACATAACTGGAAGGTCTGAATCATCTACAGTATATATTCTCGAATGGAAGTTTGGAAAGGCTGTCTTCTATATATCCTTTCATTCATTCAGAATAGTTACTTTTACCAGTGGGATAACGGGAACAGTTTTCCAAAATTGAGGCAAGAGGATGGAAGAATATTAAGGCTCTAATAATTCTCCCATTGGCATTTCCAAGTTCCTTTTAATATGGTTCTGAATCAGCAACAGTTGTTCTTCAATCACCAACCGTCCTCTGAGATCAGGAAGAACATGTATTACTGTAGCTCCCACGGTTGAAAATGACCATCTTTGCATGGAATTCCCCCCAGGCATTTGCTCATTTTATTTAAGCAATTTTTATTGGGAAGTAGGACTTCTAATCTGTGGTGAAGTGCTTGTGCTTTCTTATTTTAAACATTGTAAAATTGGCATACACGTCATTGGAAAATTGTATTTACTTATAAATCCTCAGTATATGGTACTACCTGTACTCAGGACCTCCAAATTGAATGCTCCTGGTGGGCTGCAGCACTCATTGTGCAATACTCTAAAGAAGAACTATAAGGCATGTCTCTATGCTGGCCAATGTAGCCTAAGTGTGCAGTTTTAAACTACCATTTTGACCTGACAAAAAAACAACTTTTGTCTGGCCTAAAACTTCCTTTTTTTAATACTTATAACTCACCCTTCAATTAGGCCTTAAAAGCCCACAGGGCAAAATATATGTTATTTAGAAGTAGGAAATGCATATTTATTGGTTTAGATGTTCTGGCAGTGAAAACCTCCAAAGTAGTTTTTCACTGTAGCAAGGCTGGCTCCCCCACTGGTTTACACAATTACATTTATTGATTGCTAAATTCAGGTTCGGAATAACTGCAAAAATAGTTCAAGGGCTCATTTTAATACTCATTTAAAAACCAACTTTATTTTTAAACAAAGTGTTATTTTTATTTATTTTTTATTCATAGTTTCACAGCAGCAAGATTATATGAATCCTTATATAATTCATAGTACCAGTGATACAAACATACATACAAAGAAGGCAGCTTAGATAATCGTTAATCACAAAACAAAGGGAGAAAAAAAATAGCAAATATATAACTGAAACACAATTCTTTCCATTTTAACGTCAACCCTCATAATAATCACGAAAAGCTCCCCAAATGTTTATACCCATCTGTCGCTTCCTGAGACCTTTAACCGAAAATAAACCCCATTACAATTTATATAAATTACACATTTTTGCTCGCCAAAGTTCAAATGCTGGCGGCTTTTCCTGCAACCATTCCGCTGCGATACACAGACGGGCAACAGTCATCGAGAAAAAAAACAAATATCGATGTTGATGCAATCCATTCGTAGAGCTATTTATAGAAATTTTCCCCAATAACATCATAGCAAGAGTAATGGTCAAAGGTAGGTTTATAACCAAAGACAAAAACTTTTCTATATCTACAATAAATCTATACAGTTTATCACATCTAAAGAAAATATGAACACTATCCACGTTGTCTTCTCCACATCGAGAACATTTCCCGTCATACCCACCCCCCCATTTAGCCATCCGTGCGGGGTATAATATAAATCAAATAGAGTCTTAAAAAATGGAACTTTCAGATTTGCTGACATTAATGATTCTCTAGACATCACAATGAGATCTTCAAACACAATATCTGTTTCTCCCAGCACTTCAGACCATTTACACTTATGTTTTTCAAGATCATCTGGTCTATCCAAAAGCAGTAATTAGTATAAATTTAAGAAAATGTGTTTTGGGTAAACCATATTGTAAAATTAATTCATCAAATGATTTACGTAACCCAGTAACAGAATACAAATCGCCTAAATATCTAACACCCTTCCTTTCCCAACTTTGCGAGATATTATCCCCAAATATTCCTGGTAAGAGCTTGGACGCGTTAAAGGGAGTGTAATATGAGATCTTCCCCATTAAATTCGATTTACAAATCAATTTCCACACTTTAAATGCACTAATCAGGAATTTAAATCGTGTTCTTTTAAAGTAGCTGCCATCTAGTTCTAGAAAAAAGCAGTGTTTAGCAATTGGGCCTAATAAAATTTCAAAAAATGTTGGGGCCGTGGCACTATTAGTAGCTACCTCCCCAGTAATTAACACCCACATTTTCAACAAAAAGCATGTAACAAAGTAAAGTGCAAAATCGGGTACCGCAAGGCCCCCTCTATCAAGGGGCAAAGTCATGAATCTCATCGCCCGCCTAGGTCTCCCCGGGCTCTATATAAATTTTCCACAGATTGATTGTAGGTGTTGCAATCTAGCCTTGGAAACTTCCAAGGGTATTGCCCGGAATAGGTAAAGAACCTTGGGGAGTACATTCATTTTAACAATATTTATCGTAAAGTACAAGCGATCCCACCTATCCAAGGAGGCTTTAACTTTATGAATACCAAATTCCAGTTTACATCCATAGGCTCAGACATAGAAGCTCGGATTTGTATCCCCAAATAAGTCACCTCTTTGACCACCCGGCTGTCCCTCCATAATTCACTATCGGAGCATAGAATTTGCATTTTCGACTCATTGAGTTTATAACCCGCGATCCTGCCGAATTCTTTAGCTAACTGCTCTATCTCTTTTATCGCAAGAGAAGGATTCTCTGCGACTACAGCTATGTCGTCAGCATAAGCAAAAACAGAAAAACAATAATCAAAAACCCGAAACGGAGGAATGGATACATTATGAGACAGTTGTTCTATAAAAGGATTGATATATAAAGCAAACAGAAGAAGGGAGCACGGGCACCCCTTCCAAGTGCCTCTAGTTATACTCACAGCATCCAATAGCAATCCCATTACAGATATCTTAGCCGTAGGAGCCATGTATAACGCCTGAAGTGCTACAATGAATTTCTTGCCAAAACCAATTTTATCCATCAGTTGCCACATATAATCCCATTGAACGCGATCGAACGCTTTCTCTGTGTCCTGTAAAATCAACGCTAGATCCCTGCAATATCAAACAGTGTTACTACTTTATTCACATGGTCCACCGTACCACGTTCCGGGATAAAGCCATGTGGATTTAATGAAACCAAAGGTGTGATAACTTTAGACAAACGATTGGCCAAAATTTTAGAGTATATTTTGTTATCACTATTCAATAAAGAAATTGGACGGTATGATCCCACTAAATCTGGAGATTTACTCTTCTTGCAAAATACTGCAATCGTGGCATCTGACCATGATTTAGGTGGGTGTCCCAGCTGTGCCAACTGTAGTACTTTTAGCATTTCGTCTTTAACTATATTAAAAAACTACCTATAAACTTCCACGGGAATCCTGTCTGGCCCTGCCGCTTTCCCTAGCGCCAGACTTTTAACTGCAATTTCTAATTCTATCATAGAGATCGGGGAGTCCAATTGCTCCACAAGTATGGGATCTAGTTGTTTAAGTCCCTCATCAAAGATTACTCTCTAATACCCATCAGATCTCCTCTGCTGAGTGTAAAGAATAGAATAAACAAAGTTTTATTAGCAGTTTTTTCCATGCTGTACAATACAATTACTATTTTTCTCAGACATATAGGATGTACGCCCTTCTCTGTAGTCACAGCATTTTTATAATTTTCCTTCCCAAAACCAGAAGGCTTTCCTTCTACTGTCCAGCTGGTACCTTGATCCTAATGGCACTCCTATAGGGAGATCTTTATTGCTCCCAGACAGTGCACAAAGGCCTCTGGTTGTGGGGAGAGGGTCGCCTCTCTTGATAGGATGGCCTGGGGGATTGCCCAGCCCCTTCCTGAGCTTCAAAGGATATCCACCTTGTCATTGGCAGATACACCTCACACCTAGGTCTGTCTCCCTTTGTGACCCCACAGACCTATCCTCAGAAAACTCATGGCCCTGCTGAGGATTCAAAAGAAGGCCTACTTTGCTATCTGAAGAGCATTAAAAGGAAGACTGGACTTGCTTGCCTTAAACTCAGGACCCTAGAAGTCAGCCAACTGACTCCAAGGGGCAGGTAGCTGAACTTCTGTTTGAGCAGAAGAAACACATCAAGCTTCCAGAGGCTGCCCTCCCAGCAACTGACCAGCTGGTAAGTTCCAACTGGACCTGCCTTGGATCCTTCTGCTGGCCTCCATTTGAGTGATCTCTGACCTCCAAGTAGTGCCCCACAGGTCCTTGACCCTTGAGCTACAGTGTACTCCTCAGGTCCCCAAACTGCAAAAAGCGGGACTAAATATCTTTATCTTGAAATCAAGTAGAGGGGGCTCTTAAATCCAAAGGGATGGAGCACCTGCTAACTGTAAAGTTAAAACAAAATATGCTTTGGATGGGATCCTATATCCAACAATTCACAACCGAAGTCCAACAATATTCATACCTCACACATACCTTACTTTCCAATTTGTTCAGAATGAATTAAGGCACTTATAAGTCAACAAATTAAAAAAATATATATGTATGTTTTAATCAATATAAAACTGTACAGATTTTCATTCAACACAGGTAATTATTAACATCATTAAAAACACATAAATTCATATAAAAGATAAACACAATATTCCTATATCCAAATAGCTGAAAAGGAGAATGTATAAAGACAATCTACTATGTCTTTTGCAGAGGTCCTCGCCACGTATTACTGGCTCTCTCAGATCACTCCAAGAGCGAGACACCAGAGGTAAGTTTTTCATCGCACACATCATAGACATGACAAGGACATGTTAAATTGATAAGTGAAGATACTTATCAATTTGACATGTCCTTGCCATGTCTATGTGAATTCTTCCAGTTCAAAACTCGGAAGCTAATATATTATAATGGTGAATCAAAAAGCTGGTCCTGTGTAAATGGTTCAGTGTGATCTCTGAGAAATAGATAAATGCCATCCCTCACTTCCGCATGCACGTTGGGCTTGTACGTAATGCGAGGCCAGTAAATGTTGCTATAGCAACCTCAGTGTGAGTTCGAGGATTGCCGAGTGACACCGGAAGTGAGTTTTATTTTCACTAATCCTAGCCCCTTTGTCTCACTAGGTGGTGGATATTTTACGTTGGTTCCTAATACGTTTTTGTAATTATTTGTGTCTCAGATACAGATTGGTGAGGAGCAGGCTTGCTCCTATTTTTATTCAATATCAGCCTGAATGTAGAGATACTAGGATTTATAGGTAGGATCTTGGCTACCTTTGTTTTCTGTTTTTAAGGACCATCCCTTAAACCACTAAATGAGTTGTTTTATTTGTGGCAGGAGGAAGATGTCTTACCCTCCGACATATTTTTGGTGTCCTGGTTATCCTGCAATTGACTGTGCAGGTTTCAAGCTTCAAAAAGAGTAGAGGCTCTTTAATCTTAGTAGAATGTGAGCTCCCTCATTTTTTGTTTCATTTTCGTCCCACTTTACACACACACTGACTTCTAAAACATACTCATTTCTTTAGTGACAGGCTTACACAACTGTTTCATGGTCCTGATGAAGACCCTACAGTGATGTCATTGATATACGCACCATTTTAGGGGTTGAAACGTCGACGTTCACTAATAAGCGTTTGTGCCCAACCAAACTCATACACTAAAGGCAGTCAGGCTAGGTTTTATGATATTTTGTTTATAACGCTACTCGAAAAGAATCAATGTCACCTGTGTTTGGTTTATTTGTTAGTTGTGTTGATATATGTCCAGTCACTTTATATTGTCTTATATATGTCACCATTGTAGATAAGCACGTATGTTTGTTGTGTAGGTTTTAATATGTGTCCAGTTTTGTCATTTTCTGAAAATATATGATTTATTTCTAACACACTCTCAAGTTGATTCTTTGTATTGAAAATATCAATGTTGTGCTTTGATATATTATTGTTGATCATTCCACCTCTTTTCTAGCTGCACGCAAACAAAGGTAAGTGCACTAAATTTGTCATTATAATATATAGGTATTGTGCACTTTGTGGTTTCCTATCTTTGCTTATTCTTGTGAGTCTTTTGACTAAGTGTTGCTCCGTTTTCCCCATGCTCTCCATTCGCGTGTACTGGTGTTTGTCAACGGCTCTCGCGCCGCAGCCCTGCTTCCTGCCTGTGCCACGTGCGAGTTCATCATTGCAAGAGCGTTCTTTTGCCTTACCTGACAGACGTTGTAAACGCTTTCTACAGCGGAGTTTTATCAGCATTTCTTTGCATCTCTGACGCTACTTTCTTCAGTGTCTGTGCGCGCTTTCACCACCCGGCTGCTCTGATGTCATCCTTCTGGGTCAGACAGCCTTTCTCTACTTTGGGGCGTGGTTTCTGTCTTTGGGACACCGCTGGCTTGTCAAGTGCGCACCGGGGTGGAGGGGTTCAAGCCCTTCCTTCTACTCTCTGTAATATTTAATCCTTTTCCTGCTGTTTAATATTTTGGTATTCTTTATTTCATTGAAATTGAGATAGATAGCTCGCCCCTTTCTGTTATAGATGATGAGGGAGGGGAGGCATTTAAAAATGATTTGAATGTTTTTATTTATACCTCTGTGAAGCAGGCAGTTAAAGCCTCCATGAAAAATGTTTCAAAGAATATGGGAAATTCTATGTTACAAATGATGTCCAAGACTTTAATGGCCCATTCTGCTAGGGAAAGCAGAAACAGAAAATCTGTACATCTTTCCAATTCTAAAAATTAAGCACTTAATATTGAGGGTGTTGCACAGGAGCACAGTGAGGTTTCCTCACATAAGGTGGAGCACAAAGTTCCTCTCAGGCCTCCTTCTAAAGAGGGGATTTTCAAATCTTTCACCAATGCAAATCTAAGTCTAAATACTCCTAAGAGGTACCTCAACAAATGGTGGTTCATAATATCTTGGACACTGATGATGACATGGATGACTCAGTTGATATTGCTGATAATTTTGATGCTGATGAGGATTTTGTCTTAAGTTTAACTTAAGACAAAATCCTAACATAAGACAAAATCCTAACTTAAGACAAAATCCTAACTTAGGACAACATCCTAACTTAGGACAAAATCCTAACTTGAGACAAAATCCTAACTTAGGACTAAATCCTAACAAGACAAAATCATAATTTAAGACAAAATCCTAACTTAAGAAAAAATCATAACTTAAGACTACTGAATGCCTTCTGTGAATACCAAAAGTAGTAAGTTTAGGATTTTGCTGTGAGTTAGTTCTGTGAATCAGCCCCACAGAGGCCAGTATTATCCCACCTTAGCACTTGTTAACATGTGTGTTCTTCCTCCCTTGACAGTGGCTCCAGCTTTGCAACCTACCTCTTCTTAATCGTGTCCTTTAACTACAGGATGCTTCTTCTCCTCATTTACCTTCTCCACAGCCTGGATGTGGTTTATCGACCTTTGCTTCTGCACATGAACGTGTTTTAATGGAACTTTGCCAGGAGTTTTATATGTTGGCTTTGGCTTGTTTTTTTTTTGTTCTTTCCATTTTCCCTTTATTTGCTGAGTCTATCTAACTTCTCATACAAAAAAAGAGGGCTGTTCGCAGTCAAGTAGGACTTTATACATGGTTCCCTCATATGATTGGTTACTGTGTTGATGATTCTGTGTTCTCCCATTAGCTGTTCGCATTGCCACTTGGATTTGTAGTCTATCGTTATCTTGACTGCTGCTCTTAAAATTTAAGCAAGATAAGAAAGTCTATTGCTCGCCTCGGTGTCTTTGAGAAAATTAAGACTTTCCTTCATAAACTATTAGGAAAATCTATATTTACCAGTTTCAGTAAAACAGTATTAGGTGCAGCTCACATATTGTTAAATGCAGACAGGATATAATCACTTCCTGCTTTGCCAAAAAGGCTAATGAGAAAAAGACAGAGGTTGGATTTTCTCACGGACTGCAAAAAACTCAGGGTTCAGGAAGTTCAAGACAAGACACAGGTTATTATTATGAGGTTAAAAATTATGATAAATATTGGAAATGCTGCAAATCATGTATGAGGCAGCCAGCAATACAGCAGTCAAGGGGTTGTGGATCCCGAAGTTCATAAGTAAAATATCGCAAGAAAGTAATCGATTTATAAGAATTCTAGACAAATAGCTATATTTTAATATTGGCAAGGACATTCTTCTAAAAAAGGTGGGCTAAATGGTAGACTGGGGTGATCCTCTGATGTATGTTTACAAGATCACGTTCCGAGACCTGTTTGCTGAGCTCAGCCCATCTTTTGTTTCAGCTAACTGGAACTGCACCTGAAAATGTTCCATGAAGTTGATTTCAGTACTGAAACTGTCATTGAAGTTCCTCAGATGACCCAACTTGGTGCTGAGAAAAGGAACTTGAACGAAACCAGCAAATTACCAATCCGGTTTAACAATTTACAGGAAATATTAATATTAGGGTAGTTGAACTAATTGTTATAGCAATTAATCAAAACAAAATGTACCTCTTTACACCATTCTACAAAGAATTCCTCGATCCCTCTATTCTCAAGTTACTCAAGGTAACACTCAAGTTAACAGCAGGTTTAAACCCTCCCGAAAGCTCTACCTGAGTTAGATTTAACAGCCGGAACTGACAACCAAACAGATCCATAGTGAATAGGAACTTTAACAGACCACGTCTCCTGCAACACAACAATATCATAGACATTAATAAACAACATTCATTCTTTGTTACACATTTTAGAAGCCAGTCTTGCAATTTGAAGCCAGTCTTGCAATGTGAAGCCAGTCTTGCAATGTTTCAGTTAACTATGCTTGATGTGGAAACAGAAGTCATAGATGAGGAACCAGTGAGGGAACACTGCAGAAACTATCCAGTTCAAACTACTTACCCACACCTACAAAACCCTTCACAACAAGGGTCCAGCCTACCTCAACAACAGGGTGAACTTCCACCAACCTACCCAAATACTTTGTTCCTCATCCCTCTTCCTGACCCACACCATCCGCATCCATAAAAGCAGGAGCAGTGTCCGAGCCTACTCACACCTGGCAGCCAACTCCTGGATTGCCTCCCCCTCTGTACTTCCCCCAACCTGAAGGAGTTCAGGAAGAACCTAAAGACCTGACTGTTCAACTAACTCATCTCAGCAGCAGCATCACCCCTCCCCCAGTGCCTGGATACACTCTGGGTTGATAAGCATTGCTCTACAAATCCCATTTGATTGATCAAGAGAGCAATTTGGTGATACGGTATCCAGTGCTCGCAAACACTGACCACCAACAGAACACATGGGCACGAGGTAAAACTTGCAAAGAGCTGTGTGTGTTCATCTCTAAAATGTGTATTCACACTGAGTCCATCACCCTATCCGCACCATAGGTCTCTTAACCATTACGTGGCCCCAAGAACTCTCCCCTCCATCCAAGCTCCACAAGTACTCCTTCCCCTCTACTCTCCCACTACACCCCCTCATCTTCACCATCATGGTCTTGGTGATGCACTGGTCCACCTGGTGGTTCAGTTCATACTCAGAAATGATGAAGCAGGGCTGCTCTCTGTCGATGGCATGCCCCGGGCACAGCTAGAACTCCAGAGGCATGGTTGGGGCTGTGCGTAGAACCTTCTGCGTTGCTGGTGCTACAATAGCCATAAGCTCTCTGAAACTCGGGAGTGACTGCCAGTCAAGGGTCTTCCACAGAGAAGAGAGAGAGGGTGATGTAGCCCATAGGGTAACCTGACAAGGGAGAAAGCTCCATAACCGCTCAGACTCTTCCCCCTCTGGAACACATAAAAAGTGTTGGGAGGAATGCTTGCAATTTGTCTAACCGTTGACAATCACATGACATACCATTCCAATCCATGGTAGGGGCTTCTGCTGACCATGCTACCTCAGATTGAACCCATGCCACTTAATGCAGTACATGAAACACAAGAACTGTGTCACTGGAAATAAGCTGTACATGGCTGATGAGCCCATACCTAGGTCAAAACTGACGTTGGGTTGCTTGTGTTTCACTTGAGAGAGAACCTGGCTTGCCAGACTGATTTGCATATGGCTGGGTCCAAACTGAGGTGGCATGGTGAGCAAAGAAATAATGTGTTGGGATGGATACCCCAAGCGATTGCCAGAGGTTAGACAAATTGGGAATGCTTACCCCTAGCGATTGTCAGTGGCTAGACTCATTGCAAGCATTCCTCCCATCACCTTTTGTGTGTTAGAGGGGGGAAAGTCAATGAAGAACTGGTCTCCTGCCTCACCAAACTCGAAATGCTCACGTAATTGTGCTGAATAAAATAAATACTGTGAAAACATTTAATAAGCTTATGAATAAGGATAGCAGAACTAGAATGAACTGAGTGGCAAGTTTCTGTGTTTTCTTCATTTTTGGTGCATCCCACATTTACTCTTTGTTAGTCTGCCTTAGCAAGAGTTGATTTTTACCAGCTATCAATATCCTTTAATTAACCCCGCTTTTGGAGTATAACAACTTGTCATATCCCATCCTTTCTCAAAAGAGTGACTCACCCATGATCTCACTGTCCAATGCCCAAGAAAGTTCCATTATATGGGTCTGGCATTTAAAGGAGCCAAGAAAAAAACTAAATGAGCATGTCTGTTGGATTTCTGTCCATTCTTAGTCCCTCAAACAAGCATGTTTATATTTTTATTGAGCATGCACATGTGGGACCCATAATCAGAGCCTAGAGAGCTGAAGCAGAGCACTGTAGGATAGTGCTAAAAAACACAACCGGCACTGCATGACACTAAAGGTTTGACTGTCTTATAGGCTCTGACCTGCCAAATATTTTGTGTGGTACACGTTTTGCAGTATAGTGAGTATGACAGAGATAAGAGAGAACTGAATGAAAACAAGGAGGCCAGTACAGCAGCATTATTCATAGGGCAATCAGAGCAGGACCTGGATAAATAGATAAAATGCGTCTTAAATATGGGTGTGTGTGGGGGAGAAAAAAGAGAGAGAGAGAGAAAGAGAGAGAGATAGTGTGTGTGTGTGTGTGTGTGTGTTTTGGGGCAGTATAATGATTTTACTAGATTTATATTTAATGCTAATAGTTTTCCTTACTTCTGTCTGAAACGTTTGCCAGTAAGAGTTGTGCAAACTAAATGCCCCAGCTACATATGGCCGTAAAATCTTCTGCCTTGCTATCTGCAGAAAAATATTGTGAGAGGTTTGTATTACATTAATCTCCTACCATAGACGTTCTTAGTTTTTGGATGGCAGCAATTGAGAGCTAACTTGTAGCCAATTAGAGGAGTGCTATCTAGCACAGACATGGAAGACAGACTGGGGAAAGTTGCAAGTTCTGAATTCAGCTGTGTTTGTGTGTAGGTATAAGTATATGTCTATGTGTTTGAGGGAGTAATGGTTTTATTTTCCCGTCTTGTATAATGCTGGACTAGAGCATAATAGTGATAATTCTACACATATTTGTGCTATCCATGATATAATGGTGCTCGCCCTTTGTATACTGATCATCGAGCCATAGTGTGGTAGTTCATGGTATATTGTGATTATCCATCACATGATGATGGGCACCATTGGTAAAATTATATCCTGAAATATTATTTGTATCTTGGATCATGACAACCATGGTATAATGGTAAATTCTTGGTGCATTGTTGGTAGGATAGCTGACGCTTCTGGATGTTTGTGTGGAGCCATAACAGTTTACCCCCTTACAGTCTGAAGGTCTGAAGCTGTAGTGCTACCATCATAATGGACGGCACAACTCCAGACACTCCGAGTATTAGGGGAAACAGATAGACAAACATCAAATCTCTGATGGGTGTTTGGTCCACCATGGACATGCACTTTTGTAGTTTGAAGCATGGGGGCATTGGCTCTCTGTTAGGGGCATGCAGACTGAACTTGCAGAGTGCTGCAAATCAGTACTTCAAAGTTAATTAACATCAAAGGCTGTGTAACACAGCTAACAATTATGTGCCTCAAGAATTGCAAGCCCTGGATTTTCAATCACGATTTTATTAGCTGCATTGCACTTTTCATGGGACATAAGTAGGGAGACAACTAGGAGCCATGAGAAAGACGACCTTCCTGATAAGGAAAAGGAGAGGGAGAGGAGATATGTTGCAGGTGATATAAAAAAAGTTCTTGAGTATGTATGTGCTTCTGAGCTTCTGTGCTCTGGTGGATACGGGTATCTGTGTAACTTTGTGTGTAAATGCCTATGTGTCCCCTGAGATAATGCAAGTTCTAGCATAATGGTAGAATTAATTCGCACACATATGGGACATTATTTTGCTCACACCTGATATAATAATTTTCCTGCCATTATGGTAGTAATTTATGGTACATTGTAGGCATCTGTGGCATGATGGTGCCAACCCTTGATATAATGCTGGCTCTATGATGATCTTTCTTGGCATGTGGTGATCATGCAAGGCATATTAGTGTTTAGCCCTATTATAATGTTAGCCCTGGGACAATGTGGTAATTTGTATGGTACTGTTGGCATTTAAGGCTTGCTTAACCCCTTAACTGCTGGTCCGCCCCCCGCATTGCTAATCCCTTGTTTGGCTATTTGGGGCAGTTCTCTCTTAGGTCAGTCAATCAGTCAGTAAGTCAAGAAATATTTATTTTGACCTTAGTCTTAAAACATCATATAACCATAACAAAATTAGCCATCATGACGCATAAAAGTACAAATAATATCACATCATACAATTTGTCCCTAATGGGACAAAAGCCCTTTTTAAGATCGTTAAGGATATCTCCTCCCAGGCCTGTCTGAGTAACAAAGTGGCGGCATCGCAGAAATTGTGCGATGAGATTGCCTCTTATTTTAAAGACAAAATTGCCAAAATTGTCGGTACCCTCCATCCTAATAATATCGATGATCAGGACAACTTCGAGCAGATGGAGGATCTGCGACTGATAATTGCCCTGGACAATTTTCAGACTCTCACTGATATCGCTTTTAATAACCTGGCGTATAGTGTGTCCTCGGGTTCCCCCCTTGACCCCCTCCCCCACAAACTCTGGAAGACATTTGGCCAAGAGACCTTCCCTTGGCTGCGGCAGATTTGCAACCAGCCTTTAGAAGAAGACATTGTCCCAGAGGGATGGAAGCAAGCTGTGGTGACACCTTTGATCAAGAAGCCCTCACTGGACCCGACAATCCCTGCAAGCTTTAGATCCAACTCCCTCCTGCCATACCTGATTAAAATTCTGGAAAAGGCAGTAAGCAAGACTCTATTGTTCTTCTTGGAGGATAATCAACTGCTTGACAGAGACCAATTTGTTTCCGCCCAGGTCATGGGACCGAGATGGCTTTGGCAACCATGCTGGACAACTTGCGTATGCGGGCCGACAACAGGAACGCCACTGTTCTAGTGCTTCTCGATATGTCGGCCGCTTTTGATACGGTGAGTCATTCAATCTTAGTGGAGAGACTGGAGAAGAAGGGATGGGCGCTGCAGTGGTTGCAGTCCTGTCCAGCGGGGAGACAGCAGGTGGTGACCATGGCACCGTTTTCCTCCAGCAAATCCCTGGTAGTCCATGGGGTGCTGCATGGCTCTACGATCAGCCCTATTCTTTTCAAAGTCTATCTGAAACCCCTGTTCCCCATCATTAAATCATTTGGAGTCAACCTAGTCAATTATGCCGACGATACACAACTGCCGTTCTTCCTGGAAGGAGAACATGCAGTATCCATGGACATGTTCCAAGAGTGCATGCGTCGGACGGCTATCTGGCTCCTTACAGTTTAATGGTGGCAAGACTGAGGTGGTGTACTGGTCCTCTATCAGTATGTCTAAACATATACCATTGGAGTTTAGGCTCACCCCTGAGGAGGAACCGCTGGCTCTTTTCAGCATGGTACGCAATTTGGGGGTTCTGATCGACGACAAACTTCAAATGGAGTCACAGGCAAATTAGACCGCCAGTGTGTGCTTCCCCCTGATGTTATGTTATGTTATGTTAATAATGATTTATTAAGCGCACTGACACCGATTGGTTTCCTGGCGTTATGGAAAGACAGAGGGCGTGACCAGGGTTTCAAAGCGTGCGGGATTGTTATTATGCTTGTTGATAAAGCCAGGTCTTTAGACCTTTCCTAAATGATATAAGATCCGGGCAAAACCGGATCTCGAGAGGGAAGGTATTTCACAACCGTGGGGCCAATGTTCCGAATCTGCAGCCGCCAGAGCGCTTGCGTTTAAAAGATGGTGTCTGTAATAGGCCTTGGTGGGCTGAGCGCAGATTATGGGATGGGACATGCTTCGTAATGAGTTTTCCAATAAATTTGGGGCTTTTGCAGTGTAACGCTTTAAATATCATGCAGGCCGTTTTGAAGATGCAGCGCTGAGCTACAGGGAGCCAGTGGAGTTTCATCAGGAGAGGGGTGGCTGATTGCCATCTGGGCTGATTCAGAATCAGTCTGGCTGCGTAATTTTGTACCATCTGAAGACGTTTCAGAAGGTACTGAGGTAAGCCCAGATAAATAGCATTTGCGTAATCTAGATTGGAGATCACGGTGGCGATCACCACCTGTGTCAAAGCCTCTGGGGTAAGGAGGCGCCTGACCTTCCAGATTTTCCCCACCTGGCCCACTTGGGTTTTAAGTGATAGATCACTATTCAAGGTGACTCCAAGTGTCTTTGCTGAAGAGGAAGGAGTTGGTGCTTGACCCATGTCTGGCGGCCAATAATTCGGGCCCCAATGTTTGACACTGTCACCTGTGAGGACCAGTTCGGTCTTTCCTGGGTTCAACTTCAAGTGATTTTGATCCATCCAAGCTTGGATGTACCTCATGGTAGATTGAAAAATGGAAATGGACGATTCAGAATTGTCGACTGTAAAGAGCAGTTGCAGGTCATCTGCATAGTTGAGCGCCGTCACCTGTTTATCTCTCAGAGCCTGGATTAGGGGAAAGATATAAAGATTAAACAAGTGGGGTGACAGGGAGGAGCCCTGGGGTACACCGCACGTGATGGTCTGTTTGGTGCCGGCTAAATCTCCCAGGCGGACTGCCTGAGATCGGTCCTCCAGGAAGGACTTCAGCCAACTGGCTGCTGTTCCCCGGACGCCGGCCTGGGTAACACGGTCGATCAGGATGGTATGATCGACCGTGTCAAACGCGGCCGACAAATCCAGGAGCACTAGGGCCTGGGGGGAGCGTTTGTCGGCACAGTCCCGGAGAGTGTCTAGTACTGAAGTTACCACCGCCTCCATTGAGTAGGCGGGGCAAAACCCCGCCTGATAAGGATCGAGGCAGTTTGAGTCCTCCATTTGGCAACATGAGCCTCCAGCACCTTTGCTAGAAAGGGGAGTAAGGAAATAGGACGATAGTTTGCCTTGCATGTTGGGTCCGCCCCGGGTTTCTTTAGGAGCGGTATGACGGCAGCTTCCTTGAACGCAAGGGGGACTAGTCCGGAGGCCAATGAGTCATTCAGGAGGGTACAGGCAGGAGCCGGGATAACTGAGAGACAGTCTTTTAAGATGTAGGGTGGGCATCTGTCTGACGGGGCCCCTGATTTCACTCTCACCAGCAGATCCTGAAATTGCTCTGGGGTAATTGGAGGGAAGCTGCTGAGAGTGCCAGTGATATTAGTGCTGGCAGTTGTGAAGATGGTGGAATTTATGGGTTGTGGGATACTAGCTTTGATGGCCGCGATTTTTTCGATGAAAAAGACGTTCAATGAATCACAGAGGGTCTGGGTTGGGTGTAAGCTAGGGCGGGCATTATCGAGGTTCGTTAGCTCGTTAAAAATGGAAAAAATATCCTTTGATCTGTTTGTCGAGTTGACAATGCAGGAAGAAAAGTAAGCTGCTTTGGTGGATAGAATGGATTTCATGTATTCTTTCCTGGCTGTGATGTATCTAATTATTGAAAAAAACACAGGTGATGGACAGAATGTAGAACAATGTCATACATTCACCCCAGTACAAGGATCTGGGCCTAAATCCATCGTTTTTTTGCACTCCACACCACCCTGGGTTAGACACTGGCTATATGCAAATCAGCTCTGACCCTGTGCCTCATGGGAACAGTCCAGTCCGAACTACCAAGCCATGTCTTTCCCAGACCGGAATCAAGCATCCAAGGACCGGTTTCTGGCTATCAGCCTTCATCAGCCTGGATAGCATGACTCCAGTGGTGTGGAGAGCCTGGGACTCACGTCTGAGCATCCCCAGCCCACTCGGGGTAAAATTGCAAAAAACACAGGTGATGGACAGAATGTAGAACAATGTGATACCTTCACCCCAGTACAAGGATCTGGGCCTAAATCCATCGTTTTTTTGCACTCCACACCACCCTGGGTTAGACACTGGCTATATGCAAATCAGCTCTGACCCTGTGCCTCATGGGAACAGTCCAGTCCGAACTACCAAGCCATGTCTTTCCCAGACCGGAATCAAGCATCCAAGGACCGGTTTCTGGCTATCAGCCTTCATCAGCCTGGATAGCTTGACTCCAGTGGTGTGGAGAGCCTGGGACTCACGTCTGAGCATCCCCAGCCCACTCGGGGTGAAATTGCAAAAAACACAGGTGATGGACAGAATGTAGAACAATGTCATACATTCACCCCAGTACAAGGATCTGGGCCTAAATCCATCGTTTTTTTGCACTCCACACCACCCTGGGTTAGACACTGGCTATATGCAAATCAGCTCTGACCCTGTGCCTCATGGGAACAGTCCAGTCCGAACTACCAAGCCATGTCTTTCCCAGACCAGAATCAAGCATCCAAGGACCGGTTACTGGCTATCAGCCTTCATCAGCCTGGATAGCTTGACTCAGTGGTGTGGAGAGCCTGGGACTCACGTCTGAGCATCCCCAGCCCACTCGGGGTGAAATTGCAAAAAACACAGGTGATGGACAGAATGTAGAACAATGTCATACATTCACCCCAGTACAAGGATCTGGGCCTAAATCCATCGTTTTTTTGCACTCCACACCACCCTGGGTTAGACACTGGCTATATGCAAATCAGCTCTGACCCTGTGCCTCATGGGAACAGTCCAGTCCGAACTACCCAGCCATGTCTTTCCCAGACCGGAATCAAGCATCCAAGGACCGGTTTCTGGCTATCAGCCTTCATCAGCCTGGATAGCTTGACTCCAGTGGTGTGGAGAGCCTGGGACTCACGTCTGAGCATCCCCAGCCCACTCGGGGTGAAATTTCAAAAAACACAGGTGATGGACAGAATGTAGAACAATGTCATACATTCACCCCAGTACAAGGATCTGGGCCTAAATCCATTGTTTTTTTGCACTCCACACCACCCTGGGTTAGACACTGGCTATATGCAAATCAGCTCTGACCCTGTGCCTCATGGGAACAGTCCAGTCTGAACTACCAAGCCATGTCTTTCCCAGACCGGAATCAAGCATCCAAGGACCGGTTTCTGGCTATCAGCCTTCATCAGCCTGGATAGCATGACTCCAGTGGTGTGGAGAGCCTGGGACTCACGTCTGAGCATCCCCAGCACACTCGGGGTGAAATTGCAAAAAACACAGTTGATGGACAGAATGTAGAACAATGTCATACATTCACCCCAGTACAAGGATCTGGGCCTAAATCCATCGGTTTTTTGCACTCCACACCACCCTGGGTTAGACACTGGCTATATGCAAATCAGCTCTGACCCTGTGCCTCATGGGAACAGTCCAGTCCGAACTACCAAGCCATGTCTTTCCCAGACCGGAATCAAGCATCCAAGGACCGGTTTCCGGCTATCAGCCTTCATCAGCCTGGATAGCATGACTCCAGTGGTGTGGAGAGCCTGGGACTCACGTCTGAGCATCCCCAGCACACTCGGGGTGAAATTGCAAAAAACACAGTTGATGGACAGAATGTAGAACAATGTCATACATTCACCCCAGTACAAGGATCTGGGTCTTAATCCATCGTTTTTTTTGCACTCCACACCACCCTGGGTTAGACACTGGCTATATGCAAATCAGCTCTGACCCTGTGCCTCATGGGAACAGTCCAGTCCGAACTACCAAGCCATGTCTTTCCCAGACTTGGATGCTAGAAACCGGTCCTTGGATGCTTGATTCCGGTCTGGGAAAGACATGGCTTGGTAGTTCGGACTGGACTGTTCCCATGAGGCACAGGGTCAGAGCTGATTTGCATATAGCCAGTGTCTAACCCAGGGTGGTGTGGAGTGCAAAAAAACGATGGATTTAGGCCACGATCCTTGTACTGGGGTGAATGTATGACATTGTTCTACATTCTGTCCATCAACTGTGTTTTTTGCAATTTCACCCCGAGTGTGCTGGGGATGCTCAGACGTGAGTCCCAGGCTCTCCACACCACTGGAGTCATGCTATCCAGGCTGATGAAGGCTGATAGCCAGAAACCGGTCCTTGGATGCTTGATTCCGGTCTGGGAAAGACATGGCTTGGTAGTTCGGACTGGACTGTTCCCATGAGGCACAGGGTCAGAGCTGATTTGCATATAGCCAGTGTCTAACCCAGGGTGGTGTGGAGTGCAAAAAAACGATGGATTTAGGGCCAGATCCTTGTACTGGGGTGAATGTATGACATTGTTCTACATTCTGTCCATCAACTGTGTTTTTTGCAATTTCACCCCGAGTGTGCTGGGGATGCTCTGTCGTGTATTTCTATAGGTTCTGAATCAGTCCCCCTATTCCTGACCCTATTCTGGTTAAACTAACTATCAAGTTAACTAACAGTCAGCCCATGAGGCAAGAAAAGCCCCCATGATGCAGATACCGTTATCTGACGCAGTCACACTACGGCACAGGAACGTGTTATCTGATTAGGTCATAACGCTTGAGATCTAATTAGACAAGCGACATTCCTCCAGCCCCTGATAAGGCATACGACGTTCTCATAACAAATCAAACCTATGACAACCTGGATAATCCGTGCGGCCATTGTTTTGATTTCACAGAGAACTTTAGTAAAGAATGTGCTAACGAGCAAGTCGTATGACATCTTTATTGACGTATCTATGTCCATCCTTACGTCAATCTCGGCACCTTTAAGGTATAAATATTGCCGATCTTGCCCTATGCAAACACACGCGTGGTGACAAGACGGAGCAGCCATACTTGCCGAAGCCGAGAGCAGAAGCAGACCCCGCTGGCAGCAGCCCCGCCTTCCTGACGCGCTGAGAGACGCGCTGCTATCTCAAGCCGAGAGACCCAGCACCGGCGCTTTCGGGCAGCCCTCGCAGGCAGCCTGGAATATCGAGACCAGAGAACGAGATACTATTCCTCATCCATCCTAAATTCCAGGTACAGAACTGAATAACCCCTCACAGAGAATTCTTTAGTTATTCACTTGGCAAAAACAAACTTAACTTAAACTGTAACTTTCTATTCCCGCCCACGCATTAGACTTAGGTCAGGTACACGGGGTAGGCGTATTTAGAAACACCAGTTGAGTACGTTTAGTCAAATGTATATGTGTATGTAAATATATTTTAATCATTTTAAACATCATATGGCTCAGAAACCATATCAATGTTTTTACAGTATTATTTTATACTCTTGCTTTTAATGTATGCACTTTACTTAACTATAAGTATTGCAATAATATCGATCCATTTCTCATGTATGAGAAAAGAGACTGATCAATAAATAACATCTTTTATTGAACACGCCCGTCTCTTCCTTTTCTCTACATTCTGATGAGACTAAGAATGCACGTACTGACTGAGTAAAATAATTGCATTGTGCTCACACGACTCTCGAGATTGACTCTTGATTAGGGGAGAGCAAAGTTGTCATGTTCTATGGTTGTCAGAAACTAAATCCCTTCTTGTCTAATCAGGGGAGTTAATTCCTTCCTTGAACATTCGAGAAAGTTTCTAGCGAACTCTGAGCTTAGCTGGCAAACCCAAAAATTAAGTCTAGTATCGACAGTAGTAGACCTAGTTAACGTCTGGCCTAGGCCTTTACTGCTGTAGGTACTATTCCAATGCGCAGAGCCTATTGGGAAAATAGGAGCTACACTACAGCTCAGACGTGAGTCCCAGGCTCTCCACACCACTGGAGTCATGCTATCCAGGCTGATGAAGGCTGATAGCCAGAAACCGGTCCTTGGATACTTGATTCCGGTCTGGGAAAGACATGGCTTGGTAGTTCGGACTGGACTGTTCCCATGAGGCACAGGGTCAGAGCTGATTTGCATATAGCCAGTGTCTAACCCAGGGTGGTGTGGAGTGCAAAAAAACGATGGATTTAGGCAAAGATCCTTGTACTGGGGTGAATGTATGACATTGTTCTACATTCTGTCCATCAACGTTTTTTTTTTGCAATTTCACCCCGAGTGTGCTGGGGATGCTCAGACGTGAGTCCCAGGCTCTCCACACCACTGGAGTCATGCTATCTAGGCTGATAGCCAGAAACCGGTCCTTGGATGCTTGATTCCGGTCTGGGAAAGACATGTCTTGGTAGTTCGGACTGGACTGTTCCCATGAGGCACAGGGTCAGAGCTGATTTGCAATAGCCAGTGTCTAACCCAGGGTGGTGTGGAGTGCAAAAAAACGATGGATTTAGGCCCAGATCCTTGTACTGGGGTGAATGTATGACATTGTTCTACATTCTGTCCATCAACTGTGTTTTTTGCAATTTCACCCCGAGTGTGCTGGGGATGCTCAGACGTGAATCCCAGGCTCTCCACACCACTGGAGTCATGCTATCCAGGCTGATGAAGGCTGATAGCCAGAAACCGGTCCTTGGATGCTTGATTCCGGTCTGGGAAAGACATGGCTTGGTAGTTCGGACTGGACTGTTCCCATGAGGCACAGGGTCAGAGCTGATTTGCATATAGCCAGTGTCTAACCCAGGGTGGTGTGGAGTGCAAAAAAACGATGGATTTAGGCCCAGATCCTTGTACTGGGGTGAATGTATGACATTGTTCTACATTCTGTCCATCAACTGTGTTTTTTGCAATTTCACCCCGAGTGTGCTGGGGATGCTCAGACGTGAGTCCCAGGCTCTCCACACCACTGGAGTCATGCTATCCAGGCTGATGAAGGCTGATAGCCAGAAACCGGTCCTTGAATGCTTGATTCCGGTCTGGGAAAGACATGGCTTGGTAGTTCGGACTGGACTGTTCCCATGAGGCACAGGGTCAGAGCTGATTTGCATATAGCCAGTGTCTAACCCAGGGTGGTGTGGAGTGCAAAAAAACGATGGATTTAGGCCCAGATCCTTGTACTGGGGTGAATGTATGACATTGTTCTACATTCTGTCCATCAACTGTGTTTTTTGCAATTTCACCCCGAGTGTGCTGGGGATGCTCAGACGTGAGTCCCAGGCTCTTCACACCACTGGAGTCATGCTATCCAGGCTGATGAAGGCTGAAAGCCAGAAACCGGTCCTTGGATGCTTGATTCCGGTCTGGGAAAGACATGGCTTGGTAGTTCGGACTGGACTGTTCCCATGAGGCACAGGGTCGGAGCTGATTTGCATATAGCCAGTGTCTAACCCAGGGTGGTGTGGAGTGCAAAAAAACGATGGATTTAGGCCCAGATCCTTGTACTGGGGTGAATGTATGACATTGTTCTACATTCTGTCCATCAACTGTGTTTTTTGCAATTTCACCCCAAGTGTGCTGGGGATGCTCAGACGTGAGTCCCAGGCTCTCCACACCACTGGAGTCATGCTATCCAGGCTGATGAAGGCTGATAGCCAGAAACCGGTCCTTGGAAGCTTGATTCCGGTCTGGGAAAGACATGGCTTGGTAGTTCGGACTGGACTGTTCCCATGAGGCACAGGGTCAGAGCTGATTTGCATATAGCCAGTGTCTAACCCAGGGTGGTGTGGACTGCAAAAAAACGATGGATTTAGGCCCAGATCCTTGTACTGGGGTGAATGTATGACATTGTTCTACATTCTGTCCATCAACTGTGTTTTTTGCAATTTCACCCCGAGTTTGCTGGGGATGCTCAGACGTGAGTCCCAGGCTCTCCACACCACTGGAGTCATGCTATCCAGGCTGATGAAGGCTGATAGCCAGAAACCGGTCCTTGGATGCTTGATTCCGGTCTGGGAAAGACATGGCTTGGTAGTTCGGACTGAACTGTTCCCATGAGGCACAGGGTCAGAGCTGATTTGCAATAGCCAGTGTCTAACCCAGGGTGGTGTGGAGTGCAAAAAAAGATGGATTTAGGCCCAGATCCTTGTACTGGGGTGAATGTATAACATTGTTCTACATTCTGTCCATCTACTGTGTTTTTTGCAATTTCACCCCGAGTGTGCTGGGGATGCTCAGACGTGAGTCCCAGGCTCTCCACACCACTGGAGTCATGCTATCCAGGCTGATGAAGGCTGATAGCCAGAAACCGGTCCTTGGATGCTTGATTCCGGTCTGGGAAAGACATGGCTTGGTAGTTCGGACTGGACTGTTCCCATGAGGCACAGGGTCAGAGCTGATTTGCATATAGCCAGTGTCTAACCCAGGGTGGTGTGGAGTGCAAAAAAACGATGGATTTAGGCCCAGATCCTTGTACTGGGGTGAATGTATGACATTGTTCTACATTCTGTCCATCAACTGTGTTTTTTGCAATTTCACCCCGAGTGTGCTGGGGATGCTCAGACGTGAGTCCCAGGCTCTCCACACCACTGGAGTCATGCTATCCAGGCTGATGAAGGCTGATAGCCAGAAACCGGTCTTTGGATGCTTGATTCCGGTCTGGGAAAGACATGGCTTGGTAGTTCGGACTGGACTGTTCCCATGAGGCACAGGGTCAGAGCTGATTTGCATATAGCCAGTGTCTAACCCAGGGTGGTGTGGAGTGCAAAAAAACGATGGATTTAGGCCCAGATCCTTGTACTGGGGTGAATGTATGACATTGTTCTACATTCTGTCCATCAACTGTGTTTTTTGCAATTTCACCCCGAGTGTGCTGGGGATGCTCAGACGTGAGTCCCAGGCTCTCCACACCACTGGAGTCATGCTATCCAGGCTGATGAAGGCTGATAGCCAGAAACCGGTCCTTGGATGCTTGATTCCGGTCTGGGAAAGACATGGCTTGGTAGTTCGGACTGGACTGTTCCCATGAGGCACAGGGTCAGAGCTGATTTGCATATAGCCAGTGTCTAACCCAGGGTGGTGTGGAGTGCAAAAAAACGATGGATTTAGGCCCAGATCCTTGTACTGGGGTGAATGTATGACATTGTTCTACATTCTGTCCATCAACTGTGTTTTTTGCAATTTCACCCCGAGTGTGCTGGGGATGCTCAGACGTGAGTCCCAGGCTCTCCACACCACTGGAGTCATGCTATCCAGGCTGATGAAGGCTGATAGCCAGAAACCGGTCCTTGGATGCTTGATTCCGGTCTGGGAAAGACATGGCTTGGTAGTTCGGACTGGACTGTTCCCATGAGGCACAGGGTCAGAGCTGATTTGCATATAGCCAGTGTCTAACCCAGGGTGGTGTGGAGTGCAAAAAAACGATGGATTTAGGCCCAGATCCTTGTACTGGGGTGAATGTATGACATTGTTCTACATTCTGTCCATCAACTGTGTTTTTTGCAATTTCACCCCGAGTGTGCTGGGGATGCTCAGACGTGAGTCCCAGGCTCTCCACACCACTGGAGTCATGCTATCCAGGCTGATGAAGGCTGATAGCCAGAAACCGGTCCTTGGATGCTTGATTCCGGTCTGGGAAAGACATGGCTTGGTAGTTCGGACTGAACTGTTCCCATGAGGCACAGGGTCAGAGCTGATTTGCAATAGCCAGTGTCTAACCCAGGGTGGTGTGGAGTGCAAAAAAAGATGGATTTAGGCCCAGATCCTTGTACTGGGGTGAATGTATAACATTGTTCTACATTCTGTCCATCTACTGTGTTTTTTGCAATTTCACCCCGAGTGTGCTGGGGATGCTCAGACGTGAGTCCCAGGCTCTCCACACCACTGGAGTCATGCTATCCAGGCTGATGAAGGCTGATAGCCAGAAACCGGTCCTTGGATGCTTGATTCCGGTCTGGGAAAGACATGGCTTGGTAGTTCGGACTGGACTGTTCCCATGAGGCACAGGGTCAGAGCTGATTTGCATATAGCCAGTGTCTAACCCAGGGTGGTGTGGAGTGCAAAAAAACGATGGATTTAGGCCCAGATCCTTGTACTGGGGTGAATGTATGACATTGTTCTACATTCTGTCCATCAACTGTGTTTTTTGCAATTTCACCCCGAGTGTGCTGGGGATGCTCAGACGTGAGTCCCAGGCTCTCCACACCACTGGAGTCATGCTATCCAGGCTGATGAAGGCTGATAGCCAGAAACCGGTCTTTGGATGCTTGATTCCGGTCTGGGAAAGACATGGCTTGGTAGTTCGGACTGGACTGTTCCCATGAGGCACAGGGTCAGAGCTGATTTGCATATAGCCAGTGTCTAACCCAGGGTGGTGTGGAGTGCAAAAAAACGATGGATTTAGGCCCAGATCCTTGTACTGGGGTGAATGTATGACATTGTTCTACATTCTGTCCATCAACTGTGTTTTTTGCAATTTCACCCCGAGTGTGCTGGGGATGCTCAGACGTGAGTCCCAGGCTCTCCACACCACTGGAGTCATGCTATCCAGGCTGATGAAGGCTGATAGCCAGAAACCGGTCCTTGGATGCTTGATTCCGGTCTGGGAAAGACATGGCTTGGTAGTTCGGACTGGACTGTTCCCATGAGGCACAGGGTCAGAGCTGATTTGCATATAGCCAGTGTCTAACCCAGGGTGGTGTGGAGTGCAAAAAAACGATGGATTTAGGCCCAGATCCTTGTACTGGGGTGAATGTATGACATTGTTCTACATTCTGTCCATCAACTGTGTTTTTTGCAATTTCACCCCGAGTGTGCTGGGGATGCTCAGACTTGAGTCCCAGGCTCTCCACACCACTGGAGTCATGCTATCCAGGCTGATGAAGGCTGATAGCCAGAAACCGGTCCTTGGATGCTTGATTCCGGTCTGGGAAAGACATGGCTTGGTAGTTCGGACTGGACTGTTCCCATGAGGCACAGGGTCAGAGCTGATTTGCATATAGCCAGTGTCTAACCCAGGGTGGTGTGGAGTGCAAAAAAACGATGGATTTAGGCCCAGATCCTTGTACTGGGGTGAATGTATGACATTGTTCTACATTCTGTCCATCAACTGTGTTTTTTGCAATTTCACCCCGAGTGTGCTGGGGATGCTCAGACGTGAGTCCCAGGCTCTCCACACCACTGGAGTCATGCTATCCAGGCTGATGAAGGCTGATAGCCAGAAACCGGTCCTTGGATGCTTGATTCCGGTCTGGGAAAGACATGGCTTGGTAGTTCGGACTGGACTGTTCCCATGAGGCACAGGGTAAGAGCTGATTTGCATATAGCCAGTGTCTAACCCAGGGTGGTGTGGAGTGCAAAAAAACGATGGATTTAGGCCCAGATCCTTGTACTGGGGTGAATGTATGACATTGTTCTACATTCTGTCCATCAACTGTGTTTTTTGCAATTTCACCCCGAGTGTGCTGGGGATGCTCAGACGTGAGTCCCAGGCTCTCCACACCACTGGAGTCATGCTATCCAGGCTGATGAAGGCTGATAGCCAGAAACCGGTCCTTGGATGCTTGATTCCGGTCTGGGAAAGACATGGCTTGGTAGTTCGGACTGGACTGTTCCCATGAGGCACAGGGTCAGAGCTTATTTGCATATAGCCAGTGTCTAACCCAGGGTGGTGTGGAGTGCAAAAAAACGATGGATTTAGGCCCAGATCCTTGTACTGGGGTGAATGTATGACATTGTTCTACATTCTGTCCATCAACTGTGTTTTTTGCAATTTCACCCCGAGTGTGCTGGGGATGCTCAGACGTGAGACCCAGGCTCTCCACACCACTGGAGTCATGCTATCCAGGCTGATGAAGGCTGATAGCCAGAAACCGGTCCTTGGATGCTTGATTCCGGTCTGGGAAAGACATGGCTTGGTAGTTCGGACTGGACTGTTCCCATGAGGCACAGGGTCAGAGCTGATTTGCATATAGCCAGTGTCTAACCCAGGGTGGTGTGGAGTGCAAAAAAACGATGGATTTAGGCCCAGATCCTTGTACTGGGGTGAATGTATGACATTGTTCTACATTCTGTCCATCAACTGTGTTTTTTGCAATTTCACCCCGAGTGTGCTGGGGATGCTCAGACGTGAGTCCCAGGCTCTCCACACCACTGGAGTCATGCTATCCAGGCTGATGAAGGCTGATAGCCAGAAACCGGTCCTTGGATGCTTGATTCCGGTCTGGGAAAGACATGGCTTGGTAGTTCGGACTGGACTGTTCCCATGAGGCACAGGGTCGGAGCTGATTTGCATATAGCCAGTGTCTAACCCAGGGTGGTGTGGAGTGCAAAAAAACGATGGATTTAGGCCCAGATCCTTGTACTGGGGTGAATGTATGACATTGTTCTACATTCTGTCCATCAACTGTGTTTTTTGCAATTTCACCCCGAGTGTGCTGGGGATGCTCAGACGTGAGACCCAGGCTCTCCACACCACTGGAGTCATGCTATGCAGGCTGATGAAGGCTGATAGCCAGAAACCGGTCCTTGGATGCTTGATTCCGGTCTGGGAAAGACATGGCTTGGTAGTTCGGACTGGACTGTTCCCATGAGGCACAGGGTCAGAGCTGATTTGCATATAGCCAGTGTCTAACCCAGGGTGGTGTGGAGTGCAAAAAAACGATGGATTTAGGCCCAGATCCTTGTACTGGGGGGAATGTATGACATTGTTCTACATTCTGTCCATCAACTGTGTTTTTTGCAATTTCACCCCGAGTGTGCTGGGGATGCTCAGACGTGAGTCCCAGGCTCTCCACACCACTGGAGTCATGCTATCCAGGCTGATGAAGGCTGATAGCCAGAAACCGGTCTTTGGATGCTTGATTCCGGTCTGGGAAAGACATGGCTTGGTAGTTCGGACTGGACTGTTCCCATGAGGCACAGGGTCAGAGCTGATTTGCATATAGCCAGTGTCTAACCCAGGGTGGTGTGGAGTGCAAAAAAACGATGGATTTAGGCCCAGATCCTTGTACTGGGGTGAATGTATGACATTGTTCTACATTCTGTCCATCAACTGTGTTTTTTGCAATTTCACCCCGAGTGTGCTGGGGATGCTCAGACGTGAGTCCCAGGCTCTCCACACCACTGGAGTCATGCTATCCAGGCTGATGAAGGCTGATAGCCAGAAACCGGTCCTTGGATGCTTGATTCCGGTCTGGGAAAGACATGGCTTGGTAGTTCGGACTGGACTGTTCCCATGAGGCACAGGGTCAGAGCTGATTTGCATATAGCCAGTGTCTAACCCAGGGTGGTGTGGAGTGCAAAAAAACGATGGATTCAGGCCCAGATCCTTGTACTGGGGTGATTGTATGACATTGTTCTACATTCTGTCCATCAACTGTGTTTTTTGCAATTTCACCCCGAGTGTGCTGGGGATGCTCAGACGTGAGTCCCAGGCTCTCCACACCACTGGAGTCATGCTATCCAGGCTGATGAAGGCTGATAGCCAGAAACCGGTCCTTGGATGCTTGATTCCGGTCTGGGAAAGACATGGCTTGGTAGTTCGGACTGAACTGTTCCCATGAGGCACAGGGTGAGAGCTGATTTGCAATAGCCAGTGTCTAACCCAGGGTGGTGTGGAGTGCAAAAAAACGATGGATTTAGGCCCAGATCCTTGTACTGGGGTGAATGTATAACATTGTTCTACATTCTGTCCATCTACTGCGTTTTTTGCAATTTCACCCGAGTGTGCTGGGGATGCTCAGACGTGAGTCCCAGGCTCTCCACACCACTGGAGTCATGCTATCCAGGCTGATGAAGGCTGATAGCCAGAAACCGGTCCTTGGATGCTTGATTCCGGTCTGGGAAAGACATGGCTTGGTAGTTCGGACTGGACTGTTCCCATGAGGCACAGGGTCAGAGCTGATTTGCATATAGCCAGTGTCTAACCCAGGGTGGTGTGGAGTGCAAAAAAACGATGGATTTAGGCCCAGATCCTTGTACTGGGGTGAATGTATGACATTGTTCTACAATCTGTCCATCAACTGTGTTTTTTGCAATTTCACCCCGAGTGTGCTGGGGATGCTCAGACGTGAGTCCCAGGCTCTCCACACCACTGGAGTCATGCTATCCAGGCTGATGAAGGCTGATAGCCAGAAACCGGTCCTTGGATGCTTGATTCCGGTCTGGGAAAGACATGGCTTGGTAGTTCGGACTGGACTGTTCCCATGAGGCACAGGGTCAGAGCTGATTTGCATATAGCCAGTGTCTAACCCAGGGTGGTGTGGAGTGCAAAAAAACGATGGATTCAGGCCCAGATCCTTGTACTGGGGTGAATGTATGACATTGTTCTACATTCTGTCCATCAACTGTGTTTTTTGCAATTTCACCCCGAGTGTGCTGGGGATGCTCAGACGTGAGTCCCAGGCTCTCCACACCACTGGAGTCATGCTATCCAGGCTGATGAAGGCTGATAGCCAGAAACCGGTCCTTGGATGCTTGATTCCGGTCTGGGAAAGACATGGCTTGGTAGTTCGGACTGGACTGTTCCCATGAGGCACAGGGTCAGAGCTGATTTGCATATAGCCAGTGTCTAACCCAGGGTGGTGTGGAGTGCAAAAAAACGATGGATTTAGGCCCAGATCCTTGTACTGGGGTGAATGTATGACATTGTTCTACATTCTGTCCATCAACTGTGTTTTTTGCAATTTCACCCCGAGTGTGCTGGGGATGCTCAGACGTGAGTCCCAGGCTCTCCACACCACTGGAGTCATGCTATCCAGGCTGATGAAGGCTGATAGCCAGAAACCGGTCCTTGGATGCTTGATTCCGGTCTGGGAAAGACATGGCTTGGTAGTTCGGACTGGACTGTTCCCATGAGGCACAGGGTCAGAGCTGGTTTGCATATAGCCAGTGTCTAACCCAGGGTGGTGTGGAGTGCAAAAAAACGATGGATTTAGGCCCAGATCCTTGTACTGAGGTGAATGTATGACATTGTTCTACATTCTGTCCATCAACTGTGTTTTTTGCAATTTCACCCCGAGTGTGCTGGGGATGCTCAGACGTGAGTCCCAGGCTCTCCACACCACTGGAGTCATGCTATCCAGGCTGATGAAGGCTGATAGCCAGAAACCGGTCCTTGGATGCTTGATTCCGGTCTGGGAAAGACATGGCTTGGTAGTTCGGACTGGACTGTTCCCATGAGGCACAGGGTCAGAGCTGATTTGCATATAGCCAGTGTCTAACCCAGGGTGGTGTGGAGTGCAAAAAAACGATGGATTTAGGCCCAGATCCTTGTACTGGGGTGAATGTATGACATTGTTCTACATTCTGTCCATCAACTGTGTTTTTTGCAATTTCACCCGAGTGTGCTGGGGATGCTCAGACGTGAGTCCCAGGCTCTCCACACCACTGGAGTCATGCTATCCAGGCTGATGAAGGCTGAAAGCCAGAAACCGGTCCTTGGATGCTTGATTCCGGTCTGGGAAAGACATGGCTTGGTAGTTCGGACTGGACTGTTCCCATGAGGCACAGGGTCGGAGCTGATTTGCATATAGCCAGTGTCTAACCCAGGGTGGTGGGGAGTGCAAAAAAACGATGGATTTAGGCCCAGATCCTTGTACTGGGGCGAATGTATGACATTGTTCTACATTCTGTCCATCAACTGGTTTTTTTGCAATTTCACCCCGAGTGTGCTGGGGATGCTCAGACGTGAGACCCAGGCTCTCCACACCACTGGAGTCATGCTATCCAGGCTGATGAAGGCTGATAGCCAGAAACCGGTCCTTGGATGCTTGATTCCGGTCTGGGAAAGACATGGCTTGGTAGTTCGGACTGGACTGTTCCCATGAGGCACAGGGTCAGAGCTGATTTGCATATAGCCAGTGTCTAACCCAGGGTGGTGTGGAGTGCAAAAAAACGATGGATTTAGTCCCAGATCCTTGTACTGGGGGGAATGTATGACATTGTTCTACATTCTGTCCATCAACTGTGTTTTTTGCAATTTCACCCCGAGTGTGCTGGGGATGCTCAGACGTGAGTCCCAGGCTCTCCACACCACTGGAGTCATGCTATCCAGGCTGATGAAGGCTGATAGCCAGAAACTGGTCCTTGGATGCTTGATTCCGGTCTGGGAAAGACATGGCTTGGTAGTTCGGACTGGACTGTTCCCATGAGGCACAGGGTCAGAGCTGATTTGCATATAGCCAGTGTCTAACCCAGGGTGGTGTGGAGTGCAAAAAACAGATGGATTTAGGCCCAGATCCTTGTACTGGGGTGAATGTATAACATTGTTCTACATTCTGTCCATCTACTGTGTTTTTTGCAATTTCACCCCGAGTGTGCTGGGGATGCTCAGACGTGAGTCCCAGGCTCTCCACACCACTGGAGTCATGCTATCCAGGCTGATGAAGGCTGATAGCCAGAAACCGGTCCTTGGATGCTTGATTCCGGTCTGGGAAAGACATGGCTTGGTAGTTCGGACTGGACTGTTCCCATGAGGCACAGGGTCAGAGCTGATTTGCATATAGCCAGTGTCTAACCCAGGGTGGTGTGGAGTGCAAAAAAACGATGGATTTAGGCCCAGATCCTTGTACTGGGGTGAATGTATGACATTGTTCTACATTCTGTCCATCAACTGTGTTTTTTGCAATTTCACCCCGAGTGTGCTGGGGATGCTCAGACGTGAGTCCCAGGCTCTCCACACCACTGGAGTCATGCTATCCAGGCTGATGAAGGCTGATAGCCAGAAACCGGTCCTTGGATGCTTGATTCCGGTCTGGGAAAGACATGGCTTGGTAGTTCGGACTGGACTGTTCCCATGAGGCACAGGGTCAGAGCTGATTTGCATATAGCCAGTGTCTAACCCAGGGTGGTGTGGAGTGCAAAAAAACGATGGATTTAGGCCCAGATCCTTGTACTGGGGTGAATGTATGACATTGTTCTACATTCTGTCCATCAACTGTGTTTTTTGCAATTTCACCCCGAGTGTGCTGGGGATGCTCAGACGTGAGTCCCAGGCTCTCCACACCACTGGAGTCATGCTATCCAGGCTGATGAAGGCTGATAGCCAGAAACCGGTCCTTGGATGCTTGATTCCGGTCTGGGAAAGACATGGCTTGGTAGTTCGGACTGGACTGTTCCCATGAGGCACAGGGTCAGAGCTGATTTGCATATAGCCAGTGTCTAACCCAGGGTGGTGTGGAGTGCAAAAAAACGATGGATTTAGGCCCAGATCCTTGTACTGGGGTGAATGTATGACATTGTTCTACATTCTGTCCATCAACTGTGTTTTTTGCAATTTCACCCCGAGTGTGCTGGGGATGCTCAGACGTGAGTCCCAGGCTCTCCACACCACTGGAGTCATGCTATCCAGGCTGATGAAGGCTGATAGCCAGAAACCGGTCCTTGGATGCTTGATTCCGGTCTGGGAAAGACATGGCTTGGTAGTTCGGACTGGACTGTTCCCATGAGGCACAGGGTCAGAGCTGATTTGCATATAGCCAGTGTCTAACCCAGGGTGGTGTGGAGTGCAAAAAAACGATGGATTTAGGCCCAGATCCTTGTACTGGGGTGAATGTATGACATTGTTCTACATTCTGTCCATCAACTGTGTTTTTTGCAATTTCACCCCGAGTGTGCTGGGGATGCTCAGACGTGAGTCCCAGGCTCTCCACACCACTGGAGTCATGCTATCCAGGCTGATGAAGGCTGATAGCCAGAAACCGGTCCTTGGATGCTTGATTCCGGTCTGGGAAAGACATGGCTTGGTAGTTCGGACTGGACTGTTCCCATGAGGCACAGGGTCAGAGCTGATTTGCATATAGCCAGTGTCTAACCCAGGGTGGTGTGGAGTGCAAAAAAACGATGGATTTAGGCCCAGATCCTTGTACTGGGGTGAATGTATGACATTGTTCTACATTCTGTCCATCAACTGTGTTTTTTGCAATTTCACCCCGAGTGTGCTGGGGATGCTCAGACGTGAGTCCCAGGCTCTCCACACCACTGTAGTCATGCTATCCAGGCTGATGAAGGCTGATAGCCAGAAACCGGTCCTTGGATGCTTGATTCCGGTCTGGGAAAGACATGGCTTGGTAGTTCGGACTGGACTGTTCCCATGAGGCACAGGGTCGGAGCTGATTTGCATATAGCCAGTGTCTAACCCAGGGTGGTGTGGAGTGCAAAAAAACGATGGATTTAGGCCCAGATCCTTGTACTGGGGTGAATGTATGACATTGTTCTACATTCTGTCCATCAACTGTGTTTTTTGCAATTTCACCCCGAGTGTGCTGGGGATGCTCAGACGTGAGACCCAGGCTCTCCACACCACTGGAGTCATGCTATGCAGGCTGATGAAGGCTGATAGCCAGAAACCGGTCCTTGGATGCTTGATTCCGGTCTGGGAAAGACATGGCTTGGTAGTTCGGACTGGACTGTTCCCATGAGGCACAGGGTCAGAGCTGATTTGCATATAGCCAGTGTCTAACCCAGGGTGGTGTGGAGTGCAAAAAAACGATGGATTTAGGCCCAGATCCTTGTACTGGGGGGAATGTATGACATTGTTCTACATTCTGTCCATCAACTGTGTTTTTTGCAATTTCACCCCGAGTGTGCTGGGGATGCTCTGACGTGAGTCCCAGGCTCTCCACACCACTGGAGTCATGCTATCCAGGCTGATGAAGGCTGATAGCCAGAAACCGGTCTTTGGATGCTTGATTCCGGTCTGGGAAAGACATGGCTTGGTAGTTCGGACTGGACTGTTCCCATGAGGCACAGGGTCAGAGCTGATTTGCATATAGCCAGTGTCTAACCCAGGGTGGTGTGGAGTGCAAAAAAACGATGGATTTAGGTCCAGATCCTTGTACTGGGGTGAATGTATGACATTGTTCTACATTCTGTCCATCAACTGTGTTTTTTGCAATTTCACCCCGAGTGTGCTGGGGATGCTCAGACGTGAGTCCCAGGCTCTCCACACCACTGGAGTCATGCTATCCAGGCTGATGAAGGCTGATAGCCAGAAACCGGTCCTTGGATGCTTGATTCCGGTCTGGGAAAGACATGGCTTGGTAGTTCGGACTGGACTGTTCCCATGAGGCACAGGGTCAGAGCTGATTTGCATATAGCCAGTGTCTAACCCAGGGTGGTGTGGAGTGCAAAAAAACGATGGATTCAGGCCCAGATCCTTGTACTGGGGTGAATGTATGACATTGTTCTACATTCTGTCCATCAACTGTGTTTTTTGCAATTTCACCCCGAGTGTGCTGGGGATGCTCAGACGTGAGTCCCAGGCTCTCCACACCACTGGAGTCATGCTATCCAGGCTGATGAAGGCTGATAGCCAGAAACCGGTCCTTGGATGCTTGATTCCGGTCTGGGAAAGACATGGCTTGGTAGTTCGGACTGAACTGTTCCCATGAGGCACAGGGTGAGAGCTGATTTGCAATAGCCAGTGTCTAACCCAGGGTGGTGTGGAGTGCAAAAAAACGATGGATTTAGGCCCAGATCCTTGTACTGGGGTGAATGTATAACATTGTTCTACATTCTGTCCATCTACTGCGTTTTTTGCAATTTCACCCGAGTGTGCTGGGGATGCTCAGACGTGAGTCCCAGGCTCTCCACACCACTGGAGTCATGCTATCCAGGCTGATGAAGGCTGATAGCCAGAAACCGGTCCTTGGATGCTTGATTCCGGTCTGGGAAAGACATGGCTTGGTAGTTCGGACTGGACTGTTCCCATGAGGCACAGGGTCAGAGCTGATTTGCATATAGCCAGTGTCTAACCCAGGGTGGTGTGGAGTGCAAAAAAACGATGGATTTAGGCCCAGATCCTTGTACTGGGGTGAATGTATGACATTGTTCTACAATCTGTCCATCAACTGTGTTTTTTGCAATTTCACCCCGAGTGTGCTGGGGATGCTCAGACGTGAGTCCCAGGCTCTCCACACCACTGGAGTCATGCTATCCAGGCTGATGAAGGCTGATAGCCAGAAACCGGTCCTTGGATGCTTGATTCCGGTCTGGGAAAGACATGGCTTGGTAGTTCGGACTGGACTGTTCCCATGAGGCACAGGGTCAGAGCTGATTTGCATATAGCCAGTGTCTAACCCAGGGTGGTGTGGAGTGCAAAAAAACGATGGATTCAGGCCCAGATCCTTGTACTGGGGTGAATGTATGACATTGTTCTACATTCTGTCCATCAACTGTGTTTTTTGCAATTTCACCCCGAGTGTGCTGGGGATGCTCAGACGTGAGTCCCAGGCTCTCCACACCACTGGAGTCATGCTATCCAGGCTGATGAAGGCTGATAGCCAGAAACCGGTCCTTGGATGCTTGATTCCGGTCTGGGAAAGACATGGCTTGGTAGTTCGGACTGGACTGTTCCCATGAGGCACAGGGTCAGAGCTGATTTGCATATAGCCAGTGTCTAACCCAGGGTGGTGTGGAGTGCAAATAAACGATGGATTTAGGCCCAGATCCTTGTACTGGGGTGAATGTATGACATTGTTCTACATTCTGTCCATCAACTGTGTTTTTTGCAATTTCACCCCGAGTGTGCTGGGGATGCTCAGACGTGAGTCCCAGGCTCTCCACACCACTGGAGTCATGCTATCCAGGCTGATGAAGGCTGATAGCCAGAAACCGGTCCTTGGATGCTTGATTCCGGTCTGGGAAAGACATGGCTTGGTAGTTCGGACTGGACTGTTCCCATGAGGCACAGGGTCAGAGCTGATTTGCATATAGCCAGTGTCTAACCCAGGGTGGTGTGGAGTGCAAAAAAACGATGGATTTAGGCCCAGATCCTTGTACTGAGGTGAATGTATGACATTGTTCTACATTCTGTCCATCAACTGTGTTTTTTGCAATTTCACCCCGAGTGTGCTGGGGATGCTCAGACGTGAGTCCCAGGCTCTCCACACCACTGGAGTCATGCTATCCAGGCTGATGAAGGCTGATAGCCAGAAACCGGTCCTTGGATGCTTGATTCCGGTCTGGGAAAGACATGGCTTGGTAGTTCGGACTGGACTGTTCCCATGAGGCACAGGGTCAGAGCTGATTTGCATATAGCCAGTGTCTAACCCAGGGTGGTGTGGAGTGCAAAAAAACGATGGATTTAGGCCCAGATCCTTGTACTGGGGTGAATGTATGACATTGTTCTACATTCTGTCCATCAACTGTGTTTTTTGCAATTTCACCCCGAGTGTGCTGGGGATGCTCAGACGTGAGTCCCAGGCTCTCCACACCACTGGAGTCATGCTATCCAGGCTGATGAAGGCTGAAAGCCAGAAACCGGTCCTTGGATGCTTGATTCCGGTCTGGGAAAGACATGGCTTGGTAGTTCGGACTGGACTGTTCCCATGAGGCACAGGGTCGGAGCTGATTTGCATATAGCCAGTGTCTAACCCAGGGTGGTGGGGAGTGCAAAAAAACGATGGATTTAGGCCCAGATCCTTGTACTGGGGCGAATGTATGACATTGTTCTACATTCTGTCCATCAACTGGTTTTTTTGCAATTTCACCCCGAGTGTGCTGGGGATGCTCAGACGTGAGACCCAGGCTCTCCACACCACTGGAGTCATGCTATCCAGGCTGATGAAGGCTGATAGCCAGAAACCGGTCCTTGGATGCTTGATTCCGGTCTGGGAAAGACATGGCTTGGTAGTTCGGACTGGACTGTTCCCATGAGGCACAGGGTCAGAGCTGATTTGCATATAGCCAGTGTCTAACCCAGGGTGGTGTGGAGTGCAAAAAAACGATGGATTTAGGCCCAGATCCTTGTACTGGGGTGAATGTATGACATTGTTCTACATTCTGTCCATCAACTGTGTTTTTTGCAATTTCACCCCGAGTGTGCTGGGGATGCTCAGACGTGAGTCCCAGGCTCTCCACACCACTGGAGTCATGCTATCCAGGCTGATGAAGGCTGATAGCCAGAAACCGGTCCTTGGATGCTTGATTCCGGTCTGGGAAAGACATGGCTTGGTAGTTCGGACTGGACTGTTCCCATGAGGCACAGGGTCAGAGCTGATTTGCATATAGCCAGTGTCTAACCCAGGGTGGTGTGGAGTGCAAAAAAACGATGGATTTAGGCCCAGATCCTTGTACTGGGGTGAATGTATGACATTGTTCTACATTCTGTCCATCAACTGTGTTTTTTGCAATTTCACCCCGAGTGTGCTGGGGATGCTCAGACGTGAGTCCCAGGCTCTCCACACCACTGGAGTCATGCTATCCAGGCTGATGAAGGCTGATAGCCAGAAACCGGCCCTTGGATGCTTGATTCCGGTCTGGGAAAGACATGGCTTGGTAGTTCGGACTGGACTGTTCCCATGAGGCACAGGGTCAGAGCTGATTTGCATATAGCCAGTGTCTAACCCAGGGTGGTGTGGAGTGCAAAAAAACGATGGATTTAGGCCCAGATCCTTGTACTGGGGTGAATGTATGACATTGTTCTACATTCTGTCCATCAACTGTGTTTTTTGCAATTTCACCCCGAGTGTGCTGGGGATGCTCAGACGTGAGTCCCAGGCTCTCCACACCACTGGAGTCATGCTATCCAGGCTGATGAAGGCTGATAGCCAGAAACCGGTCCTTGGATGCTTGATTCCGGTCTGGGAAAGACATGGCTTGGTAGTTCGGACTGGACTGTTCCCATGAGGCACAGGGTAAGAGCTGATTTGCATATAGCCAGTGTCTAACCCAGGGTGGTGTGGAGTGCAAAAAAACGATGGATTTAGGCCCAGATCCTTGTACTGGGGTGAATGTATGACATTGTTCTACATTCTGTCCATCAACTGTGTTTTTTGCAATTTCACCCCGAGTGTGCTGGGGATGCTCAGACGTGAGTCCCAGGCTCTCCACACCACTGGAGTCATGCTATCCAGGCTGATGAAGGCTGATAGCCAGAAACCGGTCCTTGGATGCTTGATTCCGGTCTGGGAAAGACATGGCTTGGTAGTTCGGACTGGACTGTTCCCATGAGGCACAGGGTCAGAGCTGATTTGCATATAGCCAGTGTCTAACCCAGGGTGGTGTGGAGTGCAAAAAAACGATGGATTTAGGCCCAGATCCTTGTACTGGGGTGAATGTATGACATTGTTCTACATTCTGTCCATCAACTGTGTTTTTTGCAATTTCACCCCGAGTGTGCTGGGGATGCTCAGACGTGAGTCCCAGGCTCTCCACACCACTGGAGTCATGCTATCCAGGCTGATGAAGGCTGATAGCCAGAAACCGGTCCTTGGATGCTTGATTCCGGTCTGGGAAAGACATGGCTTGGTAGTTCGGACTGGACTGTTCCCATGAGGCACAGGGTCAGAGCTGATTTGCATATAGCCAGTGTCTAACCCAGGGTGGTGTGGAGTGCAAAAAAACGATGGATTTAGGCCCAGATCCTTGTACTGGGGTGAATGTATGACATTGTTCTACATTCTGTCCATCAACTGTGTTTTTTGCAATTTCACCCCGAGTGTGCTGGGGATGCTCAGACGTGAGTCCCAGGCTCTCCACACCACTGGAGTCATGCTATCCAGGCTGATGAAGGCTGATAGCCAGAAACCGGTCCTTGGATGCTTGATTCCGGTCTGGGAAAGACATGGCTTGGTAGTTCGGACTGGACTGTTCCCATGAGGCACAGGGTCGGAGCTGATTTGCATATAGCCAGTGTCTAACCCAGGGTGGTGTGGAGTGCAAAAAAACGATGGATTTAGGCCCAGATCCTTGTACTGGGGTGAATGTATGACATTGTTCTACATTCTGTCCATCAACTGTGTTTTTTGCAATTTCACCCCGAGTGTGCTGGGGATGCTCAGACGTGAGACCCAGGCTCTCCACACCACTGGAGTCATGCTATGCAGGCTGATGAAGGCTGATAGCCAGAAACCGGTCCTTGGATGCTTGATTCCGGTCTGGGAAAGACATGGCTTGGTAGTTCGGACTGGACTGTTCCCATGAGGCACAGGGTCAGAGCTGATTTGCATATAGCCAGTGTCTAACCCAGGGTGGTGTGGAGTGCAAAAAAACGATGGATTTAGGCCCAGATCCTTGTACTGGGGGGAATGTATGACATTGTTCTACATTCTGTCCATCAACTGTGTTTTTTGCAATTTCACCCCGAGTGTGCTGGGGATGCTCAGACGTGAGTCCCAGGCTCTCCACACCACTGGAGTCATGCTATCCAGGCTGATGAAGGCTGATAGCCAGAAACCGGTCTTTGGATGCTTGATTCCGGTCTGGGAAAGACATGGCTTGGTAGTTCGGACTGGACTGTTCCCATGAGGCACAGGGTCAGAGCTGATTTGCATATAGCCAGTGTCTAACCCAGGGTGGTGTGGAGTGCAAAAAAACGATGGATTTAGGCCCAGATCCTTGTACTGGGGTGAATGTATGACATTGTTCTACATTCTGTCCATCAACTGTGTTTTTTGCAATTTCACCCCGAGTGTGCTGGGGATGCTCAGACGTGAGTCCCAGGCTCTCCACACCACTGGAGTCATGCTATCCAGGCTGATGAAGGCTGATAGCCAGAAACCGGTCCTTGGATGCTTGATTCCGGTCTGGGAAAGACATGGCTTGGTAGTTCGGACTGGACTGTTCCCATGAGGCACAGGGTCAGAGCTGATTTGCATATAGCCAGTGTCTAACCCAGGGTGGTGTGGAGTGCAAAAAAACGATGGATTTAGGCCCAGATCCTTGTACTGGGGTGAATGTATGACATTGTTCTACATTCTGTCCATCAACTGTGTTTTTTGCAATTTCACCCCGAGTGTGCTGGGGATGCTCAGACGTGAGTCCCAGGCTCTCCACACCACTGGAGTCATGCTATCCAGGCTGATGAAGGCTGATAGCCAGAAACCGGTCCTTGGATGCTTGATTCCGGTCTGGGAAAGACATGGCTTGGTAGTTCGGACTGGACTGTTCCCATGAGGCACAGGGTCAGAGCTGATTTGCATATAGCCAGTGTCTAACCCAGGGTGGTGTGGAGTGCAAAAAAACGATGGATTTAGGCCCAGATCCTTGTACTGGGGTGAATGTATGACATTGTTCTACATTCTGTCCATCAACTGTGTTTTTTGCAATTTCACCCCGAGTGTGCTGGGGATGCTCAGACGTGAGTCCCAGGCTCTCCACACCACTGGAGTCATGCTATCCAGGCTGATGAAGGCTGATAGCCAGAAACCGGTCCTTGGATGCTTGATTCCGGTCTGGGAAAGACATGGCTTGGTAGTTCGGACTGGACTGTTCCCATGAGGCACAGGGTAAGAGCTGATTTGCATATAGCCAGTGTCTAACCCAGGGTGGTGTGGAGTGCAAAAAAACGATGGATTTAGGCCCAGATCCTTGTACTGGGGTGAATGTATGACATTGTTCTACATTCTGTCCATCAACTGTGTTTTTTGCAATTTCACCCCGAGTGTGCTGGGGATGCTCAGACGTGAGTCCCAGGCTCTCCACACCACTGGAGTCATGCTATCCAGGCTGATGAAGGCTGATAGCCAGAAACCGGTCCTTGGATGCTTGATTCCGGTCTGGGAAAGACATGGCTTGGTAGTTCGGACTGGACTGTTCCCATGAGGCACAGGGTCAGAGCTGATTTGCATATAGCCAGTGTCTAACCCAGGGTGGTGTGGAGTGCAAAAAAACGATGGATTTAGGCCCAGATCCTTGTACTGGGGTGAATGTATGACATTGTTCTACATTCTGTCCATCAACTGTGTTTTTTGCAATTTCACCCCGAGTGTGCTGGGGATGCTCAGACGTGAGTCCCAGGCTCTCCACACCACTGGAGTCATGCTATCCAGGCTGATGAAGGCTGATAGCCAGAAACCGGTCCTTGGATGCTTGATTCCGGTCTGGGAAAGACATGGCTTGGTAGTTCGGACTGGACTGTTCCCATGAGGCACAGGGTCAGAGCTGATTTGCATATAGCCAGTGTCTAACCCAGGGTGGTGTGGAGTGCAAAAAAACGATGGATTTAGGCCCAGATCCTTGTACTGGGGTGAATGTATGACATTGTTCTACATTCTGTCCATCAACTGTGTTTTTTGCAATTTCACCCCGAGTGTGCTGGGGATGCTCAGACGTGAGTCCCAGGCTCTCCACACCACTGGAGTCATGCTATCCAGGCTGATGAAGGCTGATAGCCAGAAACCGGTCCTTGGATGCTTGATTCCGGTCTGGGAAAGACATGGCTTGGTAGTTCGGACTGGACTGTTCCCATGAGGCACAGGGTCGGAGCTGATTTGCATATAGCCAGTGTCTAACCCAGTGTGGTGTGGAGTGCAAAAAAACGATGGATTTAGGCCCAGATCCTTGTACTGGGGGGAATGTATGACATTGTTCTACATTCTGTCCATCAACTGTGTTTTTTGCAATTTCACCCCGAGTGTGCTGGGGATGCTCAGACGTGAGTCCCAGGCTCTCCACACCACTGGAGTCATGCTATCCAGGCTGATGAAGGCTGATAGCCAGAAACCGGTCTTTGGATGCTTGATTCCGGTCTGGGAAAGACATGGCTTGGTAGTTCGGACTGGACTGTTCCCATGAGGCACAGGGTCAGAGCTGATTTGCATATAGCCAGTGTCTAACCCAGGGTGGTGTGGAGTGCAAAAAAACGATGGATTTAGGCCCAGATCCTTGTACTGGGGTGAATGTATGACATTGTTCTACATTCTGTCCATCAACTGTGTTTTTTGCAATTTCACCCCGAGTGTGCTGGGGATGCTCAGACGTGAGTCCCAGGCTCTCCACACCACTGGAGTCATGCTATCCAGGCTGATGAAGGCTGATAGCCAGAAACCGGTCCTTGGATGCTTGATTCCGGTCTGGGAAAGACATGGCTTGGTAGTTCGGACTGGACTGTTCCCATGAGGCACAGGGTCAGAGCTGATTTGCATATAGCCAGTGTCTAACCCAGGGTGGTGTGGAGTGCAAAAAAACGATGGATTCAGGCCCAGATCCTTGTACTGGGGTGAATGTATGACATTGTTCTACATTCTGTCCATCAACTGTGTTTTTTGCAATTTCACCCCGAGTGTGCTGGGGATGCTCAGATGTGAGTCCCAGGCTCTCCACACCACTGGAGTCATGCTATCCAGGCTGATGAAGGCTGATAGCCAGAAACCGGTCCTTGGATGCTTGATTCCGGTCTGGGAAAGACATGGCTTGGTAGTTCGGACTGAACTGTTCCCATGAGGCACAGGGTGAGAGCTGATTTGCAATAGCCAGTGTCTAACCCAGGGTGGTGTGGAGTGCAAAAAAACGATGGATTTAGGCCCAGATCCTTGTACTGGGGTGAATGTATAACATTGTTCTACATTCTGTCCATCTACTGCGTTTTTTGCAATTTCACCCGAGTGTGCTGGGGATGCTCAAACGTGAGTCCCAGGCTCTCCACACCACTGGAGTCATGCTATCCAGGCTGATGAAGGCTGATAGCCAGAAACCGGTCCTTGGATGCTTGATTCCGGTCTGGGAAAGACATGGCTTGGTAGTTCGGACTGGACTGTTCCCATGAGGCACAGGGTCAGAGCTGATTTGCATATAGCCAGTGTCTAACCCAGGGTGGTGTGGAGTGCAAAAAAACGATGGATTTAGGCCCAGATCCTTGTACTGGGGTGAATGTATGACATTGTTCTACAATCTGTCCATCAACTGTGTTTTTTGCAATTTCACCCCGAGTGTGCTGGGGATGCTCAGACGTGAGTCCCAGGCTCTCCACACCACTGGAGTCATGCTATCCAGGCTGATGAAGGCTGATAGCCAGAAACCGGTCCTTGGATGCTTGATTCCGGTCTGGGAAAGACATGGCTTGGTAGTTCGGACTGGACTGTTCCCATGAGGCACAGGGTCAGAGCTGATTTGCATATAGCCAGTGTCTAACCCAGGGTGGTGTGGAGTGCAAAAAAACGATGGATTCAGGCCCAGATCCTTGTACTGGGGTGAATGTATGACATTGTTCTACATTCTGTCCATCAACTGTGTTTTTTGCAATTTCACCCCGAGTGTGCTGGGGATGCTCAGACGTGAGTCCCAGGCTCTCCACACCACTGGAGTCATGCTATCCAGGCTGATGAAGGCTGATAGCCAGAAACCGGTCCTTGGATGCTTGATTCCGGTCTGGGAAAGACATGGCTTGGTAGTTCGGACTGGACTGTTCCCATGAGGCACAGGGTCAGAGCTGATTTGCATATAGCCAGTGTCTAACCCAGGGTGGTGTGGAGTGCAAAAAAACGATGGATTCAGGCCCAGATCCTTGTACTGGGGTGAATGTATGACATTGTTCTACAATCTGTCCATCAACTGTGTTTTTTGCAATTTCACCCCGAGTGTGCTGGGGATGCTCAGACGTGAGTCCCAGGCTCTCCACACCACTGGAGTCATGCTATCCAGGCTGATGAAGGCTGATAGCCAGAAACCGGTCCTTGGATGCTTGATTCCGGTCTGGGAAAGACATGGCTTGGTAGTTCGGACTGGACTGTTCCCATGAGGCACAGGGTCAGAGCTGATTTGCATATAGCCAGTGTCTAACCCAGGGTGGTGTGGAGTGCAAAAAAACGATGGATTCAGGCCCAGATCCTTGTACTGGGGTGAATGTATGACATTGTTCTACATTCTGTCCATCAACTGTGTTTTTTGCAATTTCACCCCGAGTGTGCTGGGGATGCTCAGACGTGAGTCCCAGGCTCTCCACACCACTGGAGTCATGCTATCCAGGCTGATGAAGGCTGATAGCCAGAAACCGGTCCTTGGATGCTTGATTCCGGTCTGGGAAAGACATGGCTTGGTAGTTCGGACTGGACTGTTCCCATGAGGCACAGGGTCAGAGCTGATTTGCATATAGCCAGTGTCTAACCCAGGGTGGTGTGGAGTGCAAATAAACGATGGATTTAGGCCCAGATCCTTGTACTGGGGTGAATGTATGACATTGTTCTACATTCTGTCCATCAACTGTGTTTTTTGCAATTTCACCCCGAGTGTGCTGGGGATGCTCAGACGTGAGTCCCAGGCTCTCCACACCACTGGAGTCATGCTATCCAGGCTGATGAAGGCTGATAGCCAGAAACCGGTCCTTGGATGCTTGATTCCGGTCTGGGAAAGACATGGCTTGGTAGTTCGGACTGGACTGTTCCCATGAGGCACAGGGTCAGAGCTGATTTGCATATAGCCAGTGTCTAACCCAGGGTGGTGTGGAGTGCAAATAAACGATGGATTTAGGCCCAGATCCTTGTACTGGGGTGAATGTATGACATTGTTCTACATTCTGTCCATCAACTGTGTTTTTTGCAATTTCACCCCGAGTGTGCTGGGGATGCTCAGACGTGAGTCCCAGGCTCTCCACACCACTGGAGTCATGCTATCCAGGCTGATGAAGGCTGATAGCCAGAAACCGGTCCTTGGATGCTTGATTCCGGTCTGGGAAAGACATGGCTTGGTAGTTCGGACTGGACTGTTCCCATGAGGCACAGGGTCAGAGCTGATTTGCATATAGCCAGTGTCTAACCCAGGGTGGTGTGGAGTGCAAAAAAACAATGGATTTAGGCCCAGATCCTTGTACTGAGGTGAATGTATGACATTGTTCTACATTCTGTCCATCAACTGTGTTTTTTGCAATTTCACCCCGAGTGTGCTGGGGATGCTCAGACGTGAGTCCCAGGCTCTCCACACCACTGGAGTCATGCTATCCAGGCTGATGAAGGCTGATAGCCAGAAACCGGTCCTTGGATGCTTGATTCCGGTCTGGGAAAGACATGGCTTGGTAGTTCGGACTGGACTGTTCCCATGAGGCACAGGGTCAGAGCTGATTTGCATATAGCCAGTGTCTAACCCAGGGTGGTGTGGAGTGCAAAAAAACGATGGATTTAGGCCCAGATCCTTGTACTGGGGTGAATGTATGACATTGTTCTACATTCTGTCCATCAACTGTGTTTTTTGCAATTTCACCCCGAGTGTGCTGGGGATGCTCAGACGTGAGTCCCAGGCTCTCCACACCACTGGAGTCATGCTATCCAGGCTGATGAAGGCTGAAAGCCAGAAACCGGTCCTTGGATGCTTGATTCCGGTCTGGGAAAGACATGGCTTGGTAGTTCGGACTGGACTGTTCCCATGAGGCACAGGGTCGGAGCTGATTTGCATATAGCCAGTGTCTAACCCAGGGTGGTGGGGAGTGCAAAAAAACGATGGATTTAGGCCCAGATCCTTGTACTGGGGTGAATGTATGACATTGTTCTACATTCTGTCCATCAACTGGTTTTTTTGCAATTTCACCCCGAGTGTGCTGGGGATGCTCAGACGTGAGACCCAGGCTCTCCACACCACTGGAGTCATGCTATCCAGGCTGATGAAGGCTGATAGCCAGAAACCGGTCCTTGGATGCTTGATTCCGGTCTGGGAAAGACATGGCTTGGTAGTTCGGACTGGACTGTTCCCATGAGGCACAGGGTCAGAGCTGATTTGCATATAGCCAGTGTCTAACCCAGGGTGGTGTGGAGTGCAAAAAAACGATGGATTTAGGCCCAGATCCTTGTACTGGGGTGAATGTATGACATTGTTCTACATTCTGTCCATCAACTGTGTTTTTTGCAATTTCACCCCGAGTGTGCTGGGGATGCTCAGACGTGAGTCCCAGGCTCTCCACACCACTGGAGTCATGCTATCCAGGCTGATGAAGGCTGATAGCCAGAAACCGGTCCTTGGATGCTTGATTCCGGTCTGGGAAAGACATGGCTTGGTAGTTCGGACTGGACTGTTCCCATGAGGCACAGGGTCAGAGCTGATTTGCATATAGCCAGTGTCTAACCCAGGGTGGTGTGGAGTGCAAAAAAACGATGGATTTAGGCCCAGATCCTTGTACTGGGGTGAATGTATGACATTGTTCTACATTCTGTCCATCAACTGTGTTTTTTGCAATTTCACCCCGAGTGTGCTGGGGATGCTCAGACGTGAGTCCCAGGCTCTCCACACCACTGGAGTCATGCTATCCAGGCTGATGAAGGCTGATAGCCAGAAACCGGTCCTTGGATGCTTGATTCCGGTCTGGGAAAGACATGGCTTGGTAGTTCGGACTGGACTGTTCCCATGAGGCACAGGGTCAGAGCTGGTTTGCATATAGCCAGTGTCTAACCCAGGGTGGTGTGGAGTGCAAAAAAACGATGGATTTAGGCCCAGATCCTTGTACTGAGGTGAATGTATGACATTGTTCTACATTCTGTCCATCAACTGTGTTTTTTGCAATTTCACCCCGAGTGTGCTGGGGATGCTCAGACGTGAGTCCCAGGCTCTCCACACCACTGGAGTCATGCTATCCAGGCTGATGAAGGCTGATAGCCAGAAACCGGTCCTTGGATGCTTGACTCCGGTCTGGGAAAGACATGGCTTGGTAGTTCGGACTGGACTGTTCCCATGAGGCACAGGGTCAGAGCTGATTTGCATATAGCCAGTGTCTAACCCAGGGTGGTGTGGAGTGCAAAAAAACGATGGATTTAGGCCCAGATCCTTGTACTGGGGTGAATGTATGACATTGTTCTACATTCTGTCCATCAACTGTGTTTTTTGCAATTTCACCCCGAGTGTGCTGGGGATGCTCAGACGTGAGTCCCAGGCTCTCCACACCACTGGAGTCATGCTATCCAGGCTGATGAAGGCTGAAAGCCAGAAACCGGTCCTTGGATGCTTGATTCCGGTCTGGGAAAGACATGGCTTGGTAGTTCGGACTGGACTGTTCCCATGAGGCACAGGGTCGGAGCTGATTTGCATATAGCCAGTGTCTAACCCAGGGTGGTGGGGAGTGCAAAAAAACGATGGATTTAGGCCCAGATCCTTGTACTGGGGCGAATGTATGACATTGTTCTACATTCTGTCCATCAACTGGTTTTTTTGCAATTTCACCCCGAGTGTGCTGGGGATGCTCAGACGTGAGACCCAGGCTCTCCACACCACTGGAGTCATGCTATGCAGGCTGATGAAGGCTGATAGCCAGAAACCGGTCCTTGGATGCTTGATTCCGGTCTGGGAAAGACATGGCTTGGTAGTTCGGACTGGACTGTTCCCATGAGGCACAGGGTCAGAGCTGATTTGCATATAGCCAGTGTCTAACCCAGGGTGGTGTGGAGTGCAAAAAAACGATGGATTTAGTCCCAGATCCTTGTACTGGGGGGAATGTATGACATTGTTCTACATTCTGTCCATCAACTGTGTTTTTTGCAATTTCACCCCGAGTGTGCTGGGGATGCTCAGACGTGAGTCCCAGGCTCTCCACACCACTGGAGTCATGCTATCCAGGCTGATGAAGGCTGATAGCCAGAAACTGGTCCTTGGATGCTTGATTCCGGTCTGGGAAAGACATGGCTTGGTAGTTCGGACTGGACTGTTCCCATGAGGCACAGGGTCAGAGCTGATTTGCATATAGCCAGTGTCTAACCCAGGGTGGTGTGGAGTGCAAAAAAAGATGGATTTAGGCCCAGATCCTTGTACTGGGGTGAATGTATAACATTGTTCTACATTCTGTCCATCTACTGTGTTTTTTGCAATTTCACCCCGAGTGTGCTGGGGATGCTCAGACGTGAGTCCCAGGCTCTCCACACCACTGGAGTCATGCTATCCAGGCTGATGAAGGCTGATAGCCAGAAACCGGTCCTTGGATGCTTGATTCCGGTCTGGGAAAGACATGGCTTGGTAGTTCGGACTGGACTGTTCCCATGAGGCACAGGGTCAGAGCTGATTTGCATATAGCCAGTGTCTAACCCAGGGTGGTGTGGAGTGCAAAAAAACGATGGATTTAGGCCCAGATCCTTGTACTGGGGTGAATGTATGACATTGTTCTACATTCTGTCCATCAACTGTGTTTTTTGCAATTTCACCCCGAGTGTGCTGGGGATGCTCAGACGTGAGTCCCAGGCTCTCCACACCACTGGAGTCATGCTATCCAGGCTGATGAAGGCTGATAGCCAGAAACCGGTCCTTGGATGCTTGATTCCGGTCTGGGAAAGACATGGCTTGGTAGTTCGGACTGGACTGTTCCCATGAGGCACAGGGTCAGAGCTGATTTGCATATAGCCAGTGTCTAACCCAGGGTGGTGTGGAGTGCAAAAAAACGATGGATTTAGGCCCAGATCCTTGTACTGGGGTGAATGTATGACATTGTTCTACATTCTGTCCATCAACTGTGTTTTTTGCAATTTCACCCCGAGTGTGCTGGGGATGCTCAGACGTGAGTCCCAGGCTCTCCACACCACTGGAGTCATGCTATCCAGGCTGATGAAGGCTGATAGCCAGAAACCGGTCCTTGGATGCTTGATTCCGGTCTGGGAAAGACATGGCTTGGTAGTTCGGACTGGACTGTTCCCATGAGGCACAGGGTAAGAGCTGATTTGCATATAGCCAGTGTCTAACCCAGGGTGGTGTGGAGTGCAAAAAAACGATGGATTTAGGCCCAGATCCTTGTACTGGGGTGAATGTATGACATTGTTCTACATTCTGTCCATCAACTGTGTTTTTTGCAATTTCACCCCGAGTGTGCTGGGGATGCTCAGACGTGAGTCCCAGGCTCTCCACACCACTGGAGTCATGCTATCCAGGCTGATGAAGGCTGATAGCCAGAAACCGGTCCTTGGATGCTTGATTCCGGTCTGGGAAAGACATGGCTTGGTAGTTCGGACTGGACTGTTCCCATGAGGCACAGGGTCAGAGCTGATTTGCATATAGCCAGTGTCTAACCCAGGGTGGTGTGGAGTGCAAAAAAACGATGGATTTAGGCCCAGATCCTTGTACTGGGGTGAATGTATGACATTGTTCTACATTCTGTCCATCAACTGTGTTTTTTGCAATTTCACCCCGAGTGTGCTGGGGATGCTCAGACGTGAGTCCCAGGCTCTCCACACCACTGGAGTCATGCTATCCAGGCTGATGAAGGCTGATAGCCAGAAACCGGTCCTTGGATGCTTGATTCCGGTCTGGGAAAGACATGGCTTGGTAGTTCGGACTGGACTGTTCCCATGAGGCACAGGGTCAGAGCTGATTTGCATATAGCCAGTGTCTAACCCAGGGTGGTGTGGAGTGCAAAAAAACGATGGATTTAGGCCCAGATCCTTGTACTGGGGTGAATGTATGACATTGTTCTACATTCTGTCCATCAACTGTGTTTTTTGCAATTTCACCCCGAGTGTGCTGGGGATGCTCAGACGTGAGTCCCAGGCTCTCCACACCACTGGAGTCATGCTATCCAGGCTGATGAAGGCTGATAGCCAGAAACCGGTCCTTGGATGCTTGATTCCGGTCTGGGAAAGACATGGCTTGGTAGTTCGGACTGGACTGTTCCCATGAGGCACAGGGTCGGAGCTGATTTGCATATAGCCAGTGTCTAACCCAGGGTGGTGTGGAGTGCAAAAAAACGATGGATTTAGGCCCAGATCCTTGTACTGGGGTGAATGTATGACATTGTTCTACATTCTGTCCATCAACTGTGTTTTTTGCAATTTCACCCCGAGTGTGCTGGGGATGCTCAGACGTGAGACCCAGGCTCTCCACACCACTGGAGTCATGCTATGCAGGCTGATGAAGGCTGATAGCCAGAAACCGGTCCTTGGATGCTTGATTCCGGTCTGGGAAAGACATGGCTTGGTAGTTCGGACTGGACTGTTCCCATGAGGCACAGGGTCAGAGCTGATTTGCATATAGCCAGTGTCTAACCCAGGGTGGTGTGGAGTGCAAAAAAACGATGGATTTAGGCCCAGATCCTTGTACTGGGGGGAATGTATGACATTGTTCTACATTCTGTCCATCAACTGTGTTTTTTGCAATTTCACCCCGAGTGTGCTGGGGATGCTCAGACGTGAGTCCCAGGCTCTCCACACCACTGGAGTCATGCTATCCAGGCTGATGAAGGCTGATAGCCAGAAACCGGTCTTTGGATGCTTGATTCCGGTCTGGGAAAGACATGGCTTGGTAGTTCGGACTGGACTGTTCCCATGAGGCACAGGGTCAGAGCTGATTTGCATATAGCCAGTGTCTAACCCAGGGTGGTGTGGAGTGCAAAAAAACGATGGATTTAGGTCCAGATCCTTGTACTGGGGTGAATGTATGACATTGTTCTACATTCTGTCCATCAACTGTGTTTTTTGCAATTTCACCCCGAGTGTGCTGGGGATGCTCAGACGTGAGTCCCAGGCTCTCCACACCACTGGAGTCATGCTATCCAGGCTGATGAAGGCTGATAGCCAGAAACCGGTCCTTGGATGCTTGATTCCGGTCTGGGAAAGACATGGCTTGGTAGTTCGGACTGGACTGTTCCCATGAGGCACAGGGTCAGAGCTGATTTGCATATAGCCAGTGTCTAACCCAGGGTGGTGTGGAGTGCAAAAAAACGATGGATTCAGGCCCAGATCCTTGTACTGGGGTGAATGTATGACATTGTTCTACATTCTGTCCATCAACTGTGTTTTTTGCAATTTCACCCCGAGTGTGCTGGGGATGCTCAGACGTGAGTCCCAGGCTCTCCACACCACTGGAGTCATGCTATCCAGGCTGATGAAGGCTGATAGCCAGAAACCGGTCCTTGGATGCTTGATTCCGGTCTGGGAAAGACATGGCTTGGTAGTTCGGACTGAACTGTTCCCATGAGGCACAGGGTGAGAGCTGATTTGCAATAGCCAGTGTCTAACCCAGGGTGGTGTGGAGTGCAAAAAAACGATGGATTTAGGCCCAGATCCTTGTACTGGGGTGAATGTATAACATTGTTCTACATTCTGTCCATCTACTGCGTTTTTTGCAATTTCACCCGAGTGTGCTGGGGATGCTCAGACGTGAGTCCCAGGCTCTCCACACCACTGGAGTCATGCTATCCAGGCTGATGAAGGCTGATAGCCAGAAACCGGTCCTTGGATGCTTGATTCCGGTCTGGGAAAGACATGGCTTGGTAGTTCGGACTGGACTGTTCCCATGAGGCACAGGGTCAGAGCTGATTTGCATATAGCCAGTGTCTAACCCAGGGTGGTGTGGAGTGCAAAAAAACGATGGATTTAGGCCCAGATCCTTGTACTGGGGTGAATGTATGACATTGTTCTACAATCTGTCCATCAACTGTGTTTTTTGCAATTTCACCCCGAGTGTGCTGGGGATGCTCAGACGTGAGTCCCAGGCTCTCTGCACCACTCGAGTCATGCTATCCAGGCTGATGAAGGCTGATAGCCAGAAACCGGTCCTTGGATGCTTGATTCCGGTCTGGGAAAGACATGGCTTGGTAGTTCGGACTGGACTGTTCCCATGAGGCACAGGGTCAGAGCTGATTTGCATATAGCCAGTGTCTAACCCAGGGTGGTGTGGAGTGCAAAAAAACGATGGATTCAGGCCCAGATCCTTGTACTGGGGTGAATGTATGACATTGTTCTACATTCTGTCCATCAACTGTGTTTTTTGCAATTTCACCCCGAGTGTGCTGGGGATGCTCAGACGTGAGTCCCAGGCTCTCCACACCACTGGAGTCATGCTATCCAGGCTGATGAAGGCTGATAGCCAGAAACCGGTCCTTGGATGCTTGATTCCGGTCTGGGAAAGACATGGCTTGGTAGTTCGGACTGGACTGTTCCCATGAGGCACAGGGTCAGAGCTGATTTGCATATAGCCAGTGTCTAACCCAGGGTGGTGTGGAGTGCAAATAAACGATGGATTTAGGCCCAGATCCTTGTACTGGGGTGAATGTATGACATTGTTCTACAATCTGTCCATCAACTGTGTTTTTTGCAATTTCACCCCGAGTGTGCTGGGGATGCTCAGACGTGAGTCCCAGGCTCTCCACACCACTGGAGTCATGCTATCCAGGCTGATGAAGGCTGATAGCCAGAAACCGGTCCTTGGATGCTTGATTCCGGTCTGGGAAAGACATGGCTTGGTAGTTCGGACTGGACTGTTCCCATGAGGCACAGGGTCAGAGCTGATTTGCATATAGCCAGTGTCTAACCCAGGGTGGTGTGGAGTGCAAAAAAACGATGGATTTAGGCCCAGATCCTTGTACTGAGGTGAATGTATGACATTGTTCTACATTCTGTCCATCAACTGTGTTTTTTGCAATTTCACCCCGAGTGTGCTGGGGATGCTCAGACGTGAGTCCCAGGCTCTCCACACCACTGGAGTCATGCTATCCAGGCTGATGAAGGCTGATAGCCAGAAACCGGTCCTTGGATGCTTGATTCCGGTCTGGGAAAGACATGGCTTGGTAGTTCGGACTGGACTGTTCCCATGAGGCACAGGGTCAGAGCTGATTTGCATATAGCCAGTGTCTAACCCAGGGTGGTGTGGAGTGCAAAAAAACGATGGATTTAGGCCCAGATCCTTGTACTGGGGTGAATGTATGACATTGTTCTACATTCTGTCCATCAACTGTGTTTTTTGCAATTTCACCCCGAGTGTGCTGGGGATGCTCAGACGTGAGTCCCAGGCTCTCCACACCACTGGAGTCATGCTATCCAGGCTGATGAAGGCTGAAAGCCAGAAACCGGTCCTTGGATGCTTGATTCCGGTCTGGGAAAGACATGGCTTGGTAGTTCGGACTGGACTGTTCCCATGAGGCACAGGGTCGGAGCTGATTTGCATATAGCCAGTGTCTAACCCAGGGTGGTGGGGAGTGCAAAAAAACGATGGATTTAGGCCCAGATCCTTGTACTGGGGCGAATGTATGACATTGTTCTACATTCTGTCCATCAACTGGTTTTTTTGCAATTTCACCCCGAGTGTGCTGGGGATGCTCAGACGTGAGACCCAGGCTCTCCACACCACTGGAGTCATGCTATCCAGGCTGATGAAGGCTGATAGCCAGAAACCGGTCCTTGGATGCTTGATTCCGGTCTGGGAAAGACATGGCTTGGTAGTTCGGACTGGACTGTTCCCATGAGGCACAGGGTCAGAGCTGATTTGCATATAGCCAGTGTCTAACCCAGGGTGGTGTGGAGTGCAAAAAAACGATGGATTTAGTCCCAGATCCTTGTACTGGGGGGAATGTATGACATTGTTCTACATTCTGTCCATCAACTGTGTTTTTTGCAATTTCACCCCGAGTGTGCTGGGGATGCTCAGACGTGAGTCCCAGGCTCTCCACACCACTGGAGTCATGCTATCCAGGCTGATGAAGGCTGATAGCCAGAAACTGGTCCTTGGATGCTTGATTCCGGTCTGGGAAAGACATGGCTTGGTAGTTCGGACTGGACTGTTCCCATGAGGCACAGGGTCAGAGCTGATTTGCATATAGCCAGTGTCTAACCCAGGGTGGTGTGGAGTGCAAAAAAACGATGGATTTAGGCCCAGATCCTTGTACTGGGGTGAATGTATGACATTGTTCTACATTCTGTCCATCAACTGTGTTTTTTGCAATTTCACCCCGAGTGTGCTGGGGATGCTCAGACGTGAGTCCCAGGCTCTCCACACCACTGGAGTCATGCTATCCAGGCTGATGAAGGCTGATAGCCAGAAACCGGTCCTTGGATGCTTGATTCCGGTCTGGGAAAGACATGGCTTGGTAGTTCGGACTGGACTGTTCCCATGAGGCACAGGGTCAGAGCTGATTTGCATATAGCCAGTGTCTAACCCAGGGTGGTGTGGAGTGCAAAAAAACGATGGATTCAGGCCCAGATCCTTGTACTGGGGTGAATGTATGACATTGTTCTACATTCTGTCCATCAACTGTGTTTTTTGCAATTTCACCCCGAGTGTGCTGGGGATGCTCAGACGTGAGTCCCAGGCTCTCCACCCCACTGGAGTCAAGCTATCCAGGCTGATGAAGGCTGATAGCCAGAAACCGGTCCTTGGATGCTTGATTCCGGTCTGGGAAAGACATGGCTTGGTAGTTCGGACTGGACTGTTCCCATGACGCACAGGGTCAGAGCTGATTTGCATATAGCCAGTGTCTAACCCAGGGTGGTGTGGAGTGCAAAAAAAACGATGGATTTAGGCCCAGATCCTTGTACTCGGGTGAATGTATGACATTGTTCTACATTCTGTCCATCAACTGTGTTTTTTGCAATTTCACCCCGAGTGTGCTGGGGATGCTCAGACGTGAGTCCCAGGCTCTCCACACCACTGGAGTCATGCTATCCAGGCTGATGAAGGCTGATAGCCAGAAACCGGTCCTTGAATGCTTGATTCCGGTCTGGGAAAGACATGGCTTGGTAGTTCGGACTGGACTGTTCCCATGAGGCACGGGGTCAGAGCTGATTTGCATATAGCCAGTGTCTAACCCAGGGTGGTGTGGAGTGCAAAAAAACGATGGATTTAGGCCCAGATCCTTGTACTGGGGTGAATGTATGACATTGTTCTACATTCTGTCCATCAACTGTGTTTTTTGCAATTTCACCCCGAGTGTGCTGGGGATGCTCAGACGTGAGTCCCAGGCTCTCCACACCACTGGAGTCATGCTATCAAGGCTGATGAAGGCTGATAGCCAGAAACCGGTCCTTGGATGCTTGATTCCGGTCTGGGAAAGACATGGCTTGGTAGTTCGGACTGGACTGTTCCCATGAGGCACAGGGTCGGAGCTGATTTGCATATAGCCAGTGTCTAACCTAGGGTGGTGTGGAGTGCAAAAAAACGATGGATTTAGGCCCAGATCCTTGTACTGGGGTGAATGTATGACATTGTTCTACATTCTGTCCATCAACTGTGTTTTTTGCAATTTCACCCCGAGTGTGCTGGGGATGCTCAGACGTGAGTCCCAGGCTCTCCACACCACTGGAGTCATGTTATCCAGGCTGATGAAGGCTGATAGCCAGAAACCGGTCCTTGGATGCTTGATTCCGGTCTGGGAAAGACATGGCTTGGTAGTTCGGACTGGACTGTTCCCATAAGGCACAGGGTCAGAGCTGATTTGCATATAGCCAGTGTCTAACCCAGGGTGGTGTGGAGTGCAAAAAAACGATGGATTTAGGCACAGATCCTTGTACTGGGGTGAATGTATGACATTGTTCTACATTCTGTCCATCAACTGTGTTTTTTGCAATTTCACCCCGAGTGTGCTGGGGATGCTCAGACGTGAGTCCCAGGCTCTCCACACCACTGGAGTCATGCTATCCAGGCTGATGAAGGCTGATAGCCAGAAACCGGTCCTTGGATGCTTGATTCCGGTCTGGGAAAGACATGGCTTGGTAGTTCGGACTGGACTGTTCCCATGAGGCACAGGGTCAGAGCTGATTTGCATATAGCCAGTGTCTAACCCAGGGTGGTGTGGAGTGCAAAAAAACAATGGATTTAGGCCCAGATCCTTGTACTGGGGTGAATGTATGACATTGTTCTACATTCTGTCCATCAACTGTGTTTTTTGCAATTTCACCCCGAGTGTGCTGGGGATGCTCAGACGTGAGTCCCAGGCTCTCCACACCACTGGAGTCATGCTATCCAGGCTGATGAAGGCTGATAGCCAGAAACCGGTCCTTGGATGCTTGATTCCGGTCTGGGAAAGACATGGCTTGGTAGTTCGGACTGGACTGTTCCCATGAGGCACAGGGTCAGAGCTGATTTGCATATAGCCAGTGTCTAACCCAGGGTGGTGTGGAGTGCAAAAAAACGATGGATTTAGGCCCAGATCCTTGTACTGGGGTGAATGTATGACATTGTTCTACATTCTGTCCATCAACTGTGTTTTTTGCAATTTCACCCCGAGTGTGCTGGGGATGCTCAGACGTGAGTCCCAGGCTCTCCACACCACTGGAGTCATGCTATCCAGGCTGATGAAGGCTGATAGCCAGAAACCGGTCCTTGGATGCTTGATTCCGGTCTGGGAAAGACATGGCTTGGTAGTTCGGACTGGACTGTTCCCATGAGGCACAGGGTCAGAGCTGATTTGCATATAGCCAGTGTCTAACCCAGGGTGGTGTGGAGTGCAAAAAAACGATGGATTTAGGCCCAGATCCTTGTACTGGGGTGAATGTATGACATTGTTCTACATTCTGTCCATCAACTGTGTTTTTTGCAATTTCACCCCGAGTGTGCTGGGGATGCTCAGACGTGAGTCCCAGGCTCTCCACACCACTGGAGTCATGCTATCCAGGCTGATGAAGGCTGATAGCCAGAAACCGGTCCTTGGATGCTTGATTCCGGTCTGGGAAAGACATGGCTTGGTAGTTCGGACTGGACTGTTCCCATGAGGCACAGGGTCAGAGCTGATTTGCATATAGCCAGTGTCTAACCCAGGGTGGTGTGGAGTGCAAAAAAAACGATGGATTTAGGCCCAGATCCTTGTACTGGGGTGAATGTATGACATTGTTCTACATTCTGTCCATCAACTGTGTTTTTTGCAATTTCACCCCGAGTGTGCTGAGGATGCTCAGACGTGAGTCCCAGGCTCTCCACACCACTGGAGTCATGCTATCCAGGCTGATGAAGGCTGATAGCCAGAAACCGGTCCTTGGATGCTTGATTCCGGTCTGGGAAAGACATGGCTTGGTAGTTCGGACTGGACTGTTCCCATGAGGCACAGGGTCAGAGCTGATTTGCATATAGCCAGTGTCTAACCCAGGGTGGTGTGGATTGCAAAAAAACGATGGATTTAGGACCAGATCCTTGTACTGGGGTGAATGTATGACATTGTTCTACATTCTGTCCATCAACTGTGTTTTTTGCAATTTCACCCCGTGTGTGCTGGGGATGCTCAGACGTGAGTCCCAGGCTCTCACACCACTGGAGTCATGGTATCCAGGCTGATGAAGGCTGATAGCCAGAAACCGGTCCTTGGATGCTTGATTCCGGTCTGGGAAAGACATGGCTTGGTAGTTCGGACTGGACTGTTCCCATGAGGCACAGGGTCAGAGCTGATTTGCATATAGCCAGTGTCTAACCCAGGGTGGTGTGGAGTGCAAAAAAACGATGGATTTAGGCCCAGATCCTTGTACTGGGGTGAATGTATGACATTGTTCTACATTCTGTCCATCAACTGTGTTTTTTGCAATTTCACCCCGAGTGTGCTGGGGATGCTCAGACGTGAGTCCCAGGCTCTCCACACCACTGGAGTCATGCTATCCAGGCTGATGAAGGCTGATAGCCAGAAACCGGTCCTTGGATGCTTGATTCCGGTCTGGGAAAGACATGGCTTGGTAGTTCGGACTGGACTGTTCCCATGAGGCACAGGGTCAGAGCTGATTTGCATATAGCCAGTGTCTAACCCAGGGTGGTGTGGAGTGCAAAAAAACGATGGATTTAGGCCCAGATCCTTGTACTCGGGTGAATGTATGACATTGTTCTACATTCTGTCCATCAACTGTGTTTTTTGCAATTTCACCCCGAGTGTGCTGGGGATGCTCAGACGTGAGTCCCAGGCTCTCCACACCACTGGAGTCATGCTATCCAGGCTGATGAAGGCTGATAGCCAGAAACCGGTCCTTGAATGCTTGATTCCGGTCTGGGAAAGACATGGCTTGGTAGTTCGGACTGGACTGTTCCCATGAGGCACGGGGTCAGAGCTGATTTGCATATAGCCAGTGTCTAACCCAGGGTGGTGTGGAGTGCAAAAAAACGATGGATTTAGGCCCAGATCCTTGTACTGGGGTGAATGTATGACATTGTTCTACATTCTGTCCATCAACTGTGTTTTTTGCAATTTCACCCCGAGTGTGCTGGGGATGCTCAGACGTGAGTCCCAGGCTCTCCACACCACTGGAGTCATGCTATCAAGGCTGATGAAGGCTGATAGCCAGAAACCGGTCCTTGGATGCTTGATTCCGGTCTGGGAAAGACATGGCTTGGTAGTTCGGACTGGACTGTTCCCATGAGGCACAGGGTCGGAGCTGATTTGCATATAGCCAGTGTCTAACCCAGGGTGGTGTGGAGTGCAAAAAAACGATGGATTTAGGCCCAGATCCTTGTACTGGGGTGAATGTATGACATTGTTCTACATTCTGTCCATCAACTGTGTTTTTTGCAATTTCACCCCGAGTGGGCTGGGGATGCTCAGACGTGAGTCCCAGGCTCTCCACACCACTGGAGTCATGTTATCCAGGCTGATGAAGGCTGATAGCCAGAAACCGGTCCTTGGATGCTTGATTCCGGTCTGGGAAAGACATGGCTTGGTAGTTCGGACTGGACTGTTCCCATAAGGCACAGGGTCAGAGCTGATTTGCATATAGCCAGTGTCTAACCCAGGGTGGTGTGGAGTGCAAAAAAACGATGGATTTAGGCACAGATCCTTGTACTGGGGTGAATGTATGACATTGTTCTACATTCTGTCCATCAACTGTGTTTTTTGCAATTTCACCCCGAGTGTGCTGGGGATGCTCAGACGTGAGTCCCAGGCTCTCCACACCACTGGAGTCATGCTATCCAGGCTGATGAAGGCTGATAGCCAGAAACCGGTCCTTGGATGCTTGATTCCGGTCTGGGAAAGACATGGCTTGGTAGTTCGGACTGGACTGTTCCCATGAGGCACAGGGTCAGAGCTGATTTGCATATAGCCAGTGTCTAACCCAGGGTGGTGTGGAGTGCAAAAAAACAATGGATTTAGGCCCAGATCCTTGTACTGGGGTGAATGTATGACATTGTTCTACATTCTGTCCATCAACTGTGTTTTTTGCAATTTCACCCCGAGTGTGCTGGGGATGCTCAGACGTGAGTCCCAGGCTCTCCACACCACTGGAGTCATGCTATCCAGGCTGATGAAGGCTGATAGCCAGAAACCGGTCCTTGGATGCTTGATTCCGGTCTGGGAAAGACATGGCTTGGTAGTTCGGACTGGACTGTTCCCATGAGGCACAGGGTCAGAGCTGATTTGCATATAGCCAGTGTCTAACCCAGGGTGGTGTGGAGTGCAAAAAAACGATGGATTTAGGCCCAGATCCTTGTACTGGGGTGAATGTATGACATTGTTCTACATTCTGTCCATCAACTGTGTTTTTTGCAATTTCACCCCGAGTGTGCTGGGGATGCTCAGACGTGAGTCCCAGGCTCTCCACACCACTGGAGTCATGCTATCCAGGCTGATGAAGGCTGATAGCCAGAAACCGGTCCTTGGATGCTTGATTCCGGTCTGGGAAAGACATGGCTTGGTAGTTCGGACTGGACTGTTCCCATGAGGCACAGGGTCAGAGCTGATTTGCATATAGCCAGTGTCTAACCCAGGGTGGTGTGGAGTGCAAAAAAACGATGGATTTAGGCCCAGATCCTTGTACTGGGGTGAATGTATGACATTGTTCTACATTCTGTCCATCAACTGTGTTTTTTGCAATTTCACCCCGAGTGTGCTGGGGATGCTCAGACGTGAGTCCCAGGCTCTCCACACCACTGGAGTCATGCTATCCAGGCTGATGAAGGCTGATAGCCAGAAACCGGTCCTTGGATGCTTGATTCCGGTCTGGGAAAGACATGGCTTGGTAGTTCGGACTGGACTGTTCCCATGAGGCACAGGGTCAGAGCTGATTTGCATATAGCCAGTGTCTAACCCAGGGTGGTGTGGAGTGCAAAAAAAACGATGGATTTAGGCCCAGATCCTTGTACTGGGGTGAATGTATGACATTGTTCTACATTCTGTCCATCAACTGTGTTTTTTGCAATTTCACCCCGAGTGTGCTGAGGATGCTCAGACGTGAGTCCCAGGCTCTCCACACCACTGGAGTCATGCTATCCAGGCTGATGAAGGCTGATAGCCAGAAACCGGTCCTTGGATGCTTGATTCCGGTCTGGGAAAGACATGGCTTGGTAGTTCGGACTGGACTGTTCCCATGAGGCACAGGGTCAGAGCTGATTTGCATATAGCCAGTGTCTAACCCAGGGTGGTGTGGATTGCAAAAAAACGATGGATTTAGGACCAGATCCTTGTACTGGGGTGAATGTATGACATTGTTCTACATTCTGTCCATCAACTGTGTTTTTTGCAATTTCACCCCGTGTGTGCTGGGGATGCTCAGACGTGAGTCCCAGGCTCTCACACCACTGGAGTCATGGTATCCAGGCTGATGAAGGCTGATAGCCAGAAACCGGTCCTTGGATGCTTGATTCCGGTCTGGGAAAGACATGGCTTGGTAGTTCGGACTGGACTGTTCCCATGAGGCACAGGGTCAGAGCTGATTTGCATATAGCCAGTGTCTAACCCAGGGTGGTGTGGAGTGCAAAAAAACGATGGATTTAGGCCCAGATCCTTGTACTGGGGTGAATGTATGACATTGTTCTACATTCTGTCCATCAACTGTGTTTTTTGCAATTTCACCCCGAGTGTGCTGGGGATGCTCAGACGTGAGTCCCAGGCTCTCCACACCACTGGAGTCATGCTATCCAGGCTGATGAAGGCTGATAGCCAGAAACCGGTCCTTGGATGCTTGATTCCGGTCTGGGAAAGACATGGCTTGGTAGTTCGGACTGGACTGTTCCCATGAGGCACAGGGTCAGAGCTGATTTGCATATAGCCAGTGTCTAACCCAGGGTGGTGTGGAGTGCAAAAAAACCGATGGATTTAGGCCCAGATCCTTGTACTGGGGTGAATGTATGACATTGTTCTACATTCTGTCCATCAACTGTGTTTTTTGCAATTTCACCCCGAGTGTGCTGAGGATGCTCAGACGTGAGTCCCAGGCTCTCCACACCACTGGAGTCATGCTATCCAGGCTGATGAAGGCTGATAGCCAGAAACCGGTCCTTGGATGCTTGATTCCGGTCTGGGAAAGACATGGCTTGGTAGTTCGGACTGGACTGTTCCCATGAGGCACAGGGTCAGAGCTGATTTGCATATAGCCAGTGTCTAACCCAGGGTGGTGTGGATTGCAAAAAAACGATGGATTTAGGCCCAGATCTTTGTACTGGGGTGAATGTATGACATTGTTCTACATTCTGTCCATCAACTGTGTTTTTTGCAATTTCACCCCGAGTGTGCTGGGGATGCTCAGACGTGAGTCCCAGGCTCTCCACACCACTGGAGTCATGCTATCCAGGCTGATGAAGGCTGATAGCCAGAAACCGGTCCTTGGATGCTTGATTCCGGTCTGGGAAAGACATGGCTTGGTAGTTCGGACTGGACTGTTCCCATGAGGCACAGGGTCAGAGCTGATTTGCATATAGCCAGTGTCTAACCCAGGGTGGTGTGGAGTGCAAAAAAACGATGGATTTAGGCCCAGATCCTTGTACTGGGGTGAATGTATGACATTGTTCTACATTCTGTCCATCAACTGTGTTTTTTGCAGTATCTAATTATTGAGTCAGGGGCATAACTGTGGCGCCAGTGTCGCTCCAATTGGCGCAAGGACAATTTCTTTGCTTTAAGGTCTGATGAGAACCATTTTTGCGCGTCTGCATGCCGGGCCAGTTTGACCTTCTTGTATGGGGCATGGACATCACTTGCTGCTTGCAGCCAGCCAGAGAGGTTGCTTTCGGATGCATTAATATCCGAGTGGGAGGGTGGAATGGAGTTAGCCAGTGTATGTAAAAATTCTGATCTGTCAAGGGAGTTCCATTTCCTCGCTCGTACACCCGCTGCTGTAGCGGGTATCTTATTGGGAGAATAGGCAAGATAAAATTTAAGGAGGAGATGATCAGACCACACGCAAGGGGTGGTTACCGGAGTTGTGACTAACAAGGAGTTCGACCAGACCTGATCCAGGATATGGCCTTTACAATGTGTTGGTGAGAGCACTTGTTGTACAAAATTCAGGTTCAAGGGGAGCTCGGTGAGTTCACTCGAATGGCGGCCTTCCAAGGGGTCATTGTACCAGTAGTTGAAATCCCCTACCAGAAGAATCCTGCCATGATCTATAGCCAGATTAGCGATTTGTTTGCTAAACGTGAGAGGGAAGGAAGGCATATTGCTAGGGGGTCTATACAAGAGAACACAAGCCACTGTCATGTGGGGGGTTTCAAGTTTTAGGACCAGGTTATCAGTATCTGGGAGATTCAGGCAGGTCAGGCCAGTGACTTTCAGATGGGAACGGAAAATAGCCGCTACCCCTCCGCCTGGTTTGCCCAGCCCACGGTCAGCATGAGTGATACAGTAACTCGGTGGGAGTGCCGCTATTATATCAGGGGCGGAGTCAGGGGTCAGCCAGGTCTCAGTGAGTAGAAGGATGTCAGGTTTATCCATATCTAGCAGGAGAAAAAGGTCCAACTGATGTTTCACCATGGATCGGGTGTTTATATAGAGTATGGACAGGGAAGGGGCGTGTGTGCCAGGCTCTGGCCGGCTTTTAGGGCATAGATTCATCAGTTTGGTAGGTTCTGAGGGAGAGTTGCAGTTGACCAAAATCCCTTGTCTCCGAGCTCGGTAATACGTTTCCCCAGGCAAATGTCCCTGGCCTTTGTTGTATTTCAGCAGATCAGCACGGGAGTAGGGAACCGACCCGACAGCATGGCTGGCCCCGGGGCCCGTCTGGGCACGGACAGGCGCAGACGGACTTGCCTTTGGCGCGCCGCCGGCGCGCCCGCTGCGCTCCCTAGACCGGGGAGCCATTTTGTACCTGCGAGGGCGGGAGGGGCCGAGCACTGGACCGCTCGCCTGCTCCTCACCCAAGATGGCGGCGGCTAGAGGGCTGGACCCCAGGCAGCTCCTAATCGTCTGCTATGGGGACGAGCACCAGGGCAAGAATGCAGATTAGGGGAATGAGCAGTTCCGTGTCCGTACAGGAGTGCAGTGCCACAATTAAAAATTCTGTCAGGTAAATGACCACAAAACGGGCGTAGTGCTATTAAAAATAAAGGTAATCCAAATACACACACACACACTCTCAGTCCCTGCTTTCCGCCTCAGGTCACAATGAGCACACTGTCGGTCGGTGCGCGCTGGGAGCAGTGGGGTTTTTGTACATGCGAGGGCAGGAGGGGCCGAGCCCTGGACCGCTCGCCTGCTCCTCACCCAAGATGGTGGCGGCTAGAGGGCTGGACCCCAGGCAGCTCCTAATCGTCTGCAATAGGGACGAGCACCAGGGCAAGAATGCAGATTAGGGGAATGAGCAGTTCTGTGTCCGCACAGGAGTGCAGTGCCACAATTAAAAATTCGGTCAGATAAATGACCACAAAACGGGCGTAGTGCTAATAAAAATAAAGGTAATCCAAATACACACACACACACTCTCAGTCCCGGCTTTCCGCCTCAGGACACAACGAGCACACTGTCAGATACTCCCTCTACTACCAAAAGACTCGCGCTCCCTTGTAGTGAGAAGCCCAGTGATAAAAAAGGCTGGATTATTGCAACTCCCTGTATTTGGGAGCACCACAGTACATCTTTCAGGGGTTGCAGAGAGTCCAGTCTGCAGCAGCAAAACTGGTGCTGAATAGGCAGCGTAGATTATCCACTACCCTGGCTCTGAGAGACCTACATTGGCGGCCCATCGAGGAAAGGGTCCACTTTAAATCACTCTGCTTGGTGCACAGAGCGGTACACGGTCTGGGTCCAGTCCCACTGCAGAAAAAATTCACCTGGTACCAGCCCAAGAGGCAGCTTCGCTCCTCTAGTGCCAGTCTGCTGGCGATCCCCAGAATCAAGCGTTCTAGGGTGGGAGGGAGGGCATTTAATGTGGCTGGTGCCCATCTTTGGAACAAGTTACCCCAGAGCATCAGACAAATTAACTCCCTGATCGAGTTTAGAAAGAGTCTTATAGCCTGATTCATCAAGCCGAAATCGGCTCGCAAAGGGCCAGATTCAGAGAATCTGGCCCTTTGCGAGCGCTATTTTTGCATTTGGGATTCATCATCCCAAATGCAAAAATCGGTAATAGCGATTTCACTATTTTGCGAGGAATTACATTTAAGGAATCTCTATTTGAGATTCCTTAAATGCAATTCATCATCCATTTAAAAATTGCGAATTCGCAATTTCGGCCCGCTATTTACCGCGAGGTCAAACCTCGTGGTAAATAGCGAAAACTTAGAAAAATGCTTTTAAAAGCATTTTTCTAAGTTGCATGTTGCACACACACATGTCCTTTGGACATGTGTGTGCGCAACACCTGTTTCAATTTGCATTTAAGGGGTGCTACAGGGTGTCCGTTGGACACCCCTGGCACCCTTTAAATCGCTATCTAATTTGCGATTAGCAAATTGCTAATCGCAAATAAGGAATACTCCCCATTCATTCCTATGGGCCTTTTGGGGAGTTATTCCTTATTTGCGATTAGCAATTTGCTAATCGCAAATAAGGAATGTGTAGGAATCGCATTTCTTTATGCAATTTCTACATGAATCCCGTTTTGCAAGTCCTTAGTAGCGATTCGTTATGAATCGCTATTAGGGGCTCGCAAAACGGGAGAATGATGAATCAGGCTGTTAAAACCTGGCTCTTTCCGAAGGATTGATCTCCTTTTTCCTTCTGATATCCTGACATATCTGTACTCTGGTCAAGTCTAAGCACCAGGATACCCGTAGGGTGGCAGTTTGCACTATAAAAGAACTCTTTCATTTAATTCAATTTGTACATAAAATGTATCCATTCCTTAAAATAAATCCCATTGAAAACTCAATAAAATGCCTTTAACAGTGACCACAAATCTTCCTACAGCACATGTCACATCCAAAATTTGCATATCAATTAAAAGCGTTACTGTTTGCCTCTGTTTTTGGAGACCATATTTAGGAAAAAGAGACTTTAGTATTACCTTTCGAAGAGCCTGAAAATGTATGCAATCTAAACGAATGTGCAGGTTGTCACACTTTACCTTTAACCAACAAGTTCATTTTTGCCTTGCTATTTCTATGGAATGGATTTAGACCTGTTCTTAATCTTAGTATCTCTGATATAATTGTGGGATTTGGTAGTGCGTTAACATAGTGATACCACTCTTCATTTTGCCATGAATTTATCATGAATTGGCTAGATGACTTCCCTTTTAGATATTGCATATCCTGCCCTCTGGCTTTATTTTGTATCAGTACACAGAGTTCACTCTTTGTTGTCCCTATCTGAAGATTGTTGTTTCTTATATTAAAACTCAACATCCTACATATTTCCTCCAGGTATTTTCTGGTGCTCTCAGCCCACTACAACTCACTGTGCATGATCTAATTCGTGTACACTGACAAAGGTTTTTTCACTTCTCCTGTCTCCAAGCGCAGCCAGAATCTTACAATCTTGGCATATGCTATATAGCTCCTTGATGTTATTCATGTTTCTTTTCTTATAGCCTCGGTCAGTGCCAACTTTGATAGTGACAGCAGGCTTTTCAGACATTACCCTTCTTCATATTCCCATTTTAATCTGCCACTTAGGCTTAGCAATTCAACTCCATACTGAAACTGCAAGCGGATTATGGCTGCATAGGCAGCCAAAACAGGTCTTAGGGATATATCTCCATAACATGTAGCGAACTTTTGTAGACTGCTTATTGATGCTACGGCTTTCACTTTTAAGTAAATCAATATGATTCAATTTGTTATTTCCATATTAGTTTCTTCTCTAACCATATCCCTTGTCCATATTTACCACTAACCTTTTCTTATTACAGTAATCCCCAAATAAATGCCAGTTCATCTGCATATAGGAGGCATGCAGCTAATACTTTTGTTATGCCAGGTCAGCAATAAGCAGGGAGAAAAGCAAGTGGCCTGGACAGACCCCTGGTTTAACCCATTCTTAATAGGGATTTTCCAGGTCAACCTTCCTTCTGTATCAATAATTACCTGAGTCCAGGTCTTTGAATGCAAACCATCTATATTATTAAGGAGGCTCCTTGGGATTTTCAACTTGTATTTTAGCCCTCACTTGTTCAGTAGCTTCTTCTAGCTCTGCGATATTAGTTGCCCCTGATCTAACACCATGGATTAACTTTCCCTCAACGTCTTTAAGCCTTACATACAGATCTTGTATCTCTACCTTTTTCTTCTGATTTTGTCGAAAAACAAAGCTTAGCACTTCCCCCTAAACATGCCTTAAATGAGTCCCAAACTATAGCTCAGTGAACCGAAATTCTAATATTAGTGAAAAACTCACTAACCCAACTAGACATATGTTTCTTAAAGTTCCCATTAAGACAAACTTTTCGATCAAATGAAAATGTCTTCATAGGTGAATACTGAATAGTAACATTTAATGTTAGTATGATCGGAGAATGATCAGAAGTGATCCTCTGTAAAATCTAAATTGCCGCATCACCCTTTAAAGAAACAGATTAAAAAAAAAATCCAGGCATGCACACTTTTTGTGCGGGTAAGAATAATAGGTAAACCCCGGGTCAGTTGGATTTAAGTTACTCCATACAACGATCAGACCATGATCATTTAGAAGGTCATACAAGGCTTTACACCTGTGGTTTGCCCCCATAATATCCCTGTGGTCCTTTCTGAAAATCTGAATTAGCTAAATTAATGTTCATGTCGCCACATAAAACCAACGGTGCCCCCCACAGTGCTAATTCAATATTTAACTCTTCAAAAATGGAAGCATCGTCCATATTAGATCCATATATAACACAGATTGTATATTTAGCCCCACAATACTACATTCTGCAATGACCCATCTTTCACATTTATCCGCTAAACACCGTCCCATAATAACCCTATTATCCTTAACTAATATTGCCACTCCTCTAATCATAGATGATTGTTGTGAAGCCACTGTCAATGAGTATCCAAGGGTTTCTAAGACTGGCCTTTGGGCCCAGGGTATGTCTGTCTCTTGGAGACAAACCACATCGGGCTGGATATTATGTAATTCTGCAGTAACGCTCTAGTTAATTTCATGGCCACTATAGTCTCTTTGATATTTTGACAGTTTCTTATTATCCTAATCTATCCTGGTCCAAATTGTCATACATTCTACCTCATGACCAGCTCCAAACATTTCCTTGAGATATTCTACCCATTCTTCTTCATGTGCAACACATTTCATTACCCCTTCTCCTTGCCAGACCCTTGTTGCATCAGCTGCCATTGCTTATTTGTATTTTGTTTCCGTAGTTTCTAGCATATTTTTCCAGCAATTATCCTCTATGCTCTTTTACTCATTTATAATTTTTCTAAATATTTTCTCTTGTTGTTCAGGAGATTAGAGTATGTATTTAGATCACATTTTAACTTTAGGTTATTCTCCTCTTTCCTTATGATGCTTTTCAATTGTCTGCAGTCTCTATCGAACCAAGAATTAATTTTTTTCTGGTGTGTCCTGGGCCTTTTTCTGCTTCCTCCTATCAGCCTTTAGTTCCACCTTTAGACATTGTGCCACCTGGTGAATCATTTTACCATACCACTTTAAACAATTCAACCAGACATTTGTCACATCTTGCTCTGTTGGAAATCAACAATTTCAACCAGATAATTCTCAGAAATCCTAATAGTTAGTCATTTAAGATATTCTACCGCAAAGGGGAGAACAGATTCTCTATCTTTGCCACCCCTCATGATGCTCACTTCCCTCAAATTGCTTTAGCTTAAAGCCTCCAATCTCATAAAAAAATACAGGGGTGCATAAAAATATATTAAATCAGGCACAGTTGGATTCCATTTGTTAAAGTATGTCTCGCTGGGCAATCAAGTTCCGTACTGCCATTTATATTGGTCATCCCCTGTAAGCCCAGATAGTTCACAAATGCAGCAACATGTGTTGCTATCGTACTTGCAGGAAATTTAGTAGTACTAATATTAAAGGCTGACATAATCTCTTTTACACAGGGATCAGACTTTTTGTTGGGTCCAGTCTGTGGTTGAAGTCAGCCAGCAGCAAGATCATGTCCTTATAATAGTTTGTACAAATTCATTCCATCTCTTCATTGAATCTTCCATAATTTCTTTGAACACTTGTAATCTTTTCTTTTTTGTTAACCAACAGATGTTCCAAGATTTGATCCCTAGGCTGTGCGACCCCATTTCATCCTAGTCTATATCACTACACCAGGAAACAATAGAAGCAACCACTTGCCATAAGTACCTAGGTATCCTTTTCAACAGCAACGGCAAGTACGCGCGTCAGCTGGCTGAACAAAAAAAGGAAGGAATTGCATTGTCTTTTGCACTTAGATCCATCGACAAAAGACTAAATGGCCCTACATTTACAACAATCCTCTAGATGGCCCAGGCAAAGGTCATTCCAATCCTAACATATGGGGTTGAGGCTCTGAAAGAGTGGGACAGCAGACAACTTGACAAAGTAGTCACAAAACGTTATCGAAAACCTTCCAGCTTCCGTCGTATACATCACCAGCACAAATTAGACTGGAATTTGGCATCTGCAGACAGGTACAGGCCCATATAGCAGCCTTCCTAATATGCTGCCATAAGCTCAGGGCATCAAACGAAGGCACTCTGGCCTACAAAGTATAAATCCACTTTAGTATAAGCCACGGGTCGGCGGACTATCTTTACCTGTCCCGAGCCCTCAGTTATCTCGGTTTGAGCCACCTTTGGGACTTACATGTCAGGAAACACAAATTCAAGAGGTTAGCAAAAATCAGTGAAAACCAAATTTCTTCATTAGAAGACAGGACTAGCCTCTCTGTACGGAATCATGGTTGGATGACTCTACATACCTATCTACAACTGAAACCCCAGCGTTATCTATCAATCACTTTCAACGATTGTATTAAGCTTCAGTTAATAAAGCTGAGAATGGGGGTGATCCCCCTTTCCTAACATTTCCCAAAATGGAAAAGAGACTGTGCCCAGGAAACGTGTAGGCTCTGTAGCCAGCACAGGGAGGATATAATCCATGTGATATGCCTGTGTCCCAATCTCTTAGAAGATAGAAGGGCCATGTTATGAAGGGGTTGGAGTGCAAAGGATATAAGATTTTGCAGAGGAGCGGATCTGGCTTGTTTTTATCCCTTGAATACAATCCTGAATTATGCCTTCGTCAGATTTATGGATCGCTTCACTGAGAAGTTAGAGGACACAAGATGTGCGCATGATGGATAGTCTGGCAATCTGTCTCTTCGCTTTTACTGAGACTATCGCCTCCGGTCAGCATCCAATAGACATGCTTTAGACTCACTATTAATGTATGTTCATTTTTTACATAGCCTCTTCCGCTTCATTAGGAAGATGCTAAACTCTCTTTTTTAATCGAACATAATCCACAGAGTATCATGGTCTGTGCATCAGGCAACAGAGGCTTCTATGTTTAATTCTATTTTAATTATTTTTAATTCCCAACTCTTTAAGCTAAAACCTAATGAACTTTTAGATTTTAGATCTTAATGAAGCTTCTAATTTCACTGTCAAAGTCAGCACTTAAGGACACAATGATGTTTTAACTTTATTGTTAAAGTCAAGTGCGTCAAGCACTTAGCAATGCACCTCTGTCTTGGTATACTGTTGCAAAAGTGTTTAACAAATCATGCAATAAAGTAAAATTATGTCACTCAACCAGCCTAACTCATTTGTAGCTGATGTGACCTGCACTGCGTCATGATTCCCTTTGCCGCTAACTTTCCTGTATTCTTCAGGGCTATGGTGTGGGACAATTACTTATAGTGCTCCTTTCTTACTGCATACTACGTATCTTCTACTCATGATACCATGTTCGTCAAAGATAACTTGCCCTGATCCTAGGCCTGCATGATGCTTCAAAAAGGGTATTTATGTTTCCTGCTTCTTGAATTTCGTTTTCTGATACTAATTTGATACCTTTATTTAGCATCTCAGCTTCAGCTTACTCAAATGCTGCCTTAACTCTTTCTGAGTACAGTAATACTTTTGCTACTTCGTTGCCCTTTGTGTCAATGGTAAACTGTACATTTCTTAGAACTTTTGATGCTATAGGCTTAAGGCTTGAAGATTTTGAGAGGAAAAAAAGTAACTGGTAGCAATTTAGGGGGACTGATTTCCTTGTTGATTTTCCTTTGCTCTCCCTTTTTATGGTCTCTAAATATAACCATAATTTATTTTATTCCCATCCATTCTTTATCTTTGTTCTATCAGAATCCCCTTCCATACTTGATTTACCTTCCCCTTTGATACTATCACCTCTTTTTCATGTGGTGAAATACGCAAAGTGAAAAATGTGTATCAAGAAAACCTATGTGTTTCTGAAATAGGCACATGATACGCAGTTTAGGAGCAGTGGTTATTTGTACATCTCCGAATTTGTGGGTACTGGTACCCACAATTCCCACACCACTTTATTTTTCATCAAAGGTAAAGTCCTTGGTGTCAGGTGGACTTTCTACCCCCTGGGAACATTTTTAGATAGCCTCTCAAATTGAGACAGACCTCCTACCTGCCCAAACGGTAGCAGAAATGTAGTATTGCCCCTTCTGGGGTGAGAGTTTGTCTCATTACAAGGATAGGCCACCCCCTTTCTTTTGTTTGCTTAGGCTTCATTTTGAAACCTCTGGTGTTTAGACGGCTTTCTGCCCCACCTCCAGGAAACAGATTGGGGGTACTCACCCCCATCCATCCCCTGGGAGAGAAGAAAGACTGCCTGCTGTGTTTTTGGGGTGGGGTAAGGCCATGTCAGTGGTAGGCGGCCCCATCCCTATATCTTTTCAAATCAAATTCACTGACCATCAGAGCACCGTTGGGATTCCTCAGAGCTTGCTCAATGAATTAAAAGTCCATTTCCAGGGAGCACCAAATCTGAATTGCCATAATGGCGGAGAGTATTGGAGTGGCTAGACAAGGGAAAGGGTTCTTGGGAAGGATCAACTAGGAGGGAGACCTGCAAGAACAATTGGTCTCCAAATCTCTGTACCTGCCCTCATAAATATGTTATTACTGAATCTGTATTTATCTGTGTTTAGTTGTCTGTGCGTTCACTAGCTATGGGAGTGTTTACAACTTGGGCATTACACTTAAGTGAAAAAAGAACTATATGCATTACCTTTTTCATTTACACAAATCTCCAACAATATTTTACAGTGTTATGGATCACTATGGCAAAATATTTTCTAATACCCACCACGTAACAGCTCTGGAAACAACGTAGATGATATTCTTTATTTGTCTGTAATAAAGGCGAGCATCTATGTTAATCACTGCTGCCTTGCTTTATGCAATCTTGTTACATAGACACAAGTCTTGTGAACCCACTTTCCAGTTTTCACAATTTTACAATGTTCATACAATCAGTTGTCTTTAAGCAGGACCAGCTTTGCACATTTCTACCAAAGTCTGAATGTGTGTAGGTGTCCAAAAATTAGGTCACACATGGTAGTTACCAAGTCTCAATTTTTACACAGCTATCTGACCGATCTCTTACTGTTCATTTACCCAGCATCTCCTGCAGGGCAAGAAGCGCTCAGCAATTGCAATCAGTGCAAAGGGAATCTTCGATTCCCCCAAGGAGCGGCCAAACGAATGGGAACCAAGCTCAAAAATCGATTAGCCTCCAGGAAATCCTCCATGACTACTTCAGGCAAGGTCGCAAGAATAGCGAGCGCGTAGCCTAGGTTGGGATTCTATTTATACAAGAACCCTTCCCAAAATGGCTACTGCTTGAGGATCATGGGATATGTAGGCCCCAAAGAAGAAAGTGTTCTCCAAAGTCTCTTTGAAGGTGCATCCTGAACTGAAAGAACATTGTAGACCTCAACATGAACAACACTTGTTTCTGGAAGCACTAGAGTAATAAGTAGGGGTGGGCGGAATTTGCGTAATCGCGTTACGCAAATCTCCGCGAAACGGTAAAAGAAGATAAATATCTTGCGAACACTATTTGAGAACGCGAACAAGCAAAAAATTTCGCTAAGTCGCGGAAAGCAGAATTTTGGGCAATTTCACGATCTCCGCGGAACGCGAAATTACCAAAATTCCGCAAATTCCGCAAATTCCGCGAACAGAACGGAATTTACCGCCCAGGCCTAGCAATAAGGGGCTGAATGCAGTGCTCACTCAATACTTAACAGTCTTCCTGAATACCATGAAAATGACCAGTGATAACCATGAAGCCAGACCTTTGAGCTGGCAAAACAACCATGGATTTTACCACAAGGGGTCACACAGCCATCGGTCATGGCCACGACAGTACTCCCACCTTTAGAGCGGCTGTCAGGGGCTGGCTTAAAGGGATGTAATACATGGAAAGGGTCCACAAGAAGTGGCAAATGTACATTCATGGCAGGCTCCCAAGAGTCATTTTCAGGGCCATAGTCCTTCCAGGAGATGAGATATCACAACTTGGTACCCCGTCGGTGGACATTCGGAATATGATGGATCTAATATTCCTCCTGACTTTAGACAAGGAGAGGTGGGGGTGCTGGCTTACAGTTCTGGTGCAGAGATTTCAGGAGGGATGTATGGAATACTAGATGGATTATAAGCTGTCGATGCAAACCAAATTGAAAAGTGAGTGGAATGACCTGCCGAACTATGTACTAAGGGCCAATAACCTTGGGATGAAAGATTGTCTTTTTGCAGAAAACAAAATTCCTGGTGGAACGCTAGACTTCATCACCGATTGCATAGGTTGGCCCAGGATGCAGTTTCTTTGCTTCAAATGTCTTCTAACTGTTTTTTGCTGCTTTCAAATGTTTGGCCAATTGAGCATGGATATTGAAAATGTGGTTGATTGCATCTGTCATGGGTGTAACTGACATAGAACCAGAAGGAAGTTATGATGGATACCATTCATGCAATAAAATGGCAAAGACTGAATGGGTGAATGATGGGCTGAGTTGTAAGCTATTTCTGCTAACCAAAGCATGTTTACCCAGGAATCACCAGCCATGGTGGCATAGCATCTGATATATTATTTCAGTGCCTGGTTTTAGTCATTCAGTTTGCCTATCGGAATGTGGGTGGTGACTTGTGGGTATTGTTGGGACTATTTGTAAAGTCATGCACCAACCTTTCCATGATTCAATTGTGAATTGTGGGCCTCTGGCAGATACAATAATTTTTGGGATCCCATGTAATCAGACAACATTGTGCAGCCATTGTTGAGCTAACTAGCTTGGGGCAGGCAATCCTTTGCATGATATGAAATGGCCCAATTTTGTCAAACTGTTTATCATTACTAGAGCGGTGGTATATCCTAGGTCCATTGGTATATCTGTGATGAAGTCTAAGTAGAAATGTTCCCATTAAATTGTGGGAGTAGGTGAGGGTAGTAATAATTCCTTTGTTTTTCCTTGTTCACTTTTAGTTCTTGCACAGATTTTGCACTCTTTAGTCGATTGTTTTACATCATGGTTCAAGGAAGGCCAGCAAATATTTTGCAAAATGACCTTTTTTGTTTGGTGAATACCAGAGTGACCAGCACAAGGGTGTGTATGATTCCAATGAAATACCGCTTTCTGCAAAGTCTTGGTATGCATGAATAATTTGGCATCATGAATTGGTAGACCTTGGATGATTCATCTTTTTGGTGTGTGTTGTTGCAACCACACTTGCCAGGGATGTATCTTGAAATGTTCTTTAACTGTATCTAGGAAGGTCTCTGGGGACAATAAGTTCAGAACTTTGGTTGGATCCAAATTAGACTTGAATAGGTTTGGTTATGGGTAACCCTGCAGCATCTTGTAGAGTCAATGCATCAGATTTGCGATTTTCTGTGCTTGAGTGGTAGGTGACCACAAAGTCAAATTCTGCAAAGAAAAATATCCATCTGAGCTCTCGAGGAGAGACTATTCATGTGGTTTTCATATACTGTAAGTTTCGGTGATCTGTAAATACTGTAACGCTATGTTTCACACCCAGTAAAGATTTGTCTTCATTCTTTCAACGCTTTGCAAATCGCCAAGAGCTCTTTCTCAGCCATGGTGTAATTTAGTTCTACTGAGGTCAATTTTTTGCAAATATATGCCACTGGATGCAATAGTCCTGTAGTGACATGTCTCTGTGAAAAGATCACTCTGATTGCTACCTCTGAGGCATCAGACTCCACAATAAAAGGCAAGAGTGGGTTCGGTGTACCAGAATGGGTCTTGAGGTACAAGCTTCTTTTTTGTGTAAATGCCTTTTGAGCATTAGTATTCCACTCGAAAGCAGTATTCTTTCTCAGGAGACGGGCTATCGGTGCCACTACTTGGGAAAAGGGATTGATAAATTGACTGTAAAAGTTGTCAAAGCCAAGAAAGCACAGAACATCTCAGATATTCTTTGATTTAGGCCATTAAAAGACTGCTTATATCTTCCTTTCTGCCATTAATAGTCCTTTCAGAGTCAAGATCACTCCCAAGAATTCTACCCCTGTCACATGAAAGTCGCATTTACTAATTTTAAAGTACAGGTTGTGATTTTGTAAAACTGTTAGTATGGTGGTCACATGATGTATGTGCTCTTGTTCTGAAGTGGAGTCAATCAAACTATCATCAATTTATACTATGAAAAATCAGTTTAGGTACTTTCTGAGCACATAATTTAAATAGAATTGAAGGTCCGCCAGTGCATTGCATAGCCTGAATGGCATCACTGTATATACAAACAGACCGTAGCGGGTTTTAAAGGTGGTCTTCCACTCATCTCCTTGGCATATCCTCACTAAGTGGTTTGCCCTCTTTTTATCTAACTTAGTGTCGATGACCACCGACTTCACTTGAGGGGAGGGGATACTTGTTCTTGACTGTTACCTTATCCAGTGCGCGGTAGTTGATGCAAGAACAGAGTTTACCATTATGTTTGGGCACCAAAAATTGTGGTGATACTGCAGGAGACTTAGAAGGTCTAATGAACCCGTTTATTCGATACCTATCTAGATATTCTTGAAGATGATATTTTTTTTTCTCCAATAAGGCATACATTTAAAGGTTTAGGAAGCCAGGTCAATTTGACAATCATAGGAGCAGTAAGGTGGTAATTGTTCTGTATACTTTTCATCACAGACCTGATGGAATAGAGCATAGTGGTCTGCTAGAGTAATGGGCTTTTCAGCATCCATTACCACAGAATATCCTTTTTCATTGCATTGTGCTGTTACATAGTGTTCGTTATAATAAGGAGACAAACCAGTAATCGAACGAGTGGATCAATCTATACTGGGGTTATGTATCATAAGCAAAGGGCATCCCAAAATGAACATATATTGTGGGGCGCGGATTAGATAAAATTGAATCATCTCTGAAGGTCATTGGTTTGCTACCTAAAAATCCAAAATAATTTCAGCTGTTTGAGTGGTAATTTGGCCTGAGGACAATACTCGTTCTTCATTAGTTTGTACTACTTCAGATTTTTTACCATTACAAGGTAGTTTTAATGTTCTAGCCAGGGTTACTTCCACAAAATTGTCAGTGGCCCTGGAATCTAGTAAAGCAATAATGGTATGGCTTTGATCTGGTGTGGGAATTAACTCCATATTTAAAGTAAAATGTGATACATTATACCAATTGCTCGAAGGTCCCCTTCTCTGTCTCTTGAGCCCTCTAGTTTTCCATGAGAGTTTCTATTGTGTTGGCTGCTTTCACAATAGGTGATCCTGTAATTTTATTCTTGGGTTTCGGTGGGGCACTCTTTCACAAAATACCCCTTTTTGCGCCCAAAGAAACACTGTCCAGTGCTTTGTCACACCTTTTTTCATCTTTTGTAAGAGCTAGATGTACTGACCCTATTTCCATGGGTTCACTACAATCATCATTACTCATGGTGGACATCATGGTGGACATCACAATCTGGGATAATCAAATCTGGCAAATGGGCGCTCACTCTGCCTTCAATCCCCTTTACTTTCTGCCAGTCTATGGACGAGTCTCAGTGTTAGATGAATGAGCTCCAAAAAAGTCTGAGGTTGTGGATCTGTTTGCGCCAGGATGTTTTTTAAGTGATCCTTCAGACCTTGGTAATACACACCCGACCCTTTTTCCTGTGGTCAAGCTGTCTCCATTACTAAGTGGTTAAACTGTGTCAAGTATGTAACTAAATCCCTATTTCCCTGCTTTAATTCTAGTATCTCACGGTATGCTGATAGGGTGGTTGCCCTTCTATCAAAGACTTTTTCAAACTCTTTGGCAAAGTGTTTCCAATCATGTACAATTGGATTTTCATTCCTAACTAAGGGCACAACCAACAAGGCTGCATCCTCTGCCAAGTAAGAGATTATAAAGTCAATTTGTGATTGAGCATCAGGAAAAGACGCTGGTCTGCAAGTAAAATGTAAGTATATCCGTGTAAGAAACACCTGCACTTTATCGGAATCGCCTGAAAACCTTTCTGTGGCAGCTAAAGATATTTGTGATGGAACTGTGACCAATATGTTAGTGGGAGAGCGACACACTGCTGCTGCAGTTGGCCCTGCAGTATGGGTCTGTACTACAATAGGATATTTCCCTAAATGGATATCAAATGGATTTCATTCTGGCACCCGTCTTGACTACACCCTGTGCTGCAACTGTGTCACCTTATCTGCTAATGCTGACATAGTCACATTAGATTCTGCCAGCTCCCGTTGGACCTGCACTAAGGCTTTCATGATGTCATCCAAGGTGCCACTCTGTCATCAGACAAATCAGGAGGAATAGTATCTGTGGGTCGGTATCCTGTCAGCGCACCTGTGGGATTCCCAAGAGCTTGCACAATGAATTAGAAGACGCTTCGAGGTTCTGCGGGGACATTGTGTTCATCATGTTTGTTGGGAAAGACTACCTGGCCCAGGAGACAGTGGGCGTCTCCACGTGTGTAGCAGCCCCTCCCTGCAGCAGCAGCCCTTTAACAATGACTAGCGCCTCCCACTTCGCGGGAGACGCTTCAAGGATCTGCGGGGACATTGTGTTCATCGTGTTTGTTGGTGGAAAGACTACCTGGCCCAGGAGACAGCGGGCGTCTCCACGTGTGTAGCAGCCCCTCCCTGCAGCAGCAGCCCTTTAACAACGACTCGCGCCTCCCGCTTCGAGGATCTGCGGGGACATTGTGTTCATCGTGCGTGTTGGTGGAAAGACTACCTGGCCCAGGACACAGCGGGCGTCTCCACGTGTGTAGCAGCCCCTCCCTGCAGCAGCAGCCCGTTAACAACGACTCGCGCCTCGCGCCTCCCGCTTCGCGGGTGAAGCCCGGGCCAAGGGCGGGCCTGTTTGAGCCCGTTCGAGACCAGGAGAGGCTGGGCTGGGCCACCCCTCTAAGACCTTGGACCTCACGGTGGAAGCACTCTCCTAGTAAGTGGCTCTTCACCCAATACATAATCAATTGCATAAACCCCTACCCTCAAAAACAGTAATCGTACTGAATTAATATGTCAGCACGTGAGGGAAGAGGGAGGAAAGGCACGGGAGTTGGGTATGTGGCCAGAACCCTTTATCACTTTATAACCAGGGCTTCATCTGTGTTAGCAACCGAGATTGCCATCACGGAAAGACGCCTCTCCATGGACCCGGTATTTTCCAAACACTCGTCCTTGGGCAGTATAATTAATGCGCGCTCCCCGGAAAGGCTGTGTCACACTTTTACTACTACGGAACCCCTGCTGGATAGCACAGTCTTACAACATGTCCTGATCTCCCCTCCACCTAATACGGAAGATGATCCCCTGAATGCCCGTGGGTTGCAGGGAAGGACATTGCCGCCCAAACAAAGAGTACAGTAGTCTGCGCGGCAGAAGTCCACAATGAGCTCTCCCAATCTATGGACTCAACACAGGGAGGGTGCGGGAAGAGAAAAAGAGGAGGCACTCGGGGAGGCACGCAGCACAAGGGGAAGAAACCCAAGACTGTTAAGTCAAACAAACAGAGCATGATACCTCCCACGGATATACCAACAATTGAGGCCCCACAAGCTACTGCACCTACCGTAATTACTACTAGAGTAGATGACAACATAATCGACTTAGTGGACACAGAAGAAGTGCACTGGCAGAAACTAGGTGCCATTGTTTCATCATTATTGGGGCCACTAATGGACAAATTGTTACGGATCGAAAATAGACTCGAGAAATTGGAAGGAGTGATAATACCTACACTAGGACTCATTGAAAAGGAAGTAGTCACTGGGGGTCGTGGAGGGGAGGGAGGTAGGGATCCTGTTGCATGCCCCAGTGAGGGAATAGCACCACCAATGGGCCTGGTTGTCAATCTCACGGAACCATATCATTTAAGGGGAGGTTTAGCAAGTAGAGGATCTATAGTACCGCTAAATGTACAGGGCATATCCCACAGCAAGGCCAGTGCCAGGGATGAGCAAGAGATGAAGGATTTGCAGCCTCACTTAGACTTACCCCCCGAATGTACCCCCTATGTGGTCGTTCTGACTGGTGTCCCAGAACTGAGGGATGGTACAATCGAATCCTATGAGCAACTAAAAAATAAAACAACGCACTGGCTAAATTTAAACAGACCACTACCCCAAGACATAAGGTGTACAATTCTCTCAGTAAGAAGAGTTAACTGGGTAGGAGGCAGGATAAAGAATTCAGCAGGAGACTGTATTGTTGTTAACTTTAACAACCCCAGGGTGGTTAATGTTAGTCAGAATTTATTGAGCGCTCGTACGCCCGGGGGCTTCATGGCGCTATAGAAAAGAACCAGACGCGACAGTCAGTTAGTAGAGCTGGAGCAGCTCAGTAGTGTGCTTGAGAAAAGAGCCAGGTTTTCAGAGAGTGTCTAAAGCTGAGGGTGCTGTCATTCAGCCTTAGATGAAGGGGGAAAGAGTTCCAGAGGACAGCTGCAAGATGGGTGGTGGAGCTTGTCTGTTGGGGCCCTTGGATCAATTCACGTTCATCTGTCCAAGCTCGGAATTTAAGATATTTTTACATTCAACTAGACTGTACACCGAACCCTGAAGGCCATAATGATGATAGGAGCAGTTTTTTTAAGCCAAGTAGGTCTAGAGGGGGGGTGGTAGAGGGAAGGAATGACCCCAGGGTTACTATATCAGGCAGGGGAGATACACATGACCAGAAGATAGCAACATTAAGGGAGTGGGCTGGATTGGCTCTTCCATTATATAATAGATATGCTCCACTGCAATGGGGAAGACAGCTCAGTGAGGTGGATTGACTCCAGGGGGGGAACTAGGTAAGGAGAATGCCCCGATCACGGCCCATTCAAATTTAAACTCGAAAGTAGAAGTGCGGGAAAGGGAAGCAACACTAAACACACACCAGACTGCACCGTGTAATACACGGATTCCCGGAATTGGGACAACCCAAAGCATTGAGAAACTCAGTACAGGCCATAGCCCCGATGCAGACATAACAGGGAGCATTATCGAATTAGTATCATGGAATGTGCAGGTTTGGCATCCAAACTCCAGAATCAGGAGTGGCTGGAATATATCAGGAAGTTACAAATAATGTGCTTCCAAGAAACCTGGGAAGTTGATTACACGGATTGCCATATAGTGGGGTATAAATCCCCTTACTTTTCCGACGGCCGGAAGAGCAAGGGGAGGACTTTCAATATTCCCAGATGTGTCCCTGGGGGGGAGCTGGGTGGATTTAAAATAGAATTTGGAAGATATGTTAGGGCTTGGGTTTAAAAATAGGGACCTTAATATAAACTTGGTGAATTTTTATAACTAAAGAGGGTCCAGAGTGGGGGAACTTAAGGAGAGATTAACCCACCTGAAGGAACAGAAGCAGGGCTCAACTGTACCAATGCTTTTAGTTGCGGGGGATTTCAACTGCCACTTGTGCCCAAATTTGCTACCTGTTAAAGAAGTCTTGACCTCTTGTAACTCTGAGGACGGACCGCATTTTGAGCACACACTGGAGGGTAGGGAACTGAGCAGGTTGATGGGCCAATTCATGCGTGAACATACAATGGATCTTTTGGTTGTAGACCCCAAAAAGTGGGTAATTCCCACTTTTAAAGGGAGGGGCTGTAGCCCCTTCATTGATTTTATTCTAGTGTCACATTTGTTAAAGAAAGGGGTAAAGGGTTTCTCAATAGAACTGAGCAACTTCAGCGATCATAATCCCCTGATACCTTCATTTTTAGCACCAAACGCAAGTAGGAAAAACAATAGGGAGGGGGGTCTAAATAGAGTAAAGATCACCGACCAGGGTAGGCTCCTGAAATGGGCAATAATCAATGGAGAAGAGTGTTACAGATCATTTGTAAATGAGGGCGGGCAACTTCTAGAGAAATGTTTTGACCTATCAGTGGAAGGGTCACACCTGGTGGTTGCTTTTGAACAAATGGGCCAATTAATAGATGCCCTCCTAAAAACATCGGGACAGGGAAAGCCTAAAAGGGACCCAAGATGGTTTGATAAAGCTTGCTCTCTTGCACAAAGAAAGTTGAGAGCTGCCCTGAGGCGCAACCCAAGGGACAAACCAGTGGTGATGCAATGTAGGTTACAATATAAACAGGCACTAAATCGACGTAGGAAAACCCTCCAAATTCAAACTTGGGAGGACCTAAGAGAGGCTGCGGAAGTGAAGGACACAATTGCCTTTTGGAACATAATAAATAATCCTTGTCTCCAAGAGGTTAATAGTCCACAAATAGGTTCCAATGTTCTTCCAGAACAGTGGGTGGCGCACTTCGGAGCCCATTATAATCGAAGGCACAATGAGCTGTCAGATATGGACGAGAGGTCGGAGCGGTGGAAAGTAACACTAGAATTCTCTCTAGAGGAAGTTACGGTTGGTATCCAGGGCCTTACTAAAAATAAGGCACCAGGACCGGATGGTATCCTACCGGACCTCCATTTAAGTAAAATAGACCTGTGGGCTCCAATTCTAACAAGAATATTAAATGCTGCTATAGCTACAGGGCTTCCGTGTTCCTGGTCCTCAGCCACAATAGTGCCCATTTTTAAAAAAGGTAATAGAGATAACCCCCAGTGTTACCGCCCAATCTCCCTTATAGATGTCACTGCTAAAATCTGATGACTTGGGCTGAGGAAGAACGTATCACAGATGTCCAGTATGGATTTAGGGCTAACAGATCAACAACAGACCAATGTTTAAACCTCTATCTACTGGTGGCAAAATATACCATTGCTGGCACCGAAGCGGTCTATTTAGCCTTCATGGACCTCAACGCAGCATTCGACTGCGTCAATAGGGAGAGTTTAGGGGCAGATCCAGACCTTATAAAGATTTTAAAGGCCTTACATTGGGACACGACGGCCAATGTAAGATATAACTTGGAGGGTGGGTATACAGATATTTTTGCTTGCACCAGTGGTGTGAGACAAGGATGCATCCTGGCACCATTTCTCTTCTCAGTGTACATAAATGGTTTAGAGCAAGCCCTATTAAGCTTGAATGTGGATTCGCCAAGGGTAGGCAGAGAGCAATCCCAGTCCTACTCTACGCTGATGACGTGGTACTGTTGGCACGTACTCCACGGGGACTACAAACATTAATAGATGGCTTCGTGGATTTCATGAATAACTTAGACTTATCTGCCAACCTAACTAAGTCATATGTCATGGAAGCAGGGTCAAAATCAAGAAAAAGCTTCACCTACAGAATAGGAGAACACAAATTAGAGAAGGTGCAATCCTTCTCTTACCTAGGCATTTTATTGGATGGGCAATTACATTTTAAGATTTTAATTGAGGAGCGCTGTAACACGATATTGTCTAGTACAGAGGCAATAATGAATTTTGGCCGTAGATTAGGAAGGTGGTCCCCGGAGCATATGATGAATCTATATAACTCTATCTGCTAATCCAAGACGGCCTACGGAGCGGAATTCTGGGGATTTGCCAATTTAGACAAATTGCAGGTAGAGGAGAATAAATACATGAGAAGGCTCCTCAGGGTCCCAAAGGGTATCCCCGATTATATTATCCATGAAGAGCTGGGGGGCCTTTATAGAAGACAGGATACAGGTCAGACCCCTGCTAGCATTGCTAAAGATTTGGGATAACCCGGAGGCCGAATTGACCAGGCAAATAATTATGGATTGCCTTGGTAGGGATAAGGGTATGGACATCCCATGGCTAAAGTCCCTCAAGGCAGTTTGCGAAACAATTGGCTGTAAGGACCTCTTCCCAAACCCCACTGGAGGAGTAGTCCGGGATAAGGCTAGTGTGAAGAAGAGGTTCACTATTTATAAAACAGCCTCCAGAGAGGAGAAGGAACGTGGCAAACAGTCAATCAAAGCGTATAATTCTGTGAGGTCTAGTGAAGGAATGGAGCCATACCTCGCCCTTATATATAACGCTCAGGATAGATTTTTAATCACACGTTTTAGGCTCAACATTTTACATTATTTATTAGTCGAACCGGCAGGTTTTATCAATCATGTAGAGCCAAAGGGTCCCTGTGGCTGCGATCACGGATCTCCACAGGTAACCCTTCATTTTGTATTACTTTGCCCTTTTTACTCATTGCCTAGGCGCCTGTATCTAATAAATTTGTTAAAAAAATTAAATTCAGGCATGCTAAGGTTGCCCTTTTACATTTACAAATGGCGCAAGATCCACTTACCCTGCTTTCCGTTATAAGCTTTTTAAGGCTAGCACTAAAATTAAGAGAGACAAGAGGAGATATGTAAAGGAGTGAGGGACAGATAGGGGACTAATGAACCGTAGCGAACTGTAATAAATATTGCTCTGCCCTTTTCAAAAAATATTATTTGTGCAGATGATAGAATGTGTGTATTACTAGTTTTTTAATTGAACTTTTATGGTGTTTTGTATAATGCCGAATAAAGGAATGTACCTACCTACCTAGAAGTCCAACTCCAGGCAGCACCAAGTCTGAACTGCTGTAATGGTGCAGAATATTGGAGTGGCAAGGCAAGGGAAAGGGTGATGGGGAAGGAGCAGCTGGGAGGGAGATCTACAAGAACAAGTAACAAGGTTTTGTAATTGGTCTCCCGATCCCTGAATCTCCCCTCATAAATATAGTATACCTGTAACTCTGCATTTACCAGTCTGTGGGTTCATGAGCTGTACGTGTATTTGCAACTAGGGTCGTACACCTGAGAGAAAGAATAACGATATGCCTTATCTTCTTCAATTACAGAAATCTCCAACAATATGGTACAGTGTCCACTATGACTAAATATTTGCTAATGCCCGCCATGACAAACCTCTGCAAATGCTGTAGATGATGTCCTTCATTTGTCTGTTCATTAATCACTGCTGCCTTGCTTTAAGTGATCTTCTTACGTAAACACAACAGTCTTGTGAACACACTTCCCATTTTTGATGATTTTACAATGTTCAAACAATCACTTGCTTCTAAGTGGGATCAGCTTCTCACATCACTCACAAAGTCTGAATGTTTCTGTAAGTGTCCAAAAACTAGGTCACACACCTGTGCTGCATGGTATTTACCACATCTCAAGTTTATGCACAGCTGAAATCTCAACCATGGACACACTGTAGTGCTTTAAGCACCTCCAATCTCTTACTGTTTGAGATCTGACCAATCTCTCACTGAGCAAATATAAGGAGATGATTGACGGAACGCTGAAACTTTTCAGACACTCACACCCAGTCACAGATCTGGGTTGAATCCATCATTGTTCTTTAGCTCCCTTCGCCACACCAGTTCAGGCTCACCCACATGCAAATCAGTCTTGACCCTGTTACTCACGGGGACAGTCCAGCCCGAACTTCCAAGTCCGGTCTTCCCTGGACCGGAAACAAGCATTCTGGGACCAGTCTCTCACTGTTCTTCCACCTGCCATCTCCTTCAATGCATGACATGATCAGCTATTGCCATCAGTGCAAAGGGAATCCAAGATCCCCCAAGGAGCGGCCAGACGATCGGGGCCTAAGCTATAAAACCACTCGGTCTCCCGGAAATCCTCTGCAACAGCTTCGGGCTAGGTTGCAAAGATAGCGAGCGCTTGGTCTAGGGTGGGGCTCTATTTATACGACACCCTCTCACAAGATGGCCATAACTTGAGGATCATGGGACAGGTAGTCCCCAAAGAGGAAAGCGCTCTCCAGAATGTTTTTCAGGTGCATCCTGTAATGAAAGAACATAGTAAACCTCATTATAAACAACACTTCTTTCCGGAAGCACAAGAGTCACCAGGGGCTGAATGCAGCACACTCTCTAAACTAAACACTCTTTCCAAATACCATGAAAAAAAAAACCTTTGCACTTGCAAAAGCGCCATGGATTTTACCATAGTGCGTCACAATGTTTTTATACGGGGCATGTGTCCAAGGGGCTTTTGCCCCGGGGGGGGGACAGATTGGGGGTAATCCGCCCAACAAGATGAGGCAGAAAGACTGTCATCATATTTGTTTATAGTGGGGGCATGGCCATGCCCATGATGGGCAGCCCCCAAGCCTTCCTTTTTTTTTATGTGACCAGGTGTCTAGTGGGTTTTCTGCTCCCTGGGGAACAGATGGGGTAATCACCCCAATCCACTCCTGCAGGGGGCAGAAAGACAGTACGCATTGTAATTGAGTGGGGCTGGGCCCTGCCCATGGTGGGCAGACATTCATCCATATACATATTGTTTTTTTAATTTTCTTGGTGTCTCGTGGGCTTTCTGACCCACTACCCCATGGGTGGATTGGGAGTAATCACCCCCATCAACCCTCCGGGGGGGGGGGGGAGAAACACTGTTTTTCCTTTTTGTGGTGTGGAGGCATGGCCATACCCATTGTAGGCAGCCCCCACCCCTACAATTTCTTCTTACTAAAACATTTCGCTGGTGACTAGTGGGCAAGCTCCCCCTCAAGGAGGTAGCTTCATGGAAATCACTCATCATCTACCCTCCAAGAGGCAGATTGTTGCTACATTTTTGGGGTGGGGCATGCCAGGGTGAGTAGCCCCCACCCCTATATATATTAACATTTCCATGGTGTCTAGTGAACATTCAGCTTCCCTAGGGGCAGCTTGGGAGTAATCACCCCATCTGCCCCCCATGTGGGGCAGATAGATTGTTGCTGCTTTTTGTGGTGTGGGGTCTTGGCCATGGCCATTTTGGGAAAACCCCACCCCTATGTTTTCTTATCAAAAATATTCCCTGGTGTCTAGTAGGCTTTCTGTCCTGGAGGGTAGAATGAGGTGCGTGCCCCCATCTGTCCCCGGGGCACAGAAAGATTGATTTTGCATGTGTGGGGGAGCCCAAGCCCTTCCCCAAAAGTTGCTTCCCCAAAATTCCTGATATCTAATGATTGATCCCTGTTTGGGAATCACTGTCCTATGACGATCCCCAAGTAGGGAACTACTGGGCAGAGAGGTCTCTCCCAGTAGAATCAATGCTCAAGGTTCTGAGATGTGCCCCCAAGCACTGATTTAGTGAAAGTAAAACTAGCTTGTTTTACTTTCTCTTTACTGTAATGACTCCAGCGCACCCTGCACGCTGATCAAAATTAATGTACATTTAAAAAAAAGACATAGGTTTCTCAAAAAGCTCTTCCAGAGCAGCCCAAGCTAAAAATAAAATATTCCCTTTGGTGCTTAAGAGGTTATTTTTATTGTCACCTTCATCCACAGACACAGAATGGGTAAAACCCTTGGATATGCGGTCTCGAGGGACACATCAGGTGAATATGCCTGAGAGGAGATTACCCTCAACGATCGAGAACGAACCTCTCAGCCCGACAGAGACCATGAAGCACTTTTTAACTAATACTACGTGATTATTATATCGTATGTATTAACCTTGCATGCTTATTAGTTGCAGTGCAACCCGTTTTTCCTCACTTTAGGTCACTTAAGAAGTGGTACACACAGGGCAGGACCCTGTGTTTGTCCTGAAGATGAGCATTGGGGAAGCTCGAAACATGTTGACGTCCACTAGGGACCCCTGGCCCATTGAAGCCAGGAACCTGAAAACATGACCCAAGATGTTCCACATACCAATAAAATTCATAGCTACAAGGTTTCCCATTGTTATGTGCCATACCTTCAGTTAATCCTGATTGTTTCCCCAACTGTACTTCGCTGATGGAGATTTTGAGCCCATAGATTCAATGTTAACAGCAAATGTTTAAGTTCCAGAGCACAAGGACATCTCTGTTGAAAGGTCAGGACTGATTTTAAATGAGACATTTGTCATTCAGAAAATTAGCAGCTATGAATGTTCACTCAACAACATCGCCACCTTATTGTAGTCAGACAAAAAGTGCAGAAAAGCAGTGGTGAACATGATGAAAGCATCACATTTTGGGTTCCTTAAAGTTTGGGCTACTAATGAATATGGTGCAATTCAAGATGTTAATGGTTTCACAAGGTATTATGCTGTGGCAGGGTTAACCATCCCTACAATATTATAATATCCAGTAAAAAGTAGGCGAATGACCGACAATTGTACCCAGGAATTTGTTTATTAAAACATTTGAATACAGCACTCTTACTGTTTTAAACCAGACAGAGTCCTGACAGAGTAAGTGTGAGAGGTAATGAGATGTGAGAGAGGTGATGAGATGTGATTGTGAGTGAAAGTGTAATACCCAGACGGTCTATGCTTAAAATAGCCTAACATAAGTCCATTGCACACGCTTTCCGTAGGAAGACACTTAAAACCCTGAATTTCGTCTTCTCTAAACAAAATATATGCGTTTTCCATGACAAATAGACACTGAATACAGGATAGCTTAATTATTAAAATAATTGTCATGTTGTGAATCGGAAGCCCAAATCATATTAGTCCATTGATGGTAATCTACGACCCCATGACATTTAAACATTTAAGGGGTACAAAAGGGGGTGGCATTAGAAGCGTGTGAAAAAGCTGGCTGATTGCAGAAATATATTTGCTCAAAAGGCAGGCTGCTTTAGAAACTGATATATTTCGCTGTTTACATAGAGAAAAGCAGGCAGTAAGAGTGGAGCTTTGGGCATCAATGCATTTCATAACGCAATTATTTGAGCAGCAAAGAAGGGCATGTTTGTTTTTGAAAAAGGCCTGTCTCATTCTGCCTTGTGCACTGCAGCAATCCGTTTGACTTGGCAATCTAATAAATACCACCATAAGTAACGCACCATATTTTTCTGGTAAATATTGGGTGTAAAATCGGTCTGAAGCACTTGTGCATATTTAGATAGCAGAACAAATACAGCTTTGAGTTCCACAAAATGCACATTTAACTTTAAAGTTCCAGAATGATTGTAGGAATTCCTTGCATGGATAAATGGGCAAAAGAATAAATGAGTCTTTACATTGATGAATGGGAAAATAAGTTGATGAGTAAGTGCATAGATTGATGGATGAAAAGGGATGTGCTTTAAATGTTTAAATGGTACAAAAGGGGGTGTTGATGGACGGAGCATCTGACCCAATCAAACACTCACACCCAGTCAAAAGATCTGGGTTTGATCCATCACCGTTCTTTAGCCCACTCTGCCACCCCATTTCAGACATGGCTATATGCAAATCAGTCTGACCCTGTGCCTCATGGGAACAGTCCAGCCTGAACTGCCAAGCCATGCCTTCCCTGGACCGGAAACAAACTTCCGAGGACCGGTTTCTGGCATTCCAGCCGTCTTCAGCCCGGCTTGCTTGAATCCAGTGGCAAAGTGAGCAAGGGACTCACGTCTGAGCATACCCTGCCACACTTATGGTGGCCAAAGCGGTACAAAAGGGGGTGGTGTGAGTGTTTGATTGGTTCAGATGCTCCGTCCATCACCACCCCTTTTGTACCGCTTTGGCCACCATAAGTGTGGCAGGGTATGCTCAGACGTGAGTCCCTTGCTCACTTTGCCACTGGATTCAAGCAAGCCGGGCTGAAGACGGCTGGAATGCCAGAAACCGGTCCTCGGAAGCTTGTTTCCGGTCCAGGGAAGGCATGGCTTGGCAGTTCGGGCTGGACTGTTCCCATGAGGCACAGGGTCAGACTGATTTGCATATAGCCATGTCTGAACTGGGGTGGCAGAGTGGGCTAAAGAACGGTGATGGATCAAACCCAGATCTTTTGACTGGGTGTGAGTGTTTGATTGGTTCAGATGCTCCGTCCATCAACACCCCCTTTTGTACCATTTAAACATTTAAAGCACATCCCTTTTCATCCATCAATCTATGCACTTACTCATCAACTTATTTTCCCATTCATCAATGTAAAGACTCATTTATTCTTTTGCCCATTTATCCATGCAAGGAATTCCTACAATCATTCTGGAACTTTAAAGTTAAATGTGCATTTTGTGGAACTCAAAGCTGTATTTGTTCTGCTATCTAAATATGCACAAGTGCTTCAGACCGATTTTACACCCAATATTTACCAGAAAAATATGGTGCGTTACTTATGGTGGTATTTATTAGATTGCCAAGTCAAACGGATTGCTGCAGTGCACAAGGCAGAATGAGACAGGCCTTTTTCAAAAACAAACATGCCCTTCTTTGCTGCTCAAATAATTGCGTTATGAAATGCATTGATGCCCAAAGCTCCACTCTTACTGCCTGCTTTTCTCTATGTAAACAGCGAAATATATCAGTTTCTAAAGCAGCCTGCCTTTTGAGCAAATATATTTCTGCAATCAGCCAGCTTTTTCACACGCTTCTAATGCTTAATCCACGTCTTTGTATTGGAGTTTGTGGTGCCCAAGAGATTAAAGGACCTTTGTTTTATGTAATCTTAAAATATTTTCAATTTATACTTATACTTCAAAATGCTCAATTAAAGTTCACTGGGTACTCATTTTAAGCATCACTTGAAAGTAAACAAAATGTGATGTGATATTCTCAAAAGCTAATTCAGGAGTGTAGCCAGCATTGCAGAGTGGCGGCATGGACACTTGAAATATCCTGGTGCTTTCGACCATGTAAGTGGGCAAGGCAGCTGGAATAATCAGGATTGGTTCAAATATAGCGACAAACAGCGCATATATAAGCACTATACATTGGTCAGTAAATTGTAGAATGGAACCGTGGTTTTAACATTTTTCAGTGACTATAGGATAAAAGAATAAAAATACCACTTAACACGGAGGCTTTAGTTCTGCTAAAATATTTCTTAAGAATATAATATACATTGGAAAAAACTACATAAAAAAGCCGTTGTTCTCTTGAAAGAAAGAGAGTTCTCTTAAATGGTTGTTATCAATCGTTCGTTTTGATACCTTTCAGGAAAATACATAATATGAAGAAATGTGTGCAAACAAATGTAATTGTCCTAGAACTTCATCAAACTGTGAAGGTTTAGTTTCAACATCAGTATGAATCATCTGTAGCTTGATTGGGCTATCAAAATCCAATGTTCCAATGTTTCACCAGTATTGTGTGTTATTGGTCTCTCGTGATTTGGGGCACATTTTTAAATTCACTTGGACCTGCCCATTTTGAGAAACACTACTGTTTTGCTCAACAGGGGCCGTATTACAGAAAGTGGCCCGGTGCCACTACGGGCATGGGCTCCTGCTTTGTGCGCCCCCAGGGCACTTTGGTATTATTCAAGGGGCTGTAGACACTTGTGTGTCCCCTTCTGTAATACAGATTGTGCTGGTGCATATGTAGCACCAGAGTTTCTCAAGAAGGTGTTCCTTCATTTGCGTGAGGGGATGCAAATGAGGGAAACTCTTTGCCTGAGTCCGTGCCGTATTGTGGATGCAGGCACAACGGCAAAGAAGCTGTCAGGAAGCCCCCTGAGGCAGCCCTCTGAAAGGGAGAAAGTGGTTCCCAGGGACCCCCGCAGACATCTCCTTAGGTATGTGCAAGGGGAACTCTCTCGGCTCTGCACCCGCCTGCGAGGGGATCTCTCTCCCCTCTTAAAAGTGTGGATGTGTGCCGCCTGCTCACTGAAACACAGAGCAACTTTAAAGCAGCTACTCTGTATTTTTCTTGAATGCGCTGCCCCAGTGCAGTATGAGTTTTCAGCTGTCCTGGGGGCAGGCAGCGCATTCACTGTAATACGGCACACTTTTTCTGTTTGCACACGGCACACCAATTTAAAAGTATACCATGATGCAAATAGGAAAAATGCATTCTATATGTAATACACCCCTAGTTCTAAAGTCTGTTCATTGAGTGGTATGTTGTACTCTAGCAGGTGCTTAGCTGCTTTATTTTATCATCCAGCACACTTTCCAAATTGGGTTGAAATAAAGAATATAAATCTTGCCTCTCATTCTCTTTCACTGTCTATTTCAGTACCCTTGTTGTGCATTTATGCAACTAATCAATCACTTCTGACAGTTATTTTACAATAGGTACACACAGATTTTTCCTCAAACCATGGCGGCTTCTTTTCTAGTTCCAGTCAATGTAAATACAGTGATAAAAATGCAGAGCACTACTAAAAACTAAAGGACTGGCCATGAAAAGTAACCAAATAAATAAAACTTTAAAGAAATTTAAATATGTTTCTTCACGTATTTCTCTTTACGATATACAAAAAATAAAAGGATGGAAACACTGACATTTACGTATCGCTCCCACCGCAGCACCAAAACAACTAAGGGATGGAAAGCTTTTCTACAACCGTTCCAATACCTGAAAAACTTTATTATGGTGAATTTGTAGTCTGAAATGGTGCTAAGTGAATTTGGATTTTTCAATAAAGTGAAAATTATCATTAGCAGTAATCTGATTAGCCTACTATTTTCTAAATTAATCTAGCATCCAATTCCGAAGAGACAGCCACAACTATCTGAGTCTACCATTAATGAAAAATATAGGATTATAATGTACAGATCAATTTACCTCTCTAGAAATAATGCAAAGATGCTTGGTGCTCGAGGAAAAACGATCTTTGCTACTGGAGTGCTCCCCATCCACAAGGATATGCAGCATATTGTTTAGCTTGTATTTGTATTCTCGTGAAATGTATCAACATTGTTAAGACATACGTATAGTGCAGACCATGCTTGGCGTCTTAAACCATCAATAATTAAAACGGTATTCCCTTGCATTTCTTAGAGTGTCACTTACAGTCATTTAGAGTTTCTATAGTTGGGTGTGCGGTCTACCAGCCCATCAGGTCAGTGGCTCCTCTGGCATCCACGATGCTGGAGAAGGACTGGCTGTCTAATAATAAGATCCCTGTCTGCTTGTTGGGGATTTCACTGTCTGAAATGCAACCACTGATGTGGCATTTGCAGTGAAAACAGAGTAGTTTGCTCAGTATGGGAGTTTGTTATTTAGACACAGAAAATGTCCCTGTTGTGTAGGAAATGTTCTCCCTGTGTGTCAGAGCCATTGATTGATTTCCTTGCCCGCTACTGGCATCACTGCATGGCAGTCCAGTAGAGTGAGATCTCAAGAGGTTTCACAGGCAGAGCGAGCTGAAGTTCTGCTCATGGAAACCTTTAAACGTGGCAATGAAACTGCACGTTGGTGGGTTAGTAACTGAAAATGTATGGCCGTTAATATGCTTCCCTGAATTCTAAATGACCACCTTAGTGCTAACCAATAGCAGCCGTTTTTTAAGATACTGCCATCCCCTTTTCTAATGTGTTGCATCTGTAAAAGAAAACAGAGACATTCAGGATAGTGCATAGAAGTATAAAATATTTAATTGAAAAATTAAGCAAACAAAAGAAGATGATGGACGGAGCGTAGAAAAGTTCCAGACACTCACCCTCCGTCACAGATCTGGGTTGAATCCACAGATCTGGGTTGAATCCATCATCGTTCTTTAGCTGACTTCACCACCCCAGTTCAGACCCAGCCGTATGCAAATCAGTCTTGACCCTGTGCCTCATGGGAACAGTCCAGCCGGAACTGCCAAGTCAAGTCTTCCCTGAACTGGAAACAAGCATCCTGGGACCGGTTTCAGGACAACACCCCTCATCAACCAGGCTAGCTTGAATCCAGTGGCAAAGTGAGGAAAGGACCCATGTCTGGGCATACACAGCTAACTTAGGACAAACAAAGCAAACACAAAGAAATTATAGACGGAGTGCTGAAACTTTTCAGACACTTACCCCCAGTCATAGATCTGGGTTGAATCCATCATCATTCTTTAGCTCACTTTGCTGCCCCAGTTAAGACACAGCTATATGCAAATCAGCCTTGACCCTGTGCCTCATGGGAACAGTTCAGCCCGAACTGCCAAGCCAAGTCTTCCCTGAACTGGAAACAAGCATCCTGGGACTGGTTTCGGGGTAACACCCCTCATCTGCCAGTCTGGCAGCATTAAAGATAGCAAGCCAGATCTACAAAGAGAGCCAGCATTCGGGAGTTGTCTGTATATCACTGACGGAGGTGGTAACAGCGAGAGCTGATTGGTGCAGTAGTGAGTTGCTGTGGTAACGCAGGCAAGGAGAGTTAGCACTGGAGGTGCTACCCAATGGCAGGTGGCAGCACAGCACCATGGACAGCTTTGGAATAGGGCCCCAGCCCAGGGCTTGATGCGGGTCCTGAAGCAGGCACCAGATGTCTGGCTTCTTAAGGAGACGCTGCACACTTCCACTGGGAGGAGTGGAACAACGCATCCAGACCACAACAGTTGACAGTGATGTTGGTGATGAACAGAACCTGATAGGGGCCTCACAAACAGGGGTGCAGAGCGGTCTTCCTCTGATGAACCCAGGTGTAGATCCAGTCACCAGGCCGGAGGGAATGGCAGAATTCAATTGGACTCTCATGTAAGGCAGTTTGATCCTTTAAACAGAAACTGTAAAGACACCATATATGCTTTCTGCAGTATTGAAGGTAAGCATCATCATAAAACTATAAGAAAGCTTGGCAGCTTAGATAGGAGAGTTTGAAGGTAACATCAATGGACATCCTTTATGTATTTCATGTGAGCTCTTGTTGGTTTTCTGTGTTGGTACAGCTTATATGGATCACGGAGCTAGGTCAGGGCGTTGGTCCATTTCAAATGAGTTTCTGAGCATATCTTCAGTTTCTTGTTTTTGAGTGTACCATTATTTTGGTCGACTTTGCCTGCTGATTCAGGGTTATTGACGCAGTTTAGAAATCTCCTGCACTGTAAAATAAATTGTGTTCTTGTGTCACTTGAAAAGTGACTTAAGATTCCAAAACCTTGCATGAAGTTCCTGAGTAAGCAATTTGGGATTGTACTGGCATCTTCTTTTGAGCAGCGAAAGGTTTCCACCCACCCAGAAAATATGCAAACAACAAATAAGAATAGACAGTGAACCTAGACATTTTGATAAAATCCATTTGACGGTAGACAAATATGCCCCTAATGGGTGGGTGAGCAGCAGGGATTGTTCTAATGTCATTTCCAGCATTATGGGACAGGCATGTAGCACAGGAATGACACATATGTTGGGTCATAGAAGGAAAGAATGAGCATACAAGTGGGTTGCAGCATCATGTGTCTTTGCATCCTTACCAACAGGGGCAGCTCCATGGTACAACCGTGCAAGTTTGTTGAGTAGTAGTTTGCAGGATCATTTAACTTCTTTTGAACGTCACCCAATCTCTCTGTTTTGAAGGTACAATGTTAAGGGAAGGACTTCTACCCATCCTCATCAGAGAGTCCCACCCACTGCTTCAGATATTTGCACATTACTTTGCCATACTGGTGGTACATAGTGTTGGCAGGGGCCCCCTTAAGTCAGGGTTCAATATGTTTAGAGTTGTAGGTCCCATTACTGTTCCTTCATAATGCAAAGCAGGAAAAGATCCTGCCTTGTGGCTGCAGCTCATGCCATAGAGTGGGAAGGGAGAGGAAACAGGAAGCAGGGTGAAGGTTCCCTCAGTTGAATGTTCTAAATGATCTTGTGGAGGAAAGGAATTGTTCACTCATACACAAAGATCCGTTTGTGTTCGGGTGACATTCGGTTGTGAGTTAGGGTGGCTAGGGAGGATTCTAGGTGGCTAGATCAGGGCCTGTTTCTTACGTACATTAAGCCTTCAAGGGTATAAACTTCAAGTTCTGGAATGCCAGCCTATCTTCCCTGTATCTCTGCACTGTTTCTAGAGCACGCTTACTCTAAACCATGGATTTGCACACATACCATTTTCGGCTCAGGATTGCTCTCATTCCTACCACCCAACCAGTGTAATTTCCCATTGTCTCCCTCCTAGATGACATATTCAGAGCAGCTTTAAATCATTGCAAACAATGCAAGACAATACATTCACAGAAAGAAGGCAAAGTAAGGGAAACACAGTTATATTTCACCTGAATTTGGTTCAACATGCTCACATTGGGGCCGATTCACAGAACTAATTTGAGACAAAATCCTAAACTTACTACTTTTGGTATTCACAGAAGGCATTTAGTAGTAGTAAAGTTAGGATTTTGTGTTTAATTGGAATTTTGTCCTAAATTAGGATTTCGTCAAAACCTAACTTTACTAATACTAAATGCCTTTTGTGAACACCAAAAGTAGTAAGTTTAGGATTTTGTCTCAGATTAGTTCTGTGAATCCGCCCCATTGTTTGGCTGAATCTCCGATGCTGGGCTATGTCCCAACTCAGTTCTCCCGGAGAAATCTCTCACTTACCTCTGTAGCCTAGGGTTATCGTGTGAGGTCCAGTCCAGCACTTTCCCTGCTCCATGAGTGGAGTTGTTTCCTGGTACATAATACCCAGGTTCAGTACAAGAAAACACAGACACTCGGCATAGCACATAGTAGTATAACATGCAAAAAATTATCTACAAGCACTCAAAAATAAGCAAGGCAATTTCTTACTCAATAAACCGTAGCTTGAACTCCGATCATTTGGAGCATGTAATGCTAAAATGTATATATTTTGGAACTACATTCATACACTTTTTCCCAATACAAGTGAATGGAAGTGGGAGCATGTGATAGCACCGAAATCCACATGCAGGATTCTCTTGACATCACACCAGGACTCTCTAATGCTGCCACACAAGCAATGTGACGGCTTCGCAAGTAGGATAGTGCCCATAAATAGTGAGATGCTGCCTCCAGATCAAAGCTGGTCACAACACTCTAAAGTTCACATATTCCTAACGCTTAGGAACCACTTACAGAGGAATTTAGAGAGCAAATTGAGGGATATTTTAATTAATGTATTAAATTGCATTGGAAATGAGGAAACCTTAAGGTGGAAAAAGCTCAAATAATGTAATTTTTAGCTTAAAGGATTGGAAGACTCCTGCTTAAATTGGAAGCGTTGGCAAGTATGATGAACTATTTGCTGTGCACCAAAAAAGCCAGGAAAACTCAGAAATGTAATCAGATTATAATATTCAGAGATTTAGGGCTTTCAGAAGCATTCATTGTTATTCACAGACAAATAACTACGTTTAACCTTGTATCTCAAAAATGGCTTGTGCCACAGAAGAAACAAATAACAATCTGAAGAAAATGCAGCAGCACAAATATATTAGTTTTTCAATAGACATAATACCCATCGTAATCCCTATGCCAAGATATAGAGGAACCATCAGAATATTTCTCTGACAATATCTTTCTAAATAAAACTGTACAGGGGATTCCATTAACTTAAAGCACAGGGACACCTGTTTTTGTGTTTATCCACAAGCTCTATGTCGTAGTAAACCTAACCAAAGTTACTTTAACAAGAATGCACATATCATCTGTTACTGTGTTACATAAAGCATGCCATAGATGGCATTTCCTGTCAGTAACTAGGTTATAATGCCTGAAAGTCAGACACATGGCCCCGGCATGCCGCTCCATAAGTTACTGGGCCTCATGTTTCCTGCCTATCATCTACTAGTCCGAATGATGCCTGTACATAGGTACTGTGATTACTCGTATCTGTACATCTGTTACTGTGACAAAGGATTCCTGACACTCGTTACAGCTACAAAGGGTTCCTGTACATCAGTATCTTCCACAAAAGATGACTGTACACAAATTACTGGTACAAAGGATGTCTGACATCCTGTCTTGATTCCATCAAAGAGTAATGATACAAATGCTGAAGTATTCAATTGGGGGTTCGTAGAAGCATTTAGTTTCTGGTAATCTATGCTCGGTTGTTAAACTCCATTTGTTAGAGGCGTTTGCTGGAGATCCATGTATGGTCCCCACCAGTCCTGACATTTGTGTGACATAGATATCTTCCAGTGGCGGTTGGCATGGCTCGCAGGTGGTTGCAACAGGGGGGTGGCCGCAGGACACAAAGTAAAATAAATGAAAAATACACTTACCTTGCCGCCGGGTTCCACGTCTTTGCTCCTGCTGACCTCCGTCTCAGACTCCAGGAAGCATAGCCAGGCTCCCCTGACCAATCACAATGCTGCAATGCAGCGTTGTGATTGGTAAGCACCCAGGCACCCTGGCAAATCCCAATGCTGCAATGAGGCATTGTGATTGGTTTGAGCATCGTGGTTCAGCACTCAGCTAGGGACTAAGGGGCTGGGCATGTTCTCCATGCAGGATGTAATGCAGCCTGTACGGAGAACAGGGAAAGTGCGCATGACTGTTTTGGGCGGCCTGAGATGGCTGGCCAAACAGTCATTGCGCACTTAGAAGGGTTCTATCACTCCTCCCCTGCTATGCAGTCCCACCCCATCCTGCAAAGCTGCTGCAGCAGGAGGACAAAATAAAATGATAATTACATTACGTTATTATCATTGTTAAAAATTTTTTTTACTGCTTCATGGCAGTGGGGTGACACTCCTCTGCCTTAGCGGAGGAGCTGCCACTGATATCTACACACCCAATGTGCACCCCTATCCAGATACCACACAGTACACATGAAGTCCCTGTAGCACACATGTGGCAGCACCAGGAAAAGATTACTCCTGACACAAAACCAAAAGAAATAGCTCAAGCCCATATGCTCACTCCACTTGTGTGTTAAGAGGAAGGGCAGGTGCACACACGGGAAACATCCTTTACAACGCAACTTTTACCACGCAGTGCCTTTACGACGCTACTTTTACAACGCAAACCATTACAACGAATTGCGCTGGGGGGCACTCTAGGATAGGGAATGTGTTTAATGTACTATCCAACACCTTCCCTACTATCCACGGGGACTGGAGTTGGAATAGTAAATTAAACAATTCACTATCCAGCGCCTAAAAGCACTATGCGTTGTAATGGTATGCGTTGTAAAAACAGCCTTGTAAAAGCATGCGATGTAAAAGCATGCATTGTAATGTCATACATCCGCACACACACACTCAATGACAGTGATTCGGGTGGCACAGGAGAGTCAGGATGGATGTATGACGGTACAACGCGTACCGTCACAACGCGTACTGTTACAACGCGTCCCTTACAACGCAAGTCGTTACTACGACTTGCGTTGGGGGCGCGGATGTCGAATAGTATAATTTACTATTCTAACACCAGTACCCGTGGACACTAGGGAAGGTGTTGGAATAGTAAATTTACTATTTTTAATCTTCTAGCGCCCTCCAGCGCAAGTCGTGGTAACGACTTGCGTTGTTACGGACACGTTGTAACAGCACCGCGGGGAAACATCCGCGTTGTAACGGATGTTTCCCGTCAGGATGACTCACAGGGGCTGCAAAGACTGTGACTACACTTGCGCAGCCGCGGTCAGTAGTGGGAGTACCTGTCGGGCGGTGACGTGGGGAGGGGGAGGGGCAGGGTGGGGGGTAGTAATCTATGGATTACGGAGCTTTACAGGTAAGTAAACAAATAAATAAATAAAACTAATTTCATTGCGTGCACTGCATCGCATTTGGGCATGCAGTGCACGCAACGAAATTTGTTTGTTCCATCTCTAAATAATAAGTAGTTGTTTGCATTGATGCTCATAACTGGCACATCAGTCACCCAGATTCACCACCCCTACGTGGGAGGAGGGGTTTGCACAGTGCAACGTATTTGTGTGATGACTGCTATATTCAGCACAGATCCTGAAGGTAGTGGTCAACCTGAACATGTCATACTATTCCAAGACAGCCAGCACGTTCCACACGTGTATTGCCAAAGGAAGCCTGCTCCCCAACGGCGTCAGACTAACAAAATTAATGTACTAAATCCATGGCCCTATCTTCTACTTTGCTAAAACCAGAGGCTTTCTTCACAAGTGCACTCCTGAAGGCGGATTGCTTTGCCAATCACTACCAATGTAGTACGCGTCTGCAAAATGCCAAATGTCATGATTAAAGTCTTTATTTCAAATAGATGTGATGTATGTAGGCTGATCTAAACTGAGAAGGACACTTCAAACAAGCAATGGCTGAAGGGCGTTGACCCAAATCAAATGGCTAACAGGAGAAAAAGGTAAGCCACTCTCCATGGGTTAGATTCACATTGGCGTTTACAACTACTTTAGATACTCATAAATGCCTTTATAAATCAGTCACTATGCATTCACTAAAGCTGAAGCCAAAGCTGGGTCTAGCCAGAACAAATAAGGCAAAAACAATCTATCTAACCTTTTGCAGGACACTCAAATCTGTAGCATGAGATATGATACACGTTCGAAGAGTACACAAGAGTTGGTTCATTACTACCCCTTTTGTCATTGATGGTAACAATATAATTGCCACTTTCTGCTCTTTATTGAAACTGTGGTGGCTCACATATCCTCCAGTAAATCCAAGGTGAGTTACTAAAGGAAAAGATAAAGTCTCAATCAGGTTATTTGCATGGAAATTGTAGCATGAACTTTTCCTCCAGGGAAGTTCTTCGGGCCAGATGTGAAAGGGTTTTTGAGGTCCTAAAGGGCCTGATTCACAGAAACTGTTGTTTTTTTACAAAGCCTGTATAGGCCGATCTTATGTTTCTCTCTGTGGAGTTTGCCGTACTGACTGTAAAGTGTTAATGCATGGATGCATGAGGCCATGTTTACGGTGCTCGCACTGCTTATCATTATTGGTAAAGCATGACTTCTCCGCTGTCATAAAATAACTATTAAATCGTTTGTTTAAAAAAGTAAACCTACAAATAAGTGTACGTTTACTTCTGTGAATCGGGCCAAAGACGGGTAACAGTGAATTAAGGGAAGTATTTTCACCAAGTTTTCTGAATGACATGAAACAGACAACGAGAATGAAGCTGGAGATGTCTAAGATGTCATCTAGAACCAGAGGTGAAAACCATACCCGTAATTCACTTTGTACCCATCAATTATTTTATGTTCTGTATCGTAACCAAAATCACCTGCCTCTGCTTTCAACTGTCATGCAGAGGAGTACTGGGGAGCCATACATAACATAGTCTCTTTTCTCTGAACCAATTAAAAATACATATGTATATTGTCTCATGCTCCCCATGTACACCGCTCTCTCGACCAGATTTACAAACCTTTTGCCCTAGATTTGTGTCACAAATGTGAAGCAAACCTGCAAAAAGTATAGTTTGTAGGATTTACTTTCTAGCACAAAACATGTTTTGTGCTGAAAAGTAGCCTGACAGAAACACAAAGGAGTGCAACGCACTGTTATGCGTTCCATTGCGTGTGCGCTGCACTGTACAATACACCACCTAGATGGGAAAAGCTTTATTTTTTCTTTTTAGTTCAAAAGGATTTTTTTTCTCATTTAACAAGAACAACAAGATAATGCAATTAAAAACAATGGAAGATGCAACTTGATAGAAAGAAAGGGGGGAGAATATTGGGATAATATAGGCGTCAGTTCATACAAGGTCAACATTTGCAAACAATAAGATAACAATATGAAAAACATATGAAGCATTATAAATATGTCTTACTTTTTTTTTTTTTTTAAGCCAATAGTAAAGTCAGACAGAGCAGCAGAGCAGACAAAGGAAGTCGAGGGGGCTTAAGAACTTCCTCAATGATAGGTTGTCATTGAAAATAAGACTTTATGTCGTTGTCTAAGACATTTGTGATGAGAGACCATAAGACAGTACGTTTATAAGCAAGTGAGGGAGGGTGAGCATATGCAGAATCAAGTCTGTGATAGTAGTAAACTGCATACCACCTGGCTTGAAAAGATAAGTGAGTAAAGTCTTTCCAGTTCTTGGTGATCTGCTGAGATGCCACTGCTAACAAGAGGTCTATAATTTTCCTTGATATGAAACATCTTTTCAGTCATTAGAGACTGCCTAAGAAAACATTAATAATAGAAAAAGTACTGATCCATTGAAAATAGAATTTCATTTGATTCCAGACTTGTGTCCAAACAGTGTGTACTAGGAGATAGGTGAATCGCTGATGTAATAAGCCAGCAGGTTGTGAATGGCAGTACCAACAGTTGTCAGTGCTGTCTGGGTACATGTGATGGAGAGTGGAAGAGGAAAGGAAAAGTCTGTTATAAATAAAAAAGAGAGTTTTGGTGGTATTTAGTAGCAGAGGAAAGTGTCCGTAATTTCACCCAGATTTGTCTCCAGGTGGAAATGGGTGAAGATACTCCTAGGTTACCTCAATATCTGATTTAGACTTATTGATGGAAGTGTTACATCTATCTATAAAAGTTAAATGAAAGAAGCCTTTGGGGAAGTATGGAGAAGTGTGCTTAGTGGAAAGATAGGTAGTGGAGAGGTATTAGCACAGGACTGGAAATTATTAAAGACTTCCATTATATTTGTTTGTTATTTGTGAAATGTATTTTGAAAGGAAGAAGGGAAATTAAAACGTTTGTAGCTTGTACAAAAGTCAGAAATGAATTATTAACTAAATGTTGTTGGACCCATATTAGCCCATTTGTCTGCCAAGCCTTCTAGTTAATGTGTTTATCATTGTGAAGTATTAGGGGTATTATGCCAATTTGGAGATTCAACAAAAGAAGTTGCATCAATGGGTGTATATGCCAACAAAGTGTCTGGTAATGAACAGTGATGTTTAACAATAGTTGTGGAAAAGGTTGGAGGTTTCCTGGAGAATGCCAAATATTTGCAAAAAGTATAAGGGGGAATATAACATGTTCCCAGCTCTAGCCATTGAGATTATTATTCAGAAGAGTCTAAAATACAGTAAATAGATTGTGTCAAACGTAAAGCAGGACAATAACCTCCACCATCTGTCTTGGGACGAATTAGTTTCAATAAAGATATGCAAGATTTTTTTCCATTCCACAAAAAGAGTATGCAGCTGATTTGTGTACAGAAATTAAATGTGATAGATGATACAATGTTAGAAATATAAAGATAGAGTAAAGAACATTGGGCTCTAACATTATCTTTATAGTGTCAAGGTGACCCCACCAGGAGAGATGTAAAGAATGCCAACAATGAACTAAAGTTGTTAATTTATTAATACAATCCTCTAGACTTAGTGAAATAGAAGATTCAAGTGATTGGGAGAACTATAGCCGTAAATGCTGATATTTGTTATGTACCAGGAAAACTTAAAATAACTGAAAAATGTGTTAAAAATGTTATTTGTTTAGAGGTAACATTTAACATGTGTTGTGATTTAATTTGTATCAGGAGAGAGTAGTAAGCTTCTTCGTGTAAAAGCAGGAATTCATGTTTGAGGTTGTGAAATAAATAAAAGAATTTCATCAGCATAAACTGCCATTTTGAACTATTGATTCTACTACAGAAAGCCCTTTAAGGCTAAGTTTTGCCTGATTTTAGAGATAAAAGGTTCTAAAGCGAAAATAAAGAGAAAAGGTGAAAGGGAGAAACTTTGATGGACATCTCTACCTAAAGTCAAAAAGGGAGAAGTAAGGCCATGAGTAAAAATAGCTGCAAGGGGGGAAGTGTGTAGAAGTGATATGAAGGTGATAATTTTCAATCCAAATCCAAACCATTTGAGGGGTGTGAAAAATAAAAGACCAATTTACACAATCAAAATGCTTCTCAGCATTTAAAGTAATTTCTGACAGAGGATCTGAAAGACATGAAGATTTAGATGAAACATCAAATAGTAGACTTGTATTATCAGATATATACATCACCTTGACAAAACCAGATTCTTCTTTTCCAAATCAACACTGAGTAGAAACTATGAACCAAAGCAGAGATCAAGTTTTAGTGAGTCTAGAGACATTCATAGTTTCAATTTTACAGAATTGAAAAAAATTCAACTGAGAAGGGTCGTCATAAGTGGAATTCTTATTATTTTCCAAGTTTGGGTCATAAAGATTCTCGATGAAGAGCGAACGTTATTTTTTTATTTAGACATTTTATAGTCCATATTGATGAGAAAAATGGGCCTATCGTTTATACAGGATTGAGGATCCTTTCCATCTTTTGGAAAGAGGTCAATAAGAGCAATTAAAAATGATCCAGATGATTCACCTTTATGAAGAAAAGAGTCAATCAGACAAGATAGTTGAGGGAGAAACAATTTGGAAAAATGAGTGAAAAATTCAATGTTAAAGCCAACAGGGTCAGAAGCTTTATGAGGTTTAAGGGAGGAGAAGGCAGTCTGAAGTTCTAATAAATTAATGTCTATCAGTAGATCTGAAAACTCCTAGTGAGTATTAAAAGATATATGTATGGCTAAGAGGTAAGTTGTGATGTGGAGATTATAGGGATTATGATCAGGGGTATATAGTGTTTTGTAAAATTGGACAAATTGTCCTAAAATGTCTGGATTTTTGTGCAGTAGATTTTAATGACTATCTACTATGAAATCAATTTTATTTCTGTTCTTCCTAATTTTACGATAATGTGTCAGTAGCTTTCCTGACGTGTTCTGACCACCATAGTATTTGACACTAAATTTTAGAACGTATGATGAAATGTTATCATTAGAGAGTTTCTTAAATTGAAGTTTAGCATTATTAAGTTCTTTTTAACACAGTTTTGATTTTGGGGTGTAATGTGTGTGCTCCAAGTGTTACATTTTTGTAAAGGTTTCTTTGAGGCTGTTCACATAGGATTTATTTTTCTTTGAAACAAATCTGATAATAAAATCCTGAGCTGAAGCTATAAAGTCATCCCAAATAGAGTGAAAAAGATGATCATAAGAGAGATTAATTTGAAAGAAGTCATGAGTAAAGGAGGAAAAAGCAGAAGTGAAAGAGGTATGTATTAAAAGTGAGTTATCAAATCTCCATCGGTTAGGTTTAACAGTGTTCAGTAAATATGTAGTTGAATAAAGAGGTGTATGATCTGATATTATAATGGAGCCTATGTCAGAGGAATGTTGAGGTTTGAGATAAAGTATTTGAAATGAAAATGTAATCAATTATTGATTATGTGTGATGTACTGGGTAAAATAAGTATGATGTCCATATATAGTCTTTTATTTCAAGTTGTTCTCTTTATACACTTGAGAAAATTCTTCCTCAATTAGTGTGAAATTTGCATCCGAGCCTCCATACACTTTATACAAAGTTGTTCTTGAAATATTGTGCCATATACCGCCAAGCCAACACGTGTTTCGCGAAAGTGGGGCACACATCGGAGAGAGGAAGAGCCAGGCTCTTCGGTGCACTCTTTGAATCTGAAAGAAGGTCACTGGTGAAAGGGGCCTTGGCACATCTGAGTAAGGAGATGTGCTTGAGAAGATCATCATAAAGAAGAGGGTTGGTGTCCTTTGGTAACCTTTTGATGCACATATCTCTTAGTATAACATCCAGGTGTGAACATCTAGACACTCTCCTTGCCTATATTTGGGGTTGTCATGCTTTTAGACTGACCTGCTGTGATAGGCTGCTCTCTGGAGGAAGAGCACAACAAAGGAGTGGGCACTTCCAAGACAGTGTTCCCCAGAACACACATTTCAAAGGCAGAGACAAAAAATCACAAGTGTGTCTGGAAATGGATTATAAAACAGGAAAATTCTAAATTGTCAAACTGTAGCTGTACATTAGATTGGAAAAGCTCAGCATGAGTACTGCCTGTGATGACCAGGCCTGGGGACTATAGGTCTGTTAGCCTCCCATGCTGGGTGAGGGGACATCATCCAGGGGGCTCAAAAAACACTCACCTGGAGCCTGTAGCATCCGCTTCAGCCTGACCCACGACCTGTGTACCCATGAGGTGAACAAGCGTGCTTGCAGGAAATGAAATCCAGTGGATATCTCATTGTGTGGATTCTGGGAGTGGAGTTTGACATTCTGGTCCATCAGGACTGCTGCCCCAAAGGGGCCGCTGGCCCTTCTGCCAAAACCTGGGACCCCTTGCCAGGTGGGTGCCATGGTGAAGATTAAAGCTGTCAGCCCTTGGTGCTGCACTGTGAGAGAAGGAGGGCTGTTGCCTGATACAGATGTGTCCCGAAGTGGGCAGTCACTGTATTCGTGCGGCACTTGTCCCCCGTATTCCAGGTGGGGTACAGTGTGAAGAGAAAGGGCCTTTCTCCTGTATATGTTGCTGTGACTCTACCTTGGTGTTAGGAGGTAGGGGCCATGAAGGAGGAATAGGGCAGTCTTCCTGAATCTACGCGCAGCCGAGTGAAAGCAAATACTTCAACTTTCCCATCTGGGAACATCAGAGAACTGTTTCCGGATTCCAAAAGAGACTTACTGCATCAGAGGAGCATGAAGGATGGCGGCCACCATGTCCACAGGTTTCCGCCATAAGGATACGGTCAGGCTACGGAGATGTGCCCAGAGAGTCTGAACTGCCACTCTGTGAGAACGAGTAAGATTGATAATTGGACCCCTCGGGCCATGAGAGAACTTGCTCTGATTGATGTACTTCTGTGCAGGGACTTAGGGATCTTTGCTATAGAAACCCATAGAGCTTCGGTGACTCAAACGCCTTACCAGGGCCTAGCTTGGATGTCCCCATATGTGGATGGGTAATAACCAACAGCCATAAGCAGGGAAGTGAGACTTAAAAGATGACACAGAAATGCTAATGGGCTCCCCTCTAGAAGCCTGTGAATATTATTTGGCACTTGTTGTATTGTACTTTGTGTTAGTAGACAAATACTCCTTTTTTACAAAAAAGTATTTCACTGGATAATCATTTATTGGGCTTCCTTGATGTATTTTGAGTTGTCTGCCTGTACCTCCCTTACACCTACCATGTCCTCATTAAGTGACCTTGGGCTGCTTAACCCACACTACAACTGAGAGTCACATGCTGAAGGGGCACTTGGCCCAGTTGCTCAGAGCCAATAGTAGGCAGTGCCCCAGGACATCAGAAGTAAAAGGCCTCCAATGTTGCTTGCCTCATGGACACCCTTCTATTACAAAACCTAGGCTAGTCTCGCGGGGACCCATTTTCAAAATAGCACAAAGGTGTGTGCCTGGCACGGGGAGCCTGATTGTGCTCCAGTTCTAGGAAAAGAGCAGGATAGTTCCATAGGGGCATATTAGCAAGAACCTCGTTAAAATTATCGCCGTTTTAGCGGCTGGAAACTGCCGCTAAAATGGCGATATTGGGATTGCTAACATGCATCATAGAATTCCAATAGAAGCCCAGGTTAGATGCCCTGCACATCTAACCTGGGCTACTATTGGAATTCTATAATGCATATTAGCAAGCTCATTATTGCCGTTTTAGTGGCAGTTTCCTGCTGCTAAAACAGTGATAATTTTAACGAGGTTCTTGCTAATATGCCCCATTGTTCTGTAAACATGCTGTGTTCATGCTCTCTCCCTCTCACATCATAACACAGCACAGCAACTTTGGTTGCTGTGCTGCCATGTGTGACAGCTGGTAAACTAAGTGCCTTGGCCTCCCTCTTCCACAGAAGCTGTGCTTCCTGCTTATCAGTGCTGCTCTAACATGCTGTCGAAAATCCCAGCCAAAGCAGCCTGAAATTGCCTTATGATGTAGCAACAGTGTTCATGATGTAGCAACAGTGATTAACAGCTTTTGTTAACAACCCTTGATAGATTATAGGAGAGACATACATAACATATAGAATTATAGATGGGGAACAGTGAGCTACAGCGATCTTTTTCATTGAAGAGTTCTGAATGACATCAAATGTACAAGAGCAAAGCTTGAGTTTTCTATTATGCCACTCAGAACCCCCAGGTGAAAACATTCCCTTAATTCACTTTTTACCCATCTATAATTGTATGTAATATATTAACCCTGGGCGTAGTGAGCGTAGTGGGGCTTCGCGAAGCTACGCAAAGTGGGCGAGAAACTACGCCCACCTGCGCACTTCGCGTAGCCCCACTACGCACCACCCGCCTCCCTCCCGCCCTCAGTAAATACCCCCTTCAATGTTTAAATAAGTTTAAAACCACTTACCTGGTCCGCGCGCGTCCCGGGGCTCCCTCGTCTCTTTCAGTGCCCGCGTCTTGAACCCTAATGCGCATGCGTGGCCGCCCGCGCATGCGCATTTCTAGCGAGAAATGCGCATGCGCGGGCGGCCACGCATGCGCATTAGGGTTCAAGACGCGCACTGAAAAAGACGAGGGAGCCCCGGGACGCGCGCGGACCAGGTAAGTGGTTTTAAACTTATTTAAACATTGAAGGGGGTATTTACTGAGGGCGGGAGGGAGGCGGGTGGCGGGCCAGCTACGCTCGTCCACGGAGCATGCGTAGTGCCGGCTACTACGCCCGCACCGCAAAATGCGTAGCAGACGGCACTACGCATGCTCTGTGGACGGAGCGTAGCTGCCCGCCCACCCCTATAATATATGGCCCCCAAAATCATCTGACCCTGCAACACGAGTGCAGAGAGGTCATGGGGGAGCAATACATAACTTGGCCTCTCATCCCTGGCAAAAATATGAAAAATAACACCTGACCTGCCATTCTCAAAAAACCCCACCACCTTCACTGCATTCCTTTCACGTGAAACAGACAAACTGCACTGTGCTAACAGGCTCTCAGGGAGCCCTGGCAACCTGGCCTGGAATCCCTCTATCATATAACAGCAGACGGTAGCATGTTTTGTTATCAACTGTTGCTATATCATACCAGCGAGTTACCAGATTTGGGGGTATATTTACCAATACTGCACACAACACAAATCAGCAGACAAGTTGTTATGTTGTGTTGCATGAAAGAGAGACAGCAGAAATGCACCACATCTACTACTAAGATTTGGCTCATTTCGTCTGTTTCCTAGTACTGGCACATAGTGGCAGCTTAGTGCCAATGCAGGGACCCTCGTGCCATGCTGCACGGTCACCTGCGTTATGAGTAGGATTGGTTTGTGTAGAAAGGAACACCTTTGAGCCATTTTCCACTTTCTATGTGTGTTTCAAAATGCAGCACACTTAAAAAGAGGAAGAAATGAGGAGAAATAAAGATTTTTCTCCTCAGTATACCTTGATCAAGGAGGTGCAGTATTTTGATGCAATCTCAGGTTTACTGACTTTAGTAAATCTTGGATTATGTAAAAAAAACAACATGGGTGGATGCATTGGAATGCCCATACACCACCCATGGATATCTTCCCTGCAATCAGTTAATTAAGGTATACAACCTTTACAACGAAACTTTTACAACGACCTACCATTACAACGCAACTTTTACAACGCAAACTATTACAACGCATTGCGCTGGGGGGCGCTCTAGGATAGGGAATAGGTTAATTTACTATCCAATAACCTTCCCTACTATCCACGGGGACTGGAGTTGGAATAGTAAATTAAACTATTCACTATCCAGCACCCCAAAGCGCTATGCGTTGTAATGGTATGCGTGGTAAAAACCGCATTGTAAAGGTAGGCGTTGTAAAAGTATGCATTGTAACGTCATACATCCGTTAATTAATGCAAAGGAGCGAAATGCACTGCCTTCTAATACTTTGGATTTACCACACTAGGCAGAGCCACGCAAGGTGGCTTTGAGTGGATTGGAATATACCATTGATGAACTTGAATTGCCTTGCGATGACTTATGTTATGCATGCAATAAGAAATGGTGGTTATGTCGGGTATGACAAATGATTTGTACACAATATTCAATACACAAAAGTTATTTAAGAAAAAGAAACAAATTTCAAGTAACACACCAAAAGAAAATCATTAGGATAAACAGTAAATGTTACTCTTTACTATTCAAAATGTATTGGGTTAGCTGTCATGTGACAGAAAGCACAAATAACAATAACTACATAAGATTCAAGTGTACAATGAGTGAATAATCGTGATAAGTGATGGTTGTGCTGTACAAGGGTGTCATGGAATACAAAGAGGGGGAAACCGCATATTATAGTCGAGTACAAAGTGCTAACATAACCCTCCGGCAGGGATTATAATTTCCTGTTCATTTCGGGGGGATAGTGTGGACTTAATAATGACTTAATAATGATTGTAACGTCGACGTTCAGACCCTAGGAAAGGGAGCATATTCATGGGCATCCCAGGCAGGTCTTCTTTAGGACAAGGATGGGGAGGACAGCGGATCCTAAAAATTCGGGGGCAGATTTATGTTAACTGGCGCATCCCCAGGGATGCGCCAGTTAATGTGCGCCACAGTGCGCCACAGCTCCGCCACCCATGGTGGGCCGCATTTACAATGCGGCGCACCATGGGGCAAAAACGGCACAGATGCGTGACGCATCTGTGCCGTAAAGGTGGAGCATTGCTGGAGCTGCGTCGCAAGCGCGACGCAGCTCCAGCAAGGCCCGGGGGTGCCCCATCTTCACAATGCTGCGTCAAGACCTACGCCTGCTTCAAGCAGGCGCAGGGTTTTGACGCAGCATTGGCCTGAAAGTGACTGAGTGAAATCTTATAGATTTCACTCAGCCACTTTCAGGAGGCGTTCCTGCACAGGAACGCCCCCCCCCCCCTGCACAGGAACGCCTCCTTATGGCGCAGGGCTTTACAACGTGACGCATCTCCTAGATGCGTCATGTTGTAAATAGGGCGCATTGTTTGCACTGCCGTTGCGTCAAATAAAGTGACGCAATTGCGGCGCAAAGAGGCGCAAGGGCCTCATAAATCTGCCCCTCGGAATCCAACTGGAACTACAGGAAGATAATAGGTGTCAGCCTTCACCTATGACTCAAGCCGGTAGGTCGTGGTCTGGGTGGACAGTCATGGAGGGCCACAGGAAGTCGTGGTCTTGAGCGATGCACACTTCACCATCCGGTTGAAGTTAATAATAGAAATGGCCGCCAAGGCAATCCAATTCTTTGAATGAAGAGAGGGACGTCCTCGTCCGTCGCGCTCAGGAAGTATCTGGGTTATGCATGGGCAATGCAAGCCTTTACTAAATAAGCCCCTTAGAATTTGACAAAAATGATATCGGCTTCCTATGGAATCAAAATAATCATAGCGTTAATTACAGTACACTTATTTGTCATTTTCCATAAATAACCGTTTTTTAATCAACACTTTTTGTCCCAGAAGTGAATTTTCTCATTCTTGCTATTTTATAAACTACATTTTATGTTATGTTACGTAGCCTTGTGTTATGTTACATGTTACAAGCATACTTATTGTTTTACTTCACTTCCCAATTACCCTCTTACTGTAGGTCATAATCAATACATTCAATTTTGTCTAAGAAAAAAAAGAATGGTGAACATTGTTTTGGAAATATGTTCTAAATTACTTACACGTTCCATTATGAAGTGGAGTCGATTTCCGCAATCATCTCTGCTTTAGCAGAGATCACCAGATTCATGCCAGGGGTGTAACTAATAATAGTGCAGTGACCATCCAGCAGGCAGGGGATATTTCCCTTCCTGTCCTTGGCCACTGATTCACGCAGAAATGAGTGTACAAGAGATAAGGTTTGCCCTTGATATCTTTAGGCCCATCCAATAGGTAAATTTACCATATCCAAACGTACTTAGTCAAGCAGCAAAAGCTTGACATTTCACGCAAGCACAGGAAATGAAATATTCAGAATTGAAATTCAGGCTAACAGGGACTAAAATGAAATTCCAAAAAAGTGATATTTCATGTGATCGTTAAAGTACCTTTAGTATATGCGTACATTTTTAGTTGAGACTGAAGCACTGCTATCAATCACATTTACTGGTGTAAGCCAGTAAAAACGAATACGCCAGTTTCCTTGCTTCCTGATGAGATGTTGAAGACAATAGTTTTAAAATTATTCGGGTATTCTTTTCCTTACATCATGTGAGAATACATGTAAGAATACATAAGACAATGTTTGCAAAAGAGTTAATCGTGGCCTCAGTATACATGCCTCTGCTTATCAGCTATGGAATTCAAATGTAACTTAACACATTTGGGTTGGATCTCTCCAGCTCTGTAGAAGAACATGTGGGTGGACATTTCAATACAGCTGACAGTAAATTGTCACCATCAGAACTAGTATATCCATGGTGTGGGGGACAGTATATGGCGGTTGTTAGAAATTTGGGCTCTGATTGGCAGAGGTAAGAATCCTATCAAACCTGGTGTTGGTGCAGCTCTGGAAAACAAATATCAAGCATGTGCACCTTCAAAATCAAGTTATACGGCCCTGAATAATTATCAACCTTGCTTCCCTTCACCCAGCCCTTCACTGCATTGCTGGCATAATCTACGACATCCACCCATGTTTGTGGTGAGATCCTGTGGTTGCCCCTGAATCTGAGCCTAAACGTCTCTGGGGTAAATCCAAACTTATTTACTAGAATGGCCTTCATTACAGGGTAGAATGCCCGGTCCTTCACCTCTAGTGTAAGGAGTGTGTCCCTTCCCATCAAGGGCATATTCCTCCAATAACTACCACCCCAGAACTTCTCTGGGACCTTATGCACTCTCAGAGCCACTTCATGAGCTGCAAACTATTTTTCTATGTCATCCCTCACCACATAATTGGGCACCAAATACTTTGGGATTCTGACTCTGGACTCACCAGCGGACACTGCAGGCATGCTGCCACCATCACTGCTGCTGGACCCCCCTCTCAGGGCTCTGATGTCCAGCTCTTTCATGCTGAGCTTATTTAGTGTGAAAGGGGAGGGCAATGGGTGTTGCAGTGGGTTTCCAGCACAACTCCTCATTTTTGCTGTTTCCATGTGTACTGCATTGTGCAGTACACATGGGAACAGCAAAACACCAATGATTGTTTACTTGAAGGAAGGTTCCCCTTTCTGCACATAAACAATCATTTTATAAAAAATTCCTTTTGCACCTTCTATCTGTGCTGCATTAAGCAGTATACATAAAGTTACAAAATAACATTTAAAGATTGTTTATGTGCAGGAAAGTGGAACTTCCTGCACATACACAGTCTTCCTCTCAACGTAGACACCTTTGCAACGCATGCGCTGTGTTGATATCAACCGCGCTGTCCACTTGCACCGAGCCACTCCAGAAGTAGAATCTCTGTTGTTGAGCAGCCACTGGTTCAGCAATCTGTCAGTTCCAGTTGGTGCGAAGTCACTGCTTCAACATGTAGGAAAAGCTGTAGAACCCACTTCTGAGGCCCATGACTGTAGGTGACACCTCAGGCAAGGGTAGGACTCACAGATGGCCAAGTCAAACAGCACCAAGAGTATTGAAGGAAGTCTCTTATGACCCTGACACTTAAGAAAACAGGAGACAAGTCTGCAAGCCATTGGAGTCACTCTGGTTTCAAGTGAGATGGGTCCAGTCCTAGTCCTCAGCAGGTCAGAGATCAGCAAGCAGCAGGGGCAGCTCAGCATAGCAGTGAAGCAGTTCTTTGGAACAGTCAGCCAAGCAGAGTGGCAATCATTGTAGCATAGCAGTCCTCACTCCTGGCAGGGTTCTTCACCTGACCTGTAGTGTACTGATTTGGCAGGGACAGAGACCCAGTACTTATATTGAAATATGCCTTTGAAGTGGGAGATGATTCCAAAGCAGATCCTTGAAGTGCACAGGTCCCCTTTCATTGCAACCTTGTCTGCCAGGTTATCTGTGGGGGTAATTAGACCTTTGTGTGGGGACAGGATATAGCCTATTCAGATGAGTCAGCTCCCAACCCCCGTTCATGCCCAGGAAGGCTATCAAAATGCAAATGAATGCAGATGAGTCCTCTGTCACACTCATCCTTCCTGTGTTTTTGGCTGCCTAGAGGGACTGCACAAAGTATAGCTGTCACCCAGACCGGATGTGCATTGGAGACAGACTGCAGGCACACAGAGCTAAGTTAAAGCACAGAAATGTCCACTTCCGAAAAATGGCATTTCTAAAATAGTAACATAAAATCCAACTTTACCACTAAGAAGGATTTATCATTACCACTCCAAAAATATGAAACATAATTTAGCTACTCCTTCTTAACCAAGAATTACAGCTTGAAGGTGTTTTCAGGAATTCTCAATGCCAGCCTCAGAGAGGAGTAGGGCTCACAGTAGTAAAAAACGAATTTGGCTACCAGGACATGTAAAACCTAAAAGTCCATGTCCTACCTTTTATTTACACTATCCTGCCCATATAGCTTCCTAGGGCCTAACTTACTGATGTCCTATGTGTAATAAAAGGAGAGTTTAAAGCTTGGCAAGTGGTTTTAAATTCCAAGTCGAAGTTGCAGTAAACTGCACACACAGTCCTTGCAATGACATGCCTGAGACAGGTTTGTAAGGCGACATGTGGGGGTGGCACAATCAGTGCTGCAGGCCTAATAGTAGCATTTAGATTGCAGACGGTAGGTATATGGTACACAACTTTACAAGGGATTTATAGGTAAACTAAATATGCCCATCAGGTATACACCAATGTCACCATGTTTAGGGGAGAACCACATGCACTTTAGCAATGGTTTGTAGTGGTAAAGAGCTCAGAGTCCGAAGGCCAACAAAAATATACAGCACAAAGTGGAGGTCAGCAGGCAAAAAGTTGGAGGAAGACCACGCTAAAGATGACAGGTCTAACAGTGGTAAGTAATCAATATGGTGATAAAAAAATGACTTAAGCTGTTTCCTTCTAATTGTAAGAACTGCAACAGTAAATACATTGTTTATGCCTTTTTCTGTCTTCCCAACCCCCTATCCAGGGGTGACATAATGACATCCTTGCATCTCTGGAGGAACCTAATTGCATGGTGACATGGTAATGGGCTTGCAAATTATTTCTATATTTTCACCTTCTTGACGGTCAGCAAATCTAGGAAACATGTCACAAAAATGGAAATTCTTCCTTCCAGGAATGCCTCTTAGCCTAATCTTGTCAGGCTAAAACAGCAAAGACACGGGCAATACTCAGAAATGTCACTGAGTCATGATTGCAAGCAATGCAGGTTAGAAGGGGTGCCAAAACCCAAAGAAAGTGATTTCAGGGGTTTCTATGAACCATGGGATGACCTAATACAATAATGATATAGGATTGGGGATTTCCTTACTCCCTCTTTCAATCTGGTAGTTTGTATGGAGCGCTATCAACCACAAAAAAAAAATTGCATATGAAGATTGCTACAAAAACTCTGATATCCACAATCTCAACTTCCTTTTACCCCTATGGAAAAAACTAAAATATCATCTACAAAAATATTGTCAGTGAAAACAATGGAAAAATCTACCAATATCAAAAATAATAATACAAACTTTCAAAATGGATAGGACACAATCCAACATTTCAACTAATATTATACCATTATAGATATCAAATAAACACTTATGCTCACATAACAATATATTTCAACACAAAAAAATAAATATACCACTCATATGAAATAAACACAGGAACAGTTTAATTAGTGTCTTCAATATATGTTAATGCCTAAAAAAGAATACCTATTTAAACTTTAATCAATGAAATTCAAAATCGAAGATGTTGACAAATAAAAGTACAGAACTAATTAAAAAACAGCATAAACACAGAACATGCGACGCACCCAAACCGCTACACAACTAGCCCACAGAAAACAAGACCGTCACTCTTCCTAAGTGTAATCCCTCCAGCACCTTTAAACCTCACTCTACTCAAACAAATGAACTGGCAATGATTAAAAAAGACCCTAATATTTATTCTCACAGGGCATTACAAGTATCCATACTATTAAAGCTTAATAGAAATATCTCTAAAAGTTCACACTAGACATTGACTATTCTAACAATAATTATAGTGCTTTCGAAATAAAGAAATATATATTGCCCTGCCATATGTCCCACCAACTGAGGATTCAAATTGTTATGCTTACTACTCAAATCACCGTTCTATCAATCAAAACGTACTCCTTTTTAGGTTGAGCCTAATCAGCGCGCAAGCGCTGCTTAGGATCTGATCTTTTGGAATCGGTCTGTACTTTTAAGGAAACGTATGCATGTACTGCACTGTTTCTAATGAGTACTCTGTATGTAAGGCATCCACCTAGGGGGAGCGAGCAGCTGCGCCATCTGTTTCCAATTATCACGCCTGCCCTTGTTAATTGGAAACATATGGCGCTGCACGGAAGATGCAGTACATGCACGAGTGCTTTCACTTTCTTTCCGGTTCTTTGCTTCATCCTGCTAATGGCTCCTCCCTCCTGGGTGTGTTGCGCAGTAGTTTCCTCGTCTGCCTCTCACCCCTGTCAGAGCACCACTCATTGCCTCCCCCTACTGTTGCACTGCGCTTCCTCCCTGCTTGAACTTCCTAAGGGCGCCACTAGGAGCCTGGTAACGGATGAATGTCTCCTGTACAGCGCCGGCAGTCTGCTGTGAAAACCTATCTAATACTGCGCGCCATACCAGTTATAAAATAATAACCCGCATATTCACAGTGCTTTTAAGTTGCAGTCAGGGACTTCATAGCACTATAAAGAACATGTAACTATTCCTCACCACTATTTGCACGTTTCTGGCATGCCTACATTGCGTGCTGCATCACAGTTCTCATACTTAACTCACTTCAACTGGAGGGTATCACCGACATGGACTGTGGACGCTCCCACATTTCCATAGCGTACAAGATATCTGGTCCTAGACACGTGGCGTGTTACACTTATCGGAGCTGAGGAAAACTGGTTCACTAATCTTTTCCCCGGCCTCTGTAGAAAGTATTCAAACTACCGAGCATAAAAACCTGATGGAAGCTAAATTAATAACAAGCTATTTTAAAACAAGGTGCCCCCGTGCAGTAGCCTCTGAAGGCTTCTAAAACTTTGCGCCCTGCTTACTTTCACAGCTTTTCTTCTTGGTTCAAAGTCGCGACACAAGGCAGCTCATTTTGCAGGCAATGTTACAGAGGATTAGTTGACGTTTGAATACAGCTGAGAGAAATATAACTTTATGTAAGAGTGCATGAGAGCCGGGGCTCTCTTACTTTACACACAGTGCTGGTCAGTCGGCTTCTAATACTTCAGTTCTCTTCCACGGGCAACTTACACCATGCTAATCCAATCATCGACAATTCTGCATTTCTCACAAAAATACCCAAGAGGCAGCATTCACACACATTGTTTACACAACACTGTGTATTCTGCAACGACCAGCTATGCTTTTACCTTGCTGCAAATCCATTGTCTATTTTTTTTCTTTACACGCTGGACATGCTACTCTCTTTTCAGTACACTTTTATGAACAGAATACAATAAACTCGTAAACTGTGTAAATCTTAAATTTGAACAGCGCTATCGTTTACGACCCTTCCTTCTCTCAGTGATCTTAACAGCTGGCACAGGAACAACCGCGTCAGCTGTTTGTGCAAAACCAGCTTCTGTCAAGCTTCTGGCAAGTTTTTTTTTTCTTTAAAGAAACAGCAGCAGAAATCAGCCATAGAGCAACATATTCCAATGACCCAAAGAGAATGTTGGTTTAACAGTGAAAAGACATTTAAATAAATACATTTTTAACCTTTTCACTGTTACTGTCTGATTCAATGCTAATAGATGACACGCAAATGTGTGGTATGGAAAAGGTAAAATATCACTGATTAAAAAAATGGGGTTACCCAAATTTAGTAAAGTGACAAAAGCAACAAGCACAACAAGCACAGAAATGACAAACATTGGCATAGCCATTAGGTCTCACCTTTGGGAACTTATACGTGTTTATTTATCCAGCACAATATCCTTGGTGCAACAACATCAACTGTTGCATGGCTAAACAGTTACAAGGTCCCAAAGGCGAGACCTATTGGCTATGCCAATGCTTGTTTACAACTAACTCCCTTCTACCGTCTTTGAAGACACTTGGGTTGAACATATGCACTGTTCAGCACCCAGGTGCAACTACATTTCCACATACTCGGATGGAATGTGTACAAAAAAAACGACCTCAGGAAGTCTAAACTAATAATGCATTAGAAGGGTGACATAACTCCTTCCAACACACTCTTGTAGGAAGCCACCCTCTCATATATAATTTCTTCCTACCAATTTTAAAAAGAGACATAGCTATTAGGACCTTTGTTGAAAGGAAGCCCTAGCCAATAACACCCAAAGCCATCCAAAGTCACCAAATGCACAAGATATTAGCTGCCAAAGTTCTACTCTTTCCAAACAACCATGTGTTAGGCAACCTAGAAACCAATCCTTAAACTGTACTATAACCTACTCTACAATAAACATATTAGAACATCATACTAAAACAAATAAACCAATCCATGCAAAACTCTTCTATAAATATACAAACTTATACTATATATTAAGCAATTTGGAAAAATGTAAAGTGGTGAAAAAATACAACACCAAACACATGAACAAATTAGTAATATATATTTCCTAGTGGTGGTCGCCACTGAGATTGGCATTACTCCCTCCAAGGAACTGTGCAACAACCTTGCCAACTTCTACCATGACAAGATCTCGGCCGTCTACAAAAACTTTGAATGCCATCCCTCCACCGCCGACAGCATCAACCAGATCAAAGCCATGTACACAAATTCAAACTCCTGCTCACCCATTGGGACCTCCTCACCATGCAAGACATCATCTCTATCATGAACTCTGTGCACTCTGGAGCACCCACGGACCCCTGGACCCACCATATCTTTAACATTGGATGCAAGACAATCGGCGATGAGCTCAGTAATGTACTGAACACCTCCATCACTGTGGCCCCCATCCCAATAGGAGTGTAAGCATGCAGGAGTGACACTCCTCCTGAAAAACTACCGTCCATCTCCCTGCAACACTATCTAGCTAAAGGACTAAAAAAAGTGATCAACCAGCAAATCACCCAACACCTAGAAGACCCTAACCACCTTGACCCCTCAGATTCCAGATTTTGAGCTAACCACAGAACAGAGACAGCACTAAACGCAACCACTGATAACATTAGAGCTCTCCTATACTGCAGAGAAATGGTAGCCCTCATCCTCCTAGACCTGTCTACAATGTTGTACACCATCTCCAATCACATCCTGATCAACAGGCTCCACCAGGATCCTCAAATAGATCACTTTTTACCTCACTGGCAGAACCCAAAGGATCTGTCTCCCACTGTTTACCTAAGAACTCAAGAATATCACCTGCAGAGATCTCCCAAGGTTTGTCCCCCAGCCCCACCCTCTTCAATGTCTACATGACCCCCCTGGCTCACACTGTCAGATTGCACGGATTCAACATCATCTCTTAAGCCTACAACACCAAACTCATCCTCTCACTGTCTGAAGACCCCTCCTCCATCAAACCCAACCTCCACAGATGCAAGATCAACATTGTATACTGGATGAAGGACAACTGCATCAAACTCAACACAGACAAGACAAAAGTCCTCATCTTTGGGAACAACACCTCACTATGTGAAACTTGCCCTATCAGCCGGCCCAATAGACTACGTCTGCAACATCGGCATCATCCTGGAAAGCAAGATATCCATGAAGAAAAAAGTCAAAACAATCTCCTCTGCCTACTTACACACCCTCCACATGCTCCGCAAGATCTTTTGGTGGCTCCCAGTCAACACCAGAAGGACCGTGACAAAGGCACTTGTCACCAGCAGACTGGACTATGGAAACACAGTCTACATAGGAATCACTTCACTCCTCCTGAAGAGACTCCAGACAATACAAAACTGTACAGCAAGACTCATCCTCGTCCTCCCCGGAAGGTCCCACATCATGCCACATCTAAAGAAACTACACTGGCTACTGATTCAGAAGAGATGCCAGTACAAGACGTTTACACATGCCAACAAGGGTCTGCATAACGAAGGACCAGTATACTTCAACAAACACCTGACCTTCCACCAACTGACCAGACGTATTTGATCTGCCTCCCTCTCTCTTGCAGACACCCATGGATCCGCCGAACCAACAGTAGAGGACGCTCCTTCTTACACGAGGTAGCCAATGCATTGAACAACCTTTGCCTGTGCCTCAGGACCACACCATCGCTCTAGCAAATCAGGACTTAGGCCCTGGCTGTTCTAACGATCAAACAACCATGTAGTAGGCAACACCTCCAGCGCCGTGAGACTCTCAAGGATGATTTTCTGCACTCTATAAATGTGTGATTGATTTATTGACTAAGTAGTTATAGTTAGTAAGCCTAGGCGGAGTTTGGGGAGTTTCACTACGCGGTACCCTGCGAAGTGGCAGAAAAGCACTACTGCGGAGTTTCCCCAGTGGTGGAATCTATTAAGTCCCGTTGCTCGCACTGACTTTTAGTGCAGGTGTTTGTCCCGCGCTCAAAAATCAGCATGAATGGCATTACGTGCCGCGCCAGAGTGTGCTACTGTTTTCTGCCGCTCGAGTAGCCATTCTACTCGAGAAGCAGCTTTCTGAACATGAGTGACAGCCATCTAAATGCGAGCAGTTGTGACCTGCCGCCACTACCCGCAATGAGGAATCTCGCCAGGAGGAGGTCAAGTGCATTGTTTTTTCTTGCAATCGCTCTGCAACTTAACATTGGTGAGCTACTCGAGAGAAAAAACTCTGCTCCGGGTCACTATGCTGAGTTTTTTGGAACTGGAGTGGGCAAAACTCAGCAAAACCCACCAGCGGAGTCGAATTCTTCGCTCACCCCTAATAGTTAGGTCTACTTTTTGATTTAAAGAGAGCTTTTTGGTTTGGTAATAACTTTAGCCCCATTTAACGAATGGAATTACACCAAATTTTTGCAGGAAGCTAGATCCTGGTATGCAGATTGCGCTTTTTGTCTTTTGGTGTAAATACATTTAGTCGTTTTTGAGAAATTAAGGTTAAATAATATTTGCTTATTTGGATGATTGGTTCGGGGTTCTGACTGGCCCAGGGAGCTTTATTTTCCTTGGGCCATCTCGCTTCCACGAGGGAGCGCTCTGATTGGCTGCCAGCAACATGAGAAAATTTTTACTAAAAGCCATTACAGGACTCTAGTCTTAGTCCCTTGTCCTGAATCTTTTAAAAAACGAATGGTATTAAGGAGTAGGTTAGGAATGTACTGAACCTCAAGACCCCATTGGGGAGACCCAGAGGGACCCTCCATAGGGCCAAAAATGAAAATCAATCACTAAACAATGTTGCAGATTCTCACGGGATCCAAAAGAAATATAAGACAGGCTTCATTTATTAAGTTTATGCCCCAGGAACCTTACCCTCAGGGCTGTATTCATGAAGAGGCGGAGGGCTGCATGGCTCTGCTGTAACTTGGAGCTGAAATTTGTTTATATGGGGTGAAGTGCTGCGAGACTGAAATTTAAGAAAATGGGGAACATGCCATATAGCCTCCTTCTCCTAGCCTCAAGAGAGCCCAGAGGAGCCTAAATGTAACAAAATGGAGAAGGACCATTAATGGCTCCGGGATCAAAACAAAAGGCGACCAGTCCTCATTTATTATGGTAATCCTGCAGAAAACCCACCCCCAGAGCTATAATCATGAAGCGGAGGGGTATGCAAGGCTGGATAGCACCCGGAGTGCTGAAATGTGTTTATATGAGTAGGAGTCCCACTGGGCTGAAATTTAAGAAAATTGGGAGGGCACCGTACTGGCCCCCTCCCTGAGTCTCCAAAGGCCATGAGGAGCTAAAGCACAGGACTGAAATGTAACAAAAAAGGAGAGAAACTATTAATGGCCTCAGGGACCCCACCCCCAGGGCTGACATTTTTTTATATGGGGAGGGTGTCCACATGAACACCTTCCCCAAGCTTTGATAGGCCCCAAAGAGCCTACTTCGAATGACAAAATCTAACAAAATATGAAGGGGGCACACATGCTCATGTTCCTGAGCCAATAAAAGCCCCAGGGAGCCCACCCCAGAGGCTGATTACTTTAGGAGCAGGGACCAAATGGCCCCACTCACTGAGCCAACCACCCCCCGGGCCGTCTCAGTAACTATGTCCCAGAGAGCCCATCCCCTGAAAAAGCAGTGTCCCTGCCTACAGCAGCGCGGGCAGGAAAACCTGTGTTTTCTGTTTGCGGGGAGCCGGATTGTTTGCAGATAGTCTAGTCTAGAATAACATTTATGTGGTATAGAGTTGCATCTGTATTGCCTTTTGGATAGGTATGTTTGGTGCCATGCATTGGCCAGCCCCATGGAGCCCATCCAATTATTGGAGAATAGTGAACTAATGCCTGAGTGAGGGCTGTCCATGTCTAGAGTTTGATTTCAAGATTCAATTAACCTTCCCCCTCAGATCATTGTCCCTAGTGGGGAACCCCACAGAAGCTCAGAGAGCTCCCTGGGGATATTGTTTACAAATGCTAGTGGTGCGCATATGCTGCCTACTGTTCACGGGACTTCCTTCAATGTGCCCAGTATTATTGCCTATCTGTCCAATGTGTTCAGATGGACCAGAGTGACTGCTAGGGGGAAGGATCCCCTGGCAAATACTGCACGGTACACTGTTCTGTAACCATGGTGGCCAAATAACTCTCACCTGGGGCCTATCAAGTGGGCCTCCTGCAGTAACATGGCCACCAGGGCTCTTTAAGAAAGGCATCACCATTCCCACCTAATCTTATTCAGGAGACCATTAATATTCCAAGTCAGGTCTCTATGGCCCCACAGATATGACACATAACCTTGTAATGGAGAAGTGTCCCCCTAATGGGCGGCCAATCCATGGAACACCTTTCTCCTGAATAAAACCTAACTAAATAAATATTAATTGCCCCCCAAAACCTTCACACCATACTTTTCCTCTAGACGCACCTGTCATCCCATAAATAAGGAAACTAACATACAAAATATCAGACATACTACATTTTCCTCTCAACCGCCTGCCGAACTTTAAGGTACTAGATGAACAAAATTAGCATATGAGATGACTGTTTAGTGGAGTCCAGAACCTCCTGAGGAGACCATTTCATGATGGGGTGGGGTGGGTCGGGTCGATCATTTGGCAATATCTGTGGCCAAGGAAACTGTAGCAGTCATTTCTCTTACACCTGGCAGGGCCTATTCTGTTAGTCTCAGGATTGGCGTTTTCTGTGGGCTTTGGCGAGTGAAGCATTATTGAACAGTATGTATAGACCTGTGCAGTATGTGACCAATTAAAAAGTTTATACATGAAACCGAGTGCCTTTTAAGACCAATATTTGTTCCGTCCAGACCAAGGCACACTAAATCTGTGGACTGTATTGAGAAATTACCTAATAGTCATATTACACTGTTATTCTTGTGATTTTTACTCATTTGTCTGAAATGTGACATTTTGTTCTATTGCCTGGATTGCCCATCTCTAAAGAACTAGTACACACTTTTGCACATGATATCATTCAATAACTTGGGGTGCCTCAGGTTTTGATGATAGATAGAGGTTCTCAATTTGTTTCAGAATTTTGGTCAGCATTGTGCAAAGATTTGGATATAGAAATTTGTCTCTGTATTAGTCAATAATGATTCCCAGATGGAGGGACAGCCCAAATATTAAACCAAAGTGTTGAGCAATATTACAGGCAGCGAAAATTGTTACAAAAAAAGGAGTGGATATGGTCCTACAGTCAGCCAAATTAACCTATAATAATGCTAAGCATATTTCTATGAGCATGTCACTTTTTTTCTGTATGTATGAATATTAACCTAGGAAATTGCCATTAGATCTAAATTCGACTACATCAGTTCCTTTTGTACAATAGGATTTAAGAACAGTTTAGAGCATACCAAAAGCTACATGAAAAGTCTTAGAGAAGGCTAATTACATTTCTATGGTCTTTGCTGCTAAGAAAAAAGGACAGCATCTAAGTATAGTGTAGGTGAAAAAGAATGGATACAATAAATTTGCATATAAAAAAGCTTCTAAAACACAGCCCCAATTTTTGGGCGTATTTGCCATTGAGGAATGGTGAATTCTGTAAGAGTACAGTTAAAATTGCCAAGATCTGTGAAATGAAGATTCATACAAGGGTTTCATGTATCTTTAGCAAAACTTTGTTCTGTGAAAAATACATCTTGTCCACATCCTGCATCTAGTCAGATGGATTCTGAAAATGATTAAGAAATACGGATGCATGAATTGTTAGAGGGCAATTGCCGTTTGTGGATTGGAAAGGCCCTCGCCCTGATGAACGGTAAGGGGTGCCTGCCTTCAAACTTCATGCTCCATGTTCTACACAAATGTAGAAAAAAGAAATGGCAAGGAAGGAAAAATCTCTATTATCTACTAAACTACAGGGTACTTCAAATTACCCTATACACAGTACTTAATACTTTTGTTAATTAATATGAAATATATTCAAACAACAAACCACATACCACAAGGACATTTTTGAAAAAATAAACATTGTTTTTTGGTACTCTTTTAAAACATACAAACATATATATCTACACACATACAAACAATATATACAATTGACATCACAATTTGTGGTATGTGGTATGTTGTTTGAATATATTGCATAATAATTAACATATTAATTAACAAAAGTAAGGGGCGTAATGCTATAGTTTGGGAATTTCGCATTACAGGTGTAATGGAAAATTCTCAAAATTACGTAAATTATGCCACATAATTTAAATTTCTCCAATGCCTAAAATTCATCTTCTTGTTGCAGCTGGCAAGACCAATGATTCCAGGAGTTGGACTAATTCATGTATTGAGTGACTCATGATCTTGTATACAGAGAGGAGTACCATGTAACACATTAGACATGAACTCTATACTAGATTATTTTGTTTTTGAGCTGTGAGCTCTATACTGGATTCATCTATTTTTGTTCTATGCGCTCTATGCTTGATTACTGTGGTTTTGTGCTGTGAACTCTGTCCCGGAGTTATCCAGTGTTGTTCTATAAATGATATTATGTACTATGAACTTTATTTTGGAATCATCTTACCATGTCTATGAATTTAGTGCTGCCTTCACTCTTAGACTCACAAACTCAATTGTACAAGTGTTATTACTTTACTTGACTCGTTTGTAGTAGTGAGATAATTGACTATTTGGATTTAGGATTATTCAAATCATGGATCTAACTTCAAATCTGCTGAAGTACTAGGAAGCCCAACAGAATTGATATTGCAGTGCTTATTACAAGAAAGCATCAGTGACAGTGGCGTTCATGTTTACTACCTTAACTCCAAATGCACAACCACTGGGGAAAGTGTTTAATTGTGGACCATTTTAGATTTACTACTCTAACTCCTATCCCATACCCATTGGAGAAGCCGTATAATATTGGTTCACTTTCATTGTTCCAACTCTAAACCCTTACATAACGGATAATCCAGATTTACTGTTTTAATTCCAACCCTACTACCACTGGGGAGAGTGTTTAATTTTGGGAGTTTAGATTTTGTATCCCAATTCTTTTTACATCATTGGGTGTAAAGAGTTTAATTTGTAGATCTTTTGAATTACTATTCTAATTTTAACTTCATAAATAATTTTATGTAACTTTTTAAAACAGTTTGTATGTCAAAACACTTTTTAAACAAATCAATGAAAATGATAAATTTTTATACTTAGCCCCTTCGATGCTCATGACGGAACGGTTCTGTCATGAGCATCTGTCGAGCTGTGCTTATGACGGAACCGTTCCGTCATGACCACGCCCATTTTCATTAGGGCTCAGCACCGGGGGGGAATCGGGGCCACACGGAAGAGGTTAAAAATTGCTTTCCCATATAACTTCTTGACAATACATTTTAAGCATAATTTGTAATTAAAGTGTTAATATTTAATATTTTAGTTTGATTTTCAAAATTATTTTGAATGTGTTTTATTTTACACTCTAGTAACACAGAAACACACCAGTCCACTTTTAATTTAATCATTTCAAATTACACTCTAATGCCCACATGCATCAAAGTCAATTGCATTCGCAAACGGTGCGAATCGCAATTTTCGGACGTTTGCGAATGCAATTGACTAATTTGGAATGCATCATGCATTTTGCAATTTTACGAATCGCAACCATGTTGCGATTTCTAAAATTGCGATTGCATTTAAGAAATCGCAATTTCAGATTTCTTAAATGCAATGCATGATCATTTTTTAATTGCGAATTCGCAATTTGGAAGTGGTAAATTAGCATGAAGTTGAACTTCATGCTAATTTACCGAAAACTTTCAAATATGCACAAATTGCATTTTTATAAGTTTTAATTTACACACACATATGCCCTTGGGGCATGTGTGTGTGTAAATTGCATTTAAAGTTACATTTCAGGGGTGCAGGGAGGGTTTCTTTGGACCCCCCCGCACCCTTGAGATTGTATTCACATTTTGCGAATCGCAATTTGAAATTCGCAAAATGTGAATGCCTTCCCATTCATTCCTAAATTGCGATTCCTTAATTTTCGCAATTTAGGAATCGCAAATGGGTGCAATGATGCATGTGGCCGTAAATCTTTTCCCTTTAAACCTCAAACCCCATTCATTTTCACTTTAACTTATTAAAATTTCACAGCTACAAAAATAAAGTAATATTAATTTAACTATTGAATTAATTTACAAATAAAGTATTTTATCTTTTTTATATAAAATAATCCCACCCAGTCTCCAAATAAATGAATAACTTAGTACGTAATTGTACTTATTAATAGATTTGTTAATAAATGAATAGAAATAAACAACAAATACATTTAAACAATTTATTTTTAAAACACATCCCACACCATTCGCCTAAAAAACAAGAATCTATTTAACTTTATTGAAAATAACACATGAATTAATTGGGTAAATAATCCAATTAATTTATTATTAATTAATAATAATATAACGTAATTAATTATTTCTTAAAACATATCCCACTCTGTTCTTCCACAAATCAAAAAACCCACACAAATATTCAAATGTGAAACAGAGATTTGAACTTAAATACATTTCTGTTATCATACCAAAAATATTCAGCACTTAGCTAACAACTTTAAAAACACAAACATATATAAAAACGACCTAATTCATTTTCATCATAAAAATAGAGAAAAACATAATAAAAAGTTTTTAAAAATCTAAAAGATTATGGGGCTTATTTATGAGCCCCTTGCGCAGTATTTGCATCACGGTGCTGCGGCACAACCTGCTGCGTGAAAATTACAAGCACATGTAAATCCACACTGGATGGCTTTACTTGTGCTTGTAAATATCGCCCCATTTCACGCAACACGTTTGGTGTTAGAGGCGTAACTTGGGTGTTTCAACGCAACACCATGTCCACTGATGCATTTCTAGATTTACGAGCAATCGTAAACCTGTAAATGTGTCAGAAGGCCACGCAACCCGCAGAGGTGGTGTAGCGAGGCGCAACAGGGAGAAATGTTTTCCTTTCTCCTAGTTTTTTTCTCTTTTAATGAATGCTGCATTCTACAACACGCAGTGGACGAGAAAATCACCTCAATTGATTCTTTTTGTGCAGGAAGTTGCCCATTCCTGCCCAAAAACAATCTCCCTATGATGCAGGCATCCTTGCACCATGGTGCAAGGGTGCCTGCGCCGGCGTGCCTCGAAACTAACAGAGCGGGGCTTACAAATTAACTTGCGGCACTGCTCTTCGTTAGTTTCTCATGAATAAGCACCTATGTTCTGGATATCCCTATATCCTGGAAAGTATATTATAGCCTAGTGATAGTCTTGAGTTCATATAAAGGTGGAACGCCAATTTGGGAATCTCACATTCCAGAGATTAGCATTTGTTTGTAATAATTCATGTAGGGTTTTTAGTAACTGGTCTCATAGTTCAGTTTCATTAATTTACAAAAAGCCAACCTGCTTTCTTTCTTTTTTTTCAAGTCTGTTTTTATTGAAAACACAAAACAAAACAATACAAGAATCAAAATATCATGAAAAGGAAGAAAATAGAAAAGGAGAAGAAAAAAGAAAGAGAGGTCAAGGGAAGGGGAGGAAAGGGAAGGACGCATCATTGACAGCTCCTGAATCACAATAAGAAAAATCAGAGAATGCAAAATAATGGCACATTGCAAGTTTGGCATATATAGAAAGCCATTTTACGGAAGAAGAAGTGCATTCAACATGAGAGGCTAGGAGTTGCTTAGACTCGTAAGGAAAGAGGAGCTGCCTGAGTTACAGTTGGAGTGGGCGGAGTGTCTCACATCAAGGAACAAAACCCCTGTGACTGGAGGAGCCAGGTGTGGAAAAAGGTCGGAGGGAAGACGTAGCAACGCAAGTGGTCAGTGCCATGTAGAGAAGGAGTTAAGCAGTTTCTCTTTGGACCCCCAGAGTGTATCTGCATCAATGGGGAGTATGTTGTCCTCAAAAAGGTGAAGAGCCCGAAGTCTCGGAGGTTGGAGATGGGCATGATTGAGTTTGCAAAAGGATCAACCAGTGGTTGCCAGATTTTCATGAATTTAGTGACACAATGCTGATGCCGCGTCGTGAGCAGTGCCATTGCCATGGTATGCCACAGGCGGGTGAACCAGACGTTCACTGGGGGTGTTTCAGCCCCCTTCCAGTATAACTCAATTATTTGTTTGGCCACGCCAAGCATGTGTAGAGTTAGGTGCCAATCCCTGTGTGTCATGGGAAGTAAGTTTGCTGGTTTGATGCCAAGATGAGTGTGATCGGGGTTTCGGGAGAGGATAACCAGTCACCCTTTTAATGTGGCTAAGAACCTCCTTCCAGTATGTGGTCAATAGCCGGCAGTGCTACCAAATGTGAATAAAGTCCCAAGTATCACTCGTACATCGCCAAATGAAGGCGGTAAGCTTGCGCTGAAGGTGCTGTATTTGGTGTTGCAGAATAGGTGTGGGCAGAGTTTGAGATATATATATTATGTTTGGGAGCACTGACATTTTAACCACGTTCAGGCGCCCCAGCCATGAGATAGGAAGAGATCTCCATGTTCGTAGATCCTCCAAGACTGCCGTTTTGCAGTCCTGCCAATTTGCTTGAGAGCACATATGGAGATTAAGGTTTAAATTAAGTCCAAGATATCGAATGGAATGTGAGGCCCATTGATATGGGACCAGGGACTGAAGCTCAGGGATCTCGATTGCAGGAATTGTGAAATTCAAAGCCCACGATTTTGCATGATTGATTTTGAGGCCTGAGGCATTTTCAAAAAACTGAAGCAGTGTATGAAGGGCAGGCAAAGAGGAGCAAGTCAACACAATGTAAGAAGAAGATCATCAGCGAACAAGGCAATTTTGTGGTCCTATCCTCCATGGATAATACCTGTAATGTCAGGAGATTGGCGGATCAGAATGGCTAAAGGTTCTACGACAAGGGCAAATATTAGAAGAGATAAAGGGCATCCCTGTTGGGTGCCCCTGTAGATGTGAACAGGGCACGTAAGTTGTCCATTAACCCGGACCTGAGCTTGAGGTGAACGGTAAGGCACCATGATCCTTGCAATCATCAGTGGTCCCAGCCCTATCTTATGTAAGACGGCCCGCAGGAAGTCCCAACCCACTCGTTCAGATGCTTTTTCAGCATCAAGTGACAATAAGCAGGCAGGTATGTTCCAATGGTGTGCCTTCCCAACTAAATGAGCTATGCGCCTCACGTTGTCTGCGCCCTGCCGATGCCAAATGAAGCCAACTTGATCAGGCTTGAAAATCCTGGGTAGATGTGGGTCAAGACGCTTGGCCAGAATTTTAGTATAAAGTCTGAGGTCTGTGTTTAAAAGTGCAATAAGGTGAAAAGAGGAGCACAGCAAGGGATCTTTTCCTGACTTAGGAAGGAATGCGATCTCGGCCAGCGCCATAGAGTTGGAGGGACCTTCAGTATTGGAAAAGGAATTATAAAAGCCGAGCAGATATTCTTGTATCTGTGGAATAAAAATGCGATAGAAAGAGACCGGGAGACCATCAGTAAGATCGTGTAGTAGAAGCTCCACATGTGCATGATCTGATACTGAGATTCAGACATAGAGGCAGAGAGAACATCGCATACCTGGGAGTGCGAAACAAACAGATAATCAATGCATGAATAGGAGCGATGAACGTTGGAATAGTAGGAATAATCTCGCGTGGTTGGAGAGTGGTAGTGCCAAATGTCTAGCAGTCCCAGGTCAGTAAACTGCTTCTTCAGAGAAGCAGACATGGCATGGCCCCATGAAACATACGAGTACGATGGTCTATTCCCGCATCCCACACCAGATTGAAATCGCCCCCCAGTATGAGCTGATGACCGTCATGTGTGATTTGTTCCTGTAGGAGTTTCCTGATAAAAAGATCCTACGCTTGATAGGGAGCATAGATATTGCAGTGTGAGTGACTGTACCCCAACCCGGACCTCTAGCTTGAGAAATTTGCCACCTCCGCCACGGACCACTCTGTTATTCCCATGTTGAAGGCCTGCCCTACAGAGAATAGCTAAGCTGCTGTTTTTGTTGAAGGGGACATCTAGGGTGGGCCAGACAAGAAATATCCGGCTACTAGAGATGAATCTCCTGTAGGAAGACAATGCCTGGGGTTTGTTGCAGCAAATAGCGCCAGATTTGACAAAGCTTGTTAGGGGAATTAAGATGCTTTACATTGAAGGAAAGGTGTTTCAAACAAGGTACAGAAGTCATGAAACAAACTGATTGCAGTCACCCGCCATCAGTGGGGCGCTGACATGGCCCCTAGCCTGCGTCCCCCCTCATCAAACCACCATAAGAAGTACATATTGCTAGAGTACATCGCAAAGCCTAGCAACATACAAGAGGAGGCCGATACACGCAATAAGAACCATTAGTATAAATATGACACACTCCCAGTAGCATAATCCTCCCTCCCTCCAGACAGGTAAAAAGGGGAAGGGGGAAGGAGTAGAGGAGAACAAAGATTCAAGAATAAACCACAGCCAACATTGCCAACAGGTCCTATTTCAGTGTAGGAGCAGGCAGCGCACAATAGCACAAGCCATCTCAGAGATGTCACTCTCTTATGACTAGGAAGGGGGGCGAGTCTCTGGAGATCAGCAGTGCTGTTGAGGGGTGCACACAAGCACCCGTGCCATACCATAGTTAGGGCGAAAAAAGAAGAAGCAGAGTACATGGGAGTCCAGCTCTGTCTCTGCAGGGAACTGTTAGCGACCAAGCCAATGACCTCCTAGAATGCGGTGGTCCTTCAGTTCTCCTTTGACTGGGAGGGCGAATTCTCTCCATTGAGGAAACGAAGGTGTTAAATGATGTCTTGCTTGGCTTGAGAGGATGACCGCTCTCCGCACTTAGGCAGCCACCGCAGTCTAAGCACTCTGGCCCATTGTGGCTTCACAGGTTATCGATCCCCAAGAAGGCAGACATGAAGGGCTAGGTCGCGGAGAGGAAATCGGGAGGCGAAGCAGATGAGCAGCCTCTTGAAAGGATCGCAACACTCTGCGTTGAAAGATAAGTGCAAAAGGATGGCCCCATTGATACTGAATGCCAAATTCGCGGGGCTTATCAGTGACGGGTTTAAAGTCTCTGTGGCGATGCAGCATGGTGGGAGCAAGGTCTTGAAAACGCTGGATGGGGGAACCCTTATAAGTTAGCTCCGGTTTAGAACATGCTGCCTTTAGGATAGCCTCTTTCTCAGTGAAAAAGTGAACCCTGGTTAATATGTCGTAACCAGACGTGTGTGTCCAGTGGGTGCAGCTACACGATGGACCCTGTCAAGCACAGGAGAAGAGGCATCATCATCCCCTCTGATCTCGTGGAGCAATTCCGCCAAAAAGTCCACAATGTCAAAGCCTTCTGCCCCAGAAGGAACGCCTTTGAAGCACAAGTTGTTACGGCGTCTCTGGTTTTCTAAGTCCTCTTGCTTAATTTGGAGTTCGATATGTTGTTCCTCTAGGAGGCCAATCGTTGCCAAAATTGCTCTTGGTCTTCCGTGCGAGCATCAACTGTTTTTCCAGGGTCAATCAACTCTTTCTCCAATTTCTGTGACTTCTCTCCTGATTTCCTTGATACAGGTTTGAACCTCGGTTCTAAGCAATCCAATTTCGGACAAGATTTCCGGTTGAAAGTTGGCCATGAAAGATTCCGTGAGAAGGTCTGAGGAGCTCTCTTTCGTGGACCCCATAGGCGCAGAAGGCAGAAGGTGTAGAACCAGGTTTGTTCCACAGGGTTGTCTCTCGGGGGAGCAACAATGTCCTTCCCAGCTTCAGAGTGTGACATGACCCCTTAAGCGCCAAAGGATAGGATGAAGAGCCAGGTCAAGGGAGTAGGGCAGACAGCCGGGTGCATCCCCGGTGGAGAGTTAGGAGCCATTGCAGCATAGGTGAGCAGGGCAATCTGCCGTAGAAGAGAGGGAGAAAGCAGCTTCACCCCAATGCATCCAAGGCCTCCTCTAACTCCCCCCTCTGGCCCGCATGAGAGGCCAATAGGGGCAAAGCGGGAAGAGACACCTCGTAGGATCCCAGCAGATGTAATAGTTCCTTCGACAATCGTGCATGCCACCCCACATGAACGAGGGCCAAGCTAGCAGCAGGAGGGGGGACCCTTGGGTAAGTTGCACCTTGAGTAGCGCCACTGGGAAACCCACCTGGGAAATCCAAACTGTGTCATGCCTTCACTTCGGGTTTTCAGTGAACCCCAGCGTGTCCCAGCCACCAGAACCAGAGATGTAAAACCAGGGGAGCCTCCAGGAGTCGGGCTTGAGCCAGGAGGTGGGGCAATGCAGAAATCCACTGCCCAACAAAGTCTCAGGGCCCCAAATAGTCTCGCCATGCAGGGCACGCCTTCGAGGTGTCCCAAGAGATAGAAATCCAGGGGGGCAGCAGAGCCAATCCAAGTCCCCCGACCAGCACACACCCCTGGATGCAGGAGGCAAAAGGTCCCAAAGAGGGCCAATCCCCCAGTCTCGCCCCTCTCTACAACTGCGGTGCAGCGTCCCGTAGGCTCCAGGGCATGTGCAAGGAGGGGGGAGTCCACTCAGGGCTCTGAAGCAAAGTCTTTAACCCCTCTCGTAGAATCACAAATTGGTTGCTGCCCCAGCATCCGCAGCACTCCTCCCGCAGTCTGGGGGCTCAGCCGTAGATCGCCGCACCTCCTCGCTAAGTCTCAGATGGTCTGGCAGAGCACCCTAAAGCATTGTCCCGCACCGGAAGGGAACCCTAACTCATAGTGTGTTGTCCGACGATGTAAGGAATCAAGATGGCGGCTGCGGGCTCACGGGCCTGACCTCGACACCAAGGCTTCTGAAGACGCGGCTGCCAGTGCCCAGAGAATCGCGTAGGTCGAGCAGAGGACTCCCAGATGCCTCCGCTGACCTGGCAGGCTGGGTATGGTCGCCTCTGGCGCCCCTGCGCTGCTGTATATGCTTTAAAAATCAGCGGCAGACAGCAGCTCCCTCAGCGTGCATCTCACTCCATGTGCAGCAAGACCACGCCCCCGGAACCTGCTTTCTAACAATGCTAAAAATAATTAAAAAGAGGCCTGGTGCGAGTAACATCAAGAATAAAGTGTAGCTGTTTTGCAAAGTATTTATCTCGATGTGTGCTAAAAATTAGCTGCCCCTTCTTCACACTTCCAAAAGTTGCAAAATAAAAAAAAGTACAATTGCAATGTTTAACTGCACATTTGGAGAAACAATGTTTACACTTCTTCAGTTGTAGATTTCATTTTATATAAGGTAGGGGATATACTGTTAGATAGTAGGAGAGAGAATACAGTCTAGATGGGAGCTATGACTGAGCCGCTACAAGTCCCAACTATCTCTAAACCAATTTAGTTGAATAAAACAAAATTGATAAAAAGGGAAACTAAAGTGATCAGGCGTATTAAAGAAATTACACTAGGGAAACATTGGAAAAAGGCATTTAATGTTATCCAAAAAAAAAAAACATCCTATTGACATCCCTGTGGTTCACCAGACCCCGTGCATCATCTGTTGCTGATCAGCAAATTATTGAAGCAAGATAAAAAATTAAGATTGATCCCACTCAATGTTGTTAGAGGTCAAATATCTTGTTGGGGTAAGTCTGGAAACTGTAGTGAGGAAAGGTTTCCCAAAATTAGACTCGTTGGTTATCAACAAAAACTCTAAAACAGAGAATGAAACACAGTGGTAAACGCAGAGATGCTTGGCAGGAGGGTTCAAAGCTTCCTGGAGTGGAATATTTTCTGTGTTCAAACTAACTATAAAATGTCTGCTAGTAATGCTACCTTGAAGCTTTGTAGTCAATTCTTCACGGCTGTCTCTTTCTTCTGCAATTTACATTTACTTCTTAAAGGTGGTCGTCTAGAGCCCTGCTTTGAGCACCGCGGGTGAATTTCCAGTTTTAACTGGTACAGCTTGCAGTACTTCTTAACACAGAGGTTTTCTAAGTGAACGTCATAAGGAAACCATCAGGAGGGGCTACCATTAGGTCTGGACTTGGATATTGCAGCTTTCAAGCAAACCTATTGCTGACAATATACATAAAGTGTGATTTGTGTCTTTCTCTTTCAACCATTGGGTGTCCACATCCTCCATTTTACAACCATTACAGACTTTGTCAATCACACCATGGCTCAAGCCCTATCACCTAGGCTGTATCGGAATATGCTTCCTCCTCCCTTTGAGTGCTTGCTTTGAACTGCATATAGCTCCCTGTCCTTTTCTGCTGGCTGCCTCAAACGTGTTTCACTCTAATGTGCTAACGCCGCATGTGTTAGCAATTTAAACCCAGAATTATTGACTATACCAAAGCTTTTTTACATCTCATGAAAGGCTTTCCCAAATGGATGCACTGCTAAGGAACTTCGGGGCATATTATCAAGGGGGTTTATCTCCGCTTTTTTGGCTTTAAAAGCCAAGGAAGCGGAGATAAAATTATCTCCTATTACCTAGCTGTCGCTAACACCAGTTAGCGACAGCTAGTAGGAGATAGCGACCATCTTGGGCCCCACTTTGCATGTCAGTGATATTTATCACTAATGACATGCAAAGTGGGCGTGCCAAGATGTTAGCGACTGGAAACAGTCGCTAACATCGCTATCTCCTATTACCAAGTTTTGGAGATATTCGCGCTAAGCGCGAATATCTCCAAAAGCTAACACCTGCCCTGAGCAGTTCTTAGCCATGTTATCCAATGGGAGGTGGATAACATGGCTAAGAGCATTAGCTCGGTAATGCATGAATATCGCTAACTTTTCAGCGATATTCATGCATTGCGGCCGTTTTTTATCGCATTTGCGATAAACCTTGGTAATACCAAGGTTTATCTGCGATAAAAATCGCCGCAGCTTAGCGGTAAAATTTTGTCTCTAACCAAGCAATATCGCTATTGCTTGGTAATATGCCCCTTCGTGTTCATTGTAGTGTGAAAAAGAATCAAAGTCTGAGAGTGCTAAACTATTGTACTATATGTTATCAAAATGTAGGACAAGGAGCATTAACACGTTTGAAATAAAACAATATTAATAAATGTGTGAGAAAGTTGTAAATACATTATTATTGTATATTTAAGGTCACTGCACAGTCTCGTTGAAGCCTTTTATTAGCAATGTAGGAAAATAATTGTCTCTAAATCTAAATCTTGCCAGCACTTGACCCCTCATACTATTAATGAAACTGCACAGTCTAATGAGCCACAGTAATGTTCCAAAACCGCATCAGTGAATTGTAATCTTATGATTCTAACCTTTTAACCTGTGCCGCTTATTCCATCATTTCAGTGTATACTTTCATGCTGCTATTTGCATATTAAATATGGTTGGCATTTAAATCACACGAGCTTTCAAAATAGATGAAAATAATTGAAATCCCAAGATAAAGTTTATAAATATATTTCATTAATTCTCCTTAACGTCAAAAGATATTGCAAAAGACAGACATGCACGACCACTGCGCCTTCGGCCTGGTCGCCCCCACGCTCCTCGCTTCTCCTGCCCTGAGCCTCCTGCTGCCTGCGCCTGAGCCTCCTGCTGCCTGCTCGCCGTTCCCGGCGCCCCAGCCGCCGCAGGGCCGCCCGCCAAGCCCGCACAGACTTTCCCGCCGCTACCTGCCTGCGGCCCCGCCCCCCGCGAGCCGATTGGCTCACACGCTCCCGCCTCCCAGCGAACCCTCCCTCCCTGCTCCCTTCTTAAGGGGACCTTGATTCCACCTCGGGAGCGACCACTGCGCCTTCGGCCTGGTCGCCCCCACGATCCTCGCTTCACCTGCCCTGAGCCTCCTGCTGCCTGCGCCTGAGCCTCCTGCTGCCTGCTCGCCGTTCCTGGCGCCCCAGCCGCCGCAGGGCCGCCCGCCAAGCCCGCACAGACTTTCCCGCCGCTACCTGCCTGTGGCCCCGCCCCCCCGTGAGCCGATTGGCTCACACGCTCCCGCCTCCCAGCGAACCCTCCCTCCCGGCTCCCTTCTTATGACGCCCCCTGAGCGACCGCGCAGCGGACGCGCGCAGCGGGAGCACCGAATGTGCGCCGAAGGTGCGCCAAAGGTAAGCCCGTCTGCGCCCATCCGCGCCTGGCCCGCGCCCAGTGCCAGGACCCCTGGCCTCCACCGACGGAAGCCGACCCGACGGACCTACGACGCCACCGAACTCAACGCACTCAACACCGGTAGAATCCCGGGCTGCTATCGAGCCACCCCGAGACGCACCCACGGACCCTTCTGCTGCCACTCCTGCAAGTTCACCTGCACTCGGACCTGCACCACACCAGCACCGACCAAGCCGAACCCCTGCAGCAACCACCTCAAGTGCATCCTGCTCAACACCCGTTCCGTCCACAGACACGCCGTCGAGCTCTGGAACCTGCTCGACACCACAGCCCCAGACGTCGCTTTCCTCACGGAAACCTGGATGAACGCCTCCTCAGCGCCCGACATCGCCATCGCCATCCCAGACGGCTACAAGATCATCCGGAGGGACCGCATCAACCAGACTGGAGGAGGCATCGCCATCATCTACAGGAACACCATCCGCATCACGACCAACACCGACGACACCCTCACACCCGCCGAGCACCTGCACTTCCAGATACACACCGACCCCAAGACCACCCTCAGAGGCACCCTAATCTACAGGACCCCGGGACCACGCACACAATTCAGCGAGGACATCGCCGACTTCGTCAGCCCGCACGCCCTCTCCTCCGCTGACTACATCCTCCTCGGGGACCTCAACTTCCACCTGGAGAACAACAACGACCGCAACACCACCACCCTGCTGGACAACCTCGCCAACCTCGGACTCAAGCAACTGGTGACCACCCCCACCCACGACGCCGGACACACACTCGACCCGGTCTTCTCATCCAGCAAGGACATCGCCTTCAGCCACGCCACCGGACTCCACTGGACGGACCACAGCTGCGTCCACTTCAGCTTCAGAAGGACCACGATCCACCATCACCAGCAACAGGCTGCACGCAGAAGCTGGAACAAGATCACTGCCGACCAGCTCGCTACTTCCCTGAGCAAGAACCCTCCCACCAGCACAACAAACCCCAGCCAAGCGGCCACCAACCTCACGAAATGGATCAGCGACTGCGCAGACGACCTCGCCCCTCTGAAGGCCCCGCCGAGCCGACCCGGCAGCAAGAAAGCCCCATGGTTTAACGACGAACTCAAGAGCTCCAAGAAGAACTGCAGAGTACTCGAGAAAACCTGGCGCAGAGACCCAACACCGGACAACATGACTGCCCTCAAGCTCGCCACCCGAAAACACCACCAACTGATCCACGCCACCAAGAAAACCGCATTCAAGGAACGACTGGACAACAACGCACACAATAGCAAGGAGCTCTTCAGCATCGTTAAAGAGCTCTCCAACCCCAACGCCGGACACAACGACATCACCCCTTCGCAAGACCTCTGCAACTCCCTCGCCTCCTACTTCCACAACAAGATCGCGGACATACACAACAGCTTCTGCACTCAACCGACGCACGCCAAGATCGAACCACCGCCCCCCACCACCACCCTCCACGCCTGGACCCCGATCAGCACCGAAGAGACCATCTGCATGATGAACTCCATCCACTCCGGATCTCCGACCGACCCCTGCCCTCACCACGTCTTCAACAAGGCCGACGCTGTCATCGCACCCCACCTACGGGACATCATCAACACCTCCTTCGACACCATCACCTTCCGCGAGAGCTGGAAGCACGCCAAACTCATCGCTCTACTAAAGAAGCCATCAGCCGACCCCACCGACCTCAAGAATTACCGCCCCATCTCGCTGCTCCCGTTTCCAGCTAAAGTCATCGAGAAGACCGTCAACAAGCAGCTAGCCGCTTTCCTCGAGACGAACGGATCCCTCGACTCCTCGCAGTCTGGCTTCCGGGCCAACCACAGCACCGAGACCGCCCTGATCGCAGTGACCGATGACATCCGAGCCCTGCTCGACAACGGAGAAACAGCGGCCCTCATCCTCCTAGACCTCTCCGCGGCCTTCGACACTGTCTGCCACCGCACCCTAGTGCAGCGCCTCAGCAACGTCGGAATCCAGGAGAAGGCACTGGAGTGGATCATCTCCTTCCTCGCCGGAAGGACACAGGGAGTCCGCCTCCCCCCGTTCAGATCAGAAGCCACCGAAGTCATCTGCGGCGTCCCTCAAGGCTCCTCGCTCAGCCCAACCCTCTTCAATGTCTACATGAGCCCCCTCGCAGCCATCGCACGCCAGCACAACCTCAACATCATCTCCTACGCCGACGACACCCAGCTGATCCTCTCCCTCACCAACGACCCCGCCACCGCCAGAGCCAACCTTCACGAAGGGATGAAAGAGGTAGCCGAATGGATGAAGAACAGCCGTCTGAAACTGAACTCGGACAAGACGGAAGTCCTCATCCTGGGATCTTCGACTCCTGGTGGCCCTCCGCCCTAGGCAACGCACCCAAACCAACAGACCACGCACGCAACCTGGGCTTCATCCCGGACTCCTCCCTCTCCATGACCGGACAAGTCAACGCCGTCTCCTCGTCGTGCTTCAACATCCTGCGTATGCTACGTAAGATCTTCCGGTGGATCCCCACCGAGACAAGGAAGACGGTCACCCAGGCCCTTGTCACCAGCCGTCTGGACTACGGCAACGCCCTCTACGCCGGAACCACCGCCAAACTCCAGAAGAGAGTCCAGCGGATCCAGAACGCCTCAGCCCGACTCATCCTGGACATCCCCCGTCGCAACCACATCTCCAGACACCTGAAAGACCTGCACTGGCTCCCGGTCAACAAGAGAATCACCTTCCGCCTCCTCACCCACGCACACAAAGCCCTACACAACGAAGGCCCAGGATACCTCAACAACCGCCTCAACTTCTACGCTCCCAAACGCCAGCTTCGATCGACCGGCCACGCCCTCGCCACAGTCCCCCGCATCCGAAGAGCCACCACAGGGAGAAGGTCCTTCTCCTACCTCACCGCCAAGACCTGGAACTCCCTCCTGACCCACCTCCGCCTGACCCAGGACCACCTCGCCTTCAGGAAGCAGCTCAAAACCTGGCTGTTCGAGCAGTAGCGGACCCCCCCCCTAGTGCCTTGAGACCCCCCGGGTGAGTAGTGCGCTATATAAATGCTTTGATTGATTGATTGATATCATTTTCGGACGAAATGAGCATTTGCGAGCTGACATGAGATTCGAGTGGCCCTGTATACTTATTCACTGAAATAACAAATGTAAAAGTGACATTATAGTTACATGACAGTCATATGCAGAATGATGTTTAAACACTGAAAAAACCCTGAATTTGCCATTTATAGTTCATTTGCGCCCCTGCCAACCACTGCTTATGACCTCATATATTACATCACTCATGAAATGTTACATTACATCATTGATGAGAACACTGATGACATCTCACATGACATCACTGATGACATCACAACTTACTTTATTGATATAATTGATGGCATCATCAAATGAATGTGAGTTTGCTATATGCTTTTCTTACTGAAAGATATTCAGCGAGCCACACCTAGACCCAATTTTCTATCTCCTCTGTATTTCTAATAGGTGCAACCGTTCACAGCATGTAAAATATCAGTAATAGCACCTACATTTAATCAATATTATGCTCTTTATTCAGGTGTACAAGAAACATAATATTTCTGATGACAATAATGCAATCAGCAACTTCTAGGAACACATAACTGCAGCCTATAAATCTCCAGTATATTGAGAAATTGTTAATGCCGCGACATAAAAACTCTTTAATGCCAGCATGTGCATGTAAATTCACAGGTACTGATAAGCCTTAGTTTTTTCACATATTTTGGTACCAGGACATTGATTTTTTAACAGACACCTGCCACTCACATTAGTTGTGCTCAGTCTCTCTATTGTTGAAATGAAGTACAGTTGTCACTTAAAACGTAACTGGTAGTTAACTGTGCACAAAATAAAATCAATCATTCTTAATCAAGCTTGTGTCCAGGACAACAACAATTCTATTGCGTACATGCACACATGTACACCCAGTCAATCCATTCTGTATCTATTTGTTGACCCTTTAATACCTACTTTGTTTTCTAAAGTGATCTAGCAGTTTATAGAGAGTAGTTTGAAGAGCAGTAGCTTGGATCATGAAATCAGTGATCTCATCAATGTTATTTGAGATGTCATCAGTGATATCATCAATGATGTCATTTAAGATATGTCATGAGTGATGTAATATGTGAGGTCATAAGCAGTACATGACGTGGGCACAAGTTGTTGTTAGATCCGTTAATTATAACTAGCAAATTTGTTTTTTTGTTTTTAAACAATATGTTGAGCATGACTTTGTCACCTAACTATAATGCCACTTTAACCTTTGTGTTTTTTTCAGTGAATTTCTGTTTCATTGGAACTTAAGGTAGATCTAATTAACCTTGCTAAATATAGCATTGCTTTAATTTTTTAACCTTTTTTTCAGTGAGTGGATTTCAGTTTTTTCGTATATAGACCGATCATTTCCGCGATCAAAAGTGCAAGTGAACAGATCGGGCAATATATTGACTTTTTTCTGCAGGAAATGGTAAAATGTTCACCCAGTTTTGTTAGGGACACCAGTGATTTCCTTTAAAAAATTGGGGACTTAGAATGGAATGATGATATGCTGCTAATAACTTTGGACGTGGAGTCCCTATATACGAGCATAGGACACACGAGTGGTTTGAAAGCGGTTGAACATTTCCTGAGTAGACGAGTTGTTGAATATCATGAACATAACAAAGTCATTATTAGTCTCATTGAATGGTGTCTTTATAATAACTTTTTTCTCTTTGGTAAAGATGTGTGGAAACAACTAAGGGGCGTGGCGATGGGATCCTGTTTCTCCACCAGCTATGCGTGTGTACACGTAGGCTGGTGGGAGGAACAGGTCCTCAACATCAAACATCGTGCATGTGTCAATGAAAAGGTTGTGAAATATTTACGTTTTATTGATGACGTCTTTATTCTTTGGCAAGGGGATGAGGAGGAAGCTGTAACATTCTTAAAAGAGATAAATGATAACTCCCTCAACCTGAACTTCACTTCTCACATCAGTAAATGTGAGATAGAATTTTTGGATGTGAAAGTGTATGTCAAAAATGCCAGATTAGAAACAACGCTTTTCAGAAAACCAACTGCTGGAAATACAACACTGCACGCCACTAGCCTACACCCTAAACTCACTATCATTAGCATTCCCTATGGCGAGATCTTAAGACTTAAAAGGATATGCAGTTCCACAAGTGATTTTGAGGAATGTGTAAAAGAGATGAGGGCAAGGCTAAAGGCACGTGGATACTCTGATACAATGTTGCATCAGGCTATAACTAAAGCCAATCTACGACCAAGAGAAAGTCTTTTTCCATTGAAGCCTATTAGCAATGATGATATAGAAACCAATTTGGCATCCCAGAATGAGGCTAATAATTGCCCTAGGTTAATTACTGCCTTCAGCAATGAGGAAAGCAAAATCAGGGCCATCATTAGGAAGAATTGGCCCATAGTGTTACCGGATGTGGTACTGGGTCCCAAACTACCTAGTATGCCGCTGGTCACTTTCCGAAAAGCTAAAAGCATGGGGTCATTTCTAGATAGGAGCAGCCCAGAGACGAGACAGAACACTATGTGGCTACAACCTGCTTTAGGGTTCCGGAATTGCTGTACATGTAGGGCGTGCAAATTTGGAACCAACAAAACTCACTACCAAGTTCCTTTTTGTTCTTCTGATATTGCCATTACTGGTAGCTTTAATTGTAAGACTGAGTTTGCAGTCTATGTCCTGATGTGTACCTGTGGCCTAAATTACATCGGCAGCGCAAAACTACAGGTACACGTCAGGATTTTGCAACATCTTAGAGCCATCCTGCATAATGACCCTGCCTATCCGGTAGCACAGCATTTTAAAAAGAAACATAACAATGACGTAGCTTGCCTAACCTATTATGTGGTGGGGTCCATTCCTAAATCGCGCAGAGGTGGCAATAGGGAGCAACAGTTGAGGCAACTTGAAACAACCATGATCTTGGAATTCGATAGTAAATGGCCTAACGGTCTTAATAATACAGAAGACATGTATAACTTTTTGTGGGTATATTGTTCCAGTTATCGCCCCATACTGTTCTTAGGCCTTACCGTCTCAAAACCTTCTCCCTTCAATATATGGATCCTATCAGAGTCTCAGGTCTTTCCTATCCCTTATAGGTAGTCAGGTTCCCTGTTACCTATGATATGAAACATTCCTCTATCAGTCTCTTGTATATACGATGAAATACCGCCCTCTAATGTTTTTTTATATACTACACATGGGTTGTGCACCATTTTTAGGTATGATGAATTACTGCTTTTAGATATGGTGTTTATATGATTTTAACAATGGATTGAGGCAATGACCAATTTTTACTGTTAACAATATTTATACAGATAATTTTCTACCATACACTTTGCCCTTTATAGTATATATTGCACTAATTTTTGCACAGTTTTTGTACATTAGGCAGAGGTGTTACCTAGTTAGACATCAAAACTCGATAGTCAAGAGGGAACGATAGGGGTAGACGAGGATCGTATGGTACGTCTTCTACTCGTACTGATATTTCTGAGGATAAGTGTGCATACTGTAAACAGTTTGGACATTGGGCTTCGGATTGTCCGGTGCTTCGTGAACAGCGTACTCAGCGTGGACGAGGGAGTGGAAGGTCACGGAATAGTTATGCAGGACCGAGAGGTGGAGCGAATGATCGTGGTAGGTTTGAAGCAAGGGGTTGTGGTCAGACTGATTATAATACTTTTGATCGACGGAATCAGTATCAGATAGCTGAAGGAGAGTTTACCGAGTCTCAGGATAATAATTATGCATAGGATTGCGTAGGATGGGGTGTGGAATCGGTTGAAGTACCAGTCGATCAAAGGGGTCCATATATATCAGCACATGTTTTGGGTTCTACTGATCAGTTTCTGGTCGATACAGGAGCTACTCGTAGCGCTCTGTTCAAACGCTTGGTTCCAAGGGCTCCCCTGTCTGGCGAAACAATTACTTCAATAGGGTTCGATGGAACACCTTCTCTTAGCCCATTGTCTCAACCCCTTATATTTCATATTGACAAATTTACTGCCCCATGTCCGTTTTTGTTATCTCCAAACACACCAGATAATATTGTGGGACTTGATATGCTAAATTAATTTCGAGCAACCATACGTTGTGCCCCTGAAGGGGTGCGGGTTATTTTGAATGAGATCTACCCAGAGGTTGAGAGATCGTGCCTCATGCAGGAGGCCGATGCGTTAGCTTCCCTCCCAAGTACTTTATGGGCCACTTCTGATACCGATGTGGGTCAAATGACTATTCCTCCTGTGAGTATTACTGTAAAGGAGGGAGTATCTTTGCCCCGTGTACCTCAATACAAGATCTCCAGAGAAGGTGAAGTGGCTTTGACACACATTGTGAATGACTTGATTATGGCAGGGGTGGTGGAGGAAGTTCCCTATAATGTTTGTAACAGCCCGATTCTTCCGATCCTAAAGAAAGACACAGACACTTTTATCGTTTCATTATTGATTTGAGGGAAATTAATAAGATAGTTGTACCGCAGTATCCGGTGGTGTCTGATATTACCACCTTACTCACTTTGATTCCACCCACAGCCACTACCTTCACGGTAATCGACTTGAAAAATGCTTTCTTTTCGATTCCCATTCATCCTGATAGTCGATATTTGTTCGGCTTCACATTAAATAACAAATCATATAGATTTTGTCGAGTTCCTCGAGGTTACACAGAAAGCCCAAGTATTTACAGTCAGGCTTTGAAAAGACAGCTTGATTCTTTCGACTTACAGTCTGGGGTGGCTCTTATTCAATATGTTGACGATATTTTGCTTGCAGCAGATACGCAGGAGCAATGTGAGGAGAGTACTCTCTCCCTCCTTTCTTTTCTTGCTAAACATAATCACAAGGTCTCACGGAAGAAGTTGCAATATTGTAGACCAAAGGTGACCTACCTCGGTCATCTTTTGTCTAAGGAGGGACGTGCATTGACATCAGACCGAATTCAAGCAATTTTAGATATGCCAGTCCCTTGCACTCAGAAAGATGTTCGTGCCTTTATAGGTTTAACGTCCTTTTGTAGGCAATGGATACTAGGATTTTCGCACATTGTAAAACCCTTGTTAGCATTGTTGTCCAAAGCTACACCAATTCCCCTTGAATGGACAGATGAATGTCAGAATGCTTTTGAGCAATTGAGACAAGCTCTTTGCTCTGCACCAGTGTTAGGTACACCAGATTATACGAAGCTCTTTACATTGTATGTACACGAGAAGGATGGGTGCGCATTGTCAGTCTTAGTGCAGACACACGGAGATAAACAGAGACCTTGCGCATACTTTTCAGCAGTACTCGATCCTGTGGCTCGAGGATTGCCTGGATGTTTTCGAGCAGTTGCAGCAACAGCAGTAGCTATACGACAGAGTGAGGGAATAGTTCTGTCACACAAATTGTTGGTGGTAGTTCCCCATGCGGTAGATGCTTTACTGAATCAAACGAAAACACAGCATTTAACTAGCTCCCGTTTAACAGGGTACGAGCTAACACTGTTGGCGCCACACATTACACTGAAGAGGTGCGCCACTTTGAACCCTGCTACTTTATTGCCCTATCCTGTTGCTGAGACCCAGAAGGAAGAACATCATGATTGTGTTTTTCTGACCGAAGAACAAACAAAGGGTCGTATTGATTTACAGGATACGCCACTTCCAGATGTAGATGGGGAACTGTGGGTTGATGGATCATGTTTAAAGTTGCCAGATGGTACGACTTCCGCAGCCTATGCGATCACGACACTTAAGACAGTGGTAGAAACAGCACGAATACCGCAAAAATCGGCCCAAGCAGCTGAATTGATAGCCTTAACGAAAGCATGCGAGTTAAGTGCTGGATTATGTGTGAATATCTACACTGATAGCCGTTACGCTTTTGGAATAGTGCACGATTTTGGCCTACTCTGGAAGGAACGAGGGTTTCTGACCTCGCATGGAGTACACATCATGCATGGAGAGCTGGTACGTGACCTCCTGAATGCACTGTTATGTCCAAAGAAGGTAGCGATAATCAAATGTAGTGCACATAAGAAGGTGACAGACAAAATAGGACAAGGAAACGCTTTTGCAGATAGAATAGCGAGAGAGACTGCCATGTTACAAAACACCTCTCCTATGTGTGTGGTGATATCACAAGCTGAGCGATGGCATGATGCTAGAGAGGAAATTTTAGACATACAAAAATCAGCATCTGAAACAGAACTTGCAAACTGGGCAACAGAGGGAGTGTTGGATGATGAGGGTTGCTGGCGTAGTAAAGACATGGAGAGATGGAAATTGCCTGCCGCTTACTTGCAAGCAATGGTTCAAATGACACATGGGCTGGCACATGTTGGAGCTCTTGCAATTACTAAATTGCTCACTCGAGTTTGGGAACATCCTGAGATTGCTAGCACGGCTAGGAGAGTAGTGCAGACCTGTCTGATATGCCTACAGTACAATCCTGCTAAAGGAGGGTTTGTTCTACCTACTGCACCATTCGAAGTACTGCAAATGGATTACATCCAGCTTGAGCGCTGTAATAACCTCAAATATGTCCTAGTGGTGGTGTGCGCCTTCAGCAAATGGGTTGAGGCTTACCCCACGAAGGATAATACAGCATTGACAACAGCTAAGGTGTTACTCAAAGAGTACTTCCCACGCTATGGTGTTTGCAAATTTTTGTGGAATGACAATGGTCCTCATTTTGTTGAGAAAGTAGTGGAGCATGTCCTTAAAGGATTGGGAATTAAACAGAGGTTCCACGCTGTATTCCACCCGCAGTCAGCAGGTCTAGTAGAACGGTATAATGCGACTCTGAAGCTGAAGCTAGCAAAGATCGTGGCATCCACGTCTTTGAAATGGCCGGACGCTTTGCCTTTGGCATTACTGTCTATTAGATCAGTGCCACATTCCCGATCTGGCCTCACACTCTATGAAGTGGTGTTCGGAAAGCCTATGAATATTTGGGGAGTTCCAAAGCCTCATTCGATACATGATGTGCCTTGTATAATGATGAACGATTATTTGGCACGATTAACAAATGATTTACTTTCTATTCATCAACAGGTTCGAGAAGCGCTCCCCGACAATTCCATTGGAGAGGCTCACGATCTTTGTCCTGGGGACCACGTGATGGTCCGCGTGTTTGAGCGAGCCAGCAGTTTGGAGCCGAGGTGGCGTGGCCCTGAACAGGTATTGCTGGCAACTCGGACGGCTGTGCGAGTCACGAACAAGAAGCGGTGGATACATTCAACTCACTGCCGTCGTGTTTCTCCGGATCTGGTGAATCCTGCGGTGCTGTCTGATTATCGAGACATCTTGGATGCAGAGAAGAGCCCAGCTGTTACGCCTCACGAGTCGGAGGGAGCCTTCCCGGACCACGCTGTTTCAGGTGGAGCGAAGTATAAGCTACGGCCAAGGAAATAGAGTTTTTTTTTTCATTTTTTCAAGACTGGTTCAGTTCCCGTTCTGAGGTTTGTGAAAACGGAAGCCAAGAATATCAAGGGGGGGGGATCAGTTCTGGCTAGTTTAGCGACACCCGTCTTGAATCTCGGAGAAGAAACCAGCAGCTACCTCGGATCTTAGCACTAAATTTTTTTTTTTTTTTAGTTTGATTTTTGAAACTTTGTTCTTTGTACTATGGCACCTACGACAACGAGAAGCAGAAGAATTCTGGGTAAAGTTCTTTTCCTTACGACTATAGTGGTGATAGCAGTAATAGCTTGGACTGTAGAACGATTGCTTCCTGCTCGAGAATATTTACTGCCTACCACTCCAATTCCATCTGAACATTTCCATTTTACTCTGCCTTATCATGAAGAGAGACATAGACAGACTTACTTGAATAATAGTTTCATACAAATTCTGCATCATACCCACAACATGACGAACACTTCGAACTGTTGGGTATGTGGAATGTTGCCTGGACATCAAAAGAAAGGAGGAACTCCACTCATTCCTCTTCCGTTCTCACATAATGCTTCTTGTAATGCTTGGTACACTCTTCTTTTTACCCTAAGATGGCCAACAAAAGATGGGATACTTTTTCGATTAAACATAGTATGTTACCATGATAGAGATGGTTATCCACAAGCAGAAGGGACTAAATTTGAGTGGGAAGAATATCGACCGGACAATGTATCTACACCTCGTATTTTCACTAATGAAAGACTTATAAATATGTCAAGTTTACATGTGATTACAGTTATTGATACTAAGGCTGATCTTTGTGTAAGAAACAAAGGAACAATTCCGGTAGGGAGAAGTGAATGTAATACTACTCTCACATTTGACACACCGAGTGGTATTGCGTTTGTAGCCTCACGAAATACTTATTTTATCTGTGGTAATAAAGGATATCATCGTCTTCCCCTTAAATGGTTAGGAACTTGCTATATATCTTTTATACTACCCTCTGTATTTATTGCTCCGCCTATGTATCATAATGATTTTGTACTGTATCATGATTTTATATTAAATAGGTTTAAGAGAACAATAGAGATTGAAAATGTGGACCAAACTGACACCTCCTTCCAACAATATGTAGATTTTAATTTAGGCCTGTTCTCCTTTGTTGGTGCTGCCTTAAACAGCAGGAAAATAAGACGGCTAACACGTGTTGTGGAAGCTGTTGCTAATGAAACTGCCTCTGCTTTGGGGAACTTAACTGAGGAACTCCAAATTACCAGAATTGTAACGCTTCAGAACCGAATGGTTCTTGATGTAGTATTGGCTGATCGTGGGGGTGCATGCCGCATTATCGGAAGTAGTTGTTGTGTTTACGTTCCAGACAATTCGCCTTCTGTGTACGATGCCGTTTCCAAATTGCACAAAATTGCTGCTGAAATTCACCCCGAAAATGGTACATGGACATTTTCAAATTGGTTCTGGACTTTGCTTAGTACCTGGGGTTGGAAATTACTGACTATTATATGTATGATTATTGGAATACTCTTTTTCCTTTGTCTATGTATCCAATGTGGCCCTACCTTATGCTCTGTATGTATTACGGCTTGTATCCCATCCAGACGAGCTATTGCCAAAAATGAGCAAATGAGTAATATAGAAGTGATGAAGATACTGATGATCAATATTGATGACGAACATCCTGACTACTTCCATTATGAGGTAGCTTCAGCTAAATGCTAAAAGGGCCGTCTGTCGTAATTTGGCAGCAACTGAATTAGCATTTAGCTCAGCTACACAAACTTTTTATCGTTAACTTGACCAAATGAGCGGGGGCCATTTTGTATTCCCTGGCTTCCATTTTGTATGAATATGCGGCCTCGTGGTCAGCATGCCCTTTTGTCCTTCCTTTGTACCAATGACCATTTACTTTGCCCGGCAACAGGCTATTTTTAGTACTGGTCAAGTTTACGCATGCGCATTCGAATACTCTGGTTTATGAGCGGTCATCTCTTAGGAATGTTCTCCAAACTGACCAGTGGTACTAAACTCCTCCCACATGTTGGCTGTGTTCCAAAAATGCCCTTATATGTACCTAAAACTGTGAAAAGAGTATACCGCCTACCTTTTTATTACTGTTAAAATTGTATAAAAGAGGTCGCACACCGATGTTCGGGGTGATACTTCTTGCATTGCCGAAGGGTGCTGTAGGAATGTACCACCACCCCATGGGGTCTTAATAAACTTGTCTTTTGCATTTTCCAGTTTCCGTGCCAACTTCTATTCTATGGTGTTCGAGAGTATTTGCAGGGTATGTAGACCTGACGAAACCCAATACCACACAACTGTTACAATGGGAAATGTTATGAAGCAATTAAATGCTTTTTTTTTAGGTCACATGACAAACGCGCACGGAGGCTGCACCAAACGCGATTTTGACAAAATATATTTATCATATTGTAAGTTTATTACTGTTAGAAATATCTAAAAGTTTTAAATATTTTAGATTATTGCTTGCTCTCATATACTGTTTAAAGTTATTTAGATATACTTTTGAGAGAGAAAAAATGAGGGAATGGCGTACCCGGCGTGACACTATACATCTGTGATGTAACACAGGGCCTGGCAGCGTGTACTTGTCGCATACACAACGCGCAGCGGGTGCGACCCCATACGTACATGACGTAACGCGTGCCTTGTTACTGTGTACCCGTCGGATACCAAAGTAGCAGCTGGGGTGACTTCATGCGTATATGATGATATGTGGGATGCGGTGCCAAGAGGTCCTCGGATACGAAATGCGCATCATTTACGACTTTAGCAATATGGCGGGTAGGATTTGCGTGGTGATGGAGCTTAGTATGCTACCGGTATGGGAGTGCAGTTTTCTCCGAAAAAATAAATATATACATATTTTTTTGAGACGGTATAAAACATTGCATAATTTTTAAAGTTAAAAAAAGAAGTACAATATAGTTGCAAAGTATTTTTTTTTAAATTGCAAAAAATATAGGTTTTAGAAACATTAAAATATGAAACTAACATTTAAAAAACCTTAGAACTTCACTGAAAAAACCATAGGTTTTAGGCATGTTATAGTTAGGAATTAGCATTTAAAAGACCTTAGAAATTAACTAAAAAACATAGGTTTTAGGGATGTTATAGTTATTTGAACATTTGTCTCACATAAAACCAGAGAAATTCACCTGTTATTGTTAATTGAGCTAACTATAACTTGCGCACCCGCAATGCACTGCTGATGATGTCACATATTACATCACTCTTGACATGGTTTGCGCGCCCGAAATGCGTTTTTGCGTGCACTGGAGCGACTTATCAGGTGCCTAGGATCGCTGATGAGATTTCCCAAGCCGTTCACGAGCACCACGAGATTTGCTAGGTGGCCGTATTGTCCAGCGAGAGTGTGCAATCGTGAACACGTCATTGGGACACGCCATCAGACTTCCGGAGGTGAAGAACGAGATCCAGAACATGCAGAATCTACTGCAACTGCAATCTGAGAAAGGTTCTCTCCCGAGCAGCATCAAAACCTTCTCAAAATGATGATTTGGATTAAAAAAACTCTTCAAATTGACATTTGGCTGTGCTTTTTTGTGCAAGGTGTCCTTTTTCATGTTTAACTTTGTTTTTGAAGAGGAAGGAAGTGCCCCAGAGTCTCCAACTTCCTGTTCCTGTCCAGCAGTCTCCACCTCTTCACTTTTCATTTGAATTTGGAGCTGGAAGGATCACTCTTTGTGTCTGCTGCTTCATATGTCATTGGATTTGAGGACTTCAGGATTTGTGATTTCATAAATAAGTTGGAAAATTGTTGTTGTTTGTTTGATTGGAGCCGTGCACCTAAATATTTGCACTTTTCATCATTTCTTTTTTACATTTATTGTGGTGGGTGGCCTGTTGTTTCAGTAGGGGCCTTCTTTTTGCTTTGTAAGTAATTTTTCTTGTTTTCTAAAGGAAACATTTTGCACAGTTCATAAAAGTTCTTTAACTTTTGAAATCAATTAGTATTATTTATTTAATTCACTATGTAGCCCAGTAGTCTGCCAATAGGCCTTTCAGCCAGTAGGCACAGAGCTACTCATGGCTGCCTGAAACAACAGTTTCTGTGGTGTCTGTTGAATTTAAACATCATTTAGGGCATGTATTGCATTGAATTTAATACAAAATGTGTTTTTGAGGGGGCATTTGACTTTTTCATGTTCCTTTGTTGGATGTGTGTACTTGTAATAACTTGCAAACCTTTTTTAGCCCTGTTGATTTTCCTTTTTGGCATTGTTGCATTAAAGATGTGTTGTTAGCATGCCTCCTTTGTCTGGTAAGTAGGTGAGTGTGTTTGTTTATAATAGTGGGCCATAATTTGCCTTGGCTGGCCTCCCCATGTGCCAAGTGCCATTTTGTAAAGTCTGTGTCCATATGGGCCTGCTTGAATCGATTGATTTCCCAGGCCTTCTGCTTGTTGTTGTGACTTGTGACCATGTGACTGGTGGCCATTTTGTGGCGGCAGTTAGTGTGCTTTTTCCGTAGACCTGCATGTCTTTCCTTTGTTCCTCTTTGCTTATTGCTTCTTGTTGTGGTAGCCTGGCCATGTGGCTGGTGGCCATATTCTGAAGGCAGCCAGTGTGCTTTTGCCATAGGGCTGCCTTGTCTGTCTTCCTGTTCTTGTTGTTGTGGCCTAGCCATGTAACTGGTGGCCATTTTGTGAAGGCAGCCAGTGTGCTTTTGCCGCCTTAGGCCTGCAATGTTTGTCTTCCCTTTCTTGCTATTGTGACCTGGCCATGTGGCTGGCGGCCCTTTTGTGAAGGGGCAGCCATTGTGCTTCTGTATTAGGCCTGAAAGCTTTTTTTGTGGTGGCCATGCCTTCTTGCTGGTTGTTGTTTTGCATGCAAATTGTTCTTCTTTTATCACTTCATTTTCTAATAGATTTGCAATATTATTGATTGATTGAATTGATTCACTATGTGGCCTAGTCTGCCAATAGGTTTTCCAACATATAGGCCCAGTGCTACTCATGGGTGCATGAAACGACTGTTGCTGTAGTGTTTGTTGAATTTAAACATCATTTTAGGGCATGGATGGCATTGGATCGAAATTCAAAATGTGTATTTCTTTCGGTATTTCACTTTTTTTTTTCACGTGTGTTAAATAAATGCCTTTGTTGGATGCATGTGGTTGTTGTACCTTGCAAACCTTTTTTAGCCCAGTGGATTTTTGTTTTTGGCATTGTTGTATTAAAGCTGTGTTGTTTAGCATGCCTCGTTTATCTGGTCGGTGTGTGAGTGCGTTTGTAATAGTGGGCCAGCATTTGCCTTGGCTGAGCCCCCCCATGTGGCCAAGGGGCATTTGTAAAGTCTGTGTCCATATAGGTCTGCTTGAGTTCATTGTTTTCCAGGCCTCCTGCTTGTTGTTGTTGTGAGTGGCCATGTGGCTGGTGGCCATTTTGTGGTGGCAGTTTGTGTGCTTTTCCCATAGGCCTTTGTTCCTCTTTGCTTATTGCTTCCATCCATCGTCATTTGTCTGCTGCAGCTCCCTGAATGCTGCATCCCACAGGATGCACAATGCTACACCATTACATTTTTATTCTTTTTCATGTTATGTTATAAAATTCTTCTAAAGCGCACGTACACCAGTTGGCTTTATGGCGCTGTATCTAGACTAACCGGCCCAGTTGGAGTTTATTTATATGCTTGGATAAACAACCATTTCTTAAGGGATTTTCTGAAGCTCACCAGGTCCGTACATGATCTAATATCCAAGGGAAAGGAGTTCCAGAGTCTGGGTCCCAGAGTTGTAAACCTGCAGCCCCCTTGTTGCTTCAACTAGAAGGTGGGAGTTGTCAGGAGATGGAAGTGGGTCGAGCACAGGTTAAGTGAGAGAAGGTACCTTGAAAAAGGCTTTCAGTGAATTTGGGGCACTGACAATGTAATGCATTAAAGACCAGTCATCCTACTTTAAAGGCACAGGGCTGAGGAATGGGGAACCAGTGTAGCTTCCTCAACAGTGGGGTAACAAATTGCCACCTGGGTTGCTGGTGAATCCGTCTGGCCACTTGATTCTGCATCAGCTGTAGGCGTTTACTTAGAGATAGTGGTAAACCAAGATAGACTGAGTTGGCAAAGAGATCTAGATGGGATATAATCGTGGCTAACACTAACTGTACCGATACTTCAATAGTGAGAAGCCTACTGATATTTCTGATCTTCCGTAGGTGAAAGAAACTGGTAGAGATCAGAGAGCTGACTTGGGATTTTAGAGACAGGTCATTGTGTAAATGTGACGCCAAGGCTTTTTGCGGAGGGAGAAAGGATGGGGGGTCAGGGTCCACTGGCCAGAAGTGTGGGCCCCAGAGGTTGTGGCTTCCACCCGTGAGGACCAGTTCAGTCTTCCTGGATTGAGCTTTACGTGATTGCAGTCCATCCAGTGACGGATGTGCAGCATGGTTGACTGAAATACAAGAGCTGATAGGGGGGAATTGTAGATGATGAACATCAATTGCAGATCTTCCACGTAGTTAAAAGTGGTGATTTTCCTTTCTTTAAGATAATGGATCAGGGGGAGGAGGTAGCGATTGAACAAAAGAGGGGGAAACGATCAGCCCTGCGGAACCCCGCAAGTGGTTTCCAACTTTGGTGCCGTGAACTGGGCTATGCGGACCGACTGGGAGCAGCTCTATAAGAAGGAACAGATCCAACTGAGGGCAGAGCCCTGGATGCCTGCCTCCCTGACAAGGTCTACCAGAATACCATGGTCAACCGTGTCAAAGACTGCGGAGAGTTCTACCAACACCAAGGCCTGAGGGGAGCCCCTGTCGGCTTTCTCTCGCAGGGTGTCTCACAATGCTAGTATTACTGTCTCAGTTGAATGTGCAGGGCAGAACACTGATTGGTATGAGTCTAAGTAGTTAGATTGTTCAATCGAGTTGGACAGGCACTTAGTCACGTGGGCTTCCAGTAACTTAGCCAAGTAGGGGAGTAAGGAGATTGGAAGTTAATTTGTTGTTGTTCTTCTTCTTTCCTATCCTTCCTGAGTGTACTGTACAGTACCTGAGGACAGCACTGGCACTAGATGTGCAAGTGTATCCTAGGGCAGTACACCATGAAAGCCCTTGTTGTTGTCAAAGTCTCACAAATGGCAACACTGTATTGTTATTTTAATAACTTAGGTAATACATTTAATAATATTAATAACGCTATCAATTGTGACCACACACTAAGTTATATTATATTTGTTTGTACTAGTAGTAATTGAACCACAACAATGAATGGCACTTTTCACTGATGTTCTTCTTGCTTCTTTGCATTTAGTTGCGCAAAAGAGGAGGAGACAGCATCAACCATTGTACTGCCAGACAGATGGCGCACGACGTCACATGACGTGTGACCACAGACATCTCTTCAACTTGTATTACTGTGTGCTGACATCTTCAATATGGCCCCAAAGAAAGGTACCAGATCCAGTACCAAGAATGATGCCAGTGAGAAGAAGGGACTGCCAATTATCAAGACCAGTATGTGGCCCAAGATCTTTTTTGGGAAATCCAAAATTCCGCCCGCAGCAGCGGTGTCCGGGAGCAAGCTGGGAGCAGCACCCCTGCATCAGTGGCCCCACCCACCAACCTAGCCCTAAGCCCAGGTCTGACACAGAGGCAGCCAGTCTAATCATGAATCCAATGCTGAAGGGCAGTGATGTTGTAATTGACTTATCGTTATCGCAAAGTAGTACCCAATCAATGCAGCAAACTCAGATAAGTGGGCAAAAACAGCCACAACCACTCCCAATAGTAGCTGTTCCTCCAGAAGTAGGGGCAGTTCAGGCTATCGAGCTTCCTGCAGAGAAAGAAGAACAACAAGCCACTCTTTCAAAAGATCAATTGATTTCCGGATATCCAGCAAGGAAAAGGAGGGTTAGTCCATCAACTTCTTCTGCAAGTCCCCCTTCTGATGAACTAGATGCCACTTGGAAGCCACCTCAGACTGAGAGTGAGACATGCCAGGTGAGGCTAGGGAAGAGGAAGGTTCCAGAAAGCCTTATAGTCATGAAGGTAGATGTAGAAGTGGAGGATGATGATGATGAGCCAGTCATCATGGACATTAGCCCTACGCCAGTGGAGAACGACACTACCCCACCCTAAATTTCTGTGAGGGATATGTTACGGATACCACCTTCACAGATACAACCAACACCACCTACAGCTTTATAATGTCCCGGCAGTGATCTATATCCACCACAACAACCACTTCAGTAGAAGTAGGTACTGCAGAGAGTCAAACGTCACGCCCACCTACCAGTTCATGCGACATTGCAAGTGGCAGCATTAGAAAGTTGACCTCCCCAGTTTGGGACTTCTTTTTGGTTAGCAGGCAGGAGGTAAACATTGTTATATGCTCCATTTGGGAAGCAAGTGTTAGTCGGCGTAAGCTTGGTACAAACTATGGTACTGGAGACCAAACAACCCATCTGAGAAAACACCACTTGATCCAGTGGGAGGTGCACTTTAGCGTCCAAAAAACTGCAAGTGTTTTTGGTGGAGGGGATGAAGAAGATCTGATCACGGTGGAAGGTGAACAAGAGGGAGAATTTTTCTCTGATACACAAAGCAGCCCTGTCCTCAGCAGTGCGGTGGTACCACAGATATCATCATCAGCAACATCACAATGGCACAAGAGTCAGGCTGAGACACCAAGGAGTCCAAGGCAAGAGAGTACCATGATGAAAAAACATGAATTGAGGCTAATATCTGGTCTCAAGAAGACACCTGCATCAGTGGCACCAGAAAAGAAAAAAATTCAGGCTACCATTCTAAGCATGTTTAGGTTAGTGGGGCAGTATGTGCGCAACCACCCAACAGCACATTTGTACAATGCGAAGCTGGCCAAAATGTTAGCGCTGGACCTCCTCCCTTTTGCTTTATTGGAATGGGTGGGTTTTCTTGAATTTGTGGCAGCCATCTTCCCAAAATGGAAGGTTACCAGCCGGTCCTATTTCGCCAGAGTTGCTGTTCCAGCACTATATCATGACGTGCTGGAATTGCTTGGACAAGCTTTGCATCAGAGTGCTGTTCACACTATCCAACTGACAAGAGACATGTGGACCAGTTGCCAAGCCACTGATTACATGTGCATCACTGCACACTGGATCTCTTTCATGGGGGTTAGAGAAAAGATTTCTGTAGGTGTTGGCACAGCTGAGATTTTTGATGCCACTCTGAAACATGCAACTGTAGCCATGATCGCCTTGGAGAAATCATATACTGCTGCAAACATTTTGGCAGACATGGTATTCGAATGGCTGCGACCAAGAGGGTTTAGCATTGGTTTTATTGCCTAGGACAATGGCAGTAATATAGTTAAGGCCATGGCCGATGGTGGCTTTTTCAGGGTCCTGTATTTGGCGTACTGCATTAACATCATTGTTCAAGACTTTCTGAAAAAACCAACACTGAGTCAACAACTTACTGACCACCTGCAGAAGAATCTGCACATATTTCAGACATTCTTTTAAAGGCCAGATGCAGCTGAAGATCATTCAATGTGATAATAGAATGCCAGTGTAAGCACTCATCCAGGAGATGAGAAAACATTGGAACTCAACTTATTACAGGCTTGAATGTCTGTTTGAGAAGAACAGACCACTCAATTAATTTGTCATGCAAAGAGGGCATGCTACTGTGAAAGGCATGATCATTGAGATGGACCAATGAGGTCTAGTTAAATGCCTAACAAAAATGCTACTTCCTTTCGAGTTCTTCACAGGTGAAGTCAGCAAGGAGGACTGTACTATGGGTCAAGCTATACCAGTGTTGCACATGCTACAGGAACAGCTGACGGGGTATCGGCAATGTATACAGGTGTGGAGGAAAAAAGAAGCATTTGAGTTGGTGGAGAGCTTAACCCTTCACCTATCTGAAAATACAAGGGTTCAAAGAGGCATTGTGTCATCTAACCATTACATTTGTGCCACAATTCTTCATTCACAGTACAAACATTACTGTACACATTCATTCCTTTTTTTGACGAGGATATTGCAGCTACAAAACTTGGATAGCTAAGCAAGCCAGTAAGCTAGAAAAAGAATGGATTGGAATTAAAGGCCCGCTGCTTCAGGGCACAACAAGTACTGCAGGTCAGCCTTCAAGTTCAACTTCAGAGCCTGATGGCAGTATGGTGGGCTCACAGCAGCTAAAACCTTCAACAACACCAAGATTAACGTCAACAACAACAACAAGAACAGGAGCATCAGCAACACAATCGGCACAGGAATGGTTTCTACAGGCAAGGCTTAAGCCCCGTGTTGAGGCAAAGGCAAAGTCAAAAGAGGCTGAGCAAAGTGGAGCACCCATGAGCATTGAGCGGATGGTCCAGGCCTATCTGGATGACCCAACAGAGGTCTACTTTGATGAAAACCCATTGCTGTATTGGTATGGGAAAAGGTGCCAATGTGAGAACAATGAAGCCTTACAGGTAGTAAGGACAGATTCCTGGGCACTCTGGCATGCACAAAAGTGCGTGATGCAAGTTATAAACACTGCTTTAAATAAATGTCTGTAGTCACGGTATTTCAAAGATTTACTTCAAGTATTTATCCATAACGTTACAGTTCGACATTTCAATCATGTTCCATATTCCATCATATGGTAACGTTGTAATTCAAAACATGAATCCAAAAGTCATAAAGTTAGTTAACTCAGTGGGTTAAATGATCCCCGATGCATTTCGTGCATAGATTGCACTTCTTCAGGGGGAATCTAAATGGTAAAGAAACAAAAAATGTAGGGCGCTACAAATACAGGAGACTAGTGCATATATAGGCACGATTTGAATGTAGCTAACAGTGAGGCTTTTACAAAGAAAAGATGCAAACGGAATCGAGACTACATTACGTTACAGGTAAAAAGGTGAGGGGTAACTAAAAGAAACTAGTCTGTGCTCGATGTTTCTAAAAGGTGTGGAGTGACATGTTATTTCAAAGAGGAATCCAAGAACTTAGAACTATAGGTTAAAACGTGCAAGAGGTTATTGGAATGGTGATGGGGATCGTATGACGAACAGTGGTCCGAGGTGAGGAACTGGTGAACACTATGCGGCAAAACGGGTGCATAATGCTGTGCAGCGCGTAAAGTGAAATACATGCAGTTCAAACAAATCCCAAAGAGGACGGTGGCAAAAAATCGTGAGCGGTAGGCACTTACAGACAGTAGGTGTTAAGGATTCGTACACGAAATTCAAGTGGTAAACTCCGGTTCGAGGTAAACGAAACCCGGAAGACGCCGCGCATGCGTGCTGGCTCAAAGATTTGTAGAGGGGGAAGTGTTATGAGGATAGAAAGCGGACTATGTTAGGGAGCGGAAGAAGGTGAAGTGAAGGATCGTGAAGAAGCAACAATCACTTAAGTAGAAGTAGTTAAAAGAACCCGACTAGTGAGTGATCGTACAGATGAAAGTGACCAAGATAACCTACTGCGTGCTGTTGAGTGAAATAAATGGAAAAGTAAGAAGGGTAAAGCAAGTGCGGGATGAACAACCGGAAGAGGTGGCAACTGAATGGACAGGTGGCAACAATAATATGGGGAAAAAGAATGAGATGAGAATGGGGGGTGTGAAGGAAGTGTGAACATAGGAAGGTGAAAGAAATTAATGGGTTAATAAACGCGAGAGGGTTAAAGCTTCAAAGAGAGATCAAACTAAGATAACACATATATACAGTACAATGCTGATGACTGACTGATGCAGCAATTATAGATGGCAACTATATTCCAGTCTATCATTCAATCCTTTCGGATGTGTGGCCTGAAGGCGGTATATCCAGTAAAGTTCTCGACGAAGTAGATATTTGCTGTTGTCAGTATGAGTGTGTTTGTCCACTACTTCTAGAATGAGGAAGCGAATTTGACTGGGATTGTGGCTGTGTTCAATAAAATGAGCCGCTACACAAGACTTCAGGTTTTTGGTGCGTATGTTGCTGCGATGTTCAGTCAACCTTGTTTTAATTTTGCGCTCAGTTTTGCCCACATATGGGAGGCCACAAGGGCATCTGAGCATATATACAACGTTCATGGAATCACAGGTAGCATTAACTCGGAGGGGTATGAGAGTGCCTTGAGTGGGATGAGATAGGCGGTTACCTGGGATAATACTGTTGCAGTGACTGCAATTATGGCATGGTATTGTCCCTTTGAAGGTGATGTTCTCCATTGTAGGTGGTTGCTTCAGTAGTGATGCAATGTTTTTAGAACGTTGATATGCGAAAGTGGGTGGTTTTTCAAATATTTTGTTGAAATCTGTTTCAAGTTGTAGCATGGGCCAGTGCTTGCGAATTGACTGTTTGATTTTGGTGGATTGTGTAGAAAATTTAGATACGAAAACTACACGTGTATCCATGTCAGGAGACTTTTCTCTAGGTTGTAGTAACTCTTGTCTCAGTTTGGTGGACACTCTGTCTTCAGCAGTTTGGGTGAGTTCTCTGGGGTAACCCCTTTGTTTGAATTTGGTGATGATAGTAGCGCTATTCTGTGTATACAATTCTGGTGTGGATGCAATCCTTTTGGCTCGGAGAAGTTGTGAATATGGTAAATGACGTTTCAGACTGGGTTGATGGAAGCTGCGGTAATGTAGATAATTGTTACGGTCAGTGGTTTTTGTGTATATGAAGGTTACAAATTGGTTATCTGATAATATGATCTGTACATCCAAAAAAGGTATAGTCAAGGTGTCACTGTTGTATGTGAAGTGGATGCGATCATCCACACAATTAAGATGGTGAATAGCATTCGACAATTGGGTTTCATTGCCTTTCCAAACTAGGAAAATATCATCGATATATCGGTGATAAGCTAGTAAGAATGGTTGCCAATCTTGGTTCTTCAAGATATGTTCGTTCTCAAATTGGTACATGAATAAATTCGCATATGCTGGAGCTGCACAATTTCCCATTGCGACTCCAGATAATTGTTGAAAAAATTCATTTTTGGGAGATTTGAAGTAACTGTGATGCAACGTGAATTGCATCAATTCAATGATAAAGATTTGTAAGTCTGTAGGGGGCACTTTTCTGCAACTTTAAGGGACTGACCTTAACCTTCTCTGCATCAACTTGCCATCTGGGACCCCGAGTGTTTTCCCCTCGCCGCCGCCGCACTTGGCATCTGTGCGCGGCCGCTGAGTAGGGGAGAACCACATTTCCCAGCATTCTCGGCAGCTGGAAGCTGAACGGGGCCACGCCCACAACACGACTGGCGGCGCTAAAAGCGCAAAGTGCTTACCCGCGTCGCGGGAGCGCGGGGGAGCGCCGGGCTAAGCCTGGGCAAAGGGCGGGCCGTCTGCGGCCGTCCGAGGACAAAGAGGTCGGGTCGGGTGTACCCCCCTAACATTCCTGCCTGCTGAACAAGTAGGACATTGTTAACTTGTATTATTGTATTACTGTGTTCCAAAGGTGTAGCCATATACATCCGCAGTGGTTAATTCATATTGGGAACTCATATTACTTAATTGATATAACATCAACGATCGCAAAATGTCTACGAGAGGCAGTAGAAGCAAGACTGCCGCAGGAGCGGCTTCAGTTATAGGGCCAATAGATAGCTTTATTACAAGAACAAATGACGCTATCGATCTCAGTATCTCAATACTGCAACGAAGAGTATCGTGTGATTTGAACAATGCCAAACGCTCTTCCCTAGGTAGCATTAAGCTAGCTAGAACACCAGGTAATTCTAGTAATTCACATCCTGCTGCCACTCATGACACTCAAGACGACCTCCATATTCTAACAAACGAGGTCGATCTGTCAGTGTCGGACTCTAGCACTAATTGTGATCTGAGTAGTGATCTAGAAAGATCTTCAGCTCTTAATGTGGGGTGAACACCTGAGCTTGTGGATGACACCTATGAGAAAGACGCCGTTAATACACTAGGGGGCGCAATTCCAAAACAAACCAAGCGACCGATTCCATCGACGTCTCGGGTTCCCAAGAAGCGCAAACATTGCGAGAGGGCAAAAAAGTAAAGAGATAGCCGTCGAAACACATCAATCTTTGGGGGCTTCGGACACAAACGCGGGGGAGGAATACAGGGATAAGTATGAGAGTATTATAGACAGTGATCATCTGATTGAACGAATTGGGGATCTTCTAAGTATCTATCTGTCACCAGTCGAAACCAGGCTTGTTTGACTAGAGAAACAAATTGAAGAACTAGTATCCCTAAACAAAATAAAACCACCCACTGTTCCCCAAAATACTGTTGTAACCCCAAAACCAAAAGCAAATATTAGCAAAACAACCATCCCCCAATCAAAAGCTATCCCCGGTTTAGTACCTACGGTGAAACAGAAGACCACTACCAATAATCCACCTGTTGCGAATAAACCTGCACCATCTACTAGTTCCACCCCCACCACCAACATGAACACTCAATTTGCTAATAACCAGTCAGGGAAGATCCATACAACACTCCAACACGGATCACAAACACTTAGCCAATCTAATCAGTTGGCTGCCACAATGCAGCAGCCCAAGATTCCGTACGAACACCCATACAGGTCAAGACAGATTCCTTCGCGCATTACTCTCCCCCCTGAATGCGGAGCTTATGTACTTGTATTAGTAAATGTACCGACACTTAAACAAGAGCAGAGTGAAACCACTTCCTCTTTAAAAAATAAGATCCTACACTGGTTGACCCTGAACTGTAATTTTCCAATGGAATGCTCAGGGGAAATTACTCATACTCAGAGAGTAGGTTGGATAGGCCCTCTGCGGAAAAAGTTTGAGGGGGACTGCGTAACAATTAATTTTAGGAACCCACAATGGGCCGAAAAGACACTAGCTAAGGCCCCTCCACCCTCTACATGGGAATTCAACACAACTCTTCTCCCATTGGGTTACTTCTATAGGCATTTGTTAACAATAAACTCAAATATGCCACTCAATGCCATGAACGTATTACAAGAAAGGCATTTTCCTTCTGAAACGCATACTCCTTTTTTCCATCAAAACTCCAAGTTTGTCTATCCAACAGGCTCGGTGCAATGGCATCAGAGCCAAACACACATACCTCCATCTATCCATCCCTATCTCTCTGTAACTCCACATCAAGAGAATAGGGACAATGGATGGAGACAAGCTGCTCCTGTACCAGCTAGCTCCTACAGCATTCCTACCTACAACAGATTTAACGTTTTTTCTGGGCTGGATCTTAATGATTGACTTGATAGTCCTCAAACTAACTGGGAAACCTCACATTCTTTTAAAATAGGGGAGACTCTAACAATTACAACTTCTGATAATTTGGTAAACCAGTCTATATCTACCCCTGGTAAATGTAAGCATCCCATAATAAAACATCATGAGACAGACGATCTGATGACTGTACTACCTGCTCCATCTAATTCGGGAGCAGTAGATCATATAGTCGAAACAGCTATTGCTGCAGATCCTACTTCGACTACCCTGCAAGTACACTTTACATTTTGGAATATTGCAGGCTTGGCTGCTAAACAGACAAATCCCAGCTTCCTGAGTCAGATTAACATGAGCGGTATCATCTGCCTTCAGGAGACCTGGGCTATCAGGCCAACACATATAGCGGGATTTAAGACATTTTGGTCACCTGCAAAGAAATCAATCTCTGGTAGAAATAGTGGTGGCCTAGTCACTTATATTATAAACACTCTACTTGTCGACGACATACTTCCTTTAAGACTAGAAGAGAATTTTCAGATCATTGTCTTAAAGAGTACTAAACAAAAATTATATATAGTAGTACATTTTTATAATAATCTGTGTCAGGCTGACTTGATCACCCTTCTCTCAGAGATTTCTGTAGTTTTACAAGAACAACGTCTAAGATATATTAAAAAGTCGTGTACAATAATTTGGGGGGGAGATTTTAATCTCCACCTATGTAGGAATAATAATAATGATAAGTGTGGTATCAGTGATGAGGATGATAATAATGTAGCACACTTCATACATTCTAATGAAGGAGAGAAAATGAGCAAGGTCATGACAGAATTAGAGCTAGGCTTCGCTAACGAAATAAGGATTCCATCAGTGCCTTTCCTGCCCACATTTAATGGTAGAGGTCTAACAAGTTTGATACACTACATATTAATTTCAGTCTCTATGGGATCCACTATAGAATCATTTGAGGTTGCTAAAAACCCTTTGAGTGACCACTTTCCAAATACCATGGTCCTATCTGAAACAAAAATACACAAACCTCATGATATAATGACTATCTTACACCAACGTGAGTTAGTACTAGGCTCTTTGAACGGTTAGACATTGAAATGGGGTAGTATTGATAAGGAAGCAACAACTAGAAAAATAGTTAAATATAATCAAGTTGCTATCATAAATTGCCTTGACCCTAAGTTACAACCTAAGGAAGTTATAACGGGTTTTTTGGCTGTTATAAAAAATATTCAAAAAGAATTAACCAGGACGCACAAACAAAAGTCCCTAACGAAAAAAGGCTGGTTTAATTCAGCATGCACAAAGGCACACTCAAGTTTAAAGGAAGCCCTAAACAGAGATCATAGGGACAAAATTGAAGTTAGCAGATTTAGAAAGGAGTATGCGGTTGCCCTAAACAATAGGAAAAAAGAACTGAAAGCTGAACTGTGGGAACGCCTTAAACAAAGTTCAGAACTAAAAGATAGTGTTATGTTCTGGCAGGTAGTCCGGTCCCCTTTTCTAACAGATAAAGATGACTCTCCCTCTATTGATGTCGCCATAAGCGAACGGGAGTGGGTGAGTCATTTTACAAAAGTTTTTAGTAAAGACGCCTCAGTAGATATGGATCAATCAGACCCCTTGATACAGGTCTCCTATACAATAAAGCTGCAGTTTTCCCATGAAGAGGTCCAAAAAGCTCTAAGACTCTCAAAAACAGCCAAAGCTCCCGGTCCGGATGGCGTCCCTGTTGACATCTGCAAATATCAAGCGGACCTTTGGTCTCCCTTGCTGACCAATGTCTTGAATGCCACCACTGAAGTGGGATTACTAGATTCCTGGAGAACATCGACGTTGGTCCCCATATTTAAAAAAGGGGACCGAAATAGCCCATCTTGCTATAGGCCTATCTCCCTCCTGGATTCGCTCGGGAAGATGGCAGGGCAGATACTTCTCGATCGACTCCAGGAGTGGGCCACTGACTATAGCATCATCTCAGATATACAATACGGGTTTCGCGAGGGGCTAGGAACAGTAGACCAAGCTTTAAATCTGTCCCTATTGGCGGGCAAATATGTGGAGGCTAAGGGGTCCACGCTCCACATGGTGTACGTTGACCTCTCCGCAGCGTTTGATTGCGTGGCACACTCAACGCTATGGAGCATTATTCTGAAAATGGGGGTTGCCCCCCCAATTGTGGACTTCCTCCGAGAATTGTATACTGGCACTACAGGCAGGGTAAGATTCGGGGTGAAAGGTGAGCTTACGGATACTTTCAGGGTGGAAAAGGGGGTCAGACAGGGATGTGTACAGGCCCCCTTTTTATTCACCCTGTATACTAACGGCTTAGAGACCGCCATGCTTCAAGGCAGTAAAGACCTTCCCCTAATTGCTCGTCGGCAGATACCAGCGCTTTTATATGCCGACGATGCTGTCATTCTATCAAGAACACCGATTGAGCTCCAGCTGGCATTAGACAGATAATGCGCCTTTATTGCAAGTTTAAACTTGAAATTAAATGCAAAGAAAACATACACTATGCACGCGGGGAAAAAGAAAGTAAAAAATCGGAGGCTGTTTGTACAAGGTGAACCATTGGACAGGACTACAACTTACCCCTATTTAGGGATTGTTATAGACGAAAAATTTAAATGGAACTCAGCTATAAATGCAAGGAAACTTTCTTTCCTGCGAGAGACGGTATCGTTAAAAATGTTCTCACAAAGACTGGGGCAGCGACCACCATTAGAATTGTTAAAAATATATAATGCGAAATGTGTAAGCACGGCCACATATGGGGCGGGGATATGGGGCTTTGCGAACGTGGACTCAATACAAAAAGTCGAGAACTCCTTTTTGAGATACCTGCTTGCGGTACCTAAAAGTTGTTCCACGTATGCCTGTCACGCAGAACTGGGTATTGATTACATAGCAGATATTATAAAATTACAACCAGTAATGCTGTGGCGACGAATATGGGTCACTGAACAATGTCAATTAACTAGAGCGATTATTCAAGATATTTTGACACTTGATCAGTGTAGGAAAATCAAATGGTTATCTTATGTCAAAGCGCTACTAACAGATTTAGGCTATAGGAAGTTTTTTGACCACCCGTCAACGATAAATGAAATTTCCAAGAAGGATCTAAAAAAAGAGTGTCTTGTACACTTGCGCCAGCTACGCTTATTATCAGAGATTCATAAGCCATCTGTTCAACACTCTTTATTAGCGCAGACTGTGTTTTCTGTTGAACCCTATTTGATGTTTAGCTTAACGCAATATGAAAAAATGCTGCTTACCCGTTTCAGATTTGATATATTTCATCTACTGGTCGCATTTCCAATTCAAAATGTTTGGTCGTCTACACTGTCCATGTGTCCGTGTGACTTGGTGTCACCACAAACAACTATACATATAACGTTATTTTGTAAATTTTTTATTGAACCCCGCAAATGCTGGATATTGCCCATTTTGAAAACGTGGGGGCTTCGACAGTGTCGTCCAGCATACTTGGCACTTCAGTATCTTGAAAACGAAAATTATGCCAAAGCGATTGTATGTTTTCTTAAATTTTGTATCCGTCATAGTGCGAACCTTTGATTATGAACTATATATAAGCCCTGCCCAAATGAAAGACTGCTAGATAAATGGAAAATTGTATGTTATGGTATGACTGAAAAATATATAAACTGAGACGTCTTTTTTAACAGTTTTTTAATAATTGTATTTTTAAGTGGTTTTAATGCTTGTAAACTTTGTCATTTGCTTAATGTGAACTTTTATGGTGTTTTTCTTTTAAACTACTGAATAAAGTTATTATTGATTGATTGAAGTCTGTAGGTTTGTCACTTCGTACCAGAGCAGATTCTATAGTTTCTAATCCCAAGTTGTGGGGTATTGATGTATATAAAGAATTAACATCTATGGTACATAAGATAACTGGCTGATCAGATGGAACTGTAGTGCTTGGTATTCTCTGGGGGGTAAATTTGAATGCTGTTTTTGAGAGGTTCTGAAGATGGTATGTAGATCTTGTTGAACAGCTATTTCAAACTTGTCCAAGACTTTGTGGCTGGTAGGCGGAATAAAGGTGCTTTTTGGTCTTAGGCCCGTTTGCATCTTTTCTTTGTAAAAGCCTCACTGTTAGCTACCTTCAAATCGTGCCTATATATGCACTAGTCTCCTGTATTTGTAGCGCCCTACATTTTTTGTTTCTTTACCATTTAGATTCCCCCTGAAGAAAAGCAATCTATGCACGAAATGCATCGGGGATCATTTAACCGACGGAGTTAACTACCTTTATGACTTTTGGATTCATGTTTTGAATTACAACGTTACCATATGATGGAATATGGAACATGATTGAAATGTCGAACTGTAACGTTATGGATAAATACTTGAAGTAAATCTTTGAAATACCGTGACTACAGACATTTATTTAAAGCAGTGTTTATAACTTGCATCACGCACTTTGTGCATGCCAGAGTGACCAGGAATCTGTCCTTACTACCTGTAAGGCTTCATTGTTCTCAGATTTGCAGCACCTTTTGGACCCAGAAGGTGTTTTCCTGTGCACCTATTACCATTGAAGAGTATTTACCCCTGGATAACATTATCTACTCTGGAGTGCAGCGGTCCACAAACTTTCATATATTCCCCTCTGGTACATACCGCTAGTGCACCCACTTACCATGTCTTATGCTGACATCGCTGGAATAAAAACGAATAAAGCAGACACCTTTGAATTCAATACTGAAGACACAGATCGCATATACTCGCTAATACAGGAGCCTGAATATATATCCTCTAGTACCGGCTCTCCTCAAGCTAACATTCGCCAATTACTATATACTGCTAAAAGAGAGATCAACCAAAGACTGCATGCTTCAACCCTAATTAGATATCATCGTGTTCAACGCATCCCCAGAGGCTTGCGAATTCCTTTGAAATCCACATTGTGCAAAAACAATCCCCGATTTACAGAAAAGTGGTTCGGAATATTGAATAAGTGTTCCCTGGTTTTAATTTTGCTCATAGTTGAAGAATTGTCCAAACTATTGGAAGAACTGGAAAATGAAGTAAAACAATTAAAACATGATTTAAGCACCAAGTTAACCCCCGAGGAACTTACAACAAGTCTTGAAGATATAAATAATCAATTGGATAAATACGTCAAAGAAATCAATGAAAGAAAGATAAGAAAATTCAAAAGAGACACAGTTGACTGTAAATTAGGTGAAGTGTACAACTGGGCAGAAATCTACGCGGCCAGAAGACAAAACCGCACTCAAACCAACAGATCAACTGACGGAGACACGTCATCATCTGAAGAGACGTCACGACCCGGATTTACTCGAGGGCAACCCAGACAACGACCTTTCCCAACCGGCCCACAAAGATCTGACCAACCTTCAACTTCTGGTGCACCCAGCGATCTTGGAACCAACCCAAGGAATCTTGCTGAATCAACGTCTTTTTTAGAAGTAGGTCGAGTACCAACAGTAGACCCAGGAGGTCCCGCAGGACCCACCGACTTACCACCACCGGCCAAATCCACCAGGAGTCACAGAATCCAATAGTTAACATCTCACAGATACCGTTAACTACCATTCAACAACAAGTTCTACAAAAGGGTATGAATTTTGTACCTACATACCATACGAACGAGCTCGATACCACCATATCTTTCTACAAATTCATGAGGACATTGCGCCTTAGACATTTCTTTACCAACATTTGTCCCCCTCAAACAACTCAAGAATCAGGGACACTTATGGGCCTAAGACCAAAAAGCACTTTTATTCCACCTACCAGCCACAAAGTCTTGGACACTTTTGAAATAGCTGTTCAACAAGATCTACATACCATCTTCAGAACCTCTCAAAAACAGCGTTCAAATTTACCCCCCAGAGAATACCAAGCACTACGACAACTTGCTTCTAACAGAGACTTAACAATCTGCAAAGCAGACAAAGGAGGAGCGCTTGTAACTTTAGACACCTGTTATTACTCTCAAAATTTAGACGCTCACCTCAACAACCCGGACCTTTACATGCCCTTGAGCACTGACTCCACCAATAACTTCAAAGAAACATTGGTTACCATCGTAAACAAGGCAGTCTTCACCGGCACCATCACAGAAAGAGACAAACGATATCTTATCAAAGAACATCCCCAAGTACCACACATTTACTTAGTACCAAAAATTCATAAACACGCCACTAAGCCACCCTTCAGACCTATTGTTAGCACCTGTAATTCCATCCACGAACCAACCGGCAAGTACATCGACAAGCACTTACAAAGTTCTGTAACAAGTATGACAACATACATCCAAGACACCACGGATTTTCTAGTGAAGCTTCAAAAGATCATAGTTCCATCTGATCAGCCAGTTATCTTATGTACCATAGATGTTAATTCTTTATATACAGCAATACCCCACAACTTGGGATTAGAAGCTATAGAATCTGCTCTGGTACGAAGTGACAAACCTACAGACTTACAAATCTTTATCATTGAATTGATGCAATTCATGTTGCATCACAGTTACTTCAAATCTCCCAAAAATGAATTTTTTCAACAATTATCTGGAGTCGCAATTGGAAATTGTGCAGCTCCAGCATATGCAAATTTATTCATGTACCAATTTGAGAACGAACGTATCTTGAAGAACCAAGATTGGCAACCATTCTTACTAGCTTATCACCGATATAGCGATGATATTTTCCTAGTTTGGAAAGGCAATGAAACCCAATTGTCGAATGCTATTCACCATCTTAATTGTGTGGATGATCACATCCAGTTCACATACAACAGTGACACCTTGACTATACCTTTTTTGGATGTACAGATCACATTATCAGATAACCAATTTGTAACCTCCATATACACAAAAACCACTGACCGTAACAATTATCTACATTACCGCAGCTTCCATCAACCCAGTCTGAAACGTCATTTACCATATTCACAACTTCTCCGAGCCAAAAGGATTGCATCCACACCAGAATTGTATACACAGAATAGCGCTACTAATATCACCAAATTCAAACAAAGGGGTTACCCCAGAGAACTCACCCAAACTGCTGAAGACAGAGTGTCCACCAAACTGAGACAAGAGTTACTACAACCTAGAGAAAAGTCTCCTGACATGGATACACGTGTAGTTTTCGTATCTAAATTTTCTACACAATCCACCAAAATCAAACAGTCAATTCGCAAGCACTGGCCCATGCTACAACTTGAAACAGATTTCAACAAAATATTTGAAAAACCACCCACTTTCGCATGTCAACGTTCTAAAAACATTGCATCACTACTGAAGCAACCACCTACAATGGAGAACATCACCTTCAAAGGGACAATACCATGCCATAATTGCAGTCACTGCAACAGTATTATCCCAGGTAACCGCCTATCTCATCCCACTCAAGGCACTCCCATACCCCTCCGAGTTAATGCTACCTGTGATTCCATGAACGTTGTATATATGCTAAAATGCCCTTGTGGCCTCCCATATGTGGGCAAAACGGAGCGCAAAATTAAAACAAGGTTGACTGAACATCGCAGCAACATACGCACCAAAAACCTGAAGTCTTGTGTAGCGGCTCATTTTATTGAACACAGCCACAATCCCAGTCAAATTCGCTTCCTCATTCTAGAAGTAGTGGACAAACACACTCATACTGACAACAGCAAATATCTACTTCATCGAGAACTTTACTGGATATACCCCCTTCAGGCCACACAGCCGAAGGGATTGAATGATAGACTGGAATATAGTTGCCATCTATAATTGCAAACACAACAGTGATGGACAGAATGTGGATCAATGTCACACATTCACCCCAGTCCAAAGATCTGGGCCCAAATCCATCGTTTTTCCACTCCACACCACCCTGGGTTAGACAATGGCGATATGCAAATCATCGCTGACCCTGTGCCCCATGGGAAAAGTCCAGTCCGAACTACAAAAGCCATGTCCTTCCCAGAACGGAAACAAGCATCCGAGGACCGGCCCGGTTTCGAGGTAACACCTCTCATCAGCCCGGCTAGCTTGAATCCAGTGGTGTGGAGTGCCTGGGACTCACGTCTGAGCATCCCCAGTACACTTAGAGCGGTAATTGCAAACACAACAGTGATGGACAGAATGTGGATCAATGTCACACATTCACCCCAGTCCAAAGATCTGGGCCCAAATCCATCGTTTTTCCACTCCACACCACCCTGGGTTAGACAATGGCGATATGCAAATCAGCGCTGACCCTGTGCCCCATGGGAACAGTCCAGTCCGAACTACAAAAGCCATGTCCTTCCCAGAACGGAAACAAGCATCAAGCAATATAATTGCTGCATCAGTCAGTCATCAGCATTGTACTGTATATATGTGTTATCTTAGTTTGATCTCTCTTTGAAGGTTTAACCCTCTCGCGTTTATTAACCCATTCATTTCTTTCACCTTCCTATGTTCACACTTCCTTCACACCCCCCATTCTCATCTTATTCTTTTTTCCAATATTATTGTTGCCACCTGTCCATTCAGTTGCCACCTCTTCCGGTTGTTCATCCCGCACTTGCTTTACCCTTCTTACTTTTCCATTTATTTCACTCAACAGCACGCAGTAGGTTATCTTGGTCACTTTCATCTGTACGATCACTCACTAGTCGGGTTCTTTTAACTACTTCTACTTAAGTGATTGTTGCTTCTTCACGATCCTTCACTTCACCTTCTTCCGCTCCCTAACATAGTCCGCTTTCTATCCTCATAACACTTCCCCCTCTACAAATCTTTGAGCCAGCATGCATGCGCGGCGTCTTCCGGGTTTCGTTTACCTCGAACCGGAGTTTACCACTTGAATTTCGTGTACGAATCCTTAACACCTACTGTCGGTAAGTGCCTACCGCTCACGATTATTTGCCACTGTCCTCTTTGGGATTTGTTTGAACTGCATGTATTTCACTTTACGCGCTGCACAGCATTATGCACCCGTTTTTCCGCATAGTGTTCACCAGTTCCTCACCTCGGACCACTGTTCGTCATACGATCCCCATCACCATTCCAATAACCTCTTGCACGTTTTAACCTATAGTTCTAAGTTCTTGGATTCCTCTTTGAAATAACATGTCACTCCACACCTTTTAGAAACATCGAGCACAGACTAGTTTCTTTTAGTTACCCCTCACCTGTTTACCTGTAACGTAATGTAGTCTCGATTCCGTTTGCATCTTTTCTTTGTAAAAGCCTCACTGTTAGCTACCTTCAAATCGTGCCTATATATGCACTAGTCTCCTGTATTTGTAGCGCCCTACATTTTTTGTTTCTTTACCATTTAGATTCCCCCTGAAGAAGTGCAATCTATGCACGAAATGCATCGGGGATCATTTAACCCACGGAGTTAACTACCTTTATGACTTTTTGATTCATGTTTTGAATTACAACGTTACCATATGATGGAATATGGAACATGTTCGAAATGTCGAACTGTAACGTTATGGATAAATACTTGAAGTAAATCTTTGAAATACCGTGACTACAGACATTTATTTAAAGCAGTGTTTATAACTTGCATCACGCACTTTTGTGCATGCCAGAGTGCCCAGGAATCTGTCCTTACTACCTGCAAGGCTTCATTGTTCTCAGATTTGCAGCACCTTTTGGACCCAGAAGGTGTTTTCCTGTGCACCTATTACCATTGAAGAGTATTTACCCCTGGATAACATTATCTACTCTGGAGTGCTGCGGTCCACAAACTTTTAAAAGGTGCCAATGGCCAGTGCTCAGCAGGCTGGTGATAAACTTATGATTGCCCTGTCGCAAGCATCTCTGCTGAGCCTGTTTTCAGTGCTGCTGGCGCTGTTCTGACAGTGAGAAGGACCAGTTTCTCACCCCAAAATGTGGAGAGGTTAACCATGATCAAAATGAATCACCCTTTTACACCACCGGATTACCCCATACCTGAAGTAGCATGGCAGTAAGATGATGACGGGGACTCAGGTCATGGAAGTAGTGCGTTAGGTGACCTACTTCTGGGTGAACCACCATAGGATGAGCTCTACTTCCCTGAGAACTAGGCCTTCAAGTTACTTTCTTTCTTCCTTTGAAGCCCCAAAAAAGCCCCAAAAAAGATATAGATAAGGAATAATATTTACTTTATTATTTGTGCGTGTCACTGTCTTTCTGGTTCAAATCACCACAAATCCATCACCACCGTCTTACTCTTTTATTGCCAGTTTGGAGTTGCAACTGTGTGCAGTCAGTGAAGAAGTAAGTCCACTCCTCCTGACTCACCTAAAATGTGAGTCAGGAGTGGTGGTTCTGTGTACAGCGCTGATTAGAGCGCTTGGGAGATCCGTGTTGCTTTATTTTTAATAACATTGTGATTTTACTTGACTGTGTGCTATTTTAACCTACATGATAGCTGGTCCGCTGACTGTGGTGCCCGCCTGTAAGAGCAGACCCGCCTGGAAGTCAGCGCTCGAGTTTTTTGCCCGGCCACTTCCCACCACTGCCTACAAAACACCGGAAGCCTCGTCCGTGCACCGGTAAAGTGGTTCTGTCTACAGCTCTGATTAGAGCGCTTGGGAGATCTGTGTTGCTTTATTTTTAATAACATTGTGATTTTACTTGACTGTGTGCTATTTTAACCTACCTGATAGCTGCTCTCACTGACTGCAGTGCCCGCCTGTTAGAGCAGACCCGCCTGGAAGTCAGCGCTCTAGTTTTTCGCAAGACCACTTTCCACCACTGCCCACAAAACACCGATGCAAGCCCGTTTGCGCCGACCAGCGCCAGAACCCCTGCCCATTTCTCGAGGCATGTCTACTCAAGAAGTGAACTTATCAGGCTTAATCCCGGTGAGTGCCCGCATACTAAATTAGAGTTGGATAAAACATACAACAACCCTATGCGCTTTAATTTATGTGGCCTGGTGACCCTGAACTTAGGTATGAACTACACATGCAGGAATAGCGAAGGTAGTTTGACTTCCAATTATAAGCACAATAATGCCACCCAGGACAGTAGGGCTTTTCAATCCTGTGTCCTAACACAAGACATCTCTGATAAGAATCCTAAATCTGTCAGCTGCGTCTTAATTAATGCTAGTTCAACGACTAAGCATAAAAATGACCTACAGTGCTTGATTCAAGTAGAAAAGCCAGACCTCGTTTTACTTATAGAAACCTGGGCAAATGAAACAAGTGATACCGACTGGAATGTATTAGTACCTGCAGGTTACTATGTTGCGAACATTGATAGGATAGGGACAAGGGGGGTGATTTTGCACTAATTTATCGATCCTGTTACACGGTGAGAACTGTGCCAGAACCATCATTGGATGCCGAGCCAATGTCTTTTAGTGTTAAAAATAATAATAGGGAACTTTTCCCGGGGCTACTGATTTATAGACCACCAGGGCCCAGATCCTCCTCTTTTATCACCTCCCTTCAGACACATCTGGAATCCTGCTTAAATTCTGACTCCTTTACGGTGTTAGGTGATTTTAACTTTCACTTGGAAGCTGATAACAATTCTGACACAATAAGCCTGACCGACAATTTAGCCAGTTTTGGGCTGACTCAGATTGTTTGAGAACCAACACATCTAGCAGGCCATACGTTGGACGGTATTTTTACAAATAATGAACTTATTAAAGTGAATAGTGCAGGACCTCTACTTTGGTCAGACCACCTTGCAGTCCACTTCACTGTTAAGTTCTTAGACACCAACCCGTGTCGAAGGAATAGACCCCCCATGATTAAACTACGTTCCTGGAAAACAATACAACAACAGGAATTGATCATAGCTCTAAAGGAGAAGCCCCCTACCCCTATAGACTCCTATGAGGCAGCAACTAATTTTGACAACTGGATCAACCGGGCAGTAAATAAGCTGGCACCTGAAATGACTATACAGGCTAGGAGATGGCAAGTGTCTTCTCCCAGGTATTCGTTTGAGCTTAAGCAATTTAAAATCAAATGCAGACATAAGGAACGCATTTGGGGATCCAAATATAGTGCAGCACATAAGAAAGACTACTGCTTAGAATTAGAACAATACAAGTTGGCTATAAAACAAGCAAAGACAGCTTATTTTACTTCCAAAATTTAGGAGGCCACAAATTCCTCGAAGGAAGTATTCAAAACAGTAACCGCTTTGTCGAGCTGACCGCGAGATACTGTGTTTGTTCCAGACCCAAATTTCATGGACAAATTGGAGTTCTTCTTCCAGGACAAAGTTCAGACCGTCTGATAATAAACTCCTGAGCACATCTGAAACGAGGGGGAGAAACCATCTAGAGGGTCAGGATGAGTATACATTTCATTGCAGCCTAACTCAGTTCTCCGCTTTAAGAGAAGAGAAAGTGGTAGTTTTACTGCTGCAAACTAAATCTGGGTCCCCGCTTGATCTCTGTCCCCCTCACATCTTACATCTGGTGCCTGAGGAGATCTATACATCCTTGACCCCTCTATTAAACCAAATCACAAGATATGGGTCTTTCCTTTATGTTGGACAAAGATCTGTATTGGACCCATTTAAAAAAAAAAAACATGCTCGATCCCCTAGAGGCTAAAAACTACCGCCCCATCTCATGTCTACCTCTACCCTCCAAAATGTTGGAGAAAGCCATGAATTCTGAGATGACGGCCTATCTGGACCTACAAAACATCCTTGATGCCACTCAGCATGGCTTTAGATCTCGGCGCTCCACGGAGTCAGCCCTGATCATGGCGACAGAGGAGATCTGTAAGGTGATGGATAGAGGCGGTAGGGCTACCCTGGTACTGCTTGACCTTACGGCAGCCTTCAATACCGTAAACCATGTGGAATTAGTTTGAAGGCTGCAGGCCATCAGTATTAGTGGTAAAGCCCTGGCCCTTCTAACATCATTCTTGTCATCCAGGGATCAATTAATTCATTGGGAGGGACTTTGATCAGAACTGTTTACTCTCCAAAGTGGAGTTCCCCAAGGCTCGGCCCTGTCTCCGACTATGTTTAACATATACGTGGCCCCTCTAGCCAGATTAATAAAAAGTCATGGTCTGCTGCTCATGTCTTACGCTGATGACATGCAGCTAGTGGTGTCCGTTACGCCGGCGTAAGGCAGCTCACTAAACTCCAATCACTTCAAAACGCAGCAGCACAAGTTCTGCTTAGTTTACCAAAACACAACCCCACTTGTGCCAGTATAAAGCAACTTCACTGGCTTCCAGTGAGACGACGGGTGGAGTTTAAAGCCCTCTGCCTTGTTCATAAAGCCCTTTATGGAGGTGGGACAGATGATTTACAATCTCTATTCCCTCGGTATGCTCAACCGCGCTGCCTAAGATTTATTGACACTGGACTGGTACATCTTCCGAGAACAAAAAGAGTACGATGTGGAGGTAAATGATGATCATTCCAAGCAGCTAAGTTATGGAAGGCCCTCCCCTTCCAAGTAAGACTTCAGTCTTGCTGGACGCTTTTCAGGAAAAACATAAAAACCTTGCTCTTCACGCAACTCAAATTATTCTTGCTTTTCCGGTCCTCACATTCTTCAGCGCCATGACGCCTCAGCAACAGAGCACTTTATAAATGTTCAGTCAGTCAGTCAGTCAGAATCCTTTTCCCTCAAGCCAGACATTGGATGGAGAATACATAAAACAAATGTGAAATGTGTGCCTGCCTCGAGTCCCAATCCGAGTTTATATCTATACTTTCCAAGCCTAGAGGGACTGCCCCGGAAGAACAGATAAAATGATGGCATGTATTTGGTGTTTGTTGTGCATGATGTTTACTAGTATTCTGCACACAAAAAAGTGACTCAAGTCAATCTTTCCCTTCTTCTTGTTCAATAGCAAAATTGTAATACTCCAGGCTGATCCATTGCATTTTGAATCTGGTCTCACTCAGGACACTTTTGGCATAGAGTTTAATACCAAGACTATATTATACTCGCAGTCAGAGTCAATAGGATTGGAGATGATTGATGGAATTACTTGGGGCGTGATGTGGCCTAAAAGGTGAACAGCAACACCAGACCTACATGTCTGTGTAGTGGTGGATGCGAGTGTGGTGGTGTGACTGACAGCGGTGCATTGATTTTGTTACTTATTTTGGAAAATGCTATGTTGCTGTGTGTGGTGGGAGGCCTGCTCCTATTGTTGGAGGTAACTGCTGGAAACAGACATGTTTTAGCCATGATGTCTCTGAAGGCCTTCTTGTTCCACTCCTCCTTAATTATGCAGTGTAACTTTTCTCCTTGAGTTTTTTAATATTCTTTTTGTTTTTCCATCTACAGGCCGGCCTTTACCCTGTGCTATACCGGTAAAACAACTCACACTCACCTTACCAAACCGCATCCACCAGGCACCCAAGATTGATAGACGGACAGTACAAGGAAAGACCAAGAGGGATGTGAAGATGCAACTCCCAATTTGGCAATAATTATAGTATCATTTCATTTGATTCATTTTTTCTCTTCAATTACAACTGTGTGTGTTTTTATGTTTGCTTATATTTGACTCCTACAGATATTTTTTTATTTTGTTTGCTATCTTTCAAAGCAAGCCCGGTACAACAGAACATAAAATCTATGTAAATTGGGTCTCTTTGGGGGCAGACAGGCAAGGCAATTGCATAATTAATAATATACTGCTCAGTACTAGTGTAGTACTACTCATCAAGTCATCATCATCATGCATGCTTTTCCTTTTTCTCCCTTAACAGATTGATGATGGTCGGCTGCCAAGATGAATGTGTGTTGTCCATGTGTAGTGTTTGTCTTTGTCAAACCTTTCCCTCAAATCCCCCTTCCCAACCATTCAGCAAACCCTAACCCTCTCCCCCCGGGCTGTGTGATTTATATTGAGGCGTGACTAAATTAAATTTACACCAAATATTAATCACACACTTGCTGGGGCGGATGTGGTGAAAGCAACACTAACTCAAGGCAGGGCGAGGATCTTTTTCTGCTCTAAGTATATATATACTGTAGCCCACACAGGCAATATATAGAGATTAGATTGCCCACTCATGCACAGTATTCGATATTCAATTTTCTTTCTAGAGGAACATAATCTATCAGACTATAATTGCCAGCATAGAGACATTACTCATCATAGTTCCAGCACTAAAGGTTACACAGCCGCTTGTCCACTTCATAGCTTAAGTCGACTACAGTTTGTAACTTGTACTAGGCTAGCCCTCCATTCTGTTTTCTTTTACTTTAGCATTGCTTATCATCATGGTTTCTTGTTTGGAAGTATTCTTGTTAACTACTACTCGTTCCCTAGTCTCCCTCAGGTGACCTACTGTCTCATTTTCTTTGTTTGAAAATGCTACTGTCATTTTCTACTAGTGCTACCACCACCATAGCACATTGGGAAACCAAACCATCACCATGTAGCCATCGCTTTGCCTAAGTATAGACATCAATCACAGGTAAGAAAAGTGTGAGGGAGGCATAATGTATAAACTATGGAAACTAACTAATTAACACACCCACACCCTTCAGAGTGCATAGCGGTTTTAGTTGCAGACTGCATAGACTAGGAGGAGAGACTAACGGTACTGGAAGGACAAGTGAGGCCACCATATCTACCTGTTGGTGTGTTACACTGTCTGCAGATTTCAATTAAAAACTGGTGGCATCAATGCAGGAAGGGAAATAGTGTAAAGTAAAAGAGTTACACCCCCACAGAAGATTTACATCATAAGTAAACTATGAATAATGTATTCACCTAACAAATAAACTAGAATGGAAAAAAAACAATACACCTGACCCACCCCTCTCCCTAACCCCAACTAATGTCCAGCAGTAAGTCCAATTGTCAAATGTCCATAAATTAAAAAATCAAAGTGTCCATTAAAAAAACAAGTTTTCCTCAACTCCCTATTCCCACCCACCAGAAATATGATTAATAAAATACTAGCTTAATTAACTTGCTGGTTTGAAAATAGCACTAAAATGACATTCACCAAGACTGTGGAAGCCCTGAAAAACTGACACACAAACATTGTAAATCAATGGACATACTGCAACTTGTTATTGAGTCTTCATTGTTTGAAGATGTTTACCAGGACATTTCTCGCAGAAAGTCTTGCCGCACACAGATTAAACTGTTACATGAAGCCCAGGGTAGACAATATGGCTTCATTGAGAAAAAAATGATGAAAAAAAATCATAAATGTTCATGCTAGAGCTCAATCACTGTAATAGCGGAATGCAGCCCAAGGCCAAACAGAATTGCTACCTTTTTTAGTACGCAGCAAAAACAACGGTAAAAGTAACATAAAATGACTGGCTTCTACAAAGACCCCAGCCAGAGAGCAGCAATGTCTTACTGATTCAATTTATACTGTTGTAAATAATCATGCACCATTGGTATATAAAAGCAACATGGCAGCATATAATTTTCATTCAGCTGTTTCGGCTATATTCGGTGGCCCAACTGCCCAACACAATGGCAATCCATTTATCGATCTGTATGAAAGGCCGAGTAGGCCCCATCAGGATCCGTTTCTGTGACCAAAAAGTAACAAATCAATCTAACAGGCACATTAGCCTCCAGAAATTGGTTACGGATGGCAAATGTTCTAGAAAAAGAAAACAAATCTGGAAGAAAAAGAAATTTTAAATATGAAGTAGTTAGAGAGCACCCTTTAAATGACTGATAAGTCACTGTGAAGATCATTATCATAACCCTCTGTGTAAAATGATCAGCCCTGCCTTCATTAATGAAAGGATCAGATCTTGCAGATGAGACAAAGCAGCCCTGCATATTTTACTGAAATAATGATCAGATCTGCAGACTGCGTGTGTGCTGCTGTACTGTGACAGAAAGGTATTGTAACTTTCAATCATGTGAAGTTTCACCTATTATAACAACAATATCCAGACACAATCAGTATTCAAATGACTTATCAATAGTAATGACATTCATTTGTTATTCCTCATTTCTCACTAACATACCCAAAGTCTGAAGATCCATGCAAACACTTCTATGGTTTGACAGGTGAATTGGAAAAAACTCTACCGCAAGGAGTTTATCACCTTAAATGACACAAAACACTTTTAGTTTCTCTGTAAAACACCCCCAAGCATTAAACTGGGTAATAAGTGTTAGTTTGGAAACAATGAACTTCCGCATTAACTTCGTACCTTCAAGCCGTTATGCAAAGTCTTCTAAAATGGGGTTCTGTAAAGACAAATAAAGGAAGAAGCAACAACAATCCAAAAAGGATTCTGTAATGTCGGCAAATTCTATTTTTGCCAAATGCCCAACTCACATTTGTAGATTAGTTTAAAAGACTTCAATTTGGAACTTTAAGAAGTGCCTAATACAATATTGTAAAATCTAAAATCTAACATTAATATGCTGTAGTATGTCCAAACAGTTATAATATCACCAGACGGTGTTAAGTTTGTGCAAAGTCTCAAACAAACATCCTTGTCCGAATATCAAGTTCTTTGTGCAAATAGCAAGTCAAATGTTAAGTTCTTTCTCTGTGCAAATATGAAGTTCTCTGCGTGATGTTTTTAAATCTTCTTCGGATTTTATGGTGCAATTGTTCGAGAAAGTATCAATAGTCTTACCAGTGTTTGTCGCTTCTTGTGTCAGCGTCTGGTTACCTGGTAGTTGACCCTTTTCTTTGTTTTGTTATGTTCACAGGAAGTTATCCTGATGTCAACCGGAACCTCCGAAATCCAAGAAGAAGACGCCGGCTCCAGCAACGATGAACGCCGTCCGGAGTCTCGAGAAACAGGTAAGGGGAAGCGGGAGAACCAGGGTAGAGTGGGAGGAGGTAGGCGGAGAGACGGGAAAAGTAATGCTCAGAAGGAAGGGTGGCCGCGGGAGAAGACAGTGAAGAGCGGGAGGTGGGAGGCGGGAAGACAAGGAGAGCTCCGCTCCCTATGCAGACTGATCAAGAGGGGGCAAGGGAATCCGAAAGGTGAGAGGAGCAATTTCTATAAAACAAGGAATTTACCGACTGGAAAATGGGTCCGGAACGCTTGTGGTGATGCATCAAATTCAAATGAAGCGAAGCGCCCTTTCTCTCCAAGGCGCGTCTTTTTATACTTGCAGCACGGAGCGTCTTCAGCACATTTACATGCGCCTCACGTGGAATTCAGCACGCTGTTCAGCAGTTTACTCACGTGAGGCAGGTGACACGATTCAAGAGGGCAACAACACTGCTAGCTACAAATACACTTAGAAACAAAAAGTAACAAGCATTGCTAACTACAACAGATTTGTTTAATCTCATGATTACAACACCACTGACATCAACAATATTCTAAGGAGGGTTCATGCTCAGGAGAGTGCGGCAAATGAACCCTTAACAGTTCCTCCCCCCAAAGGCCTTCTCACAGGGCGTGGTTTTCCCGGGTGAAGGGCATGAAATGACCTAACTAATCTTGGAGCGTGCACTTTATTTTCTGGCTCCCAAGATCTTTCAGACGGGTCATATCCTTTCCAATCGAGTAAGTAGTAAAGACGACCACCAATACGTTTTGAATCTAGAATCTTTTTAACTTCATACTCTAGGTGATAGCCAACCACAATTGGTGGAGGAGCATTGTCTGGACGTGTGGCTGGGTCATGGGGTTTTAGGAGGGAGACATGAAACACAGGATGAATAGAATAATCTTTGGGAAGAACCAATTTAACTGAGACTGGATTCACAATTTTTTCAATAGGGAATGGTCCTATGTATCTCGGTTTCAATTTTTTGGGACCTTCAATTTGAAAGTTTTTTATTGACAACCAGACTAAATCTCCCTCCTTATATGGCGGGGTTGGTAGTCTATGTCTGTCTGCTGAGTCTTTCATTCTTAATTTATTCTTAACTAAGTTCTTTTTCATTAGTTCCTGAAACTTTTGTAACTTAGACAGCCTTTCAGTAACTGCTGGCATCATTTCTTCTTTTTCTGGAAATGTTACTGAATGGAATGTGGATGCTGACCTGTTAGAAAATAAAAGGGTGAACAACCTAGATCTGCATGTGTGGTATTATTGTATGAAAACTCCGCCCAGGGTAATACTTCGTCCCATTTAGTGGATATGGTAGAAATCAGGCATTGTAAACCTTGTTCAAGATATTGATTCACCTTTTCTGTTTGCCCATCGGTCTGAGGGTGAAAAGCAGATGATAAGGCTAGTTCTATCCCTAATTGTTTACTGAGTGGTTCCAGAATTTTGAAATGAATTGAGGGCCTCTGTCCGAAAGGATTTTACTTGGGAGACCATGAAGTTTAACAACATTAACCAAAAATATATCACTGAACTCAGTTGCCAATGGTCATTTAGACAACGGGATGAAATGCCCCATTTTTTTATAGTAAATCTACTACTACCAAAATCGTAGTGAAACCATTAGATTTGGGTAAGTCTGTAATAAAATCTAGACTTATTGTATGCCAGGGACTAGAAGGAACAGCCATTGGTTGTAAAAGACCCATTGGTGCAGTGTGTAAGGCTTTTTGTTGTGCACAGACTGGACAGCCCTTAACATATTGTTCTACGTCGGTTATTATGTTCTCCCACCAAAAATGTCTTTGACATAGTTCTAGAGTTTTGTTGATCCCTTGATGGGCTGCTGTGGCCAGATCAAGATTCCAACTTAAAACTTGTAAACGCATTTCTTTTTCAGGAACATATATTTTATCCTTATGGAGGAAAAAAAAAACACGGATTGAATTGTGTTTCTGAGATAGCCATTGTTGATGATCCAGAGTTTCAACTTTCCTTTGAATTTGACTTAGAAAGGCATCTGGGTGGGTTACCGCTACCAATCTTTCTGCAGGAATAATGCTCTGTGTTTTGTCAACCTGATTGTTATGCTTTTCACATACTAAACGTGAAAGTGTATCTGACAGAAGCTGTTTAGAACCTGGGCGATATGTGATTAATAAATCAAATTCACTAAAAAACTGCAACCAGCGCATCTGTCTTGTTGTAAAGGCTTTTACGGTAGAATAGAACTGCAAATTCTTATGATCGGAGAAGATGGTGATGGTGTGCTTAGCTCCCAGGAGATGATGTCTCCATTCCTGAAAACTGCTCTTATAGCCAACAATGCACGTTCCACAATGGTGTCGTTTTGTTCTGCGGTTAAAAGCTTACGTGAGAAAAAGGCTATCGGATGTAGGCGTCCAGTACTAGAATCCTTTTGCATTAGCACGCCTCCCAAGGCTGTTTGTGAGGCGTCCACCTCAACAAAAAATGGTCTATCTGGGTCAGGATGAATTAGGATGGGTGCCAAGGTGAAAGCCTTTTTTAGACTTGAAAAAAGGCTTGTTCAGCCTCCGAAGTCCATTGGAATTTTTTACCTTTCTTCAGCAACTGTGTAATTGGTGTTACAATTTAAGAAAAATTTGAGATAAACCACCTATAGAAGTTAGCAAATCCCAAAACCCTTTGTGTGTCCTTCACTGATGTGGAAACTGGCCAATTCAAAATAGCTTCCACCTTTCTTGGGTCCATAATAATTCCCTCAGGAGACAACCAATAACCTTAAAATTCTACCTTAGGGGTATTGAAGACACATTTCTCTAATTTTACAAACAATGAGTTGTCTCTTAATTTTTTGTAGATCTGATCGAACCTGATGTACATGCTCTTCAGGGTTTTTAGAATTGATCAAAATATTGTCTATATACACAATTACATAGACGTCCAGAAGACCATGCAATACTTCATTTATGAAGTATTGAAGCGCAGCCAGGGCGTTACATAATCCAAAGGCATGACCGTATATTCGAACAAACCAAATTTGGTGCGGAAAGCTGTTTTCCACTCATCACCTTCCTTAACACGGATAAGGTGATAAGCGCCTCACAAATCCAATTTGGTGTGAATACTGGACCCTTTTACCTGATTAAGCAGCACTGGAATCAATGGTAGAGGATACCTATTCTTTATTGTTGCCTTATTGACAGCGCGATAATCGATGCACGCTCTCAAATCACCTGACTTCTTCGCCACGAAGAAGAGCGGCGACAAAACTGGTGACGTTGAGTGTCGGATGAATTCAATTTCCAACAGCTCATCTAAGTATGATCTCAAATACTGATTTTCTGGCTCGGTTAGCGCGTAAATCCTACTACAGGGTAGCACTGCTCCAGGGACTAAATCGATTGTACAGTCATAGACTCTGTGGGGTGGTAATTTGGTAGCCGTAACCGGGTCAAACACATTGGATAAATCTCAGTAGTCACTAGGTATGTTTACAATTTCTTGATTCAATGCGGCACAAAATAGAGGCATGACCGGGTCCTTAGTTACTTGATAACAATGAAGCCTACAATGAGAAGAGTCCAAGGTAACAGTACGTTTGACCCAATCGATTTTGGGGTTATGGAGTTCAAGCCAAGGGATTCCAAGAATCACCCCAAAAGTGGGTGCATCATGGAGGTCAAATATGGTATTTTCCGAATGGCCGTTATCTGCGACTAGAGTCAAAGGTGTGGTGTTAAACCTTATTAGACCAGAAGACAAAGCTGACCCGTCTACTGCCCTTACTGGCTCTGGTTCTCTCGTAGGCACTTGAATTAACTGTAACTTTCTCGCTGATCCTATATCAAAAAAGTTGCCTGTGGCACCGGAATCAATTAAGACGGGTATGAGTGGACAAAATTTAAATCACTCTTACCGTGAAATGTCTGGGAATATGATTTGTTATATTAGTAGCATATTGAGAGATCTTTTTAACAATGCATCCCGGAGAAACGACCTCATCTTTCTCCGAGGAACCTAGTTTTCCAACTTCTGGGATATATCCTCCACTACAGCTAACGTCTTTTTTTAGCGGGTTTTGCAGGACACTCACTAGCAAAATGACCAGCCCTCCCACAATAAAAACATAGGTTCCCCTTACGTCTTCGTTCTTTTTCCTCGAGTGATAAAGGACCTTTCACTCCTCCTAACTGCATAGGTTCTACAACAGAACTCTTATTCTCAATTTCCTTCCTTTCTGTTTTAAAATGTAAATTTCTAATATCCCCTCCAGGCCTTTCACTTTTCCTTTCTCCCAGCCTATGATACAACTTGACCACTAAATCTTGGAATTCAGCAAAATCCTCCGGCAAATTAACAATATGAGCCAAAGAGTTCTTCAAGTCATCCCTAAGTCCTCTATAAAAAAGTGATACTCTTCTCCTCAGGCCAATGAGTTTCAGCCAATAGTCTGTTAAAGTTGGTGACATAGGATATCAGGTCTTTTGACCCTTGACGCAGGTTTAGGAGTTCATTATCTGAAGCTTGTATGAATGTGTGTTTAGCGAAGAGATTAGACATGGCAATTTTAAAATTATGTAAATTATGTAGAATAGGATCATCACTATCAACTAAGGGCATGGCCCAATTAGCTTCCACCCCTCCAAGGTAAGAGATTTACAAAGCCACTTTAGAGGGGTCTGTTGTAAAAATCTGAGGCTTGCACATAAAGTGCAACTGACACTGACACATGAATGCTCTGTATCTATTACAATCTCCTGTTAACCTCTCTGGATTGGCTAATGGGATAGGACTAGGGGTAACTACTGTGACTTGCACCTGTTGATCGGTAGGCTGGCCTGAAATATGTTGAGCTTGAAAAGCTGTGTTACCGAATTTAGAAGGAGTTAAAATGGGCATTCCTTCTGCTGTGGATTCTCTCCAAGTGGTAAACCCAGTCCTAGTTTTATCTAATTCCTGACGAAGGGATTGATTTTCTAAACGTAACTCCTCCATTTCTTGATTGAGTTTGTGCACAAGTTGAGTCAACTGAGTGATATCCATTATGATGACTTAGGTGATTACAACTTCAAGGGGAAACAAGGGAGTGTGGCTTTGCTTTTCTGTTGCGCAAGCAGTCACAACGTTCCGGTTGTTTCCTTCTTGAAGTCGTACGGTCCCAATTCCCCCACGAGCCGGCCAGCCCAACAAGGAAGTGAACACTTGATGAACCGACTGACCCGCAAGGGAAAAGGGAAGTGGAGCGAGAAACAAACAAACACTGGATCATCGTCTCGAGGAATCCAAAAGGTTTCTCTAGATGAATTGCTCTGGACCTTCCTTGATCAAACTTTCAATGATGTGAAGTTTCACCTATTATAACAACAATATCCAGACACAATCAGTATTCAAATGACTTATCAATAGTAATGACATTCATTTGTTATTCCTCATTTCTCATTAACATACCCAAAGTCTGAGGATCCATGCAAACACTTCTATGGTTTGACAGGTGAATTGGAAAAAACTCTACCGCAAGGAGTTTACCACCTTAAATGACACAAAACGATTTTAGTTTCTCTGTAAAACACCCCCAAGCATTAAACTGGTTAATAAGTGTTAGTTTGAAAACAATGAATGTCCGCATTAACTTCGTACCTTCAAGCCGTTATGCAAAGTCTTCTAAAATGGGGTTCTGTAAAGACAAATAAAAGAAGAAGCAAAAACAATCCAAAAAGGATTCTGTAATGTCAGCAAATTCTATTTTTGTCAAGTGCCCAACTCACATTTGTAGATTAGTTTAAAAGTCTTTAATTTGGAACTTTAGGAAGTGCCTAATACAATATTGTAAAATCTAAAATCTAACATGAATATGCTGTAGTATGTCCAAACAGTTATAATATCACCAGACGGTGTTAAGTTTCTGCAAAGTCTCAAACAAACATCCTTGTCCGAATATCAAGTTCTTTGTGCAAATAGCAAGTCAAATGTTAAGTTCTTTCTCTGTGCAAATATGAAGTTCTCTGCATTATGTTTTTAAATCTTCTTCGGTTTTTATGGTGCAATTGTTCGAGAAAGTCTCAATAGTCTTACCAGTGTTCGTCGCTTCTTGTGTCAGCATCCGGTTACCTGGTAGTTGACCCTTTTCTTTGTATTGTTAGCTTCACAGGAAGTTATCCTGATGTCAACCGGAACCTCCGAAATCCAAGAAGAAGACGCCGGCTCCAGCAACGAGGAACGATGTCCGGAGTCTCAAGAAACAGGTAAGGGGAAGCGGGAGAACCAGGGTAGAACAGGAGGAGGGAGGCGGAGAGACGGAGAGACGGGAAAAGTAATGCTCAGAAGGAAGGGTGGCCGTGGGAGAAGACAGGGAAGAGTGGGAGGCGGGAAGACAAGGAGAGCTCCGCTCCGAATGCGGACCGATCAAGAGGGGGCAAGGGAATCCGAAGGGTGAGAGGAGCAATTTCTATAAAACAAGGAATTTACCCACTGGAAAATGGGTCCGGAACGCTCGTGGTGATGCATCGAATCCAAATGAAGCCAAGCGCCCTTTCTCTCCAAGGCACGTCTTTTATACTTGCAGCACGGAGCGTCTTCAGCACATTTACATGCGCCTCACGTTTTTTCTCCGTGCAAATATGAAGTTCTCTGCATTATGTTTTTAAATCTTCTTTGCTTTTTATGGTGCAATTGTTCGAGAAAGTCTCGATAGTCTTACCAGTGTTCGTCGCTTCTTGTGTCAGCGTCCGGTTACCTGGTAGTTGACCCTTTTCTTTGTTTTGTTAGGTTCAAAGGAAATTATCCTGATGTCAACCGGAACCTCCGAAATCCAAGAAGAAGACGCCGGCTCCAGCAACGAGGAACGATGTCCGGAGTCTCAAGAAACAGGTAAGGGGAAGCGGGAGAACCTGGGTAGAGCAGGAGGAGGGAGGCGGAGAGACGGGAAAAGTAATGCTCAGAAGGAAGGGTGGCCGCGGGAGAAGACAGGGAAGAGCGGGAGGCGGGAAGACAAGGCGAGCTCCGCTCCGAATGCAGACCAATCAAGAGGGGGCAAGGGAATCCGAAGGGTGAGAGGAGCAATTTCTATAAAACAAGGAATTTACCGACTGGAAAATGGGTCCGGAACGCTCGTGGTGATGCGTCGAATCCAAATGAAGCCAAGCGCCCTTTCTCTCCACGGCACGTCTTTTATACTTGCAGCAAGGAGCGTCTTCAGCACATTTACATGTGCCTCACGTAGAATTCAGCCCGCCGTTCAGCGGTTTACTCATGTGAGGCAGGTGACAAGATTCAAGAGGGTAACAACATTGCTAGCTACAAATACTCTTAGAAACAAAAAATACAAGCATTGCTAACTACAACAGATTTGTTTAATCTCATAATTACAACACCACTGATGTCAACAATATTCTAAGGAGGGTTCATGCTCAGGAGAGTGCGGCGAATGAACCCTTAACAGGTGGGGTCTCGGGAGGGGTAAAGAAGGCCTTACTGAGGACCTGGGAAGGGAAATATCCTCCTTATGTATAACTGATTTAACAAATAGATATTCCACCTGCAACCAAGAAAGTCCCTAGTAAAAGAATGAGAGAGAAAGGGGAAAGAAACAACCAATGATAACGGAAGAGGTGTTCTACAGTGAAGAAGATCACCTAACAGAGTCTACACGTTGCTGATTTAATAATCCCCCTTAGTTGAACGGTGGAAAGGGAGGAAGACCCTTTTGTTATTATAGCCCTCACTCACTCTAATAGTACACAGCAATACCACCAGCACAACAACGAACAGACAAGGCACGCTTTGGGACCTTCCATGGGTCATTTCCAATGTGGTAGCTGCATTGTATGCCCCTTCACAACACATACAGCCAGCATCGATCTAGGACACAGAACAGTGTGGGAACAAAGAACCCACACAAATTGCAACAATAAAAAAGTTATATACATGATCATCTGCCCATGGGATATCAAATACATACGCATGACTACCAGAAAAATAAAAGCCAGGATCAGCGAACATAGAAGCACTATCCGCTATGAAAAAAACATGACCAAACTTACGACCCACTTTTTGGAATCAAATAACACTGAGGATGACCTACACTGGATGATTATAGAGAAAACAACTGCACATAACAGAGTCCAACAAACGCTCCTACTTAAAGAACAAAGATGGATGTTCCATTTCAGACATACAAAACAGGTATTAATGACGACATTCCTTGGAAAAAAGTAAACAACCTAAACAGATGATTGTCTGGCCCCTCTTTTTCATCAATAGATATGCTTACATCTATATATCTACATATATATTCCCACAATGGGAACTTTTCCTGATACCCACACCCGCTCACAATTGACGTTGATCGCATAACGGCATGCATCATACTACAAGTCACTTTAAAGGTGCATAAATAACTTCCCCATCTCATGCAGGTGCTAAACTATGTATAATGACATGGGAAGAACCCTCTAAGGAAATAGGGCAACTTAAAAGGTGCCTAAATAGCTCCCCCTGTTTGCTACTCTAGTGGCATTCTTCCCCAAACCCATACGGGCCTAAACTATGGCTTATGTCATGAGAAGATCCTACAATAGGAATAGGGTGGCTTCAATTTTATTTCCCCCACCACACCCATCGACTTCTACCTCCCCATCCCAATGGAGGCCTGTAATGATCTTTCTTATTCTTGGAAATACAGTGTCTCATGAATTGGTATAAAAACGTTATTGGTCGTACAGACAGTGCTAGCAGTGTCTCCGTCCGGTAGAGAGTGGAGGCCCTCACTTGACATTCCAAAGCAAGAAGGATAATCATACTTCCTCCATCCTACATGCACCTGATCAGGTGGTTCCGGACTCAGCGCTGAGCTCCCTCCACTAACCCAATCACAGCGCGTCACGGGTAAACTACGGAGGCGGGGCATCCGGGTGCACGCAACCGGCTTGCGCTTGTGAGTGAAGTATTTTAAAAACTGCAATTGATTCCCTCCCCAGACAAGCAGGGGAGCAGAGCACAGTAGGTCTCCTACAGGGATAGACCTTTGATACAGTTAGTGGTGCCCCATTTTAGAATTAGATGCCTGGCAAACAACTGTAATCCATGGAGACTACATCCCACAGCCTCTGAAATTATTTACAGTAAATAACGCTGCCGGATATTCTCCTCTGTTTCTCCTTCTTCTTTACTACTAAAGTGTGACTACAAATCTTCCCCCTGCAAGCCCCCTGTTGTGAGCTGAAGCCCTGTCACATACGAGGTGAGTACCTGAACCAAACTGCCATTTTTACTTTTACTTTTACTCACTTTAGGCAACTACTGAAATGGGTAACACTGTGCATGTGTGTGTGACACTGAGAAGCATAATTCATTGTGTATTGGACAAATTATATTAAACTTGTTTGCATGTTCTACCCATAAAATATATGGCTGAGCGCCAATTCTGTGGATGTCTGTCACTGGTATTATCTCAATTTCGTGAACACCAGACACAATCAATCTCTGGTGCTCCCCATATGATACCAGTCTCTCTCACTGTATTTTTCCCAGGGAAACAACATCAGTGAAGCTTCTTTGCGACAAGCAGCTTCTGGCTTTACCACACATAAGTCACAATTTTTTTATTCATGTGTATGTTCGTATCTTTTTCCATTTTTCTTTCAGGTAATTCCTCGAAAAGAACATTGGCAGGTACTAGACTTGTCTCTTGGATAGTAATATATTTACTAGTGTGGGACAAGTTAATTGCATGACCACTTCGCATTCACATCTTTGGGGGAAGTGACCTCTTTGCATCCCACTCTGATGAAAGCCCGGGACCATTAAATAGGCCAGCATTTAGGCCTGAAACATGTTGGTGTTCAGCTAGGGTCATAGGACCACCATATTCTTCCACCTTACCATAGTCAGTTTTTAACCTTCGATCCCTCTCCACCAATAAAGGATACTTTAGGAGCGGGAGAGGAATTTTATCTTAACCTTACACCCCATACAAACTATCTTCATAAGTACTCTCTGAAATACGGTTGAGCCCACCCTGACCTTTAGGAGTCAGGGTGAGCCCGATGATATATGATGTCACTATTAGAGTGAATGAGGGCTATAATAACAAAAGAGTCTTCCTTCCTCCCTTTCCACCCTTCAACCAAGGGAGATTATTAAATCAGCAAGGTGTAGACTCTGTCAGGTGTTCTTCTTCACTGTAGAACACACCCTCATTTATCACTGGTTGTTTCTTTCCCTTTTCTCTCTATCTCTGTTACCAGGGACCTTCTCGGTTCTAGGAGGAATAAAGATTTGATAAACTTGCCAAAAATATAATTCACTCCCTAACAAACTCCAAAAGGTTCTACTAAGGAGTCAGCAGCATGTGAAAGGACGGCATGTCACGCAGACCGCTAAAAAGTTACCAACTAATACTAAGTAAGTAACTACTACTTACCACTATCTTAGTGACAGGACAACGGAAAGGAGTCTCTCTAGTCTGCATTACCTAACTTAAGTTCTCTAACCTTTCTTACATAATCAGCCCAAGCGAGAGCAAAGTTGCAAATAAGTAAGATTAGTAGGGCGAGCCCCTGTCTAGAAGATTAACAATCACATACTATAAATTCTTTATACACGTAACTTACCTGCATGTAAGCAGCAGCAGCATTCTTGCTATTTGAGAAAAAATAATATTCGCAATAACACAGAACAGAACACACAATAGTAATAGAATTAGCTACTAACCAAGCCCCAAAACCTCAACACCTAGCAGGTCCAGAAGGTCCTGCTCCCGGTCCAGGATGTTGGACCACTGGTGCGTCAGTTGGTTATGGGTGCGCTGGACCTCAGAGCAACAAAACACTGCCCGGCGCACCCTCGCCCACTGGCGGTGACCCTCCTGGATTCCGTACCCGGAACCCGGCCTGCGGCCTGTTGCCAGGGTTAAGGGGAGGTGGCGCTGCACAAGAAAATGAGTGCTGCCACCTCCACCTCAGAAGATAAGGCCCCGGGCTGCACCCCTTCCGGGCGCCAGCTTTCGCAAAGAAGGTGGCTCCTCGAATTTCCCCGGGAACTGGATGAAGGGGAAGCACTCTTTGTAGTCTTCTTGGTCCTGGTTCAGGGGGCAGGGGGCAGAAAAGAAAATGTAGGAGTCAAAAAATTTAGGGGCATATCAACAAGCGGCAGCAATAATTATCACTGGCCGCTCTTAGCGTGAGGATTTTTATCGCCGGCTATCGCAGATAATTATCGCCATGCTAGCGCTGTATTAACAACATATAGTGCAATGGCGATAATTATTCCAGTGATAGTGATGTTTTCCATGGAACATCGCTGGTTTTCCAGCAATGCTCCATGGAAAATGGCATTATCCTTGGTGATAGGGCCTGTGGTCTTAGCCACACAATCCACCCCCCATGTTAGGTATGCCTTAGTCAGGAATTTAACAGACGTTAAATTCCTGCGTTAAGGCATACTTAACATGATTTTAAATATCGCTTACCCTCGTTGTTAATATGACGGAGCTGGGTTAGGGATATTTACCCAAGGGAGTCTTGTCAGGCACGCCTCCTTTGCATCTCATTAGCGATGCGATGGGAGGCATGCTGACAAGGGGCGCTAATGCAAGGATACATGCGCTAGAGTGTCCTTGTTGATAATGCGATAATATTTTTGCCGCTTTTCACCCAAAAACGGGCTTCAAAGCGGCGAGAAACAGTACATAATGCAGTAAAGCACACAAAAAGTAGAAAAAACGCAAAATATACACTTGGGAAGAGAAAAGGATGGATATTAAATAAAAAAAGATCAGAAAAATGTTTTAGGGACAAAGGATTTAGGGAGGATTGAAAAACAGGCCCCAGAACCATAACCAGACAAACAAAATAAGATGGCCGTGCCCATGTGCGAACGCGCGGTGAACATTGCTCAATACTTCCCACCAAACACCCAATAAGCGTTGCCAAACGTCGGACCAAGCAACTCGGCATACTCGCGGAAATCCGCACAGGGTTACTTTTCATTCCATCAAGCTGCCTTCGGACATGCCACAGTTTGACATAATTACAGAACTTTACAGCTCAAGTTGTTTATTAGAATATTGTGAGAAGCTGCATTGTTAAAACTACTGAAAGGATGCTGCTGCTGGACATATATGTTTTACTCGCAATATTAGACTTTGTTCTCATATGGCTGAAGAAGATATTATGAACTTACACAAAATGTGTGTCATTTTAGCCTCTGGAGCATCTTACACAACCTCTATGAGAAAATCAAAAGTGATTTTTTTTTCATAAACATGGTTCCTCAAATTCCTGCAGAGTGTCAGCATTGTCACATGCTAAAATCACCTGAAAAATCATCAGAATTTCACAATTGATTATAACACTAGTAACTAATAATTTATGTTGTGACTAAAATCTGCCATCCCCCATTAAGTATGCTCCTTGTTGTGACTCTCAAAATTTGGCATTCAATATAATGTATGTCAATGGGGCACAGGCCTCCTAGTCCAGTAATGGCTGCCACAACATGTTGTCCATGTTGTGGCCAGCCAATCAAAGAGTGTTTCCTTTAGGATCCCCACCTCCATATACCCTGTGCTTAACCTGCCACTATTTATATCTCTTTTTAAATTCAGGACATCAGAGCTCAATATACCTACGTTTTTAACCACTTCATGGCCACCCTGAGCCCCTCTTTAAATGGAAATTTCTTGAAAAATTCAGCACAAATTTAGACTAAATAGTTGTAAGCATGTTTTCTGAGAAATGGTCTAATATTGTGCCGAATTTCATGTAATTCTGTTTGCCCATTTGTCTGAATCACTTTAAAACTTGCCCTATATAAATTAACATGGGAAATCAATGTTGAGCAACCATATCTTTTTTTGGTAGCTGCTTCATAGGTGACTCCAAAACATACGAGGAGAGCTGAGGTGGCTAAACTTTTATTGGTAACGTTTTGTGCAGATTTGTCCAACAGTGAGAAAGTTAGTAGCAAAAAAAAAATGTTTGCTGTGTAAGCTCTAACCTAACTCTCACTCCACAGTTGTGACTGCCACTATGTAATTACACAATTATCCATAAATCTACACTTGAACTAACTTTGGTGGTATTCCTTTTCTATTCCAACACTATAAAGTGATGTTTTGTTGACCTTGAAAACAGTAACTTTCCAACTGTTTCCAGGGTGGGAATGGGTCAAGTATAAGTTTGAAAATACCATTGACTCACAAATGTATGCATCCATGGCCATCTGAATTTGCATTTGTAAATGATTTCACTAATGAATATTACACCAATACTTTCTAGTGCTGTGTATTGATATTAATGACTGGATTTGGGCATTCACTGGTGGGCATGCCCTACAAAATATGGGAACACCAATAAATTTCAAAGTTTGTGGGTGTTCATAACTTTCTCCATGACTCATTACCTCCAGAGGACAGGTGTACACTATGTAAGATTTTCCAGAACTGCCATTAAATTATTTTTCAGGGTTCCACTGGGGAACCTGTGACTGTTGCTGGTTTCCAGAATTAGTACTGCAAGCCTTTATTATTCAAAAATGAAAGTACATCTGCATCAAGGCCAGTGTGTAAACCTATGTGTTCAGATATTCACATTTTAATATGAATCAGCCCCTAAGTGCTTATAAGTTTCTCTAGTGTATTCCCACCTTGGACCACCAGGTAACTATCCCTAGAGGATTTATTCCTGCAGCCTTAAATTAGGCGGCCCACCATGGTTTGTAAGTCCCGTTGTTTGGCACCTCCAACTCTTGGCTACCCTTCCTCCAGGATAACACTGGGTTTGTAGGTCTCATATATTTTATCAGAAGAAAATTTCATTTGGAGAAATATTTAATAATAATAATAATTATAGGAACAACTACAAAACAACAACAACAGCATCAACAGCAATAATCATCAAAATAATAACATAACAACCGCAATATTAATAGTAATTATAATAATAATAGTAATAATAATAATTTTTCATAATAATAATAGTTGCAATATTAACAGTTACCATGTTCTCCAATACACCCCACTGCCGTATTGAAGCTCTAGTGTAAATAGGATGTGTATCTCTTACCCAGTATAATGGTACTTAATGTATCAATCCCAGAACAATGGAAGATAAAGTAGCCTTGCTGGTAAATACACTTGAGTAATGCAGATTAATTCATATGTCAGTAGTCAGTATCTACACACTGAGTCATCTTCCATAACTTTCCTATATGGCTACCATTGTATTTCTATTACCTCAAGCATGTCCCAATCTATCCTTATAAAAAGAATAAACATATTCAGCTCATTTTCAAACTTTGACTGTGCCTCTCCGCCTACCCAGCTGACTCTGGATGACTAAGGGTGATATGTAACATGTGGCATATGATCAATGTCCAACATATTCCACAGGTCTTCCATCCATTTGTTCAATTTTTTGGTATCCGTTCAGAAATTATCATTTATGGAATGCAATGCCACATGATATTTATCTTGGGCACCTTGTGTGCTGTTTTTTCAGAATCTCTTTTAGTGCCAAATGCATTGAGTGATCTAGAAAAGCAATCTACCACAACACAGGCATACTTACACCATACGCTGATGCCACGCAATGACAGTGATAGCTTGCATGGATGATTATACTTGGATCTACAGTGGAAGGTTTTTTGTTGGGTCCATTCTATCCTCCTATATTGTTAGCTGTGGTGCTAGCTCAGTGAACATTCTGACACTTGGCTTCATATCATCTTTCATACTCACCCACCAAGACATACATTTTAGTAAGTAGGATGTTTTCTGTGTGTAGTCTTAAAACAAAGGGAATGTTTTACATACTAATTTATGGCCTAATCCAATTTGAGGAAGTTTTCAACTTGATTCAGATGGGTTTCACACAGCCTGCAAATCTTTGTACCAAAAAGCTATACTTTTTCTTTTCAATCAATTTCAATGCTCATACTTCACTTTAAATTAATCCAATTCCCATGAGCCAAATGCATGAACATATAATATCCGTTCCTGGTCGCCAAGATTAAGCCCAGTCAAAATCTTCTTTGGATTCTCTACCACCTAGAATCTGAGCCTTTGTTCTGCAAATCTTCTCCTACACCTGTTATTAGATATGGCTGTTGGATGCCTGCATAATTCACCGAACTCATACATGTGTGAATTGAAGACCTGTTGTGACAACAGTGATGGTTGGACCCTGAAAATGATGGCCCTTTAATAGGTTTCTTTCACTTGGGAAATTGTTTGAATGTGGCTTCTATTTCATAGTTTTCCATTTTTAACTCTTGATAGGTATTCTTTCAGTATTATGGACCAGGGGAGCAAAGAGCAGCAGCGAGCAGTATCCAGCCGCCCATGAATTAATACCCCAGATCTCCCCATGCATACCACGTTCATGTGTCTTAAAGTCCTCATATAGCAGGAGAGGCCCCAGTGACTTAGGGCAGTGAAATGGTGAGCTGCACTGAGAGACTCCTTTGTCCAAGTCGCTGTACATTTTAGAGCCACTAGTATTAAACTGTTCAATCTAGTTCCTTCACCCATGTGCGGCTACAACTTGGGAATTTTCCTAGACCTCTCTGCTCCTTTTGTCAATGTTCTGGAAAAAATGGAGGCTGGTGGAGCAGGGATGCAGTCAGGTTGCTGTGCTGGTAGGGTAACCAGGCGGGCAAGAGCTACTCTTGCAGAGTCAGGTGGAGCCTGCGCTAGAACCTTGAGGGGACAGGCACGTGTGTGATGTTAAAGCCCAGCTGGGAATGGACAGGAAGCTGCAGAAGACATGGCACATTTCACCACAACTCCATTTCTTATTCCCTCTTGAATGATACTACAGAAAGCAGGTGCCTATTCTATCATACACACCTTACTAACCAGCAAAAACTACCACTCTAAGGACAGTTTGCATCCAGCTACACTTTGCATATGCTAACATCTTAGCCTCACTAAGGTTATATCTGCACCTCAATTTCTCCTGTTTCTTTAGTGCCTTGCTTCTTCCACCTCTGTTATTGTGTGCCCATGTGACTCTCACATGCAGCCCTCCATATACATCTATTGCAAAGCACTATGAGCTCCTACTTGCTGGCATAAGGTCTCACTTAATGCCTTGGAGCAAACGTATAAGAATAATCTATACTCATTCCCTGACGACCTCAATGAAGCGGTATCTATATTTAATGAAGACCTTTCGGCCGCCATTGAACGAGTCGCGCCCTTACAGACCCTTACTTCCTGCAGATCTAAACCGTCAGCTCCCTGGTTTACTCAGGAACTAAGGGAAAACCGAAGCAGGTGCAAAAAATTGGTGCGCCTTTGGCGCTGCACCTATGACCCAGCTGATAAATCCCTTTATAGACCGGCTCTTAAAGAGTTTCATAAACTCAAACGCAATACTATGAGTCTGCACTTCGCAGAAAAAATTATTGGCTCGAAAAACGCCACTAAGACCCTCTTTAATATTGTGAAAGAGTTTACAAACCCGGCTGCTTTGTCCGTTCCTGTCATCCCCAGCCAACTGCTCAGTGAAGACCTATCAGATTTTTTCTCTGAAAAAATTGCTAATACCACGGTAACTATTCGTCTGAATCGTACAGAAGTTAGTCTGGATCTTGACCCCTCCTGCACTATAGTATTCACTTCCATCAAAACCCTGACTAAAGAGCAGGCCCTGACTTTATTTCTAAAATGTAAATCAGGTTCACCTCTTGACCCAGCCCCGGCATTGATCCTAAATGATTTCGCCCCGCTAATCATTAATCCCTTGATCGAAATCTGGAATACCTCCCTGCAATCGGGAGTCGTCCCTTCCGTATGGAAACACGCACTGCTGATTCGCATCCAAAAAAAAGCTGGTATGGATCCCACGTGTCTTAGCAACTACCAACCAATTTCTCTCCTCCCCAAGCCAGCCAAAGTACTTGAGAAAGCGGTACAAGAACAACTGTCCGACTATCTTGAATCAAATCTGCTCCTCCATGACTCTTAGTCAGGTTTTAGGCTGGACTTCAGTACGGAATCAGCCTTACTAGAAGTGTCAGCATTTGATACCATCTCCCATGAAACTCTGATAACTCGGCTTCAGGAGGTGGGTGTGGGTGGGACCCCGCTGGCCTGGGTTAAGTCTTTCCTCACGGATCGAGTTCAACAGGTAATGCTGGGCTCCTTCTTCTCCACCAAGAAACTGTTGACATGGGGGGTTCCGCAGGGATCTGCTCTCAGCCCTCTCCTGTTCAACGTATACCTGAAGCCCTTGGCAAAAGTAGTGGAGTCATGGGGCGTCAGAGTGATCTTTTATGCTGACGACACTCAGCTTGTGTTTTCCTTTAAGGATCACTCTGAAAGCTCTTTGTCAAACTTTCGCCACTGTTTGGTGAATATTGCCTCTTGGATGTCATCAAATAACCTAAAACTCAACACGGATAAGACGGAAGTCTTATTTTTTAATCAGGAATTGCCTATCCCTACTGGCCTCTGGTGGCCTGCTGAACTGGATCCCCCCCCTGTTCCCGTCCAATCTGCCCGTAACCTTGGCTATCAATTTGACTCAGCCCTCTCCTGTAAGAACCAAATTAATAAAGTATCGGCGGCTTGTTTCGGAAAACTCCGTATGCTTAAAAAAATTATCCCTTTCCTACCACTCGATTCTCGTAAAATAGTAGTCCATGCCCTTATAACATCCCACTTGGACTACGCCAATAGCCTGTATGTAGGAGCTCCGATGTATCTCATCAATCGACTCCAGATGGTGCATAACTCAGCGGCCAGGCTGATCTGCAATGTCCCTTACCGCCACTCTATTTCTCCCCATCTTATCAAACTGCACTGGCTTCCAGTGAGATTACGTATCCAATTCAAATCTCTGACCTTGGCTTTTAGAGCTCTCAATGGACACGGCCCTGCCTACCTGAGACATAGACTGAAGTTCTCACAAGCAACACGCAATCTTAGATCCAACCATCTGCGCCTGATGTTTTGTCCTCGATTTCGTCTTGCGTGTACGGGAGGGCGGGCCTTCTCAGTGGCCACCGCCAAACTCTGGAATCATATGCCACTGGAACTTAGATTCCTTACATCAGAGCAACTGTTTCGAAAGAAACTTAAGACTTGGCTCTTCTCCCTGATCCAGTCCACTTAATCTTCCTGGATTTTACCATACCTCATTAGTTGCTGTGTTTAGCGCCGGGACACCCCCGTTGGGGGTAGCTGTGCGCTCTACAAGCTTCAAAATAAATAAATAATAAATACTTTCCTTTTTCACATGTGCCACTAACCCTAGTCACCCTGTGCCTTTACTCTTAAGTTCTCCATGTCCTTCCACTCCCTGATTTTGATGTGACCCTAGTTCCCAGCCTCTGTGCCTCCACCTGGCCTATACTCTCTCTTTTTCTATTCCTCAGTCCCACTTTCACATCTCTTGCCAAGTCTCTCTATGCTCCTACTTCTCAAAATGCCTGTGCCTTTACCTACTACTCCATGGGCTATTCCCCTGTCCCACCTGTGCCTCTTCTGAAATGTCTCCTCATGCCCCTTTTTCTCAGCTCCCTGTGTCTTTTACCTGCTACTACTTCCCAGTCTACCAGTTTTTTACCCTTGTGACCTGTTTGCCTACTAACTCCTGGCAGTTCTCTTAGCTCTGACATGTTTTTCCACCTATTGACAGGTTAATCAATCTTTATCTGAACAGAAAATTTGGTAGCCAAATCTCTCATAAACCACCAAGGGGAACAGGATCATAAGAATTCAAATAGGATTTGTAGAGTGAGGCTTGTCACCCCTGAAGGTATCCAGAAATATTGTACCAATTATCACAGGAGATGAGTCTTTGGGCAAAGATTAATCTCACCCATATCAGTGCAGTGTATCTCCCATGAAAACGGGATGGTCAAGCAGACAGTCTCAGCTGCTTGTTCCAAACCTTAACTTTTTTGTGATTACACCCGAGGGTATTCAAGAAGATTTGCATTAGGCCAATTTGCTAAGCAGGAAAATTATGTTCTTTTGGAGTTTTGTCCACTACAACATTCCAGCCTGGCATGACCACTGAATGCCCTATTTATAGTATGGCCTCTTGGTCTACCCTCTACACTTCCACTGATTGCACTGATCCCAAGGGTCATTCAGAAGACTCAGACAGATTACGTATCCAATTCAAATCTCTGACCTTGGCTTTTAGAGCTCTCAATGGACACGGCCCTGCCTATCTGAGACATAGACTGAAGTTCTCACAAGCAACACGCAATCTAAGATCCAACCATCTGCGCCTGATGTTTTGTCCTCAATTTCGTCATGCGCGTACGGGAGGGAGGGCCTTCTCAGTGGCCACCGCCAAACTCTGGAATCATATGCCACTGGAACTTAGATTCCTTACATCAGAGCAACTGTTTCGAAAGAAACTTAAGACTTGGCTCTTCTCCCTGATCCAGTCCACTTAATCTTCCTGGATTTTACCATACCTCATTAGTTGCTGTCTTTAGCGCCCGGACACCCCCGTTGGGGGTAGCTGTGCGCTCTACAAGCTTCAAAATAAATAAATAATAAATACTTTCCTTTTTCACATGTGCCACTAACCCTAGTCACCCTGTGCCTTTACTCTTAAGTTCTCCATGTCCTTCCACTCCATGATTTTGCTGTGGCCCTAGTTCCCAGCCTCTGTGCCTCCACCTGGCCTATACTCTCTCTTTTTCTATTCATACCTGGGTATTATTAGGAGCCCTTTATTGGCCTCAGAGAAATCAGTTTCCTTTCTTCGCAAACTCGCTACATCCCCTCAATGGATATTTCCAACTCATCCCTTCCCGGTGACAATTGCAATCTTAGATTAGTCAACATTGGAATTCTCGAGATCAGTGGGCCCATTTATAATTCTTTCATGCAATGCAGCAAGACAACTTGCTGCACTGAGTGAAAGGGAGACGGCAGGAATGCACCATATCTATCAAGATATGGTGCATTCCTGTCCTCTCCTTAAGCTGTCTCACTCAGTGCAGTCTAGTGGCAACAGAGGCACCCTGGCGCCTTGGTGAAGTGGTGCATGCCTTGCTGGAAGGAATGTTTTTGTGCAGGAAAGGAAATATTTCTGCGCAAGAACAATCCTTCGATTCTTTCCTGTTTCTAAGTGTGCTGCAAAATCAGCGCACTTAGAAAGAGGAAACAATGAGGAGAAATAAAGATATTTCTACTCATTGCATGACTTTCAAGGAATTAAGGCTGACCTTGCATCTGCTCTTCCTCTTCAAGCTTTTGACAACCTAGTTCACAGCATTATCACTACCAATGCAAGTGAGAGAGGGAAGGGGCTGTACTGTCACAAATTAATGAAGAGGGGAAGGAAATAATGATAGCCTTTGCTTCTCGATCATTATCTCCATCAGAAGTGAATATTCCGTAATAGAAAAGGAAATGCTTGCCACTGTTTGGGCCATGAATAAGTTCAGACAGTTTGTTTGGGGCACAAGATTCATTCTTCGCAGCGACCATAAACAATTGTTTAAGGTTTTAACTTGAGAAGGAATACTCAAGGCTACACCCCGAATAGCGAAGATGAGTCTGAAATTATTAGATTTTAACTACGATGTTGAGTACTTTCCAGGTAAGAACAATCCAGTGGCTGATTATTTGAGCAGATCACCAAATCCTCAAGAACCTAATTCTAATGATGAGACATAAAATTTCAGTGTAGCAGTTGTCTTTGAAGACACTAATGCCATAACCAAGGAAGAATGGGACGATGGATATTCTCAAGATATTAGTTTATCAAAAGCTGCAGATTTCGTCTCCAGGGGATGGCCAAACAAGAATAATCTTTAAGGTGATTTAAAAGCCATGTGGGAAATTCAAGATGAATTATCCATTGACAATAGTGGTTACATCTGTAGCTGTGAAACAATTGTTGTCGTGGCCGCATTAAGAATGAAGATATTAAAAATCAATCATGAAGGTCTCTTGGAGATTTCAAAACTAAAATCGAGAATTCAAATGCTATATTGGTGGCCAGGACTGGATAAAGATACAGAACATTTCGTTAGAGACTGTGTTATCTGTACTAATTCAGACAAATCTTTAAAAACATTGACACCTACACTTGGGTTAAGATCAATTCCAGACAATCCATGGAAACATCTTAGTATAGATTGGCTCGGTCCTATCGAAGATAAAGATGGAAATGTTAAACATATTTTAGTAATCATCGATGAATATTCAAAATGACCTGAAGTTGATATTACAGAAAATGTTGACACTAAACATATCATCAATTTTTTACAAAATGTATTCATTTGTGAAGGAATACCTAAAGAAATTTTGAGTGACAATGGTCCACAATTTTCATCTGAGAAATACACAACATTTTTAGAAAGGAATGGTATTTGTAAAAAGTGCACACCAGTATATAATTCAGCAGGAAATTGTATTCTTGAAAGATTCAACAGAGTAATAATGTGCAGTATTCAAGCTGCAATAAATGCAGGAAAAGACTGGGAAAAAGAACTGTTATGCACATTGTGGGCTTATAGAAACACTCCCACTATTACTGGATGTGGGGCCATATGTATCAAAGCAAAATGGGTTCACAAACGCCAAAATTCGCAGAATTCCGGCGTTTGCGAACCCATTTTCGCTAAATGGTATGTATGAAACATTTTTGGTGCAAAATAAGGAATCGCTAAATTTGCCATTCCTTATTTTGCGATTGCATTTAAGGAATTGCAAATTTTGCGAGTCCTTAAATGCAATGTATCAAGGAAAAAATCATTCCAAAATGCCATTAAGGAATCGCAAATTACCACCAACTTCTAGTTGGTGGTAAGTTGCGAAGTCTTTTAAAAAAGCATTTTTTTAAACATCAAAAGGTGCCATGTGACGCTCATACATGCCCTTAGGGCATGTATGTGCGCCATATGCGCACACATGTCATTTTCAGGGGTGCAGCAGGGTGTTCTTGAGACACCCCTGCACCCTTGAAAATATTCACAATTTGCGATTGGCAAATTGCGAATCGCAAATTTCCCCTTCCTTCCTATGGGCCTCCTGGCCCTTTGAAATGAATGGGAAATTATTCCTTAATTGCGATTTGCAATTTGCTAATCGCAATTTCAGAATTTTAAGGAATCGCTAAAAAGAAGCGATTTCCTACATACATACCATTTTGCGATTTCTAAATAGCGATTCCTTAAAAATCGCTATTTAGGAATCGCAAAACAGAATGTTGATACATATGGCCCATAGTCCTTTCAGAATTTTCAGAGGAGGAGAACCGTTTAGTAAAAATAATGTTGCTTGGAATGTGAAGAAAATTCATAGCAAATGGTCACCAGCTCTAGTAAGGTCCAACATGAGGAAAATGCATGATTCTTGCAAAACTCATTTTGATAAAATGCACAATAGTAATGATATTAAGTTGAAAACTGGAGATTGGGTCAAAGTAAAATTACCAACAAAAGTTAAGAAAGGTCTTGGCAAATACTCTTCACCTTTATAAGTCACATCACCATATTCAAAGTCAGCAAAACTAAGTGATGGGAACATATGGCATTACAACAGAATGTCTTTGTACAAGAATACTAAACAAAATGAAAAATGGGCTAAAACTTCCTCTTCAATGAGTTGGATGTGGGATGAAGTTATGCATTCTGCTTCAGATAACCAGAGTGCTTCTAATATCTCATCATCTTCAAGCCAACAATCCACTGTCGCTTCCACGTCCGGTCAACACTCTACAAGTACTGTTTCCACTGATTCATCAGACCCCATTGAGGGAGATCCTCAAACCTCAGGAAATGTTATAAAAGCTACACGAATTGATAGAGTGATAAATGTACAATTGAAGTATAGAAGTTATGTAATGTAATTAATTGTTTATTAAGAGAGGGATTAGGGTGATACTGCATCTTTATACCTCAAGTTTAAGACAAGCGTTGTATTTTCTACTGCTTTAATAATTATTAGATAGTTGTATATTGCTTCATATACATATTACTCCATTATAACAAAATAGGTATTTACCTACTGTGCACCCACTCTTTGTTTGATTCTTTATATGTTCAGTAATTCTAGTTAAGTTATTTAGTAGTCGTATTTTCTTGTTTTGATACCATTATCTAATATAGATGTTTATATAAAGGAAGGAGATGTGGCTACAGGTACAGTAATTCTATATTACATCAGTGTGTTCCAGAATAGTAAAAAAACAGTTATTCACCAGGCTTTGTTGTATGTGGATGTATCTGATGAACCTGCTTGTCATTAAATGATTCCTACTTTATTTCCTACGAAGGGATGTATGACGTTAGAACGCATACATTGACAACGCGTACCTTTACAACGCGTTCGTAACAACGAAAGTTGTTACCACGCATTGCGCTGGGGGGCGCAAAATTGATTAATTTAATTTACTATTCCAACACCAGTCCCCGTGGATAGTAGGGAAGGTGTTGGGATAGTAAATTAAATCATTTACTATCCTTGAGCGCCCCCCAGCGCAATGCGTGGTAACAACTTTCGTTGTTACGCCCGCGTTGTAAAGGTATTCCGTGGTAATGCTTGCGTTCTAAATGCTGCATACCCCTACGAAGTCATCTTTATTACACCTTCTTATAACCTAAATCCATCATCTCAGGAAGAGGTGCTCTGGACATACATCGAGCTGTCACTACTTCTGTTAGAAGAAGAGCTCCTTTTGTGAAAGTGGACTCCTTTGTCACCTTGTGTCTGGCTGGTAAGGGTCCTAAGCCATCTTCCTCTACTTTGAGTAGACAGCTTAAGTCTTCAATTGTCATCGCCTACCATTGCCAAGGAACCGCTCTTCCTGGTGCTGTCCAAGGCCAATCCACCCCTGGAGTCTCAACGTCATGAACTTCTTTCAAAGGGGCATCGATGAAGGCATTTGTTCACCTGCCACATGGTCCAACCCACACACAGTCATGGCACGATATAGATTACAGGGGACTCCTCCTCGGATTTTGGGGTTAAAGTATTGGAATCTGTAGACTCATTGGAAAGCCACTGCATGTGAAAATTAGATTAACTGGGTGTAGCAGATTTTTAGTTTTCGTGTGTTTTGTTATGTTTTGCTGTTTGCTCTCTGCTTGATTATATACTCCATCAGTAAGGACTGGGACAAGAAAGGTGGGCAAGAATGTAATGGTCTGGTTACCTACCGTTAGTCTTCACTAATCCCACCCTAAATCATCCTACTCACAGTCCTAGTTTCCCTCTCTCCCTCCTGGGTGAATGTTTTTAAAGCAGCGAAAATGTTTTAGGGTTTTTTGGCTTGGTTACGTCAGAAAGCAATATGGGCCAAAAACCTTCTTTCCAGTTCATATCTGGAAGAAAGAGAATTCCGCCAGCAAGGGCTGTGACCAGGAAGACCTAGCTCGGAGTAATGAGAATTATCGGTTAGTAACCAGGCCAATATATAATGCTAGGTTTATTTCAAATTAAATGTAACTGCAATCCATGTAAAAAAATTCAAATTCGCCAATATCAAACTATACGCAAGCGGGTGCGCCAAGCAAAAAATAAGTTGATCGAGGCTGACTTGAACACGAGTATGAGATGCACGTCGATGCAGAGACGACTTAGAGCGATTTGAACATTTTTATTATGTTTGTACATCATCAGAGTACGTGTATACGCTAGTAGGCTCTCTTGTGCATGGATGGAAAGCGGTTTCCCCTTTGCCATGTATATAAATCGATATCAACGAAGAGCGCCTTGAAGTAAACAGTGTTAGTCTCATGACACAAAGAACAAAGGCCTCGCAAAATGAACGGTGCTGCCAAGTACGTACTGTTCAGTCAAGTGCTTATTTTAGAAAAGGGTTCAAGTGAATTCTGCAATGTAGTAAGAGTGCTTAATCAGCTGGCACGAATTTACTAAGAACAATATTTCAATGCTTTCACCCACTGCACAGTTCAATCGAGGAATTGTTAAAACCAGTGCCCTCGTTTCGCCCATTCAGCTGGAGGGTTCTCCCCGGGGATTCCATTTGATTCGAAACAGCAGTCAGAACCTGCTGCTTAGCTAAATGAATCAACCTGTCCAAACGTTTCTCTTTTTACAAGAAATATATGCGTTTCAACATCTCGGAGCGATAGCAAGAAAGAGAATCCCCGGTGAACTATAATGAAAGCTGTTAATAACGCTCGTTTGAACCCCCGGCCCCGGAGTGCTGCATGTCTGTCAAATAGAAACAACAGACAGGCAGCGGGGGCGTGATGGACAGGCAGGAGCACGCGCGGCTTCTTCAGCTCTAACAGGTTCAAATTGGAAACGGAAGCAGGTAATTAGAGGCAGATAGCAGGAGTACTGCATCCAGGACATTTTTCACAGTCTGTGTGGTAAGGATTTGCCTCGTTGATACACAGGGGCATATTTATGAGAGGGTTGCGTCACGTTTGCACCATGCAACGTAGTACATGCAGTGACGCAAACCTCTAAGTCCTATTTTTGAAGCCACACAAAGACACTTTGTGTAGCTTTTTTTGGGTGGATTCAAAAATCTGGAGTAACGCAACACAGCACAAACCGATGCGTTGTGTTACTCTGCCCCGGGAAGGTGTTCCATGGGCGTTTGTGGGTGTTCCGATGCAACTCCCATGTTTTTTGATGCATTGTAAACCTGGGAATGTGCCAAAAAGAAACGTCCTCCCCAGGAGAGGTGTAACAAGGAGAAATATCTTTATTTCTCCTTTTTACTTTCAGAAAGAGGAATATGCCTCTTGGGATTGTTTTTGTGCAGGAAGGCATCCTTACCTGCATAAAAGCAATCCTGCATACAACGCAAGCACCTTTTCACCATGGGGCAAAGGTGCCTGAGTCAGCTCGAGGCAGCACATTGTGTACCAGCGCAAACGGGAAAAGTCAGGAATGCGATGTATGCCTTAAATTGGGCGCCTTCCTGCCCTTTACCATTGAGGCAGTGTAGCACAGCAAGGTGACTTGCTGCGCTTTCCTGGACCACTTTTTCATACATTTACCCCACAGTGTTTAGTATCTGCCAGACCCTGTGCAGTTCCATTCAGGTTGGTGAACTAGCAGCTCAACTCATCATTTCGCCCAATCACGTACTGCCGATTGGTGCTTACTTTATAGACCTCATGGGAATTGTTCACTATATTTAATTACAAAATAGACACTAGGTTAAGGCTCTGACGAGAGCTGCTACGGAGGAAAGCTGCTACTCAAAAGCTTCTCTCCAGTATTTCTAAAATACATGGATCTAATTTGACAGGCGTCAAAGGAGGGTTCCCCTTATAAGCCTCCAACTCCCCTTTCTTCCAGTAAACTCCACACTCATTTTATTGCGTTAGTGAACTGGTGAGGAGCTATTATGTGTGTCAAAGGAACCTACTAACTGCTAATTTGTGATGAAGCAATATTATATTCTACATAAACTACTCTAAATGGGTCAAGTTTAATTTGTGGTATAATATCTGCTTTTAATGATGTAGTACTGGTGTAAAAGTAACTTTGCATACTTGCGCAGCTGGAATAGTGGCCTCCCTGCGCTGTCAACTATCAATGGAAGAATGTTCTGTAAATAGTTACACGTTGCATTTCAATAATGTGCGACGTTTAGGCCATTTGCATCCATCTAATATTTTCTTTATTCTTATAATTAAATCCACCATTATTTTATTTCCGCTTCTAATTTTGCATAGTCTCCCACAGGTTATTTTCTATATGAGTTTCATGTGCTTCTACCCTTGGTGTTTTTGTGAGCATGCATCACCTTGAGGAGTCACATCCTACTATCATGGGCTCTACTTTTTAACTCCCGCTGAGCACCAGCTCTCCTTTTATGCTTCTGTTTCAATTGTATTTCTATTTCAGTTTCACTTCTACTTCATCCTACCCCTCCTCTTCCTCCTTATAAGGTCTGTATTAGTAAAGCTTTTGGGTTTCTCACTTGAATTTTTTTATTTGTTTTCTAATTTCTTCAGTTTTCTAGACACAGACATTCAATCCCCAAACAACCAGGAATGTGTTCTTGTATTTTTGGAGACAAGATTTGAATATCCTGGACTTTGTGGAAAAAACAAGAGTAAAGAAACAAAATGAAATACTCTGCAGCACACCTCCATAGTGTTGTATTGCTTTAGGGTTACTTATAAAGCGCATGTTCACCAGACTTTCATGGTGCTACATAAACAGATAACTACACCATGGTGCTTAAGGTATAAATTGAATAGAAGGGATGGAAATAGTTTTCTGAAGTGAGCCAGAGAAGGTTTACTGCAGAGAAAAAAAGGCTCCATATTGTGTAGGAGCAAAACAAAAAGCATGATCTCCAAGCCTTATGACCCTCGGTGCAAATGTTAGAAATAGTTTAGCAGAAGTTAAGCATCTTGCAGGCTTGTGCCACGCAAATTTGGATGTCAAAAAATTGGGCGTGCCAGAGTAAATAACTTTTTGGAAAATCACTATAGCATTTTAAATTATACAGAAACATCAGTCAGTGCATCTGTCTTAAATTGGGGGAAAGGTTCCCTAGTTTATGAGCGCTACTAACAAGCCAACTGAAGGCAATTCCTGATCATTTCTGGGTGCCATAGTCCAATCGAGATTGAACCAAAGCATTATTCACAGGAATATGACATCTGTTTTCTATAAATCAGAAAATAAATTGTGCTTTCAACTGAGAAGAACAGAAGCTGGTAACCTGAATGTCCAAGGAAAAATTCACATACAAATAAATGGACAGATTATGGACAGAAACAACTGAATTATGGATCAGACCCATTACAGAACGCCTGTATGGGTATTATACAGATCCAGAACTTCTTGGAGTAAAAAGATACTCTCTTTTAGTGCAGTTCAATTTAATAAAATATTAGTTTAGACATCCAATACCAAATTAACGATGAAATATGTGCCAGAGCAGTGTTGTGTGGTCCGTGATTAACCAAAGATCAGTTGTGTGACATCAGCCTGCATATAGAATTTGATAACACTTTGGTTAAGTAAGATGTCCAGGGGACGCAAATAGTTGTTAGATAATAGGGGAGAGGGTATCAACTCCTGAAGGACTCCACAACTCAGAGCTTTGGGTTTAGACCTATAGGGGTATGATTGTTAGCAATTTGGTAAAAAGAAGATTAACTGGTTAACCACAGTCACTTTGTTTGCTGCGTAGTGAAGTTTGATGGTGAGTATGGTACAGTTAATGGAATTGAAACTAAAAGATAAGTCTGAAAAGGAGTAGGGCCCAGACATCATTAGATTCCACTGGCCTCTACAGATCAGCAGAATACCAATACTACAACTAGCTCTTCACTTCTTCCTGGGGGAACGTCCCCTTGGAAATTATAAAAAAGGCCGCATTGTTCCACTTAATGGTAGGGATGGAAAAATACATGTTTTTTGAGGAGCTTAGGTCAGTGAGGTAAAAGTGAAATGGGTCTAAAATTGTTAGGCTGCTGAGCCTTAAGTACCGCTTTTTAAGATAGGCCTAATAATAGCTGCCTTCCAGTTGGGTAGGAATATACCTGACTTAAGATAAAAATTCTAGAACACTATTGGAATTGTTGTGGCTGGGTGTGGGTGCAACACTGTGACAGCTTCTACTGCATTTTAATCCACAGGGCAAATATCTGGTTCATATTGATGGTATCTCATTTAAGTTAAGGTTGTGGGTGAATTTGAATTTGGCGTTACGTGATTTACTTCCCTTTCATTCCAACCTGGAGTCATATGTTCATGCGTGCTGGTCTTAAGCCTGTGTAATTTGAAATACATTATTTAATTGTAGCTTCCGTTGGCCTTATAGATGTGTGGCCATGATTAGTGCATGGCAGAAATCTGATATTTTCTGTGCTCTCCTCCACATACCATGTATTTGTTAAAATAACACCTATAAAAACTAAATTGTATCAATTCCTCATATAACAGATGTAATTATTAAACTCAACAGTGCCATGCATGACCTTGCTGGGTTTCAAACTAGAAATTTATATGTGTGTATGTAGGCATTTCTGACGGGTTTATCTGGCTATTTTTCATGAGTTGCACACATTGGGGCATTTTAGACTTTTCTTGGCTATTTGAGAAGCGAATATCTTCCAAGTGTCAGACGATGTGTGACCACAATACTTGGCACTATAGGTGAGGGTGGTCTTAGGTTCAGTATACCTGACACTAGGTGTGCTTAGGGCCCATCCTATGACTGCCTCCATGTGGAGAGGGACATTCACATTGCTTCAAGCAGACCCTCAGTTTGAGAGGCTCAGAGGCCTGCTGTCCAGCTTATCTTGTTTTCTTCTTAAACAACCATCATGTTCCTGAGGGGAATTTGTCACATCGTAGTGCTAGATGCAATCTGGTTATCTTCCGTGAGAGGTTTCCAAATAGTTAAATTTCATGTTCACCATTTTGCAAATACAGTAAAACTCTTCTAGGCAATTCTGTCACTTGGTCTGGGTGTTATCATGTGTACATTACTTGTATGCCTTCCTACAGTAGATTTAAGAAAATATTATATAATGTTGGGTTAGGTGTTGGTAACAGAGGTTACACCATGGTCATGTGTTTGCTGTATGTGGAAACCTTCAATTACCACAGGAGAAGATTTGCAGATTTCTTTCTGTTTGAATTATGTTCTTCAGGCTGAGGCTTTCCCCCATCCTGTTTGCAACACATTATGCTTTATCAGTTTGTCAGTTTGCAAAGAATAAGCTACATTCTGGATAAGTAGAGTGAGGTACAAGCTAATTACAAGGAATTATCTTAGTGTCATAGTGTCAGCTTTTAAGCAATGGAAAGAGGAGTTCCTGGGCTGTGTCTGACTAGAGCAAACAATTTCTACGCAATGCGGTAGCAAGCCAGTCAACCATCAATACTCAATGGGATTTATTATCTTCTAACACCCATTGAGTAACCTGGGAATCTCAATCTTTTTAATATAGTTTTCAGATTTCTTTTTCTTTCGTTTCCTACTTTCTACTGGTTAATTTTCTTCCCTTTTCCCTACACCTTTGCGGTGCACTGGTATTTGAAACAAACTGGTGAAGGTGGGGTCCGAGTGGATCGAAAGGCACATTACTCAGGAGGCATGATACCCTCTCTATTTTCCATTCTTCTTTGATTTGAATTCCTCAACTTTTAAAGAGAGTTGCAGAAGACTTTTATGGCATCTTCCTGTAATCACCTGCACTCAGGTGAACATACAAAATATATGTTTTAAACTATTTTTGAGTTTTTTTTTACTGATTTGAGCATTTGTATTTTTTGTTGAACATGGTTGTTGGCCATTTCAGGCAAATATCATCAGAACAATTCAAAAGACTGTGATATGGACGCACATGCATTAATGTAATTAGTTACACTGTAAAACAAAGGTAACTGTAACATTTATGTACTTCCCTCTGTAATTCCTTTTCTTCTGGGATGTAAGAAATGGGATTTCTGGTTGGCTTGGGCATACGCCTAAGTCAGCACCACCACTCTATTCAGGGCAAGGGTGTTACACGCTGAAGATAACACCTGCTCACCCCCTTGGTAGCTTGTGACGAGCAGTCAGGCTTATCCCAGAAGCATGTGTAAAGCGTTTGTGCAACACACACACAGTAGCAACACACTAGGCACACCACAAAATAAACTTCACCCACGGTTATATAAAAAAACAGCCTTTGTAGTATCATAAACACATTAGAACCATAATCACACAGTTACATTGTGCCAACTGGCACTAGGCAATATTCACATGGGATTATAAAGGACCAGGCCAATCGGGCCATGGTCAGAACCAACAGAATGCAGGTAGTAAATATAAAACAAAAACATTAACTACTGGTACCATAATGACCTCAGCATTATCACATTAGCATTAGACACCATCCTAAAATATTATAGCATGACAATAGGCATAAACACATTAGGCCCAAACCTCACAGCATAAACACATTATGCAATAACCTCATAAGCATAAACACATTACGCAATAGATATCACCTTGAGGCAATAACAGTAGGCATAAATCACATCATGCAGTAGACATCACATTAAGGCTTTGCGCCCCACCAACATAATCCTGGCCTTTTACTGAGGCTCAAATGCCCTATGTCCAGATAGTCAGGGCGTAAGCTGTGGGCCTTCCACTGGCCCTTGGGCTGCTTTGGCAGTGAAAGCAATATGCGTAGCGCACTGGGGACAGGGGGTGCCGCTCACCCCTTCTTTATCACAATAAACATGCAGCTGCCCTCCAACAGGCGGGTCAGCTGTGTAAAATTAGCCCTGGCACCACTATGCCTGTGGATCCACACTCTGGGACTCCTTCAACAAAAGTTGCCTCCCATTTGCAGCTGCCTGCAATCAGTGGTGCATGTGAAGAAATAGGCACTGGCACCGCCGTGCTTCCTCAAAGGAATCTACACTGGCACCCACAGTGCCTGAGGAGCCCCGTTCACCGAGCTCCCCCTGGGACAATCGCTCGGCCCCCCTCTGCGGCTTGGCTCCATTGGCTGCCATCTTGCCCACTCCTGGCCGGTCGGAGCCCCCAGCTCACTCTGGCAGCCTCCAGTTTGCATCCGAAGTGCCCAGCATAGGTCCCGCTCACCGGGGTCTTCTCCACTGCTCTCTACCTCCTTTGGTCTCCTTGGGGGCTGCCCTCACGCCGCACAGCTGCTCCGTCCTTATCCTTTGCAGCACGCGGGGCTTCACCCAGGCCTCGTTTCCTGCTTCGATGCAGCTTCCTTTTTCTTGGCTTGCCGACAGTCAGGCAGTGGGCGCCTGGCTTCCGGGTCGCCTGCAGCAGCAGCAACTCCTCTTCTCCCTCAGTGCAGAAGTGCGGGGGTAGGCTCCCGCCATTATCGGAACCCAAATGCGGGGTGGGCTCCTGCCAGTACCGGCACACAAATGCGGGGTTGGCTCCCACTCCTGTTTTTGGTGAAACGCAGGGCTCCCTCTCGCATACGGGAGCCCTGCCGGTAATGCCACAGACAATGGAGCGATGTATCCACTACTCTTGGGTGAGAATTCAGGGTAGGCTCCACTTCTCCTGTGAACTCCACAATGCGGGGTAGGCTCTCGCTTCTCAGGGACACAATTGCGGGTTGGGCACCCGCCAAACTTGCATCCAAAATGCGGGGTAGGCCACGCCTAAAGAGCCATGAAACAGCAGGTGGGCTCCCGGTCTATCCCTGTGTCATGCAGGGGAATCCCCATGCCGGGATTCCCTTGGGATGCCTCTGCAGCCCAACGCTGCGGAGGCCAGGTGCTCCTCTTCTCTGGGAAATAAAGAGTAAGGGCTCTCCAGGTGCTAGAGTCCTCAAGGTCCAGGGAACATAGCTTGACCCAGGCAGGCCAGCACACAGGGCCCTCCAGCAGGGAGGCAGTCCCCCGTGGTGGTTCCTCCTGGGGCCCAGCAGCAGCAAGTCGCCTGGAAGCACAAAGTACAACATTTTCATGGGGTCCCAGCCCCAATTTTTATACCAGCATTCTCTTTGTCTGCCCTGGCACAGGGCTTGGGGGAACCAGTCATAACTGGTTGTGGGGAGTGGGGAGCACTTTGTTTACAGGGCTCCTCTTCCCCTTTGTCAGGTTGGAGCTCTGTCATCAGACGCACCACAGAGGGGCGGAGCCAGCATTCACATAGGCAGGCACAGTCCTTTTCAGGGTATGGGGACTACTCCACCCACTACTCCAAATGCAGATGCCCTATTTAGCCTATCGCTGACTCACCCTGCCCCTCCTGGAGCCACACACACCTCACCAGCCAGTCACTCCAAAGCCAGACATGCAATCCACATCAGGCAGGTAGACAAATAGCACACAAAAATTCCCACTTCTAAAAGTGGCATTTCGAAAATAGTTATAATAAGTCTGCGCATACCATTGCGTAGCATTTATTATCACTATTCCAACATACCAAACTTGACCCCGCTGCTCCTCTCATATCAGGAATTACCACTGAAACACTTATCAGGGAATCCCCAATGCATTCCTATGGGAGGGCAGCTTCACAGTAGTGAGACATCAAAATGACTGTTTGTCACTACCAGGACATGTCACACACTTAAGGTACATGTCCTACCTTTTACCTACAATGCACCCTGCCAATAGGGCTAGCTAGGGCCAAAATTAGGGGTGACTGACATGCAGTAAAAGGGGGGGTCACAGACATGGCACATACTTTAGGTGCCACGTCACAGTGGCAGTAACACTGCGTGCACAGGCCCTGCAATGGCAGAGGCCTGAGACAGGTTTGAAAGGCTACTTTGGTGGGTGGCGCAATCAGCACTGCAAGCCCACCAGTAGCATTTAATTTAGCATCCCTGGGTATATTAGATACCACTTTACAAGGGACTGACAGGTAAATTAAATAAGCCAAACAGGTGAAGACCAGTCTTACTATGTTTATCACAGAGAGCACACACACTTTACTCTGGACAGCAGTGCTAAAGTGCCCAGAGTCCCAGAACCATCAACACCACACCAGAAAGCGAAAGGCTAGGAGAAAGTTCAGGGATGACCCTGCAAAAAGGGCCAAGTCCAACAGGGGGTGATTGTTTACTCCTGTGGTCTCTTTTTGTCCCTAAACATCCTTTTGTGTTCATTTGGATTCTAGGCCCACTCCCTCTGGTTATTGTGATATTGTATGTCCTCTTGATGCAGTTGTGTCTTGTTAATGCAGGAGCTCCCTTGGCAGGCTGTTTGTTTTGTCACTTTGTTAGCTTTTAGGCAGGTGTTTCTTGCTCCTTCGCCTAAATGAGTGCTGTTCCCAGTTGTTATATGTCAAAGGTGCTCACATTCTGTTGGACCCTGTAACTTTTTACTTTTTGTTGGCCTTTGCTAGACCTGGCATAATTGGCGTGGGTTTACCTTGTATTTGTTGCCTTTACCTCCTGTTATGTTGCTGTGTGATGGACTTCGGTTTTGCTGGTCTAGATGCTTTGGGCGAACAAAGAAAAACCAAAGGTGATGATGGACGGAGCGTTGACAATACAAACACTCACACCCTGTCAACTGATCTGGGTAGATGCTTTGGGCACTTTGCCACTGTTGTTCAGGCCCCCCTGTAAAGTGTTGTTATGGATTGTTGATTCCATGATTGGCATATTTGATTTACTAGTAAGTCCCTAGTACAGTGCACTGTGTGTGCCCAGGGCCTGTAAATCAAATGCTGCTAGTGGGCCTACAGCACTGATTGTGCCACTCACAATAGCAGCCTGTAATTGTAACTCAGACCTTCCACTGCAGTGTCTGTGCGCAGTGTGGTACTGCCATGCCGACCTGGCAAGTGCACCCACTTGCCTGCCCTAACCTTCCCTTTTCGTACATGTTAGGCACCCCTAAGGTAGGCCCAAGCCACCCGTGTGGGTTGGGTGTAGTGTATGTACAAGGTAGGACATGCCCTGATGTATGTGGCATGTCCTGATTGTGAAATACTGCCACATTCGTTTTTCACTATTGTAAGGCTATCTGTCCATTAAGATAGAATGGAGACTTTGCTAAAAACATCTTATGAGTATTACTGCACATGTGAACAAGATAGGAACATACAGTTTGATATGCCTAAACTCTGAATGTTAGGATGCATCTTTTAGTGATAGTGATTTTTACAATCTGGGTTTGAAAAGAAATGTTTTAAAAAGTAGGTATTTTTTGCCTAACCATCCAGGGTGTCTCTGCTAGGTTGTGTATGAACTGTCTGGCTTGGAGTGACAGGGGCTGGGGATTTGCAATATGTTCAGACAGCCACATGGGGGGGTTGAGGTGTGTCCTGCCTTTCCAGTGTGAGTCAGGGCTGATCTGAATAGACCTGGGCTGCATTCAGAGTAGGGGGAGGAGATTTCTTTCACACCTGAATGGGCCTGGTCTGCCTTAGATAATGCTGTCTCCACCTCCTGCCAGGAAGCTGCACCAGAGAGGACAGAACTGGTTTTGTCTGGGCAAAGAGCTTCTCTGCCACAGAGAACAATGAATGTTGTATTATAAAAATAGGGGCCCAGACCCCAAACTTTTAGATCATTCTTGAAATCAAGAGGAACTTTTGCCAGGGAGAAGAGCTGGAGAAGTACTGTCCCTTTGCGGTGTGCTTTCTGGGGTTGGCCTTCAGTAACTGTTTCTGCCAAGGAAAGGAGAAGGGCTTTGCTGTTAGCTGTGTCCCCTGCTTGAGAAAGATCTCCAAGGGCTTATGTAGAGCTTGCCTACTGTTCTGAAGTCTCAGGGACACCAAGACTTCCCCCTCATTCCCCCCTGAACTCTTTTGCAGGGAGTTCTGACCTGCTCAGAGGTGCCTGCCAGTGTTCTAAACCTCTGGAGATTATTTTCGGACTAGAAACTTCAATAACTGTGAAAATCAATGCATTTCCTTTTTCCGACGCATCGCAGAAGTGCAAGAAGAATTTTCTGATGCATTGCTGCTGCCGAAGAATCGACGCAGCGCCCGCTCACGGCTGAAGTGTCTGCCATGTGACGAATCCTGTGCACCGACCTCCATCGTCTGACATCACTGCACCCATTCTGAGGAAAGACCTGCTGTAGAAGAACTGACGCATCAAGGTGACGCGGCTGAATTAATTGCAGAGCATCCCGGTTCTTCACACATTGCATCGTACCAGATTGTCACACATCGCATTGAAGCACCACGTTTGTCGCATCATTGGGGGACGCACTAAGAAACCAACGCATCACCTCCCCATGCAGTAAGAAACTAACGCATCACCTCCTCTCTGGTAAAGAACCGATGCATCACCTACCTTGCGCAGCAGTAAGGAACTGACGCATCACTGCCACAGGAGCAAGGAAACGATGTATCACCTTCCCTGAGTGTAAGGAACCAACGCATTACCTTCCCTGAGACCCTTTTAACTAGCCTTTTCGGACTCATCCAAGGTACTTTGTGTAAGTGTGTTGCATCCAACATTTTCTTGAAACAAAACTGTTTCTATCTTTTAAGAATCATATTTCTAGTACTGTAGTGTGGATTTTTCTCGTTTTGGTCTTGTTTGGTTTAGATAAAGATTACTTATTTTTCTAATCTGGTGTGGTGTCTATTTGTAGTGGTTTCATTGTATTACTGTATGTATTCACAAATGCTTTACACACTGCCTCTGAGATAAGCCTGTCCGCTCATGCCAAGCTACCAAGGGGGTGACCAGGGGTCAATTTAGAAGTGTATCCTCCTTATCCTGACTATAAAGAAGGGTCCCTACTTGGACAATGGTGCTAACTATTGCCAACTAGAGACCCCCATTTCTAACATTGGTGGGCAGTTGTGAGGATCTGGACTTGCATTTGTGCCTTACATACAGTGATTGGTGTACACTACTAGCATAGTGTAGACCATCACGTGATCACTCACAATTGGTGGAAATTTTTCCTTCGAATTTTTTTTGCAACTTGAAAACTGCCAATTTTCACCACGAGTAAACCAGCATCACTTGCACCTGTGGATATTGAATTTGAAGAGGATAGGGTTGAAACCTACAGTGTGCCACAATTGAAAGCTGTCTGCAAGAAATTTAGAATCTCAGTAAGAGGCATCGCCAGAAAGGAGGAATTCCAAAAGGCGTTGAGGGCCCAGTTGGAATCAAGGAATGCCAGTGAGCATACCAAGGACCATATGGTCGAGGATGAGAATTTAGATGGGCAGGCGGATGGGATATTGGGTCTGCCTGGAGGGAAGTTACCATCCAGGGGGGCAGCAGTGTATCTTCAAAGGGTCTGTCCCCAGAGCAGTTGGAGGACAGGGAGAGAAGCATAGTGCATGAGTTGGAACTTACCAAGCTCAGGCTAGGGAAGGAGTGTGACATGAAGAGTAAGAAATTAGAGTTTGAGAAGCAGAAACTGGCCAAGGAAGAAAAGAGGATGCTGTTAGAGCATGAGAGAGGTTTGAAGGAACTGGAAGTAAAGGCCAAGAGTGTGGCACCCAGTTCCAATGGTGCCAGCTTGTTGCCAGTGCCTGGAGAAGGGAGGGCGTATATCCGCAAGGAGGTCATTAAGTATTTTGTGAAGCAGGAATACATTGGTCAGTGGTTTAAGGCCTACGAGGTAGCGATGAGGTCCTACATAATCACTGAGAGAGACTGGGGTTGTGGAGCCGCTTTGTCACTGAAGGGAGGAACACGTTGCCAGCATTACCCACTGAGGACCAGATGTCTTACGCCCCCATGAAGGAAGCCTTAATCAGGAGGTATGGTTTGACCCCAGAGTTGTACAGGCAGAAGTTCATGGCCTGTAAAAAGCTGGAGTTACACATTTGGGTGGAGTATGTGTCCTATTTCTGCAGAGCACTGGATGGATGGGTGAAGGGTAGCCAGGTAAATGATTTGCAGGGGCTCTATGATTTGGTTGCATGGGAGCACTTGTCAGATAATTATTTCCAGAGCTACGCCAGCACTTCATTGACAGTAATATTGAAATGAGCCCAACAACAGTTGTTTAATATATACCTGCCCCTAGGAAGCATGCTGTGGAGGCGGACCCCTGGGTTAGTGCCCGGGTCTAAAAAGGTTGTGTGGGAGACTCTGACAAAGGTGGGCAGGGACTCCAGCAGATAAGTGGGGAGACAAGGGTAAACTGAAGGAGTTCCAAAAAGGGCCCCAAAGTTATTCCCAAGGGAACCAAGGAAAATGTTCCCAGTCGCCAGTGAGAAGAGTTGGCTAGTGTAGCCTTGGGTTGGAGTCGGGTTCCCAAAAGGGTGGAACCCCCTAGAAATGACCATAGTCTCTTTAGGAGACAGCGAGATGGGCCCTTGTGCTCATCTACCTGATAACACTAAAAAATATAGGCAGTGGTTGACCATCAATGGCCATAGTGTGGAAGCTCTGAGAACACTGGACCAGTGTGACAGCTGTCAGTTGTCGGCTAGTGTATCAGGAGCAGGCGGTCCCCCAACACATTCTACTCAGTAGTAGCAGCTGACAACTTGGAGTGCCTCTGCAAAGTGGCACAGGTTCCCTTTGAGTGGTGGGGGGGGGCTTAGGTACTTTGAAAGCAGCCATGAGGCCAGTCATGCCAGTTGCCTGTCTGCTAGGCAATGATTTGGAGAGTTCCCCTTGGGAGAAGGTGGAGCATAAGTCTCATTTGGAGATGTTGGGTCTGCCTGATTGAGCGTGTGTTACCACTAAGTTTATGGCAGCCAGTAAGGTTGATGATTGAGGACCTGGAGCCTGAAAGAGAGGCCCAGGGGGCTGCAAGAAAGAGATGAGGCAGGTGCCATTGGAAACCAGACCTGAAGTTCCCACAGGCCAGGAGGAGGAAAACCTTGAGGGGGATGCCCTGGAACCTACAGGGGAGCAAGCGGCGGAAATAGGGACCTTCCTGAGCTGAGCAGCAGGAATGGGGCCCCTCCAGGGAGGAACGCTGCCAGGGGCAGCAGGAATGCCCTTCTCGTGTGGGTTTGCAGCAGCAGGCTGCAAACCAGGCAGCAGGTGATCAGTCTGGATCACATTGGATTTACTGGGAGAATGGCCTCCTGTATCGTAAGCCTAAGGTTGCTGAGCCTGGGTGAATGTGTTGATTTGTTCTACATTCCGTCCATCAATTGTGTGTCTTTAGCTTCCTCGCCCTAAGTGCGTCGGGTATGCCCAGACATGGGTCTCGGGCCGCCTGTGCCACTGGATTCAAGCTATTCTGGATGATGAGGGGTGAAACAAAAAAAACGATCCTAGGATGCTTATTTCCGGTCCAGGGAGGACCTTGCTAGGCAGTTCAGGCTTGACTGTTCCCATGAGGCACAGAGTCAAGACTGATTTGAATATGGGCAGGTCTAAATTGGAGTGTCATGGTGAGCAAAAGAATGATGGATTTAACCCAGATCTCTTGACTGGGGGTGAATGTTTTGATTTTTTCTGCATTTCGTCCATCAATTGTGTGTCCCTTGCTTCCTCATCCTAAGTGCGCTGGGTAATCCCAGACGTGGGTCCCGGGCTCACTGTGCCACTAGAATTAAGCTATCCTGGCTGCTGAGTGGTGAAACCCCAAAACCGGTCCTAGGATGCTTGTTTCCGTTCCAGGGAGGACATGGTTTGGCAGTTCGGGCTGGACTGTTCCCATGAGGCACAGGGTCTAGACTGATTTGCACACGGCCAGGTCTAAACTGGGGTGGCATGGTGAACAAAAGAATGATGGATTCAACCTAGATCTCTTGACTTGGGGTGAATGTTTTGATTTGTTCGGCATTCCATCCATCAATTGTGTATCTTTTGCTTCCTCACCCTAAGTGCGCCGGGTATGCCCAGACGAGGTCCGGGACTCTCTGTGCCACTGGAATCAAGGTATCCTGGCCGATGAGGGATGAAAACCCGAAACTGGTCCTAGGATGCATTTTACCGGTCCAGGGAGGACCTGGCTTGGCAGTTCGGGCTGGACTGTTCCCATGAGGCACAGGGTCAAGACTGATATGCATATGGCCAGGTCTAAACTGAGGTGGCATGGTGAGCAAAGAAATGATGGATTTAACCCAGATCTCTTGACTGAGGGTGAATGTTTAGATTTTTTCTGCATTCCATCCTGCAATTGTGTGTCTTTTGCTTCCTCGCCCTAAGTGTACCGGGTATGCCCAGACGTGGGTTCCGGGCTCACTGTGCCACTGGAATCAAGCTATCCTGACTGATGAGGGGTGAAGCCCCGAAACTGGTCCTAGGATGCTTGTTTCTGGTCCAGGGAGGACCTGGATTGGCAGTTTGGACTGAACTGTTCCCATGATGCACAGGGTCAAGACTGATTTGCATATGGCCAGGTCTAAACTGGGGTGGCACAGTGAGCAAAAGAATGATGGATTTAATCCAGATCTCTTGACTGAGGGTGAATGTTTTGATTTGTTCTGCATTCCTTCCATCAATTGTGTGTCTTCTGAGCCTGGGTCAGCCCATGTGCTGGTGGTACCCCAGGCTTCAGAAACTTCCTAATGGGGCTAGCTCATGATGTGCCTTTGGCAGGGTATTTGGGGCAAGACAAGGCCTTTTAAAGGCTTGTCACCTACTTTTACTGGCCCCAAATGTACAAGAACTCTGACATACATTGTAGATCTTGCCAGACTTACCAGGCAAGTGGTAACAGTAGGGGGAAGTAGAAAGCTCCTCTCCAACTTACCTTGTAGTTAGCACCCCCTTTCAGAGGGTGTCTATTGACATTTTGGGGCCTCTGGATACCAAGACAACCATGGGCAACAGGTTCATCCTGGTCTTGGTGGACCATGCCACCCGGTGCCCCAAGGCCATCCCTCTCCAGACTGTGACAGCCGCTATGGTGGGTCGGACGTTAATGGGGATTTTTTCCTGTGTGGGATTCCCCAGATAGGTGGTTTCTGACTGGGGTATCTACTTCATATCCAAGTATAAGAATCCCCTGTGGCAGGAGTGTGGTGTTACCTCCAAGTTCACCACTCCTTACAACACCCAAGTTAATGGGCTGGTTGAGAGATTCAACCGCGACCTGTAGGGCATGATTATGGGTCTTGGTGAAACCATGCCTTTTGTTTGCTTACAGGGAGGTACCACAGACGTTCTTAGGATTCAGTCCCTTTGAGCTCCTGTATGGGCATCCTGTAAGAGGACCTCTAAGTCTGGTCAAAGAAGGCTGGGAGGAAGCTCCCAGTAAACCTCCCCAGGATGTACAGAGCTACATGCTGGCCTTCAGGAACCAGACTAAGCACTTCAGGCATCTTGCCCAGGTGAATCTGGAAGCCATCCAGGGAGAGATGAATAGGTGGTACGATCAGAATGCTACTCTGATAGAGTTTCAGCCTGGTTAAAAAGTGTGGGTCATGGCCCCAGTGGAGGCTTGTGCACTCCAAGATATGTGGACTGGACCATTTGAGGTGGTGAAGCGCAAGAGTGAAGTCACCTACCTGGTGGACTAGCAGTCTCCAAGGAACCCTTTGCCGGTCCTAAATGTGTACTGCCTTAAGCCCCACTTACAGAGGTCGAAGGTGGACATGCTCCTAGTGACAGATGCTGGAATGGAAGAGGAGACTGAGCCTCTTCCTGACCTCCTGTCTGCTAAGGAACATGATGGATCATTGAACGGTGAAGCCCTCTCCCCCGCCCTGATTCCTGAACAGCAGAGTGACTGCCGCCAATTGTTAGCAAAGTTTTTTGCTCTGTTCTCCCTGACCCCTGGTGTCACTCAGTGGTGTGTGTTCATGATGTGGACACTGTGGAGCACAACATTTACAGAGTGACTGACAGGGTCAAGCCTTGCATTAAGGAGGAGGTCTCCAAGATGTTAGCACTAGGGGTCATTGAGCCCTCAAACAGCCCTTGATCGAGACCAGTGGTCTTGGTCCCAAAGGCTGCCTCACCAGGTGCCACGTCAGAACTCCGGTTCTGTGTGGACTACTGAGGGCTCAATTCAGTCACCAAGAAGTACGTTTGACTTAACGTCTGGCCACTGGCAGATCACCTTAAGAGGTGGGGCCAAGGAAAGGTCTGCATTTTCAACCCCCTGGGGGCACTACCAATTCTGGCTGATGCCCTTTGGGTTGAATAATGCCCCTGCCACCCTTCAGAGGTTGGTCAACCAGGTGTTGGCTGGACTGGAGGATATCAGTGCCACCCACCTGGATGACATCGCAGTGTTCAGTGCCACTTGGGAGGAACATCTGCATCACATCTTGGAAGTTTTGAAGGGCCTGCAGAGGGCAGGCCTCACAACCAAGGCAAGCATGTGCCAGATCAGGCAGGGCTCAGCGGTGTACTTAGGACACCATGTAGGGAGCAGCCAAGTGGCGCCACTACAGCCTAAGATTTACATCATTCTGGCTTGGGAACCCCCCAGGACCCAGACAGAGGTGGGAGCTTTTTTAGGCCTCACCGTATATTCTGGAGATTTGCCAAGGGGTGTGGCAACATTGTTGCCCCCTTGACAGAGATGGCGTCCAGTAAGCAGCCCAGGAAGGTTAACTGGACTGACGCCTGCCAACAAGCTTTTGATGCCCTGAAATCCTCCATGTGCATGGCGCCAGTGCTTAGGGCACCCAACATCTCAAAGGAATTTATGGTGCAGACAAATGCTTCAGAGCATGGTATGGGGGCTGTGCTCTCACAGCTAAATGAAGAGGGCCTAGACAAACCTGTTGCCTTCATTAGTAGGAGGTCACTTCCACTGGAACAGAGGGGAGTGCCATTGAGCATGAGGCTTTTGCTGTGGTCTGGGCGCTGAAGATGCTGAGGCCCTACTTGTTTGGGACTCACTTCCGGATTCAGACCGACCACGGACCCCTCAGATGGTTGCTGCAGGTAAGGAGTGAGAACCCAAAGTTGTAAAGGTGGCCCATTTTCCTACGAGGGATGGATTTTACTGTGGTACAGAAAACACCAATGCTGATGGTCTGTCCATCATTTTTCGCCTAAGTGAAAAGAACTCCCAAGAGTGTGGGTAGTTCTCCCCACATTTTAGCTGGAGGGGACATGTGTTAGACCATGCATCATTGGTGTCAGTTTCCCCTGCATTTTTGGCATTTACCTCATGTTATGTTGCTGTGTGTTGGACTACGCTTTTGTTGGTTTAGATGCTTTGAGCACTTTGCCACTGCTGTTCAGTGCCAAAGTGCAAGAGCTCCCTGTAAATTGTTGTTATGGATTGGTGATTCCATGATTGGCGAATTTGATTTACTAGTCAGTCCTTAGTACAGTGCACTGTGTGTGCCCAGGGCCTGTACATCAAATGCAGCTAGTGGGCCTGCAGCACTGATTGTGCCCCCCACATAAGCAGCCTGTAAATGTAACTCAGACCTGCAACTTCAGTGCCCATGCACAGTTTGGTACCGCCATGTCGACCTGGTAAGTGCACCCACTTGACAGGCCCTAACCTTCCTTTTTCGTACATGTTAGTCACCCCTAAGGTAGGCCCAAGGTACCCCTGTGGGCAGGGTGCAGTGTATGTACAAGGTAGGACAAGCCCTGATGTATGTGGCATGTCCTGATAGTGAAATACTGCATATTTCATTTTTCACTATTGTAAGGCAAGCTGTCCATTATGATAGAATTTTGAGTTTGCTCATTACATCTTCAGAGTATTACTCCCCATGGGAACAAGATAGGAAAATTGATATGTCTGAACTCAGAATTTGAAGATGCGTCTTTTAGTGAGGGTGATTTTTACATTCTGGGTTTGAAAATACCACTTCTGGAAAGAAGGTATTTTCTTGACTAACCATCCAGTGTGCCTCTGCTAGGTTGTGTATTGGCTCTCTGGCTTTGGAGTGACAGGCGCTGGGGATGAGCAGTCTGTTCAGACAGCCACTTGGGGGGTTGAGGTGTGTCCTGCCTTTCCAGGGTGAGTCAGGGCTGGGCTGAATAGACCTGGGATGCATTCTGAGTAGGGGGAGCAGATTTCTTTCCCACCTGAATGGGCCTGGTCTACCTGAGACAATGCTGTCTCCACTTTCTGCCAGGAAGCTGCACCAGAGTGGACAGAACTGGTTTTGGCAGGGCAAAGAGCTTCTCTGCCACAGAGAACAAAGAATTTTGTATTATAAAAAGAGGGGCCCAGACCCAGGACTTTTAGTTCATTCTGGGAATCAAGAAGAACCTTTGCCAAGGAGAAGAGCTGGAGAAACTGAGGAGAAGTACTTCCCCTTTGCTGTGTGCTGTCTGGGGTTGGCCTGCAGTGGCTGTTTCTGCCAAGGAAAGGAGAATGACTTTGCTGTTTGCTGTGTCCCCTGCTTGAGGAAGATCTCCAAGGGCTTAGGTAGAGCATGCCTCCTTTTCTGAAGTCTCATGGACACAAAGACTTCACCCCCAGTCTTCCCTGAACTCCTTTGCTGGGAGTTCTGACCTGCTGAGAGGTGCCTGTCACTATTCTGGACCTCAGGAGGTTGTTTTCGGACTGGAAACTACAGGAACTGTGAAAATCGACGCTTCGCCTATTTCCAACGCATCGCAGCTGTGTGAGAAGAATTTTCCAATGCTTCGCTGCCACTGAAGAATCGACACAGTGCCTGCTCATGGCTGATGTGTCCACCGTGGGACGAATCCTGTGCACCGATCTCCGATGTCCGAGATCACAGCACTGATTCTGAGGCAGTCCCTGCTGTGGAAGAACCAACACATTGAGGGGACGAGGCTGAAATCATCACAGCACATCCCGGGTCTTCACTCATTGCATCGTACTGGAATGACACATATCTCATCGAAGCACCAAGTTCGTCGCATCATTGGGGATGCAGTAAGAAACAGGCGCATCAGCTCGCCACGCAGTAAGAAACCAACGCATCACCTCCTTTCCGGTAAGGAGCCCAAGTATCACCTCCACTGCGCACCAATAAGGAACAGATGCATCACCTTCTCGGAGCAAGGAACCAACGCATCACCTTCCCTGAGTGTAAGGAACTGGCTCATCACCTTCCCTGTGTCCCTTTTTTCTTGCATTTTCTGACGCATCCAAGGTACTTTATGTAAGAGTGTCACTTCCAACATTTTCTTGGAACAGAACTGTTTCTACCTTTTAAGAATCATATTTCTAGTACTGTATTGTGGATTTGTCTCATTTTGGTCTTGTTTGGTTTAGATAAAGATTACTTATTATTGATGTGGTGTCCATTAGTAGTGGTTTCGCTGCATTGCTGTATGTATTCACAAATGCTTTACACACTGCCTCTGAGATAAGCCTATCTGCTCGTGTCAAGCTACCAAGGGGTGATCAGGGGTTATTTTAGAAGTCTATCCCCCTTACCCTGACTAGGAAGAAGGGTCCTTACTTGGACAACGGTGCAAACCATTGCCAACTAGAGACCCCCATTTCTAACAGCCTTGGACTGTGTATTTTTTATGAAGGCAATTTTGGTGTTTGGGGATTCATTTCTTGCTGATGCTTTTTCTTTGTGCTCCCTGTCTGGGTGTAGTTGCAGCCTGGGACCTGGCTTCATCATGACGTTTGTTAGCAGGCCCTGAAATGCAGTGGCGGCTAGCAGGGAACAGTGGTGGCAGGGGGATGGGCAAAACATTTGAAAAAAAAGAACAACTAGCTTTTACAGGCAACCATTTCTCCTCAGGTTCAGTCCCTTCTCATGCCGCCATCTCTCCTCAGCTTTGGTTATGGAAATGAAGAACCGGGTTATTTAAGACCCAGCGGCGCCAGGGGCACGCCCAAAGTCTTCGGGTTCACCTGTCTTAGAATACAGAGACACAGGACTCTTCGTGGTGGCGTCAAAGATCGAATTTATTGACTGCAGCCAGTAACAGAAGTCCTAGAAATCATCACGGTATGAGTTCTCAGGAGACTGCTAAATTTTACAAAGCAAGTCATCCCTTTTTATGCCAAAAATCACATTCCAGACAAATACCTAACATTTACAAACTATCCAATCACATGTATTCACACCAGAGGTATCGCATGACAGTAAAACCCACTTTTCAGTTGCCCAGCCCATGATCAATCATCGGTCAAACCCAGCATTCTTCTTTAGACAGGTCGAATGAACCCATAATAAAAAAGGCCACAGCCCAATCATAAATAGACCATAAAGAAAGGAGCAGAAACAGGTGAGAGTAGGATAAGGCATATTTGTGTGCAGTAAAACTTTACGATGTCCTGTGCTCTGATCCTTATTCTTGATCAGCTAAAGGGCAGGAACTGGTTTAACAAGGTCAGCTTCAGGCAACAGGGTCAGTTCACTCAGGTCAAACAGGAGTCAGCACGAACTCGAGCTAAGGTGTACATGTCCTTAAAAGACTAGTTCAACCACAGTCATCGGCCTATGTGAGGGCAACCACAAAATGGCTGCCATACATAAAATGGAACCCACGGTTCAGAACGAAATCTCCACAAACGTAGTGAATCTGTAAGTCTAGCGTGACGATATCACTCGCACTTGCCGAACTCACTAGTTACGGTTTGCTATTATCAAATTCGTAACGAAACCATGCCATTTAAAAAACGGGTTCAGAATTCACAGAACCTCAGACCTCCTTTTGCCCTTACATAGGCAATCACTCAGTCTGCGTCTGAGTCGATGTCAATATTCATCAGATCATCAAGATGCTGCAGGAGCATCATCCTATTACTCAGGACTTCTCTCGAGACAGGTCTTCTCACACACGTAGTAGTACAAAGGCCACATATGGCAGGGCCACACTGTACACAGAGTCAAACATGAGAAGAGAATCGCTAAAACCATCCCAATGATCATCAGAATCTTCCATCCCCAGGTCGATAACAGTTCCCAAAACCATCCAATCAACGACCAATCTCCTTTATCCACATTTATAGACTCAGAGATCTTATGTAACTTAAAAATGGCCTGGTATACTGTAGGAGCATTGCCTGGTATGAAAACGCAGCAACTCGATTGGATCACTTTACATACCCCACCTCGGTCCGCAAGTATGACGTCCAAAACCATTCGATTCTGTAATGTCATAAGGCGATCCGCTTGAAGCTCAGCGGTCAGATTACTAAGGGCACCGGCAGTTTCATTCATAGTGGATTCAACCACTCTTGTTAATTGCCGTATGTTTCTACTGTTTGCCATAGGTCCCCAAAACGATAGGAAACCCTTGAAAAAGTCTCCCACTTCTTGTCCCGTAGTATCTTCCTCACTGAAGACACCCCTAACAACTCTCGTTCTGTGGTAATCTACAGCAGCAGTATACGTAGGAGGCAACAAATATGCAACATAACATGTTCCCGAAAAATCAGGGGGCAACCATGTATATGCTCTATCATAGCAGACAAAATACGTGCCCTTAGCTGCTAAAAACGGTGGGGAATTTTGGGACGCAAAGACATACGTCTGAGTACAAACACTCTTCCCTAACTGAGCTCTCGGATTCTTGCCTTTCCCTTGCAGACAAAAATGACCACGATGGGGTACAATCCAAATCGGAGGTGACCTTTATCGTCTCTGCTTCTCACCCAGACTAATACTATATCCGGTTGCATCCCAACCAACATATGCTAGTAACTCATCCTTGGGAATAGTCTTATACGTTTCGATATCTCTACTCATATCTGTAATTCCCTTCACCAAGGCTTTATTACTTGAGGTATCTCTCATGGAACGCAGGGGATAGACTTCGATGGCATAAATAAACATCCCCTGATATGCCCATACGGACCCATTGTAACTGAATGGCAGAACCAGATAAGGAATACCTCTATCCATAGTATGTTGCATAAGACCACACACCCAACAATTAGTGGTGTTCACTACTAACTGGTGTTGATGGAGAAGTTGCACAAAGGAATTATTCACAAATTCCGACCTTCTAATTTGCTCGTGTTCAGGTAAAATATGAAAAGAATGTAAAGAAACAGTAGTAGGAAAAGACATAGGTTGGGAAGTAGGTACAAACGGCTGTTGTGTGGCATAGAAAACCAAACCCACACAAGCTAATGCAATATTCAAAAGCATTAAAAAACACATTATTAAAAAACATTTGCTACGAACCAATACACATATTCGGACTTTAGAGTCCATTTTCCTAACATTCTGGGCAGCGTCAAAAAACTCCATCCTCTAACCGTGCTGTTCGCTGCAGTTGGTTCTCTTCCGCTAAGGAATGCGCCTGTCAGTCTAGGGAACGCCCTTGGACCAACCAGAACCGTTGACCTTGTGTCTACACGGCTTGCAATCCCAAGTCTTTTATACCGCGACCCTACAGCTGAACCCAGATGGCGGTTCGAAAAAGAAAAAGAAAAAAAAGGTTTCTTGATCTGCCAAAGTGTAAATTCACTACATAAAAAAGAAAATATTTATTTGTCCATATGAACAATCTTTCTTGGTCTCAAATCGTAGCGTTCTTTGTCAGGCACAGTCTGATCTTTGAATAGAAGATCCGGATTGGTGGTGTCAATCTTCAGATGAGGAGACACATCAGCTTGTAGAACATCATCATCCTCACGTTTAGATTGTGTCCATGTCAAATGAGCATCACTAAATGGAACGAATCTAGGGACCTTCTCACAATCAGAATCGGCGATACCATCCCTTACCCACTGATCATATGGTAAAGGCAAAGGAACTTTTTTACAGTGGGTGGCATGCACCCAGTTCTTTTTGCCTGCTACTCTAACAGCGGTTCTAGTAACCAACAAAATCAAATAGGGGCCGGTCTATCTAGGTTGCAAGTTCTTGGTACGCTGAAAATTCTTCACAAGAACGAACTGTCCAGGTTCAAGTACGTGGCCTGGATCTGTAGTAGCTGTCGGCAAACTGTCATAGACCTGTTGGTAGAGAACACGTAATTTAGCAGTCAAGTCATGTAAGTAATCAACCAACATAGGGTATTCAATACTGCTGTATTATTTCGGACGAGGCACTCCCCAAACATTCGCTGGACGACCAAACACAATCTCATACGGACTAAGTCCCACTCAAGAATGCACAGTCGTCCTTGTTGGCAAAAGAGCCAACGGCAAGGCATCTGGCCATGTAAGACCAGTGCTCGCTTGTACCTTAGCTAATTTCAGCTTAAGCGTACCATTGTAACATTCAACAAGTCCAGCAGACTGGGGGTGATTCGCTGCGTGGAACTTCTGATTGATTCCCAATCCAGAGCATACTTTCTTCATGATTTGACCACCAAATTCACTCCCATTGTCTGACCATACAATTCTCGGCAATCCATACCCAGGGAAATACTCTCTCAACAAAACCTTGGCTGTAGACAAGGCAGTATTATCTTTTAGGGGGTAAGCCTCTATCCATCTAGAAAAGGCGCAAACAACCACAAGAACATATTTCAGATTGTTGCATCTCTCCATGTGAATATAGTCTAACTGTATCACCTCAAACGGATACGTCGGAGGAGCAAAATGACCAGCTGGAGTTCCCTTACCAGGATTATATTGCAGACAAATCATACAATGTTTCACCACGTTCTCTGCACAGTTCGGTATTCCAGCATTCTGCCAAACTGGAGCCAACAACTTACATATCCCTTTCGAACTTATATGAGCCAATCCATGAGCCATTGTAACCACTGGGAGCGCATACGCATCTGGCAACAACCATCGCTGGTGTTCCGACAACTCAATCCAACAACCTGTAGTATCCTACATACCCGTACTCTCTCTCCAAACATTCATATCCTTTTCTGTAGCTTCAGCCTGAATCATGTTCACACTTTCTATCGTGTCTTCACACATTCCACCAGCCATAACCCATCTTGCTGGTCCTGCAACATACATACGGCTCATCATGTCCTTCGCTGTTTCCTTCGCAACTTCATCCGCAAACGCATTCCCTCGACCAACATCATCCTCAACTTTCTTATGTGCACTAGATTTCACAATTGCAATCTGCTTTGGGAGAGTGAGAGATTCAAAAAGTTCATTCACTAACTGCCCATGCTGAATTTTAGTTCCATGAGAAGTAAGGAACCCACGCTCTCTCCACAAACGTCCAAAACTGTGCGCAACACCAAACGCATACTGACTATCGGTATAAACATTCACTCGCTTTCCTTCCGACAAAACACACGCTCTAGTCAGTGCAATCAACTCTGCTGCTTGCGCAGAATTCTGTGGTATGCGTGCTGTCTAAACAACTGTATTTAAAGTTGTGATAGCATATGCTGCAGTCATTTCACCATTCGGAAGCTTAAAACACGAACCATCAATACACAGCGTACCATCAACATTCTTAAAAGGAGTGTCCTTAAGATCCACTCTAGCTTTTGTTTCTTCCTCTGTACGAAGAAAACAATCATGCTGTTCTTGAGCATCCGTCTCTGTAGAGATCGGCAACAACGTAGCTGGATTCAACACATTACATCTTTTAATTTGAACATGGCTAGCCAACAGTGTCAACTCGTAACCGGAAAGACGTGCACTAGTAAGGTGCTGTGTCTTAGTCCTATTTAGTAAAGTATCCACTGAATGCGGAACCATCACAATCAGCGTATTATCCAATACCAAACCAGCAGACTGTCGAATAGAAACGGCAGCTGCGGCTGTAGCTCTCAAACAACTCGGCAATGCTTTAGCAACTGGGTCTAACGTTGCTGAGAAATACGCACATGGACGCTGCTTGTCCCCAAAAGATTGCGTCAACACTGACAACGCACATCCTTCTCTCTCGTGCACATTCAACGTAAAAGGCTTGCTATAGTCTGGAGTACCCAACACAGGAGCCGAACAAAATGCATTACGTAATTCAGAAAAACTTTTCTGGCATTCATCAGACCAAGGAAGAGGATACTGAGTATCTTTCAGAGTCAATGCTAACAGAGGTTTCGCCAACAGTGAAAAATTGGGGATCAACTGTCTACAATATGACGTAATACCCAAAAAGGCACAAACTTCTCTCTGTGTCGATGGCACACTCATTTGCGCAATCGCTTGAATTCTTTCCGGGGTCAATTTCCTTCCCTCCTTCGACAAGAGATGACCTAAGTAGGTTACCTCTTGGCGGCAATATTGCAACTTCGAAGGCGACACTTTATGATGAAGGTCAGACAAATATCGCAACAACGAAAGAGTAGCCTCTTTACAAATGTCTTCGTCATCAGCAGTAATCAACAAATCATCGACATACTGAATAAGAATAGAACCAACTGGTAACACAAACCCGTCAAGCTGAGTTTTCAACGCTTGACTATAAATTGAGGGACTTTCACAATAACCTTGGGGAGCTCTCTTAAATCGGAAGTTTCGTCCTCCTAATGAGAAGCCAAAAATATCCCTACTCTCCTCAGCAATAGGAATACTGAAGAAAGCATTTTTCAAGTCGATGACAGAAAACCAAACTGCCGAAGCAGGAATCAGAGTCAATAATGCAGTAATATCAGGTACCACGGGAAATTGTGGCACGACAATCTTGTTGACCTCTCGAAGGTCGATCACAAACCGGTACACAGGTGGCTGAGAAGCATCTGTACGCTTAAGAACAGGCAAAACCGGACTATTGCACACGTTACCTCTCGTTTCCTCAACCACACCCTTCTCAACCAGATCATAGACAATCGCTAAAAGAGCTCTCTCACCATCACTCGAGATCTTGTATTGTGGTATACGAGGCAACTTAACATTCGACTTTAGCGTAACAACATACGGTGGAATCTGCAAAAGACCAATATCATTTGGACCTGCAGCCCAAAGCGTTTCAGTAAGCGAACGTAATTCCAGTGGCAAACAATCCTTAGACAAATACATTGGAGAAATCACTTTCTTACCAAGAGTAAGTTGTACTCCCGAAGGAGAACAATGCAATGTCGCATACAATCTTTTCAGCAAGTCCAATCCTAACAAATTCTCACCACAACCAGTCGTTAGAATAAGTGGAGCTTCCAATTCACAAGGGCCAATAGAAAGCGACAAAGGACTAGAAACCGGATTACGAACTGGGGCGCCTGAAAATTCTACGGAAACATTGGTCGAGCCAGACAAAGGTGCGCCAGGGAGTTTAGAATACATAATAGAACTCTTTGTCGCAGAAGTATCCAAAAGAAAATGTTCTACTACACCTGATGTAATCACTTCAACATACGGTCCACTCTGATCTACTGGAACTGACTCTACTCCCTTACTTTGTCCATGGCTGTCCAAGTTATCATTATAACCAACACTCTCACCTTCAACATAGTAATCCTCAACATAGTACTGAGGAGACTGACCACTCGGAACACTCTGTCTATCAAAATAATTTGCAGAATTCTGTAGGGAAGAGGAACACTCATTCTGGGGGATCACGCCACGACCTCTTCCTCTAGGCGCTTGCTGAAAACCACCACGACCTCTCTGACCAGGTGCACCATTCGCACGCTGTAACAAAGTCGGACAATTATTCTTGAAATGACCTTCCTCTCTACAGTAAGCACACTGATTCGGGCCAGAAAAAAATCGCTGAACATAAGGCTCAGGCTTCTGTAACAATCTCTGAAATTGTGGAGGTTGCTGAAACTGAGGCTGATTCTGACGAGGCGGATAAGCTTGCTGCAAAAGAACTTTCGTCTTTAAATCCTTCGTTTTCTTCTCTACTTTATCCTTCTCATCTTTATCCCTATTCTCGTAATATTGAGCAGTAGCCAATATCCGGGCCGACGAAGAAATGGCCCATGAACTCTCAGAGTCCTTCAACTTATTAGAAAGTTCGGGATGCAAATTAAAGACAAATTTATCCACGAACAACCTTTGACCACCTTCCGTACTCATATCCTGACCACTGTGATCGATAAACGTCTCTTCAAACCTAGTGAAGAAGTCAGACACACTCTCATCTTTCTTCTGCTTGCATGCTGCTAACTTATCCCAATTCACTCGTAAAGCAGGCATCATTGTCTTCATCAAAGTAATAATTCTACCAGGTAATTCTGCAACTAAGGGTTCAGGTTTAGCACTTCCTACTTGTCTACCATCTGCAGCAACAATATTCGCCCAAGTATTACCTAACTTTGCTGCATGATTCTCATGACGAATCTTCGCCCACAAAGGTTGCGGAACTACATTACCCATCAACATGTCAACGTCGGCTAAATTCATTATACATGCATTTACTGTCTGAGACAACTCTTTGTAGTAACCAGCAGGATTCTTACGAGGATCAGGTAAGGTCTACTTAAGAGCCAAGACCTCTGCTCTCTTCCAAGGGATATGTACCCATATTTGCTGAAAATGAGGCAAAACAGGCGGATTAGCAGTTGCGTCTCCTTCTTTCCAAAGTGGAGGAACTCTCTCATTGGATACTGTCTCACTTTCCTCCTAACAGAGGGATCAGGTTCATACGTCTGAGGCGGAAGTCTAGATCTAAAAGCCAATATCGTCTCTACAGCATCTGTAACATCAGTGTCCACTATCATCCCTTTAGCAAAATCTGACTGAACATCAAGCACATCCTGCGGAATCGGACCCAACTCATTATCTTCCCATTCCTGACGCAGGAAAGTACACATCACATCGAAAACATACTTTTGCTTAGGCGGTTCCCACTGAAAGAAAACATCCATAACCGCTGGCAAATTATACCTTGAAGCATTCAAAATCCATCTACGAGCCAACAAATCCAACACTGTCCGTTCCTCGAGTCTAGGAAGCTGACTAGGACTCTGCTTACGTTCCGAAACAGGGGTCATATTCAAAGACCAAAACAATGGAGACAACAGATTAACAACAGTCTCGGTCATTCGTTTTCGAGCAGAAGGAGAAGAAGCAGACATAAGAACAGGAGAACAAGTATTCTGAGGCAAAGAAGGTGTAGGCATAAGAACAGTCGTAGTCGAAGAAACAGAAGTAGAAGGCAAAGGAGTTTGAGGCAGAGCTGGTAGCAAAGATGGCGACCCTAGAGCGGGTTGCACAGGAGAAGGTAAAACCATCTGTGGAGCACCAGGTGGCTGAACAACAGCAGGAGGTTGAACAACAAAGGGTGGAACAACCGGTGGTAATGGAAGCGCAGTAGAACCCTGCACATAAGGAGGTGGCAATCTCAGTAAATGAGAGATCAAAGAATCTTTCTCAAGATCTTCAATCGCTTTCGGAGGAGAAGACGCCAAGGCCGGATAACATTTATCTATGGGCATGCAACGTTGCCTATCTGACACCTCAATTGCTTTATCTTCTTTGTTTTCTTTAAACTGCCTAGCAGCTTGCATTATTGATACATCCGTTTCTCTTTTATCTCTTTTAGCTTGGTTAATTTCTCGTTGTCTGGCTTCTTTACGCCAAAGGCGAAAGGAGTCAAACAGTGCCGGCCGGGCTTTCTTCCTAAATAATGTAGTTTCTAAATTGTCTAAAATCTCCGTATTAAAGCTACCATGTTGGGGCCATTGTAAGACACCATCTTTTCTAGTGTAGTGGACCCATCCTTCATTGAACGTAATGGGGCCCACGCCGTGTTTAGAATAGAGCTCATAAGTCAGAGTTCCGACCGGAGGTATCGGACACAAATCCTCCAATCGGGAATTCCTGTTACAACCACAACCAAACCAAGTACCAAATTTGCTACGATTAGGCATCTTCGCTCACTAATCGAGCTTCAAACTTCAAGGGATTATCTCTACAGATACACTCGTAAATATACGAGACCCTCGGCTTTGGAAATTGCAATTTTCAAATCAAAACTAAGGACCAAACAAACTAAGAACCAAAGGACCAAAAACTAAGGACTGGGAGCGACCCACTTATACTTAACTGAGGTATCAGTCACGCCACCAGAAGACTCGTCTATCGTCTCGCCATACAAAGCATCACAAATGGGTCCAAGACAGGGCGACAGTCAGGGCAGCAGTCCTTCGTAGCCGTCAGGAAAGCGGGAAGCCTCGCAGAAAAGACCTTCAGTCCACGTTCGACATGCCGGGGTCGATGAAGTGGTGGCCATCCTCCAGAATTTCCTCACGAAGCTCCTCACGATCTTCAGGCTTGGACCGGTACCGCTGAAGTCGCCCCACGTTGGACGGCAACTGAAGAACCGGGTTATTTAAGACCCAGCGGCGCCAGGGGCACGCCCAAAGTCTTCGGGCTCACCTGTCTTAGAATACAGAGACACGGGACTCTTCGTGGTGGCGTCAAAGATCGAATTTATTGACTGCAGCCAGTAACAGAAGTCCTAGAAATCATCACGGTATGAGTTCTCAGGAGACTGCTCAATTTTTCAAAGCAAGTCTTCCCTTTTTATGCCAAAAATCACATTCCAGACAAATACCTAACATTTACAAACTGTCCAATCACATGTATTCACACCAGAGGTATCGCATGACAGTAAAACCCACTATTCAGTTGCCCAGCCCATGATCAATCATCGGTCAAACCCAACATTCTTCTTTAGACAGGTCGAATGAACCCATAATAAAAAAGGCTACAACCCAATCATAAATAGACCATAAAGAAAGGAGCAGAAACAGGTGAGAGTAGGATAAGGCATATTTGTGTGCAGTAAAACTTTACGATGTCCTGTGCTCTGTTCCTTAATCTTGATCAGCTAAAGGGCAGGAACTGGTTTAACAAGGTCAGCTTCAGGCAACATGTCAGTTCACTCAGGTCAAACAGGAGTCAGCCCGAACTCGAGCTAAGGTGTACATGTCCTTAAAAGACTAGTTCAACCACAGTCATCGGCCTATGTGAGGGCAACCACAAAATGGCTGCCATACATAAAATGGAACCCACGGTTCAGAACGAAATCTCCACAAACGTAGTGGATCTGTAAGTCTAACGTGACGAGATCACTCGTACTTGCTGAACTCACTAGTTACTGTTTGCTATTATCGAATTCGTAACAAAACCATGCCATTTATAAAACGGGTTCAGAATTCACAGAACCTCAGAAACAGGAAGCACCAAGGCTCTCTCCCATAAGCCAATCACAACGCTGTAATGGAGAGTTGGGATTGGTATGAGTGCCATGGTTTAGCGCTCAGATGAGGACAGGGAGCCTGTCCATATTCCCCACCAGGCAGTGTACTACAGTCTTTGGGGAACATGCAAAGTTTGCCTGACTGCTTGGCCGGCCCAAGATGGCCGGCCAATCAGTCATGCACACTTCTCCTGTGCAAACCACTCCTCCCCATGTGCCACCACTCCCACACCAGGCCAGCCCCCTAATGAAACATAAAACATAATAACGAGGTTATGATCTTATTTTTCCTTTCTCCTGCTCTGAGAGCAGTAGATCGACTCTCCTCCGCCTTATGAGAGGAGCCACCCCTGCTGAAATGTTGGTCAGCAAGGCTTTTCTTTCTAGTTTCCCTTGTCTCGCTTGGGGTTTGCATGTCTTGCCTGGAAGGGATGTAAGCCTGGCTTTCTGGTTACCTTACCTCTTCTTGGCAATTTCCAAGATTACCTGTCTTTGTTGGCAGCATTTTAAGCTAGAGGACTGTGATGACAGCTTACTGCCCCAACTGAAGGTTCAATCTCTTTAGACAGCCCCTGGGGTTTTGAAGTAGTTGGTGCCGAATTATATTTTTGCCACTTGTTATGGAGATGTATGTATCCTGGATGGTTTCTGCAAGTTTGTCCATGCCAGAGATTGGCGATCTGTACTTTCACCAGGCTTTCATGGTGCTATATGTCCCTCATCCCTTTGGAAAATGTTTCCATTTGAGTCTTTGCACATCCTGGTATACTCAGAACAACCATTCTGCCTTCTGTTGATTTTTTATTTGTTTTGTTGTCTGCTTGTTTGACCATGTTGTGTTTTCTTTCTCTGGTTTCCTATAACTTGGCCTCTGTAAACTTTGTTGTGCTTTTTATATCCTCAATATCGTCACATGCTAAAGACTGCGATGAGGATAATGGACTAGCTGGTGATGCCCCGATTAATTTCCGGTGATCTTTATTACGCTGACGCCAAGATTTACTGGGATTTCATTCAACACTGCGTAGTAAGGGAAGTTGCACAAAGATATGGAGAAGTTCTGGTCTCTCCTAGTGCTGACTCATTTGTGGATACCTTGAACCAAAGCAGGCACCCTTGTGGAATGGCACATGGGTGCCTGTGTTGTGGTCAGGATAGTTTTTGTGTAGGATGGTACCTTCCTGCACAGCGAGGTACCTTCCTCCACCGCGACTATTCTTTGTAGAATGCAGCATGCATAGAAAGAGAATTGAATGCTGCAAAGTAACACAAGGCAGTGCTTGTTGCCTTACTTTTGTTTTTTAATAAAGCAATGTAAAGTCTTGCAAGTCATACTTTGTGTGGCTTTATAAGTCCCCAAATAGATTTCGCATCAGGGTGCACTTTAAAAGTAATGCACGACTTACGCAAAATCCTAGTAAATCTGGGCCTACGTGCTTATTCTCATCACAGTCCTCTGAAACTCATCTCCCATTTCCTAATCTGCTACCGGCTGCTCTTGTTACTTTCAGGCGCTCCTGTGGTAAGAGGGAGCTTTGTTAGTAGTAAAGTAGCAGTACTATGACAGCTAAGCAGCTGAAGGATATGCCTAGATTTTGAAAGTAATAATTTCTGAAATACATTTTGGGGCAGATTTGGAAACATTTTGAGCTGTGTTTGCTTCACAAAAGTGATGCAAACCTGCACACAATGTTTTTTAATATTTACCTTTCAGCCCAAAGCCTGCTTTGGGCTGTACATGATCTAAAAGTAATGCAAAGTAGCACTAATTGCCTCTTTGCATTTCTTAGTGTCAAGGGCAGGCGTTAGGTGGGCATTCCCATACAACCACCATTGCTTTTTAATGCAAACCCTATCTACCAACAATCTTAGACAGGGGTTTGCCTCACTAATTAACACCATTTGAAAGCAGGCATAAGAGAAATACTTTAATTTCTCCTTTGTTTTCAGGCTTTGCAAGTGTGCTGCACAGTATTGCATACATGCAAAGTAGGAGACGTTGTAAAACTTGTCTATGCATAGCATTTTGTACTGGAAGGGAACCCTTCTAGTACAAAACCTATGCTAGACTCTCTTCCACACTCCTGCACTATGGTGCAAAGCAATGGTTGCTGCCACCTAGAAGCATGGGTGGGGAGGTGTGGGTGGGATTAAAACATAAATTAAAACATTACTTGCCTTGCTGCTGGACTACTGCCTCACCTTGTGTCATCCTCTTCTGTTCCTGCTTGAAGCAGGAAGCCAACACAGACTCCCCAAAAGCCAATCACATTGCTGAAATACACCACTGTGATTGGTCTGAACATCGTGGTTTGGCACTCGGATGTGTCTATGAGCCTGTGCATGTTCCTCACCGGGATGTGTATTACAGCCTGGTGGAGAACATGCAAAATGCGAATGACTGTTTGGTCGGCCAAAGGCGACTGGCCAAACCGTCATACGCACTTAAGTGCCCCAACCACTCCTCCCCTGCTGGCTGTGACAACAGGCAAGCCCCACCCATCCTGTAAATCTGCCTGGAGCCAAAATAAAAAACGATAATGACATAGTGTTATCATTTTATTTTTCCTTTTTCCAAATGCAGTGGGGCAGTGCTCCTCCGCCGTAGCAGAGGAGCCACCCCTGGGGCAAAAGTATGTATGTGGCACGCAGCAACAAAATTCTGCACCACACTAGGGAGAGTGGAGGAGAGTGTCATATCTCTATGGATATGGTGCTCTTCTGCTCCCTCCCTGTCACGCAATGCAGTGCAGCATTTTTGGCTGCTTCGCTGCTGCTAATGTGAATGTAATTATTTATGAAAGGCTTTATTAAAAATGGAATGTGCAGAGTTTACATTTAAAATTGAAGTGTGTTTAATACAAAAATTGTAGTAGGCAACCATACTTACGTATAGGCCTGTAATCTATACTACTATTATAAAGAGAGAACACAAACCTTTGAGCCAGGTAAACTCGGAAACCACAGCACCAATCCACACACCCGATATATCGTTGACATTGTCAGGGTGTGCAGATGGACATAGGCTATATAAAATAAAAATTAAACGTAAATTTAAAAATTTAACTTAAAAAAAAGTAGTCCCCTGGAAGTAGCGCCGGATGCGACTTAGTGCTGGCCGCGACGTGCGTGATGAAGAGGAGGAGCGGCGGACATGAGCGCGGGGAGGAGCGGCGGACAGGCGGGGAGGAGCGGAGAGGAGCGGCGGACAGGCGGGGAGGAGCGGTGACGAGCGGCGAGGAGCGGCGGTGAAGTCAGAAGCACGGGGAGGAGCGGTGGCTCAGGTAAGGCAAAGGGACACGTAAAATATCGGGGCAGGAGGGGGCCGGGGCGGGAGGTTGGCCCTGAAGAAAGGCGGCTTCAAACACAAGTGAATAGGCATGTGGGGCGATTGAGACACGCACTGCAGTCCCGACCCGCCATTCCAAGACACTGCGTCAGAGCGACCCGCGAGCTGCGCATGCTTTTTTCCCCGCTTTATCCTGTCGGCTAACCGCTAGGGCGGGGGCCGGGGCGGGCGGGGGCCTGGGCGGGCAGTTGGCCCAGAAGCCTCATTTCCCCCGGACAACATCGGGGCAGGCTGCTAGTATAGAAATATAGCATGGATTCTTAAATTGGCATGGTTGAAGATGCCATAATTTAACATGAATGCCCATTAAGGATGACATTCTTGTTATTCACTTTCAACTACAGTTGTGCAATTTGTTTTTCTTCTCTTTGCTGCAGACGTTGCAATTTCGGAAGCTACTGTTTATTAGTTAATAAATAGATAATTGTTGTATTAGACCAGTGACGTTCATGACGCAAAAGATGTACACGACAGGGAGGATGATTCATGAGAAGCTGTTTTTGAAAACAAGAATGGATGTGCTGCAAACATTCAAGGACACATGGTTAAAAGACTATTGTACTCTAGTAAAAGGATGGGGATTAGGCCTGTTCCCGGGAGTGTGCTGAAATCTTAATGGTCAACATGTAGGAGAAAGAATATTAATGTAGCAACATAGAAAACCTGTGTTTATTTTTGTACGTGTTCCTAGATTAGTTAGGACAGTCTTCTCAGATGTCCGTAGGATTCCTGATTGCAGCAGTTAGTGTATGACCCTTATTCCCTGAGACGCTATACTGAGTTTCTTCTACATCTCTTTATGAAGTCTCTATGTATTTCTTGATTTGCTGTGATTAGAGCTGAAAATACTTTCCAGCTTATTCTGCTAACGCTTTATGCTTATGCTTGAATCTCTCATCAGAGCTCTTCAAGGGCATCTTAAATGACACCTTTGACCCTTCTCGCATTGATCTTGGCTTAGCTTAGAATAGGAAAGTTTCTTTATTGTATTGATGCTTTATTTTGATTTATTGAACTGACTTACCTGATTACTAAATGTTGACTCAACTCTTAGGTTAACCTTTAATGATGAAACTCGAAGAATAATACTTCAATAAAAGAATGAATGCTTGAAAGATTTGAAAATAGTACCCTTTAACTCAACTTAACCCTCTTTATTTACTGAACTAAAGTAATGATAAGTATACCAATTTATTATTCAGATTTAACTTCTTCAGCTTCAGCTGACATCAAAGATCCATCGACCTGTATGCGGGGTTCATGTAGATGAGTAAATGACAAGTGGAACGCTGTGCTCCAGCAGTGTGTTCCGTGATATGTTGTTAAAAAGTATGTTACAGTGGGAGCCTATTTCTTTTTATGCCACTTACTAGAACCGAAGATATCGGGTATCAAAGCTCTTTACACAGCACCAGTTCCATTACACGAGGACTCATTCATTTGTGTTAGCCACGTGGAGATTAAGTGATTTGTCCAGAATCACATGATGTTAAGCGTGGTTGCCGAGACTCGAACCTGGTTCCCCAGTCGACTGTAGTGTTGGGCACTAGGCCCGCATTATGGTGATCATAGAGTCACAGACACAGGGTGGTGAGTTAGTAATCTGGCCTTGAGCATGTGCGCTCGGCCCCCTTTATTGACCGGGTCACGTGACTCGTGATGCCGGTGGTGGGTGGGTGTATAGTGTGGGTACAATTTCAGAAAGACTAGAATGTGTCCCGCAGGGCACTACATTCCTCCCAAAATGTAATAAAAATTGAAAAGAACAAAGTCCGAACCTGCGGGAGGAAATAGACATATGATATGCTATTGTCACAATTTTATAAAAGTCACTTCAGCTGCTTGACGGATGACGATGGTGGAAACTTGCAGCTGGAACTAGTAGCTCACATGGGCATGACGTCCTGGTGCTCCGTGGATGAGCCTTTCTGAGCTTTCAGCCTCGCTCTTGTGGTGACGACTGACAGATGCCACAATGGCAGAGTTGAGGGATGTTGTTCTCTACCAATCCATCTGGTTTCTTTAGTGTAGGCAGTGTGGCTTCTCTTTGCAAAGGAGGGAGTAGTTGAAAGACATCCTTCTCACTAGGACGCCCCTCTCGCGGGTGTTCCCCTGCCACGAGATATCCCAGAGGCCCTTTTCATCAGGTTTCCGCTGGGCCGGGCTTTCTCCACAGCGTTGCTCCAACTCCACAGTCTGCGTGTGAATGGAGGAGACGATGAGAGTACTACCTCAAAGTCCATAGCTCTACCTGGAGGGTGGGTGTTGACTCCTGCCTTTGCGCACAAGTTCCTCTTCTTCCTGGGACGTGCATGATGGACGGCGGTGGAACGATCTCTCTTGTCGGGACCCTCTGCCACCGGTGTCCCTGAGGCCTTTGCCCCTTGGATATCTACGGGCTGGTGTGGAGTGGTCAGTTCTCCTTCTGCCGGACATCTGAGCGCTCTCCCCATCCAGACTTCTGCTCAATCCCAAAAGTGGGTGTTGACAATGGTCCGGCCTGTTCCTTCCTGCATCCGACAGGTTGTCAGAGGACTTGTAAGTAGATGCCTGTTCTTTTCCTAGTGCTACCGATGTTCCCCTGGACTTGTAAGTCCTGTATTTGATGTCATGGCGCGTGTCACCTTCTCTTTTGGTGCGTGTTGGCTTGCCACACCTTTTCACATCCTCCAGGAAGTTGATGTATATGGTGGCACCATGCTCTTCGATTACTTTCTTCCTTTCTTCCTCGCGACGCGGTCCGGTCATCTTGCTGCTCTTGACTTCCGGACCAGTCTTCTCCGAGCGGCGTGCACTCCGCCCGTTTCCATCTGGTCTTGTCCTGGCTCTAGGACACTGTCTTCTTTTTCACTCTGTGACTGGACCGGTCGCCGGGACCTTCTCCTGTTGATAGTTTTACTTCTGGTTCTTGATGATGTTGAAGTTCGTTGGTCCATGTTCGCGGACCACGTCTTGTTTGAACTTCTCGGACCTCTTGTCAGTCCACTCTGCCAATCTCTGGCAGGGGTGTTGTCTGGCGCAGGTGCTGATGGCTGGGGTGACGGTGGTTGCCAGCCTTGTAGTGACTCGGATGACAGGTGTTGGTGACTTGCTGGGAGCGTTGGATGTCCGGAGAGACTTAGCAGCCATGTGCCTCAGCTTTGCTGAGGTGGAGTGTCTGTGTCGGCTTGACACATAGAGTGTGGGGATCCTCTCTTGCCTGTTGTGGGGCCACTGCCGACTCCATCTTGAGGCGGTGTGAGGGTGGGCACTCAGTGCTGATCTTCACCTGTGGCATCTGCGGACAGGAGCAGGGATGCGCTTGGCTTTGACTGCCAACGCTCAGGGACGGGCGGTCGCCTTGGGAGCATTGGGATGAGACTCGGTTGGCGCTTGCTGTGGCTTATGTTCGGTTCATCCATGAGGCTGTATCCAGGGACGTTGGTCCACCTTGGTATCTGTCTGGTGTGTCAGGGTGTGCTTCTTGGCTGTCTGTGAGTCCTCGGTCTTTTCCCTTTGTTGGGTTGTTCAGCCCACCTGTGCTCATCCGGTCTTCAAGGAGGTAGGGCTGTCACTCTTCTTTTTTTTTTCTTCGAGGGTGTTACGTTTGGACCTCGAGGCGGCGCTGTCATGGCGCCGGCTTCTGCATTTGTTCTGGCATGCTTGTCTGGACTAGTCGCTTGGTGACGTGTCCCTTGCTTGCTGGGCGACGTGACGTCCGGTCTTGTGTCGCTGTTTGTTGGAGCGCATGGTGCTGTGACGGCCTGCCACGTGGGGTGTGCGACTTCTCTCTCGCTGATCTGGGTCGCGGCCGACTCCATCTTGAGGCAGTGTGAGGGGGACACCGTGGGTGGTCTTCAGCCGACTGCAGGGCTTTGCTGTGGCGGTGGAGATGTGTGTGCTCTCCAAGCTGCGTTCAGCAGTGCTTCTGTGTGGAGAGGTTTCCTGGGTGCTGGCTGTGCAGTCAGGTTCACTGGCGCGACCTCCTGCGCGCTTCTGGCGTGTCCTTTGAGTGCTTGGTCTCGTCCTTGGACGTTTGCTTCTGGCACTTGGGGTGCTTGTGGTGTGGCTTGTGGTTGGGCCTGTTCCCCGTAGGGTGGGTGATGCGACCTCTTTACTGGTGGTGGCGTTGGGCAGCCACGGGTGGTGCGTGCTCTGCACCAGTCTTTCTTGTTCCTGTGCTGTTGATGTGGACAGCTCCCTTGAGGCATTGCTTTTCTGGATGGCCGTTCACTGGTGATGGTGGGGCTTGTGTTGCAGTGCCTTTGCGGGAGGTACAGTCAGACAGCTACCGGCGGGGTGCGCTTGGCACCGGTTTCCTGTGTGTTTCAAAGTGAGGTCGTTTTCCTCCTCCGTCGGAGGGGCAGCTCGTTGGGGCCGTTTAGTGCAAGCGGCAGAGTTTGTGGGGAGATTGCTGGAACTACTTGGTTGTAGCCTGACTGGACAGTGTCCGTTTAAAGTTTCGGGCTTCTCCGTGACAGTGTGCCAGAGGTAATGCCTGTATTGATGGGTGTGGATGACTCTTGGCTTTCCTCACTACAGGCCATGGGCAAGATGAGGCTACCTGCTGGTGCCTGGGAGTGAGCACCTCGTGGCTCAGCAGGTTTCTGATTGTGTCATCTCTTTGGGGTGGCAGCGTGCCAGCGTGGCACCGGGCACTTGCTTGCTGGTGTGTGGCAGTGTTGCCAAAAGTGAACGTCAAACTGGGGTGGAGATGCAACTGTTAGGCGGGTTAGCGGTGCTGACACATCCCCAGTCTTTCTTGCCATTCTCCTCGGTTGTGTGTCCTTCCCCTTGTCACTCTAGTAGGTGGTGTAGTGTTGTAGGCTGAAGGACCACTGCAGACTGTGCATCATTGCGTGCATTTCCTTGTGGAGTGTTCCCTTGGTTTGTGTGCAATGCGCGCGCTGGCCACCAGACGGCAGTGTCGCGCTTCGACCTAGCAGGATCCAGCAGTCTCTCCTGGAATTGCCAACGAAAATTCAGGCACTAGATGGTGCGGAGTCCTGGCGATGCTGCCGACCTCGAGCTGGAGTCCGGGCACGCATGGGCAAAGGGTTTGAGCGGTGAGGTGGCGGCTCTTGAGCTTTGTAGATGAGCAGCTATCAGCTGTCTGTGCGTGTTTGTTGTGCAGGGACGTGGCTGCTCGGGACACAACTTGCTTAATGTGTGTTTGGCTTTGGGGCAGCCTGTGTTTGGATTTGGGGCAGCCTGCAGGGGCTTAGCTCACTGTGCGCCGTGGTGCTGGGCGACTGCAGGAGGGATGATGCAGTGAGAAGGCTTGGTTCTGGGCAAAGTCTCTTTTCATTCAGCTTGGCCGGTTTGCCGATGCGGTGCTGGATCAGCAGGTAGCGCTGTGCATTTTTCTCCACCGCAGTACTGGTGTTTGGTATTGCGGGCCCCTGAGAGGCAAGAGCACTCTCTAGGCTGTTTATGGCCGTCTTGTCGCTGCTTGGGGTGAAGACTCGGAAGACAGCGCTTCCACTACTGCTTCTGTCAGTGAAGCAGCAAGTACCGGGTGAGACGGCCTTGGAAAACCCGAGCAGGTGAGGGGGCATAAACCTGTTTTCTGCACCGTTTCGTCCCCTCTCGCCCCCTCCCTCACTCCTGTGGCAGTTCTGAGCAGCGCTGTACCGTTCTCTTGCGGGTCGATTCCCGCCGTACCTTTGGCGCTGTAGCGGCTCTCATGCGCTGGTGTGCTCAGGCATTCTGCAGCGGTGGGCGTCTCTGGGGCTTGTACTCCGCCTTGTACTCCGCCGGGGTGTTGTGGGGTGATCCACTCCGCCCTCCAAGGATGCCAGGGGCGCGGTTGAGGGGCACGGGGCACGTCGCCTATCCTGGTGCTGGGAGGTCACGCTTCCTTCCTTTTCAAACTGGAGTCAGAGCGGTGGTAGAGGACACCCAGTCAGTCGCTCCAAGATGGTGCCAAACCCGGGCCTCAGGGCAGTGGGGACTTGACATTCCGGGCATATCTCCTCCCCATGAGGAATGACGGAGCGCCTGGTAGCGTGCACACGAGGTCGAACCCGCCTCGTCGCCAGTGTAGTGTTAGGCACTAGGCCCACATTACGGTGATCATAGAGTCACAGACACAGGGTGGTGGGTTAGTAAACTGGCCTCGAGCACGTGCGCTCGGTCCCCTTTATTGACCGGGTCACCTGACTCGTGATGCCGGTGGTGGGTTCGTGTATAGTGTGGGTACAATTTCAGAAAGACTAGAACGTGTCCCGCAGGACACTACATCGACGTCGACCGCTCTAGCCGTAATGCTACATCCTCTCATGTTAAACAGAATGAATTTGACATTTATCTATGCACAGTTTTACAGTTTTTATAATGGAGTTTGTACGTTTTAAGGGGTTTGTTCCCCCAAATAAACGTTGTAATTAATTGGCAGATGGATGGCACAGCATACCACACCACTGGATGCCAATTTTCATTGGAACCAGTTTCTGAAAGCACCACTGAGACACAGAATAAACTCTGTTCTCGCTCAGCTAGCACGACCTGCCTGTGCAGAGGCAGTTCAGCTCCAAAAAATCTTGAATGCAGGCCCAGTGCATTGCATTTGCAGTGGATTTTCTGAGTCTCTTTTTGCATCTGTTCGAAAACACTCTGGATAATGTCATGCACTTTCTCGCAAATGGCCTCCCAATCTTCTTCTGGTTGTAAAAAGCTAAGCTTGAAAAGCTCCTTGTTGTTTCAGTGTGTCATTTCGCATCCGCCGGACTCTTCCCACTGCATCTGTGATGAAACTGAATTCCAGTAACTGACATAACAGCTCGATCATTAAAGACGGAATGTACTGGACCTCGGCAACTCATGTCCTGCCTTGTGTATAGTACCAACTTACAGCAAAAGATGAGCCATACCTTCACAGTATACATCATTACCAGTGAATGGTTGCTAAGGCTTCAGTGCTTTATATTTGGGAACTTTTACTCATACATATCCTGTATAGAAAACTATCAGTCATTTCTAGCCGGTCACACAATGCCGTGAAGTTATAGGAGCGCTCACCTCAGGGGGAGGGCCCTAGCTATCTCAGCAGCTGTACTGGACAATATGACGTTGCACCTTTGATACAGCTCTGAATTGCTCCTGCTCGGGAGCGTGACGTCATTACTGCAGGAAATGAGCACCGCGTGTCTGGGCGGGTCAGCCGCCATCCTTTCTGCCCGCTGAAGGATAATGGTTGGCAGCACGGAGGGCAGATGCGTGAAGTCTTGAAATGTCAAGGTAAAGTGAGCGTGTGCGTGCGTAGCGCATAATTAGATTCTGTGAACTCACACATTCATCTGCATAGAACCGCAGGCTACTCGCAAGCAGAAGAGGGCGGGAGGATAGGTGTCAGGAAATATCTAATCAAGAAGAAAGCGAGACATTCACTGGTGCCGAGAGGAGCATGTCCTCCACCGGCATGCTAAAACGGTACCCACCTCATTCTACAGGAAAGGTCAAAGCTTAGTTCGGCGAAACAGGCTGTCTCTTGAAAGAAGAAAGGAGTGTTTAAAATGCCTGTGAAATGTCCTGGAGTTGATGAAGAATCTTTATCTTCGGTATAATTCGTTGTGCTATAGAAGTTGACTGAACTTGTAAGGAAACATTGAAGTAAACTATATATAAAGGCTTTATTTCAGTCCCAGAAAGCAGAGCACACATAGAGGCGTTTCCTAATTCACACAGTTCTCTACATTATTCCCTGCTAAAGTGCAGTCTGAACTTTAACATTTTAAGAGAAAAGGAGACGATTTACGTGCTAGGAAAGAAATATTCACAGCTCTCAATACGAGAATTAGGCTTTTTGGCTAAAAAGACATTGGCAAAGCCAATAGGTGTGGCCTTGACAAGCTGGCATATTGCTTCATGTTTTTATTGCAAACTAATGCCATTCACAGTTCCAGAGAGCCAATGGCTGAGGTGGCTATCACATTGCCTTATACTGTATGCCCTAGTTAGCAAAATCTAACAGTGCATGACTGTTTAGCAAAACAATGGATGAAGAGGGGTTATCCAAAGCCCCTCCATGTATGCGTGTCTATGTTTTATTTATGCTTTTCATAACATGGAGCTAGCAAAAAAAGAAAGTACGGCTCTAGGGCAGACCTAAAACTCTGAGTAACTGGACTCAAGTGTCTCTCTCTTTATATTTACCAATGAGTAATTCTCCGATTCTTGATTTTAGTAATATCACATACACAACAACTTAGACAGTTAGGGGCTGATTTGTGAGAGACCTGCATCACTTTTGCACCACGTAAAGTGGTGCATGAATGATGCAGGGCTCTCATAAAGATTGAGAAAGCAACGCAAAGCACCCTGCGTGGCTTTGAGTGACCTCATAAATCATGAGTACTGTGACGCAGCGTAAATCGTTGCATGGCCTTCCTCTGTGCCTCTGAGGAATTCCAAAGGTGTTACAATGGGTTTCCCCACCCATGGAACTTGACGCTGTCCCAGATTTACAAAAACAAGTGAACCTGGGGAAGTGGAAAAGCCCTACTGCTCCCAAGGTGAGGCATAAAGAGGTGAAATAACTTTATTTCTCCTCATTTTTTCCTCTTTCCGTGTACATCGAAAGAGGAAAAAGCCTCTTAGGATTGTTTTTGTGCAGGAAGATGCCTCTTGCTGCAAAACAACAGAAAAGAGGAGAGAGAAGTTGGCAGAGAAATAAATCGGAAAAGCAACACAGGGAAAAAGTGGGGATGCAAATTATCCTGCAAGACTATGGCAAGGCGATAGAAAGTATTGGAAGAGAAAAGCATGAGACTGTATCAAAGCTAGGCAGCCTTGGTATTCTACCATGCTTGCATTTGGAACCAAAGGCAACGAGCCCCTATGAATAACATTTGATCTTTGCACTTTTGTTATACTAATTAAGGACTACACAACAAATATATCAGAGGGTCTAATGAGAGAACTAAAGTGTACGTGCAATGTAACCTGACAGGAAAACCTAGATGTCCCTATCATGTGTGTATCTATCTAGGGTCATCCCTTCAACAAATCCACAAAGTGGTCAGGCAAGGATGCCCATCAGTCACCACACGGAACCGCCCTTCATCATTTGGGATTCCTTCAAGACCACCACTGGGAGTGCCACTTAACTTTCACGGTCGAGGGTCCAGATGTTTGAAAAGGAACCCTCCGCCGGTCAGATAGGTCTTACTGTGGTCTTGCTACTCAATTATGAGGATATTGGCACACATAAAAAGTGGGGGACTGACGTCGCAGTGCACAAAAAGTGTGAAAGAAATAAGAAAAAAGGTGTTCATAAAATTGGATGAGGGGTACTGACAATTTTATTCGGACACTACCCACTCTTCCAATGTTAAAAAGTAGTCAGTGACAGTCACTACAATATGGACTGCCCAGATATTTTATAAGGTCAACATGTTTCAGCAATTAGTGACACGTCTGCATTGCTTTCTTCAGGACCGTATTTACTAATAGCTACTGCAACAAAAGTGATGATGAAAACAAAACTGTGCTCAAAATCAAAAAACAGATACAGAGATCACCTGAGTTCACTAGGTGTTCGCATCGTTTTCTTCACTCTTCTAAGTCATGTGAATATACTAGAAAAGGAGTGAAAACATGAAGGTCAGGAGAAGGTACCCTTCAGGAAAACACAGCATACAAAAATTAGTTCATGACTCTAAACACAAAAGTATATATCCATTCTAGTATTCGGTATCAATATTATGTACACTAGTAGCTCTAAAAAAATAGGTGCAAATGTCTCAACATTGGATCAAAATTCATGAATACCAACATAGCAAACAAAAAACCATCTTACGATGCTTGTAAGAGGTGTAGACCTCACCCCACCTGGCCACGGCTCAGGGAAAAGGGGAAGCACCGCTCTATGAAAGAAGGAGATAAGTGCACAGAACTCTGTAAACCCAAATCCGTCACTATTTGTTTAAAATAAACCATCTAGCGCAGATCTAACCAGCCATTACCTCACTACCCACTCGTGGGAGTGAAAAATAACATGACTCTCAATGACAGGAGTCATACGTGTTGTCAGGCAGTAAATCATGAAGGAGTCAAGTTTTTAAGGATATTCTGAATTAAAAGCAAGTCGCCGTGCACACAAAATGAAATCACGTGCAGATCAAGCCACAAAATACCAGTAGAAAAACCCCGTTGTTGTCCCCCTTCGAGCCTACCTGTCCGTCGGTACTTCCGAAAAAGGTGTCTGAACCGATCGGGGAGGTACCGAGGCAGGGAAAGGCTCGAGGTTATAACTCTGCGTGTGGTTGGTCAAAGGCCGGTCACATGGTGCTTTGTTTTGCTAGAAACAAGTAAAGACAGTAACAGGCTGTTGATTGGTCTAAAAGTATGAAAGGCCAGCCAATCAGCGCAGTATGTCATCGAGCCAGCCTCTGTCTTCTAATAACCTTTTCATTTTTTCAGGTTTTGCCCAAACTTTATCGATACTGCTCATGGACAGCAAACGCTCGTGATGTAAAAATAGATCGTAAAGCCTGACCATTAGTCATATAACATAGAGAATAAAACAAATGGAACAAGTAAAACATTGATTGTCTACCCTTAATGTGTTTAACGATCCACTTATAGCATAGTGATGTAATGCCTATGATAATTTGAACATGGAAATGGACTATCATGTCCATGGAGGCTATGCCTACAGATAGCAAGATTATATAATTCTGCAGGGAACCATAGTTCCTTGTGATTGCTATTGGACTAAGCCCTTACTTACACTCAATAAGCCAGCAGTGTTTGGTCACCTTATCTAAATTAGAGGGTCGACCAAGGTATGTCGTCATTCAGGCCCACACAATTCGTGCCCATCTTGAATACCCATTTCTGTTCTTTAAGTAGGAGGTATTTGGACACATCTGTAATATGTGCGGGAATGTAAGGTTGCTCAATCACCGTCCATTGGAACGCCGTCGAAGGATGGCGTGCTTCTAGAAAGTGATTGGTCAGTTTCGTCGCTTGTCTCTTACACCTGATGGTGCTCTTATGCTCGGAGATTCTGACCCTGATTTTGTGGGTTGTCATCCCTATGTATTTAAGCCCACAGGGACAGGTGATGAGATAAACGAGGTTATCACTGTTGCAATTCGTGAATTTAGACTGAATCCACGGTCTCGAGGTGCCTATATCTATTTCAGTCGTCTTTCTCGTTTGTGGGCAGGATTGGCACATTCCACAGGGATGATGACCTGTGACCGGGGGAAGATCCCAGAGAGAACCCAGGGCCCTAGGTCTCTCTTCACGTGGTCGTGTATGAATCAGTCGATCCCTGAGATTAGGTCCCCTCTTGAATGAAAAAAGTGGGCTCTGAATTGAAACATGATCTGAATTGAGAATAGACCAATGTCTCTTGACCACTTTCTGTATTTTGTTAGATAATGTTCCAAAAGTAGTCACAAAAGTGAGCCTGTCCAAAGGAGGTTTTGGGACAGAAGGTTCAAGAAGGGCCAGGCGATTATTATTACGGGCACGCTTAAGTGAGCGTTGTACCAGTCTAGATGGATATTTCCTGGAGACTAGTTGCTCTTTAAGAGCCAGACAGTGTGTTTTGAACGCCGTATTAACGCACCATGTGACCGGCCTTTGACCAACCACACGCGGCGTTATAACCTCGAGCCTTTCCCTGCCTCGGTACCTCCCCGATCGGCTCAGATGCCAATTTCGGAAGTACCAACGGACAGGTAGGCTCGAAGGGCGACAACAACGGGGTTTTTCTACTGGTATGTTGTGGCTTGATCTGCACGTGATTTCATTTTGTGTGCACGGCGACTTGCTTTTAATTCAGAATATCCTTAAAAACGTGACTGCTTCATGATTTACTGCCTGACAACACGTATGACTCCTGTCATTGAGAGTCATGTTATTTTTCACTCCCACGAGTGGATAGTGAGGTAATGGCTGGTTTAGATCTGCGCTAGATGGTTTATTTTAAACAAATAGTGATGGATTTGGGTTTACAGAGTTCTGTGCACTTATCTCCTTCTTTCATAGAGCGGTGCTTCCCCTTTTCCCTGAGCCGTGGCCAGGTGGGGTGAGGTCTACACCTCTTACAAGCATGGTAAGATGGTTTTTTGTTTGCTATGTTGGTATTCATGAATTTTGATCCAATGTTGAGACATTTGCACCTATTTTTTTAGTGCTACTGGTGTACATAATATTGATACCGAACACAAGAAGGGATATATACTTTTGTGTTTAGAGTCATGAACTAATTCTTGTACGCGGTGTTTTCCTGAAGGGTACCTTCTCCTGACCTTCATGTTTTCACTCCTTTTCTAGTATATTCACATGACTTAGAAGAGTGAAGAAAACGATGCGAACACCTAGTGAACTCAGGTGATCTCTGTATCTGTTTTTTTTATTTTGAGCACAGTTTTGTTTTCATCATCACTTTTGTTGCAGTAGCTATCAGTAAATACGGTCCTGAAGAAAGCAATGACAAACGTGTCACTAATTGCTGAAACATGTTGACCTTATAAAATATCTGGGCAGTCCATATTGTAGTGACTGTCACTGACTACTTTTTAACATTGGAAGAGTGGGTAGTATCCGAATAAAATTGTCAGTACCCCCTCATCCAATTTTATGAACACCTTTTTTCTTATTTCTTTCACACTTTTTGTGCACTGCGACGTCAGTCCCCCACTTTTTATGTGTGCCAATATCCTCATAATTGAGTAGCAAGACCACAGTAAGACCTATCTGACCGGCGGAGGGTTCCTTTTCAAACACCTGGACCCTCGACCGTGAAAGTTAAGTGGCACTCCCAGTGGTGGTCTTGAAGGAATCCCAAATGATGAAGGGCGGTTCCGTGTGGTGACTGATGGGCATCCTTGCCTGACCACTTTGTGGATTTGTTGAAGGGATGACCCTAGATAGATACACACATGATAGGTACATCTAGGTTTTTCTGTCAGGTTACATTGCATGTACACTTTAGTTCTCTCATTAGACCCTCTGATATATTTGTTGTGTAGTTCAATGTTTGTAGGGAACCTATTGTAGCTTGGTCTTAAAAATTCCCTCTGGTCCTAACCAATTGTTTTTGTTCGATACTAATTAAGGACCCATGGTAAGACTGTTGTGGAGATGTTTCAACAGAGCAAGAAGTCTTTAATACCAAAAACATTTTCCAATAATGTGTATTCAAATTACATTATAAACAGAATTGTAACATGACAAAACAATGGCTCTTAAAAATAGCAACAACACAAAAGTTATGCCTATTGTATGGGCATAATTCACTGCTACGCTGTTCACATAAACATAGTTTAAATTAGTGACTTGCCTTTGTTGAGTTCACAGAAAATATTCATATGTCCAAAGGGGGTCAACACACATAAACAAGCACAAGGCAGAGGTGTTAGAAAGCAGTATTAATAGGAAACGGGGACATTAGAGGACTAAGATAAAAACCATGTACCTTCCTCCCCCTTCTCCACTTGGCGGGATAAATGAGAAACAAATTCGTGACAACTGAGAAGGTCTTTTTGGTAGAGATTTACAGGTGTCAGATCTGTGTGTTACGGTGTTGGGAGCAAAAAGACGTACAAACAGCATGAGTTTGTTTTATATGTGACTAAAGAAGAGAAGCACATCATTTTCTAAAATAGTTTTTTGGCAATTCAAAAAGAAGTGATAGAACACGATTTAATTCATGACTTTTAGGTCAGAGCCTCGGGTGTACACACTTAAAGTGTTGATACCAAAGAAGGGCTAGAGATACCAGAAAGTTGGAATAATTCGTCCTATTCAATACATTGTATACATTGAAAGCCGGTAGGCTATATTGTATACTTCAGGATACTAACAGTGACATACGGCGGGCAGAAGTAAAGTAAGCAAGTAAATAAATAAATAAATAAAACTATTTACCTTGCGCTCGCTGCATCCTGCCCGTCGTATGTACAACTCCAGCTACCCCACACCCAGCCCTACCCCGCCCAACCGCCCTGCAGCACTCCCTCTGCGAGCTGCCACTGGATACTAATAGTGCCCTGCAATGTTACTGAAAATCAAACTCCTAACTGGAGAATATACAGGAATCTCACAGGAAACCACAGGCACCTAATGCAGTTCTTCAACTCATACTTTGATTGTCATGAGCTGTAACCCCAAGAAACATGCAACTGATATCGATTTGTGACACATAGAAGATAGTAAAAGTGCTATTGTTTAACCAATGCACAGGCTTCACTAGCTAAGCTACCACCCAAAGGGGGAATTAACTTCTACTACTGGTGGCACCCATAGAATGATTTTATTTATATTGTTATAGGTAACAGCTAAACAAAGAGACCAACAATACAGAGAATCAGTATGAGAATGTGGATTATTAGGTGGGGTGGTGGTGAGACCTCACCAAGTAATAACGTCACTATTCTGTCTCTGGTCCAGTTAGGTTAATTTAATTTAAACCATAGCTCAGTCCAGGGCAGCTGTGGCACAAAGCAGTCAGGCTTAACTCATTGGACATATGTTTAAAGCATTTATCAGTACCAAGACAGTTAATAAGTTAATAAACAATGCAATCAAAATCCCACTCCAGTTTGTCAAAATAGTATATATTTTTGTCTTGAAATATACACCAAAATGACAAAAATTGGATAAAGGGATCCAGAGCGTTAAAAATTTCTAGCACCGAAAACTCAAATCATCAACTGTAGGTATCTTGTCTCGCTTGACCGGAACAAAGTCAAAAGTTATGGCCAACCAAGATGGAGCGTGGGTCGACTTCAGGGAACAGGTTAGTCCAGGTGAAAAGTTTACCTTCCAACTTAAGGACTGATTTAGAGTTTAGCTGACAGGTAACTCCATCGCAAACATGACAGATATCCCCTGTGCCATATTACAAGTGCCATTGGATATAATGTACTTGTAATATGGCGGACTGGATACCCGCTGAAGTCTAAATCAGGCCCTAAGTCTATTTTCTGGAGGATTTTTCTTGCCAACAATTCTGGCTTCTGGCTGGATACGATTGAGAACGCAATGCCAACAGGGTGCTACTTGGTGTTGGTCCCAATAAAATCCTCCATGTTGAGATGTAGAAAGTTTTCTGGAAGTCGAGCTGCTTTCAGAGGGGCAAAAAAGAAAGTTGAATCTGATCGGAGATGAAATGATGGCGGCTGCGGTTTGACGGTAGTCCCATTGTGGCCTCAGGTTCTTATATGAAAAAATTTGGAAAAGGCTTCTAACTGTCCACTTTTGCAGTCTTGAGGGTGAGACATTCTAACACCAGTCAAGGGTCACAGACAATTTGGACCTCTCTTGGTGAGTTAGGAATCAGTCTCCCAGAAGCCACCAGCAGGGCCCAGGGCAAACCCATTTGAAACTGGTCAGCTGGATTCTTCTTTTATACAGGCTTCTTAACAAGCACTTGGAGTTCACTCTTCTGTCTGTGGTTAAAGTGGGAGCAGGTGCAGCACATTGTTGTTTCTCTCCACAAGTGAAACAACAGGCTCCGTATTTCATCTGCATTCCAGTCCTTTTGTTCATCAGGTGCAGTCTTTTTTCTTTTTTCCACAGGTGCAGCAGTGATCTGTGGAATGTAGGGGTGCCAATTTTGTGCCTGGCATTAGCTTGTGTCTGGGGTGGCTCTCTGACCAATAGGAGTTATGCTATGTTAGTGGATTTTTAGAGTGAAGCTTATCGGTGTTATCTGAGATGATGGAGGGACTAGTGACCTGGTCTAAGAGGCAGGTCCTCGGGTTCTTTTAGAATTCCAGTAGTGACGTGGATGTCCTGAGGTAGAGGGGGAGGGCGTTCCAGAACTTGGCTTCAAAGTTGGGAGAAGGATCGGCCTCCAGATCTGCTTTTGTGTATGTGGGGTGTGTGGGCGAGTGAGAGAGAGGCAGAGCGATGGTGCCTGGAGGGTTGGTAGAATTCAAAGTGGTGGTTAAGGTAGGAGGGTCCGGTGCTGTGCAGTGCATGGAATGCATGAGAGGAGCTTGAACAGGTGGAGGACCTCCGTGTAGGCGGCAGAGCATCATCCACTGCTCTCAAAGCAGCAACAAGGAAAAATAAAATGATAATACCATTGTTATTATAATTTATTTTTTGTTGCTATAGGGCTGGGCTAGGGTGGGGCTGGTGTCAAAGCGGGAGGAGTGGTCCATGTACTTAGTGTGCATATGACGGTTTGGCAGCCATTTTGGGCATCATTTTCGAACCAGGAGCCAGTGAAGCTGCCTGAGGTGGAGGGGTGTGGGTATGATGAGGGAGATCAAGAATGAGTCTGGCGGGGGCTTTCTGGATAGTCCAGAGTCTTTGGAGGAGGTGGGCTGGTATTCCTACATAGAGTGTGTTGCCATAATCCAGTCTGCTTGTCACAAGGGCCTTGGTGACGATGTGCCCTGAGTCCTGGGGGAGCCACTTGAAGAACTTGCTTAGCATACAAAGGATGAAGAAGCAGGAGGATGTGATGTCTTTAATTTGTGATACCATGGAAAGTTTGCTGTCAAGTTAATTCCAAGTTTTTTTGCACGTTTAGTCAGAGTAGATGTGGGGCCAAGCTGTGAGGGCTACCATGAGGGTTTTTTTCTTTCGAAGATCAGCACCTCCATCTTGTAAGTTTTGAGCTTCAGGCAGTTTTCTTTCTTCCAGTCTGTGACGTTGATCATGTAGTAGTGAAAGTTGTCAAGGTGGTGTTGGGATCTTCAGAGAGGTAGAGGATGAGTACAATTCCCAAAGGCAATCCTACTCTCTCTTTTTTATTACTTCCTGAGTGTTGGCACTAAACAATCCCACAATGAATTTCTCATCCCAAATCCAAGATGCCAGAATCTTCCTTTCCTAGGTCAGAGCTATGGACACACCCCTGAGGTGTTTCAATGGAAATGAGGAATCCCTCTGAAAAAACAGTTCTGAGACAGGGTTTCTTTCTAATTGCCCTGGTGCCACTTTGGCCACTTATACAATGGCATAGGCAGGCCTTGGTGTGAGTTACATCTGCCTATGACAGGGGTTGTCCCTTTGAAGCTTGTCCAGTTGGTAGCCACATCCCCCATGCTATCCTGTCAGGAGGAAGTCAAATTTCCTTCCAGCCTAGGCCATTTTGTTCCCTTTCCTGAGAGCAATTAACACCTCTCAGCAGGCTGCCAGGGACAGCTGAGGATTATCTTCGAAAGGGCTACTAGAACTTTTATTCAGAAAAGTGCCAATTTTCTACAAGAGGCATTTTCACAACAGCAATTTTAAATCTGAATTTACGTAAATTTGGATTTTAAATTAATATTAATTTGAGTCCTTGAACCATGGTTTTAGCTATTCCCAAATTGAAGTTATAAAATTATAATGTGTTATAAGTTACTGTTTTTGTATGGGAGAGCTTGTCTTGCTACAGTGAAAACCGACTTAGGAGATTTTTCACTGTCAGGAAATGTAAAACTAAGAGACACATGTTCTACTTTTTAAATACCATGCACTCTGCCATATGGGCAAGCAGGCCTACCTGAGGAGTGACTTATAAGTATTTAAAAAGCTTTTTGGATTGGCAAAAGGTTTATTTTGGCAGCGAATTTGAAAGGTTTAAAACTGCACACTCATGCATTGTACAGTCACTTTCGTGGCTGCACAATGTGTGCTGCAGGCTACTACTGACATTTAACTTACAGGTCCTGGGTATACAGGGTACTATATACTAGGGACTTGTAAGTAGGTGAAATATATCAATCGGGGATTAGCCAATTGCACATATACTTAAGGGTCATAGCACCTACACTGGGCGTTGGACGCCAGTGTTCAGACTCAGTAAACCAGCGGTAAATCTAGCAAACAGTGGGAGGGGGGGTTACTGCTAAAATAGCATTTCCTCACACAATCCCCAAATTCAAAAACAGACAATACAATTGGTAGTTATTATTAAATGTAGAGGAGAAAGGATATGGAAAGCCCTTGGTACTCTGTAGGTAATTTCCAAACTCGCATCCCTCTGTAAAATACCAATACCTGGGAGGATTTGTGTTTCCTCAAAAGTAATGGGCCATCCCTCAAATTTCCTTTCTTAAGAGTCAGTAAAACAACACTGAATCTAGAAAAATGTGGGAGCAAAAAGTGAGGCTGAACCTGCAAAAAGGTAATTCCCTCACAAACAGTACATGGATAAGTGCAACAATAGTAACTGGAAAAGAATCTGACATTTTCACTGACTATGCAACTAGGTACATAGATAAGGACAGAATGGTAGAATTCAAGACTGACATAGAAGTCTTCAGTCTTTTCCAAATGGGTGCAATGTCTTCTTGACATCACATGTTCTTCTCAACGATGGTCCAGCACCAGAAAAGAAGTTGTTGAGTGGAAACTAATAGTTAAATATTATTATTATTATTATTATTATTATTATTATTATATTTATATGTAAGCGCAACAGCTACCCAAAAAGGGTTTCCCGGTGCCGTGAGTGGACAGCAAAGAGACGGGAGAGAACTACTGACTAAAAAGCCAAGTCTTCAGAGACTTGCGGAACAGAAGGAGGTTGGATTGCGTACAGAGAAACAAAGGCAGATCGTTCCATAAAACAGGACCCAAGTATGCGAAGGAGCGCGCTCCCATACGGGAAAGTCTGACCTTAGGGACTTGGAATTCCGCTTGTGTGGAATACCGGAGAATGCGCGAGGGGACATAGAGATAGGCTAGGCATTGAAGGAAGTGGGGAGTTGAAGACTGATGCAGGCAGAGAGGAAGACATTGGGCTTTTCAGTCTGGTCATTTTTATTTTTTACAGTTTTATATAGCGCAAAGTTGACCTGAATCGGGTATCAGAGCTCTTTACATAGCACTAGTTGCATTACATGAGGACACTTAAATTTTTGTTAGGCACCGGGAGATTAAGTGATTGGCCCAGAATTACAGGATGTTCAGAGTCATTGCTGAGACTCAAACCCAGTTCCCCAGATTTGAGGTCGACCACACTAGCCGTTAGGCCAAATCCTCTCCCTATAACAAGGAAACATAACAAGGAATCACATGAGAAGAAAAAAACAGGGTTACACTTGAGCCACTGTGCTTGTTCATGCACCTATCACCTTCTCCTATCACTAGACCATCCATTGTTTCAGAGTTTAGTGGCATGATACAACTGTGATCCCTTTGGGTTTACATTTTGATTCAAATCTTTGCTGTGTATATTCACCTCTCCATATCCTGTACTATGGTTGAATAAGTTATACAGTTGTTTATTTCACCCTTGTGGAGATATTTGGAGAGACTGAACCTTAGCACGCGTGGCAGTTAAAAAAATCAATCTACCCCCAACCTGCAGAAAGTGGATGCTAATTTTTCTGAAGACAAAATAGGTTATAACCTTCTTGGTGTGTGTTAGGAAGCTGAAACCATTACAAGTTCAATCACGCAAGTTGCTAACGATCAAAATGAAGTCAAAGGATGTTATCAAGTCTCCCTGTCTCTTTACATTAACAAAGTTGTGCTGTTGTTCTATAACCTGTGAATAATGAGCAATAATAATTAGTTTATCTGATGATTGTCTACTTATGACATGTACAAGTCAAAGCACAAGCTCATTTTGGACGGGATGCTCCCTGTCACAGCTATCTTGTATATGTTTAATTCTCTGTGGCTTGGGTCATTCAGAGGCTTGTGTGGCCTGTGTCATCTTGGGTAACTGTGAGGAAGTTTGCCGGGTACTGGAAAACTTTAGGCATATGTTTCCCCTGTGGTTTGATCCACCATTTGAAAGACAAGTTGGAGTTTCCTCATTGGGATAATTCTCACAAGTTTATTTCCTACCTATTGAATGACTTCATAGTGATCTATATTGTTGTTATTCTACCTTCCTTGTGCCAGTGGTTACTGATAAGGTGATACTACACTGTAATATCTCCAGACACCTGTCTTTACATATGGAAATTGATGACAAACTCATTAACTTCCCCTCTGGACTCCTATCTCTCACAGTGACCAGCATGAACCCTCTGGATCCTAGATGAATATCAAAGCTTCAAAACTGTTCAGTGGAACACCAATTGTTCCAATGGATTGCGATATGGATGAGAGAGAAGTTTTCTCCGCATTCCAAAATTACCTTACTTATTTTTTTCAATGTCCTGGACCTTACAAGAGGCAGGTTTAATTAAGCAGTTCTTTTCTGACTCAGTCCATTGCAAAATAATTAGCAAAACAGATCATGATCAAAGAATGCTGCAAGCACATCTAGATGAACCACACATCAGTATAAATCTCAAAATGGACTGTTATGCATGTAAGACACATCACCAGTGTAATGTTGTCTGTGTGCGGATAGCAGTCTTAAAATCAGTATTCCATTCTAGAATGACAAAGAGATTAGATAAGAAACAGGCATGAAAGAAGCATGATTGGAAATATGAGCTGTGCTAAATATAATGAACAGCTTCACCAACAGCATGGTGTTACCTGATTTCTTCACCTCGACATTGGCGATGCACAGGAGGAGTAAAAAAACATTGTGCTGTGTTCAGAAGTACATATCAGGACCAGCAGCTGGCAAGCAGGATTAATATGGAGGTGATATCAGGAGTAAGTGTTTGGATCCTCGGAGGACTGCATGGCTAACCAGATGTCAACTGGGACCTTGTTTTATGTGTGATGTGGCCAAGAGGAGCAGCACCATTATCCAGCTTCCTTGAGAGAAGGAGAAGTCAGGTGTGTACTTCCTTTGAAAAATCACAGAAAGCATTTGGCGGCCATATTTGAAGGTTAGGAAGATGTTATAATGAGCCCAAATGTATGTTGAAACAACCAATATCAGTTTTGGTGGTCATCTTGGATGTTTGGGCTGAAAGAAAAAAAACGTGCCCAATCTCCTAACGAAAACATCAATATTGGTTTTGTGGCCATCTTGGAGGTTTGCACATCAAAAAGGTGCTCAGTCTACTGTAGAAAGCACATTTGTATTTGTGTGTGGTAGCCATTTTAACACTTTGGACAGAAATTCATTACAAAAAATGGCGATCCAGTTCATGGTAATGGCTACACTTAATGTGGAATTAACATCATTAATTAGACAAACAGTTTGTAATTACTGTCTGCATTTACAATACTTTATTGAAAGCAAAATAAATATTAATATTGATGTACATAAAAATGAAAGTAAAGAAAGTGAAATTTATTTTGCAGTTCAAAGTATTACATACGTAAATAACAGCATCAAATGGCACAGCATGAATGTCAAGTCAAATTATAACAGATGAGGGTACAGAAGAAGCAATCTAAACTGCAATATTTAGAAGGCCACAACACTTTGATATGTCTGACTCACAGTAACTAGGATCACAATAGGAAAAATGGCACAGAACATTTAAATGCTATCTCAAAGCAACATGTAAACAATACACAGATGAGTGAGCAAATGATCAGCCAACTAACTTAGTAGGAGATGAAGTAGAAGAGTTATTAACAACAACCTCTTCAGAATAGATACACAAGTATGAAGGTACAATAAAATGATGGAATGAATGGTGTGACCTTCAAAGACATATTGATTTTGAAAGATACACATTTAAAATAACGAGTAAAGAGGCTGATGAAAGTACAGATTAATTTGTGACAGCACAGCAAAAGTTGGTAACACACTGTTAAATCTACAAGTTATACAATGAAGAAGCTATACGATTGTGTGTTATTGTAACATTTAGAATACAATTAATACAATAATCTTTTGACTTACCAAAACTAATGCAGGTTGCACTTTCTGAAGCAAGAGCAGAAGCACAAGCAACAATGGTAGACAAGGAAAGTTCTGAACAAACTTTGTGTTGGATAGTGGAGTAACATGTAATATAATGTGTGTATCTGAATATAATAAAATGGTGAATAAACAAGTACTTACATCATCAACTGTGAATGTATTTCAACGGGGAGTGAGAGATCCAGTAGAAAACTTAGGCAAGTTCAAGGATGTCATTTGATATAAAGTCATGTACTTAATGAAAGGAATACGTGTTTAAAAAGGGGATGTTACTGCACCATGTACACTGAGCAATGTAACAACTCAAATGATGGGGCTTGTAGCCATTAAGTACAATATCACAATTGACCATCGAATATTCAGAGAATTCTTAGAATTGTGTGTTGGGTTAGGCATGCTCTGTGGCACTCAAATGACAAATAAAAGAAGCCATACATCCAGTGGCACACAATTATAGGAGGATTCAAATACATCTGCAGGCCAAAGTAACAGAAGAAATCCAAAGCTTGATACACCAGTTCTCATAGAGCCAGTGGTGGGTCCAAATACTGGGGTGCCTCCTTTTGTGGCAGTACCAAAAAATGGAGTAATTCAATCAGAATTTGTACAGCGTGGCACTGCCTCCCATAGGGGTATTTGGACGCCAGGTGGTCCTGCCTCAGTCAAAAATCCAGGTATTCAGGAAATGGCAGGAAGAGGTAAGAAATTAGAACAAAAAGGCAAACCAGAGGGCAGAATAATGAGCAAACAGAAAAGGTAAAATAGAGGCCATAAAAAGTCGCAGAAAAAGCAAAACAGAGGGCAGAAAATGAGCTGTAAAGGCAAAAGAGAGCAAAAGAGGGCAAAATATAGATCAGTAAAAAAAGCAGAAAAGGCAAAACAGAGGGCAGAAAAACAAAAAGGCAAAACAGAGGGCAGAAAAACAAGAAGAAAAGGCAAAGCAGAGCAGAGGAGGGCAAAATTGAGGGCAGAAATAAAAAACGAGACAGAAAAGGCAAAACAGAAGGCAGAACAATGAGCGGGAAAGGCAAAACAGAGGGCAGAAAAAACACAAAACAGAGGGAAGAAAAATAAGCAGGAAAGACAAAACAGAGCAAGAAAGGAGCACAGGATGCACTAACAGAGGGCAGCAGGTATACAGGCAGCAGAGGATAGCAGACTGCGGGCGAGCTGGACAAGAGAACTGTTGCAGAGGGGTCTAGCACAAGGACCTGATCCAAAGGAACTAACAAGGAACAACCAAGATTTGCATCTGTGTGGATATATATCAGTCAAATTTGGCAATTCAGTGAGAAGACATCCAGGTCCAATTTTAGGAGACATGATTTGTTGTATAAATGGATCTAAAATATTTTCAAAATTGGATCTTTGAAAAGGATGCTATTAACTAGAATTAGACCAACAGTTTTGCTACATCATTGTATTTTCAACTTGTGTTGGGTAATTTCAGTATAAAACATTGAACTTTGAAATTTTTTCAGCTGCAGAAATTTCTCAAGAAATAGTGAGAAAGGTCATTCAGTTAGTACAGAACTACTTAAATTGCAGTGATGATATTCCTGTGTTTTGGAAAAATCAAATGGAACATGATCAAGTCCTCAAGGAAGTATGTAGGTGCCCAATAGATGCAGACTAACACTTAATAAAGGGAAATGTAAGTTTGACATATGATAGTTGAATTTCACTATTTACATTTTCTCAGAAAAAGGAATGCAATCCGACACTTTAAAAATATATTCTATATGCAAAACACCTACATTAACTAATGTATCGGAAGTGTGATTTTTCTTAGGCATGGCAAGTTATTGTTCAAGATACATTCCTCAATTTGCAACAATTAGTGCATTTCTAAGCGAACTTACAAAAAAGGGACACAAATTCATTTGGACACAAATGCATGAGCAAGCATTCAATGAGATCAAGGAAAATATAACATCAGCAGAAACATGTACTATTTTGATCCAAATGTATGCACTGAATTAACTGCGGATGCAAGCTCAGTTTGAATAGGTGCAATACTATCACAACACAAACCAGGAAAATACTCATCCGGGTGTGTAGTATCCTATGAAAATCGAAGCTTAACCAAAACTGAACAAGTAAATTTGCCTCCAGAGAAAGAAAGTCTTTCTGCTGTCTGAGCGTGTGACCATTAACATTTATTTCTTTATGGCAAGTCATTTACTATAGAGACAGATCCATTTTAGAGAACTTTTGCGAGTCAAGCAAGTTAAAAGACTATAGTTTCTGCAGCACCGACAAATAAAGATATTACCAGGAATGTGAAACAATTCAAAAAGATCATTAACCCAATTGATGAACCTAAAGTACTCCGCACAATGCAAGAAGAAATGCAAATGTAGAAAATTAACTACTCCAGAGGAATATCTTGACAGTACAACGGGATATGTGTGGAACTGAAGGTCATGCTACGAGTAATGTGATGAAACAAAGACCTGCCAGAAGTATATGATGGCCTCAGTGATTTCTTGAAGAGATGTGGTTCAAGAACTGATGACTTAATAACTTGGTTTTTATAATTATTATTTTGCTTTATATGTATTTTGTTTAATTTGTTTCTTTTGAAAGTAAGGGTGAAATTAACGTTGTGTGTAAGGAATGCGGTCTGTGTGCATATAGCATTTTTCGAAAGCAGAATTTCATTTTAGAAAGACAAGTGGACTAGATAAGAAGCAGGCACGAAAGAAGCAGGGTGATAAATATGAGCTCTGCTTAATATATTAAGCAGCTTCACCAACAGCTTGGTGTTACCTCATTTCTTCATGCCGGCAAGCAGCACCTTCCCAAACTTCAAATCAGCCAATTGCCCCAAGATCTAAACTATAATGGGATAACAATTTTGGAGTGTTTCTCCATGTACCTAGCTTTCAAATGTTGAACAGACCTATGCCCCAACCTTCTGCCTCCCTGTCTGTTATATAGTTCTTCTGAATGGAAGAGATAACCCTGTTTATCCACCCAAGTAATACTGTAGAAAATGCCTTTAACACATTTCTATGAGATGCAAAACTAACGAACAGTGCATCACGAGGTAGATGTGAACTGCCCTAAGCATGCTCAACAGCGCCGAGTGGATCCCTCGGTGGATCCCTCTGCCAAAATAGGAGAGGAAAATAAGACCTGAGCACAATCACCTGACTTTGATAAAACGAAAAGTCCACCTGGGGACAGAAACAGAGACCATACCAAAGAAACACTGGTTTGGGAGAAATATGGAACCCTGCATGAAAGAGATTATACATCTCCCAATCTCAGGGTCGTCAGAATCAATAGCAAAATTACTTTAAAGATGGTATCGCCTAAGAAACATCCTCCTCTAGCTCATAAGGAGGATAATATGGTGGAGCCAGTGACTTTATTTAAACCCATTGATCTCTAGGCATTGAAAATGTCAGCTCCTTATGAGAGCACCCCTAGAGGTACTTGAAAAAAGGGTATTCACAATGTTAAGGACGTTTCACCATTTTCTAGCACTGAGGTCTGGAAAGGCCTTTCTTGCGAATGATCTTAATGACGCCTACAAGGAGGAAACTCTCCCAAGGTCAGAATTATTGTCAGAATCACTGCCTGTTTCAAATACACACACAGAGCTGGGTTGTGCATATCGACAGGACCTAGCTTTACGTACTGCAGGGGAAGGTCACCTGAACTAAGTCTGAATTATCATTAGCTGGCACATCATGACAAAACAGAACATTATTTTCTAGAAAGGCAATATCCCAATCATCCATGCTACTTACTGATTAAATCAAAAAGAATGAAAGAAAGGCATTAAGGAATCCTGCAGGTTCACACCACCGGAATTCTAATTATGAATATAGAATGATGAGAGTTAAATAGACTTGGAAAGAGATCCATCTCTGATCTCCCTAATTAAATCCAAATGGCTGCAAAAAAGAACCGGGGAATGGCAGCGGTCCTAGAAATAATGATAATCATTTTAATCTCCTGTTTTATGTATAGTCATAGGGGAACTAAAGTGTTCATCAAATCAACAATTTAAATTGTTTAAACAATTGACCTTTGTGGGACATGATGTTTCTTTGTTAGACATCTGGTAAACCAGTATTACTCTGTCTCTATCATTGTTGATGTATTGTTTTTGTTCCATGTTAGTATGCTGAGTTTAGGCCCTTGTATTTGGACTTAAGCACATCTGTGCTGATTTCATTGTGGTTCTTATTTGACTGTTGTTTAGTTGCTGCATTGGCCAGCATTGTCACTTTTGTCCAGCAGGAATCCAGAGACATTTGGCTTGGGGCACAGATGCCATCAAACTAGTTAAGACCTGCCTAATCAGCAACACATGGATTATCTAGCAATACCTGCATCTTCCCTAAGGAGAACATGGCCCTAAATGGATTCTTCCAACCTCTCTAATGCTTTTAAAATATTTCACTCATTTAATTGATGTTTGATCTATTACCACTACCTTTAACACCTGGATTAGTTCTGCCCTTGAACATGTGGCACCCTCGAAACCATCTTTTGGTAGGGGCGATCATCCCAATTACTGATACGTGTAAGGGCAAACTGGTTAGAAAACCCCCTACAAGAATATTAAATCCTATATGTATGCCATCAGAACAGCACGCTCAGAACATTATCTTTGCCACATTATCCAGCTAAGGACCCCATGAATGAGGTTTTTAGAATGAAGATCTCTCCAATCATATCTCTTGACAGACATTTATCTCAGCCCCACAATGTCTTTGCAATGAACTGTCCAAATGTTCTAAGAAAATTGAAATTATTAGATCAGCTCTCGCCCCAGACCCTCACTTCCAACATACTCCACTATGGCGTAGAAGCGTCACCCCGTCCACAAACTGCAGGAAAGGAAAAATAAAACAATAACAAACATTCATTTTCTTTTTCCTTTCCTAATGAGTCTTGGGGGTGGGGCCAGGGGGGGTAACGGGCACTGAGGGAAGTGGTAGTGCACCCCCTTCACTGTGCATGATGATTTGGCCGGCCGTCTCAGGCCGGCCAAATCATCATGCGCAATGAAAGCTCTCTCCAACCCAGCAAAGCAGTTGGGTTGGAGAGAGCAGGCACAGACTCTCAGTCCGTCCTGGAGTGCATATTGAGGGCCAATCCTGAAGCTTCTCTCTTGCATGAGAGCAGCTTAATGATCAGCCGTAGGGCATTCTGGAAGGCTGTGTCACCTGGAGAAGAGGAGCGTGATGCGGCCGGCTGAAGGTAATTAAAAAAAATAGTTTCTTTTTATCACCCATGACCCGTATGCCCCCAACCCCCTGCCCCCTGTTGCTCGTCCAGCACACCACCCGATACTGAAATAGACGTAGAATTTTGACCTTACTCCTCTCCCATTGCTGGATTCATTCTCTCCCATTTCTATTGGATTCACTCTTGGCAAACTTTCATCCACTAAGTTAGGCTGCCCTGGGAGGTTCTTTTAATGCCAGGCAGTCACTTCTGTGAAGGGAGCTCTGGTGCACTCAAAAGCCAGAACTTTTGCCTTGTTTAAAAAAGAAAGTATGCTGAGTAATTCATATGAACAAATATATAAAATGAACATTTCTAATAAAGCGTAACAACACAATATTTACTTCTCTACATCTATTTTGTTTTTGTAAGACATATAGTAATCCTTACATTTAGAAGGTATAGTAGTATTGCTTCCAGCTCTGGTGCAATGGGACGTAATGCAATCATTAGATTGTTCTGAAACAATGTTTGTACCAGGTTGTCTCATTGTATGTAAAGAGAGATTTGCATTATCAATCTGCGATGACTCTTGATAGTCAGTTGAATGCAATTGAGTTGTTTGCCACCAAGTGCTTTCAAGAGAAGAATTATTGCACTCATAGCTTCGTAAAGCTTGAATTCTGGCTCCCTACACCTGGGTAATCTTGACCAGATCTCTCCTACTCTGCCAGCCTTTGTCTTTTATAAGTACTCAACCTTTAGATGCTCTTTCAACTCAAACTGGTTTGAAAATATCGAGAAACCCATATTAACCTTTTTTTGATTTCTAATGCCCTGCTTTTAACTTTAATTCTTTGACATAGTGTAAATTGCCAGAGTGTTCTTTAGCCTGACTTTGCATTGCTTCAACTCTGGATGCAGTTGTCTGCAAGTCAGGTGTGCTTGTTTTTGGTTACCTCACTCACCCACTCAAGACAAACTGAGGCCCTTGGAAATCTTTTGTGTAACATCATAACTGGAAACATACCTGTTGTACTATGTGGAGTTACTAGATATGACCAAACTTTCTCTTTGAGAAAAGTTTCAACCTCAAGACCCATGGCCAAGGCTGTTTTTACACCCTCTTTTAAGAACGTATTCATGCATGCTCCCATTGGCAGGACATGAGTAAAGCGCGACTCTGAGATGAGTAATGTGAAAACCTTTAATGAAGCCCTTCATGTGTATGGATGTGAAGTGGGTGCCATTGTCTGTTACAATTTCTTTGTGTGCTCCTTTTACATCAACATTTCTTTCTAAAAATGTTAATATAGCGTCAGTGTTGGGAAAAAAGGTAACACCAAAATACACCCATTTTGCAAAATAATCAATCAAAACCATCATGTATATTTGTATATTAATAGGCAATGACTCAAATGGACCTGCAATTTCAAGTGCCCCTTTTTGCCAAGCTTCCTCCAGTAGAGGGACCCTATGAATAGGTGACTCATGTATCTTCCAGTGCTTATCAGATACCAAGCAGGTGGTGCAATTATCAATTAACTGAGAAAACCTAGCTTCCAAAGCAAGCCACCAGTAAACTATTTTATATATTTGCATGTGCTGCTGACCCCTAAATTGCCCTTGTGTGCCTCCTTCATAATATGATCTCTAATAGTTACAAGAGGAACACACATATTATTGCATACTAGCACCCCTTCAACAACTGATCGATCCTCTGAAATCTGTACAAAAGGGCTCAAGCAATCCTCAACATGGAAGGCCATGGTAAGCCCATCACATCTTCTGGCTTTTATATGCTTAAAACCCTCAGAAAAATATTCCCCCATATTTTCCCTGAATTGCAGAATGCTGTGATACCTGCGCTTGTTCTGTGGTGAATCGATTACTGCAGTGCTCTCTTTACCAATATTTGGAAAGGGTTTTATATAGGCTGCAAATCAAACAGAATGCAGTCGCCCGCCTGCTTCAGGCCATTCCTGAGCACCATTCAGTATTGCCTGTTCTTTCAAATTTACACTGGCTACTTATCAAGTGGAGGATTGAATTTGGAGCCCTCTGTATTGCCCTTAAAGCACCACATGACTCAGGACCTGATTACTTGAAACAGCACTTTCATCAATGTGTTCCTAGTAGATCTCTGTGCTCCTTTACTGCATCTAGCCTCATAATTCCAAAGTCTGGCGAGCCAACTGGGGAGGCAGAAGCTTCATTTCCTGCATGGCTAGGCGGTGAAACTCCTTGCCGCAGCACCTCAAAAATATGTCAGATTTACCTTTCTTCTGTATGTTCTGTTTACAATATTTTTTCTCTCTTCTTACTGAGCAGCAGCACCTAGACACCCTAGTAGAGCAATTTAATTTTCATTTCACTTCAACATTTCTTTCCTTGGGCCAACCTTCTTTCATGAATTTGTAAACAGACTATGATGTGGCATTCTGTTTGGAAGGTTATAACCAGTGTTTATTTGTGATCAACCTTTTGTTCTCCACAAAAGCAATCATATTCTCATTATCTTGAAGTGTGTTGGATTCATCACCTCTGATAGGTAACATGGAGAGATAGTTTGCTCTTATTGTTAAAATCTAGATTGCGACTTAAACATTACCGGCGCCATCTTGTCCCTTTCTGGCTCATATGTGCGCGTAAGCAGCAGCCATTTTGAATACCATGGCCTCTCTGCCCACTGCCGATAGCCAGCGCGTCTCTCTCTCCCTCTCTCGACCTCGCAGACATTCCCCCCGCGCATTGAAAGCCCCCGCTCTCACACGCTCGGGCCATAAACCACCTCTCTCAGCGCGACCCTGCCTCGGATCCACATCCCGTACCCGGCCAACACCTCCCTCCGTCCCTTTGTTGCACACATCCTTTGATGGACCATCCTCTGTGCCCGATTGTCCAGCCCGATCCCAGGCCGTCACCTAGCCCTGCGGATGCAGTTTATTGCCCATACAGTAGGCAGCTGCCCCTCTTCAATGGATCTAAGACTAATCAAAACCCCCTCCCACCCCATGAGATCCGATCAGCCGCACACATTCCGGGAATCGGCGGAATAGCCAGCTGCGCTACAGTCATCACCTGCTGAGACCGGGGTGGGGACTTCTACTATCAATGTGTGTGAGAACGGGCATGAAGCGGGGATTTCAGGGATGTCTTCCGTACTTCAAAGCATTTACAGGAATGTGTTTCATGCAATAAAGTCATAAACTTGTGTATAAGAGGCCAGGCCTCAGAGATGCGGTTAGAGCACCTCGAGAAGATACCCTGTTGTCTGATTTGACGTGTTCTGCTCTGACGGAATAAACCTCTGTTTCCTGCCTTCCAGTCTCCAGCGCCTGCCTCTTTGTTTGATAATTTTGAGTGGTAAGAGAGGCGATTAACGCCGGGCAATACTTGGGTATTTATCGATCGAAATCTGCCTCACCTTTTACAATTGGCGACCCAAACGTGGGACCCATCAGCGACACGTGGATCCAGTGGGAGAGGTCCTGACGACAGAGTGAACGACTGCAACGGTCGGGAAGTGCACCTGCCCGATAGACCATCGTCTGGCAGCCGATCATCCGAACTTCACCGGTTCCAAACAGACCTCTCTCGAGTGATCTACGGTCCTGACTGGGAACCATCAGGACTGCCGCAGCGATTACGGAGAATAGAGGACCATCGGGCGCTGGAAGCGGAAGACGAGAAACTGTCCTTGCGGTCCGGGTAAGGTCGTGTAAGCACGACAAATTGCGAAAAGATTATCTGACTGTCTGAAAATACTAGTATTGCTCTCTGAATTGTTTTTGAGATATTCTCTGTCTGCAAACGGGGAAGGATAGGAATATTCTCTCTTGCTTTGCAGATAGTGAAGGATAGGTAACGCGGACTTTTGTCCCCCGCTGTAATCTGTTGTGCCTATTTTTCTCCCCACTGACTGATTGATTGTTCGGACATTGGTTGTTCGAAGCTGAATTGTTCTTGAGACATTCTATGCCTGCAAATGGGGAAGAATAGAAATATTCTCTCTTCCTTTGCAGATAGTGAAGGGTAGGTAACGCGGACTTTTGTCCCCCGCTGTAATCTGCCGTGCCTATTTTTCTCCCCACTGACTGATTGATTGTTCGAACATTGGTTGTTCGAAGCTGGTTCTTTTTGAGGTATTCTCTGTTTGCAAATAACGTAGAATAGAAATATTCTGTCTAGTCTTTGCAAGTAGTGATAAGATAGGTAGTGCGGACCGTTGTCCCCCTCTGTAATCTGTCATGCCTATCTTCTCCCCACTGAATAGTAGTTGGTTCAACCCGGACCGCCTATTAGAGATGAACCATCCAGCTCCACTGGAAGGCACCCCTAATAAGGACATGCTCACTAAATACGGACTAGTCGCCATAGCTTATAGTAAACTATGGCATAAATATACGAGGAAGGATCAGGAAAGTCAGTGGCCACTGATAGGATCCTTTGATGATAATAAAATAAACATACTGGAAACAGCCCTTCGTAGCAATAAGGCAACGCCCACTATGCTCGACAGCCTCGGCATGTGGCGCAAAGAAGCAGAACAACGGAAAAAGAGAAACGAAGTCAGATTAGAGAAAGAGCTACGAAAAGCAGCTCACCTAGCTGCTAGAAAGTTGGAGGAAGAGATAAAGGAAAGGGAGAAAGCCAAACAGAAACAAGAGTCCGAAACATCAGGCCAGTGTCCCGTCCGAACACCCTCTATGCTCTACCCTGAGTTACCCTCGAAACAACGAGCGAACGATGATTTATTGCTAGGTCCCCCAATCATCTACATGCCTCCTCCATACGCCCCTTCCCAAACCTTAGTACAACACCCGCAGCCCCCAAGTACGGGTGAGAATAGTGCCAAGACCTCGGTCCTCACGGCCTCCGCGCCGGACGAACCCCTTGTACTCAACACAGCACAAGCAGTAACACTAGATGACCCTGAAACTAGAAGGAAAGATCCCACTAGAACGAACCGATTGAGCAAAGATGAACGAGTAGGGATCCATAAGATAGTGAAGACACTGGTGGAATGAAAAGAGAGTGCAGAATACGTAACAGATATGTACAATTCATATGCCAATAGCCACAGACGACACTTTGTTGTGCGATTTTGTTATCACACCCTCAATGCCTATGAGGATCGATACCAATATAAAGGTCCTGAGAGGCTAACGACCCTCTATAGGAAAGTTGACATTGGGGATGAAGGCGAGTGTGATGTGTCGAACCTCTTCACGCGTACGCTTGAAGTCTTCCGCCACTTCACTGAACAGAGACCAGAAACTAGCACTGCGACTCCTATAGCGACCGAACCCCAAACAGAAAAAGCTAATACTATGATGCCTATAAAGGAGGCCGCTCCCTACTGGGTTCCCCCAAGAGGACAGGGAACACATGACGACATTAACCACCAAGATGCAAGAGGGAGAGTTGTTTACAACTGGGTCTACCAACCATGGGATCGGCAAGACATCTTGACGTTCCGAAAATCCTTGCCTGATTTATGAAAGAACCCCACCGCCTTTTATACTGAATTAGTCCCAGCCTTGGGTTCGACGATTATGACCCTAGCGGACATCGATTTGTTTTTCGGGCTATGTCTGCCAGCTGATGTGTGGAAGCAAATCCGGAAAGTCAACCACCTTGAGCTGTTCGGGCATACCTGGTCGCAACTCGATGGCATAGATAGGCAACGAGAGCCTGGGCAGAAACCTTTAAAATACATTCTAGACCTCCCAGACAAGATCGTCCAGAAATTGAAAACCCTGATCCCAGAAAAGAAAGAGGATTGGTCGATAGTAACAGTCTGCCGCCAGAAACCCAGGAAGACGTATCAGAATACTTCTCCCGGTTTGAGACGGTGTTCTCCGATTACAGCGGCCAGGACATGACCACTGCAACCGGACATCATCTGTTTGTCCAGAATTACGTCAAAGGTCTGTCACAGGAGGTCTCACAGAAACTACAGACTAGCGAGAGTAGTTGGGCAGCCTCCAAACCCGCGGCTATCCTTCAGATGGCCCAGTACTATGAGCATCAAAAGAATGAGAACGATAGGGTGACTGAGAAAAAGAAAAAGGACTTGAAGGAAAGGGTGATGATTGCTCAGTTGCAAGGGGTGACCAGTGGAAGAGAACAGTACAAAGGAAGCTACCAATCGAATGCTCCTAGAAATCCACCCCCTAGAGACAGTACACCCGCACCCTACACCCCACGAACAGACATCGACGAGAACCAGTGTGCGTTTTGCAAAGGATTTGGCCATTGGAAATACCAGTGTCCGGTTCGGCTAGAAGCAATCAAAAATAGAGACACGAGAAACATAGCAAGCGAGCCAAGAAATAGAGGACAGGGACGAGGGAACACAAACGACACCAACAACGACTGATCAGGCAGACCAACTACGTTTGACCGTCCCCGATAGAACCAGTACCAACAGTCTGAATACGACAATGCCCACGACTTCGCATAGGGCTGCCAAGGGCAAGGGAGGGATCCAGTCGAGCTCCATGTTGACCAGCAAGGTCCTTATGTCACCGCTAAGGTCCTGGGTACGAAGTCTCCATTTTTGGTAGACACTGGCGCAACACGCAGCGCGTTATCTAAACGACTGATTCCGAGGGCACCCTTGTCTGGCTCACATGTAACATCGATAGGTTTTGATGGCATGCCCTCCACTAACCCCTTGTCCGCAATGATCTCCTTTGACTTGGAAAATAACACCACTGACACCACGTTCTTACTTTCATCCAACACCCCTGATGCTATTATGGGACTTGACCTATTGAAGCATTTCCAAGCCACTATTAGGTGTTCACAAGATGGGGTTCGAGTCATTCTGTACGACAACCCGACTATGCTCAGATCCTGTCCCACTTCACGCATGTTTTCCATCACTGACACTGACTTGTCCCTACTCGACACCCTGCCTTTGTACCTATGGGGAAAGACTGACTCAGACGTAGGACGCATGATGATAGACCCAGTACACATAACTGTTCGACGGGACGCAGTGCTCCCGAAACTTCCACAATATCGGATATCGCCCGAGGGCGAGAAGGCATTGGTAGAGATCATCCAGTCCCTCATAGATGCAGGAGTGGTGGAGGAAGTAGTTAGCAATGTTTGCAACAGCCCTATCTTACCCATTGTAAAGAAGCAGGGTGAGGGAGATGAAAAGGCGTACCGCTTCATCATCGACCTGCGAGAAGTCAGCAAAGTAGTTGTACCTCAGTACCCCGTAGTCTCAGACATCACCACTATTCTGACTCTGATTCCTTCCACTGCTACCACCTTCACGGTAATCGACCTCAAGAATGCATTCTTCTCCATCCCTATCCACCCAGACAGCCGTTACCTTTTCGGCTTCACTTTAAAATCCCGCTCATATAGATTTTGTAGAGCACCCCAAGGCTACACTGAAAGTCCCAGCATCTACAGCCAGGCCCTCAAGAGACAGCTTGATGCAGTCCAGTTACCGGCCGGAGTGGTGTTGATACAGTACGTCGATGATATCCTTTTGGCGGCCGACACCACTCCACTCGCAGTCACTGCCACCATCCAATTCCTGCACTTCCTCGCGGAGAATGGCCACAAGGTCTCCAAAAAGAAGTTGCAATTCTGCCAACCCCAGGTCACTTACCTAGGCCATCTCTTGTCCAAATACGGGAGGAAGCTTACGCCCGACCGAATTCAGACCATCCTGGACACCCCTGTCCCTAAGACACAGAAACAAGTCCGCTCCCTAGTAGGCCTCACCTCCTTCTGTCGACAGTGGTTACCAAATTTCAGCCTCATTGTGAAGCCACTACTTTCCCTGCTGGCTAAAGATGTCCCCTTCCCGCTCCCTTGGACCCCCGAGTGCCAATCCTCCTTCAGAGAACTACGAGACGCCCTTTGTTCCGCACCAGTCTTAGGAACCCCCGATTACACAAAGCCCTTCTCCCTCTACACTCACAAAAGGGAGGGGTGCGCTTTGTCCGTCCTGACTCATTCCATTGGCCCCAAGCAACGCCCATGTGCCTACTTCTCTGCCACTCTTGACCCCGTAGCCAGAGCTTTGCCTGCCTGCCTTCGAGCTGTAGCTGCCGCTGCTATCTCTATCCGACAGAGTGAGGGGATTGTACTCTCGAATTCCCTTACGGTGTTAGTGCCCCATGCGGTTGACACCCTCCTAAACCAGACTAAGACGTAACACCTGACTAGTGCACGACTGACTGGGTACGAACTGACTCTGCTTGCACCCCATATCACTCTGAAAAGATGCACCACACTGAATCCAGCCACCTTGTTGCCCCTACCTGAGAACGACCCCAATGTGCCCCCGATACATGACTGTGTGACCCTCACGGACGAACAGACCAGGAGCAGAGTTGATCTCCGAGACACTGCTTTTCCAGATCCTGACGGAGAGCTATGGGTAGATGGCTCTTGTATCAAACTCCCCGATGGCACTAACTCAGCCGCTTATGCAGTTACCACAGCCCGAACTGTAGTTGAGACAGCCCGCATCACACAACGATCTGCACAGGCAGCAGAACTGATTGCCCTCACACGAGCATGTATCCTAGCAGCCGGGACGATAGCGAATATTTACACAGACAGCCAGTATGCCTTCGGGGTGGTTCACCATTTTGGGCTCTTGTGGAAGGAGAGGGGATTCCTGACCTCACACGGCACACCCATCCTACACTGAGATCTAGTCTCCGCTCTGACTGAAGCAGTCCTCCTCCCCAAACAACTTGCTGTAATCAAATGCCAGGCACACAAAAAGGTTACGGACATCATTGGGCAGGGGAATGCACTGGCCGACATCACTGCCCGGACCACAGCTGAGAATAGGACAATGACACGCATGTATGTGACCAGGTCACAAACAGAAAAATGGAAGGACGCTAGGGAAACTATTAGGGACATCCAGATGGCGAGCTCATCCCACGAACTGACTGATTGGACACGGGTGGGACTGAAAGACGATGAAGGCTGCTGGCGGACAAAAGACACGAACAAATGGTTGCTACCCAATTCATACTTGATCCCCATACTGACCATGGCACACTCCCCTGCACACATAGGATCTGCCCCTATGGCCGAACTTGTCTCCAAAGTTTGGCACAATGACAGGATTACAGACTCAGCCAAACGCCTAGTTCAACAATGTCTGATATGCCTGCGACACAACCCTGGGAAAGGAACTGTTGTACCCCGGGGAGGGTTTGGGGTCCCCAACCATCCATTTGAAGTCCTGCAGATGGACTACATCCAGCTAGAGAGATGCCAAGGCCTAAAGTATGTGCTTGTTGTCGTGTGCGCATTTAGCAAGTGGGTGGAAGCCTATCCAACTCGCAACAACACTGCCATTGCTACTGCAAAGGTCTTACTGAAGGAATTCTTCCCTCGCTACGGCCTTTGTCGAATTTTGTGGAGCGACAACGGCCCCCACTTCGTAGCCGAGGTTATCCAGCTCATCCTGAAGGGGTTGGGTGTAAAGCAAAAGTTCCACGCAGTCTTCCACCCCCCAATCTGCTGGGCTGGTTGAGCGACATAATGCCACGCTGAAGCTCAAACTAGCAAAGATAGTGGCCACCACAGGACTGAAATGGCCAGACGCTCTCCCTTTGGCATTGCTGTCAATGCGTTCCACCCCTACCAAACACCACTTGACTCCTTACGAGGTCGTTTTTGGCAGGCCTATGAGCATCTGGTCTGCACCAAAACCGACATCCTTTCATGACGTCCCGGACGTCCTTATGTCTGACTATCTGTACAATTTGACCAAAACAATGTCTATTATCCATCAACAGGTGCTGCAGGCCATCCCCGACACTTCCAGGGGCCTCGGGCACGAGATCCAACCAGGTGATTTCGTCTTGATCCAGAATTTCCAGCGAGCAAAGAGTCTGGAACCTCGGTGGACGGGCCCCTGGCAAGTCTTGATCACCACCCGAACAGCTCTTCGAGTGGAAGGGAAGCAGAACTGGCTGCACGCACACCACTGCAAGAAAATCTCCTCAACGCTGACGACGACCGAAGACGTGGCTACCCAAGAAGAGCTCCTGAACAAAGACCGACCATCCTTGAGCTGTTACCCTGACACAGAGACACTTGAACTGGCAGAATTTCCCGATCCCACTGTGTCATCCAGAGAAGGGTATAACCTGCGACGAAAGGAGGGAGCTTCGGCTAAGCAGACCACTGACTAAGTTACAATTCACAGACCGGTGGCCTAACACTACTAAGGCTGCTAGGAGAGAAGCCAAACGAAGTTTGTGGTTCTGCCCGCTACCGAGCCCCTTGAAAATGATGGAAGCGCCCGATACGAAGATGATGGAAGCGCTCGACACGAAGATGATGGAAGCAACCGGATATCCGAAGACCCACTACAGAAACCCAAAGACTGACAGGTTACACAGCTCAAAGACTATTGCACTCTTTATCACCTTTCTCTTTTGCCTCCTCCTCGTGACCACCCTCTGGATCATGGAAGAAAGTGCACCAGCTCGTGAGGTATTTCTAACCACTGCACAGCCTACCACCATGAAAGAACACCATCTGATCTCTCTTTCACCTCAACTCCGAGAGAGACGGAAGGAGTTTTGGAACAACTCTTTCGTGCAGTTGCTACACCAGCACAACCTTGCCGCCAATGCCACAAATTGCTGGATCTGTGGACTGTTGCCACATGCCACTGGACATTCCATTCCCTTCATCCCTTCACCTTTCTCTGTCCATGGTTCCTGCCTTGCCTGGCTGATCCTCTTGCAAGAGAGTTACAGGGACAATGCCACCTCCGGAAAAACCATGTCGCACTTTTATCATGGAGTCTGGCTGAACAAAACAGGAAGAACTGCTGCCCCCTTCTGCCCACTGACAACCAATGTCTCAGTTCACATGGACATTCCGGCCGAAGAACGAATTGAAATGCAGGTGTTCAACAACCCAGCCAGACCCACCTTCTCTTACCTCCAAAAACGAGCAGCTGCCACCCTGACTGTAGCCCTGTCTGTTGTCAACATCTCGGGCCTTGTATGCATCGAAGGTCTCGGCACGCAGTTGGTGGGCCACAGCACTTGCCGCATCACTAGAACTTTGGACTCAACTGACCCACCCTCTTTCGTCACCTCTCCGAACATGTACTTTGTCTGTGGTACAAAAGCCTACACTTGGCTCCCAAAGGGTTGGAGAGGTACCTGCTACATTGCCTTTGTCCTTCCTCCCACCTATGTGGCTCCAGCAAACCATCACCGACAAAAGCAAGCAAGAGACATTGAACAAGCTGACTCCAGCGGAGCACAATTCCTGGACGCAATAAAGGGACTTGTTCCACTCTGGGGTCCGATGGCGAACAGCCGTGCCATCCGACATTTGACCCAGGCAGTCGAAACAACAATATACATTACAGCTGGCATCCTCACGAACAATACAGCCGAGCTTCAGGCGGTCCGCCTGGTGGCCCTTCAGAACCGCCTTGTTCTGGATGTAATTCTAGCGGATCGTGGAGGAGCATGCCGTATCATCGGGTCCAGCTGTTGCACCTTCATACCAGACAATTCGCCCTCAGTCTACAAGGCCATTGAACATCTCCATAGACTCTCCTCAGAAGTTCATCAGGAACAAGAAGAATGGTCGCTTGGGAGTTGGTTTTTGAATACTGTAAAGGACTGGGGGTGGAGGTTGTTCATGATCATCTTGATACCGATTATTGTGATATGTGGATTCTGCCTGGGTATTCAATGCTTGCCACCTCTGTGCTCACTTTGTGCCAACTGCATCTGCCCTAAGACTCTGGACCTTGAAACTGAACGCATGAAAGCATTGTATGATG